>NC_141552.1:43940000-45140000 GCF_021556685.1 Rattus norvegicus
TCCACCTCTCCACCCTGTCCCTCAGCCTGGTAGGACAGGAGACAATTTTAGCAAGTCAGTTTGGCCACTGATAACAAAGGCCTGAAAAATGTTAATGCTTTCTTTTCCTGTCTGTGACACGTGTGCAGGCCAGGAGGTGACTTTCGGTGTTTTCCTCCAGGGCTCTCGACCATATTTATTATTTTTTGAGGCAGCTAGCCCTTTGAGGCAGGCTAGCCCTCTGAACCTACACTTCAGAGTTGCAGCTGACCAGCACGCCCCAGGAGTCCACTTGGGTCCCCAACACTGGAGCTGCAGAGGGGTACTGCTCTTAGGAGTCACCAAGGTGGCATGAGAGGTATGGCTCGCACAGAGGCTCTCCTCCTCAGCCCATTCTCCTCTCCCAAGACCATTTGTAACACTAGTTACATTGGTAACAATGTGGAGGAGGGTGGGCTTCTGGATAGCCAATAACAGGGGCTGGTTATTGAAGGGTGAATGATACTACACAAATCACAAAAGAAAAACTGAATCACACCAACTAACTCAAGCACACTGTATAACAGTCTAGGTTAACTGAGATTATGAAGCTGTATGTATGGTGGGATCCTGTCTTCCTAAGAAAATGTGCTACATAAAAATAAATTCTGCAAATACACCCGTTGTCAACTTAGAAGTGGGCTCTCTGAGTAGAGGGCTTATCAGTGACCATGATTATTTAAGTGTGTATTTCTATACACTCCTGAAGTCGGGTACTTCAAGACTGTCCACTAACACTCTGCAGTTTGACTGTTTAGACTGTTGACTTTTAAAAAGACTTGGCCTTTCAAAACACGAGTATGGAGGGACAGTTGGGACAAACCACTGAAACAGTCAAACAGGAACAACCTGGCAACAGTGTAACCTTCAGCACAGGTTTCCTAAGTCTAGGGCTATGCAAGGAGGGGAGGCTGCAGCAAAACAAACAGAATATGGCGGTAGAAAAACCTGGCATTTCAGGGACACACACACACACACACACACACACACACACACACTGGTTCTACTTTCTTTGAAATGTACAGTGGCATCTAAGGGCGGGCCAGTACACAGACGCTAACTCCGAGTTCAGGGTCTAGTTCTGGCAGCTGAGCTGAGCTTCATCCACAAAGAGCCAAGAAACTTCACGGGGCAGGCAGGGAGCACAATGCAGGCCTTGTCAGGGCTGCTGAAGTGAAGAGGCCAGATCAGGGCAAACCAAGCCACCACAGACCAAGGAAGGGAACCCAGCACACCCGGATGCATGAAATGTCAGCTCCTAGACGGCCAGGTCTCCCAGGAGAATGTGACTTCACACAGAAACTAGGACAAGGGGCTTTCTGTGGAAAGCCACCCAGGGGGCTCTGTCCTCCCTGCAATGGTGCAGGGTCATGGCCATGCCATGGACCACATCCATGCAGCACGGATATGCCTGTGGTCTGCTGTCACTGGAGAGCGGTCCCACTGTGAAAGGTCACCTTCTGCTTATTTGTTGGACGTCTAGTAACAGCTCTGGAGACACTCCAGAGAAAATCCAGACAAGAGCAGGGCTGTGGCCAGCACCCAGACTGCACCTGCCCTTTGGTTCCGAGCTGTTGTCACAGACTCTGACTAACTCCTCCCTGAGTCTTCAGCCAGCCAGGAGGAAGAACACATTGGTGCATGGGAAAGGAAGAAAGGAGACCAGCGACCTCTTCAGATCCTGAAAGGAACTCTCGAGTCAACCCTTCAGAGACACACAATCCCCCCACCCCCCACCCCCACACATACTCTGCACAAAGTATTTCAAGAGGTTCATGTATCGATAATAACCTATTTTCAAGAATCAATTTCAATTTCTTTTGACAGATGAAGATTTAAAGATAACCTCATGGCTGCCGCAGGTGGCACTGCAACGGAAAGCCTCTCAAGTTAGTGTGTGTCCAAGGCTGTTGAGGCCACCTCGCAGGCTGTGCACAGCACAGAAGCACCATGTTAGGGGGTGGAAAATCAGCATCACGGACAACGAGAATCTAGATATTTCTTCGGACAGTATGCTAGAAGGTGACAGTATACAGGAAGAATAGCTTCAAAATTCATGGAGATAACCGTGTGGCCCCTCAAAAACATTGACATCACTAAAAAATAAAGATAAATTAGTGTCTTAATTAATTGGGACTCCATGAAGTTAATATTGATGCACTATTAAATGCTCTGGTGTTCTCTGTGTGTGTAATTTGAATGTCACAAACTATGAACAGTACATAAGATATAAACAGAGACTCAAAACTCACCAGTTTCATTTGCTGTTTCCTGTTTCTTTCTTAATTGCTTCTGTCTCACTCAGTGTCCCCAAGTAATTTTTCACTTCTAAAGTTATAACACCATCATTCTCTTAGGTTCTCCAAAGAAATGAGAGGGGAAATTGCACGAGCGGAGGCAGCACATGCCACTTTTTTACCAATCTGCGCAATTTCTATTACTGAGTCATAAATATTTAAGGGCACACATTGAAGCCGCCACACAGGAAAATGCTATATTGGACACTATCAAGTGAATGTGTCTTTTTAGTAAACAAGGTTTTCTGCCATTATCTAAATCACAGGAAAATAGCCTTCATTTGGAAATCTGATTTGGAAAATTGGGCAAATTAAATGTTGGTCTGCACGGCACAGTACGAGTCTGTCTGTCTGTCTGTCTCTGATTTCCACTTTCTGTCCAGGAATGGACACACCTGTAGCTGTTTTTGAACGAAATGAGACAGGTGTGTGCAGTCCTGACTTCCAGGCCTGCAATCTGACCCTGCCTCTACAGACACTGGATTATTAATGGGAGAAGAAGGTATAAACAATAAGACAGGGTCCTTCACAGGCACTGTTTGAAGTTCATGATGTCACACAACATTGAACTTGTCCAATTCACGTGCCGGGAGCTCTCGATGCTTACTCTAGGGCTCCATTTCCCTACTTCCACCTTACGCAGCATCTGGCTGGGTGATGGGCTGTGGCAGAAAATTCTGTTCTTCTTTTTATTACTAAACTTTGGGATTTGGTTATGGTATGGTGCCTGGTGGGTTTTCACCTAGTAAGTGACCATAATAGCATGTTATCTTCACCCTTTAGAAAGCAGGCCTGTGCTGGGAAAGGAACTAAAGGTATTAGGGTTCACTGAACCATCCATGGTCTGTCTGCTGTTCTCCTGAGTCTGGTAAGGACTCTCACCTCACTCAGTGTGCATCAGGAAGACAGCACTGGGCACACCCAGGACACTTTCTCAAAGGAGACCTCAGGCTTCTTTACACATGAGGTTTCTAGACCCTTACAGTTGACAGGATGGTGGTTTCAGAATTTGCAGGCTGCATTCAGTGCACGTGCCCTTCTAAGAACCCAGACAAGGGCAGAAGGGCAAGGGCAAGGCAGAACCACATGATCCACTCTTTCCAGCTGCTAAGTAAATTGATTTTTCTGCCTGGCTATCTGGTACACTTTTGTGGGTTATTTTTTGCCTTTACTTTTGGAAAGATGATTCTAATTTATACAGTGGATTCTAAGTTCTTAGGATTTGAAATTTTCTGAAAAAAGTGTGGCGGGTGGTAGGGGTAGGAGTTCTCAAACCAGTTCTCGCTGGGGATGTGGCTAACTTGTAGAGGGCTAGTTTAGCTCACCTGGGGCAACAGGTTCCAATAGCAGCACCACAACAAAATAAAAACAAAAGCAAACAAATCAGTTCTTAAAAAGATGTCTGACGGTGTCGGGAGATGGCTCAGTGGGTCGAGTGCTTGCACAAACTCAGGTTCCTGTTTCCAGTTCCCAAGTAAAAACTGGGCCCAGTAAGCCAAGCTAGAGGCACAGCCTTTAATCACAGCACTGAGGAGGCAGAGGCAGGTAGATCTCTCTGAGTTCCAGGCCTGGACTACATTGTGAGTTCCAGGTCAGTAAAAGCTATACAGTAAGACCCTGTCCACAAACAAGCAAACAGGCAAACAAGAGCGGGATGTGATAGCACCTGGGCACAGTGCAGGCAGCTAAGCTAGATTGACTGGCGAGCTCCAGATTCAGTCAGAGACACTGTCTCAAAAGCTTAGGGTGGAGAATAATAGATGTAGAAACATGATGCCGTACATGCACACGTGATCAAGCCAACACACATGTACACACATATGCACACATGTGTACAATACACACACACTCTGATCCCTAGAATTTGTCTCAAGGTAACGTCTGCAGAGAGGTTTAGCAAAGGGAGGACAGAGACATGACCCAGGCTGCAAACTCATAGTCATTTAGATGCTGAGGGGCGCTTCTCTGCTCCTGCCTGTCCCTGAAATCCTCCATCACAGAGGAGAACTCAGGACCAGGAACTTGCTAGGGATTAGCCTCAGCCTTTAGTTTCATCTAAACAGCCATCAAGAAACCCTGTCTCTTGTTTTCTGCTCTCCACATCTGACCTTTTGTACCAGTGGTGTGGATGAGGGGCAGTTCTGCAGCTGGAGGGATGGAAAACCTGACAGGGAGAGAGTGCAGGGCTCACAGCCCCAGGGCCTCTTGAGCACCAGGTGTCAGGCAGAGCTGGTGAGAATGGCAAGCCACAGTTTTCCCACAAGCCCGGTGGAAAGAACAAGCATAGAGACCACTAGTGATAAACAGCCATGGGGAGCTATGGCCTTATGTAGGACAGGAAGGCAGTGAGCAACCCAATATCAGGAGCAGCAGACACTCCAAGTAGAGGAGCTTGGCCATCCATCAGCAAGAAAGAGGCGGGGAAAAGGCTGTATCTCCTACCATGTGGGCAGGTGAGCCCCCAGGGCTTCCTTCATAATTAAACTACCTAATAACTCTTAGAGGTGGAAACTCCAGTGGCCACCGTTCCAAACAGCCTCTTCCAGGAACTAAACACTAGAAACGGGGTAACTGAGTCAAGTGGAGTGCTGTACCCCTGTAATCTCAGCACTTGGGAGGCTGAGGCAGGAGGACTGAAAGTTCCCAGCCAAACTAAGCTATCTGGTGAAGGCCCTAACTAAACAAATATCCAACTGAGTTCTTACAAACACAACAGAGTCCTGAAGACGACTAGCTACCGTAAATCTATCTGAAGGATACTGCAATCACCTGAAAGAGAACCCACATCCTGACCTTGGATGTACAAAAGAAGGTCCTTTTAAAGCAATAAATAGTTAGAAGGGAGGGTCCAGAGAGCTGGCATCTTCTACTGTCCTTGGTGGAGACAATGCCTTGGACCAGCATGACTCTACTTCAAGCCGTGAGGTGATGGGTAAAAAGAAATCAATTTGTGGATTTGGCCAAGGTGTCTACACTCCCAGGATTTTGTGGAATTATAAACCTTGGGGTCTAATCCTGGTTTCTGAACACTGCGTCTGGTCTGGGCCCCCAGGAAGTGACTTGTCCACTGCTTCAGGCAGGTCTGAATAGGATTTTTCTTCCTTATAATAATCTCCCAGCAAGGGAAGAATTCACGATTGATTCATTTTTTGCTGAATGCTTAAAAATAAAAATCTTCCTAGCCTATAATCATGCTTCAGTTCCAGCCAACACAATTCAGATTAGAAGCATATTTCAGTCCTCTTCCCTCTTCCCATGTGAAAAGCATAACGGAACATGGGCTCACACACCTTTCTCCAATGTAAGCATTTATCGTCTACTCTGCATGGGCTCACACACCTTTCTCCAATGTAAGCATTTATCGTCTACTCTTAGAGATCTAGAAACTTCCATGGGAATGCTGTTCTGGGTCTCTTCATAATTAGTGAAAACCCTTCCCAATGGGAGCCTCCGGTAGGAAACATAGCTTTTGGGGTTCAATGAGCTAGCCCCATACCTGGAGGCAGCCTAGACTCTATAGAGCACACCATACTCCGGGACTCCCTGGGGGATTAAGCAGAACAAGACTAGCTAAAACTGCAACCTCCGTATACTTCTCCCTTCCCATAGGAAAGAAGCAGAAGCCGTTCCTTATGAAAGTGTCTTGAGAGAACCCCACCTCACACTCCACCATAGGCAGCCTAAGCTATCGATTTCTAGAACCCCACGGAATCAAGGTAAAATGAGTGTGTTATCATTAGTTTGTTGTGCCCCATGACTATGGATCAAACCCATTCCATCAGAGGTAATGACTCTGGGACACAGCTTGTGGACCACAGATTTAGGGTGACAAGCATGGAGGTGGCAAGCTAGCATTTGTGTAAGTTCAGATCTCTGGCTTGGGCATCTAAGGTCACAGACAAAATAGGCTTTCCACCCAGACTCATTCCCCCAGGCCACCTAGGGGCCATCATCATGAGACTAGTTGTCCGTCTGTGTGTTCAGAGATCGCCTGCCTGTCTTCTGTCCTACCACAAAGGTGCTTTCCCTATAACTGTGTAGCCCAGGGAGAAGCAGACGGGTTTAGTGCTCGTTTCTCTTATGTGATGGTTGTACATGCTCAGCCACATTAGCCTAGCTGCCTTGTAGCCCCGCTCCCATTGCTAGTGGCCCTGGCCAGCCGGGAACTCTGGTCCCAGCTACCCGGTAAAATCAAGACTCAACAAACTGTAACCCAACAATCAGATTTATATGTTAAAGTCTCAATCCACAATACATCCACACAATAAACTCATAACCAATTGACAAGGATATAAACCGCCCACCTAGATAAGATAAATTTGCCTACAGAAATCCATCCCAGCTACCTGGGCAATTCAGGACCACCCGGATCTGGGTCGTCCTTCTCCGTCTCCATCTTGATTCTCTTTCCTTCTCCTTTTCTACTGCCTTACAAAAGCTTTGTCCCTGCCTTATTTTTCACTGTCCAATCATGGCCTTGACCAAACTGGTGCCAGCCGTCACCTGCATATTGATATCTACCTATACTTCACCCTTTCTGTCTAATTAAAAATTTTTTTCTCTCAAATACAAGCTGAACACAACAATTATCATTTTGTAATTTAAAACTATAAAATATTCTTAACACCCAGTCCAACATTTTATCAGTTAAACAGAACATTTAATTATCTCTCATAGCCTACACAGGCTGCTTAACTTTGAGAATACATATTTAATTCGATAGTTATCAGATAGTATACAAGCCTTTCTGGTTACAGACTAAGGATTCCACAAGTGGTGAAACAACGTGTTAGGCAAGAATCCACTAAAAATTAAAGCTTTTCAGCCTGAGAAAGCTTTGTTTTCTAAGTGAAAGGGGCTCGATATGTTGAGTCACGTGAGGGCTCAAGTGTGGGAACCTTAAACAAAGGAACAGAGGGGAGCCGGCTCACAGACTCTAGGTCCCTGCTGTGAAAAGTAGTACAGAGTTTGTCCGTCCAAATCCTGGGGATTCTGAACTTGGTAGAAATAAATAAAAGTCTGTAACACCAGGCAGAGTGAATACAGACATATCTTATAGAGTTATTAATAAAGTCTGACGCTCCGGGTAGAGAGCTTAACAGATAGATGGATTTTGGGCTAAAATCTTAGTTGGACAAGTTGTCTAAGTATTGGTATTGGTATTAATAAAGGGTGATCAAATTGTTTTATGAATTAACCCGCTAACGCCATATGGCTCAACGGTGCCAGCTAGCAAGGGTTTGTGGTTAATTTTGACATTTACCATGGCAGGAGGCTCATATTCTCTCCATGTGGGGGCCACGGGAACTTTGGGTTAATTTCCTGGTGTGACAGACTAGAAAAGCCTTAAAAAGCTCATACACTATTGTTTACCTTACTTCTTTTTTTCTAAAATTGTTTTAATTTTCATAATGGGTGTGATTTTATGTCTTGTTATATTATTTCTCTGGGAGAGAGTGCAAGATACAAGCTTTTCTGGTTACAAACTAAAGAACATGGTATTTTGGGAGAAAGGTTTTTCTTTGTGTTTTTAAAAAGGGTGATTAGGCTTTGAATACCTTCCAGAGTTACACTGATTAGATTTGATAAAGGTAGAACTCCTGAGAAACTAAACTCAAGAAAATCAAACAAAAATATATCTTGGTTCTAAGCTCTTGTTTTGAGAATTATATATTGCAGAATGTATCTGCTTGGATTCCTGCTCTCGAGAACTTTCAGCCAGGTCCAGTCAGGACACACAACAGAGACCTCAACAACTGCTGGTGTGGCCAGCTTCCTCATCTCCCCGCCCCCCAGATATCTCAATGCCCATGTACAGTTTGAAGAGCCATTGAAGAGCCATAGCCCCAATTCCCTGGACTTTGGGGGGCTAAAGGTGGTTATCCTAAGGTTGTTTTTATGGGGAATTTAGAAATGGTCATAATTTAACAGGGAGGAATTAGTTAGAATTGATTTGCATAGCCATAATCTCATTTGGTAACTGAGCTAAAGTTGTATCTTTACATTGGTATAGAACTTATTTGTTACAAAAAATTTTAAAAGTACAAGGTTTGGAGCCTGTCCTTCTATTGATGCCATTACAAACTTCAGAGTTGATTAAACATAGGAATTGGGGGCCAAATAACAAATTTATGGATCTTAGTTCACCATTAGGGTGTTTTCAAAATATTCTCGATAGAAATAGCTGAGACTAGTTAACCAACAACAGTGCAGATTACCTCATAGGTAGATGGTTTTCAAAAACGTCAGAAATCCACAAAAATCTGACATTTAATGTTTTTTATCTGTTGTTGAGACATGTCTGCTCCTAACAACTCCTCTTTAGTGGATTCAAAGAAAGAAACTGAACATCTCCACCTCCAGGTGAGGTGATGTACTGTGGCCACTCCGCAAGCCCTGCCTGTTTCACTGACAGACTAACGCTGACCAAAAGGGACACCTTATGCAGAACGGCCGACTGACCATCTTTGCTGAGCCAGAATTACCAGCCCTTCCTTCTCAGAGGTCTGTCAGTTGACCTGGGCTAGAAGACTTGCTCTCACGTGTTACTAACAGGGGACTGCGCTAGTGGAGGTTTGTCTCTACAACCTGTATCAGTTCTGAAAGCCGTTAGGCTTCCTATGTTTAAAGATATCTAGTCATTCTCAGATTTCTGATGGAGTTGAGGACTAATTAGCCTCATAGCCTACTCAAGCTAATTAACTTTGAGAAAACGTAGCTGTCTAGATGATTTTCTAATGGTAATAGTTGTGCACAGCTTATATTTGATGAAAAGTTTTTTTAAATTAAACAAAAAGGGTGATGTGTAGGATGATGTCATTATATAGTGAGGCGGGTCCAGGATAAGGCGAAGTCTATCACTGGATGAGAAGGAAGGGTAAGCGGGGGGGGGGGGGGGGGGGGGAGTCTAGGAAGGAGAGAGCAGGAGGAGCAAGGAGATCCAGACGGAGTCTACAGAGGAGGATGGATCAGATTTAGGTGAACTTGATCGATTTTATCCTGTCCAGGTGGGTGGCTTATATCGTTATCAATTGGCAGTGAATTTACTGTGTAGCTGAATTGTGGATTGAGAATTTAACATATAAATCTAATTGCTAAATTACAAGTTTCTGGAACTTTGATTTTACTGGGCTAAAGAGGACAGTGTGCGAAAGAAATGGTTGAGAGGCAGTTGGAGCACGTGGATCTGGTTATGCTGCCCGTGGGGAGTGAGAGCACACAGGGAATGAGAGGTGTGTGTGTGTGTGTGTGTGTGTGTGTGTGTGTGCGCCAGGCATGGTAACTACCACTTAGGGGACCTCGCAGAGACAGTAGCTAAAAGGGAGACAACCAGGAGAGGGTGGCTTGCAGACCATGTGGCAGAGTAGCAGCCAGAGTGAGAGGATCTGGCTTCAGGGAACTGGTAACAAACGATCCTTTTTTACCACAACAGCATTCAGTCTATACCTGATGGTACAGTGTGGTCAATTCATAGCACACCTAAAAGTAAATCATTCTTTTATCAGTTGTTTCAAGAATTGCAAGCACATGGCTTTAGAGATAGCTCAGCTTGCAAAATGCTTGCATTAAGGACCTGAGTTCAATCTTCCAGAACCTTGGGGGGTGGAGGAGGGGGGTCCAGAGAAATCCCTGGGGCTCACTTGCTAACCAGCCAAGCCTACTTGTTGAGCCCTAAGCCAATGAGAGACCTTGTCTCAAAAAACAAGGTGGATCCGTGCTTGAAGAATGACTGCAAGGTTGTCGCACAGCAAACACACACACACACACACACACACACACACACACACACACACACACACACACACAGATACATACATACAAAGAATCAAGACTATAAAGTGAGTCAACCTAAGAGTCAGATGAAACCAACGTTGTCTGCCTAGGAAAGGTTTCTGTCTGCACCAGTCTCCTGATCCTGATCCTGTGTCTGTCTCTACTTACGCCCCTCTGGCTCCTTCACACAGCTCCTGTCTTGCGCTAACTTGCGCAGAGTGGTCCCACACAGGGGAAAGTACGTCTTCCCTAAGCTCTCTTTCTGCAGATTTGTCGGGTGTTCCTTGCCCAGAGGAAAATGTTCTTGCCTACAATATAACTCAGATCCATTTTCCTGCTTTTCTTTTTAAAGACTTGGTCTCACTATGCTGTCTAACCTCTTAGGCACAAGCAATTCTTCTGCCTTAGCTCCTGGGAGTTAGGACTACAGAATACAGCAGGGTGCCCAGCTCTTGCAACTTAAAAAAAAAAAGTATTTATTTCATTGTTTATGGGGTGGGACATGTCAGAGCATCATGTGGAGGTCAGAGAACAACTTGGAAGAGTCAGCTCTCCTCTGTCATATGGGTTCTCGGGATGGAGCTCGGTGCCAGGCTTGGCAGCCATCGGTGCCTTTACCTGCTGAGCTAGCGCTCTCTCTCTCTCTCTCTCTCTCTCTCTCTCTCTCAGCTTTTAAAAAGCACTATCTTCCTTCTGTTTAAAAATCCTTTCCTTTGGAAAATGCTTCAGGTAGCTTTAGTGGTAGCAGTAGTGAGCTAGGGCAGCAGGGACCGTAAGAGCCTTGGATCCTGAGCCCAGGCTCAGCCTCCACACGGTGCCTCCCACTCAATCTCTCAGGGTCAGATGCTTCTCAGAGCTGGCAGAGCACACGGCTCACCATGAAAGAGGTCTTGGCTTCAGAGCCAAGTCCCGAAAGGTAAGGGAGTAGATAAAAACAAACTCTTACAAAGGTGATACGAACATCTACTTCACAAAATTACTGTAAGAAGTGAAAAACAATGCCACCTGGGCAAGCTGATCCCTTCTTGTCAACGTCTAGGAAATATTAAAGTTTGTCTCTCTGCTTATCCCACTAGTCTGACTTGTTTTCACCAAATGAGAATTGTGGGAGAAAATGCTGGAAAGCCATAAGTCCTCTGAATCCACAGGGTATAGCGAACAGGCCCAGTGCATGAGAGAAGCAGGTCTGACGACCCTGCAGGGCACGAGGTGACACCGCACAGCAGTGGCCTACCTGGTGGTCGTCCGCATGGTGTTTTCTTTCGTGTGATTGTGTTCTTTGCTCACTTTTTCTGAAAGAAGACAGAATGATACAGGTGACTTGGGCTAAGCTTAGTCCACGCCCATCTTTTAGGCAGAAACATCCCATTTCTTTATCTTATTGGGAACTCGAAAGCATCTAGATCACATCCGCAGACCTGCTGCACCTAATCAAATGTTAAGTGATGTCTGATTGCTAGTAGGCCTGAGTCAGTGTGAGTGCATACCAGACACCCAAACAGACACCGACAGACAGCTGCACACGAATAGCTGCTTCTATCCATCTTTCCTTCTTGGTAATTCCTAGTTCCCTCAGTTAAGCCTTCACACTGCAGTTGTGGTTACCGTCCTGTCCCCAGCTCTGCTGACAGTCTGTGTTGTTAGGCCCCTTCAGAGAATGACCAGGGAGCTCTTGGTGCTGTCACGGACTGCTTATTCTAATAAATGTCACTAAGAACAGAACGAGGCCATCAGACAAGAGGTAAGCCCTCTCCTCATGCATCCTGGGGTCTGTTGCCACCGGCTGTCAGAAATTATTTAATTAGCTTTCAAGAACACCAAGTTGAACCATAGCCTCTCTGACCCAGGACAAATGTGAAGCCTCTACCCGGCCATCACAGCGTTCGACGGCTGACGGCTTCTAGGAAGCAGTTACAGAAAACCTGGCCAGTCCCACCAAGGGTTTCGGAATTTACAATCGGGTAAATAAAACTAACCTCGGGGACTTCTTGAGAAACAAAACAAAACAAAAGCAAGGTTTATAATCTTTCCTACCTGCCTTTGACTGCTCTGAAGCTAAGTCACCTGAGTTTCCCTTTTCTTCCTTCAGCAATGACAACAGGCGAGAATCCGACTGCCTGCCAGCATCCATGTGGACAGCATGCAATCTGGGGCCATCTAGGCTGTGGCTGTGCCAGGGTGAGACCTAGAGTCACACAGGCCTAGCTCATGCTTTCTTGGGCTCTTAAGTCACTATCTACACAGCCTTGCTTTGGGATGTGCCTCGGTCTTTGGGGGAAAGGAGGTCATGCATCAGAACTCCGAAAGCTTACTGAATTAATGACTCCCACCACTGTGGAGGGTCTCAGTGTCATCAGAGCCACACAGCTAAGGAGGTATCATCAGGCTAAGGAGAAACTGACCCACCAGGGTGGCCCATGGACCTGAGCTTCTTTCCTGGTCCATTTCTGAGGGGTAGGGGACAAGTGCCTTAAATAACAGGGACTTCTTGGCTGACGGATGTGCTTTATCAAATGTTAGTAATGAAGCCCCCGAGAAGGGGTATGCGTGCTCACCAAAATACAGTCTTGTGAGTACAAAACAGCATCAGCCTCACTCAAGGAATGACAGTACATTAAATTTGCTAGGAACAGAGGTGTGAGGCTTGGAAGAGCAGACAGAGGCACAACTCCGGTACTGGGACCCTTCAGAGTGCTGAGTACCTGCACATCTGGATTCTGAGCATTTGAAGGAAGAAAAGACTGATCTACACTAGCACCCTTAGACCACAACAACTGGAGACAGCTTTCAGGGCCCGCTTTTCACTTTTCTATTTATATTTCTTTTCAGCGAGATATAATAAAATTTCACTAATTCAGACAATACCATTTTTCTTGGAGGGCATGGACATTTATCTTTCCCACATTACAAAGAAAAGGCTGTTAATACTATCAGCACGAAACCTTCCCAGGAGTACGTGTCAAAGGGACCAGCAGAGAACTGTAGAGTTCTAGTTCTCAACTGTGTTAAAACCAGCTTACCGCGCGCGGGTGGGCGGGCTAAGTGGGTAAAGGGGCTTGCTGTCAAGCCTGATAATCAGAGTTCTAGCTCTGCAATCCACGTAGTGGAATAAAAGAAACAATTCCCAGGAACCTCTACCCTCCACATAAAATCCTAACAAGTTTTTTTAAGTGTGGTAGGAATCCGACTTGGCAACACTTCATTAACCACTAATGTGGTATGTAAAACAAACTCTTCCTAAACACCTACCACGTGGGTTACCTTTCCCTTCCTAAGAAGGGCTTTACTACCAATGCTTTCCAGTCAGCCACATTTCCCACAATTCACCTACCTGAGAGTTGAAAAAGAAGCTCAGAAGCCATCTTCACAGAGATGTCCTGGCTGAAGAGATTTCTCTCTGGGGGAACTCGACCTTCCGGAAGCTTCTGTAAGGGTTCGGTTTTTTCTCGCCCCATTAAAGTGCTGTAGCCAACGTTCCGGCTGGGTGATATGGAGGCTGGGGAGTCCTGGATATCCACCTCCATGGGCTCTTCTTTAACCGTCACGACCTGCGTCTCCTTGTAACTTTCCGCTGCAAGCAGGTGGGTGAGAGAAACCAGAACATGGCGGTTCTTCATTTGGAAGCAAACTATGCGCATGCTCCACCCTGAGACGCTTCCCCAGGCAACTGAGTTGCCAATCACAAAGAAAACTATCAACTTTGTGTTCAGGAGTCTAGAAGGGCAAGCACCACGGGACTTGAGCACACAGGGCGAAACCATTGGCGGCTTCCAGAAAAGGCAGGAAACTTGACACCCTGAGAGGTTAAGTGGCCTGCCAAAGGTCACAGAGAATAGCCTGGCTGCCTAGAACCGGGCTTCTTGGCTAGGGGTTTCCTGACCACCCCGGTGCGCACCTTCCTTTGTTCTGTGTTGATTCTAAACAGGATGTGGCCAGCAACTGTCAGGACTTGGTTTTGGAGCCCAAGTCAGTTTTAGCAAATCAGGTAAGATCTTATTAATATGATAATTTCTTCCCTGTCCTTAAAGACCTTATCATTTCTTTTTCTTTCTCTCTAAGGCATCTAAGTTAACAAAGCTTAAGTGAGGTCAATTCAATGGAGATATTTCTATCTTTCTGGAAGCTACTAACTCTCAAGTTAACTAAGCCCAGATGAACACCCAGGAAAACAGTAGTCTTACAACTGAGTCAGTCTCTGGACCCCAGCTGCTCTTCCCTCAGGGTTTCTAGAAGGTCCAACATGCATGTGGTTTGCAAGGCTGAGTGTCTGTTGTCATTCACTCCTTTGAGTTAAGGGCAGGATATGTTCGGAACAAGGTAGGATAGTTCATCCAGACATGAATTTGGGCCATTTAAAAACAAAGTCACATTTTCAAACCAGTAAATATTTATTAGTGACGGCTGAATACACAATACCCTAGAACACAAATCAAAGACGATTCAGGCAGTTAACCAAAAGGCAGATAGGCAGTAGGGCAAAGAATTGAACAGTGACCCCCAACAAGGTATGTGTGTACAACCTGTGAACTGTCCTATCTGGGGAAAAGCAGTTTTCAAGTGTGACTAAGAGTCTCAAGGTGAAGTCATTGTGGATAAGCCAGAGAGACCGTAGAGCCAATGACAAGGGTCCTTCTTAGAAAAGGACAAAGCAGAGTCAAGAAAAAGCCTGGATTTGCATTGCATCAGGCCAAGTAGCTGCTTAAAGGCAGACAAGGCAAAGGGAGGGTCCTCCTGCCATGGCTTTTGGAGGATGAGAAACTCCTGAACCAAGCTATGACCAGCAGCAGCAGCAGCAGCAGCAGCGACAACGGTGACAACGGTGACAACAACAACAAGAAGCCACAGTCTACAGCCTCTGCTGACTCCAGTCAGTCCAGTGATGGGGACGGGGACCATCACTGCTGTAAACTGACTGGTGGTCAAGAACCGATGCTTTCCTCTCATGCATGGCAGGGGCGAAAGTCAAAAGCAGGCACGCCGAGCACAGACTAGCAGTTAAAAACAAGCAAAGAGGAGAAGAGCACTTCACATTAAGCCATTAAAGTTAATCTGCTGCTACCAAACTGAGCTAGGTAACAGGAACGCCAAGTCCCCGATTCTGGTGAAAGCCAGCTCATTCTTTGGTCCACAGCGAACTTTGTGCAATAGCATACTTCACCTAGATTGTTCCCCCTTCCCCTTTTCCTGCCAAACTGTTTTCCCCTCTGTAAACTAAGCAGCTAGTAAAGTTAGTTCACTGACTCAGTTAGGTGTGAGACACAAGGAGAAAGTGGAAGAAAGAGGAATTGGGGGAGGGGCTGGAGAATGAGGAGGGGGGGAGGAGGAGGAGGGACAAATGAAAAGAGTAGACAGCCTTTTCAGTTACAGATTCCTCCCTCTGATGAAAACCCATCAGCTGCTTTCTGGGAGCTGGCTCCCCATAGACATCCTAGCCTCAAGCCAGACCGTCTGCTCACATGAGTAATCACAGTACACGTTTCTTCCTCCATGTTCCCCCAAAGTACTCAAGATGTGGAAACTCAACAGTGGGGTCTGCGTCACATGTACACGGTGATGGCTCTGACCTTCACCCTCTAGAGCCTGAGGATAGGCACAGAGGGAACCAGGGCAAGTACAACGGGACCCATTGACTCAGGAAAGGAAAATCTCAGCACCACCGCGAAGCTGGAAGAGGTCCACAGTGTATCTGTCTCCTCCTCCACCCCCAGGTCCTCATCTTTGACCCTTGATTAAAAACCATGTGATTATCTGCACCACTCACTTGCATAAGACAATTAATTTTTGAGGTTGGCTGAGGTAGCTTCCGGTATGGTCTGCATGGAAATGCTCCCTGTTCTTTCCCATGACAGACAACCTTTGAAAGTGCACAAGACACTGACCTCTGAGTAGAGTCCTTAGCATCCTCGGTCTCCCTCATAGTCCCATATGTGCAGAGTGGGGTCCGGACCCAAAGCTCAAGTACAACATCACACAATCAGCCCTTCCTTTCCCCTGAAACTTTACCAAGACTTAAATTTGCCTTAAAAAAAACAAACAAACATGTTCTGGGTGTTTTGCCTATATGTTGTAACTGTGTGTGCTGTGTGTGTGCCTAGTGGTGCCTGTGGAGGCCAGACAGTCCCTGAGCCCCTAAGACTGGCATGGTAGGAGCTAGGAGCTGCCACGTGGGTGCTGGGTTCTCTTCAAGAGCGGCAAGTGCTCCTACCTCCTGAGACATCTCTCCAGTGCCCACTCCATTCCTCATCCTTGCTGGCCTGATGTTCTCTGCTGGGGTCTCTAAGGCACTTGGGTACAGTAGCACTGCACACTGCCTTCAACAGCCACAGCGCCTCCTGGGCCTGAGAGGGTGGCTCAGTTGGCAAAACACCTGCTGTGGCAAGCACAAGGATAGGAGTTCAGATCCCCAGCACCCATGTAAGTCAGGCAGGGTGGCCTGTGTCTGTAACAACAGATGGGAGGAGCAGAGACAGCTGATTTAATGCATTCTAAAGTCATTGAGAGATCTCATCTGTCTCATAAAGCAGGTGGAAACAGGCAAGGAGGTCCACAGCTTTAATCCCAGCGTTCAGGAGGCAGAGACAAGCTGGTTTACAGAGCTAGCTCCAGGATGGCCAGAGCTACACAGAGAAACCTTGCCTAAAAACAAACAAAAGCAAACCAAAATAGATAAATACATATAAAACTTCATCCAAAGTAAGGAAGAAAAGGCTCCCCTTCTGACGCGGCAGGAGCCTGCCCCATGTTGATCGCAAGCCCAGGCAGGATGTCTGAGCAAACTAAGCTGGCCTAGGACCAGAGGTCAGGCCGACCTGGAAGCACAAAGAGCACATGGCTCCGTGGCCCAGCTCAGCTCCGATTTGCGTTGTGCGTCCTCATGGAACAAGAGTTGAACTGATCATTCCTACTGGTTCTCAGTGCTTACACTCACCGGGGTGAACGTTCACTTCTAGGACCTAGGAACACAACAGCAATGGCCTTACACTCTAGTCCTCGGTTAATGGGACAAGTACTGATGTCTGTCCCAGGGCTGCTGAGAGGGGGCTGGGGCGCACTTGGCAGTAGAGTGCTTGCCTTGCTCTCTTACACCATGTAAAAATGACAGCTGTGGCCCTACCCAAAGTACCTCAGTACCTGTGTGGGTGGGGGACAGGTCGAGCCAAGGAGAGGCTCTGGCTCAAAAAACCCCAAAACCCTGGCATACCCTAAGGGACAACACCTGAGGTTGGCCTCTATCGTCCACATACATGCACACACACACACACTGCCACCAGACAGTGACATCAGTGTATGATCATTTACAGAAATGTTCTTTTGTGTCTCCAACAAATGAAGTGGCGTATACCTACTTTTCAAAATGGAAGAGAATTAAAAATAACCATTAAAGAAGGAGGTGTCCAGTTTGGGACTGGAAGTGTGGATGACGTATCCTCCGATGCCCGGCAGCAGGGGAAGGCACATTGGCTAAATCCACCACACCCTCCTTGGTAACAGAAGTGCAGAGGCTGACACTGTCCCGGTGGCATCCCACATGTGCTCTTTCTGAGGAGACGATAGTACAGGAAGTAAGATTAAAATACAGTGTGTAATGTGCCCAGGAGTGGTACTGCACTGTGTCCGGTGTGCTGGGTGTACTGTGTGGTCTGGCTTCGGGGCCCAAGGCGATAGAGGGCGCAAAACCAAAGCAACTCTCACTGTTAGCTCCCACTCTGTTATCTCCGAATCTGCTCTGTCCCCTTCGCTGGGTCAAAGTCAGGCAAGGCCTCTGTCCTGCTCATTTTCAGCTAAAACAAGAACCACAGCCCATTAAGTGACAAAGCTCTTTGGATCCCAAAACCAGAAGCTTAATTCCATGCACTGGGCAGCAGGGTGAACTTCCTCAGAGGGTGACTCTTGTCTCTGCCCTGACAGGGTCCTCAGCAGGACAGGGGCTGGAGGAACAGGAGAAGAGACCTGAGAAGCCGCAGGACGGTCCCTGACTGCCCTGCTGCACAGCAGTTTTGAGTCTGGGTCACCAGGGGTAAATATGCCCAGGGATTTACTTTCCTCTGAGAGTCAGGCTAGGACTTAGCCATAGTATCTCTCTTCCACCTACGACTCTCCATCTCCCTTTGTGCTGAGGCCTCCTTTACTCTGGGTAGCATTGAAGACAAAATTCAGTCTGGCCTCTAGTGGGGACTGGTTGAGGTGTGGGCCAGGGGAAACAGTCCCTTCTTTATAGGATTAAAGAGACAAAGTTTAGTGACTACACCCTTGCCAGATTCTGTCACCAGAGCAGCGGGCAGCCTGTTTCTCCCCTCGAGACATCAGAAACAAATGTCACCCACTAGGTCAGGTATAAATACTTTACTATCTCTGTAAACCACTAGGTCAGGTATAAATACTTCACTATCTCGTAAACCACACCCTTTCATCTTAGAGAGGACAAACTTCTTCTACATATAGTTAGTAAGACAGAGGCACTGCAGTTCCCCTGCAACAAAAGAGTTAAAATCTGTCCATGAGGTGGTGAGGTGGTGCAGCCTGAAACCAAAGCCCTTGGGAGGCGGAGGCAAGAACTGATCCTGAGTTCAAGGCAGCCTAGGTGACAGAGTTCAGCCAACCAACCCTTCTTCCTTTGCTTCTTTTGAGACTGAGCCAGGGCCTCACGAATGCTCCGCCCATGCATGCCCCGCCCACGCATGCCCCGCCCACACATTCTCCACTCATACATGCTCTGCCAGTGTTCCATCCCTGAGCTATATCCCAGTCTAGTTTACATTGCTTACTTTATTGTTACTACTATGTATGTATTCATCTGGAAATATTTAAGACGAGGTCTCATTAAGCTAAGTGAGAACTTGTTCTATAGTTGAGGAGCCTGGACCTTGTGAGTCTCCTGCCCCAGGTCCCCTGCAGTTTGATAACAGGCCTGCGTCAGCCGACCCACCTCTCAATTTTGTGGTTCAGATGGCTCACATGCTTCACTCTGGCTCAGATGGCTGAGTTTTCCTTTATTGAAGTGAGACACGTGAAACTTAAAAAAGACACTCTCGACCATAATGTTTTCGTTTGTTATGCTTGGCTGTGTGTATGTGTTTGAATGCCTGTGTCCGTGAGACTGAGTCTCTCATTGGTCCAGAGCTTACTAATTAGACTAGAATGGCTGCTCACCCACTAGGGATCTAACTGGCCTGTCTCACCAACTTCACGTTGTGAGTGCAAGTCTAGCTCTTTCGGTGGGAGCTGGAGAGAGAACTCATGTCCCAGGCATTTTCCAAGACTGTGCAGTCTCTGCACTCCTCCCCAGGTTAGCCACTTTAAAATGTACACACGCACACCATCCATTCTACTCACACGACTGGGAAACCATCCCCACCACCCAGATCCACGTGAGAAAGTTCCCCAAGGGCCACTGGACTCAGTAGACATGAGCCGTATCCTCTCCCCAGCTCAGGGTTACAGTGCTAAGAGTTTAATAGTCAATCTGTAAAGCAAGGATTCTTCATGTTAGACTCCTGGCACTGAAGTCAAATCTTCTATTTAACATACAGAGACCATTGGGATGGTCTCCAGAGAAATAAATCTGGAAAAACTCATGCTGGATAAGGAAGTTATACAGAATAGCAAGTCCATGAGGGGCCAGCCACAGAGACTTTGCACAAAGTGTAGGAAGGTCAAAGGCCACCCGGGAGAGGGTAGAGACAACGAAAATGGGAACAGCCCTTAGACTTGATTGGGCCCAGCAAGAGATGCTGAGTACCTGAACTAAAGCCAAGTCCAGGAGAACACAGGCAAGCACAGTGGTACTCAGCTGTGGCCCAGCAATGAGGAGGCTGAGTCCTGAGTCCCAGGCCACAAGTCTCAGCCTCAGAAATCGATGGCTAAAAGAGTCACTGATATACTCCAGCAAGAAAATGGGGAGCAATAACAGTCGACAGAAGTAAGACTTTGAATTAAGAATGAAGAGACAGATGTAAGAGAAAAAAGGCACAGCCATTGGCTGGGGACCGGACAAGGGGCAGGAAAGATGTGTGCCTTTAAGCCCTGGATGGCAGTATTAACAGGATAAGGAAAATAGAAAATGGGTTGAGCCAGGGAGAAATACGGAGGAAGGTTTTCAGTCCTGCTTTGCCTGAGTCTGGAGGATGATGACTTTGGGAAGTGGATGGGGTGATGGCTTACGTGCAGGAAGAGAACACTCCTGACAGAGAGATAGGAAGTCAGCTGAGCCCATGGGACATGATGACATCAGCAAAGGCATCACAAGTAGAGAACAGAGCATGAGATAGAACTGTTACTCCTGGTTGTTAAGGAGGTTGTGACCCAAAAGCCAGAAGTACAGCGCACAAGGCTGTCCAGTGTGGCACAGTAGTTGGGTAGCCCCTAGAGACTTAGGGACAGCAAACTCTGCACCCCATTTCCCAGCTGGTCATCATCTGGGTCAGAGGGCAGGATACACCTAGATGGTGACTCCTGTTCTTTGCTACAGAAAGCCACAGCCTCGTCTCTCAGCCTTCCATCTGGCCTTCTGGATCCCACAGCTCCAGAACAGGCCCTGCCCTCCTGCCCTGGACTTCTGTATTCTTAGGTTCTGAAATATCTGAGAAAAAGGAAACTTGCTCAGATTGCAAACCCCCTGTTAGACGTCCCCATATCTTCCCCGGCTGGCAGTCTCCCTCTACACTGTTCTAAATATATGCAGCTTGCAGATATAGCGACCATGCAAACTCTTTCAGAGGTTTGCTCCCCACTGGACTGAGGTCTCAGGAGGACTTGGGCTTTCCCACACTTCCCATCCTATTAGTCATTACAGGGTAGTGTTAGCTGACACATTTGGTATACGACTACCACAAGTATCACCTGAAGCCAGGCATAGTCGAGGTGCACTACTAATCTCCCTTTCCCGAAGCCAGGGTTTGGCACTGACACATATGCACTGCAAACTTAAAGCATGGAGGGTGGATAGGCTGTGCTGAAATCATCACTACCGACACCTGTCCCTCTCTAGGCTGCACAGCGCGCCGTCACAACAGGGGCCGCAGAAAAAGAGACTTCATCTGGGCAGGTGGCTCTGTTGGTAACAGCCTTGCCTCACAAGCACCAGGACTTGGGTCTGACCCCCAGACTCTCATAAAAGAGCCAGTGTCACAAGCGCCGGAGTCAATCCCTGGGATTTGATGGACAGCCAGCCAGCAGACTTGCAAAGCCCCAGGTCAGTCCCAGGTCAGTGAAAGACAGGGTCTCAAAGAGCAAGGTGAATGGCACCTGAGCAACAACTGAGGTTGACGATTGGTCTCCATACACACTCACACGTGTGCACACATGCCCACACGTGCACACACACAGAGCGTCTGGAAGGACTGGCCTCCATACACACTCACACGTGTGCACACATGCCCACACGTGCACACACACAGAGCTTCTGGAAGGGCTCGTCTCCATACACACTCACACGTGTGCACACATACCCACATGTGCACACACACAGAGCTTCTGGAAGGACTGGCCTCCATACACACACTCACACGTGTGCACACATACCCACATGTGCACACACACAGAGCTTCTGGAAGGGCTGGCCTCCATACATAAACTTACTCTTGGACACACACAGATACCTTCTGGAAGTGCTAGCCTCCATACATGCACTCACATGTATACACACACATACTCACATGTGTACACACACAGCCTCTAGAAGTACTGCCCAGAGTGCCACACTGAAACAATTCTTTCTAGTGAGGTACACCTTCAACTGGATTAGGTAAAATCAAACAAAACCACCACTCCTCACCACCACCACAAAATCCTTTTCAGCTCTAGCTTATCAGTCTCAAAGACACGAGGGTCTGGGTTGGGCACAGGACACCTTCCACACAGGAAATTGACTCCCACTATTGGGGGATCATAACTTAATTCCTTGTGAATTACCAGGCAATGAGAAGCACCAAGTGGAATCCAGGGTGAGCTCAGAAGGTAACACCTCCACACAGGGCCTGGTACAGGCTGGTACCTGGTGCAGATGAACTGCCCTAGCCTCGCTTTCCTGCCCATGCTGAAACCCAGATGGCATAAGGACTTAGGCTGAATTTTTGGCTGCATGGAGAACCACTAAGCCCAGATCTATTGGAGCAGAGGCCAACAGATGACTGTGTAAGTGGGACTTCGCAGACAGAGTGGCTAATGGCTGTTCTTCCGTCTAGGAAGGAAGCAGAGCAGGATCGAAGCAGTGTGGCCCATGGCCCTGACTCTCCCTAGAGCTTCAGAAGAGTCGTGACGTCCTCCTGACAGGCTGCAGACTTGAGGCGTGGGTGCTTGGCTCCTGTTTTCCTTCCACCATCCCAGTGTCACTGCCACATGTGTGGGACAGCATGACTTCTTTAAAGGACTGCTTGGGTGCACCCTGGGTTTATACTTGTGAAGGCCAGCACATAGGGCCTCTCGCCAGGGTAAAGCTCTCTTTCACTGAAGAATAACATTCGGACGGGCCTGTCCATGACTGCAGTCAACCCCAGAAAGACCATGCGGCTTTGACCAGAACCTTCCTTCCCCTGGTGGACATACTGGCCGCCTTTTCCAAGGGGGAAGAGAGGAATCTTTCTCCATGAAGGGAAGCAGGGGGAGAGAAGATTCTCTCCAGTTCTCATAAATACAGAAGAAACTTCTAGAACGATTACTTCCAACAGGAGGGATATGCAATGAACTTTAGCATACACCACACACACACACACACACACACACACCTCTCAAAACAACTCAAGAGTAATAGTGATCAGGTAAATCAATGCTTTTGAGAAATGTAATAAAAAATCTGTGTCTAATTAAATAATTAATTCATTAATTAAACTTCTCTTTTCTAGAGTGAGACACTAATCTTCCTAGTAAAACAAACATTAAGAACTTTGTTAAAATGGTGGATGTTAAGTTTGTTTATCGTCTCCTCCCGCCCCACTCACACGTGCTCTTGGAGTCCTACAACCATTTCAGTGATATTTATCAGAACTGACTTCTGAACGTAGTCCTAAAGACTATGAGTTAGCTGTTGCACCCCGCCCTCTCATCACTAAGTATACCTGGAGACTGAGTAGGGCCCAGCAGCATGCACCCAAGGAATTAGCTGTGCACACAAGAACTCACAAGTCAATAGAGCTGAGTGGACAATTAAATTACTTTTTTTAAAGGAGTGCTCTGTTTTGTTAATTGTTCTGCGTTTGCAAGGAAAAACTATACCCTAGGAAAGTTTGGTCCAGGGGTTAGAGTGATGGCCCAGACTGCTCTTCCAGAGGACTTGGATTCAATCCCCAGCACCTACACAACAGCTCACAATCATCTGCAACTCCAGTTCCAGGGAAGTCGATGGCCTCTTCTGGATTCTGTGAGCACCAGCCACACACATGGTGCACAGACACACATGCAGGCAAAATACCAATACACGTAGATAGTAGTGACTACTACTACTACTACTACTACTACTACTACTACTACTACTACTACTACTAGTATTTTAGTCCAAACCTTAAAGGTAAGAAAACATTTAACCAGGGCTCTCCTGAAACAAGAAACAGACTAGTCTCTGTCAGCTCAAAGAACCATGGCTTTATTCTCCTGTGGACTAAGGTGGTCTTCAGTCACATTACTACACCAACCTCCCATCACTGACACAGGTCCCTGCCTGAGGTGCAACTGGGTACCACAGATGCTTTCAGATGGACTCCAACAGCACCCAAGGCAGCAGTGCAAGGGTGTGACTTGATTCTGGTGTCCACAGGACGGACTCTGTCCATCTAGCCCAGCAAATGCTACCAGTTTCACTTCTGTTCCAGTAACAATCAAGGATTACTATAGTAATTGATTGTTTGTTACTGGGGGACTCAGGGAGTGAGCTCTGCCAACCCAGGGGGAGACACAGAGTAACTGGGTGACCATCTACTGAACTCTGAGCATGGGGACAGTAACTCGAAGCCTGTCCCAGTCACCACCTTCTTTTCATCTCATTTAATCATTTCCCTAGGAATTAGCTGAAGAGGTGCATTTACACTGCACATGGGCTGTTTGGCAACACTCCAAATGATCTCATTTAAAAAATATTAAACTACTTTTCATCAATGTCCAGAATGTACTTTTTCTTGCCTCCCATTAAAAAGGCAAAAGAAAATGCAGCAGGGGTGTATGTGTGTTACCAAATGTACCCAACCTAACCTTAAAGCTATTAAAAATCATTATCCTTTGCCATTTGATAAATCTTAGTAATGTATCCTCCTCTTTGGGGATTAACGGGGCTTTGTGTGTCCAGGACATTGGTGTGATTGTATGTGTATGCCTATGCTCACATGTGAATGTAGATTTTAAACATGATTCCTGAAGATTCTAAGGAATTCTGGCTGCAATTAAAAAAAAATACCAAAAAAACAAGGCTACCTCTGTGATGTCTGACACAAATTGTCAGGAAAAGGACAAAATTTTTTATCCAAAGAGGTAAAGGATTGGGTGAGGTTTTATTTCAGTAACTAGGAGTTTCATCAAATTCTTCTTTCTACTTGTGTGTGCATGGACATGTGTGTGGAGGAGTGAGCCTGCTCACATGTGCACTTGGAGGTGGAGACCAGAGGCCAGGCAAGGCTCTTGTTCCAATGAAAGGAAAACAAAGAAACAAACCAGCCACTAAACCACCTTCAGAAGCTTTTGGCTGAGAAGCTAGTGAGCAAGCCTCGGGATCTGCTAGTTTCTGCTTCTCCAGGGTTAGAATTACAAGAAGTGTGTGCTACCATATATAAGGGCTGCTGTTCTGAGATAAGGTCTTACTGTGTAGCCCTGGTTGGCCCAGAACTTACTGTGGAGGCCAGGCTGACCTTTGATCTCACACAGATCTACCTGTCCCTGGGTGCTGAGATTAAAGGTGGCACCCCAGGTTCTGCCACATTAATTCTTTTCTTAAGCATGGGGATCAAACTCAGGTCCTGGTGATTGACAGGCAAGCATTTCCAGCCCACAAAGCTTACTTTTTCTTGGAAGTTTTCAGCAAAGTTTAGCATGTGCAAATCAGCTTAAAATTCTTTTCCTCGATGGTCTTAAAACTTCCAACATCCTTAGTCATCAGGGAAATGCAAACCAAAACAACCCTGAGAGTCCACCTCACACCTTAGTGAGAATGGCTAAGATCAAAAACTCAGGTGACAGCAGATGCTGGACAGCAGATGTGGAGAAAGAGGAACACTCCTCCAGTGTTGGTGGGATTGTGTCTTAGTGGGGGTTCTCTAGAGTCACAGAACTTATGGGTCCCTATATAGTAAGAGACTTGGTTGATGACTTACAGTCTGTAGTTGAACTCTCCAACAATGGTCAGCAGCAGCTGTGAGTGGAAGTCCAAGGATCTAGCAGTGGTTCAGACCCACAAGGCAGGAAGGCAGGCAAGAAAGAGAGACTCTTCCTTCTTCCAATGTTCTTATGTAAGTCTCCAGCAGAAGGTGTGTCCCAGATTAAAGGTGTATACCACCAAGCCTGAATCTGGGACTTGCTTTGTCCCAGGTAACCTTGAACTCAGAGATCTCCTTTGCCTTAAGCTCCTGGGATTCATAGCCACTTTGCCTCCAGATCTCCATACCAAGATCCAGGTCAGAAACTTGTATCTCCCAGCCTCAAGATCAGGATCACAGGTGAGCCTTCGAATTCTGGATTGTCGTTCACTCCAGATATAGTCAAGTTGACAACCAGGAGTAGCCACTACAGATTGAAAACTGGTACAACCACTCTGGAAATCAGTCTGGAGGTTCCTCAGAAAGTTGAACATTCCACTACCTGAGGACCCAGCTATATCACTCCTGGGCATATACCCAAAAGATGCCTTAACATACAACAAGGACACATGCTCCACTATGCTCATAGCAGCCTTATTTATAATAGTCAGAACTGGAAAGAACCCAGATGCCCTTCAACAGAGGAATGGATACAGAAAATGTGGTACATCTACACAATGGAGTACTACTCAGCTATCAAAAACAATGACTTCATGAAATTCAAAGGCAAATGGATAGAGCTAGAAAATATCATCCTGACATGGTATGCACTCACTGATAAGTGGATATTAGCCCAAAAGCTTGAATTACCCAAGATACAATCCACAGAACACATGAAGCTCACAAAGAAGGAAGGGTAAAGAGTGGATACTTCACTCCTTCTTAAAGGGGGGAACAAAAATATCCATAGGAGGAGATATGGAGAAAAAGTATGGAGCAGAGACTGAAGGAAAGACCATTCAGAGCCTGCCCCACCTGAGCCACATATCTACAGCCACCAAAACTACTGATGAAGCCAAGAAGTGCATGCTGATAGGAGCCTGCTATAGATGTCTCCTGAGAGCCTCTGCCAGAGCCTGACAAACACAGAGGTGAATGCTAGCAGCAAACTACTGAACTGAGAACAGGACCCCTGTTGGAGGAATTAGAGAAAGGTTTGAAGGAGCTGAAGGGGTTTGCAACCCCAAAAGAACAACAATGCCAACCAACCAGAGCTCCCAGGGACTAAACCACTACCCAATGGCTCAAGCTGCATATGTAGCAGAGGACGGCCTTGCTAGGCACCAATGGGAGGAGAGGCCCTTGGTCCTGCCAAGGCTGGACCCCCAGGGCAGAAGAATATCAAGGGATCAGGAAGGGGTAATTGTTGGGGAGGGAAGGGTGGTTGGGGAGGGGGAACACCCTTATAGAAAAAGGGGAGGGGAAAGGGATAGGGGGTTTATGTACAAGGAACAAGGAAAGAGAATAACATTTGAAATGTAAATAAAAAATATTAAAAAAAAAAACTTCCAATTCATAGTGGAGTAATTACATACACTACTAACATGTAAAAATATGCTAACACTGTTAATATAAATAGTAACAAAGCCTGCCATGTGCATCCCCCTGCTGGGAAGCCTCAGTGGCCCAACAGATCGGTTAGCTGTGAACTACGACCCAGGATCCTGGGGTAGTTCATAGTGCATGCTGTGCCCACAGGGACTAGAACAAAAGGGGGATGGGTAGACAAACAGCAGAGGAGACAGGACAAGAATGACAGTGGGAAATCACCCTGCTCACACTCACTTTGTGCCTTTAATGTCCACAACTAGATTTGGAAAATAGAACGGACTCTCTAAATAGCTGGTTGAATGAATGAATGAATGAATGAATGAATGAATGAATGCTATACACTTACTGTCCCTTTTATCCATGGTTTTGCTTTCCAGGGTTCGCTTTCCAAAGTTTAAGTTATTGTGGTCAAGAGGAAGACTAATCCCAAAGCACATGGTATTCTGAGAGAAGTAGAGACTCATGAGGGAGAGGGCCATGAGAGATATATAGACCACAACACAACCTTCGTAACAGTGTGTTGCTTCAATTGTTCCATTTTATCATTAGTCATTGTCCTTAATCTCTCTCTGAGCCCAATGTGCAATTTTAATTGATCGTAGATATGTACAGATTGTGACAGACAATAGGGTTTTGCTATTATCTGCAGCTTCACTGGGAGTCCACCGGGGTCCTGAGTCACAGCAGGCCCAGAAGATAAAGGGGCCCGACCATGAAAGAATCCATGAAAAGAAATGGGGAAACAATGATAAGCCTAGGAGCTTAAAGAGTGCGTTTCACTGAACCCCAAGAAACCTTTGCCTACTCTGCCGAAGTCCAACAGCACTTGTAGGGCCCCAGAGGCACCCCAGGGCTTAGTTCCCTGTGGAATGTATGGACAGTCTCGTAATGAATTCTGGCTCTGTTTCAACAATCTCTCCAAATGTTTTTTAAATCAAACCTTACAAGTGACTCATTTTCATTTCCTTTTTCTCTGGTTCCTGTGTCCTCTCTGTGTTCTCCCTGGTGCTGGGGCTGAAGGGTGGGAACAGCTATCCTGATTCAGGAGGGGGCCATCTAGGCCTAACATCAAACACCGGTTGCTCACAGAATCAACACAAGGTCTGGGAATGCCCAGAAAACACAAAGTCAGGCAGGAAGAGCTTTCTGGAAGGAGCAAGGCTTTTAGAAAGCAATAACCAGCAGCCTGCAAACGGGCAAACCCAGAACCCAACCGAGAACTGTGCTTTTAAAATCCAGTGTGCCCAGCACAAGATAGTTAGAGGAGTGCGCACTGGTTATTAAACAGACCCCTCCTTGTAGGCCAAGGGGGGCGTCCTGCACATGTCTGAATGTGCAGACCAAATCGTGGTGACTTCACTGCCAAATGTCTCTTCTCTCTCCATTCTCAGTCCTTGGGCTGAACGCTGGTCCTCTGCCCTTCTGACTACTGGGGCTGTTAGTTACTTTTGGCCTCCTCCACGTGGTTCATAGGAAGCCTCTGCAAGGCCTTCCCATGAATGCACTCTCCCACAAAAGCAAGAGTTTCTGGAAGCCAAACCAAGAGTGTGCATATGTTCGGGCCAAGTCTGAATTTACCGGGATCTGACAGCATGGGTTGAAAGAAAGGAAACGGGTTCCTAACTCAGGCTTTAAACACTGGCCCTCACCGTGACCTGACTTCAAACCTGAAATAAACGGTGCCGGGTCAAGCATGTATTCTGTGGCCTCCCTCGCTTCTCTAGCTGCAGAGATAGGCTGCGGACACACAGAGCAAGCCACAGAAAACCAGGAAATGTACGGATTCCAGCTGTTAGAAACAAGGAAGTAAATCAACCCACAGCTCAAACCCTGGGCGATTTGTGTGGGGAAAACATACACAGGGGTGGGGTTAATAAGAGAATTATTACGAAGGAAGACAAAGGTCTCCTCAGAAGGAGCACCATAGTCCCCGCACTTTGACCAGGAGAAAACACCACTGTTAAATCATTTGTTGTCATAAAAAGCCACAGCAAGAATCATCTCTTCGTGAAGGTTCTCCTATCTTAGGCTATAGCTCCTCTGGACTCTGCCTGTACTAGCTTCCGGAGTGAGCATGCGCAAAGAAGGTCCTGCACAGACTCCAGGAGGACCCCTGCTGGGGGTGACTCAGCCACTTGGCAGAGGGCAGGCTCCTCGGCAATGAGAATTCCCCTTTTCTGGTAGGTCTGTGATGCCAGCAAGCACCCAGATGAGCATGGGATCCACAAGGTTTAATTACACATGCGGATTGTACCCTTCTTTGACATGAATCAGCTAAAGGGGAAAGGTTAACGTGCTGGTGAGAAAAAACTGCTGCAGAATGAGAATGGTCTTGTCTCATTGAGAAAATAAGGATTCTGCTCTACCTCCCCGATTTCTGTAGTAACAGGTAGGGAGAAGACTGGGGTGGGATAGGACTGGACCCAGGTCCCACTGCACCTCACAGGATGTCCTCTGAGAAAGAACCCCTGTAGTGTATTCAGGTATGACGAACACCACAATCAGAGACCTCAGATAACTAAGCTCTGTCTGCTTAGCGCTGTGACTGTAAGATAGCGTCTGCCTATGGCTTGTGTGTAAACTGTTGATGACACAGTTTGTTGGCCATAAGATGACGTCTGTAGTCAAATATCCTAGGAACATAAAGAAAACAGCATGCAAGCGGGCATTCATCCTACAAGCACACGTCATAAATACTCCGTTTACTATCCCATAAGAGGATCTGGAGCCGCCACCCAACCACCCAGCAGCCCCCCACCTCTACTGTGAAACTCTATCCCATCTTTCAGGATCCAGACTGCAGTCTGCCCCAGTACAGAGATGGCAAAACAGAAAGGCATCCAGCGTGAAGGCGTAGCCTATGAAATTCCATGTAAAGGGCTTGCCCAGCTTCTGGGAATGCCAGCCAATACAAATTTCCGTGACTTTATTAACATATGCAGCTATGCAAGAGGGAAATGATAATAAAACAAGAGCCCTTTTGAGTCTGGACTTTCTGAATCCAGGCTTCAGTGTGGGAGGCAGGAGGAAGCTGCTTAAGAAAGCATAAAGGGTGGCTGGAGGGAAAGGGCTACAAGGGGGAAAGGGATGAGGCCCTGGGGCTTGAGCTTGCAGAGCTCTTCATTCAGGGCGGGGTGCAACAGGCAGCAGCAGCCATTCAGGTACAGGAGTCTATGGGTTTGTAAGGCGCATGCAGAATTATAAAATAACAGAAGGGCTTTTCTGGCCAGAGGCTGAATGAAATTGACTGTCCAAGCAGGGTGCAGCCTCTCCCCTTTTAGCTGAGAGGGGCTAGCCTTCCAGGGCTGCAGACAGTGGCTTCTCACTCAGTCCTGCTTAAAGGGACAGAAGGATGATGGCACTATGCATCCACTGAGTTCAACAAGACCACTAGTGTCCAAGAAACCACATCTTTGCATAGGAGCACACTGGTTCTGTCCTATTAAAGTGACTTGTTCCTCATTTATATAAAATATAAATATGACATTCCATGTAGCTCCCTTTTTACTATTAAAAGTGTAATTCCTTATTTAGATTAGCCACCAGTTTGTGGACTATGAGTATACACACACACACACACACACACACACACACACACACACACACACACACACACAGAGGAAGGTGGAGTCATGAACTGGACATGGCCCTGCTTCGACTCGATGGGATGGTAGCCATGGAGGTCTTTCCTTTCTCTGAAGACAAGGGAAGGGGTAATTGGGGGAAAGAGGTTGTGAGGATGGAATTGGGAGGAGAAGAGGGAGGGGCTGTGATGAAGATGTAAAGAGAATAAAAATTTATTTATTCATCCATTAATTTAAATGAATGAAGAAAAGGTGGACAAGGCAGTGTCTGGGCATTAGTTATAAGCCCACCCCTGGATGCATCCGTTATAAATCATTTATAAAGCTGGCATACAAAAGTACTTGGTCATCATACAAAAAACTTAAAAAATAAAAAATAAAAATTAGAGGGGGGAGGGGAGAGGGGGGAAGAGAGAGGGAGGGGAGAGAGGTGTCAACTGGATAAGCATAATTCAAAAGTAGGTCTCAGAGGCTTAAATTAAATGGCATTTTGCTAATATGATGAAAATGGGTTTTCCTCTCAATATTAAAAAAACCAGCGTGTACTTAACTTTTAGAGTCACAGAGAAATAATGGTGCTCATAAGCAACAAAAGGAACAAAGCCTGAGCCCGACTCTATCAAATGTAGCACTTCCGTGTTGCAAATCAAAATAAGAAAGAAATAATGTAGCTTTCATCTCTGAGATATGGATTATGGCCAGAATACGAGAAGCTTTAATGAGCCAATTTTTTTTAAGTAACCCATGTAAAAAGTAGACAAAGAACTAGAATAGATGTTTCTTCAAAGACTTTCAAATGTTAAGTAGCATGTGGACCTCCATGAAATGCCACCCTTCACAGGGATTCCCAAATCTAAACCACAGTGAGATTGCTAGGTCGTAGCATCATGGTGGTTGTGACAAGAGAAGGATGGTAAGGAGTTTCCAGAAGGATCTGTTGGAACTGAAAGCTCATATACTACAAGGGATGCAGAATACTGTTGCTGCCCTGGAAAGAATTCTTAGCAGTTCTTCAAAATGTCAACCCAGCAAGTACACAGTGCCTAGGGATATACCCAAGAAGATTAAACCATAAGTCCATACAGAAACCGGAACAGGGACATTCATGGCAGCAATGACTGGAACACAAACCGCCTCTCCACTAAAAGATAAAGAACACTGGATTGATACTGAGGAGCCATCGGGATGGGCCAACAGATCCCTGCCATCGAGGGTGGCAACTTGAGTTCAATCCTCGGACTCACTTGGTTTCAAGAAGCAACTCCCACAAGCTGTCTCCTGACCTGCACCGCAGTGCTCCCCACTCCCAAAATAAGCAGCACGTTATTTAACAAAAAGAATCATCCACGTTACAACATGACTGAGGGACCGTGAAAACATGCTGCGAAGTCAGACATAAAGAACCACAAAGTCCGTGAGTTCGTTCATGCAAAGAGTCCCAAGTGAGCAAATCTATTAAAACTAACCACAGATTAGTCAGTGGTTGCCTAGGCTGAGGCAACGGAGGTGGGGACAGCGACTGCTGGCCAGTCACTGAGCCTCGGAGAGCCACTTGTCTGCACCCCTTCCCGGTGCTTGGATACCAGATGAGCACCAGAACGCCTTGCTGTGCTTCGGAATCATGACTTCACACCTCACTGAAGCAGCCATGTCCGCAGCCTTCAGGGAGCTCAGGCTGGCCAGAACCTTGGGATCCTTCTGCATCTTGCCTGTCTCCAGAGAGAAAACCTGGCTCAATAAAAATCTTTCTTTTATTGAGATAGTGTTTTAAAAAAAATCTGGACCCCTCTCTAAAGCTCAACCGGAAGTCTATGCATCTGCAGTGCAATGCGCAGTCAGTAAACCTTTGCCTGTGTTCGGAAAGACGCAAATAAAAAGTAGTTTCCAGTTTTAGTCTGATTGCGGCACTGTTGTTTTCATACCGTCAAGTACATCAGCAGCGTGAGTTTGAGAATGTGGAAAGCAGAAAGAATAAATCAAATAGACGAAATACCTTCCTATTAATAGCTCCAAATTACTTAGCAGTATTTTTACATTTTCTTATTTGTGCGTGTGTGGCTGCCTCGGCCGTGGTGCATGTGTATGTATCCGAGGTCAACCTGTGGGTTCTCTCCATCCTGCAGCTTCCTGGGACGGAACAAAAACTCTCTTTCTCAGCAGTCAGGCCCCTCAGCGTCCTGCCAGCCCTATGTAAAATTATGTAACTATGTAAGATTAGATTTAAAATGTTGTAGGACTGGGCGAGGTGGTACACACCTCTAATCCCAGCACTAAGTAGACAGAGGAAGGTGGATCTACATAAGTTCAAGGCCAGCCTGGTCCACATAGTGAATTCCAGGACAGCCAGGGCTATAAGCAGGGAGACTGTTTAAAAAAAAATTAATAAATATTTTTTAAGATATGTTTTAAAGGTTTCACATCTTCTCTAGTACTCAATTCAGCAACTTGTGAGTCTGATGAAGCCATTTTGTGATGGTAAAATGAAGAATAATTTTCATCCTCACAGATTATTACTGGTGCCCTGTATGATGTTCTAACTTGTATCTTACAAGTGATTCTAACACCCACATCTTAAAGGCTGATCCCCGAGTGGGGTGGGAACGAGGGGAAGGCTTCAGATCACTGGGGCTGTGCCCTCCAGGGTGACAGACCCTCTTTTACTTCTGACTGTGCTCTGCAGGAACACTCTTGCCGCAGCATGCTGCTGGCCAGCCCGCAGGCCCCCCAGCCATCAGGCTGATTACTCATGGACTAGAACCGCCCTCCAACTCTGAGCCAAAATAAACCTTTTTCCTTTGCAAGCTGATTGTGCCATTCATTTGTTATAGTGGAGGAGAGTTGACTGACCAAAGGCATGCTGTTTAACGCGTGTACATGTAAATACAATGTGCTCATGCGTGAAAAGCTCAGGAAGACAAAAAAGTCTAAGTAAAAGTTTACAGGGGGCTGGGGATTTAGCTCAGTGGTAGAGCGCTTACCTAGGAAGCGCAAGGCCCTGGGTTCGGTCCCAGCTCCAAAAAAAAAAGAACCAAAAAAAAAAAAAAAAGTTTACAGAAAAAAAAAAATCACTCCTTCCAAAGGAAAAAGTAGCCCATAGAAGAGAAAATAGTTTTCTGCCTGAAATTTCTGATCTCTCTTAAGAAATTCTTCAGAACAGAGAAGTCTACAACCTAGTGTCTGATGCTTCTGAGGTGGTGTAGGGAGACTTTCTGTAAAACATGTCCAGAAATAACTCAGAAATGTAACCAATGGATGATAAGTAAGTAGTATTCTGGGAGGCTCGTGAGCACCATGATCTTGATCTGTCACAGAGATGCCCTTCTTTGAAAATGACGGTTCTAGACACTGTCATTTCATAATAAATTAAAGGCTCACCGTGGAAGAACTGGTTATTTTTCTAAAGGAAATGTGGACATTTAACTGAGCTTTGCTCCCCATCAGCTCCAACCTGAAGCATTCTTTTCAGATGAACCAAACTCTCTCACTTCTCTGGCCACTTCCCAGCACACTAGGCTAAGGTGGTCAGGCTCACTTGGAAGGCTTCTCAAAACACAGGCTGCTGGCCTCAGCTGCAGGGTTCCAGGGACTTTACTAGCGAAACCCAGAGCAGATCTCGGAATATGAGTCTCCCATGTCTGAGTGGCTCTGAGAACTGGGGCTTCCACTGAGCCTCTACCAGAAAGCAGGGGAAACCAGTTCAAAGACATTTACAATCAGTGCTGAAATGAAGTTAGTAGACCTCTTCCTACACATCTAGAGTGTTGTGCATGACGCTGTATCTTCTTGATTTCTGTCCTTCCTTGTCCTGTCTACCCAAAGGCTCATTTCTGCACATTCTGCTGCCTCCCAGCAAGCAGCTTGACAGAGTAACAGGATAGACAGCAGACATATCTGCTAACAGGCCCTCCTTACCGCTAGACACACAAGTGTCCACTGCTATGTGTCACATAACAGATAGTCACAGGCATCCAGCTATTTCCTCATAGTGAGTTGCTTTCTTTTTGGTGATCAATTTACGAGGTCCAGCTGTCAGGCACTCCCCTTCCTAATTAACAGCTTGAAAGGGAATCTGAACCACATTAAAGGAGAAAACTCAGATTCTCCCAACCCAGAGGCCATGAAAGGTTTAGCTTGGTTCTAACACATGTGTGTCCTCCACCCCCCCCCCCCCGGGAAACTAAGTGTCCACTTGGAAAGCACCCACCCTATGCAGGTCTCTTCACATAGGAACATCTTGTGTGATATGTGCCTGGGCCCTGGGCCAATTATTCAACCTTACAGAATGAACATGAGCTACGTTAAACATGGAAACAAGATACAGCCCAAATCATTGATTAGTTTCTTCTTGTTAACTCACTGAAAACCCACATAAGAAAATTAGTCAGAAAAGAGAGAAAGAAAGTCCTTTTCCTTAGCTATTCTTCAGGTCAAACCAGAAACAAACACACAAAAAAGTACCTCCCATGCACCGTTGTTAACTATAATACTATCGACTTCCTCTCTCATCCCAGGGTTCATACTCCAGATTGTCAGTTACTCTAGTCAACCGTGTTCTCAAAATAGTAAATAATAATTCCACAACAAACTATTTATAGATTTGAACAACTTGTATTATAACACACTGTTGTAGCCAGGTAGGGCAGTGAACGCCTTTAATGCCAGCACTCTAGAGGCAGAGGGAGAGACAGATTTCTGTGAATTGCAGGCCAGCCTGGGCTACACAGTGAGTTCCAGGCCAGCCAGGGCTATGCAGTGAGACCTGGTCTCAAAAAGCAACAAATAACAAAACTTCTGTATTTGTTAATCTCTTGCTGTGCAGAATCATAAATTAAACATTATCATTGCTAGAATATATGGGGGGAGGTCTTCTATAGGGTTCAGTGCTCTCTGACAATTCAGGCATCCACTAGCAGTCCCTGACTGAACTAGCTAGAAGAGATGTCTAGAGTTGTCACACAGGCTCTTTCTGACCAGGGGACTTTACAGAAAATGACAGAGACTGTAAATAGGATTGTACAAGTTGGGAAGACATGAGGACACCTGTGTACAAGGTTGCCTAGAACAAAACTGGAGGTAAACACCGCGCTAGCTATGCACCGAGGCTTTGGGAAACGAATCCTTACTCTCATCTGTGAGGCAATCTGAAGGCTCAGATAAGTCCCTTACTTGAGTATCTTTCAGGACACGAGTCTTGAAATTGTTAAAATGGTATCTTGAAGAAAGAGAACTTAAAATTTCTGCCTAGCATCCTTTTTGCAAGAGCCTTAACCCAGTGGTGACGGTCACTGTTTTGTTTTGTTTTGTGACGGGGCATCCCCACACAGTCCAGGCTGGACTCAAAGCTCACAGTTGTACCTCAGTCTTCCTCCACAGGAACTACAGGTATGTTCCTCTCCACAGGGCTTAATGTCCACTTCACTCCAAAGGAGGGGGAAGCCCTTCTTACCTCATGGCTTTGGAATGACAAGACACTTGTTTCTAACCCACTCACCTTGCTTAGGACTTAAAAAACAGTGTTCCTCTGACCACATATGTGGAGCACTGCAGACTTTCATTCCCTGAATGCATTTCATTGATGGTTTTTCCTACACTGGATCGGCAGAGGCTACATTTAGATAACCATAAAGAATAACAGTCATCTTAAGGGGATGCAACTTACTCTAATATTCCACTAGGAAATTCTCTAGCCTTAAATGTGTCTTACTGCAACTTTGTTAGGGTGACTTCACTTGCTCATGAAATTAAGGAAAACAATACTAGCTGGACAGTAGTGGTGCATGCCTTTAATCCCAGCATTCGGGAGGCAGAGGCAGATGGATCTCTGAGTTCAAGGACAGCCTGGTCTACAGAACCATGTTCTCAAACAGCCATGGCTACACAGAGAAACCCTCTCTTGGAAAACAAAAATAAAAACAAAAACAAAAAGCAATAAAAAGAAGTATTAATGCACTCAAAGAATATAGTCTAAAACACTACTGGAGAGAATAAAAATTCAGGAATTCTTGATGCCTGTGTCCTTGACCCAAGTCTTATCTATATAGAACTTTTTTTTTTCAAGATGAAAAAGAGAAAATAGCTACCAGTCTTTGTGCAAGTTTATTTCCCCATTATGAGGGATGATGGCTGTCCTTTGGAAACGGGACCATGCTGTCATTCAGCATTGAACCCCACTGCACACACACTCAGTAAAAGTCAACTAACACAACTTAAAAGGAGCCCTCATTGCACACAGATTTCATTAAATGCTCACAGTGGCATTTTGGGGGGGGGTGTCATTATTATCTAGAAAATAATTTCCAATTTCAGCCCTTAAATCATATTACACCAAAGGATAAAGATAACATGCTTTCCTTAAAGAAACATCTGTCCAGAAATCTCACTCACTGCTCTCCTTGTCACCTCTTTCAGTGTGCTACCAGCCTTCTCTGCTCTCTACAGCAGCTTATTCCAGCTACACGGTAAATTCTGTAATGGCAGCATCACTGGGCAGAATCCAGCATCGGGGAGGGCACCGGAATGAATGGGAACTAGGCGACTGTGTGGGAGAACTACCTCTGGGAGAACAAAGAGACTGAACAACATCAACAGAAGGATGACTACATTGCTGAGATATTCTGGCACAGGAGGGAGACGTGACACACTGAATTATATTGGCTCAAATATGACTGTTTCCCTTCCCAGCTTTGGGATCTTGCTAGACCTTCATCAGAGTAAGACACACCACTGCATCATCACTGCAAAGTCTGGGCAATGGAGTTACAATAAGATCACAGTTCTTGTTCTTCTATCAAGCTTCATTGCTAACAAATCATGTTCCCCTCTATTCCAGAATGCTTTGAATTAACATCAAAGACAAGAATTCTTAACCCCACCAAACGGCAGAGAGGGGAATTTCAACTGTTCTGATATGCTAACTGCAAGTAAATCACTATTAATTTCTTACCTTCCAACCTACTAGTCAACCAGGAACACCGTCAGAATTGCAGATGAAATTACAGATCACAGAGGCGTCCTGCTAAGACAGGACTTGCTTTCATTCCCCCAAGCACAGCAAGTTCCCAATGAAAAACTGCTTTGGATTCATATTAGCATTTCAAACACAGTTCCTAAAAATTACCTTCAGGAGTCAGTGAACTGAGTGCAGCTATGACTTGGCAGGTAGGGTTACCAATATAGCTTTTTCTCACGGTCTGAAAGTCAGACCCTGTCACCAAAAAAAACACTGAATTTTCTGTCTGTTGTAGAGGACCAGGTAGAAACTTACACCAAAAATCCAAAATACACTAGCTTTAATTTACAGCACATTTTTTTCTTATATCCAACAATTTGAGATTACACCTAGATGTTAGTGGAGCACTGCGTTCACCTTAGGGAAGGTTACTGCTGGCACACTCCATCAGGTCGTTCTCTACTCTTATGCTTGCTCATGGCTACTTCGTTGGTATTTACTTTGAGTGTCACCTCAGCTTCTCACCAGGACAAGGAAAATATTTTAATGGTCTGAAAAGACTGTAGTATAAATGCACAGAAGCCATGGGATCCTCTCCTAAGAGAAGATATTTTAACCAATTAGAAGAAATCCTGTGAATATTATTAAAGTCACGGTCTCGATCATCTCCAATGCTGGTAATGTCTTCTAACCATTTCTAATAATATTCAGAAAAAGAAGGACGTATCTAAATAGGTACAGCACAAAAAGAAGCGAACATACTCACAAAGCTAACACAGGAACTGAAGCTAGTGTCTAGCTAGGTAGATAAAACGAACAAATTCATGCATATAACACAGAAACGGAAGCCGAGTGACCTGACCATTCCTTAAATTCACCTTTTTCACGCTATAGTTACCACCGGGTTAATTATAAGCCATGCAAGAAACGGCCCAGTTGGCTTGCACATGAAATGAGCAAAATGGAAATAGTTTTTAATATATTGGATACCTGAGAGTTTCATGAGAAGTTCTGAGGCAGCCTTGGCTGACATGTCCCGCCTTAACACATTCCCCTTGCCTTCCTGGGGTGTAAGTGGGTCCTCGGAGATGCTAGGGGTCGCCACTTCCGGTTCCGGGCTGAACGCGTAGCTGGAGCGAGGCAAAGGCATGCTTAGGGTCTCCTCTTCCTTGGGCTCCTCCTTCACTTTAAAATTAAGATTCATAGGCTCCTTCTGGTTTGCAGCTAAAAAAAAAATAAGAATAAGGAAGAAGAAAAGAAAGAAAGAAAGAAAGAAAGAAAGAAAGAAAGAAAGAAAGAAAGAAAGAGAGAAAGAGAGAGAGAAAGAGAGAGAGAAAGATATATATATATATATATATTCATGTATATTCATTTCCCCTCTAACCTTGCCCCCACACTTCACCTTAAGAGCCAGAGGGGTCACAAAGAAAGTGAGGCCCTTAGCACATAGTGCACCCCGTGAGTCTTGGCCGCTCTCTGGGTATCAGCGTACACAAAACCTGGAGTGTTGTAAGAAGTGCTGTCTTTTCAAAGCACATGGGCATCTTCTCCATGGTTTCTCTAAATCATCTTCCCTGTGCATGCTGCTGCCTCCCTGGCCTCTTTGCGCCTTCTCCAGCTAATTCTATCATTAAACAACGTCTCGTAAAATTATTCTGCTGTCAAATATTGAAATAAAATCTAGAGTAAGCTGCTCTATCTAAACCCGAGCCCCTGTGGTGGGTGGAAAGGCGATAATGGAGAATCTGCCAAAAAGAAAAGCAGGACTAGAGATGCACTACTCTCTCCTCATTACCAGTGCACTCTACTGACCCATGCGCAGCGGCCATATGCTTTGTGTTGTCACCATGTAACCCTATGCCTGCTGCCTAGGTCATCGTCACATACAAAATAGGCTTTCGTCTTTCTTTTGTTTAAGAAAAAAATATTCTTGAACTATTTTTAATTTATACAAAAGTTGCAAGGATAGTTCTAAGAGCTTCCATGTGGACTTACTTCCCTGGAATTCCCTCAGGGTAACATCTTATCTATACCTAATCACCACATATTTGTTAGAACTAAGAAATCCATGTGGCTATGCTATGACCCTAACTCCAGATTTGTCCATTAATGTCCTTCTTGAAATTTTTTGAAGACATGAGGAGCCAGTATGGAGAGCATGATCAAAACAGAGCTAAGCAGTCTGTCATGGACGGTTCTATGGGCTGGTTACTCTGTGCCAGGCCTTTAGTCTGGGCACACCTCACGGCAAAGGTCACAGGTAAGAAGCAACTCACCTTTCTCACCATCCCTCCCACCCCTGCTTAAGACCCTCGTAGCACCAATGTTGGCTGTGCCACACAGGATGTGTTTGGGGTTTGTTTGTTTATTTTTTATTTCGAACCTGTATTCTTAGCAGCTCTTCTTAGAAGGAGCCTAGCCCATTCTGTCTTAACAAACTAGAACAAGAAAATTAGTCCCCAAGACAAACACCTATAATGAATGCCCTTTCCCATCTCTAAGGATGCTTACCGTAGAACATCTGTTTGAAGGGTATAGCCCAGGAGGGCTAGAGGAACATCTCCAGGTCTCACAATTACAACTATGCAGAGCTGGGACTAGAACTGAGGTCCCTGTGTCCCTGGCTTTCACCACACTGCTTCTCCACCTGGGGCCTTGTGTTGTAACAAAACCAAACTGTAAAGCCCTGGTTCAGATACCACTTGTTCAGTGAGGTCTACACTGTCTGTCCTGTTTAAGATGGCACCCCTCACCTGACCATAGTTCCCATCTTCCTTGCTTTCCTGTAATCTTTTTATTCCACCAAATACGAACACTCACCACTTAGTAATACAGATAGGGACAGAATTGCTCCCCTCCCCTAATCCCTTTGAATATTGAAGCTTCAACTTTCCAATGTGAGTTTATTTGCATTAGGGCTTTAAGGAGACACAAGTTAGATCAATGAAGCATGAACGCAGGGTCATAATCCAATGTCAGCGGTTCTAAGAACTATTTGGCTCCTTCTCTACTTATAAAGAGAAACACCAGAGATGTCTCTACATGGGGGAAAGGCCAAGTAAGGGTGTGGAAAAGAAGCCATCTACAAGCTGAGCAGAGAGGCCTCAGGAGAAGTCAAACCTGCTGACAACTTGACATTGGGCTTTCAGCCACCAAAACTATAAGAAATAAGCATCTGTGGTGTAAGACACCCAGACTACAGCGCTCTGTTATGGCGGCCTTAACAGATAAATCAAGTATTATATAACGTGTTTCAACTTATTATGAAAGCTGTGACTAAACTGTTCTCCTGACTCCAGGGTCAGCTTCACGAAGACACTAACGTCTGTTTTTAAAGTTCATGTATGTCAAGAGCACACCACAGTGCCTGACACACTACAGGTCCTAGTCATACAGCCATAGCTATACTTTCCGAAGGGTAAAATGTGTCCACATGAAAGCAGCAATATTGACAATGTGCTAATAGCTCCATGGTCAACAAAAGTGAAGGACCCTGGCGTTCCTATCAGAAGCAACCAGCCGAGCTTTCCCTAGATGCATCATCAGGGTAAGGCTAGGGTGACAGAGCTTTGCGACCTACCTAGACCATGGGCTTTCTGGGCTACCTTGAAGACCCATGTGGAGCCTAGCATCACTAACGGGAAACTGAACCTTTGTGGACACTGCTGTCAAAACCTAAAGCGAAGGGAACAGTGTCAGTCTCCTGAGCATCTCGAAGGTGGGTCCCCCTCAACCCAGGTCCGCCTCCCTGACTGCTGACTCAGCTGCTGTCTCTCCTTACATCACCAACGCCCTACCCGGAGGCTCCTGGCGGCAGCACAGCGCCAGCCCTTTCCCCACACCTTCCTTCCAGAACCTTCCTAAAACCTTCCCCAGTGGATCCTCTCAGTCTCAGCATCCTGACCCACACGGTTTTTCCATGTGTATCTCCCTATCCTCTCAGGAGGATAATTCAAAGTGGGTGGTTACAAACTTGGAAACTGCTTCCACGCTGTGCCTTTTATTCACAAACACATTTAACCTTCTAAGACGAGATTAGGAAAGGTAAAATATTGAGGAAAATTCCAGCTTCAGGGAGGGCAGCCACACTGAGCAGATGCTGGTGGAACACGTGAGTGCCTTCCAGGAAGGTTCGTCTAAAGACTTAAAAAAGAAGAAGAAATCTAGCATTGTCAGTGAGACCACACTTCACAGGCCTTCAACAAGACTGTTGGCGAGCAACAGGCCATCTCCACACTGCTGTCACATGGGCTTGCATGGCACTACCAACTCAGGTTTCATTCTGATGATATCAAGAATATGAGCACTGCAATGCATAGAGGAGGTATGATCACGGCTAGCAATACAACAGAAAGACATGTGGAAGATCCTTGTCTCATCAAGTTTCATTTCCTAGGTACTAGGGCTTAAATAGAAGTTGTGAAAATGAAAGTTGGCAGTCTGAACTTCTCCCTGTCAGTGATCAGAAGTGCATTTGCTGAGATAGTACACGAAGCCAGTTTTTTATAACTAATAGGACCAAATCATTGTCATCTTTCAAGTGATGATACTTTAAAAAGACATACATGTGCAGAGAAAATTAAAGATGCTTTCCTTGGTGGGACTGGGGCAGGATCATTAAAAGGAAAGCAAAGGTGTGCGAGTTCCTGTGCTGTCTACTTCGTTACTATTATGTACAAAGGTGCCCAGACCATAAAGGCTTTCAGCGCCTGCCCTGACTTCTCCTCTTGAGGTTGGAAGATGCTCGACTCCTTACACCTACCACGGCTCGCTCACCTTGCTAATTGATTCTAACTCATCAAGAGGTTGCCCATTGTTTGTTCCGAACCCTTTAGGAACTGAGCCATTCGTGTTCTAAGATCACAGCCGGCTGTAAGTCTGTGTACTTGATGGAGTGGGCAGTTGTTTAAAGGAGTCGGCAGTTCCTACAAGTGTGTGTCTACAACCAACTCAAGATAAAGATGAACGCAGGAATAAAATGAGCTTGGGCAAAATAATTCCAAAACCTAAATCCTCAACGGTGGGCATTGATGAGGTGCAAACGAATCTGTACAACAAAGCATCCTCGGTCCACACAGAAATACCTTCTAAGATTTGGTTCCCAAAGAAAAGCTTCATATAACTTATTTCAAGACCAATCTTCGGCAGGTGAAGTGGCTCAGTGAGCAAAGATGTTTGCCACCAGGCCTAATGGCCTGAGCTCAATCATGGGGACCCACATGATGATGGGGGAGAGAAGGAGTTCTCACAAGGTGTTCAGATGTTCTCTGACCTACACACACACACACACACACACACACACACACACACACACACACACAGATCATTCTTTGTTTTTGTTTTTTTTGTTTTTGTTTTTGTTCTTTTTTTCGGAGCTGGGGACCGAACCCAGGGCCTTGCGCTTCCTAGGCAAGCGCTCTACCACTGAGCTAAATCCCCAACCCATTCTTTGGTTTAATAATGAGCACAACAAACATTTAAATAATTATAAGGAGAGTTAAGCTATCTTCAAGCACACAGGGAGAACATGAATATTTGCAAGTGAGGAAACGCTAGGTTAGTAAATGGCCTGCCACCCACAGATCAAGTACAGAGGCACTAAGCTCCAGGGCATACACTGAAGATGCAGAGCCCTGTCCTTCCTCACAGGCACTCAGCTTCCTTTAAGAAGAACATTGACCTAAGCAGAGGAGTGTGGGCCTTGGAGAATCAGTAATGGATTGGACTGCGCCCAGGATTATTAACGACAAAGGGACAGAGTGGCACTTCTTGAAAGCATGGGATCCCAGGACCGTTTGTGTGGACGGAAGAGGAAAAAGACAGTGGAACACAGTTGCGCTGGCCCCGTGCTGTTAGTCCCTACTGCTGAGGAAAGAAAGACACACGTGTACGTAAGATGAAGATGGATAGTGGCTTTCCAGTAGTCTGATGAATGCTAGCTGCTCTGTGAAGACGCCTGGCCACTGGGAATTACATTCACTAGCTCATCCTAAGCCAGAGCTAAAGGAGAACCTCATACACATGGTTTTCAAACAATGTTCCAAGGAACCCTAGGATTCACTTCATGGGTTCCATTCAATGTCTGTCTCAAACATAATTTCTGAGGTTCCTTTTGAATTCATGTAACTTGTGATTTTTAAAATGTGTATCTTGCCAGGATTACACATGAAATGTCAGGACACCAGAGACCACTAAGCTGAGGGCTTGTGTTGATGGATCAGTTTAGTTTTGGTAATGCAGTGTCTTCTGCTACTACATGACTATTAGATTTCTAGAAATACCTAATCATAAGGAAGTGGCTTGCTGATCTTTGCAAAACCCTAGGCCTGTGAGCACATGTCGTTGTAAAACTGTACAATCACAGTACAACCATAGTCTGTGTGATGCTCTAAGTCAGCTTCCCAATGTGAGCAGTTTGGGTGTCTGGACTGGATCATTGCTGGAGAAGGGGCCGCCAAGCACACTGCATCCCTAGTCTCTACTGACAAGGTGCCTGCAGCTCCTACCAGTTGTTAAAACAAAAATATTTCTCTAGACATTCCCAGCTGTGCCCTGAACATACCTGCCTTAAATTAAATGCCAGGGTAGGTTCTAGAACTCGTGCTTGGGTGTGGCCTCTGAATATGGCTAGCAGACAAAACAAGACAGAGATATGCAAAGATACATAAATGTGGCCGGATCTGTCTGGTATGAATCACAGGACACAGCCTGGGGAATACTGAGTGTTCCTCTAGATTAGCATTTCTGATAATGCCAGTGACACTTTGGGACTTAATACCATCCCCAGGACTCAGATGAAGAACCTAAGATCCAAAGACAGTAAGGACTTCCCGAATACTTGGTGGCTAATACAGAACCATGGGCAGCTCTGGTGTGGTTATCAGAGACGGATGATCCTTGTCTGTCACTTAAAATAAGGGATGAGAGCAGATGCTGAAGGCTTGCAAGTCCAGAAGGAGAAACTTTGTTATTGCAGCTTTTCTTGCAAGCATCCGAGTAATTAAAGGGATGGGTGGTTACAGGACAAATCGTTAAACAATGTGTCTGCACAGAGCTGTATTTCTTTTTAATGGTTTTGTTTTGTTTGGGGGACTGGGGCCTCTATATACAGCCCAGGCTGGCCATGAAGTGAGATCCTCCTGCCTCAACCATCCAAATGCTTGCAACTCTGAGCCTTCCTACCTACCTAACAACACATACCTTGAAAGGTAACAGACAATGACATTGCTATAAAGACTATACTCCACCATAGTAACTCTTAATCTAACTGCTCAGGCCTTTAAATAAATGTAGCAAATGTAAACTGGCAAAATAGTTCTATTTTGATAAGAACCACTTCCAGGTGTTTTACATAGGGGCGGGGTTTAGTAGTTTTTGGTTTTTTTTTTTTTTAAGTAATTGAACATTTAAAATACAACAAAGAGAAAGCCACAGTGTTTCCACTCCCTTCTTTTACAATAAGAAAACATGGCTCAGAAAATGATAGGTTTTTAAAAGTCACAATTGTCAATGAAGGACTTGGAATTAAAGCTTAGTTCTCTGGACTGTACCCCAGCTTCCAGCAAGCATGCCCTGGGGGGGCACATCTGCACCTGTGAACAGACTTTGGACCTGGAACTTTTTAACTATTGAATATGCTTTAGGTGAGAAAAATAGACTTCTGAAAGCACAGGCATCGGTTTGATTCAATAACAAACAGCTGAATGCCACTTTTAAATATTAAACATACTTATGCGTGTGGAATTCTTAAAATATTACTTAAAAGTTTTCAAACCTTGTTCTGTATTCCTAAATCATTTTATAAGCAGTTTAGTGAAAATTTTAAAGTCTTGTATTTCTCATCAATCTCTGCAGGGGTTAATCCTGGGCCAGGATTCCGGATCAAGATACCCAGACCAAGTAAGTCTCAATGTTCCCCAGTGACAGTTACAGTTATGGACACGGAGCCAATGGGGTACAGAGAATGGTCAAAGGTAGCAATAGCAAATGGAGTCCCAAGCACGAATAACAAGCGTCTCTCTCTAACCCACACGTGAAGCCAGCATGTGAGGCTCGGTTTGGTGATACACACCTGTCATCCAGCACTCAGGGGGAACATAGACAAGGGAATCTGAATTCAAGGTCATCTTCAGCTATTCAGAGAACGGGAGACTAATTTGGGCTATGTGGGACCCTCAATAAAGCAAAACAAAACAAATCCCACATATAATGAGCAAAAGTAGCCATCTGCAATAATCGTTTTAACAGACAGGATGTCTTTCTTGTCAACAGCAGGAAGGACTGGGTCCTGGAAAATCACTCAAGCCTTGTGTAAATGGGAAAGAAAGCTGTATTTAAAATTTGTGCTATTAACACATTCAAAGAATGAAATGCCTTAACAGCCTTAGAGTCATCCACACAGACACTACAAGAAAGTAGCCCACAGGTTGGACCACACCCCTTACAGGTTGGACCACACCCCCTATAGGTTAGACCACACCCCCCTACAGGTTGAACCATACTCCCTACAGGTTGGACCACACCCCCTACAGGTTGGACCACACTCCCTACAGGTTAGACCACACCCCCTACAGGTTAGACCACACCCCCTACAGGTTGAACCACACCCCCTACAGGTTAGACCACACCCCCTACAGGTTGGACCACACCCCCTACAGGTTAGACCACACCCCCCTACAGGTTGAGCCATACTTCCTACAGGGTGGACCACACCCCCTACAGGTTAGACCACACTCCCTACAGGTTGGACCACACCCCCTACAGGTTAGACCACATCCAATAGGTTGGACCACACCCCCTACAGGTTGAACCACATCCTTCACATGGCCTTTTGGACTGAGGACCTACCCCAGGGCCACCACCTCTTAACTCCTGAACCTGCCATCTTAAATTAAAACGGAGACACAGTTTCAAGATCAGTTCATAAACGGATCTCAGTCACTACAAACCACCAAGAGAATCTAAAGAACTGGGGTTTGTGGCAGGCTAAGAAATGGTCAATGATGCCTGCTCTGAAAGCCCAGTTCCTTCCAAGAGGAAGAGGAAAAGGGATCTTGGGAACTTCATGGCTCAAGTGACCAGACTCCAGAACAATAGGAGAGAAGGCAAAGGCTGGACAGGACAAGAGTGTGTTTAGGAGTCCTCATGTTTCCCGAGAGCAATGGAGAGCTGGTTACTCAATAGAACTGGAACTAGACAGTTGTTCGGAGAGAGCTAGCCTAGCACAAAGCCCAACTGCCACAGAACTGGGCTTGGTGGTGCATGCCTGTAAGGCCAGCAGTCAGGAGTTGAGGCAAGGAAACATGAGTTCAGCATCATCCTTGGATATATGCAATGGCACCTCAACAGAAACAACAATGACAATGACAAAAGCCAGCTAAGCAGAGCCTAACCAGTGTAGAAAGTGCTGGAATCATCAGCTTTGCTTGGGAGAGCTGGGGCTGATGGGAAATAGAGGGGTGAGATGTCTACGAATGACATGAAGGCTATCCAGAAAGAAGGGACAGTATAGATACATTTCTGAAGACGCGAGGGAAGAAAAGAAGTAACCAGATTAGTGACTAAAAGCACACGCATTAGAAATGATGCCATGATTTGAAGCCAAGGAAAATAAACAGCGGGGCAGACAGAGGTCAAAAGACAGTTCACTTAACTGAGAAATAAAAATTAGGTAATAGCTAATTAAGTGGTCACAAGCCAAGCCTTTGTAGTGAGGCAGGGCTGACTCTTTGCTCGTGTTTCTTACAGCCAAGCCCTTCCAGTCTCAGCTTTCTCATCTATAGAATAGGTTCAGTGGCACTGCCCCTCTGCTGCCGCCGAGGGTTAAACGAGAAGTGGAACGAAGCGGTTGGCATAGGGCCCAGTTCCCAGAAAACACTTCTGATTAACGATGCTCTTACAGCAGCAGTGGAGTTAGTGACAGGGACAACAGGGACAGAAGAAGCGGCTTCCACCAGGACAGGAGTGGCGACTGGGTTCCGGCTTCATGGACACAGTGGTCTCTGATAAGTTTTCCCAGAGGTCTACCAAGCTAAAACATTATTCTAGGGCTGGTCACGTGGCCCATAGGTATAGGCACCTGCCAACAAGCCCGACATCCTGAATCCAATCCCAGGAACCCTCATGCCAGAAGGGGAGGAAACACCTAAATCCTGTAAACTGTCCTCTGACACACAGGCACACATGCACACACACGCACACACGCGCACATTCACAATAAATAAATAAAATGTAATGAGGGTTTTTTTGTTTTTGACCAGCACAGAACCAGATGCCCATGTGCACCACAGAAGGAAAAAGAAAATATCTGAGCTGCAGTCATGACCGTGATCCTCTATTATGATGTAACATGTTTGCACACTGACAGGGGAAGGCCTAGAGAAATGTAAGTTGGCTTTGCTGCTATCACTCTATCTGTGGAGCCTGAGACAGTAACACAACTTCTATGGCTGGGAGTGTGGCTTGGTGCTAGGGAGGTTGCCTAGCATGCATAAAGCCCTTGTTTCCATGCCCAGTAGCACACAAAAAATTAATCAAACTTTCAAAGATCCCTGCCGTACAATAGTCAGAAGGAGGCTCCGTGCTGGAGAAGCTGGCTAATCCTAGACACGTGAAATGGGCAGAAACAGAGCCAACTTCCTGTATGATTTTTTTCTTTACCTTGTAATTTGTGATATAGATTCCTCTGGGTGGGTAATGCTAGAAGGACATGCCTGGATTTGAATTCCAGTCTCTACTCATTAGCTGTGTGAGTGTGAATGAGACCTTTACCTTTCTCGGCCTCCTCATCCATAAAATGGAATGATGACAGCACTCTCACGTAAAGGGTTCTTATGAGGCTCCAAGAGCTAAACGCAGCAGAGTCAGCACCATGGATGCAGATAGAGCAGCAGTAGGCAGATTCCTCGGAGTCACCCTCTACACCAGCATGCACAACTCTAGGCTCTACTTGTTATAATCCTGCCTGATCCCCCTCAGTAGCAAGTCATTAAAAACAAGACACAGCTTCTCTCTGTCTCTCTCTGTTTCTCTCTCTCTCTCTGTTTCTCTCTCTCTCTCTCTCTCTCTCTCTCTCTCTCTCTCTCTCTGTCTCTCTCTCTCTCTGTCTCTCTCTCTCTGTCTCTCTCTCTCTCTGTCTCTCTCTCTCTCTGTCTCTCTCTCTCTCTGTCTCTCTCTCTCTCTGTCTCTCTCTCTCTCTGTCTCTCTCTCTCTCTGTCTCTCTCTCTCTCTCTCTCTCTCTCTCTCTCTTAGGAATCACCAAGCTCAATAAAATCCAGAGTTTCAAAACAACATTCAGACTGTCTACTCAAACACAGCCCTCCTGCAGCTGCTCACACGAGGAATTTAGTCACATGGCCTGAGAGTGCCAAGGCAGGACTGAACAGAACAGCTAAACCAAATCTCAAAGGCAGACTATCAAGTAGTCCAGTCAGGCAGCCAGGCCCCCATGGCGATGTGTGAGTCCCTGGCTACCGGCACGGAATCTCAGGGTGGGAATGGCACAAGGCTGGCATTTATATGGAAGAAGGCCCACTTGTTAAGATGCGGCTGAGAAGGCCATCAGAGGCACCAGGCAAAGGGGATGACTTAAATTGCTGGTCATCACCAGCTACCCTTCTCCAGTGGGGGTCTTAACATTTACACATAAGCCCGATTGTCACCTCCAAAGCATCAAAACAGTGAGCAATAGAGGGAGGTTTGGGGACAAAGGCCTCTGGGAAACAAGCTATGACACAGAAACTTTTGTGGACGTCTTTCGTGCCGGCGTGAAAACTATGGCTGAGACACCCATAAGCCAGAAACAACTAAGCAAGTGACTGTCTTTTCCAAAGCTGTCTCTGTGCAGCTGAAAGTGAGAGGGAACTTCGGAAGCCTACCTTCCCTACTTAAAATTATTTTGGTGTTGATTCTATGGAGCTAATAGGATGTGGGAGACAGCACAAAACTTTTTTGTCAGTTTCCAGATTAAAAATAGTCGAAATGACTTATATCTTTTATTTTGGAAAGCTGGGGACAAAAAAGCTATCCCTTGCCAACAAGTGAGGTGCCAAGTTTCTGTCAAGTAGCTGCTTGGTTATAATTTGGGGAGTTAGAATTAAATTTCTATCTTGAAAAATGGCATCTTGGAGAAAAAGACGACAGAGCACCATTACAGACAACTTGTAATGTGTTCCTTTAATGAGGCTGTTCTTTGTGCGAGTGTGTGTTCCTGTGTATATGTGTTGGGGGTGTGCACATGTACACATATAGTCCAGAAGTCAACCGTGAGCCTCATTTTTAGAAGCTGTCCGTCCACCTCGTTATTTAAGACAGCGCCTCTCATTGTAGCTAGGACTTGACAGTTGAGACAGCCTAGCCAGTGAACTTCAGTGTTCCAGCCCTCACTCTCCTTATCCGTGGTATTTCAAGTTTGTGCCACCATACCAGCTTTTTACATGGATGCTGGGGGTGAAACCCATGCCTTCATGCTTGCTCCATTGAACATTTCACTGAAAGAGCCATCTCCCCAGGCCCCTGGCTCCCAGCATCTGGAGGCTTCCAGTCTAACCTGGGGACTTTCAAACAGGACATCTCTGATGTCATGAGTCATCTGCGGGAAAATCAGAGCACTCAATGTATACGCCTCAGCCCGGCCTCCCCTTCATGTCAACCTTGGCCTGCAATGAGGTGTCTCTGACACAGCACCATGCTCTTTTCATGGACTTGGATCGACTGTAAAGAGAACTGGACCCAGAGACTCCGAAGCTGTGTGGAAAAACCCTGTCCCGAGGACCAGTTCAGGGTATTTGGTTTGTTTGTTTTGAGGACCGTTTGGCATTTTTGAACCGGAGTCTTGTGTAGTCCAGGTTGGTCTCTAATTCTGTAAGTAACCGAGGTGTAAACTTCTGAGCCTCCTGCCTCTCCCTCCTGCCCCCGTGCTGGAATCACAGGCGAGCATCACCCTTCCTGTCTCTGTAGTGCTGCAGATTGCACCCAGGACTCTGTACGGAGGCAACCAACTGTGCTACATCTACAGCCCCCAGGGGCCCACCTCCCATTTCATATCAGCTGACCTCTGCCCTGGATGCCTGTTAGAATCAGCAGAGGGATGTCAGAAAGATACCAAAGTCTGGGACCTATCCTAGACCAATTAATTAAACCCTCATTCTTTGGGCCCAGACATTTTATAAACATCTCCCTAGGTAGAGTCTAACTTCATATGGAGGCTAAAAACTGCTACTGGCCATGAGAGAAAGGCCCGGGGTCAGCTGGAGCAATGGCAGCTTCCTAAGCTGGGTCAGCACTCCTCTTTGGAAAACTCCCAGTCATGTGACCTGGGATAGGTCACCCTGTCATACAATGATTTGCATATGTCTTCTGGCTTCCGGGAAAGACCTGTGTAAACAGCAGAGCTCCAGCCCTGGAAAGCCTGGCTCCTGCCTCCAAACCCGGAGCAGAGTCTACGGAAGGCAGGTAGTTAGCCCTGTCTAGGGAGGGTCTTAGGTCCTCAAAGGACTAAGGAGTGTTAAGTGGGGATTTTATTTCATAGGCATGTAACTAGGAAACCTCTAAACTGGGGGAGGGTGGCAGTGGCTTTCAACCTTCCAATTGCTGTGACCCTTTGATGTAGTTCCTCATGGTAACCCCCAACCATAAACTATTTTCATTGCTATCTCGTGATTGCAATTTTGCTACTGTCATGGGTCATAATGTAAATATTTGTTTTCTGACGGTCTCAGGTGACCCCTGTGGAAGTGTCATTTGACCTTGAAAGGAGCTAACCCACAGGTTGAGTTAGAGTGTGTTTAAAACTGCACCCCACCCCATGACTGTGAATCTCTGCGGGCTCCATTCAGTCAGCTTCTGCTTGGTTTTAATCGAAGGAGCAAAAAGCACCAAGTGTTTTCTCTCTCTCCTCTGCAGACAAGTAGATGCCTCCACACTTGAATTTGTCACTGTGCTTGGTCCTTTGCAGACTCTGATCTGGCACAGAGACTCCCAGACTAGCTGCCCTCAAACAGCTGCACCCTATGGTACCAGCAGGTGCAAGGACAGAGCCCTAAGGGGGGAAAAAAAAACCAGTTCAAGAACAATGGCACCATTATGGTATTAAGGGACAGGGCCTGGGGCTAACCACTAGGTCACACCATTTGAGGTCAGGAAGAGGAGAAAACTCAGTCACAGCTCTCTGGGACTGTGTCCCTGGAAGAGAGTCACCTAGAGAGCCAGGTAGAGCACACAGCAGGCAGGCAGGGAGCAGCAGGGCCCAGCCAACCACACAGTTAGTTGGGGGTGGGGATCTTTGCAGAAAAACATATTCCTTTCCTTGTAACATAACTTCTCCTCCCGTGGGCAGCATAGCCACAGTCACCAAGTTTACATTTACATCCAAATATGCACACACAAAAAAATTACCGATGCATCTCACTCCCTGGTGACTTTATAACAGGTTGCTAGGTAACAGTGCATCCAAGTCAGGTTTCAGGACCTCTGGTAAGCCTCCACAAAATAGCTGCACGGGCCTTTTGCATAAACAGTGCGCCTTTGCTATCTGTTTTCTTATGCCGATTGATCAGTCGGTAGACTCTACCACGGCCAAACTGTAAGAAGCCTCTCCCCACCCCCTCCCCAGCCCCCACCTACAACTGCAAACAACAGACCCCAATATTTAAGGCTTTGGCACACAGTGCTTCTTCACCCCAGCCTACAAACGGCTTCTCCCTCTCTCTGCTTTTCGAAGCTCTGGCTCTGTGCTGCTGAGGTCTTCTCTCAAGCTCACTGAGACACGCTGGAGCTAATAATTACAGCCCAATGTCTGTGGGATGGGAGGAGCCCCGTGTCACACACCAGTGTTTTTAGCCCAAGATCGAGCCTGGCGGGCAGCAACCCCCTTCCAACTCCATCCTCTCTCTGCTCAGTCTCTAGATCTGAAAGGATCTGGACTCGGGCAAAGGGAGGGAATACACCTTAGTACATGCTATGCACCCCCACTCAGTTTGCTCTGGCCCACTAAGTAAGAAAGCATCCACCATGCTAAGTTATGCATTTGTCCTTCTCTGGAGACTGCATGTGGGAGACCAGAAAAGGGATCAGACACAGGTATCAGCTTGGGATTTTTCATTGTTTTGCTGTGATTTGGGGGGACAGGGTTTCATGTAGCCTTGCCTGGCCTCCTACCAGGATTGGAGGTGATCACCACCATGTCAGGGAACATTCTAAAGGATCCGGAAGGCCAAAGGGAAACACCTAATTCCCTCATATCCTGGAAAAAAATTAAATACAAATTTCAGAGTAGATCCTGTTTTCTATAAACCTCAGAGTAAAATCCTGTTTTCCTTGAGACTGAGATGAAAAAGGAGAGAGAAAGTGTGGGGCGGGAACCAGGGCAGATGGAGTAAATGCCCAACAGTCCAAGCAGTAGTTTACAACTGTCCTGGAGCTCCCTCTGCTCCTCCATCTCCCATCATTTCCTGGATGCCTCGTGTTTCTTTCATCCGTACCCTCTTCTGTCTCCCCTACTCATGTCTCCTACTGCTGAGGGGCAAAGATCAGGTCAGAAGGTACATTCCAAAGGACCGGACTGAAGTGTCACAGAGCAAAGGGACTTCAGAGTGAAGCGAGCCTCTCATTCACCTGGCAGTGACATTTAGTGAAATACTACGCATGGTCCATTTAAAGGAAGGCGGTGACCAATTATTCTCCGTTTAAAGGGTATTGTCAATCTCCAGAGAGCTGAAATGGCATTTGGAAATCATCCTGGGGACTGCCACCTTCACTGACAGACAGAACCCATTCTCAACCGACCTTTCTCCACCCTCTGCAATGCCTTTAAAATTTAAAATCGTATTTTCAAAAACAGCACAGGCCTACGTGTATTACTGCTCCAAGAGTAAGAAAAACATCTACCAGTGCTCCACCTCCGTGCAACATAGCGAGTTCATCAAGTCATTGAAAAGCAGAATACCCACAATGTGCCAGCAAATGGGAAACAATGTCTATTTGCAAGACATATTTCATTACTTATACATCAGCCTCTCTTCAAAGGGCATTAGGGCAGTTGGGAAAGGATGCTTGAAATTTTTTCTTAAATTCCACTTTAGTGGAGATGCTTGCAACGGTCAAGTTCACAGAGACAGAAGGTAAACAGTGGTTGGCAGGGGCAGGGTGTAGGGGTCGAGGAGAAAGCTGGCAGGGACTTTGTCGTGACGTGATATAGCTTGAGAGCAGGACATGTTTCCAGAGGTGGTTACATAACAATGTAAATGCTAATGCCAGTAAAATGTACACCTGAAAAAACATCTAACCCAGGATATCTTACGTATGTTACCCCAAGGCAGAAATCCTGAGAAACTCATGACAACATTTAACATTCGTTAAGTTAGAAAAGTCTACAATCCCTCATGGTAGATTCTGTATACGTTTTTAAAAGACAAAAACAACAACAAACCTTTGCAATTAAAACAGGTAAGAACCTGAGTACCAAGAAAAGGAGTCGCACTTCAGAGACACTGGCACAAAACAAGCAGAGGAACTAGGAAGCAAAAGACTCGAGCCTAACTTGCATCCCGAGTGCCCACTGAGTAAGAGCCCAAATCCAGGCAGGAGAAAGGGCAGCCCCTGTTGTTTCCAGACCCACACAGAAGTAATGCTTATTTCCAAAGGAGTACGAAAACAAATGTAAAAATAAAAAACTAAAAAAAAGGGAAAGACGGGGGAGAGGGAAGACGGGAAGGAAGGAAAAAGGAAATCCATGAAGTGTGAGTATTAGAGCTCGAGGACCGTTGGAAGCTTCTCGTCCTGCCATCCTACTGTACAGATGAGAACGGGGAGAACACAACCCTAAGCAAGTACCTGACAGCTTCATGAGAAAATCGGAGGCCATCTTAACCGAGATGTCCTGGCTGAACAATGCTGCCGCACTGTTGGGCACAAACTCGGAGGGGTCTTTCGGCTTTGTGTGGTTGGCGGACCTGTCGGCAGCATTCAGGGTAAAGGAGGTGGGCAGGCCGTTATCTTCCTTGGGCTCCTCCTTCACCAGCAAAGGTGCAACGCCAGCCCCACCCTGGCCAGTCCTCTCTGGCGTGTTAGACGTCATCACGGTCCCCACTAGCTCTGTCCCTCCTCCTTCCCTCTGCTGCCCCAGGCAGCCACTGTCACTGAGGTGGGGAGATCCCTTGACATCTGGGTCTAGGATCTCCTCCTTCACCTTGGCCTCTGTCCTCAGGAAGTGCTGATGACAGCGCATGTGTAGTTTCAGGCTGAAGTGGCGTGAGGATGTGAAAGGGCACAGCTGGCACTGAAAAGTCTCTCCCCGGTCCTGATGCTGATGAACCTGCCAGAGAAGCAAGAAGAGTAGGACTGGTCACCGTGCACTGATGGAAAATACCTCTCAGCATGGCCACACACTCATCAGTTCCCTCAGTTCATACAGGGCCAGGGGAGAAAAACGCCAGAGAGGCCATTCTTGGTGATGCACTGGATAAATGACATCAGTCCTGAAACACAGAGTGGGTCCTGACCCTCTTGGTGCTGCCCTGGGTAGGATTGTTCTAATGAGCTAATCAACAGATCTCACTTACTAGACCTTGGTAAGGAACTTATGCAACCAGTAGTTGGGGATCAAAGGACATAACCTTTCATCCCGTAACACACACACACACACACACACACACACACACACACACACACACACACACGTCTCCAGCGTGTTCCAGCTTCCCAGATGAGGAGATGGAACACCCTCATACCCCAAAAAAGTATCTTGAGCCCAGTTTCATAGGAAGAAAGAAAAACAAGAGAAAAACCTTGAGCAGGAGAAAACCAAGTTCAAATGTCACTATAGGGTCTAGAAGGTGTCCATTGTGAAGAGCAAGGACAGCCATTTACACCTAGCTCCAAACCTGCTTGGACCCAGAACCTGTAAAAATGGCAAGAAACTTTTCTCTCTTCCTGTCGCTATCAAATTTAGTGCTTGAAAAAGTGAGGAACTCGTTGGGCTGGCCTGAGCTAGGCTTTGAGCTGGCAGGTGTTCATGAACTTGTGACTTCCCCATTCATCCCGCCAACGTGCTTCAGGACTGACCTGCTACACCCTGCTATTTCAGGACTGGCCTCCCTCAGTAGGGACTGCCAATGGTGTAGATCTGCGCCAAATGATTGGGGGGAGTTGTGTGCTCTGAACAAATAAGAACGTAAGCCATTGGCACTCGAAACAAAACTCATGCTCCGTGGGTCAGGGGTGACCAGGGTGGGATTTGAACCTGGGTCGAAGAGGAGTTAAATGCTCGCTTGTCCATCTTTACCACCTGGCCACTTTGCTCGTGTCTCCTTTCCAAGAGAATAAGTCTTACTGCAGCTGTTTATGCCTTCTGAATGGAATCCAAAAGCATTCTTCACCAGCCAAAACACACTTTAAATAATGTTAAGTGACCAACAAAAGCAAAGAAATTAAAAGTTAATCGGGAGATCCCGCTGCCACAGCACCCCACTGTGGTTTTCTGCAAAAAACAACAAAAGATATTCTGGGCCCTTTGAAGCCTGTGTTTCTCAACAGAAATAGCCATAAAAACTCAAATCCAGTTGTGACAGAGTCCTGCCTGCCCTGTTAAAAGGTTTCTCCTCTACCCCAGTAGAGGGCGGAGGTGAGGAAACACCCCATCCATTCCTGTTGTTTGCCACATTAGAACCTCACTGGGCACTAACCCTTCCATTAGCTTTCTCACAGAAGCCAGAAGCTTCCCCACCAGCTCCTTGGCCTCGGTCACTCAGGAAGAGGCACCCTTGGAGGCCTCAGGACACAGTCTCAAGGGCTCCTGACAGGTATCAACACAGGCATACCCAGAGCCAGGAGGTAAAGGTCACTGGACAGGAAGCTTCATGTCCCTTTGCCTGGTGCCACAGGGTAGATTCCATTTCAGAAGTGTCCTCACGTCTAATGACCCCAGAGAGGAGCTAATCCAGGAACAGAAGCTTCAGAAGTCACTCTGGGAGAGGAAATGGGACAGACGAGCTCTGATTCCAAAATCAAAAGGTGATGGGGGTAGGGGCGCTCACGAAGAGAGGTACCATGTGCAAGATTTCTTGTGGCTCCTTTTCCACCTCAGTCTAGCCTTGTGCTTAGTTTTAGGAAATTTCAAATAAACTGAAAGGCAAAACCAGGTTCACATTGGCACTTGGAATTTTATTTGAGCTACACCTTCCCACTCAGAATGTGGCTTAGTGTGGACTTCAAGAAAAATATTGTGCCTACCACCCGGTGACTGTGTCACACTCCTCTCCTGACAAAAGAGGGCTTTTCTGTTGTAATTTTGATTCTCTTAAGCCAACACATGCTTTGACATCCCTCTTGGACCTCTAATGAGAAGAAATGCTTGCCCGAAGCTCGACAGACTCACTAGAGTCTCTCATGGTGTCACTGACGTGACATCAAGGCCATTTCTAGGGTAATAGATGTGGGACACTTGGGTTGACGTACTTTAAAACTTGGAGAAATTCTGGAGAATATCTAGACTCAACCTCCTTAGGTGGCCAGGCCAGGCAGCCAAGGGTCTCATGAGTGATCCCAGCTCTCTAAATGGCAGCCTGGGAAAGGCAGGACTCACATGTGACCTCTGGCCCAGTTCCTTTTATGACTTGATGTGTGTTCTCCATCTTCTCAGCTCTCTTTGCCTCTTCCACTCAGGCCGAGCTGTGGCTCTCACATGCGATTCTTGTATGCTTGCTCTCCAGGGCAAGTTGTACAGATCATGAAATGTAAGACAGCCCTGAGGAATCTGGAAGCACTTTCAAGTTCTTTATGTAGCTGGGCATAAAAAGCATTTGCACAATACCTTATGGAGGAAACGGAAACTTGCAAAAAAAAATTGTACAGTGCCTAGGACCATGTGTAGGAACACAGTAAGTACTGAGCCCATGTGTAGGAACAGGGTAAGTACTGAACCCATGTGTAGAAACACAGTAAGTACTGAGCCCATGTGTAGGAACACAGTAAGTACTGAGCCCATGTGTAGGAACAGGGTAAGTACTGAGCCCATGTGTAGGAACACAGTAAGTACTGAGCCCGTGTGTAGGAACACAGTAAGTACTGAGCCCATGTGTAGGAACACGGTATGTACTGAATTTGATGAACAAATAGAGTAAAAATCTCATGTTTTTCTGGCACAGACCAATATAATCAATACAGGAGATTATACATCCTGAAAATAACAGCCACTTCTGTTATAATAGCCAATTTGTATTGTTTTTCTGTATTCTCAGCACTAAGGATAGATCACAAAGGGAGAGGAACCATAACATTTATTTGGGGTAATTTCTTCTAGCATTCCATTCATTTCCCCGGAATGTAAATGTTAATGTAGTTTCAGATGGCTTTTGGATGACAATTACTGTATTAGCTGTATTTACTGATGGTTGCTTCTCCACACTGGGCACTGTATTAAGGCTCTATGTGATGATCTCATTAGCTCTTACCGGGTGAGGAGGACCATATGTTTGTTTTCTCCACTAGTGGTAACAGAGGTTTAGGGCTTCAACCATGGTACTAAATGCTCACAGTCCTAAAGCGCGGATTCTCACCAAGCTAAGATCATAAAGTCAGAGATTCTCACGAAGCTAAATCAGATCTTAACCTTTGATTAGAGTGATCCTACTTCTCAGATAAAATTCATTTTAGAAAAATCACCTCCATCTGCAGGCTCCAGTAATGGTAACAGAACACAGGTCTGCCTGAGACCGCACCATAGCATTCCCATGGGGAGACTGTTTGCCAATTTTTACAAAGTTAAATTATATTCAATTAAGGAAAAATGTTAGGGCTAACAGGAGGAGGAGAGCAGAGACAAGAAGGTATGCCTTTGATGAAATTAAACTTGCATAAGCTTCTCGCACTCCCCTTATCAAAAGCTCGAGTCACCGCTCGACAGGGCAGGACACCATGAGTCTGAATAAAGCAGCAGTTTCACACAACTGCTTTATTGTAGTAGTTATTGATTTGTTCTGAAAGCTCTCAGAATCCCACGACCCGCCTAGCCCGGGCCGCTCTCATCTGCAACACTGTCATGGCCGTCGCCTCTGTCATCAAGGCACTGGCTCATCTCCCTGTAGTGTCAGGGTCAGCAGTTCCTGCTATTGAAACCCAGCCTTTTCTCCATGGGTTTATAAATAGGTTGTTTTAAGTGACCCTGAGCTGAAACCAAGCTTACAAGGTGTCAGGGTAGATGCAAGTTTTCTGCTCACTGAAGCTTTAAACTCGCCAGACCTGATTTCTAAACACAGCCTGGGACACAGTCACTAACACAAGTTCTAGTTTTAAAAAAGACATTCCTTTTGAAGTCTCGATGCTGTGCGGGTATGACGGTTTACATAGGCGAGAGGTGACCAAGGATGAGGAGGGTTAAGGTAATAACCAAGTAGGCTTCATAAAATTCAGTCAACTGGAACGCCTACTTAAATGAATTCTGACGACGCAGGGCTGGCTGCTGACCCCAGGAGAAGAGGGCAAATGATAGAAAACAAATTACATCATAGATTTACTTTCTTGAGAGCAAACCTTCTAAGCCATTTTCTACAGTGAATAGAAAATTTGTACGACTGTCCTTTCTACAGCACCAGCCTGAATAGCATTTGCCCGTCAATGCAGAAAGGTCTAAATGCAGGATTTCACCCTAAGCAGACAGCCACTGACTTAACCTGGGGGAGAGACCCTTTCCACGTAATTCCATGCCTAAGCCACGCTGAAAGTTATCAATAAATATTGTTTTTCTCAATAAGATGCTAGGGATGCACTTTGCTACCGATACCCACTTAGCACTAAGGACAGGTCCTTCCCAGTAGGTGGAAAGGAAAACCGAAAGCCTAACTATTGCCTCCCAAGGCTGTTTGGCTAGCAAAGTGCTGGGAAGATTTCAGTCCAGTTCTTTGTCAAAGTCAAAATGTCAAGCTCTGTAAACTCACGAGTTTCTTCCCTAAGGCTGAAGCAAAATCTCAGTATAAAAGTATGCGGTTGGTGCCCATGTGTTTATATGTGATTGCATGTGTGCTAGAGCACATGTGCATGCGATTGTGCACACACGTGGAGAAGCCATAGACCAGTGTTAGGAAGCATCCTTGACTCCTCATGCACCTTACTCACTGAGCTTTTTAATCAAACTGGGGTGCTGCTATGGCCAGTCTTGGCTTGCTGACGGTGGAATTACAGGTCATGGACTATCCCTACCACCACCTACAAAGGTTTCTGCAAATTGGAACTTGCTAACCTATCAATGGTTAACTGCTGAGTCCCTCCCCAGACCTCATACTGTTCTTAATAGGACATTAAAAATGATATAAGCCAGGTAGTGGTGGTGCATACCTGTAATTCCAGCACTCAGGATGCAAAGGAAGGTGGATCTCTGAGTTTGAGGCCAGCCTGGTCTACAAAGTAAGTTCCAAATAGCCAAGGCTATGCAGAGAAAGTCTGTCTCATGAAACCAAAAAGGAGAAGAAGAGGAGAAGGAGACAAAGAAGATGATGCCCTGGGATGTTTGGTGTCACTCCAAATGCTAGAGCTTGAACACTCTCAGTCTTGGGGACCGGATCCTGAGACCCCCCTCCCCCATTCTACTCTCAAGCCAGGGCTAACTTCCTTGGGCCTGTTCCACCACAGTGCTCCCTGTCTGCCCAGAAGTCACCTGGTAGATGATAGGAAGACACCCAGCCATGTCTCTACAAACGGCTTACCTTCATGTGGGATTTGAGATTGTCCTTGCGAGCACACCGGAATGGACAGAGGGGACACTGATGACTTTTTAAGCCTGTGTGGATCACCATATGCCGCTTCCAGTAGCTCTTCCTTTTTATAACCAGACCACATATTGGACATTGGAATGGCTTCCCGCTTTCTTCTTCTGGGGCTTGGAAGAGGGAGGAAGAAAAGGGATATTATAAAAAGCACCAAATGTGTCTTGGGCACCACCCCTTTGGGGATTCTACGGTTATAACTATGGGGAGACTCTGAAGGCTGCTTTTCTTTAAGGAGAAACCCACATCCAGTTAGCTGCTTCCATTTGGGTTCCATCCGGCCACCACTGACCATCCTGGGACAGCCTTACTCCCCAAAGCTGCCGTGGACTGCAAGGCCTTCTGCAGAGCGGCTGAGTGTTGCTCCAAATGCACCCACAGGCAAGAAGCCAGGGTCTCTATCTGAATTCCCACTTGGAAATGAGGGAGAAATACAGGCGATTGCATGGGACAAGAGATAATGCACTGCTCCACACAGAAAACCAAACAACTAGAGGAAAGCTCACACACTGGTCTCCAGCGGAGACAGAGCTCAGCATCCCCACTGATGACTTGTTTAGCTGTGGCTCCTGCAGACAGAGGCTACTGCCAATTTAGCCATCAGGGGTCCTCAGGTCAGGGGTTTTTTCCTCTTATGTCTGTCCCTCTGCTTGCCTCTAACAATTGTGTACTGCCGTTCTCTGATCTGCACGAGGCCTGGCTGCCTGCTGTAGGAAGGGACACACCAGGCCACCACAAACGCTTCCAATTTTCAGGGAAGCAAACAAACCAACCGCTTTCCCTAAGCACAGCTCGGATTGCTGCCTCCTGCACCATCCTGACAAGGAAGTGCCTTGTTGGGATAGTGTTGCTGCATTTCTGACCCACCAGGTAACCTCTATAACTGGGGAGAACAGGGGATAAAAGTGAGTGCCATTGAAGGCTGTGTGTGTGTGTGTGTGTGTGTGTGTGTGTGTGTGTGTGAGAGAGAGAGAGAGTATGTGTGACTGTATGTGTGAGTGTGTGTGAGTGTGTGTATGTGAGTGTGTGTGTGAGTGTATGTGTTACTGTGTGTGTAAAGAGTGTGTGTTTGTGAGAGTGTGTGTGAGTGTGTGAGTGTGTGAGTAAGAGAGAGTGTGTGTGTGAAGAGTGTGTGTAAGAGAGTGTGTGTGTGTAAAAGAGTGTGTGTGTGAGAGAAAGTGTGTGTGAGAGAGTATATGTGAGTGTGTGTGAAGTGTGTGTGAGTGTGTGTGTGTGAATATGTGTGTGTATGTGAGTGTGTGTGAGTGTATGTGTTACTGTGTGTGTAAAGTGTGTGTGTGTGTTTGTGAGAGTGTGTGTGTGAGTGTGTGAGTAAGAGTGTGTGTGTGAAGAGTGTGTGTAAGAGAGTGTGTGTATGTAAAAGAGTGTGTGTGTGTGTGAGAGAAAGTGTGTGTGAGAGTATATGTGTGAGTGTGTGTGAAGTGTGTGTGAGTGTGTGTGTGTGTGAATATGTGTGTGTGTGTGTGTGTGTGTGTGTGTGTGTATGTGTGTGGCCCTGGGGTTGAACCTAGGCCTCTTCTGCCATTAAGATGCATCCCCAAATGTTTTTTACTTTTTATTTTATCTGAATCTCACCATTCTGGCTAGGACAATGACTGCCAGGGATTCCCCTGCCTCTGCTTCCCAGCAATGAGATTAGAGGTACACACTGTTGTGCCTGGCTTTTAAGTGCCGGGGATCCCTACTTGCGTCCTTGGTGCTTAAGACGTGAGCACTTTACAGACTGGGGCCCCTCTGTTCCTTGCAATTTATGACAAAAGAAATTGAGTCGTCTGTCCTGAGGAACCCCCGTGTTCTGTGAATGGTCTGCATCCACACAGTATGTTCGGCTTTTAGAAAAATTATTATGATTAGCTCTGGTTCTGATAATCTGCTAGTTCTAGGCTGGTTACAGTTGTATGGCAATAATTAATAGATGGAATATCAGAAGGCATGAGGCAGAGACCTCTGGCCTTGATGTGTACTCCCACACACTCCCCCGAACACACACACACACACACACACACACACACACACACACACACACACAAACAAATGGAAGGTGTAAAGCTTATTTGGAACCCGTGTAACCTACACTCTGGTAAAAGACATTTCTGAGCTCAACGAGAGGTGGTGCCCCTTAATTCCCTATAGATGGGGTGGCTTTGTTAGATGGGACAGTGGAACTGTGTTAATCTTATTGTTGTAGATATAAAGGTCTGGGAATATTTACAAGCAAACAGATACATGCTTGGACTCGGGTTTGAAACATCAGAGCAAGCACAATTACATGAAGCTAACAACGAAATCCTGGTGTCCTTTTATTGCATGACAACTTTCTGAATTCACACTCTAGCACCCTCATCAGCAGCCCCAGTAGAACCGGAGGCTAAGAGGAAGGAGTTGGTGCGTTTGAGGAGTGGTGGTGAGGGGAAGGTTCCCTTTCCATCCTGTACTATTTGAATTTTTAAATACAAACATCACTTCTGTGATTTTTAAAGGAAACATTCCCAAGTGCATACTTGAAGATAATCTCATTATTTATTCATTGAGTCAACCCTGCTTCTACATGCCAAGAGCCACTTAAAAGGGATGGACCCAGAATGCCTTGGAAATAAGGGTGGGGGTGCTTTTTAAAAATGCAATTTTACTAATACAGGTATAAGCAATACTAGTTGATTTAATGAAGCAACTAGAAAAGGCGTCCTCTAACTGAAAATAAACCCTCGATGCTTCTGGTGTTCTGATTGGCAGCAGGTGTGGACAGCTAAGTGTTCCTTCTACCCTAAGAAAAACACCTTGGACAGGCCTTCAGCACTCACTCTGAAAGGTGGAAGCTTCCTTCCCTCTCTGTGTGGACTATCTGGGCCGATCTCATCCCATCCCCATGTGGCACCGCCTGTCCACCACCGGCTCCTCCACACTGACACCTTGGCCCTCAAAGCTGCATAGTGAACGACAGATTGCCAGGCACGGCCCGAATCGGGCTCCAGGTGAGACTGTTACACAACAGAGAGAGGGAATGATAATGATGTCTATGCTGGGTCACAAGAACATCAGTGGAAGATGGAGGACACGCACAAACAGGCTGTGGCAGGTCCCTAGCTTGCAGGAGTGTTTACACTACTAAAACCACAAACGGCTTTCACAGGACAAGCAGAGGAAGAAGGGACGAGAAGCTGAGACCTTGGGCCTAGCGGCAACTTTATGGCACACCTGAGGAAGGCACTACGTGAAAAACTAGCATGGCCAGAGTGCAGACTCCTCTCAACTTCCCTCATCTCCCGGTCATCTCCCCAGCTAGCATATCAATCAGCGATTCTTTATTTCAAGTGTACTGCATTGCCTTACACCAGATCCTTCTGGAATCATCCGTAAGTAGCCTTGGCAAACTCAGCTGATTCCAAAAATAAATAATGCATAAATGTAATAAAGCCTGCATATTAGCACTCCATATAAATCCATTTATTTCATCTTGAAACTATACTGCCGATAGTTTTAATTAGTACCGAAGTACACATGAATTGTGTACAAATTAGGGAGTCCTTGAATAGACAGACTAGCGAAATATAATGAGAAGACACTGACTGAAAAAATAAGCACACTCAAAACTGTTTGGAGCTGTGTGTGTGTGTGTGTGTGTGTGTGTGTGTGTGTGTGTGTGTATACGTGCGCATATGTATGTGTACGTGCATGTATGTATGTGTATGTGTGTATATGTGTGCATGTGTATGTGTGTATATGTGTGTATGTGTGCATGTGTCTATGTATGTGTGTGTATGTGTCTATGTGTGTATGTGTCTATGTATGTGTGTGCATGTGTCTATGTATGTGTGTGCATGTGTGCATGTGTGTGTCTATGCGTGTGTATGTGTGCATGTGTGTGTGTGTGTAGTCATGTGTGAGCAGGCTTGTGAAGGCTCCTTGGTGACTCTCCCCTGAACCTGGAACTAGCTCCTTCAATAGAGTGGCTGACCAGTAAATCTTTGGGACCCGACGGTCTCAGTCTCTCTGGCACGGGATTACTAAGGTACACACGTCTGTGTGTGTTCTGAGGATCAAACTCAGGTCTTTATGCTTGTGCAACAAGCTCTTTAACTAAACCACCTCCCCAGCTCTCTGGAAATGTTAAGCTACTGTGGAAGGGAAGGAAGGCAGAAGCCAAATGGGAAAGTCACCAGAATGCACTGACTGATTTTCCGACTCTGCCAGTGGTCAGTTCCTGGTGACATTTGCATTTCAATCTGTTCAAGGAGGAGATTTCACATCTTAGGACACATCCCATGCATACAGGACGCTGTTGATGACAGGAGATGGCTGGAAGAAGCAGTTCTTTCGTACACCGAACTGTTTGTGGTAACTTCAGTACAGCTTTAGCGCTGGGAAACACCGTCGCCTCCCTGGAAGGAAGCACACCTTCTGCAAAGCACCAAGATAGCAGTGTTCACTATCTTCCCTACTTTATGCCTGCCTGGTGAGCTAAATTCCACCTGATGCTAGCAGACCCAGTGGGACAGAGAACTGTTAACGTGCTCCGTGAGAGAAATCATGCTCCCTCTATAGACAATAGCAGTGAGACAGACAGACGGCAACCTAAGTCAATGGAAGCACTTCGGAGTGGTAGGTTTACTGTACGGAATGAGGATGGACGGTAGATGCGCCCTCCCCGGCAGAAAATCCACCCTCAGAGCAGATGCGAGTAACAGCCGTGAGTGTGCGGCTCAGAACCCAGCCTAACCCTGGAGCGGTGACAGGAGCCTTGAGGAAAGCAGGACCAGGAGCCCACTGTGCAGCTCAGCCTAGATGAGTTCCACACGGAAAGAAGATCAGCGGGGAAAGACGAGGAGGAAGGGGATGCTGCTGGGGCATCCTACCTGTGTCTCTCCTGAGCTCCAGACAGTGACTCAGTAAGCAGTGAGGCTATGTGAAAAGGGCGAAACGCCGACGGGGCCAGCGTGGACCAACAGTGCATGTCTCCCACACGGCAGACCCAGAGAAGCTCCGGGACCATTGGATGGATGAGCAGACACGAGCATGTGCATTTATACCCCAGCTGCCTCAGAAGCAGACTTGGAGCAGTTTATATGAAGCCCACATCCCTGGGGAAGTCCAATGATACGCCCTGAACTATCACTGAACAGGCTCTGCACAAGGCAGGGATGAGCTCACTGGAGCCCTGACAGGAGGCTTTGGAAAGAAATAAGCCATGTGTTTAATTTGCAAAAAGAGGAAATAAAAAAGGAAGAGATCTTAGTGACAATTCTAAATATCTCTGTCCCACACAATGAAACAAACCGAATACGCTTGGTACAGGGGTGGTGGGATGTTGAAGTTCAGTTATCTAGAGACAGAGCTGAGATCAGAGTGCACCCCTTAATTTCTAGTTTGGCGTTCTACCTGTTGTCAACTTAAATCCACAGAACAAAAAAAAGCAGACCCTCACAGAGCTAAATAATAATAACAATAATAAATCATGAATGGTTTTCTTTTCCCAGGTATTATTTTCAAAACTTCAAGTTTTTGTAGGCTTTGAAATCAAACATTTCTGGTTAGAGCCTACGATAGAATGTGCTGGAAATCAAGATAATTTGCAATTGAGTAAACGCGCACACAGCTCTTACCCTGTGCATAGATGTTGTATGTAGATGCCAGGGGACCCCGATGCGTGTGACTACTCCATATGCACTTGACTGGTGCATGTATGTGTAGGGTGGACCCTCCTTTCTAACAATATACAAGGGCTTTAAAGTCCACATAAAGGTTTCTGAAATCTCTTCGTTTGTCTGGGGTTGGTTTGTAAGATGGGGTCTCCTGTAGCTCCAGCCACCCACAGACTTGTTATACAGCTGAATAAGACATTGAACTTCTGGCTGTCCTGGGGCCTCTGGACTGATGCTGCTACAGGTAACCATCTGCACTCAGTTAGAGGGGGACCGGGGACGTAGGCAAGCACACTACCAACCCACCTACAGCCCCAGCAGACTCTAAATCTCTTGGTCTCTTCAATGCCATTTCAGTGGACGAGGGGCAGGGGTGAGAATAGCCTTGGCCAACAAGGTTGTTATGGTTAACATATGTGACATTATCAATGCGTGTCTTAAGACACGAGCATTGAGTCCAACCAAGCCTCATACCTCCAGCCATGCCACATTTAAGTCACTCTGAAAACCTCCGAGACCAGCAGCAGATTTGATTCCTGCTGGAAGGTCAGCTTCCTAGGCGAGCCCGTGTGTAAGTGTTCTGGATAAAGGCTCCAGCAGCTGTTAATCTAATGGGAGGGTGAGGAGAGGCCATCTTCTCTAGACTCTGTAAGCATCTGCAGTGACCTTAGTAACACCCCATAAAGACGAAAGGAAACATCAGCCCAGAAAACCCTTATGTGTTGACCCTGCAAATGGCCTCAGTTGTCAGTTTCTTGGGGCCAGGGTGCTCTGAAGTTGATATAAGTTTTACTTTGTACAAAGTGATGTTTTGGAGACCCTCTCTCTGAAACAACGCCCGTTATTTCTTTAACCAAGAGCCTGGCCCCCTGGGGCTCCCATTGGCTTTCTGCAAGAAACTTTGTCTTGAAAATCAAAACCATTTATTTTATTCTGAGCTGTAAGAGAACAGTGGCTTCAAAGAGAATTGAGTCAATGTGTGACATTTATCTTTATAGCAAACGGACATCATCTTTCCTCTAGCGTGTCCCCCTTCAGAGGAGCAGTGTAGCATGTGCTGAGGGCACAGGTCACATGAAAGAAGTCTCCCAGTCGAGTGTCATGTCTCTTTGGAGGGGCGGAAAGGACTCTCAAGGAATTCAACACACCCTGACCTGGCAACAACAGAATCCTGCTCAAAAAAGAAGAATGAAGCCAGACCTGAAAGACACTATTTTTCACGATCTGGACTCCCTTGACCCAAAGAAGGACAAAGCAATGTCTGCTGTCTAAATTACGGAGACAAGATCAGCTTCTCTACCACATAGCTCTTTAGAACTCCAGAGACAATGTTATGATGCCCTTTTTGTAACATTTTGAGAAACAGCTTTAAAAAAAAAATTCATGCTTGAAATCAGGATGGTAGGTGCTAGATGCTGGTGGCGCACACCTCTAATCCCGGCATCCTGGAGACAGAGGCAGGCAGATCTCTGTGAGGTCAAGGCTAGCTTAATCTACAGATCAAGTTCCAGGACAACCAGGGCTACACAGAGACCCTGTCTTGAAGAAAAAAGACCAAAAAGAAAAAGAAAAAAGAAAGAGAGAGAGGTGGGGGTGGGGGGGAGAGAAAAATCAGTGTGAGATTTTATAGCCTGTTTGTGGAAATGAGGAACAGGCACGTTATTTGTTTGTTTGGTGTACTCTTTCTCCCCCACCCCGGGCTTCATGTAGCCCAGGCTAACCTCAAAGTCATTATGTGGCCAAGGATAACCTTGAACTTCTGATCCTTCTGCCTCTCCAATATAAAGGTTATAAGTATGTGCCATTAGTTTATTGTTGGTTTATGATTTATTGGCAACCTGGGGGCTGTGGTTTGGCTTTGTGTGAATAGCATTGTGCGAATGTGAAAAGACCTGCACTAATGATTCGTGTGCACAAGTGTTCATGCATGCATGTATCTCTCTCTCTCTCTCTCTCTCTCTCTCTCTCTCTCTGTGTGTGTATGTGTGTGTGTGTGTGTGTGTTGCTTGTTTGCTTGCTTCTTTGTTTGTAGATGTGGTCTTACTGGGTCCAGCCTGGTCTCAAATCTTCAGCCTTTGTGAGTGCTGGGGTGACAGGTCACTGTGCCTAACTTGTTTACAAAGTTTGTTGTTGTTATCATTGTTTCTTTTACACTTATCAGTGTGAGTGTGTGTGAGTGTGTGTGTGTGTTGCGTGTGTGTGTGTGTACATGTGTTACATATGCATGCTTTATGCGTGGAGGTCAAAGGACAGCTTTTAGGAGTCATGTCCAGGGATCAATCCAGGAGTCAGGTTTGGGGCAGGCACCTTTACCTACCTACAGAGCCACCGCTGACTCTACATAAGTCTCAACGTGATCACCATTGTGGCACCTGGTGCATTTGTAACTTAGATGGCCATATATACCAGACTGAGGTCAACTCTGATCACAAGCAACTTCACCAACGCAGCTGCGGATGACTGAGAGGTGCCAGGTCACACGCAGTGGTTCTACGTATAATGAAGAGAGAATGTGGTCTACTTCCTGTTCCAGTTTTTGCAGAATACCCACGAGAGACACTGGAAACCACCCCTGTCCCGGGCACAGGTATGTGTCACAAACACAGTTCTGGAGCAAAGCAGGACATGAAATGGCACTGTCATGTCGGCATGGCAGTGACTAAACCCCTCCCCCAGAGCATCTGACTGTGAGTGCCAGGGCTCTATGGGACAGTGATGTCTTGGAAAAGACCATCTTACATTGCCACACACACAGTCTTCCACATCTGAATAGATTTGAACAAAATGAAGCCTGTGCAGAAATGCTTGCACTCCGTCTGACAAGAAATTACAGGCGAATAGGATAGGTGAACAAAGCTTAAATTCCACAAAAAGCCCCGTAAGAAAAATACTAACATAAGGTGTGTGCTGTGATCAACTGCACAGAGCTTACACTGATTACACAAAAGTCCATTTGTGCTAGAGGCAGCGGGGGCCCCCTCTGTCCACTATTTCTAAAGCAGTGGTTTCCCCCTCTGCGTTCCCTGATGCCTTGCCCTCTGACAAGGATGCTTTGATCTCCCCCATTAAATGTATCTGGTACAGACCTAGTCTGAACTTGGGAAGGGGTGGGGGTGGGGAGGGTGCATGAAAGGGAGGGAGTATACTGCACGGCGCTCAGATTATTCATTACTTTTCAAAACCATGGCTATTTGTGAAGGCTTTGTGTGACGCACACATGAAAGCCTATTACACTGCCCATTTTAAGTTATTTTGTTGTGCTCTTGCTTTTTGATTTCTGCTTCGTCTTGGATGGGAAGCTCCCCCACCCCACGCCAGTGAAAGGGCAAAGAGGAAGACAAGGCGGGCAGTTTCCAATCAGAGCAGCGCCGTGGCTGAACAAGATTCCATACCTGAATTGGAGGGCTTGGAGACTCTTCCCTTGGGAACCGGAAGTAGCAATAATTCCAAGGACTGAGGCTGTGCTGGCGGAGGTGGTGGGGGAGGGGGCGGGGTGACTTTTTCTGGCTTCTTCTCAGAAGGCGGCAGTGGTAGAGGGTCATCAGGCAATAAAGATGACTTCTCAGCCAGAAGGCTACCGGCGGCCCTGGCAGCCACTTCTTTGAGAAGGGCTGCGGAGGAGGTCATGGAGGCCAAAGACAGGAAAGAGCTGGCAGGAGGCGGGTGCTCCTGACCCGGAGTCAGACTTCTCTCACTCACTTTCTTAGACAGAGCCGCCAAGGTGGAGCTGGCCGACTGGGAGCTGAACGGGGAGGAAAAGGACTCAAACCTCAGGCTGTCCTCTGTCCGGGACAGAGACTTGTCCTGCAGAACGGCGTTGGCTGCGGCTTTCAGTTTGAGGATGGCGGAGTCGGGGGACAGGCCACAGGTGGTGGTTGAGTTCGGCAACCACTTACCTTGATTCCATATGAAACGGTTACTTGGGGTGTATTGGTCACTCTGATCCTGCTTCTCTGCCAGCTTCCTGGCCAGGACACTGAGTTGCTGGGCATGGTGGGACGGTGGGGAAAATGACAGACTGGGGCCAACATTCACGGGGGACTCCACCCTGCCATTGGCTGTGCCATCGAGTTTGAGGGACCCGGCCTCCAGCAGCCGCCGCAAGTTGCTGCTCAGAGGTTTATTGGAACTAGGTGGGTCATCGTCGCACACAGAGGACACTCCGGGTGAAAGGTGGCCTTGACACTGCAGTGAGTCTCGGAGAACCTCACCATCAAGTGCCACCAGTTCCAGCGTGTGGCTGCTGGGGGTGGCACTGCCCAGGGAGGTGTCGGGGGATGTGGACTGCTCTTGGATCCGGTCCTCCAGTGATAGCTTATAGTTCTCTTGGACTTCCCCATAGGATGCTTCTGATGGAGTCTCAGAGGAATTCCCATACCACTGTTCTCCTTCGCTGAAATCTCCCTCGGCCTCGTCCTGCCTACTAACATCTGGAGGGAATCAAGAAGACCAGGTTACTCCCAAAGAGAACGGCCAGTTCGTTTGCGACATTCAAAGGGGGTAAGAGGTTGGGGGTGGGGTGGGGTGATGACATGCACACTCTTCCCTTCCACCCCAGGACCATACCAAAGCCAGCAACACCGAGAGCTGACTCGAGGTAAACACACTAAACAGGCAAAGACTAAAGATAGCTCGTGTTGTGAGTCTTTCTTTTTAAGCAGTGATTTGGTAAGAGCTGAACCAGAGAAAGAGAAAAACATTACCAGAGAAGAAGAGGCTTGAAGAAAAGCCCAGTGCTGCTCATGAATAGAGGAACCAAAGTAAAGCCTACAACTAACTCCAGCAGTGGGTAGTGCAGAGCCGGAAGCTGTGGTGCCTGTCCTAACCCAGTGGCCTCGGGCATATCACCTAGGTGCTTTGAGGCTCCATGTCCTCCGGTGTAGGACGAAATTCAGTTTTTAATAAAGCTTCTCCAAGCATGTAAACACTCCCTGCCACACTCTGTTGGCCACTTATGAAGCTTAAGTTCCAGTAAGCATGTGATCATGTTTTGAAAACAGAAAAGTGCTCGGTAAAAATCAGACCTTGTTTGCCTTAGTGGCCTCTGGGGGGAGTGGGTTGTGTGTACAGCTCAGGTGCCAGCTTTCTGATTTCAGGTGCCAGCTTTCTGATTGATTTCAGGTGCCAGCTTTCTGATTTCAGGTGCCAGCTTTCTGGCCATGTACCTAAGGTAATGACTAGCAATTATTCCTTTGCACCACTACAAGTTCTCAGGAGTTATTTTCTATCTTTTAATATACAGATCTGCCGCCGCCGCTGCCGCCAGAGCCCTCTTCCACTGCCAGTCAGGTGGACTCACATTCTAAGAACTGAGTGAGGGCCACCACATTTTCACCTTTGTGACCTTCATCTGGATGGCACTTTCCCAGAAAGGCTGAAGGCCAAATCCTACCCATCATCTTCCATGCCTAGTTTCAACAAAGTCTACCCATCACCCTTCATGCCTAGTTCCAAAGGCTCTTTTCTTCCAGTTGATCCACAGAATTAATCTCCCCTTCTTACCCATTCAACAAATAACTGTGGAGTGCTTAGCTGTGTGCCAGACATTATTCTAGACTGCTCTAAAGTGGACAACTGTTAACAAAATAATGACCCTGCCCTCTTGGAGCTTTCTCTTCATCAGAAAAGAGCTAACGTTAAACTATCCTTCATAGAAGATGCTGTGGGCAGGAGGGAAGGGCAAGCAATGGGAGACTGTAGCACATGACAAGGAGGACCGCAGGCGGGTTGCAATTTTAGAAAGGGTGGCAGGGTCCCTCACTGAGATGGTGTCTTTGAGTGGAGCCTGGGAGAGTGACCCAGGCATGCAGAGGGAGGAGCCAATGTGATAAAGGCCAGCATGTGTGCAGTGAGTGCTGGGTATGGAGCGTGGAAAGGAGGTCTAAGGTGGCAGTATCTGCTTGAGAGGACATTTGGGAAAGAGTGACAGTATGTTACATGCAGATCAGTAACATGCTGTGAACATGAAGCTAGCACAATTGGAAGCCACTGGAGGAAGCCACTATGGGCAGGGACCTCATAGGATGGACAGGGACCTCATAGGACATGGTTTATGATGCCAAAAGATTGATTGCTCTGGCTGCCTCATGGGAAAATGGCTGCAGTTATAAGAGGGAATCAGGAGACCACCACAGGGGCTGAAGAAGCGGGAGGAATGGGCATGGCTTCCTTTAGATGACAGCTGGTGGGCAGATTCCAAGGGTGTTTTTTAACCTTTTGTTGAGAGTTGCCTCACATCCCTCTAAGGGACCTGTTGCCCTCTTCCCTTCTCAAAGCGTGCTCCTTGGAGGCAGGTTGTGCTCCCTTCTCTATACACCCCACTTTGAGCCACGCAGGGAGCCTGGTCCCCAGCAGAGTTCCATCAGTATTTGGAGACTGCCAAATTCCTCCTGGCGCTAGGCTCCAAACCATCCTGCACTGTTTGTTTTCAGAATTGTAACTACAGGAGGAGCTACAAGCGAACACATTGATCTTCCCATGCTGTTCAGAGAGGAGCTGCCACAGATGACAAATTCCCTCACTAGGTGATAGGTCTGCAACTCCTTCCCTGGCTCCCTTATTAAGTTATCGAGAAAATGTAAAATATCAAATGGAATTTGTTTTAAAAAAAAAAAACTGCTAAAATTGCATTTTCTCTGTAAAACCAAGTCTGGTTCCCCACCATTTGCCACATTCCCCCTTTTCAGTTGATTTCTGCATTTTTCATCTGTCCTAGAATCTCTGGTGACTCTGGACCCTCATTTCCCCAATGGCTTCCAGGAGTGGGGGTGACTCATTTGTTTGTTTTTTACCAAACCTCAAGCAGTCAGCATCAACCCCAACAGTTTTATGTGTCTTTTACTACCTGCCTAGAGTTCAGATTAAATATCTTATACTTCAAGATGACAACAACAACATCTCTACTAGAAGCGGCAAGAAAGGTGAAGGTTGGAGAATCATTACAGTGAGAACCAGCTGACCTTCCTTGGATAGTTGTGCATATGACACCAGTGAACACCACAATGCACAGTCCGGAAGGCCATGCTTGGGCTCCGTGTCACACTGGCAGGGCACTAGGATACTCAAGACTGGCCCTGGGCCAGGGAATTAAGAGTGCTACTCCATGCACTAAATTCCTTAGGTAGTTGGGTCAACTTCTGCGTGCTATGACAAAAAAAGGAGGCAGAAAGGGAGTGGAGACACAATGTATAGAACAAAGGGTCCTCCCCTCAGGCTGATCATCTCCAGAAAGGGAGTGGATGGTCTTTATGTGGGATGGCCCCTTGCTGATTCCTGATTCAACTATGGAAGCGTAGATGGGGGTGTCTGGCAGAGCAGCCAGCCTCTAAGAACTTGGCAGAACCCATCCTGGAGGCTCTGTGGCAGGCTCACTAGACCTTAAAAAGGTCCATGAAGTGAGGGTTCTAAGGACTTAAAAGCTTACTGACAGGTGTCCTCTTTTGTCATTTTACTGAGATGAAAAAAACCACTAAAGATAACCAGCTAACTCGATACCATATGGCTACCTGCTACTAACAGCAGAACCAAGGACCCACAGCTCTGGATACCTGGCCCAGGGTTTCTCTACTACAAGACTCTCAAGTGAGACACACAGCTGAAATCTCCACAGAAGGCCAACCTCCCAATCTCACCAAAATATGACCCCAAACAATTGTTACAAGTGAGCAAAGATTTCACAGAGTGGTGTTTGCCACTACATGCCTGTGTGTGTTTCTCGGGCATCCAGTTGTGCATTCCAAGCAGACATAATCCCAGAGATCCATGTTCCCCTGAACTATCCAAAAACTGGGATTCAAAGGTCATAGCACTCACTATGTTAATCGCTGTGATGGTTTAATCTTTGTTATTAACTTGATTGGATCTGGGATTAACTAAGAGATATATCTTGGAGGGGGTGGGTCTATGAGAGTGTTTCCTGAGAGAACTGACTGAGGGAAAAGCAGGGTTGGTTTTGCCTGCCTGTCTTCACCCTTGATGGTGATTGCACTGGCCTTGTGGTTGCTACAGCCGCCGCTGCCATCCTTGGCTGGTGATGGACCCTAACTTCTCAGCTTCTTAGTATGGACCAAAGACCCATGTTCTAGGAGATGCTCCACTACGTCTTTAGTTCCAGACAGGACTGCTGAGACATCCAGCCTTGTGCACTCAGCCTCTCCGGTATGACGATAGCCACTGCTGAACTACCCAGGAAGCATGGTGTAAGCCAGTCTAATAAGTCACCTCTGTGATGTACAATCATTCCCAGAGAACTCCAGGTACTAACAACACAATCACTTCCCTGAACGTGACGGTTCTGAAGTCTGAGCTCCTCAAACAACCCCAGAATCAGAACACATCCCCTCACATGGGCAAGAGCAGGAATCTGAGAGGAGACATGGCTCAAAGTATTCGAACATCCTTGAGGTCAAATGAAAAGTACAGAGTCCTCTAGAAAAATACATTAAGATACAGAAGGATGTAAAGAGAGTGGGGAAAATCAAAATCACCTTCTGTTAACAAGACGATGAAAGGTCTTCCCACAAATACAAATTATTTGTTATTATTTATTCTTTTATTTGTGGGCTCCCCTGGCTCCCATTGACTGCTGAGAAGCAGGGGTTCAGAGAGACTCGACCATGCCAGCTACCAGAACTCTTGTCCCTGTACATCATGAGGAAAGATTCTACTGGCAGGCAAGTCATGCTGTGCCACTGCAGTAGAAGAGGGACCTGCTGGGTGCCACAAGTGCAGGACATGGAAGTCCTGACTTTCACTTTTGAGAAGGCCTTGGCAGAAAGACACCACCATTTTCTTGTCTGTCAAGCAGTGTGAAATCTGCCCAGGAAGCAGCAGAGCTGCACAAGGTTCTCGCAAGTCTTCCTGCGGCTTTCACAGCTTTCCCAACCCAGGCATCCCAGGGAAGCCTCTAAACGGCCGATGCAAAGAACTCTAGTAAACACATTATTTTTAACCTCTAAAAAAATGAATTTTTTTCCATTGTTACTTCTCCAGCAATCTCTGTCTAGACTGTCAGGTTTGCACTGTTTCTTGTCAGATTTACACAACAATGTGTGTATACATGTGTGTGCGTGTCTGTATGGTCCCTCGAAAAATCAGAAAGTCAAAGAAAGAAGAAAATTAGGGCAATTGCGGAGGGGAAAGTATGGCAAACACATTTCTGTTCCTACACTGTGAGTACTTCTTTCTTGAGTAGAACAAACAAACTTCCACCACCTAACACATTTATTTATAATTTAGTTCTCAAGCAGCAATCGGGTAAGTCGATATCCAGAACTTTCTCTGTCCTCAGAAGAGAATGCCTCTGCACCGCACCGTCTCAAAGCCGGAAGATTTTCATTAGATGCATTTAATTGGGCTGACAGTCAGCTCAGGGCTTCCTCACTTAGAAGGACGAAGAGCGGGTGGACAGGCAACATATACAACATGCCTATTAATTTCCAGCCGTTCGAGTTATAGTGAAGCAAGGGCAGATAGAAACCTGTAAGCCCCATTTCTCAATCTACTTATATACCATACCTGCCAGTCGGCCACACACATGAATCCACCAGCCCCTTGGGACTACCAGAGGTTGGCTTGGGTCAATAGTGAATGTCTCTGTAACACTCCCACAGGCGTGTTCACCTGCTACCTACAAACTAGCTTGTTTCCCTCCTAAGATCATCCAAATCCCTTTATACCTAATATGCATCTGAGGTAAATATCTAGACCTGCTTTTCAAGGTTACACGCCTCAATTGGCATTAATTGTACCCGTAATACTTGCTGTAAATCAAACGCCAGCTTTTACATGAGACATTATACAAAAGTGGTATGTAGGGCTGAAGGAGCTGTACTACAAAAGCTGTTAGCAAAACCAATGCTAATGCTTATTTTTAGGGATTTTTAATTTGCTTGTGATTTTGTTTGTTTGAGGCAGGCTCTGAGGTATTCCAGGCTGACCTCAAGTTCGCTGTGATGGTTAGGGTTACTTGTCAACTTGACACAGCCCAGAATCACCTGTGAAGACGGTCTCAATAAGAATTTGTATACATAGAGTTGGTCCATGGGCATGGCTATTGATATGGGAGAATCAGCCCACTATGGGCACCATCATTCCCTAGGCAGAGGGTCCAGAACCCTGTGTGAGTATAGATGTCATGTTGAAAGCAAGTGAGCATGCATGTCTGTACTCCTTCTCTCTGATCTCGACTGTGAATGAAGCTGACAGCTGTTTCAAGCATGTGCACTGTGGCTTCCCTGCAGTCATGGGCTGAAACCTGGGACTGTAAACTGAAATAAACCCTTTCTCCCCCAAACTGGTTTTGATCAGGGCATGTGATCACAGAAACACTGTGATCAAACTTGCTGTGTGGCCAAGAATGACCTTTTCCTGACTCCACTTTTTGGGTGCTGGGATTACAGAAGATTGTCATTGTACCCAGTCTGTGGTACTGATGATGTGGCTTCATGTGGGCTAAGAGTGGGGTGTACTGTACAAACAGCCCAACCCCCACTAATACAAACATATAAGAGAATGTTCTCAGAATTCACGTGCCCGAAAGTCAAGCCCTACAGTTTACGGGCCATGGTGGAGTGGAGACTGGACAAGCCTTTACGTCACAAGCTTGCCACCACCAAAAGGGATCCCCCCAACACGTGCTGATGGAAAGAGGGGGCAGTTAGTTTTATAGGTAGTGTTGAAAATTGTACCAGATGTTGAAAAACCATCCACACACAGAACCGTTCCTCTGCCAACAACCAAAATAAAACATGCCTTCCATAGATAAGGCTAATTCTCAGGTGGTGGTAGTATGTGTGGATAAATTAACCTGACGGGGTGGAAATGTCCAGATTCCGCATTCTTTCCATTTGAAAGCCACACTACTATTGATTCGCCAAAGGTGTCACCTGATCCCCTCACACCCGCTAGCTTTGGATACCACGCCACTAGACGACAGATGTTGGGAGTTAGTTGCTCCATGGAGACCCCGCTCCATGCTCGAAGACAGTGATCGGGTGGTGGTGAACCGCGGGACTACAGAGCATAAAGAAGGCTTTTCTCTCGGGATGATTGTACCGCAGAAGGTGAGGCCACAACAGGGCTGGGGCCTGATAGGATTTTGCAAGGACCATCAGGGTACATTCTTGTTCAGCTTCAGATGATTCCTGGACCACATTTCACAAGAGGAAAAAAAAAAAAAAAGAGGCTGCAGGATACCTAGAATTTCACCCTCCAGGAATAAAAGGTCTTTCCTCTTCTGATTGGTCTGCTGATGGACATGCTCCACTCCCTACGCCTATCACTGCAGCCAGAGGGCAGAACCTAGTGGGCTCAATGTGGGTCACAGAAGAAAGGCCCGGCAAGAGGTGCCAGGAAGACAAAAGCCACCCACCCACTCCGTGCCGGTTAATAAGTTTCTTCTGCAGCATCCAGAGCTGCTCTCCACCAGTTTTATGATGTGAGCACAAAACACATCTGTAGTTGGGCTGGCTTCATCTGCCAACGTCTCAGTTTTCCCTTTGTGGCCTGAGAGCCGGAGAATATTTCTGACTCCACTCGGCCCTGAAACGGGGAGGGGGCCTTGTAGGTCTTCAGGGCTTGGTGTTCTCTGTCTGAGATAAAGGCCCCACCAGTTCCCAGGACAAAGGTTCAGAGAAGACACAGCTGTCAGCCAGGGCAAGAGGAAAACTTAGGAACTGGCAGGGTGGTGGGACAACAAGATTCCTGACCCCAGTGCAGCCGAGAGGCAGCCTAGGAGAAGACTGTACCTGAGACTGCAGAGGGGATCCTGGGCCGGACCAGTCATCACACACAGCACTGCCTGCAAATTATGATGCAAATCCCCTCGGTGGAAAGATGTAACAAAAATGAACACACCATTCCTTGCCTTTGAAGTGAATTCCAACCCAGTTAGTAGACCAGGTTCAATGTGCTCAGATAAAGAGCCTGGGGATATCCTCCCATGGCCATGCAACTAGACGGCTCCTCCATCAAAACACCCATCTCGACAGAAATGGCGCCCTTCTACCTCTCCAAGACAACGGCTTAGAGCGCCCACCAAACCTCCAGCCTCCTCTCGATGTTCTCATTCACTCATAGATTCTACTGGTTCTTTCTTCCCTACATGGGCCCTTGGCCCAAGACCCCCTTAGTGGACATCCCCCGGGACACAGTAACACTTTTGTTCTGGTTGGGAGTCTCACCCAGCAGCCGGAATAAAGCTCTCAAGACTGTCACATCCCGGTACTCCCAGCTTCAACCAAGGCCTCCACAAGGCTTCTTGTGCTCATCAGGATACAGTCCCAGACCTCAAAGCCCTATATGACCTCCATACCTGTCATTCCCAGCCGCTCACTCTGACTAAGGCTGTAAGCTGTGCCATCTGACCTTGTGACTGTTTATCTCTTTGTCAGAAAGCCTTTCTCTCCCAACTACTCACATGACCAATGTCCTCATGTCTCTCATGTCTTCAGGTAACCCCTCAAACAACAATGGGGAGAATAGGTCTTTGTTTCATTTGTAGCTGTGTCCCCATCTCTTGGAACAGTGCCAAGTACAAAGTAGGCCCTCAGTTATTACTTCTCAAAGGCATGAGCCGAAAGGAAGAATGGCTGTAAGATTGGAGAGGCTCTATCTATTGATAATAGAAACCGTCTTCAGAATAAGAATCTACAATACTGTAAAAACAGTGAGTCAAACACGGAACAAAGAAAAGAACCTACTTCATACACTCGCTTTCCACCCAAGTTCCCTTCCCAGGCAAGAGAAGACAGCCCCGCTGCCCCACCCCACCCACACAAGGTAACCAGGACTGATTGTGGAAGTCCCTCCTAGAAAGCCCAAAGATCTTTAATCAGTATTTTTACAAATCCTGCCTGCTACACAGAGCTCTATCTCTTTCTTTAATAATTCTGGTTGTTTCCCACAAGGCAATAAGAAAAACGGGTTCTCAAGATGCCACATGTGTCTGTAGAAACCCATCTGCTTGGAGAAACGAGAGCATAGGAAATGTTGGGTGTTGTGGTATCTGAACTGGAGGTCCCAGCACTTAGGCGGTAGAGGCAAGGGGCTCGAGTTCCAGGCCAGCCTGCTGCATGGACACTATGTCAAAGCAAAACAACTACATCGGAGAGCACAGTGTTGTGGGCTCAGTGATGGTGGCTTCAGGGCCACTGTTGTCAACCAGAGAGCAGACTGCTTCGGCTCCTGTGACCACCGCCCTCACGGACCAAAGCTAAAGAACAGACAAGCTTCCAGGCTTGGCCAATGTAACTTCAAAAACGATTTGTGAATTCAAAATCTGTCTTATGATTTTGGAAACCCAGTTCTAACAGCAAGACCCAGAGACAGGTCAGACAGACAGAGTCAGAGATCCTGCAGCTGACTGACAAAGCCAAGGCAGAAGCTCCCGAGTCCCCACCAGACCCACGTCCCATTTCAAAATCATGGAGCCTTTCTGTCATTTTTCAGTGAGTGGTGAATTCCAGAGCAAACTCTGGCACACACCAGGCTCCCAGTAAAGATCTATGAATGAATGAACGGAGCCCTTAAGATACACCTGCTCCACAGAATACACCTGGTGGTTGTCAGCAAACCACAGCTCCAAAAGCATATCGGCTGAGGCACGCTCTCTCATGAGTGACAAAACCAAGTTGAAAAGCAAAACTTCAGGGACACTGTGGCAAAAATAAAAATTTTCAGGTAATAAAAAAAATTACCGGAAGATCACCAAACGCACAGTATTTTTTAACATTTCATCTTAGTGGGATTTTAGAATGGGTACACTCGAAACAAAGTCCTTAGCAGGTCCAGATCATCGCTGTGTTCTAGTACACGGGTATGCCTCAAGATTATGTTAACTAACTGGCTTCAGGCTCCTGTGGACTGGTGGAGGCTGGAGGTGGATGCATGGGTGTGTGCTCACACACCCATGCAGGCAGGTGCGGATGCATGGGTGTGTGCTCACACACCCATGCATGCAGGTGTGGATGCATGTGTGTGCTCACATACCCATGCATGCAGGTGTGGATACATGTTTGTGTGCTCACACACCCATGCATGCAGGTGTGGAAGCCAATGACCATCTTCTCCCTTGCTAACCACCTCATTTCTGACACATGGCCTCTCTTACTACACTTGGGGCTCAGTGCTTTGGCTAAGCTGATATAGGCAAGTATATTCCAGGGACCCTCCTGCCTCTGCCCCACAGCACCCGGGCTACAAGCGTGCACCATTGTGGCTTTTATGTGGGCATTGAGGATCTAAAGTCAGTCCTCATGTTTGGGTGTTGCCCTCCCCATCCCCTACCTTTGGATTTCAAGTTATGATTCCTACTTCAATAGTCCTTTTGAAGACTTGGGGTCTCAACTGATCCAAGGCAGAGAGGTCCTTTCTTCTAAACTTGTAGTTATTGTCTTGGATAAGCAGAAGAATATCACTGGACTCATTAAAACTGTGTGCAGGGCTAACAAGATGACACAGGATACAAGAGCCTCTGCCACTGGGCCTGAGTTTGATCCTTGGGACAGACTTAGCAGAAGGAAAGAACTAACTCCTAAAAGTTGTCCTCTGATTTCTACAGACATGCCAAGGCACACTAATCCCCCACCACACACACAACACACACAATTAAAGTCACTGTAGTTAAAAAATTAAACTGTGTGCAAACTAGGGATAAATACCTGATGTCACAGGCTGAACTGTGTTCAAAAGCCTTTCAGACACCAAGCAACCCCAATACACACGAACAGGCCTCTTTACATGATCAAGATAAGGTGAAGGCATTAGGGTGACTCCCAGATCTAAGAGTTAATATTCCCTATAAACAGGAAGCTGTAAATAAGCTCTTACATGCCACAGAGCTTCCAGAAGACAGAACAGAATTATGAGGTAGCTCTTCAACGGCCTTCGGAATGCCATGCTGCCCTACTGACTCCCTGACCATGAATGAATATCTGACCTCCAGAACTGAAGTTGTTTAAAACACTAGTTTGGGCTGGTGAGAGGGCTCAGTGGATAAAGGAGCTTGCTGCCAAGCTGGACAATCTGAGTTTGATCCAAAGGGTGGAAGGAAAGAATTAAGTCCTGAAAATTGCCCTGACTTGTACGCACATGCCATGGGGCATATGTGTGCCCGTGACCCCCCCACACACACACACACACGAGAGACAGACAGAGAGAGAGAGAGAGAGAGAGAGAGAGAGAGAGAGAGAGAGATTATTTTTAAAAGCTAAAAGTCAAGCCACCAGTCTATTATACCCAGAAAATGAACACTCTTAGGCTGTTCCCCTCTGGGTGCTGGAGAGGTGTGGCCCAGCACTTAAGGCCACTGGCTGCTCTTCCAGGGGACCAAAGTTTAGTTCCCAGCATTCAGGTGGCAGCTCATAACATCTAACTTCAGCTCCAGATATAGTGTTCGGGCGCCAGGCATGCATAAGGTGCACACTTATACACTTAGAAATAAATAAATCTTTTTCAAAAATGGACGTTCCTAGGAATTTTTCACATCTGAATTCGAAGCTGTGCCCTCAGCATCTCCATTTTGCCTCCTATTGGGGTGATAAAATCCCCTGACAAAAGCAACTCATGAAAGAAAATATTCATTTGACTCACAGGTCTAGGTTACGGTCCATCACTGTGGTGAGGTCAAGGTGCCAGGAACCCGAAACAGCTGTCACATTATGCCCACAGTCAAGGACAGAGGGCAATCAGAGCTCAGCCCCTCCCAAGCTCCCTTCAGTCCACAGTCCAGCACATGAAATGGTATCACCCACATCCAGATGGGGTCTCCCACCTCCATTAATACAAAAATGAAAATCCTTCCGGGGCAAGGCCACCAACCAACCTAATCCAGTGAGGTTAGATTATGTCAAGTTGACAATTAAAACAAACCCTCATGCTTAGTAATGTCACCTCTGCTAAGGTGGCTACTTTTGTCCAGAACTGACCTACTGAGGCTACAAGGTCAATGCTATGAACAGACTAACAGGTTCCCCCTACCCACATCCTCTACTTCCAAATATCATTCAAGTGAAGATTTTAGAAAAAGACTCTCTTGGGTGGCGCCTCCTGTTATCTGGTAAGCACCAACCAGCAGCAAGAGACAGGTACACTCAGCCTTACATACACACACCAGAGGGACGGTTTTAAAACACTGTGTGAAGTCACTTACCAATGGGCCAGTGCAGAAACCCAACGGCTCTGCTTAGTCCATAGATAGACTGTGTTCTCCTTTATCCTCTCATGCACCTCTCTCTGCACGAAAAGCATATAGACTCTGTCCCCTCAAGCAATCACACGTAATTCACTATGGTCACCATGTTGTCATCAGAGTCATCATCTGCTAGGGCTAACAAATGGGTCAATTACCTGCTTCCTTGACTTTTATTTCCTCTTGTATAAATGTTTTCATCCTAATATTACCAATACCTGTTTTAAGATGTGCAATAAATTACAAACTGACCGGAATCAGCAGGAAATTCCCTAATAGATCAAAAAAGAACTTAACCAGAGAAAAAGACCCCAATAACACAATCATGCACTCCATAGTCTGAGAAATCGCATCCCATAGAGAGCTAAATGGCTGTGCACTGAAATCAGCTTATGCATGAAATGATGGAGTTATTTGTGGTGTATCCCAACAGCAGAGGCCTGATGCACCTTATAAGGGAACATGCCCAAAGTCCTTCAGTCTGGGAAAGGAAAACATCACACTGCACATCTTTATTTCCTAAAAGTATTCTTACTACACCCATAAAGAGGGAAAGGGCCGTGGAAGGGAAACAACTTAGCAAGAGAAAAGAGATAAAATTGCTTCCTGCTTTGCATTTAGTGACACAAGATACAGACAAAAGATTCAGGAGAGGAGACAGCCTACCACCCACACCAGTCCCAAAAGATACTAGCACCATTGATTGTGGGAAAACACATTTCATTGGCTGGGCACAAAAACCCAGGATACCAGACAACAACAGATCACAAGGACACCTAATGCAAACTTAACGCTAAGCTATGAGGTAGGCCAACAATTTTAACCTTTACTCAGGCCAGGCTCAGAGCCAGGGCTTCTATCAAGCAATCAAATGTATTCTTAACTCGTGCTTTGCTCTTGTTTTCCCCACTCGCCTCCTGGCACACGCCCACGGAGTCAAGGATGAAAGGCCAGAAGCCCATAAAAATCAACAAAAACTACAACCAGCCAGCAACCTAAGGTGATTCCAAGGGCCAGGAAGTCCTGGAACACCTCTAGGTCCAACTGCTTTATCTGCCCGCCCTCTAGAGACTACTGGGGATGTTGGGTATAGTAGTCCACAACCTGAAGCAGGTGGGTCTCTGTGAGTTCAAGGCCATCCTAGTCTGCAAGGTGAGCTCCAGGACGGCTAGAGCTGCACAGTGAGATCGTCTCAAACAAAACAAAGGACTCCTTCCTGAGTGTGACTCCTGTCTTCTCTGGTCTCCCTCAAGAGGACCACTTGGGGTTTCCACTGAGACAGCTCTGCTGTACCCACCTGGTGGAAAGCCAGCACTGTTCTCCCTGACAGACACTGGCAATGATGCTCCAGGGGGGATATTTTCTGCTTCCCAACAAAGCTTGATGCTTCTGGAAATGTACCAAGGGGGACCCAAGATCAGTGAGGGAGATTGCTGCCTTTGACAAACTTCAACCACAGTGCAGATGTTCCGAAACCAAACCAGAGCATTCTTGTGTGTGTGTGTGTGTGTGTGTGTGTGTGTGTGTGTGTGTGTGCGCGCGCGCGCGCGCGCACGCAGTGTGTGGCTGTGTGTATGCAGTGTGTGGCTGTGTGTATGTGTGTGTGGCTGTGTGGCTGTGTGTGTGTATGCATGTGGTTTGTGGCTGTGTGTGTGTATACATGTGGTTTGTGGCTGTGTGTGTGTATGCATGTGGTTTGTGGCTCTGTGTGTGTGTGTGTGTGTGTGTGTGTGTGTGTGTGGCTGTGTGTGTGTGGCTGTGTGTGTGCAGTGTGTGGCTGTGTGTGTGTGTGTGGCTGTGTGTGTGGCTGTGTGTATGTGTGTGTGGCTGTGTGGCTGTGTGTGTGTATGCATGTGGTTTGTGGCTGTGTGTGTGTGTGTGTGTGTGTGTGGCTGTGTGTGTGTTGTGTGGCTGTATGTGTGTGCGCACACACGAATGCTCACACAGCCACACGATAACCACCCAGTCGATTCTTCTCTTTGTCACCTTGGAAAATCTATAAAACACCCCTGTTTTTCTTATGTGGATAACTACACCTCATCTTTTTGTCTCACAGAACTTAGAGCTGCCTGCAGCCCTCCAACTGCCCTGGCCAGGTATTATATAGGATTCTGATTGTCCTCCATGAATAACTGACTTTTGCAAAGGAGGCTAGAAAAGCACTGAGAAATGGACGTTGCTCTTCAGAGAGACAGGAGTTGAACGAAAGCCTTTGACATGAATACAGTCACCTGGTCTTACTTTGTTTTAAGCATGTATGTTGTAGAGTTTCCTCCTGTTCTGCTTGCTTTCTGGTTGAGGTGTTTATACATTAAGAGCAACATAAGTAGTACAGTAGGCAGGGTAGACATTCTTTCCGTATTCCATTTTCTGTTGTTGTTAGCTATGGTCATACAAACAGACTGTGGACTGTTGTCTGTATGCAGGCAAAGGCAGGCACAAGATAAGACAAGGCCTGTGACTGGGCAGTGAAAAAGTAAGGTGGGCACAGAGTTTTGGAGAGAGGAGGGAGAGACGATAAAGGAGAGGAGAACCAGGATGGAGGAGGAGAAAGATGACCCAGATCTGTGTGGCCTTGAAGAGCCACAGGTAGTTATGAATACTTCATAAGGGATAGATTTTTATAGGATAATTTGTCTTATCTAGGTGGGCAGTTTATATTAATATTACTTGGTTCAGAGTTTATTGTGTGGATGTTTTGTGGGGTGAGAATTTACTGATACAAATCTGATTGACAAATTACAAGCTTCTAGAGTTTTGATTTTACTGAGATACTGGGAGTTGTGACTACAACCAATGGGGCGGATGCTGGGAATGTGAGCAGAGTCCACAGTAAGAGAGGCGCAAGGGCGCAAGAGCAGCTGGCAGCAGCATGGGATGGAGATTGGGAGCTTAGCCAGTTGCGTTGAGACAATTTGCTGATTGAGATGAAAATATCCCACAAATGCCACATGGCCCAAGAGCGAGGGTTGATAGGTTCTTTTTTAAAAATTTACCACTATGACAGGCAGACAAAACAAAATGAAAACCATTTTCTCCCTGAGATGGTCCCACACACCTGAATATGTGGCCAAGAATGACCTTGAGCTTCTGATCCTCCTGCCTCTACCTCTTCAGTGCTGACCATACATGTTACATGCACATCCAAGCAGTCTTAACTACTAAGTTACATTCCTACCCTAAATAAACCCTTAAAACTACAAGCACCAGGCTACTGAGATGGCTCAGAGTGTAAAGGTGACCTTAATTCCCTCCCTACCCAAACTGGCCCTAAAGGTAAGAACAAGAAAACATCAGAGCAGAAGTAATCAACATTCAACAGACAATTTAAGATTTTCCTCAATAAATAAATTAATTAAATTAACCATACACACAACTTCAAGAAATGTCCAAGTTGGCACAAGCCCCCAAGAAGTTTTATATAGCTTCAAAGACATCCACAGAGTATGAAGGAGTGCCAGGGTGGGAACTCACACAAGTTCTGGACCATCAAATCCCAGTTTCTTATGCATCAGTCCCACTTGATCCATGCATGTTCCCCTCTCTACAGGATAGCTTGTGACTACCTGACATTTGCTGATGACTGGGAAGGCGGACCAGAATGACAGAAGCAAAGCACATGGCATTAACATAGCTCTTAGGAGGTTTCCTCTGGGCACCCAGGAATCTGGCTGGAGTGGACATCGTGTCTGAGAGCTGGGATGCTGCTGCTGTCTGCATTATGTCATGGTCATCTCAACCAAAGGAGACAGGAAACTGCTGGTTGTTAGAGACCATGAGCTCCAGACATCAAATGTGCCCAGTCATCAGGAAAAAAATCTCATAATTCTGGCACAGCTTGAGGGCAGAAAGGCAGGGACGGGCAACAGTGGAGAGAGACCTACACCTCAGAGTGTGCCAGCGGCTTCTAACCACAGGCATTCCCTCTCGCACACACACTGCAGTGGTCCTGTGCTGTGGGCCACGGCCTCTGCTCTCCCAACCCAGTTTCCTTCTGAGGCATATGATTTTCTCCAGGCCTCTCTAAGCCATGCTCAGGAGAATACACATGGCAGTATCCAGTACCTTCTTCCCAACCCAGCTTACGAAAACTGTCCTCAAAAAACATTCCAACACTTCTATATCTGCATTTGTGACTCTTCATTCTCTCCTTCCTTCCTTTCTTCCTCCTCTCTCCCTTCCGGCTCTCTCTCTCTCTCTCTCTCTCTCTCTCTCTCTCTCTCTCTCTCTCTCTCCCCCCCCACCCCCCCTCTGTTTTTTAAGACAGGATCTCTGTTTAGCCCTGGTTGTCCTTGAACTCACTCCGTAGACCAGGCTGACCTTGAACTCAGAGATCCATCTGCCTCTGCCTCCGGAGTGCTCAGATTAAGGCACACGCCATCACCGGGGCTTCTTTTCGAACAATTTCATGCACTAGTTTCTCTTTGACTCTCTTTGGGGGCGGGAGGAGGGAGGGGTGTCCCACACAGGGTTTCTCTTCACAACAGGCCTAGATGTCCCAGAACTTGCATTGTAGGCCAGGCTGGTTGTAACTGGTTTTAACCTCCTGCCTTCATTAATTTATTATTACCCTCCTGCTGTAGACAGTTTTGTATTACATACAAAAACATGTAAAAGAAAACAAGAACGGAAATAAAACAACAACAACAAAAGGAACACATGCTCCAGGTTCATAAAAAGTTCAGCCACTATCGACAACAAGCACACAACAGTAAGTGAACCGGAAACACTTGCCTAATTCCGCCCGGCAACTGGTAACCACGGAGGACAGACACATGAAGGGCCTCTCTGATATCTGAAGGTAAAGGCAGACTTTACCAGGCGAAGCAGTTACTCGCTCACTCTAAAAATGGGGAAAATACGGGCAAGCAAAGCTGGCCGGCGCGTGAAGTACGGAAAGCAGAAGGGGTCATTCCGAGTACGTGAACCGGGTACAGGGGCTCAGACAATGCCTCATCAAACTCTAGAAGTTCAAACTTCTTTTTCGCGCTGATGCCTACAAGGACTTACGGCGTACCTGTGGTAGCAGCATGAAGGCTCATACACGCAGGAATAGCGGAAGTTGGAAGTTAAGTAAAAATATGTGGGGCCAACGCGTCCAATTCTCCGGGAGAAGAATGAGCGCACACACTACAGCAGCGGCAGGGGCTGGAGGCATGGTGACTTCTAGAACTACTGCGGAAATATCAGTGAGACTGTAGTGCGGGGACGAGAGAATGCATCTGAGGTGCATCTGAATTGTGAGGACCACAGCCCGGGGAGGAAGACAGTGAAAGGAAACCAGATGTGTTCTCGGGTTCCAGACCTGGCCTAACTGAGCAACTATGAATCCTCTAAGGTAAGTGAACTGCATGGGCGGCGGCGCCACGACCAAAGACAACTTGGGGAGGAAAAGGTTTATTCAGCTTCCATATCCAGAGTCCGAATCCACTGAGGGGAACTAAGGAAGGATTCGGGAGCCGGAACTGAAGCAGAAGCCACTCAGGAGTGCTGCTTACTGAACCTCTCCTAAGTGCTTGCCTCATCTTGGTTTCTTTTTCCACCCAGGACCGCCTTCCCAGAGACAACATGACCCACAGTAGGCTGGGCCCTCCCCAATCTTCATGGATGAATCAAGAAAATGCTCCATTGGTCAGTCTACAGGAGGCATTTTCTCAGTCAAGTTTCCCTCTCCTCAAATGACTACAGCTTTTGACAAGTTGACAAAAAACCCTAACCAGGCAGGGCAGGTGATGATCAGAAGCATCCGCCTCCATCAGAGGAGCCAGGACGTCACTGGCTAAACCTGACGCATCTTCACACAACGGCAATGTTACATTTGTGTTTACAGAAGAAGAAAGGTCATTTAACTGTTGAGTTAACTTAGAACATAATTTAGTAAGACCTTTACTTACATACATACATACGTACATACATACATACATAGATTACATAGATAGGCAGACAGACAGTCAGACAGGACATGTCCAGGGACAGAAAACCCTGTGCTGTTTTCACTCAAGACTGTCTGGCAAAGTAGTAAAAAAAATATTCACTTTATCAAAAATCGATCCTGAAATAAATATCTTTTTGATGTTATAAGTAATGTAATATATGTAGTAATGGGTCTTTCTGTCTGTGCTGTGGTATGTGGCTATGCTAAGGAGTAGGGACACATAGTACTGTTTGCTTAGGAGCCCAACAAGCTGCCTTTTCACGGTGTATCACTTTTAATTGAAAGGATGACTGACAAATTACGGTCATTCAAATGTGGGCCTTTGGCAGACTGTTTCTTGGAAATGAACAGAGTCAAGTTGATACTTCAAGGAAAGGCTGACAGTATTTTTAGCCAGTGATAAGATTCATGCTTTCAAGTAACCATTAAAATTTTAGAAAACTTGTTTGCTACAGTATGAACTTGACAGATTCCCAATACCATACTTAAAGACTTTTTCCAGACAGCATTCCTGAGGATATAAATAATTGTTGCATTTACAATAAGATGTATCAACGTTTTATAGTTCTATATAACTCAGGGAGTTCATATTTCTGGAATGTCCAGTAGTGATGTTATGTGCGTGACAACCCAGTCAAAACACAAGACAGCTCAGTGGATTTAGGTAGAGCAGACATGAAAAGTTTGTTACGATGTTTTCATTCAGCACTGCAGGACCTTGGTGTGGTCCAGAGATGGTCATGTTGCTTGCAAAGGTGGTGCTGTGTCTGTATGACGGCAGCTCTTCCTCCCTAGCCTGATGCATAGAGTGAACCCATCAACAACCGAGGACCCAGTGGTCCTCTAGGAAGTCAGACACCTCGGACTGACAGAGGCATACAAAACACCACTTACTTCACACACTCTCTTTGGGAAAAATACATATTTTCATTATAAATGTGGTTTTTCTATAATTAGCATGTCCTGAGTTAGAGCTGTTATTCTTAGCAATAGAAATATTTAATATCTCTATTTTAATCTCTAAGATATACATAATTCTTTGGGGCCCTCATGAACTTCCTAAAGCTTGAGAACCAGCGTTTTTGCGATGCTCGCCCTGGGTCATATGATCTGTACCTGCAGCTCTGTAGAAGCGCTGCTCACACCACATCACCAGCATGGATTGTCTCAGCAAGGCAATAACAGAATGGAAATGCTGAGATGCAGAAGGGAAGCAGCCCGAACACTACCACATTTACCAATTTCACAAACAGGAAGAATGCAAATGAAATAATAAACTGAAATTAAGGTAAAAGGGACCGTTGTCGGGGTTCCTGATAAGAATACACCCAGACAGGATCAGCAGCACTGACATTTGTTAGACTGGATTTACCCACAGCCTTTTTCATGGTGCGTCATTACATATGTGTAAATTAGGCACGGCTCTTGTAAAAAGCACCACACTAGAACTTTGTTTCTCCACAGGTGTCCCATATCTACAGGTGCATGTACACGTGTGTAAACATGCATGGGGAAGCCAGAGAAGTTGGTGCCAAATGTCTTCTATTGCTCTGAGGCAGGGTTTCTCGCTGAAGGTGGAGCTCACCAATTTGGCCAATGTAGCTATCCAGCTTGCCCAGAAGGTCCCATCTCTACCCTGCAAGTGCTGGCATTGCAGGTAGGCCACACCTGCTCGGTTTGTATGTGGGTGCTGAGGATTTGAACTGTGGATCCTCATACTTGAATGGCAAGCACTTTATCCACTGAGCCATCCTTGTAGGCCCTGCAGTAGAACTTTCTGGCTAATTATGCCGCAGGTGAAAGGAGGCAAGAAAGGAGGCAGACCTTTACAGAGGCACAAGTCTCCAGGAGCTCCCCTAGGGCAGGGTTCCCTCCTTGATGCTATCAGTAATGGGATTCAAAGCCATTCATCCTAAAGGCTTTTTCAACAGAGATCTCTCTGCTTTAAAAGGCGACCTCCTTCACAAGCCCCATACCCTCCATTCCCATTTTTATCACAGGGAAGTCCACACTTCCCAGCCAATTTCTGAGCTACACACACACACACACACACACACACACACACACACACCCCACATGGAGCCAGCACAATCTTAGGATTCAGTTCCCGCCGTCTTTGCCCTGCCTTCTGTCATTCCATTTGGACCCACTAATTCTGCAACATTAATTCTGCAACACCCTTCTTTTAGTGGCCCCTTATTATTCTGGGTTGGCTGCTGTCATTTCTTCTACTTAGAATGTCCTCTGTCCTCAGCATCTAAATGGCTGCTTCAGATGCTACACTGCCAGAGTCTTTTACCTGCCGCTCTTAGACTGTGTTCCCATAAATATCTACATATCAAAGTCATAAAAATATCGTCCCATACAAAGTCACAGAGTATTGCCCCATGGTTGTTAAAATGTCTACTCGTATGTGTCTGCTGACTGCATAAAGAACTGTGGCAGGGCGAATGTGTCCGAGTTCTGTGCTTACGTCCATGCCCCTAACATGAGGAGTAGTAGAACATGGGGACTTAGCTCCCACAGGATTTCAAGCTCCACATTGCTACCTTGTGCCAGCTACCATACATCCAAACTCCTAAAGACTAACAGCTCAGTTACTGAAAGAGGTGTCCCCAGGGAAAGAACAAGTTCCGGTTCTACACTGACAGTAGAAGGTCACCGGAGCAGCATCTCATTTATAGAACTCTTCTTCATGAACAAGATTATTTTAGGGTTTAGTACCTCTTGCCTCTGTGCCCCCAAACTAATAGAAATCTTTAGAAATCCACTCCTGACAGACAAGTTAAGCCGACTTCTCCATACACACAGGGTTTACTCAATGTTGGACAGTTTGGGAGGGGGGGGGGAAGAGGTCTTGTTTTTGTCTACATATTGACTGACTCACTGATTTGAACTCATAATCCTCCTGCCTCAGCCTCTCAAGCCCTAGATCACAGGTGTATGTCATCGTTGCACCCATTGGAACAGGTTCTTTTGTTTGCTTTTGGTATTCAATACCACACACACACACACACACACACACACACACACACACACACACACACACACACACGCACTGTCTCTCTCTTTCTTTCCTTGTTGTTTTCCAAGACAGAGCCACTCTATGTAGCCCTGGCTGTCCTGAAACTGTCTCCTTAGTCCAAGCTGAACTTAGAGACCTGCCTGTCTCTGCCTCCCCAGTGCTGGGATCAAAGGTGCCTCCCACCATTGCTGAAAACTTTCCGTTCAAGAAAAGCCACAGTTACACAGATGACAACTCTGAGAACATCACCCCCGTCGCACCCAACAGTTCTTCATGCCTTCAGCTGTAGATGTCAGACATGATTTTGACCCGCCCCCACTCCTCTCTCTAGATAAGACATCACTCCAGACTGACTCAGTAATTAAGTCCTCAGATGATGACTTCGAGAGTCTACGACAATCTTTTTGCCTCCCTTCTGGTGAGTGCTTTATCATCACCTTTAAATCCGAGCATCCAATCTGGATTCAGTATTGCAGATGTGAATCCAGGCACTTACGAGAATGACGTAGCCACCCTGGTTTTGAAAGCAGCCCTTAAATCCCGAAAGGCAGCTCTGTGTGCAGAGCCATCCACATTTCAACCAGAGGCTGGGTTCTAAGTATTATTTCTTGATTATAGTGGAGATGGGAGCTGGGAGAAGGGAACGTAACGCATTTTAAACATTTATATCTAGCGTTAATTAGTTATATTAAGTGTGTGCTGCTTTTTTCATTAGAAGCCAATATAAGGGGCAAGAGACACCGTTCGGCGGTTAGATGCACTTGTTGCTTTTGCAGAGGACCTAGATTCAGTCCCCAGGATACACAAGGAGCCTCACAACCAATCATCTGTAATTCCAGTGCCAGGGGAGCTGAGGTGTTCTTTTGACCTCTGTGGGTTACTCTCTGTGCAATCACACAGAGCACATACATACATGAGGGCAAAATATTCCAACATATTAAATAAAGCTCTAAAGTAATAGGTTGAAAGGGGTGGGGTTCAGTGGCAGAACACATGCTGGGGTGCACAAATCCTGGGTTCTACCTCCAGCACTAATCCCCCCAAAACCAATGCAGTTAATAAAAGTACATTCACACGTCTTCCCATCACTCTCCAAACCCCTGGACCGCCCTCGGCAATCCCTCCTGGCGGATTGTGAGTTCAAGGCCAGTCTGGACTATATAGCCAGCCAGTATCTCAAAAACAAAGACAAACACCCCTGACCCCACAAATGCCTGAGCCCCAGCTGTAACCAAGCAATCTAATTACCCAAACACGGCTTTGGAGTGGTGAAGTCCCTCCTTCCCTATAATGTGATCCCTCTCGTCCTAAGGTCAGTAAGTTCTTAGTTGAAGTTCTTCTGGGTGGAGACATGAAACACAGTTCAGTAACACGTTTTGGAGTACATGTCTCCCTAACAGTGCTCCCTCCCACATACAGCTCTGGTTCCTGTTCTAAAGGCCTGCTGGACAGCTGGAGGAACCAAACCAGGGCAGAAGAGAAGTCTAGTTCTAGCCCACCCCAGAGGCAGCGCCCGCTCTAGGGAGCACAGGAGTCAGGCCCCCCAATGCACTGCTTACTTCTTTGTTTAATGTCAAAAGCCTGTATCTAGAATCGTCAAGGAAAGAATATCATCAGTGACAGTTTTCAGAATCCATGCAAATCCAAGAACTCCATCATCTGAGCTGGGGCGAAGGTGCCAAGATGACTTAAACAGTGAGACCCAGGAAGGTGTCACAGCCCTCAGTCACTCTATACTCAGCAGTGTCCTGCCCATGTCAGTGCTGATGCTTGAGCTGCTAGGGGAAGCTGCTCTCCTCCACGTGCTTCATATGCAGATGGCCCCAGGGAACCAAAGGCATACCATAAACAAAATGTTAGCCTAGCATAGTATCAGTCCAAGATGGAATTAGGGAAGCAGCACAGAAGTTAACTCTCCCAAGGCCTCGGAGCCCATGAGAAGTCTGGGTGGGAAGAAGAGTGAGAAGACCGGTCTGTGGGTGGGGTAGACACTTGTGAATCTGTTCTTCTGACCAGCATCAATTCTTGTCCAGGTCTTTGTTTTCCAGCCTGAACAAGCTACAGCCAATTACTCAAGCCCTGGTTTTAACAGCTAACAAAATATGGTCACTAACCTGTCTGGGCCCAGCATCTCATGTCCTGGTGGCTGGGATGACATCACCCCAGAGTGGGATAGTCCTGGCTAATTCAGGAATCCTCCACTCTGGTTCTTCACTCAGATGTCTGGGGAATTTAATTTTAAAAAGGTTACCTCTAAGCCAACTGAATTAAGTCTGGTGATGTTTGTGTCTTCAAGACACCCCCATCTGAGGCACAGTCACACATGAGAACTATTGAGCCACCCGGCAGTGATCAGAAACTGGAGGGCAAGCAAGATTTTCCAAGCATGCTATTCGAAATCCCTGAGCTCCTCAACTAGAATCAGAGCATAATTCAGGTGTGTGCATACCGTCAGCATGTACTATGTGCACAGTACATGCATAAAAAAAAACCCATGTATAGAAGCTTATGCAGTTCCCTTAGAACCTGTTTCAACCATGGATAAGTGAGGAAAACAAGACAGAACCGCTTGCTACTGTCAGAGCTAAAATGTGGCACTGCCAGGCCCTGAACCCCTGCCTCGCACTGCTTCTTGAACTCCACCCTGCAATATGGTTCTTGGAACCCTTTGACACAGTGCTCAATTAAAAGATCAGAAAATGCTTCAGAACACAGAACAGTCTCTCGTCCAAATGCCTTCAGGGATGGCGAGGGAAGAGCCTTGGGGGAGGTGGGCAGGTGTACGTGCATATGGGGACATGGTGGCCAAGTTGCAGGAATTGTGGCAGGCTGATGAACCCGTGCCCAGGAAAGGGGACAGCCCCACTGACTGCAGCAGATTGCAGCCATGTGGGGAGGTAGGCCAGTGCTGCTTGCTCTTCCAAGTGTTCAAAAGAAGCTGGAAGTGTGTGTGTGTGTGTGTGTGTGTGTGTGTGTGTGTGTGTGTGTGTGTGTGTAAAACCTCCAATTTCCAAAATTCTGTCTGAAGTAAACATTGTGCAGGGCAGAACACGCTACTATGACGCCTGTCTGTGACCTTTGACACGAACAACCATGCAACGGACACACACCCTTCAAGACTTTATTTAAGATCCGTGGGAATACGCTCCCTTAGACGGGCTCCCTGTGATTAGAAACAGCAGACTGTGTGTTCATAGACCCTGAACTATGACCCATATGACATATGGAAAACCCAGTGTCGATTTCCTCTCGGTCATTTTAATCCAGGCATTGCCTGTTGAATGAATGACTAACAGACCTTCATTAAACACCTCTCCTCCCCTCAGTTTCACTGGAGGTCACTGTAAGAGGATTCATTGTCCTTACCTCTGAGTAAAGACCTGTCATAATTCATATGGTTATTACACAACTTAGATATGATTTCTGCCAAATCACACACACAAAGGAACTCATTCCTTTAACGACAGCCTATTATAACATTGTTGGCCTGCAGAATAAGTGTTAGTCAAGCCCTACAATAATAGCTTCGTAAATGAACTTTACCATATTATATTGTTACTACTCACCCCACTAATGAGCTCTATGAAAAAAATAGAAATTAAAAACACTGAAACCATCATAAAGCTTGAGATCAGAATGCTAGTCTAATCATAACCTAAGCATACAAATACATTTTGTATACTTAAGTGTATGTTCCATTCTTTCTGTGTCAGGCACTAATTAGGCATGACTTTGTATATGCATACAATACTCACATGTATTTAAACAATCCTAATGCCCACTCTGAAGATATAGAAATGGATAACAGAGAAGGTAAGTCATTGGTCCAAGGTCACACAGCTTGCCAGTGGCAGAGCTGGGATCTGAACCGCCCCACACAAGAGGTTGCACATTTCACCACTACCCTGTCAACTTCAGAAGCACATGAGACCTTTGTTTTTACTTTACTTACATAGTAGACAGCAAAAGGAAAAGAGGCCAAGTCACTGGGGATATTTTCTCCATCTCATTACAAAAGAAGAGCTTTTTAAAATCCACCACCAGACTCCTTAACTTGAGAAAAATCTATCATCCTCCACAAGTACAGTAGCTGTTTCAAAGGCTCAGATAAAGTTGAGTACGACTGATCAATCGTGTAAAAGATCGTTTTCCCCTGGCCTTCCTGAGTCCCCTTTGAAGGCCAACTCCTTCAGAGCACTCCAAACAATTCACCCTGAGATCCACACCTCTCTCTCACCTTGCTTTTGCTCCCTCACACCCTGCTTCTAATGGGGTCTAACTTTTCTGACCTATGAAGGAATTAACAGAAAAAGGCTGAGTTTATCAGGGTTTGGTTTCACATGCTAGGCCTGTTGATCTATTCCTTTCTGGTAGAGAGAACTTGGCTGAGTTTGGTTTTCCTGAGCCAGCACTAGGAGCTGAACCAAGGACCTCATGCACGGCAGGCAAAGAGTCTACTACTGAGCCACATCTTTCAATGGCTGAGTTTTCTTTAAAATACAGGCAAAGACCACTTGGTCGTGTTAAAAACCACAGAGGCAGAACTTTGGTGAGAAAGGATGCTTTGTGTTTGTTTATTGTTGTTGTTATTTTTATTTTTATATTATATAGTATAGAATAGTTTATTCAGGGCATGGGGAGGGAGTTGAGAGGGTGGTAGAGACAGAGAGAGAAAGAAGAGAGACCGTTGTTTTTTTAATTATAAGGGACTGGACAGTCCTCTTTAGACATGTAGAGTCCTCTTGCATTTAATATAACCCTGGGTCTCCTCGAATTTATTTACTATAACCCTAGGTCACTATTTGAAAAGTAGAGTTGCTAATGGCCACATTCTGACCTCAGGTGGGTCTCACTGTGCATTTCACAAAGTTAGCCACAGTACAGTGTGTGTGTGTGTGTGTGTGTGTGTGTGTGTGTGTGTGTGTGTGTGTGCGCGCGCGCGCGCGCGCGCGCGCGCGCGCGGACGCCACAAATCTGACTCTTAGAATGTAAACAAACAGTAATATACACCATGTGACTTAAGATTAGCATCAAGCTAAAGTTGGATTTTAACCTATGAAGCTTGCTTGGGTCTGCATCCGTTCTATCCAAGTTGGGTCAGTGGAGGGCAACAAGAGCCATCAGACAGGCCCCCACTTTGGCACCTACTCATACACTGTCTTACAGTATCATAAAAAACATAATTTTCAGACAGAGGGTAGAAATACCAAACTTACACTTCAACAGACAGGAGATAGAGGCTAGGAACCTCAGCCTGCGAAGCAGTCTCAGCGTCTGCAAGGTCTGTGCTTTGCACATTATTTTCTTATGAAATATGACAGGAGACATCTCGGTTACTATGAACCATAAAGCGTTTTGTACACTTCGCCCTCGACAGTATGAATTACGCCTTCCAAAGGAGGAGGCAGGAAAGACAGGGTGGAAGGGGGCAAGAGCAACACTCACAAGGTTGGCCCCAAAATGGGATTTTAAAGGTACATGACCTGGGGTTGGGGATTTAGCTCAGCGGTAGAGCACTTGCCTAGTTAGCGCAAGGCCCTGGGTTCGGTCCCCAGCTCCGAAAAAAAAAAAAAAAGGTACATGACCAAGGCCAAAATAAGTAACAAAGTCAAAAGAATGCATGGGCCTGCACTCAAGTGTGCCCGAGCGCATGTACACACACACACACACACACACACACAAGCACGTGCACATACATATACATATATACATATACACACACACAAGCACGTGCACATACATATACATACATGCATACACACACACAAGCACATGCACATACATATACATACATACATATACACATATACACACATATGCATACACACACACACGTGCACACACACACCCCTCTTACCATAACTAGGCCCTGGATTTATTTTCAATAAGTAAAAACCAAAAATCTACTCCTTTACCACAAGGCCCACAGCCTAGTAAATTCTCATGCTAGAAATCCTTTAACATCCCCCAAAGTCCCATTCTGTAGGTCATACGTGCACTCACTATCTTGGTCTGCAGCCAATCTGATTAAATTACAGAAAAATTACTAATACATCATCAGAATAGGAAGATCAACACCAGCTTGTTCTGTTGCTTTTGCCTCTCGGATCCTAAAACTCCACTAGGGATCTGAAAATGAAGAATGGGGGAAGGCCTGCTTCAAATGAGGGATAAAGCATTATTAACCCCACTGCAGTAACATGGCGCCATTCGAGCCCTACTGATGGCCTTGGTGACCAGTCAGAGCCACTAAACAAATGTCACACAGTGCAGCAATGTGGGCGCCGCCATTCTTTCCAGCAGACCCTGGGCTATAGTCTGAATCTTTACATCCTATATTCCTATACTGGAACTTCATCCCGGTCTGATGGTATCAGGAGGAAGGGCTCACCAGGGTGAGTAGGTCACAGGGCAGAACCATGATGAAAGACGCCCCAGGCAACTTAGTCACCCCCTCCACTGTGTGAGTACACATGAAGACAGCGCGGTCAGAAGAGAGATGGGAGTCTTTACCACATAGCGCCGAATCTGTGGTCATCTTGACTTTGAACTTTTCAACCTCAATGGCTATGAGAAAAAAGGAAATGCGTTGTCTAATAAAGCACCTGGCCAAAAGCATCTTGTTACAGCAATCTCAATTAACTGGGACACTGGCTCATCCAGTTGACAAGTGACTGAACAGAGCTGGTAGCACAAGAGGACAGAACTTTTCCCATGTTCTGAAACTTCATGTGTGCAGACACAACCTAAGTCCAAAGTTCTGGGATTACCAAGTAAACTGCTTTGGCAGCCCCGGCCAGCGCCACCTATTTCTAATACAGCTTTTTCTACAAATCCGTGTGGACAGTAGTTAATAAGACTCTTTAAACAACTTTTTAAAACAGCTTTGACCCCAGGGACCGGCCTGGGTATCCCAGCACACACTCTCCTTGGAGCACACAACTGTCGGTCTGAGTTTTGCATATCTCCCCAAGTGGAGATCGTCTCAAAAGCTCCCTCGAACCCCTCTGACAGAGACCATTCAAAGATCCTCCACTACGAAATGTGCAGCGGCACTCAGGCGAGCAGAAAGCTGTCCAATTTAGACTTCTGCAGCATGATTTATTAACACTTTGTGGAGAGACTTGTCAACTCACACCAGCTGTGTCGTCTTGAGAGCGAGATGGCAGCACAGATAAATTAAAAATCAATTTTTTTATTAGAAACTATTTTGAAGCATTAGAGGGGATGTGATTTTTGAACTGTCTTCTGTATTTTCACAGGAAGCCGTTGCGATCATCCCTTATGGTCCCAGGGATGCATGATGCTCTTTTTGGGAGCAGGTACCAGTGATCCCCAAAATCATTACATTTATCAGAATCATTAGACCTGCCTGACAAGCTCTGTAAAGTCTGCTACTTCAGGCTGAATGTTTTCCCATGGGTTAGTCAGGACATAGTGCTTGGTCACTGCAAAAATTAGTAAGAAATAAAAGCAGAACACACACACACACACACAGGTGGGGATGGGGGGGGGGTCATGAAAGCATAAACAAAGAATCCAGTCGCTGTCTGGTCAATCTGGTCAGTTTGCTTCCTGGTTTTGCTGGAGAGAAGAGTTTGCTAACGTTTTGTTAATGAACGTTAACCTGCTCTAACCTGCTCTGATCTGACCCATGGCTGAGTGAGAACACTGGACTGAGAAACGACCGTCTTACTAACTTTTCCTCGTGCTTCCTCTGGGGAGTAGGTATCAGGCAAATTCCCACTGATAACTTTAATAGAATCCAAACCCATATGCGCATATGGCTGAATTGATGCTAATGGTGAAATTTTAAAGTGCTGATTGCCATGGGTTACGGGCATACAGATACAGTAAATGCATTAAACCAACCTTCCTGAACCCATCCCTCTTAGCCTCATGATCCCAAACACAGTGCTTGAACGGCCCAGGCCTGCCACAGAGCCCCAGAGTCAGCCTCCCTTTCTGAGGCTGACAGACCCTTCTTAGGTTACCCTCTTTGGGATCCTGATGAAGACAAGTGCCTGCTTCAGCTCAAAGAACCTCTAGGCTGGACTTTATTAATGAAAGAACTTTTGTGAAAGAGCCACCAACAGCAGTCGAGTCACATGTTTAAGTCCCAAAATGAAAATTACTGCATTAAGCCAAGAAACAGAGGCCTTAATTTTGAATAATAATTTTAAACCTACCTTTCAAGGTTTAACTTCCTTGGTTGGGTGGGACTTCCGAAAGATACTACAGACCCTCTTATGACATGTAAATAGGACTACTTTATCTTCGCAGGACATTCTACCTTTTTCTAGTATAGATGAGACGTCCCATGTAGCACAAATACAACACACATGTGCGGGCACACGCGGGCGCACACACACACACACACACACACACACACACACATACTCCCCTCCTCCCCTTACTTTTGAGGCCCAGGAGGAAATGACTATAGAATTTTAAATCAGAAACCCAAAGCTAAGGTTAGTAGTGTCAGGTTAAAGGCTCGCCCATCTCCAAAGCTAATTCGGTTCTGAACAGTCCCAGGGGTGTCTAGCTGAACAGAAGGAGCTAGGAAACCCTAGCAGGCCGGAGCCCAGCCTGGGGAATTGCTAGTACTGTGTGCCAGGAGCCAAGGCTCACCCCAGACTTGGTATCAGATAATACCAAGTGCTCGCCTGGATTTCCAGGACTAATCCACTCTAGGGTGGACTATCCAGGTTCCCCAGTGTCTGTACTGTGGGAAGACAGTGGGCTTTGCAGGGCCAGACTGTTCCTAGATAGTATTGTCTAATGTAAGAAATAGACTCCACTCATAGACAACATCTGTATGTGGTAACGGTGTCCCATTGCTAGGAGTGCAAGGGCCAAGGTTGCTGATGAAAATGGAAAGTATTTCAACTGTTCTACAAATTCAAACAGTAAGAGAGAGTGTGTGTCTGTGTGTGTGTGAGTATGAGTGTGTGTGTGCGCACATGCTGCACTTCTTAATGTTTACAGGTTCTATCAATTCTTAAATCAACACATCAATAGTGGCTTTAATAACTTCTGCATTTACTCAAAAAGGTCCTTTTGCCTTATAAGCAATTTAAATTTCCCCAGTTCATTCATTAAACCACCTCCTTGCCTAACCTAAAAAAACATCACTGTGGGGGCGGGGGGGGGGGGATAGCGATTTTTAGGATTGTCTCTAATACTAACAGGCACCTTTAATCCAAAGACTCGACTGTATTTTAACCTTGATACAGCAGAGTTCTCCCAGGGAAGGAGCCCTTTCCCACACAGGAATTAAAAAAAAAAAAATAGTTCAGTATTGAAAACTAGACCATAAATCTACAACTCTATTCTGTACTAAACGGAAATTAACATTCATTTCCCCCCAAATCAGTATGCCTTATGTTTGTATATCATTTTCAAGTCTCTAGGATCCTCACTGAGCTCTTAGCTAGCCCTGGGTTACTATGACTGACTTGGAAAATACCCCATTTGCCCAGAAATTGCTCTTAGTCAAAATGTAAATTGCTTATAAAACATGTGTAAACCTCGCTTAGAAAAGGCAGCACAAATGCACACAAAAAATCCATTCAATGCAAAAAGAGGTGGAAACGCTTTACAAATTAAGGCATCCCTTAAAAAGAAGGGGGGAGGGGTGAAGGCAGGAACGTTTACTGTGCTTCCAAAAGTAAATTGCTTCTTACTTAGGTTAAAGTGGCTTAATGTGACTGCAAGAGGGAGGCGATTTTTTTTTTTTAAAGTAGATAACAGTATTCAATCTCAGGACAAGTAGGGAGCCCACTCTCAAAATAAAACTTCATCAACAGGCAGCAACCCGCGGGAGAGGCCCACCAGACACCGGAGCTAAAATGGAGCCTGAATTTCCTCTCAGACAGAGGGTAGTCGCAGGAGGTCAGGGTCAAGGTCACCGGCAGGGCAGGCTGCAGCTGCCCGACTGCACTGCACACCACGGGAGGGGCGGCGTTCCAGTCGTCTCAGCCGAAACTGATAAATCCCTTCTCTCCCACCCTCCCTCTAACCCCGCCAACATTTTTTTTTTAAAGCAGGGGGAGAAGAGAAGAAAGGGAAATGACCAAGTAACCTCACCGCCCTGGTTTTCGCATACAAGCTCATCAGCTGCCAAAGTTGCCATCTAAGGGCAAGTTCGCAGAGAACACTGAAGCCCATTTTGTGCGAGCAGGGCAAGCCTCCCGCGGTGGCGCCCGCCCGGGACACCAGCCTCCCCCCCCTCGCTGCCCACGCGCGTCCGAGCAAGAGGGAAGCCCGGCCCGGCCATGTGCACGCACACTTCCACCAACTGCTGCGAGTTTTCTGTGAATCGCAGCGCGGAGCCTCCCGCCTTGCCCGCCCCGACTGCGCCGCCTTCTCCTCCTCCTCCTCGCACAAAATTTTCCTACACTCGCAGCCGCCTGCGAGTGATTTTATGTGCATATATATTACATATGTGATATTATCCTCAGAACCTCTAGCGGGCAGGCGAAGAAAGGACTGCACCGGGGCATTTTTTTTTTTTTTTTCTTTCTCTCTCCCCAAAGGAAGGGGAAAAAAGCACAACCCTAGCCCTGTGAGTCGACTCCTTGCATACCGGGAAGGGGGAAGAAAAGAGGAATGTTTGCGGAGCAGACTGCCCGTGCGTGCCCTTGCTCGTCACTCCCGGTGCCACCGCGCCCGCCCGGGCCGCAGCAGCCCCGTGGCCCCTTCGCGTGGGCACCGCCGCGGAGATTTCGCGAGGGGGAGATCGATCGCGCTCGCCCGTCTGCGGCGGAAACACACACGCTCACATACAACCGAGACACCATAACCTTAACCCTTCCCCCACCCTCCGTGAACTTCAGGTGACCGACCACGTCGGCCTGACACCCGCGCGGGCGGGCCGGCGCTCCGGCTCCGCTCCTGCCCCCAGCCCGGGTTTTGCAGGATCGGGCTCCGAGCAGCGCCAAGCCGCCCAGGAGAGGGGAGTGGAGCAGGGGGGGCGGAAGGGGGGGGAAGAGGAGAAACTGACCCTCCGTCTCCCCCGACCCCTCCCTCCGGCGCCTCCCGCGTCCCCTCCTCCCGCCACCCCGCCCCACGCCTTCTCCCCTGCCCCCTCTCCCCTGCATTCAAGGAGCCCAGCGGCCCCGGGGGGGATATTTTTAGTTGCTTCTTTCTCCTTCACTTTTAGCTTCAGCAGCATCTCGGAACACTCCGAGCGGAGAGAGCTTGGTGGGGGGGCGAGGGGGGAGCCCGAGAGGGAGTGGGGGAAAAGTTAAGAGTCTCGCAAAGAAAAGCGGGAGGGCGGCGCGGAGGGACCCGAGGCGCGGGTGGAGGAGGGGACGGGGACCCGGCCGCTCAGCCCGGCGCGAGTCTCCAGTTGGCGTGTGTGGCTAGGGCCAGGAGGACTGGGATGCACTTTAGTCGCGGACTCTGCTCCGGCTGGCCGGGGAGGGGGGTCTGCGAGCCCGCGTCGCCCCGGCTCCGTCTGCTCCGCCTGACCCCGCATTTTATTGCGGCCGGGAGCCCTGCTCCGCCCTCCCCTGGGCTCTGCAGGGACCTCGCGCGCCGCGCGCCGCCCTGGCTGCCTCGCCTCAGCCTCGGCGCGGCTCCCGCACCCCACATCCGCTCGGCTGCCCGGCCTCGCCCCCCGATCGGCCGCCCGCGCCCCCCGGCGCCCCCACACCCTCCTCGACCGCCCCTGGCTCCCCCTCCGCCGCCGCCTCCACCTCCGCCTCCAGCTCTAGCCGCCCGCGGCTCCGGGGCCGACCCACCCCGGCGCAACCTTTAGCCGGAGACCGACCTCTCCGGTCCCCAGCCCGGCGGGCGGCCGCAAGCCCTCGCCCTGACACCCCCCAATCGCCATGTCACGGCCTCGGCCCGGCGCGCGCCCCAACCCCGCACACCCGTGCACCGGGATCCACACGGAATTTCTTATTTTTTTTCAAGATTGCAACCTCTCCCACCTCCCCCCACCCGCGACAAAAACCCGGCATCCACACTACTCCCCTCCTCCCTCCTCTCGCCCCCTCCCCCGCAACCCGGAGTGAGGAGGGGGAGGGAAAGGGGGGAAAAGCCCGATCTCAAGGAAAAAAAAAGAGGGGGGCGAGCGAAAGAAAGAAAAAGAGAGAGAGAGAGAATAGAAAGGGCACGGGGCTGATCATCACCAACATGGCTGCCTCGGCATAGACCTAAACGAGGAGTAACCCTGGCTGTGTCTTTGTCAGTTTCACCTCTGTAACCCTAAACTAATGCAGAAAACAACGGCGGAGGCTGCGGAGGGGAAAGAGGAGAGGGAGGGCGAGAAAATGGCACGAGAGGAGGTGGAGAAGGGATGACTTACGTGAGGGAAGGCGCTTGGGCTGCTCCTGCTTCCTCCTGGGCATTTTCCCCCTTTTCTCACATTCTCCTCCTTGGTTAATGTGAGATCAAATAAACCCCCGTGGGGGCAGACAGGCAGACACTGGCAGGAGCGGGGAGGTAGTTGGGGGGCGGGCAGGGGGAAACCCCTTCTCTCCGGTGTGTGCAATGGGTTGAAGCTTGTTTCCTGGAGCCAGAAGAGGGGTTTTCTTCTTTTCTTTCCTTTCTTTCTTTCTTTTTTTTTTTCCTTTTTTTAAAAAAATTTTTTTTTGGTCGTGCACCTGGCTTGTCCCCGAGCGTAATATTCTTCAATGGAAACGGATCTAATAGGTGTGAGTGTGTGTGTGTCCTGTGCTCGCGTGTGATGGGAGGTATAAATAAATGAGCGCCGGTGCGGCGGTGTCTATGGCCGCGCGCTGTGTCTCCGAGCCCCTAACACTAATGTCGGGATCAAAGGGCAGCGGCGGCGGCAGCACAGCTCGCAGCTCGCTCTCTCGCTCTCCTCTCGCGCTCTCTCTCTCTGTCACACACACACTCACACACACACACACACACACACACAGAGGCACAGACTGAGGGAAAGAGCGAGAGCTAGACACACACGCGCGCGCGCACACACACACACACACACACACACACACACACACACACACACACACACACACACACACTCAGCAAAGAGGAAGGTGCCCTAAGGCTCTCAGGGCGGACTCAGCCTCGCATTTACAACTGCTCTGTCTGGAAAGAATGGGGGGCGCGCGTGCGGGGGTGGGATGGACTTCTTCGAATTTATCCCGCTAGTCGCCCAATCAAGGGGGGGTGGAAAAGTTACCCCCCCCCGCTCTTGAAACATTATTTTACAGATTTTTTTTTTAAGGAAATAGGTTGCACTAACCACTTTCTTTTGTGTATTAAACTACGTTTGGTTCTGTATAAAATTCCCCAGGCTTTTGTAACTGAAAGATTGACTCTCTCGCCCCATCACCTTGAGTCTGGAGGATAACAGACTCTCGCACACGATCTTGAAACAGCCAATGAAAATAAATCTTTAAAAATAAAATAAAATAAAAATAAAAGATAGCATAGTGTAGGATCAGCGGATGGGTGGAATGGATGCACTAGTTTGGAGGGTCTGGTGGAGTTAACACTTGAAAATTCAGCCTAAACAAAAATTACAGGTCCTTAAGAAAGAGGGAAACTAAGATTAGGTCACCCGGAGGGTTGACTTGACTGCCAAGATATTCCTACAGTGCACACAGTGATCCTGACTTCTGTAATTCACTTTTCCCCACTCCTGCAACCCAGGTAGCTGAGGCTTACCCCCAAGCCGTTCTAGTGTGCAGTTTGAGCTCCTACAACAGTTTTCATTAAGCCACACACTTTCATTACTTCAGAAATCTCACATCCTGCTTCAAAGAGCCACATAAAGAGGAAAAACAGAAAAGGATGCGTCTCCTCACAAAAGATACTCGGCAAAGGGAACAGTTCTCTCTCTCTCTCTGACTGTAAGCCATGTGGATAGAAGTTCACTGGGAGGTTGTTAATGATTTAAAACTCCAAAATCTGCTACTATAATTGAAGTAAAAAAAAATGGCCTGAAGAAGAGCTGTTTCATAAAACTCTTTGTGAGGGGAAACTTTGAACTTGGTGGAATACATTATATGTCATGAGTCAGAGCTAAAAAGAAAAAGGTGCATTATTTAAACTACATCTTCCCATTTGAGCTTAAAAAAACCTCGACTCATCAACCTATTATGTTAAATATTTTCCTACCAATTTTTAAATAGGTATTTTCATCGAAGAAGGCGGAGCATAGTGAAGACACAGAAGTTTAAAATGGCATTCTATCAGGTGACATGAGTGACTGATGAGACTTAGAAGTCTCCAGTGGTGTTAAGGACAGACACTTGGGGGGTTTGGTTACGTTTCCTTTTTAAATGACAATAGCTTTATACAGTTTTCACTAGGAAATTGTAAAGGAGACTGTGTCTCCCAAAAGATGGCTTTCATAGTGAATTCTCAAGATGAACCCCTTCTTGTTGATGCCTACCAACATATTTGTCACCTCAAGATTGTGATGTTACTTGAAGCAGGCTTAAGTGCCGGCCGAAACAAGTGCCACATAAAACAATTAAGTTCAAACTGGAACATTAACCTGAAACCAATTCCAAAAAGAAAATGTTTTTAAATGGTAGTTAAAATCAGACATGGTGACCAATGCCTTTGATCCTAGCACTGAGGAGGCAGAGGCAGGCAGGTCCTGGTCTAAGGCCAACTTGGTCTAAATAGCAAACTCCAGACTAGTCAGGACTACAAGTGAGACTCTGTTTCAAAACAAACAAACAAACAAACAAACAAACAAACACACAACAAAGGAAAAGAGGCAATTAAATGTCCCTGCGCTATGATTTGAAATAGCCTGTCTTTTCACTCAGATCAAGTCCTGTTTGCCAGGCTGTACCTCAGGCTTGAAGTTCGTCTGTCTGTTCCAGGCAGACTGCTGTGGGCTTGTCACACCTGAGGAGTGGTAAGGACATTGATCACGACACCGACCACAGCTTCCTCAGAACTTTTACCTAGGATATCAGGATCTCGGCTCCAAATGGACACAGCACCACCTTTTCCTGAAACTGCAATGGCCGTTCACAGTACTTAGTACACTGTAATTGAAAACACACTTTGGCCCTTCCTCCAAGCTGAGTACATTTCCTGCCACTTTTTAAAGGCATGCTGGCAAAAGCTGTCGACTTTTAATTATATAGGTATTCCATCGACAGCCAAAAGCATTTTAAATGGAATTTATCCATACCTCTACCTTTTTCCAAAAATTGTTTGAGGTAATACAAACAGTGGGAAATAGAGACAAACAGGCTATTCTGGTTAAATCTCATGTTGGTGTCTGAATGGCAGGCAACACGGTTTAAGGTCAATTTAACTACCCTTCATTGCTAGAATGCTAGACCAATCTAAATGTTAGGACGATAAATACTGGAGATCTCCACGACAAAACTCAAAATCCAAATTTGATAATACCCAAAAATTTGGGTGCATATACCCAGGAACTATCAGTTTGGATTCTTATCCAGCAGTAACATTAGACACAAATGTGTTTGAATCACTAGGCTTTTAAGACCATGTATTTCTTAAAAAGCACAGGACTCTCCCCAGCCCATCTCCATCAACTGTCAAATGTGAGGTCTATTTAAGTTCTTTAGAACTAAAGGTGTGCATTCCGAGATGGTTCCGAAATGCTGGCTCAAATGCCATTTAAGGCCAAGAACTGCTAAAGGTGGGTAGACAGTGGGTCCGCAATTCGTAGAATAATATACAGCCTGCATAGGGTCTCCAGGGTTAAAGGCATTTTTATAATGAAAACGACTTGACAGGGACAGACATTTACTGACATGCCCAATGGCCCAAGACCTGTCTTTGACACTCGCTCGGTGGAACGAGAAAACCAACTTTCAGCAACATGTTCTCTGACCTCCACATGTGTACGGCCATGACGTGGGCAACATCCCTCCCAGTAACATTAATTAATGATGTTTTTAAAGGTTTTGTAATGATATTAAGGTGTTCTCTTCTCCACGATGGCAGTGGTACTGAGGCTAAGAAGGTGGGGGTAAAATGGTGATGCACTGGCACAGATCGAGGCAGGGTGCCACACTTCCCATTAGTCATTCTGTTTGTCATTGCATGCCCTCAGGGAAAGCACAAAGGAAGACTCGCTTAAGGACATCCTTGATGGAGCAGTAAAAATGGTGAGCCTTACTAACTCTGATCCCCGGGACAGGACTTTTCCTTGTGACCCACTAACGAATACAGAGGCCGAAACTGAAGTACGTCAGTTGTCTGGAGGAAAAAATCACTCCTGAGATTGTTTGAAATAGTCTTCATTTTTTTGTGGGGCGTTATCTTTACTTGAAAAGAATGATTGGCAGAAAAACTTGGTATTTCTCAAAAAATAAAATTAAATTAAAAAAAAAAGAATGAGATGAGTTTATAACTTCAAGGAAACGGGGCAGAGTATTTTCCTAGCAGTGGAAGCATTTGTACTTACAAGTAAAAATTCACATAACTTGTTTGTTGCCGTGAACTTCAACGACTTCCTAACACCTCGCTTGTATGTGATCCATGGTGACATTAATAAATGTGATTTTTTTTTAAAAGTAGTGTCGACACTTTGAAAGGTCTGCCTAACTCAATTTAACCGACATATTGCAAATATTCAACACATAATGTTACTAAGTTGTGCTATCGTAGAAGACTCACTCAGAGTGAAACCCAAGTCAATGGATTTTAGTGCAATTATTTGACGAGATTATTAATATATTTCTCCCTTTTCTAACAACATATCTGTGTGAGGCTGTCTTCATGTAAATATTACTCTCCTTTTCTTTAGATTTTTTTTACTTTTATTTTATTTTTATTGTAAATTTTGTGTGTGTGTGTGTGTGTGTGTGTGTGTTTCTAGGCATGCGTACATGTGCATGTAATGCCTGTGGAGACCAGAAGAGGGCGCTAGATGCCCTGTTAGAGAGATATAGAGTAATAAATTGTTGGGATCAACCTGAAGTGGGTGCTAGGAATCAAACTTATGTCCTCTGCCAGAGCAGTATGAGGTCTTAACTACTGGACCATCTTTACATAAATCTCCACCCCTTTAACTTATGTGTTTTACATTTTTAAAATAAATACATTGAAGCTGGGTGTGGTGGTGCAGACTTTTAATCCCACCACTCAGAAAGCAACAGGCTGATCTCTGGGTCTGAGACCAGCCTGATATGCATAAAGCATTCCAGGCCAACCAGAGCTCCACAGCGAGACTCTGCCTCAAAAAAAAAGTATATAAATAAATACAAATGATAATAAAATAAATTTTATTTTATTTTTAATTTAATAAAATTAAATTATTAAATTGAATTTTTAAAAAAAGATTTATTTATTTTATTTATATGTGAGTACACTGTAGTTGGTCTTCATACACTTCAGAGGAGAGCATCCCAATACAGATGGTTGTGAGCCACCATGTGGTTGCTGGGAATTGAACTCAGGACCTCTGGAAGAGCAGTCAGTGCTCTTAACCGCTGAGCCATCTCTCCAGCCCCAAACTGAAATTTTTGAAAATTAAAAATTTTAATTAAAATATAATGTAATTTAATTTAATGGGGCGAGGCCATACAGTGTCTCCTGCATGCTATACAAATAGTCTGCCCGTGACTCACGTCCTCACCCTTTTTTCATGAACACCTTTAACCAGAACAGTATTTGATAACAGCCAGAATGCAGATGCAGCTAGATGACCGAGGCTGTGCTGCACTGAGCCAGACCCTACAGAGGTTTACTGAGATGTATTACACTAATTGATGTCCACCGATGCCCCTCTCGTCACAAAACATTTTGAAAATCATAGGTTTTTCACAAAGTGTGTAATATACTGGTTTTATTAATTATAAATCATCAATCAATCATTTTTTCTAAATACTGGGGGTGGAAGGGGGCAAGTAGACGTGGTAAACAGGGAGTGAGAGACAAAATGGGAGAGTCAATCAAAACGACATCCATCAGTGTCCCAGGAAACTTTACCCTAGATGTGAGTTTTAAAAAGAGGAGAAAAGAAGAAGAGCAGAGAGATCAACTCTGGTGTATTTGACTAAAAGAGGTGAGAAGTGTACGACAGACATTTCTACAGTAAACGGTCATTTGAAATAAACTTCCCGTTTTTTTTCAGACTAAATAAATAAGCAAATCGCACCATAACTATCCATTTACTAACACGTTCCCGTTCGGCTATTGAGATGGTCGTTTCCAAGCTGTTTAGTAAGTATTACTCACAGCGTTTTTTAAGAGTGCCTGTTACTCTTGCGGAGGGCTTGGGTTCAGTTCCCAGAGCCCACATGGCTGTTCATAACCAGCTGCACGCAGGTACTTGTGGGGGATCTGATGCCCTCTGCTGCCCTCAGACATGCATGCAGGTAAAACACCAATACTCACGAAAGAACATGAGGAAATATAAAAATTTTAAAATATCTATTGATCAAACGTAAAATACATAATTCCCCGTAAAAGTTCATAAAAGCAGGGAAAATACAATTTCAACGTTTAGAACGGTTTTTAGTAAGTAACACAGCAAATATCAACAGATACAATGAAACTAAAACTCAGACTTTTACTTTGCTTCCAAAGAGTCTGGTAACCTGTGCTCTGGAAATCAAGGTGCGATTAAAGAGAAAAAGAAAGGCTTGTATAGGGGTTGTAGTTCACATCCTATGAGCCAAGCACAAGCTCCTGACCTACTTTGCCCCTGGAGCAGAGACACGGTCTGTGAACCCCATAAGTGGTTTCTCTGATACCTTCCTTTGGAGATGCAGGGAGCTGACCAGAATGTTCCACAAACCTCATGAAAACAGGCTTTTCCGTCGTTGAGAGAATCCCTACCCCAAGTGCAGGACTCCAGCCTGTTCCGGCTTCAGAGCTTTGAGGAATGTCCCAGCGGTAAGAGCTTCTCTCTTTCCCAGCACCTCAGCTATCTGCAGCAGGACTTGAGATAGAACACTCTTTGCCCTAAAAAGTGTAGCGAGTCTGACATTTTAAATAATGAACATCCCTCAGAGCAGAGCTCTAAGTTTGGCGCCTCTCCTGGCCTGGGCCTCACATGCCGTAAATCAGTATCTGGTGACGATGACCAGCCTTCTTTTTAAGAGCAGAGAGACGTTTTTGTTCTAATCTGTGCTTAGGGAGTGGGGATAGGCTGGGGCTAGCAAAGTTTGTTAGGGTTTAGATAAGCTGTATTTTCAGAAGTAATGGAAGGGGCCAGGGGTCTATCTTAGTGGTAGGGAGCCTGTCTTGTATGTACGAGGCCACGGCAAAGTTAACGGTTAATAGTGATGGCAATGATGATGATGAAGACGATGAGGACAATAATAAATAAGCTGTTGTGAGTGTATGTGAGTGTGTTTGTGTGCAGCTCCATAACCCGACAGAGGAAACCATTTCCAGGTGTCTGAATTTTTAAATCTAAACACACAGTCTAAGACCCTTGCTTAAGGGGCTGGGGATTTAGCTCAGTGATAGAGCGCTTACCTAGGAAGCACAAGGCCCTGGGTTCGGTCCCCAGCTCCGAAAAAAAGAACCAAAAAAAAAAAAAAAAAAAAAAGACCCTTGCTTAAATGGTTCTTCAACTTACCATCTTGGGAACACACCCAAGTATAGAGTCATAGTCATCTTCAGCGAATTTCGGACTTCTGTGCTCCATTCCCCTCCCTAGGTCCATCCCACCCTCTGACACTTGGGACCCTCGGGCCATCTTGTGTTTCTGATAATTGGAACACCAGTTTGAAACAGACTCTTACCCACAAGTTCTAGCAATGTTGCTGCCTTTAGGCCCTTGTGATCGGGATGGGTAAAAATTCTCCTTGGAAGTTGCTCTCCATTTTCAGGTGCTTTAAACTGATTTGCCCAGTTCCCCACAAAACCACTACACATCCCTGTTACTGACCATTGAACCTCGGGCCTTCAGGGTGCCTGGCGAAAGCTCGAACCACCGAGCTGCATTCCAGGCCCGTCTGACTCTTTCATTGTTGCTGTTGTTATTTTGAAGCAGGGTCCCACTAAATAGCTCTGTGTGTCCAGGAACTCACTCTGTAGACCAGGCTGACCTTGAACTCACAGAGATTCTCTTCCTCCCGAGTGCTGGAATTAAAGTCAGGAACTACTACATGTGGCTTGTCTAATTTACTTCTCAGCCTAGTGACCCAGGCACCTTGTGCCCAGCCTCAAATAACACTGTTGCCTCTTTGCAACCCCCACTCCCTTGCATTGCAGATTCTCATGCAGCCCCCCTCATGCAACCATGCATGAGTGCTAACTGTGGTTCCCTGTCTTTATTGTGCCTCTTTCCCTCTGTCAAACTGGCTCCCCCTCCTTTCTGCCCACTATGGACACCTTGGACACCCTGACAAAGTTGTTATGCACTAAGAAACTTCATCTGTAGAAAATAGCGCACACTCAGAAAACTACTACATATAGTCTGCTGTGATAAAATATCATGACAAAGGCAACTTATTAAAATGGAACTTTTAATTTGGGTCTTACAGTTTCTGAGGGCTGAAGTCCACGATGGCAGAGAAAATCTGTGACAGCAAGAATAGCCCAGAGCTTTCATCTTGATTGGCAGGTTGAAGGCGGAGAAAATGAGACAGACTAGGAATGGCAGGGTCTCTTGAAACCCCTGAACCCACCCTGCTCCACTCCCCAGTGACACAACAAGACCACACCTCCTAATCCTTCCTAAACACTTCTACCAACTAAGGACCAAGCATTCAAACATACGAGCCCATGGTGGCCATTTTCATTCAAATCACCACACATATTTTACATGTTTTGTAATTATTATTAAATATTAAGTATCACATATTTTGGTGATCAACAAGTGAAATGGAAATGAGATCTAGGCAAAAAGCTTTTTGTGTTTTCCCTCATGTCTTAGTTTGCTATTGCTGAGATAAATACCAAGACCAAAAGCAACTTCAGAAGAACATAGGCTTACATGTTCCAATCACACTCCAACACAAAAGGAAACCAGGGCAAGGAAATCGGAAGCAGGAACTGGAGCGGAAGCCATGGAGGAACATGGATATGGAGAAAATGCTTGCTCAACCTGCTTTCGTATACAACTCAGGCTGCCTGCCCAAGGGCGGTACCACCTACAGTGGGCTGGGCCCTCTAAATCAATCATCAGTCAAGAAGAAAGAAACAAAGAATAAAAAAACAAAACAATCATCAGAACCAACATTACACTATCTTCCCTGATGTGGTATTTGTTATCTACAGTTACCTCTCCTGGAAGTTTGGTTATTCTTGGCCCCTGGGAAGTACTACTATGAGGGGGTGAGAACTTTTTGGAATAGGTGTGGCCTGTTGGAGGATGTGCTCCTAGTGTGCATTTCCACCTGCTGTGGGAGACAGTCTTCTCCTGGCTGCCCTTGGATCAAGATGCAGAACTCTCAGCTCCTTCTCCAGCACTATGTCTGCCTGGACACTGCCATGCTACTGCCATGACGATAATGCACTGAACCCCTGAACCTGCAAGCCAACCCCAATTAAACGTTAAGAGTTCCCTGGGTCATGGTTGTTGTGGTTTGCCCTGGGGTTATCTGTATTTTGATGCTAATTCCGCTGCCCCAAGGAAAGCCGTCTAGTCACCTACTCAGGACTCAGATGACTTCACCAGAACCTTCTCCCCATTGAATTTGTAAAATACAGGTGGGGCCCAGTACAGGATAAAACAAGGCCTGTCATTGGACTAGAAGGAAGGATGGGCGGGAGAGAAGTTTGAGGGAAGAGGAGAGAGGAGGAGATGAGAGAGTAACCTCGGGACAACATGGAAACTGATGTTAAGATTCCCTGCTGCACCTTTACAGGCTGTTATGAATGTTCTTAAGGGATGGATGTGTACAGGGCTTTGTGTGTTTAGGTGGGCAACTATACCTTATCAATTGGATCAGAGGTTATTGTGTTGGTCTTTTTTGTAGCAATTTAAGTGTAAGAGAATGTGCGGCGGCTAGAGACACTGGGCTGCCTCAGAACTGGGATGTGTGTTTCTGGCAAGATATCTAGCAGTTATCTTGGGGGCACTGTGGAGCAGGAAAAAAGTCTGATTTGTTTTTTATATTTTTACAACACATGGTGTCTCTTCACAGCAATGAAACCCAAACAAAGACCCTCTAGCTCCAGACTCCCACTGTAGGTGGTGCCACCCCTGGGCAGCTGGCCTGGGTTGTATAAGAAAACCAACTGAGAAAGCCATGGAGAAAATGACAGTTAGCAGTATTCCTCTATGGCCTCAGCTTCAGGTCCTGCTTCAACCTCTGCCCATTTTTATTCTCAATTTGATTTTTATCTTATATAGCCAAATACCTCATGGGAGGGAGGATCAACTACTTTGAAGCATCGTTGTGGCAGCCGAGTTTACCTATGCCCTTTATTAGGCTAGAGGGCCTCAAATATAAACGATGTATGTATGGTGTGTATGTCTCAGTCAGGGTTCCACTGCTGTGAACAGATACCATGACCACCGCAACTCTTTTAAGGGCAGCATTCAATTGGGGCTGGCTTGCAGGTTCTAAGGTTTAGTCCATTATCATCATGGCAGGAAGCATGGCAGCATACAGACAGGCATGGCGCAGGAGGAACTGAGAGTTCTACATCTTGTTCCAAAGGCCAACAGGAGAATGCTGTCCTCCCCACATGGCTAGGAGGAGGGTCTCAAAGCCCACACCCACTTCCTCCAACAAGGCCACACCCACTCCTACAAGGCCACACCTCCCAATGGTGCCACTCCCTGGGCCAAGCATATTTAAACTACCACCATATATACATATATACATACACACATATGAGGAAGGATCAAAATTACACACACACACACACACACACACCACACACACACACACACACTCATGCTGCCGTGAGAGCTAACTACTTTGTGGGCAGAAGGAATCTTGCAGATCACTGGGTTTGGAGCTGGTATTTTGTTAAGTGAAGAACCCAACAGAGTAGAGCGCTGGGAGAAGCTGCTAGCTGAGGTCAGGCTAATGAAGGCTCCACACTGCCAGGAAAAGGGAGCTTGGACGTAAAACAATGTAAAAGTGTTGCTGTGCATCCTGATGTAGCCATAAACAAACTTAAGGAATTAAGTGTTTTCTAAGACCATGGGAAGGGATGCAGAGAAGACATTACCATCTCCGAGCAGAAGCCCATTTTTTCAAACTAGAATGTTTATACCACCATGAAAAGTGTTTAAGAAGCCTGTACTAGTTGGTAGGCAAAGGCAGACAGATCTCTGTGAATTTGAGGCCAACTTGGTCTACATGGTGAATTCTAGGGCAGCCAGGGCTATATAAAGAGACCCTGTTTCAGATCTGTAGATAGATAGATAGATAGATAGATAGATAGATAGATAGATAGATAGATAGATAGATAGATAGGAAGGACAGATTAAACAAAACAAACAACTTACTATTACCACAACCAAAAAAGCCCACATTCAAATCCCAATTCAACATCAGCCAAAAGTACTCTTATGACTGAGCACTGGTCTTGGAAAGTTTTAGGACAGGTCACAGGCTCGCTCCAAGGTGGCCAGCTTATTACTTAAAAACCAGGAACCACGAATTTCCCTGCTCAGCCCACCTCCCGATGACAGTCCCTCCAGCCATTGTCACTTCCCAGGGATGGATGCTGTAGCAATGACAGGTTTCGAAGCCTCTGTTTCCTCCACGCTGCATTCAGGAGTCCCTAGCTGAGGGCCAACAGGACAAGTGGAATTTCACAAAAGGTCTAGGACAATAAAAAGAGTCCTGTGAATTGCTTAAAACAACAGGAAGGAGCAGATTGGATAAGCTACAATACACATCCTTGTCTTGGGTCTGAAGCACAACTGGTTCCGCAAGTATCCTTTCAGCAAACACTGACCCCTGAGCAGTGAGCTGAGGTAGAGGCATGACAGCCAACCTGTGTGCCCGCCTACAGGAACTTCCTTGTTTCTTGTGGAAAAGGCTCCTCTGGTCCAGCAGCGGCTGCCATGTAGATCTTGTTAAAGACGTCCCAAGAAACAGACAACAGGCATCACAGGGATTTCTTCGTTTCCAAAGGTCATGCCTCTAGAAGCGTGTGCCCAAGATTCAAGCTCTGTTTGTGTCAAATCGTTTATTGTTTTAGGAAAAAGGTTAGTTTGGTAACTTCTTTTTTCTTCCTTTCTTTTTATTTTGAAAAACGAACGAACACACAAGCAAACGAACATATTCCAACTCCTTGGAGAGTTACCTGCCTCTTGAGACATCTGGGAAGCAAGTGTTTCAGTTCAGCAGCGCTTGTGTCTGAGGGTTGACATAGTTCTCTACAAATTTGTCCTCGTGTCCACTACCATAAGCATTTCATTGTTCACTTTATGGCTGGGGAAACTGAGGCATGACTTAGACAGGGCTATACAATTAAATCATTAGGGAATGGCATAATTTCTTAACCACGTGACTGACATTCTCTTACAGTCCTAGTTGTTCTCTTAAATCAATCAGGCACAGGAACAGAGCAACCAGTCTTATGCCCTAAAGGTCAAGAGACTCCAGCTTTTGTTTCATAAGAAAGGAGTAATCTGGATCTTCCAGTACTCTCCCCAGGAAATCTTGCTCCCAGTTTCCTGAAGGGCAAGCGTGAACTCCCAGGTAGATCACGTTAAGGAAAGTTAAGTCATCTCCAAGAGTAACCAGGATGCAAACATTCGGAAACAGACAGCACCTATGCCTGCTTGAGGTAGCCTCGGGCTAGTTTTTCCACATTTGTTCCTTGATTGCTATCCCCTCCTCTGCCCATTCCCTGCTGCAGAATCTGACCTCTTACAAAAAGCGCACCACCCACACCCACCCACACTCTGCAGCGCCCTGATGTACTTTGGGGTCTAGGCAACAGGCACAGGTAAGAGGAAGAGAGTGGGAGGGGAGAGGGCAGGGCTAGCTCTTCCGAAGCCTCTCTCAGCTTGCTGCCTGCTGGCTGCAGTTTTGCTCCTGTGCAAACGCAGCCTCTTAGCCTTTCATTAGCTGCTTCTGATTTTAGACTACAGGTATGCTATTTCTTGCTTGCTCCTTCAGCCCTGAGGTGGCCATGGCTTGCCACTGTCACTAGTGTCTGCATGCTCTACTAGCTGTGGTTTTCCTTAGTCATTTGGTCCTACATACAGGCCAGGCCGGCCTGAGATTCGCCACAGATCAGAGGCTAATGTTACGTTCTGATCCTTCTGCTTTTACCCCTTACATACTGAGATTGTAGGTGTATACCACCACGTCAGTTTCAAACAGTTCTTTCATGGAAGATTTCTCAAGTGTGGTCTGGGAAATGGCTCAGCCAGGAAAATGGTTTTCATGTAAACATGAGGACCTGAGTTTATATCCCTGGCACTTATATAAAACATTGAATGTGCTAGAAAATGTCTGTGATCTCATCACAAGGGAGGAAGAGACAGGCAGATCTCTGGAGTTCACTGGTCAGTCAGTCTACCCCAATCAGGGAGAGACCTTTTCTCAAAAACACAAGTTGGAGAGTGACAGACACCTGATGTCAATCTCTGGACATGATCACACACACACAAACATACACACACACACACACACACACACACACACACACACAAACACACACACACACAGAGAGAGGAGAGAGAGAGAGAGAGAGAGAGAGAGAGAGAGAGAGAACCATACAAAAATAAAGACTTTCATTTGAAGGATGAATTCTACTCTCTCCCTGAACCCAGACTGAGAGAGAGAAGGAGGGAGGGAGGAAGGGAGGGAGGGAGGGAGGGAGAGAGAGAGAGAATAAAGTCTTCTTATTTAAAGGATGAATTCTACTCTTCCTGACCCCAGACTGATGGAAGTACTTTCCATTCATTCACCAAATAGTCAATGAAAGCCTACTGTGTGCTAGGCACCCATGGACCACTGGGAACAGTAGAGATATTGACTCTAGGAAATGAGTCCCAGGAAATGAGGCTATGGGAGAGGTAATATTGGGCCCTGGCTAAACCAACCATCTCATCAGCAGATGCCCAGAGGAAGGCATGTCAGGGAGTCTGTTGCTCAAAGCGAAATCGTGGTGTCCTGGGATCTAAGACCATCTTGGCTCTGTAGAAATTCAAGGTGACCTTATCTAAACTTCTGTGAGTAACACTCCTCTCTAGACTGGACCCAGATATTTCCTTTGCCCCACCCCAATGCCTCCCTTTAGCTTTTTCATTCCCATTTCCTGTTCTTGTCCCTAAATACCTGGACTATTGACACTTTTTGTGAAATTGATTCATTTATATCTCTGTATATTTGTATGTGTGCCTTGGTACACATGAGGAGGTCAGAGGACAACTTGTGAGGGTTGGTTATCTCTTTTACCACATGAGTCCCTGGGATCAAATTCAGGCTGTGAGGTTTGGCAGCAGTTACCGTTACCCACTAAGCCATCTTGCCAGCCCAGTCCTGATGGTTTTACACCCAGAAAGACTCGCTATGGTAGGTATCCCTCCCAAACCTGCTCTCTGCTGAGGGACTGGCTGCATGGCCATCTTTAATTTAAAACTTGTGTCCTACCTCTATTTCCCAAGGCCTCCTCATGCTTTTATTATCCCAAAATAATAGTCAACAAGATAAGTGTTCATTTTTTTATTTTTTAAGTTTTAAACAGTGAAGCTTGTGTGATTGCTATAACTTAATTAAAAACCAGCAATAAGCCAATTAACTAATAATGCCAGTGTCCTCAGTAGTACAAATAGCTTATTTTTATGCAATTCCAATAAGAATGCATATGGATTACCCAAAAGACTAGGGCAAATATGATTATCTTTCTGGGGATGCTCTTTTTGTTCATATATTTGTTGAGGAAAGGTCGAGCAATTTTAACTTTCAAAACATTTACACAAAAATTTTATCAAGATATATATGGATATACCATACACCCTTAGATAATGGTAGAAATATGCTTATCCTGTATTGGGTTGGGTGTTAATCATCTTTCCCGACAAAATACCCGAGCGTCCAGATCACACTGGTCAGCTGCTGTTTGGCATCTGTAAAATGCATGGCAGAGTAAAGCCCTACACAACATGTTCAGGGGGCAAAGATGAGAGAAGGGGCGGTGGCCTCCTTTGGGGCCATGCCCGGGATGACCTATGGACCTCTCACTCCCCAACAGCACCAACATGGGCAGAAGCCCTTACCCGGTGAGGTGCAGATGACAGCAGGTGACTTAGCCTGATCCCTAAGCACAGTAATGCTCCTGCTCCTGGTGGCTGGAATGAGGCCCAAGCTCTTTGTGAACCTCAGGTCAAAGGGCAAGGTTCAAAGAACTTTTTCCTGGGAACAGATTCCAGCTCCAGATCCCCAGGGGATGGGCTCTCATCTGCTCTGGCTACGTAAGGAGACGTTGAAGCACACTGGTTCTGCCGTTGGGATCCTCATGCTGTGGCCATGGCTGTGACCTACCACAGCGGGAGTTTTAGGCATCATGACATTTACATGGATAAGGTTTTCGGTTAGGAAACATTTGTTGATGGCCTCAGGATTTCTAACTTCCTGCCCTCTACTGTTGTGCCTGAAATAAAATAAATGCCCTAGAATTACTTGGCACTTGTCTGTCACAAATCATAGCGAATACTTCTTTGGCTTTTACTCTTAAGAAAAATAATGTGGAATGCCTCTTCTTTTGAGACATTGCTTTACCTCTGTCCAACATGAGCAGAGAGGTTTGAGGCGAGAGGGGAAGAAAATAACTCATATTTTATAAACTATGATTCTCTCTACATCACAAAGTTAGTCTTTACACACAAATTAAAATAACACAAAATCTATAGAAGCAACTTTAAATAATGTGTAACTGAAGCCAGGGCTGGGTTCCCACCCTCAGGAAGACTAAAGTTGTGTAAAGAGTCTGGTTGCCTCATGAGCTTTGAATGAATGGCTTTAATCACACACTGCTTTAAGTACCTGTGTGACTGATGCTTGCTGTGCTGCGAGATTTCATTCTACACATCACAGACACCCTTGGGAACAGCAGCAGCAGCAGCAACGGTGTTAGATGCAGTTACACAGAATTAGCCCACACCGCTTACACGGGTGTATATGATGTGGACAAAGACTCTTGCTTCCTGTTGTCATGGAAAAACATACCTAAGGACAAGTCTTCGTCATGTTTGGAAAAACGATCATGGTAACAGCTACCTTACACTTCGATAGCTACTTTTGTTTAATGATTAACAGGAGAAAAATTAGCTCGGTAACCGAACACATGAGCATAGCAAATAGTATCACAATATCTTCCCACTTTACATGTCTTGATCAAAGAACTTGCACCTTATTGAAGGCTTTTCGTCTGTTTTTTCCTCAGGAAATCTCTTGACTCTACTCTTGATTTGTAATTTAACAGTTTGTCTAAATGGACATCTTGGGCTGGGGTGGTCAGGATCATCTGCATGATCATGTCACACATTTGAACAAGTCACACCGTGACCAGGATCCGGTCATTTTTATGTCTTTCCATGCTTCAAGGGAAACAAGAAATCTGAATTTAAATGGGAAGTTGTCAGGTTTGTGGGATAAACACACAAAACAAAACCGTATCTATAGGTTGGTCTGTGGTGGTTTGTTCACGGTTTCTCCTTGAGATGCACACAAATCATTGTCATTTATACATAGCTCTTGTCTGGCATACACAAAAGCAAACAATAGACAAACAAGGTCTTTGAATGACTTAGCAGCAAACATCCACACTCTCATTCCTGGCGGTGAACTTACTAGAGAGATCCTATCATGAGACTACGCTACCTTAGGGTCCTTGAAAATACAGCATTTCCCTTCACCCTGTTAAGTTGGCCATTACATGTTAGAAGTTCAAAGAGGGTATGGAACTGATAGGATTCTTACCAACGACTGGTGTGGATGTTAAATGGCACTGTGCTACGAGCCCTCAAAAAATTAAACAGGTCAAGGGGTTGGGGATTTAGCTCAGTGGTAGAGCGCTTGCCTAGCAATCGCAAGGCCCTGGGTTCGGTCCCCAGCTCTGGAAAAAAAAGAAAAAAAAATTAAACAGGTCAAATTACTGTGTGATTCAGGAATTCCAGTTTTGCGTATAGATATAAAGAACTGAAAGCAGACACATTCAAGCCTGATATTTGTAGACCCCCGTTCACTATGGCCTAATTCACCGTCACCCAAAGGCAGAAACGGGGCTGAGAAGATAGCTCCAGAGAAAAGCATTTGCTGCCAATCCTCACCATCTGAGTTTGATTCCCGGAACCTGATTGGTGGAAGGAGACAAGTAGCTAACCTCTGACCTTTGCATAGACTGTGGTGCTGACTTGAGCTCCCCACCCTTGCTCTCCTGCTCCCTCTGTCTGTGTCTGTCTGTGTGTGTGTGTGTGTGTGTGTGTGTGTGTGTGTGTCTGTGTCTGTGTCTCTCCTTCTCTCTCCTTCCCTCCCTCTCCCATTTCTCTCCTCTCTAAATAAATGTAATTTTAAAACAAAGTTAGCAAGGCACTGACACTGTGCAAACCAAAGCCAGACTGAGTCCCAGCAAAGATCAGGGGGTTGGCCGTGAATCCATGAATCCTGTTGTCCGTAGCCTAGGAGCTGTTGGCAATTCTTAGCCTCTGAGAAAAGAAAGTCAGGTTTCTGTAAGAGTGTAGCGCTCTGGTAAGTTGACCAGGCTCCTGAGGAAGGTCATCTATCCAAGAACATGTGGGCAGCAAAAACGGGCCTTGATGGGAGAAAAGAGACAAAGGGTTGGGTGGGAAGAGAAGCACAGTGGATCCCTAGGGGAGAGAAAGTGAATATGAACAAAATTCATTGTATGAAATTCTCAACAACAACAACAAAAGACCCCTGGAGCTCAGTGGTATGCCCCATTCGCTTAGGCAGAGACAGGTGGATCGCTATGAGTTCCAGGTCAGCTTGGGTGACAAAGTGAGACTGTAGACATAAGAAAACTGTAGTAACAATTAAATGCCCACCTATGGAGAAGTGTGCAAATAAGAAGAGGCAGGGTAGGGTGGAGCTTAGTGTAATAGGTGTGACGCTCTGGGTTCAATCCCCAGGACCACAAACAAATGAAGGAATGCCACGAACAGGAAGGAAGGACATTCTGTCATGCATTACAGCATGGACGGCAAAGACCCGGTGCTAAATGAAGTGAAGGGTGCAGGAAACAAATATTGTCTGGTCCCAATTATGTGAGATTCTCTGACTAGTCAAGTTGACAGAGCTAGGAAATAGGATAGAAAAATGGGAGCCAAGAAAGATGGAGAACTAGTAGTTCTCTAATGGAGGTAGAGTTTCCATTTGGGAAAACGGAAACTTCTAGCGACGACATGTGTGTAGCGATGTGAACATACTTCATTCATGTCACAGACTATACATTTAAAAGTATCTAAAACATTAATGTTTCTGTCATGGTCTGTTGAGCATAAAAACAATAGAAAAAGAGCCAAGCTTCCCCACCCTCTGTGCTCTGAAGCCCTTGAGTGTAGGTTTGCTGTTACATGCCTATCCTCCAGACACTGCCAAGCAGCCCAGGACTTCCCAGCCTGCCCTCCCTCATCTTTCCTGCTCTCCTGCTAAAGCCTATCCACTCTCTCTCTCTGAGCGTACTCGGGCCAGACTCAGGGCACAAGCAAAGGGCAGGAATCAGGTGTTTCTGCTCTAAATACTAGACCCTCTGGGAAGCTGCACTCAACCACACAGCTTGGGTGTGTCAGTCTTCATCAGAATTGCTTTGGGGTCCTCCCACATTGTAAGTAGTGGTTCTCCTTGGGGCTCTCCCAGGTTACAGGGAGGAGTCCTGCCATCTTTAGTCTGGCTCACTATTCGTCATATTGTAGAAAACAGCTGAAATAACTACGTAATAAAGAGATGATGTTTATTTGGCTTCCAAGTTTTGGAAGCATCAGGCTGCTTTGTCCTGGGTCTGTGGCAAGGCACAATATCAAGGTAGAAGGGTGTGGTGGAAGAAAACTGTTGCTCTTGCAGTCAAGATACAACAGGAAAGAAAGAAAGAAAAGATCGGGAGCCCACGATCCTCCAGGGGTCCCATCCCCATTAGCCTAACTTCTGCCAATGGATACCACTGTGTAGAGCACCGTAGCACTGGAAGCACCATACTGGGGATTGGGTCTTTAACACAAGAACCTTTGCAGGGTCCAGATCCCAATGTTATTTAGAAATAACAGAGAACTTTAAAGGAATGGAATGAGGAAAGGCAATATCCAGGACTGTTCTTCTGTGATCAGCCTTCAAAGTGGGTCCATTCAACACTTCACTTTCTGTTTGGATTTGAGTTCCACAGAAAACTAGTTTATAGTTGAAAAACTCCCAAACTTCACTCTCTGATTCACTCATGAGCTTTTCCACTTGGAAGCACAACAGAAATCAGAGGCTTTTATGTTAACTTAATATAAGCAACAGCCATCTGAGAGGAAGGAATCTCAATTTAAAAACTGCCTTCATGATATCAGGCTGCACGCAAGTCTGTAGGGCCTTGACGGGGGAGGGTCCAGCCTGTTGTGTGTGCTGCCATCCCTGGGACGACGATCCTGGGTTCTCTATGAAAGGCTGAGCAAGCCACAAGGAGCAAACCAGTCAGCAGCACCCCCCATGGCCTCTGCATCAGCTCCTGCCTCCAGGTTCCTGTCCTGTGTGAGTTCCTGTCCTGACTCCTTCAGTAGTGAGCTGTGACGTGAAACCGTAATGCAAATGAACCCTTTCCTTCCCAGTGACTCGCCCTCCCTCGGTCATGGCGTTTCGTTATACAATAGTAACCCTAACTAAGACAGATGCTAAAGCAGATGTCAGGAGATGGCTCAGATTAGGTCAAGTGCCTGCTGTGTAAACATGAGGAATTGATTTTGAATACACAGCATCCATGTGAAAGCCCGATGTAGTGGCGTATGTCGGCAACCCAAGTGCTGTGGTGTGAGTCAGAGATACTTAGATCTCTGGAGCTGCTTGGCCAGCCAGTCCAGACAAATCGAATGCCCTGTCTTAAAAAAAACCAGAGCAATTGAAGCCATCTGATGTTAGGCTCTGGCCTAATATGAAGATTTGTGTAGCACGCAGATATGTCTAGACATTGGCACCCATACATGAACACCACACACACACACACACACACACACACACACACACACACAGAAAGATGCTAAAACAACAGGAAATTTAACTCTCATACCTCCTCTGGCATAATTCTTTCTGAAAAGTAAATGCCTCTTCATAATGTTGTCTCACAGAGTTTCAAGTCTAAACCGGGGGTCCTGTGTCATTAGTGGGACTTGTCTTTCCCTTAGGTATCATTAAAACCAATTGTTCTTCTTCCTCTAACCACCCCCAGGCTGAAAACGCAGGGCTCTCTTACATTAATTTTCATTTAGTATTTGTTCACACTGAAGAATAGAATAAAAGGAGACTTCCTAAAGTTGTTCTGGCAAAATCCTCGAGCCCTTTGACCTCACAGCTTTAAGGCATCCTGACTTATTTCCTTCTTGGGGTGCAGAGGAGGGTGGGCCATGCTTCCTCAATCAAACTAGCTTTACAGAGGACCTCGAGGCTGGGAATGTCATTCCCAGCTTGGTGGCTTGGCCTCCAGTCCCACCAGGTCATGTTAAATACTCATGTGCTCCATGAGAATGGGAGATGGCCTCAATTGTCTCCCCAAGATGTAGGACAGCAAAGAGGCCACGCAGCAAGTGGCCAGGCTCTCCCTATTAGCTGCTTTAAACATCATGGATGTTAGTACATGGGCAGCCATGAGCGCCGTCATAAACACTGTGAGTTCACAACTCAGTGCAACAAACCCTTCCTGAAAGATTGGCTGTGGGCTGAAAGATTCCTGATTGTGCTGGGTATGGGCACATGGGTGGCAGGCCAGTAAGAAAGGTCATTTACGTCCATTCACAGGCCGAAGTGTCATTTCTTATTACTGGCCATCGTGACAACACTCTGTCTTTTTATGGTGTCTGAATATTTCAAGGGGCTTTGACAAAAAGCTGATCTTGAGATTTAGGGGACCATTGGTATCCACAAGAAGCTACTTACTTTAACTGCCAAAGAATGAAGAAGTCAGCGGAAGTCCTTTTTGGAGGTAGCCAGTGCTGTCCAGTCCCACTGTGGACTTCATGGTGTTGGAGCCTCGGAGCAGCTCAGGTCTCTCCGTTGCTTCTGTTACTCAGCTCCCAGCTCTTGTGAAGAGCTGAGGTCCTGGGCTGCACTGCTGCCCTTATTGACTGTTGTCCTTTCTACCCAGACTCTCCTGCTCACTTTTACTTTTCTTCCAGCAAACCCAGCCTTTTCCTACTTCAAACACCCTAGACTGCATTCTGAATTGGGCAGGCAGTCTCAGTCAAAAATTAAATTTATGCCTTATGACTATATTAGTAAAAAAAAAAGCAAATGTATAAATATCACATATTAAAACATTTCCTTTGGCCTGAAAATTACCTTCTCTGGTCATAGAAGAAATAAAAATATTTGTGAGTCCCTAATATATGATAGGCCCTGGTTTTCAGTCCTTGATGGAGAAGTTTGCTCTCTTGGGATCTTTGCAGACATTTCTCTGCTTTGGGGGCCCTAATACCAGACCGCTGTGCAGGGCAGTACCTGGCTCAGTGCATGCATCTGCCAATACCATATCAAAGGCAGACCACACCCAACTTCAACCAGTTATATCTACCTTCTTGTCACCATCTGTAACTTGATGACTTTTCTGTGGGAAATGTGAGATGCAGTACCAACAAGAAACTGAAGGAACCATTCTGCCCCAAGCCTATCTTACGGAACCAATGAGTTGTGATTGAGGTTGTTCACAGGAGCTTGAGGCCCAGAGGCAGCTGCCTTCTCAAAAGTCCCTACCCAGCATGGCGGTGGCATGGGGGAGTTGTATCCATAGAGCTCCCTGCACAGCCTCCAGGCTGGTCTACAGAACGGTCCCCTCTCCCTGGAAAAGTTTCCTGCTCTTATGACCATAGGGCCTGTGACTCTGGTGACTTTCTGAGCTCCCTCCAACAAGGGCGGTTCAACTTGAAGGAAATAGATATACAATAACCTGTCAGACAATTCATGTGTGTTTCCCTTTGACCAACCTCTCCTGCTAGAATAAAAATTCTGTGATGAATTATTCTGTCTCCACGGTCCACAGAGGACCAAATATGCGGTAGATACTTGAACATTTGTGACCTGATATTCTCCTGTATCTCAAAATCTTCATCTTTCAATATGTAAACAAGATTAGAAGTGACAATAAAGAGGAAGGACAGACTTCCTGGTTCTGATGTCAAATTTCATGGAAGGTCTTCTTTTAAAACTGAGAAAAGCTTTTGGTTCTATGCAAGATCACATGCAATTAGCAAGAATGCCCTTAGGAAAGTGGACAGTCCTTACCAGGGAGTATTTGTGTGACAGTACAAGATGGAAATCATATTTTCCCATATTACAAAGAGAATTTATGAATGTAGCAGGCATCCTATAAACAGGGGTTTGGGATGGAGATGCAGGCACATAGGACTCTTCAGTTGTGGGGTGCCTGGCTTTCTGTTGCTGTAATGAATACTGGAGGCAATCATCTTTGGATGTTCTAGGCACTGCTCTAGGCCTGCGGTGTGCACTATGGTGGTGGCACAGCATAGTGATGACATCACTCTTGGGGTGGGAGTGCGGGGTGGGGGGAGGGGGAGGATGAGGGTGAAAACAGGGTCACAGTCTCCTTCAAAGGCTGCCCCAGTGTCCTGATCTCATTAGGCTCCTCCTCTTAAAGACTCCACCACTTACAATAGAGTCTACCTGGGGACTAAGCATTCACGCGAACCTTTGAGAATGTTCCAGATTCAAACTATAGCATGTTGCAAAGTTCTCTCTTGAGGAAAAATGACTTAATGGCTCTTTGGGAAGCTCCGGCCTTGGAGTGCTCTGAGCCTTCCTTCCTGTATTCAGGGCTCTAGAAACAGCTTTGGGGCTTGGTTTGCTGCCTCTCCTCAGTAGCCGCTTCTCCTGAGGAGGATCTCATCTACTATCCGCTGCAGTAAATATCCCAACTCTAACCCATCGGTCCCCTCAGGTTCAGCACAGAAAGACAGAGATGCTCATTCCCAGAAGAGTCTGCTGGGTCTCTCTGTATCTCAGCTCTGTGATGCAGCAGGGTACTTTACCCTGGGCCAGCCACAGTGTCACAGAGCCCTGTGCCCTATCACAGTGCCCTGCCCATCACAGGCTTGGGTGAAGATGTCCCTGAGTTGTGAGAATCAAGAATGAGTGGACTGGGCAGTTTCGGGAAGGAGGGTGTTTGGACACTGGTTTGCCAAAAAACATATGTCCACTATGCTTGGCTCAAGAAAGACTGTGATGGATTAGTTTGGTGTTATTGCCATGGACTCCAGCTAAGAGGTTGCAGGGAAGTGTGACAAATATTGGGTACCTTAGGGAAAACTCGAATGGTCCATCCTGGAGCCTGAGCACTGGTGTGGGTGTTCTTTCGCTCATGAAAGGAAGGCATGTATTCCCAAAGGAGTCAGTTATTAGGAGGGGATGGCTTCCCCATGGCCGTTCTGCTGGGTTATCTTAAGCAAGTCATTTCTGTGTCTTGGACAGGCTGGACAGTGGCCAGATGTCTTTCTGGCCACACTCAAGTATTGGGCAAGAGAACGTAGCAGGGGTCCTCTCCTCTCCCTTGTTGTATTCTTATGTGTTCACATGGGCATTCGCATGTGTGCATGTGGGTTCATGTGAACACAGGATCCAGGGGGTGGCATCAGGTTCCTTCCTTGGTTGTTCTTTACCTTGTATTGTTTTCCTTTTTTCCATTCAGTCTCCTGGCCCTCTCTGCCAACACGTGATCTCCGCCCCTCCTCCTTTCCCCCTCCCCATTCTCTCTTCCACCCAGTTCCTCCATCCACCCCCATGACTATTTTATTTCCCCTTCTGAGTATGACTCAAGCGTCCCCTATTAGCCCTCCTTGTCATTTAGTTTCTTTGAGTGAGTCTGTGGACTGGGGTGTGATTGTACTTCATGGGTAATATCTACTTATCAGCGAGTACATACCACGTGTTTCAGGGCCCGGGTTACCTCACTCAGGATGATATTTTCTTTTTTTTTTTTTTTTTTTTGGTTCTTTTTTTCGGAGCTGGGGACCGAACCCAGGGCCTTGCGCTTCCTAGGTAAGCGCTCTACCACTGAGCTAAATCCCCAGCCCCTGGGATGATATTTTCTAGTTCCATCCATTTACCTGCAAATTTCATGATGTCCTTTTTTTTTTTAAAAAAAAAAAAGCTGAGTAGTGCTCCACTGTGTAAACGAGACACATTTTTCTTTATCCATTCTCTCGTTGAGGGATATCTGGGTTGTTTCCGGTTGGGGCTGTTACAAATAAAGCCGCTATGAACATAGTGGAGCAAGTGTCTTTGTGGCCTGGTGGGGTATCTTTTGGGCACATGCCCAGGACTGGTATAACTAGGTATTGAGGTAGAACTGTTTCCAGTTTTCTGAGAAACTGGCAGATCGATTTCCAGAGTGGTTGTACAAGTTTGCATTTCCAGGCAGCAATGGAGGAGTGTTCCTTTCTCCACATCCTTGCCAGCATCTGCTGTTGCTTAAGTTCTCGATACTAGCCATTCTGATTGGTGTGAGGTGGAATCCCAGAGTCATTTTGATTTACATTTCCCCGATGACTAAAGATTTTGAACATTTCTGTAAGTTCTTCTCACCCATTTTAGATTCCTCTACTGAGAATTCTCTGTTTAGCACCATACCCCATTTTTAAATTATGTTATTTGTTTTGTCAATGTCTAACTTCTTGAGTTCTTTTTATATTTTGGATATTAGTCCTCTGTCAGATGTAGGGTAAGTGAAGATCCTTTCCCAATCTGTAAGCAACCATTTTGTTCTATTGATGGTATCCTTTGCCTTACAGAAGCTTTTCAGTTTCACGAGGTCCCATTTATTAATTTTTGATCTTAGGGCCTGAGCCATTGGTTTTCTGTTCAGGAACTTGTCTCCTGTACCAATGAGTTCAAGGGTATTTCCCACTTTCTGTTCTATGAGATTTAGTGTATCCAGTTTTATGCTGAGGCCCCTGATTCACTTGAACTTGAGTTTTGTGCAGGGTGATAAATATGGATCTATTTGCATTCTTCTACACAAAGACATCCAATTAGACCAGCACCATTTGTTGAAGACGCTTTCTTTTTTCCATTGTGTGGTTTTGTCTTCTTTGATTTGATCCCATTGAAACCTCTCTGGTTTTTGCTGATACCATGTAGTTTTTGTTACTATTGCTCTGTCATGCAGCTTGAAATCTGGGATGGTAAAACCCCCAGAAGTTCTTTTATTGTGCAGGACTGTTTTAGCTATCCTGGGATTTTTGTTTTTCCAAATGAATTTGAGAATTATTCTTGTCATACAGGTCTTTCACATGCTTGGTTAGAGTTACACATATACACACACTCTTCTGAAGAAGTCGTCCATGGACCAAAATTCAAATTTGGGGTACCAAGTGTGATTGTGTTCTGAGGGGGAAGGGTTTTTCTCATGATCTTTGCTTCCTAGTCCTGGTGAGTTTTGAGCTGTGCTCTGGATTGCTTTTGAAAGCTAGAGTCCAGAAATGCTACCCACCGTTTTGAGTCTCTTTTGGGGCTCATCTCTATGGAGAAAGTGCCTTCTGGTCCTACCAGGTGCCACTTGTCCATCCTGTGATGTTGACTCATTTATTCTGCTGTCTTTCCATCCTAGTAGCCAGGGTGGAAACAATAAGTTCCAGTCACTGGTTTATGATGGGAAGTACAAGTCCTCTGGCGTTGCTAATGTCAGAAGGTTGACTGCATCTTTCCTCTACTCCTCCCTCACCTGATGTCCTACCTGCATTGCTGTCTTTTTGCATCTAGGCACCAATCCAATAGCTTAGCTTCCTGTTTACACTGGTTGTAATGACTATTCCTGGTTGTCAACTTGACGATATCTGGAATGAACCACTATCCAGAATTGGAAGGCTCACCTGTGATCTTGAGGCTGGGAGATACAAGCTTCTGACCTGGATTTTGGCATGGAGGTCTTGAGGCAAAGTGGCTATGAATCCCAGGAAACTAAGGCAAGGAGATGTCTGAGTTCAAGGTCATCTGGACAAAGCAAGTCCCAGATCCAGGAGTAGTGGTACACACCTTAAATCTGGGCCACACTTTCTGCTGGAAACCTACAAGGACATTGGGAGAAGAAGACTCTCTTCTTTGTCTCCTTGCCTTGTGGGACTGAGTAACTATAAGATCCTTGGACTTTCATTCACAGTTGCTGCTGGCCATTGTTGGGGAGTTGGACTACAGACTTTAAGTCATCATAACAAATTCCCTTACTATATAGAGACTACCCATGAGTTCTGTGATTCTAGAGACTCCTGACTAATAAACTGGTCATTGCCTTTACCCTAGATTCTGGTGGTTGCCCTCTTCTTCTAGAGACGCCATTCCTTCCTTACAAGATTCAAGTTGTGTGTACTTGTTTAAATTGAGTCATTTTGAGCAGTTGGATGACACAGTGGGTAAAGGCACTGGTTGCACGAACCTGACAATGTGAGTTCGATCCCTGGAACCCACGTAAAGGTGAAAGGAGAGAACTGACTTGGCAGTGTTGTGCCCTGACCACCACATGGGAGTGCCCTGACTCTCCCCACCCCAAAGGAGAATGAAACACAAAACTAAGTGTATGCATGCATGCGTGCGTGCGTGTGTGTGTGTGTGTGTGTGTGTGTGTGTGTAAGAAGTCTACACACATGCATTTGCACACATTCAGTTGTTTACATGGAGCATGTGTGGAGGTAAGAGGATGACTTAGTTTAGTTTTTGAAATGATTTTTTACTTTGCACTGTGCTCATCTGAGTATATATGATCTTCCCCACGTGACAGTGAGCAATTTGAGAGTAGGGACATTTATTGTCCATCCTTGCATACCAGCACCTACTATGTGGCTCCCGACTTTAGTAAGGACTCAACAAGTATGTGTGGAGGGACTTGGTGACACAAAGTGATAAAAGGTGGAGTGGACGGCAGCCTTGATAGGCGTAGGCAGAGCTGAGGGTCAGTGTTTTCTTAGAGCTCTGGCCATTGCTTTGTTCAGGACTGGGGATGCTAAAAGCCAGGCAGCACAGGGAAAGCCGGCCACCCTACAATGCTCAGTCAGGTCATCGCTCCCGGGATGGTTCATCCACGATGCCACCCCTGGCGGGAGGTGACCCAACTTCTCAACCTTGGGAGGGCAGTGACACTGAGCATCGAAGCATCCTCCAACCCAGCTGGGGAAGTATTTCTGTGTGTGGGAAGTTCCCACATAGTGATTACCAGGAGGTGTCAGCCCAGGGTTCAGGGCTTGGAACTGCAGGTTCCACCGAGTCCTCTACTGTGCAAGCACTGCTGGCACGCTTCACCCCGAAAGTCAAAAGGGGGAACTATTTTAAATTTTCATTTCTTTTTTTTTAATTTTTTTTATCTTTATTAACTTGAGTATTTCTTATTTACATTTCTATTGTTATTCCTCTTCCCGGTTTCCGGTCCAACATCCCTTAACCCCTCCCCCTCCCCTTCTTTATGGGTGTTCCCCTCCCCATCCTCCCCCCATTGCCGCCCTCCCCCAACAATCACGTTCACTGCGGGTTCAGTCTTGGCAGGACCAAGGGCTTCCCCTTCCACTGGTGCTCTTACTAGGATATTCATTGCTACCTATGAGGTCAGAGTCCAGGGTCAGTCCATGTATAGTCTTTGGGTAGTGGCTTAGTCCCTGGAAGCTCTGGTTGCTTGGCATTGTTGTTCATAAGGGGTCTCGAGCCCCTTCAAGCTCTTCGAGTCCTTTCTCTGATTCCTTCAACGGGGGGTCCTGTTCTCAGTTCAGTGGTTTGCTGCTGGCATACGCCTCTGTGTTTGCTGTATTCTGGCTGTGTCTCTCGGGAGCGATCTATATCCGGCTCCTGTCGGCCTGCACTTCTTTGCTTCAATCATCTTGTCTAATTGGGTGGCTGTATATGTATGGGCCACATGTGGGGCAGGCTCTGAATGGGTGTTCCTTCTGCCTCTGTTCTAAACTTTGCCTCTCTCTTCCCTGCCAAGGGTATTCTTGTTCCCCTTTTAAAGGAGTGAAGCATTCGCATTTTGGTCATCCTTCTTGAGTTTCATGTGTTCTGTTCATCTAGGGCAATTCAAGCATTTGGGCTAATAGACACTTATCAACGAGTGCATACCATGTGTGTTTTTCTGTGATTGGGTTAGCTCACTCAGGATGATATTTTCCAGTTCCAACCATTTGCCTATGAATTTCATAAAGTCATTGTTTTTGATAGCTGAGTAATATTCCATTGTGTAGATGTACCACATTTTCTATATCCATTCCTCTGTTGAAGGGCATCTGGGTTCTTCCCAGCTTCTGGCTATTATAAATAAGGCTGCTATGAACATAGTGAAGCATCCAGGCTGCCCACTCTCTCCCTACTTATTCAATATAGTTCTTGAAGTTCTAGCCAGAGCAATCAGACAACAAAAGGAGGTCAAGGGGATACAGATTGGAAAAGAAGAAGTTAAAATATCACTATTTGCAGATGATATGATAGTATATTTAAGTGATCCCTAAAGTTCCACCAGAGAATACTAAAGCTGATAAACAACTTCAGCAAAGGGGCTGGGTATAAAATTAACTCAAATAAATCAGTAGCCTTCCTCTACACAAAAGAGAAACACGCCGAGAAAGCAATTAGGGAAACAACACCCTTCATAATAGTCCCAAATAATATAAAATACCTCGGTGTGACTCTAACCAAGCAAGTGAAAGATCTGTATGATAAGAACTTCAAGCCTCTGAAGAAAGAAATTGAAGAAGACCTCAGAAGATGGAAAGATCTCCCATGCTCATGGATTGGCAGGATTAATATAGTAAAAATGGCCATTTTACCAAAAGCAATCTACAGATTCAATGCAATCCCCATCAAAATACCAATCCAATTCTTCAGAGAGTTAGGCAGAACAATTTGCAAATTCATCTGGAATAACAAAAAACCCAGGATAGCTAAAACTGTCCTCAACAATAAAAGGACTTCTAGGGGAATCACTATCCCTGAACTCAAGCAGTATTACAGAGCAATAGTGATAAAAACTGCATGGTATTGGTACAGAGACAGACCAGTGGAATAGAATTCAAGAGCCAGAAATGAACCCACACACCTATGGTCACTTGATTTTTGACAAAGGAGCCAAAACCATCCAATGGAAAAAAGATAGCATTTTCAGCAAATGGTGCTGGTTCAACTGGAGGGCAACATGTAGAAGAATGCATCAATCCATACTTATCACCCTGCACAAAGCTTAAGTCCAAGTGGATCAAGGACCTCCACATCAAACCAGATATACTCAAACTAATAGAAGAAAAAGTGGGGAAGCATCTCAAGCACATGGGCACTGGAGAAAATTTCCTGAACAAGACACCAATGACTTATGCTCTAAGATCCAGAATCGACAAATGGGATCTCATAAAACTGCAAAACTTCTGTAAGGAAAGGACACTGTGGTTAGGACAAAATGGCAAACAACAGATTGGGAAAAGATCTTTACCAATCCTACAACAAATAGAGGGCTTATATCTAAAATATACAAAGAACTCAAGAAGTTAGACCGCAGGGAGACAAATAACCCTATTAAAAATGGGGTTCAGAGCTAAACAAACAATTCACAGCTGAGGAATGCCGAATGGCTGAGAAACACCTAAAGAAATGTTCAACATCTTTAGTCATAAGGGAAATGCAAATCAAAACAACCCTGAGATTTCACATTATACCAGTGAGAATGGCTAAGATCAAAAACTCAGGTGACAGCAAATGCTGGCGAGGATGCGGAGAAAGAGGAACACTCCTCCATTGTTGGTGGGATTGCAGACTGGTACAACCATTCTGGAAATCAGTCTGTTGGTTCCTCAGAAAATTGGACATTGAACTACCTGAGGACCCAGCTACACCTCTTTTGGGCATATATCCAAAAGATGCCCCAACATATAACAAGGGGGAACTATTTACATCTGTTTCATAGGTGGATTGTGAGGGTTTAGAGGAAATTATGAGAGAACATTTTAAAATTTCAAAATGTAATTTTTTAAAAAATTTATCGTATCTTAGTCCCTTCAGAATGCCGTCGCAAAATACCTTATGCTGGGGCATTTATAAACAACGTGAGTTTATCGTTCACACTTCTGGGCACTGGGAAGTCTTAGACCAAGTTGCCAGCAGAGGTTAAGACTGAGCTAGGGTTTCACTGTTTTCTAGGTGGCGGCTCTGCTGTGTTCTCACATGGAGAGAAGGCAAGCCAGCCCCCTTCACTTGTACCGGGCATGAAGCTCATCCATGTGGCCAAGCCACATCTCTTAAAACTGTCAGTCACACTGGGTGTCAGGCTTCAAAAGATGAACAAGCAGCTTGCTTCTGTTTCACAGTTAAAGTTTAGAAGGAGAAGAACAGGGTGACTGGTTAGGGCTGTAGGGGAACGCACCTTGACGAAGGTGGAAGGGACAGGCTTGAGCATGGGAGTGGCTACCATGATACTTGAAATAGTGCAAGAGAAAGGGAGGCTTGAGGAAGAGGTGAAGTACACAGAAGGCAGGATTAGATGAGGACCACTGATGCTTAATTGCTTCGAATTCCTCAGGAAAATAAAAGATAGTGCCATTCACTAGAAGCTTGTGTTGAGAGAACTCCCAGAACCAAAGACTACTAAGGAGTCTGGAAGCACTAATGTGGTGAGCTGCCAGGTAGTTCTCTCTCTCTCTCTCTCTCTCTCTCTCTCTCTCTCTCTCTCTCTCTCTCTCTCTCTCTCTCTCTCTCTCTCTCTCTCTCTCTCTCTCTCTCTCTCCTCTCCTCTCTCTCTCTCCTCTCTCTCTCTCTTTCCCTCTCTCTCTCTCCTCTCTCTCTCTCCTCTCTCTCTCCTCTCTCTCTCCTCTCTCTCTCCTCTCTCTCTCTCCTCTTTCTCTCCTCTCTCTCTCCCTCTCTCTCCTCTCTCTCTCTCCTCTCTCTCTCCTCTCTCTCCTCTCTCTCTCTCCTCTCTCTCTCCTCTCTCTCCTCTCTCTCTCTCCTCTCTCTCCTCTCTCTCTCTCTCCTCTCCTCTCTCTCTCTCCTCTCTCTCTCTCTTTCCCTCTCTCTCTCTCCTCTCTCTCTCCCCTCTCTCTCTCCTCTCTCTCTCCTCTCTCTCTCTCCTCTTTCTCTCTTCTCTCTCTCTCTCCTCTTTCTCTCCTCTCTCTCTCCCTCTCTCTCCTCTCTCTCTCTCCTCTCTCCTCTCTCTCCTCTCTCTCTCCTCTCTCTCTCTCCTCTCTCTCTCTCCTCTCTCTCTCTCCTCTCTCTCTCCTCTCTCTCTCCCTCTCTCTCTCCCTCTCTCTCTCTCTCTCTCTCTCTCTCTCTCTCTCTCTCTCTCTCTCTCTCTCTCTCTCTCCTCTCTCTCTCTGTGGTGTGGTGTGGTATGGTGTGTTCAGGCTGTCTGTAGGTGGGTCAGGAACAGATGTGAGGGGCTGAACAGGTATGTGGAGCCTCAGCTGATGGAAGAAACCCATTTTCTCTCCTTGTCTCCCTGCCTTCAGCCTTCTCCGTCTTCTTTCCTCAAACTGACCATAAAGCAGGCAGTCTAAAACATTAGTCTTATTACTCATATTTATTGAGTTCAATATTGCTTTAAAAGCTCCAGAGTTGATGATTCCTTTGCCTTTTCATCTTTCAAAAAAGAAATTCTTAGTAAAAGTGTTTTCATTTCCACATGGTAGATAATTATTTTTTAGCGGCTCCTCTATGACTCTTGCAGGAGGAACGCTCCCTACCCCTAGGCCGTTCCTATAATGTGTAAAATATGTGACTTTAATGGCTCTCCTTGCCTCATCGTTTATTACATTGGGTGCCACATTTGATTTTTATTTCCGATGACACTTCCTGGTGAGGCAAAAAAATCTCTCTTTTTGACCATCTTTCTCGTGGTGCTAAAGGCATCTAATAGCTGGAGCCCTCAGGAGTTTGGCCTCTCCTACACCAGTGCTGTCTTGTGAAGAGGGTTTAGGCATGACAGCTGCCTCACCCTCCTTCTCCAGCACTGGGTACGCATTGAGTGGTTGTGATTATTCTCATCAATAATGGATTTCTTTAAATTATTGCTCCGGTCCTCACACTGTAATTTAATTTGTTCCCATTCTGATGACCAGGCCCTCGCCACTTCTTTATTTATTATGAATACTTGACTCAAGCATCTTTTTTTTCATGCTTCCGGGAATAATCAGGACCGCATCTCTATCCTTGGCCTGCAACAAGTGAAGGATTAACCTGCTGCCGTTTCTCCATTTATTGATGTCTGAGCCAAGAGATCATTTCTAAAGTTGAGTTTGAGTATTTGACTTTGCTGTTTGGCGTTAATTTACGACATGTCTAACTGACTTATTACCTATCTGCTGGCCTAGAATTGTTTTGTTTTGCAAAAAGGGAAAGCGGCATTATAAAAGTATTGAACGGTCCTAGACCTTAAAAAGCTATCTGTATGTTATTCTGGGTAACTAAATATCAGTCATAAAGTCAAGCTGCTATCTGGTATTATTATTTATATGTAAATAGATCCTTCCAACCAGGCAAATCTGGCTGTTGATTTCTTTGAGCTATTGGAATATTTGTTGAATTCCACATTAATACAGGGAATAATTCAAGACATTCATTATATGGATTTTTGAACTGTCCAAACCAGTTATGTAGAAATATTTATTCAGTTTAATCCATGGTTCTCCATCGAGATAACATTAACAGGAAACTTACTTAGCATCAGAATGAAGACTCTGGGCGAGGCCGTTTCCTCACTGCAACGTGTTTAGTCTACTATGTCCATAAACCTCCCAGGGCTTTGCAGATTCATTTGTTGATGACGTCATTGTGCTGCGACCTCTCCCCGTGTTTACCTGCCACAGTCCTCCAGATGTCAAGTAATCCTGACTCCGAGGGACTTCCTGTTTGTTCCCTTCCTTCCATCACGCCATGCTTCCTTAACTTGTAATGGCCACCAGTGTAGGTCTCTGCCTCCCCAGATCGCTACTCTCTGGAACTTTGCTATGATCTGGACAGCACCCCACCTCCAAGGCCAGTTCTGTCTTCTCTTCTTGGACTCTGTCTCCTGTCCTGGTTCTCATTCTCTTTTCTGGAAGAATCTTATCTATCCCTGGGCTTCCATGGCCATTGGTGCATTTAAGACACTACTGAATTTGTCTTCTGTATCTCTTGACCCTCTTCTAAGGTCCAGAAAAATGTCTCTTGCTACGTAATAATAAAATTAGCATTCACAGGGAAGCTACTGTAGAGAATGCAGTGTTTTAAGTGTCCCAAGCACGTGAATTCATTTGTAACCCTCTGGGGTAGTTTTTTTATTTTTGTTCGGCTGGCTGGTTTTTGTTTGTTATTTCCAGACTGGGCTTCTCTGTGCAGTCCTGGATGTTCTGGCACTTGCTTAGTAGACCAGGCTGGCCCTGGACTTTAAGAACTCTGCCTGCCTCTCCTCTAGTGCTGGGATTAGAGGCCTGAGCCACTACTGGCCAACTGGTTATTTTCAAGTACTAGATTTCACTCAATCTCAGTTGATGTGATCCAGCAATCCTACTTCAAAGCATGGACTATAACAGGTATTTGCACACACACGCTCACAGCAGCACAATGCACAATAACTAAAAGGCAAAAGCCACCCAATAAGTGACTGGCAATGAGGCCTGCACATACGTGGTCTGCACATATAGCGGAATGTCATTCAATCTTAAGAAGAAGACACATGTTATATAACATGAATGAGCCCTGAAGATAAGCTAAGGGAAATAAGGCAGTTACATCACAATAAATATTACATAATCTCAGCTTTATGCGCTCTCTAAATAGTTCTAAAGGCTACAAGGACAGAATCAGGAGCTACTCTTTAGTGGACACCGAGTTCTCCTCAGGATGACGGGAAGTCCTGGAGTCAGAGAGCTGTAACAGTTGTTAGCGAGTGGGCATACTTTAAGCTACTGATTGCACACTGAAATTTGTTAGGAGGATAAATGTTGGAGCCTAGAAAGATGGTTCATCAGCTAAGAACACTGCTCTTCCAGAAGACCTTGGTTTGAGTCACAGCATTCAAGTGACAGTTCATGACAGACTATGACTTCAGTTCCAGGGACCCAATGCCCTTTCTACCCTCAGAGAGCAGCACACACAGATGTGGCACATAGACATCAGGCAGGTAAAACACCTATACATACAAGGTAAAAATAAATATCTTAAAAGGGAGATGTGTTGTGAGACATGTACAGTAATGGAAATGAAAATTACCAAGATCCCAGGGATATATTACAAACACAAAGTAATAAAATAAATTTAATGTATCATAAGATATATTATCACTGGGCCCTAGAATGCTAGACGGGTGGTTGAGAGGGCTGCAGCTCTTTCAGAGAATCCAGTTTTGACTCCCAATCGGGATTCAGATGCACATAACCACATACAGATACACATGTGTATACAAAATTAAAAATAAATCTTTATAATCATGCAAACGTATCATCCTCTGCACTGCTAGGAAAAAGAAAGAAGGACATTAAGAAATGGCATTGATTTATTCATGAACCCACACACATAAAACCCAGATTCTCTGGCGAATTGTTTGGAGTTCATGGAAGACTATGCAGATGACATTTAATCATTTCTATTTCCTTCTCTCCTCTAAGCTCCTCTGAGCATCTCCCTCTAACCCAAGAGAAATATTCCTTCCTTCAAGTCTCTGTAAGACAATCTGGTGTGCCCATCATTTTCTCTCTCCAAAAAAACTTATGCTTTGATCATGCCATGTACTTTACCCAGTAAAAATGCCAAATTATAGGAGCTAGAGACGCAGCTCAGTTGGTAAAATCCATTCTAGCACTCAGAAAGCCCTGGACGGGTATCAAATAAACTGGGTGTGGTAGCGTACACCTGCCCTCAATCCTAGCACTCCTGAGGAGGCAGGAGGATCAGACATTTGAGACTATCCTTATCATAGTAAGTGTAAGGCTAGCCTGGGATACATAAGATCCTGTCCTCCACTGTAAAAACTTATGGCCAGCTGGACGTGGTGGCACATGTCTTTAAGTGCAGTCCTTAGGAGGTAGAGGCAGGTGGATCTTTGTGAGTTCAGTACACAGTGAGCTCCAGGACAGCCAGTGCTACACAGTGAGACCCTGTCTCAAAACACAAACACAAAAATGAAAGCAAAGCCCTCTGATCACAGGGGTGCCTGAGGAGACATAAACATCTATGTTTGTTATGGTATGCGTGACGGCAGTCTGACCAATGGCAGTTGACAAACAGTGTTACAGTGTTACAGTGTAACTCTTAAAGCGTCCATCTGCACCAGCATGAAGTGAACACATTTTTCCTGATTTCTTTTGCTAAGTAAAGTTGGACATTATGAAACAAACCGATTCAGGATGTCTCCCAACAAAAAGGCAATGATACCAGAAAGATTAGAACATCAAGAAGAGGGAAAAAACCATGTTCAGCAATAGGTATGAATGTATGTGTGTATTTATGTATATATGCATAGTTTAGCATTCTATATATAAAATAAACAATATAATAGAATGTCATATATCATATATTATATATGGATAAAATTATACATTATATTTATATGTAATATATATATATATATTAGACTTTTCTCCTTGAGTTTTCTAAATTACATTTCCTGGATAAGGCCAAAATAGTAGCGTTGTCTGGTGTATATAAATCTATGCAGAGGAAATACCCAAGACAATTATATTAAACAAAGGACACAAATCTAAATAAAGATGAGGTTGATATACTCATTGAAATTGGTAAAATGGTGGCATCAGTAAACTGAGGAGTTAATATACTATGTGACAACTAAAATAACCACTAAAAATCTACATAGTCACATTCCAAAACTTCTAAAAATGTAAAACATGTCCAACTAACCCATAGAACGGCAATAAGAAAAACAGAAAGAATCAATAATATAAAAATACCAGAAGGAACCAGCAGAAAATAATAACAAAAACTAAAGTGAGGGGCTGGAGAGATGGCTCAGCCCATAAGAGCACTGACTGCTCTAGAGAGGACCTGAGTTCAGTTCTCAGCACCACATCTATCAGGGGCCTCACAAGCTCCTGTAACTCAGGCTCTAGGGGATCTGACACCCTTTTTGGCTCTCATGAGCATCTGTACTTGTAGTTAAAAAAAAAAAAAGGAAAAAACTCATTAAACCGACTCTACACCGGCGGTCTTCCCACCCGCGGCAGCGGCCTTGCCTGGTTCCCTTGGCCAGATGCTGCTAAGCCGCTCTGATCTTCCCAGACAGACCATCACCCCTGTGCTAGCCTGCAGAAAGCCAGCTATTGCTCGCTCAAATTCCCTTAGCCCCATAAAATGGTAGCACTAAAGACTTGTAACAATCAGATTTATAGCGGTAAATCTCCAATCCCAAAGCACAAAGAACACAAAACTCAATTGATATAAATATAAGCTACACACCTACATTGGACAAACATACCCTACGTCATTTTATTGTCCATCTATGGAATCCCTAGCTTCTTGTGGCTTCTCCAGACCACGTGGGTCAGCTCGTTCTTCCGGTTCCTTGTTTCTCATCTCTCTCGCTGTCTCCGCCTTTCCCCTGTCTAAAACTTTCCTCTCTGCCTTTCCTTCCACTGCCCAATCACAGGCTCTAGCCTTATCTTTTGATTAAGATTTCACCTGACCTCTCCTGAGTACGGGCGCCAGTCTGAAGGGAGCAGAAAAACAAGTGCTCAACGAGCACAAACTCACACACAGACATTCACATATCATTACAACTAAAATAAAACCCTTAAAAAGCAAAATAAAATGGAAGCCGATTTTAACACACAAGTAGTTATGTTAAATGTATACAGCCTAAATTTAACAACTAAAAGAAGGAAGTTGGCAAAATAAAATAAAATAAAAAAAATGACTCAACTTCTCGTGTTCTATGAGAAATGTAGTTTAAATATTAAATGGAGTAGAAAGTAGGAATATACAAATACAAATCATTCAAATATCAGTAAAAAGGAAGAGTTACATTAAAATTGGAAAATTCAATTTCATCCAAAGTAAATTACCCATACAGGAAGCAATGGTGTGTAATGTTAAAAGTACCAACTCCGTCTCCAAACATGTTTTCCAGAAAATGGAATTTTAAAAAGGACCTCCTACCAAGTCATTTTCTGAAGCTCAACTTTTCCTGATATCAAAATATAAAAGACACCAAAAAGGAAAAGAAAAACCTTTAGATAGATATTTTTCATTAATATAGATTTAAAATCTTTAACAAAATAGTAGCAAATAGAATTTAGCAGCTCATAAGAATTATGTGCCATTACTAAGTATGATTTATTTTATGAATCTGAGGCTGGTTCAGTATTCGAAAGACAATCAGAGCAATCCATTCCACTAACAGCCTGAAGAGAAGGCTCACATAAACATATCAATTAGAGAAGAAGCGCTTGGCACAATTCAACACTTCTTGATGATAACTGATCTCAACAAGAAGAATAGACTAGACTGGACCAGACCAGAATAGAATGAAAGTTTCTCAACTTTATAAAAGGTCATCTACAAGAAAAACCCTAGCATCTAGAGAGATAGCTTAGCATTTAAGAGCATTTGCTAGTCTTCCAGAGGATCTGAAATGGGTTCTAGCACCCAGGTTTAATGCTTTACAATTGTCTATAATTCCAGTGTCAGACAATCCAATATCTTCTTCTGGCCTTTGAAGTCATACACACAAAGGTGGCAAACACACACACACACACACACACACACACACACACAGGTGGGACTAAGAACAAACAAACCTGAGCTAACACTGTATAAAATGCTAAAACATTGCATACCTTCTCCTGAGGCAGGGGACAAAGCACTAGGTTTTCCTTCCACCATGCTCGACCAACATAGTATTGGAATGTGGGACTGGTAAGAAAGCAAGAAAAGGAAATAAGGTTTTGAAAGGAAGGAACAAGAGCATCTCCATTTTCAGAGAACAGGATTGTGTAGATAGAAAGCTCTCAAGAATGTTTAAAACCGGGCTGGAGAGATGGCTCAGTGGTTAAGAGCACCCGACTATTCTTCCAGAGGTCCTGAGTTCAATTCCCAGCAACCACATGGTGGCTCACAACCATCTGTAAAGAGATCTGATGCCCTCTTCTGGTGTCTGAAGACAGTGACAGTGTACTTATATATAATAAATGAATAAATCTTAAAAAAAAAGTTTAAAACCCACATAGAAATAAGAGGCAATTTTACAAAAACTGCAGGATATAAGATAAATATACAAAAGCCAGCTGCATCTATCTGTTGGCAACAGACACATGGGCACTGAAATTAAATGTGTGATATCACTTATAATTTTAAAAACAAAAAAAATGGATACATAGGTATAGATCTAACAAACATGAATAAGACATTGGTGGCATCAATTAATATTTGAAAAAAACCCCAGTGAATGGAAAAACCTACTATGGTCAAGGGCCACATGGCTTTAGTTCAATATTTATCAAACTCATAGAGAAACTTTTTAATAAACTATAAAAAAAAAAAACCTTTTTCTGGAAAGGCAAGAAACTGGGATAGCTAGAACAATTTTGGAAAGGGAGAAAATGGAAAGAAACCAATTTCCAACTCTGTAGTTATAACAAAGAAGACAGCAGCATAGGGGGTGAGGTCACTGTGTAAAGGATGGGACAGAATGGAGAACCGTAAATAGAGCCACAAGAGCCCACCAAACTGATCTGTGCTACTTCTAAAGATAGGATGTCACTGTGAGTCTCAGGCTGGCTTTGAACACCCGATTCTTCTGCCTCAGCCTCCCAAGTGTTGAGAAACAGGTTGTCTTGGCTAGGGTTTTACTGCTGTGACCAAATGGAACTCATAAGGATAACATTTAATTGGGACTGAATTACAAGGTCAGAGGTTCAGTCTAGCACCATCAAGGTGGGAGCATGGTAGGGTCCAGGCAGATGTGGGGCTGGAGGAGCTGAGAGTTGCACCTCTAGTTTGGAAGGCTGGCTTCCAGCCAAGTAGGATGAAGGTCTTAAAGCCCATGCCCACAATGACACTCCTACTCACACAAGGCCACACCTACTCCAAGAAGGCCACACCTCCTAATAGTACCACTCCCTGGGCTGAGCATATACAAACCACCACACGGGTGTATACACTATAGCTTCAGATGATGGATGACTAGAATGCAAAGCATCCAGTGAATAAAGGAAAGCCTTTTCTGTGGACACTGCTGCAGCAAGCAGACATGCGAGAGCAAAACACACCCTAATTTAGCCCCAAATCTTATGTATAAATTACTTCAAAGGGGATCACAGACTTAAATGTGAAATGCAAAACTTGTAAGACTTACAAATACACTTAGAGTAGAAATCTTTAGGATTTAGCGGCGGGAAAGAAGTATTTGACTCAGTCAATAGCATAATCTGTGAAAGTGAAAAAAATTGATTTCATTAAAATTTAAGCTCTCCCCCTCACTTCTGAATAACCTTGTTAAAGAGATTGAAAGGCAAGCTATAGACTGGGAGAAAATATCTGCAACCAGATACCACAGAAGATGACTGTGCTGAGAACTTTCAGAACATTACAGGAAAATGTTAAACAAAAGGAAAAGAAAACACAAACTATCTATCTTTAAAAGCTGGACAAAAGAAATAAAGAGATAGTTTATAAAAGAAACCACCAGTACATAAAAGATGTTAAAGGTCACACCGGCCCCTAGGGAAAGGAAGTGCTTGCCTGCGCTGCAATGGCAGTACAAAGTTAGCACAATGGCTACTGTTTTAGAAAGTAGCAACAGCCCATGCTGGTGACGCTTCAGTGAAATTAAATCTCTCCTAGTCAATGGCTGCGTTTCTGGGCATTACGCCCTGGAAAATCAGCACTTATACAAAAACTGTATATAAAACTGTGGATGGAAATATCAGTTTTAGACACCAACTGAAACCAACATAGATGTCCATTAACTGGTAAATAAACAGTCTACCCACACTGTAAATTACACTCTGACCCACAAGAGTGGAAGGAGCGAAGACCTGGTAAATGCTCCACCTGGAGAGATCGCAGATGAATGACACGGAGAGAAAAAGCTCACCCCAAAGTTGCAGAGTGCAGAATTCTAGAATTGGTGGGATTTTAGCAATGGAGGACAGGTTTTGGTTGCCAGGGCTGAAGAAAGTGCTGGGAACACAAAGCGTTGGGTGTAGCTGTGAAAGCCTACTCATGAGGAACTGTGTGCCAACAGAAATGATCTAAATATCAGTTCACCAACATCAATAGCCTAGTAAGGACGTATAGAGTTCATCTCTGTTATTTCTTAAAACTCTGTGTACATGGGGTTGGGGATTTAGCTCAGTGGTAGAGCCTAGGAAGCGCAAGGCCCTGGGTTCAGTCCCCAACTCCGGAAAAAAGAACCAAAAAAAAAAAAAAAAAAAAAACTCTGTGTACATATAGAAAAAAATATAAATTCATCAAACAAATGTATATCTTATAGCTGATAGATTAGAGAAGCACTCTGTGTCTCTCTTATACACACACACACACACACACACACACACACACACACACACACACACACTGTGTAGCCTGTAGAACACATCTTCCTGGTCTGCTCAGAGCTCATTGCCATGGTTTTTTCAATATGTCCACCAGGCATTCCCTGAATTTTCCTGTTCTCTCTCCCCTTCCTTATTTCCCTTTCCATTCTCCTCTTTGCTTCTCCCTCTTCCTGAAAAATTTGGTCCAAAGGCTGAGAGATGAGACGGAACAGGTGTTCTGAACCTGAGGTAGGGAATGATGTGACTGGGAAGACTATTCATTCTCTGAAGGGCATTCAGGCCCATAGCAGGGTGACAAGGTGTTCATGTTGGGGAAGACAGTGAAGTGCTCAGAAAATGTTAGGGATGGACAAGGAGGCCCCCTACTGAGGGAATTTACAGTGGAGGAGAATGGACTTGTGGGAAGTTAGAATCCACACTGGTATTGGTTTGGAATTGGTGGTATTAGTACAAACTCATGGTTTTCGAGGTACACCATTTAGAATAAATGAAGTTAAGTGTGTGCATTTGTAAGCTGGGAGATGGGTCAGTTGGTAAAATGCCTCCTGTACAAAAGTGGGAGCTTGAGTTTGACTCTCAGAGCTCATTTTCAAAAAGCCAGGTGTGATGGCACAAACTTGGAATCCTTCAAAGGGGAGACAGTGATAACTGTGTCCCTGTGCCCACTGGCCAGCCATTCTACCATACCTGCAGAACTCCAGGCCAGCAAGAGAACCTGCCTCAAAAAGCAAAGTACACATTGCTTGGGTTTGACCTCTGACTTCTATATGTATTTCACATGTGTCCACCTGCACATGTGTGCATTTGCACACATATAGACACATGACAAAACAAACATGCATTTGCGAGTGTGGTTACGTGTGTGCACACATATATACATAAATACCTTCTCAAGCTCTGCCACCGAGAGCTCAGGTAAGAATCATCGAAGTCACGGGAGTACACTTAAGTCTCAGGATTTGGCTTCCTAACATCATTCCACTGGTGCTCTTTGGAGAAATGGCTAATCTCAGAGCTGGTAAGAAAAGTACAGGGTGATCTGGTGTCTCACTAATGCCAAAATTGAGGAAATGCTAAGAGAATGACAGAAAAATTTTATAGGAACTCAAGAATCAACTCAAACATGTTCTGATGGCTAGATCTAGGAGTTTACGTATATAACTAAATACGGCTAGGAACACATTACAACCAATTAATGACAGAAGTTCCACATCCATTCTGAAATAAGCTAATGAACAAACCGAAAGACTGATGAGGGGTGACGGATTTGCTTATCAATAACACAAGGAAAAAGAATAACTTGAAGCTGAGGAAAACTGTCAGGCGGCTCTTTAATCAAGAGATCAAAGCCAACATCACCAGTAATGAGAGGAACTGAATTGTGTGCCACCTGATAAGAAGCCAGCAAGAGAACGTCGTGTGGCTTTTTTGATTTCCCACAAAGGTGCATAACCTGGATCTCATAACGAGCAAGCATCAGACAGATTCAATTTGAGAGTCAGGTAACAAAATATCTGCCCTGTACTTTCCAGAAGTCGGAGGTGTGAAAAACTGCTGCTGACTGAAGGGAGCCCAGGAGATCTGACAGTGATCACAGCCCACAGTTCAGAACTGACTCTCACTAGGCAAGTGGGAGGGAGCATTTGGCAAAATGTATCTGAACTGTGGGGATTTGAAGGTGGTTTTCTATCTATTCAACGGCCCGACTTTGTGGCTTTCTTTTGGTGATGGGAATCAATGTTACCATCTGTTTTAGCTAGGGTTTTATTGCTGTGAACAGACACCATGACCAAGGGAGCTCCTATGAATGAAAACATTTTATTGGGGTTGGCTTACAGTTTTAGAGGTTCAGTCCGTTATCCTCATGGTGGGAGCATCCGGGCAGACATGGTGCTGGAGAAGGAGCTTTCTACACCCGATTAGAAGGCAGCCAGGAGGAGATTGTCCTCCACTCTGCACTGGGCAGAATTTGAGGACTAGGAAACCTCAAAGCCCTCCTACACAGAGACACTTCTTCCAACGAGGCCACACCTCGTAATAGTGCCACTTCCCATGGGCCCAGCATATTCCAACTACCACACTATCTGTAGAGAATAGCTATTGAGGAATTGAGAAATAATGGGATATAAGGCCAGAAACTTATTTAGATATGGGCAGGTGGGTTTACAAAAACAACACAAAAACATGCGTTGAAGGGCCTTGTTGTTTCTTGAATGAGAAATGTCCTTGTGAGGTCCTTGGATGTTGGTGCTGTTTGGAGAGGTTGTGAAGCCTTTAGGAGGTGGAGCCTTGCTAAAGGGGTGCATCACTGGGGTTAGCTTTGGGGTTAGCTTTTAGCCTGGCTTCACTTCCCATTCTCTCTGTGGCTGTCTGCTTCCTGTGTGCCTAGGAAATGCGATAGCCATCTTCCTCCTCCTGCTGCTGTACCGTCTGCATCACGATGGACTCCATCCCTCCATTTCCAAGATGGACATACTTTGCATTTTCCACGCATCAATCCTGAAGACTTTTATGATGTCTCTCTGAACAGGGCTCCGTTCACAGCACCAGAATAAGGCCAGCGGCGGGACCTTGAGCTTTCTGCTTATGTGCCGTTCAGCTCTGTAAGTTCTCACAAGAACCAGGAGTAACCCAAGTTCTACAGAGACAAAGACATCCAAGGAGACCATTGCCTCCTCCAAGTCCTTCCCTAGGTCGGACTTACTTCTCAGTTAGAGTGCTTTGAGTTTCCAAAGGTAAACCCTGGAACCTTCCTTAGCATGAGATCCCAAATGACACATATTTTAGAGGAAAATTTGGAAGAGCATGGGGAAGGCTTTGAAAACCTTTCTTAATGAATCATTTTGGCAAGGTAAGGATACTAAATGATTGGCTCAAAAATGTGTATTTTGCTGTCTTATACTTTTCAGTTATTTGATGAGTAGAGTATAAGCAGGCCCTTAAGTCTGTTGTGGCTGACTCTCCATCTGACCATAGACCTTTGGACACAAAGGCATGATGTCTTTGGTCAGCAAAGACATCATCTATGTTACAGTAATTTAATAGCCTTTTGTTTTGCGAGTAAGCATCAGCCTCCAGCCCAAACACAAATGAAGAAGAGGGCATGGCCATTCTCTACGAATAAATACGGTTAGGACATTAATCTCGTTGAATTTTTGGTTATGTTGAGGGAATTCTAGTTATGGCCTCTCACTATGTATTTCAGAAGGTTTTAGAAATTAATAAACAAACAGATGAACAGAGATGAGGAAACAACCGCAGTCCTCAGGGGCTGGATTCCCTGGGTGCGTCCATAGTTCTCTTTGCCCTAAAAGGGACTCATTAGGACTCTAAAAGTCTGTGACCTCGAGGGTGGCAACTGGAAGCAAAAACACATGTGTCTCGTTGAGATCATTTTTCTGTACTTTGGAGAGCAATTTCTGTGGGTCCAATTCTTGAATCCCCAACTCAAAGCATGTCTTCGAATCTTCAGTGTGGTGGCAGAGAAGGAGGCGGGGCACTTAGGAGATGGCTCAGTCAATAAAATGCCTGCTAGAAACCGGAGCACTCAGTTCCGATCTCCAACCTGCAGAAGAGGAGTGGGAAAAGAGTCTCAGAACCATAGGACACCAAAGAAACAAGGCCGTCCATAGCCACTTGATCAAAACTCATGTGATCTCACCGAGACCGGAGCAGCATGAACGGGGCTGCCAAGGCACCAGATAGGATCCTAAAGTCCAAAGGCAATGGGATCATGTGTCCCCAGGAGTCTCACTGGGGAAACAAACAACCCTTAGGGGTAGATGCCCAGATGGTCAACAGAAAATGAACTAAGTGGCAGTTCTGGAGGTTCCGTGTCTCCTGATGATATGTCAGGGCTGTTCCTTTAAAACAATTATCTCGGGTCTCTCTGGTCCGCCTCAGGGTCCTGTGCCATGAGCTCCATGCAGTTTAACAAGGGCCCATTCCATTGGCAGGGGCCAAGATCCAGCTCCTGTCCAAATGTGACCCCCAAAAGGAAGCTGAACTCTGAAGCTGGTTAGAGGGACTCAAAGGCCTCTCCATCGGTTCTGACTTCCAGAAGGGCTGAAAGATGTGGTTATCCCAGACACAACACAAACAAGCTGCCACCCAGCGGGCTCTGCGTGCCTAAGATCAACTGTTCCGCGCAGTGCTGGCAGCAGTGGGGAAACTCCAATTTCCTCAAAGCTATGCTCAACCATGGCATGAACCCTGTGGACCTGTTTGAAGCCGACGACCTGTGAGAAAGAGAGGGGGAAGGGGAGGGAAAAGGGGAGAATAAAGAGGGGAGAGGGGAGAGGGGAGAGAGGAGAAGGGAGAGGGGAGAGAGGAGAAGGGAGAGGGGAGAGGGAGACTTCTGGAACTTGCTTCAATTCTCCTGCCTCAGCTTCTAGAGGGCTGGGATGACAGACGTGTGTTATCTATGCTCCCTTCTCACCCACCATGCTTCGCTTCCTTCCCAGGATTGACCCACAAGGCAGGGAGCGTGGGAGTCCTTGAAGGGATAGCCAGGCTGTGGATTTCTCAGTGGGCTGTAGGAGACACTGGCCCCCACAGATGGAAATGAGTTGGAAAGAGTTTCCATTTTCTCATCTCTTCTGCATCGGTTTGTGGTTTATGAAACCGTAGAAATTGTAGGCAGTTCCAGTGAAAGAAAACAAGGGGTTTGTGTTTTATTTGTTTTTCCCAAAATATGGGGGAGCACCTGGCTTAAAATACTGCAGGCATCATGGGGATTGTGTTTGCTATACCAAGGCTCTCAGACCTCACCCTCCCAACCCCTGAGGGGAAAGTGAGGGCTGGAACTGAGGCAAGCCAGACAGGAGGAACACACCTGCCGTCCTCCGTTCCTCTGGGGTTTGTAGGTCCCAGCTCTTGGTGTGCAGGTCTTGTTTAGCAGGTCCTGCAAAAGTGCTGTGTGTGACCTACAGGGGCTCTTCCTGCACTGCCAGATAATATAAAACTCCTAGTGTGGACCAAAAACAACAACAAAAACCCTCCATTTCTAAGAAATAAATTATCTCATTTTTTAAAATTTGATTTTATTTATGCACACCCCTCCTCCAAACTTTACACTACAGGTCTTTTGGCTTCCAGTTTAGTGTTTTTGTGGGACTCCTGAGTAAGCAAAGAGAGGTTCTCTGTTTATTCTGTCTTTTCTTGGGCTCTTTTCCTTTTATTTCTTTGTTTTGTCTAATTCTGGTGTGTGAGTTTTCGTTTTATCTTTATTTCATTGTATTATTCCCACCTAGAAGCCTGTTTTCTTTCTAATGAGAGACAGAAAGTGGGTCCAGATGCAAGGGGAGGTGCGGAGGAACTGGGGGTGGGGGGAGCAGAATGGGGAGAACAGTAATCAGGATATGCTATGCGAGGAAGAAACATTTTCAATAAATAAGTTAATTGGGTTGAGATTTGGAGCTTAAGTGGAAATACAATAAGTCTGTCTGTCTATGCTGTTCCTTAAAATACCATACTAATTTGTGACTTGGGGAAAAAATCTAGATAGTTCTATCAGGTAGCACGAATTGTCCCTGCGTCTCTGGCTCCCACAGAAGACAGCAGACTCCGGGTCGTGACATAGAGCACTGCCTGCCAGGATGTCAGGGAGGCTTCCCACTGCCCACCTCAGTTTTCAGTCAACTCCTAATGAAGGGAGATTCTCTTCTCATTGCTGGACCTTGTTCTTTCCTGGAAGTGAGAAAGCAGCTAGCATTAGTACACACCCCTGGTGTCCTCCAGTCATCTGATAACCAAAGGACAGAAGGTGACTCCACAGGTCTCCTGGGAACCACGATGAAGCGACGGAGTAAAGTTGAAACACTCTGGAACTCACTTGCGGTTCAATACGTCTGTTCATATGCACAGCCCTCAACTTCATATTCCATGGAGTGTGGGCTGGGGGCAGCTGGATGAAATGAAAGGGTACACAGACAAATAGGCAATGTCCCCAAAGCAATGAGCCACATTTCTCTACTCTTAGTTTTGGAAAAGGCAAATATGCTACGCTTTCCTGCTAAGAGTGAGGCATTGAGCGTTTCCTGTACGGTGGGTAGAGGAAGGGGCTGAGGAGGACTGTAGTGTTTAGCTGAAAAAGTAATTAAATGTCTATATTTAATGCCATGACTTTGTTACAATATAAAATTGTAAAAGACAACATTACATTTTTCTTTTAACTGTACATCCATAATTAAATCCAAATAAAGGTTTATTAGAGCACAAAGTTATAGGGCGTTTTCTTTTTAATTTATTATATTTGTTGCCTATTTGATTTAATCATTGTTCAATCTAACATCATACACATCAATGTAAAAACAGATTTTTTTGTTTATGAAAATTCTTATTTTCTAGATTATTTTGATGAAGGCTTTCTTGGGCTTTATGTTTAGCCGAGAAAGATCAACGAAGTTCTGCAGAACGCTTCTTGAACTTGAAGTTGGATGTGATTATGTTTACAGGACTGGCTTTCTCTTCGGTTCAACACATTAAGCACTATTGTTTCAACAGCCTTGCTGTGTCAAACTGTTGTTTCTGGCATTTCATATAAGCACAAGGTCGAGCAGAATAGAAAACATCAAATAAATTTCTCAGCAGGAATTCCAGCTTCCCTCCCCTATAAGTTCATACTTTTGATTTCTAGGAAGAAACAAAAATCTTCTAGGGGGATAAGATTATTTGAATTTGGCTCTCGTGGCTTATAGAGCATTGAATGTATAGTATTGCATATCTTAGTGGAGAATCTGTACAGTAGATGCTACCTACGAATCTTGGATGGTACAGAAAGAATAATCCTAAAATGAAATATATTTTGATTCTTGTACTTGTGCATCCTGAGTCCCTCCTTAGATAATACTCTAGGAATATGAATCCCGATGACATCTTATTTCTGCACTTCCCATTGTTTCAATCGTTCTAAACTTTGATATAGGAATGTCTTTTAAAGTGTTTAGTCATCGTCGTACATAAAACAATGTGCAGCACTTTGACATTGTTTGCCTTTGTGTGGTTGGGAAAAAAGGGGGAAATAAATTGTTTGTATAGTGCTGAAAATGGAGGTTGGGATTAAATTGACCTAAGGTTAATGATAGGATGAAGGTCAACTGTCAAGTAGCAAGAAAATGGTATCGCCTTAGCAATAATTAATGTTGAGCAATGACTAGAGTTCAGATTATTGTAATGAGAGATGATATGGTGTTGTGGCTGTTCAGAGGTCAGTGTTACTTGGCTTCCTATAGTTCGGGGGTAAACAAGGAGAACTTTCTAGTAAAAACAATGTAACTTGATACAATGAGCTTTCTGTGACACACAGTTCACAGGAGGCATTGTTAGTGTGTATACAAAGTTTATAAAATATGTAACAGTCAATGTTTAAGGACACCCGCCCCTGAATGGACATGGGGGGGGGGAAGCAGGGAGGTGTTTATTTAACGGTAGAAAACAGAACAAAATTATAGTTTTCAGACTTGCATATGCTGGCTATTATCCTGCAATTCTAATGAGTCTGTTTTTAAATCCCTCATTTTCTGAATGGCACCATTCTTCCCATAATATATCCCCAGTTGTCCTTGCCCTGATAATGTATTACACCAATATATCATTAAAGCAACAGATATATTAGAGTCATACATTATCAGAGCAAAGCACTCAAGGGGTGATGTATTTCATGAATGATGGCTCCATCTTGGGCAGTGCAGGTACAGTAGCAGAATCAGTTTAATGAGAAGAAAGAGCCCAGGTTGCAGCCCTGGAATTGACTAACCTGGTAAAAAGTGACCTCAAGTGTACTGTGGATTCTGGTTTCTACTGGACCATTGTATGTGCTGAGTTTTGATTTCAAAAAATAGTGGCAGGAAAGTCTTCCGTGGGAGAGGATGCGGTATTTTTTTCTGGTAAGGAAAGTTCTTGGAGGACAGTCTTGAGTCTCTCAGGTCAGACATACAACATCTCCTGAGACAGGCTGTCAACTGTGTTTGGTTTCCTGACCCATTCCCCACATCCAAGCACTAGTTTTCCTTCAACTCTGCCAAGTTCCCTAATCTTGGACAATCTTGGACAGGTGCTTTCCAAATCATGATCAATAAATGAATAGGACCAGCCCTAAAGATGCTCAGTACTTCCAGAAAAACAGAGCTGCACAGTCGGAGACAAAACCAGTCAGTTTCCCCACAAAGGGCGTCTGTCAGCTCTGCCCTGCTGCTCTTGAAGAGTAGATAGGAGATTCCAGTCTTCTCAGATTTCAGAAAGGATGGGCGCTGTCTGTCGCCATCTTCACTCTGTCAATGCTCAATTTAGGACTTCAGGCTGGGGGAGGGGAGGGCCTTGAGAATACCTGTGGGTATACTGACTTTATACCAGATATGCCTGTGACTTGTGTCGGTATCCTGGCCTCTCTACTGTTGCTGTGATCAGATACATAGCACATTCACATTTGGAAGGATTATACTCCTTTGAACACTCCCAAGTCCTTCCAACTCTTTGCCAGAAGGACCTCCCGTTCAACGCCCCCCAGCCCCCATCTCGCCTTCCATTGGATGGCGGCCTTTCATGCTCTCTCTAGGTGTTGTTGGCTGCAGATTTTCATTTCTCAGAAGAAAAAAATCTTCTAGGGGGATAAGATTATCTGAATTTTGCTCTCATGGCTTATAGAACACTGAAAACTGCTGTTCGCTCTCATTCTCTGCCATCATTCCTATGTACTCTGGAAGCCCAGGAATGAAGCTGTCTATAATCAGAGTGGGTCCTCTCACACTGGTGAATGTAATTAAGAAAATCCAGGGCTGGAGAAATGGCTCATTGGTTAAAATCACTTGCCACTCTTAAAAAGGGCCTGAGTTCAGTTTCTAAGACCCATATGGAGGCTTGAAAATATCTATAAATAGCTTTTAGAGGACCCAACACTTTTCTGACCTTTGAAGCCACCAGACATGCAGCTGGTGCATGTACATACATGCAGACAAAATATTGATGTTATTTAAAAATAAAACATTAAGAAAGAAAGAGCAATTTGCAAATTCATTTGGAATAACAAAAAACCCAGAATATCGAAAACTATCCTCAACAATAAAAGAACTTCTGGGGGAATCACCATCCCTGATCTCAAGCAGTATTACAGAGCAATAGTGATAAAAACTGCAAGGTATTGGTACAGAGACAGGCAGATAGACCAGTGGAATAGAATTGAAGACCCAGAAATGAACACACACACACCTAGAACCATACACCTTGACAAAGGAGCCAAAACCATCCAATGGTAGAAAGAGCATTTTCAACAAATGGTGCTGTTGGTTAAACTGGAGGTCAGCATGAAGAATGCAGATCGATCCATTCTTATCACCATATACAAAGCTTAAGTCCAAGTGGATCAAGGACCTCCACATCAAAACAGATACACTCAAACTAATGGAAGAAAAAGTGGGGAAAAGTCTCGAACACATGGGCACTGGGGAAAATTCCCTGAACAAAACACCAATGGCTTATGCTTTAAGATCAAGAATCGACAAATGGGACCTCATAAAACTGCAAAGCTTCTGTAAGGGAAAAGACACTGTCATTAGGACAAAACGGCAACCAACAGATTGGGAAAAGAACTTTACCAATCCTACATCTGATAGAGGGCTAATATCCAAAATATACAAAGAACTCAAGAAGTTAGAAGTTAAAAAATGCATGCTGAAAGGGGCCGGATATAGCTCTCTCCTGAGAGATACATCCAGAGCATGTCCAATACAGAGGTCAATGCTAGCAGCAAACCACTGAACTGAGAACAGGACCCCTTTGGGGGGAATTAGAGGAAGGATTGAAAGAGTTGAAAGAGCTTGCAACCCCATAAAAACAACAATGCCAACCAACCAGAGCTTCCAGCTTTTCACTACTGAAAGACTAACCCATGGAGTGATCCAGGGCTCCAACTGCATATGTAGCAGAGGATAGACTTGTTGGGGCACCAGTGGAAGGGGAAGCCCTTGGTCCTGCCAAGGCTGGACCCCCAATGCAGGGGAATATTGGGGGGCAGTAAGGTGGATGGATGGGAGAATACCCGTATGGGGGAGGTGGAGGGGATGGGGGAGCTTATGGACAGGAAACTGGGAAAGGGAATGACATTTGAAATGTAAATAAAGACATATCTAATAAAAAAGAATATTAGAATCTAAGCAGTAAAATCATAAAAATAAATGCTAAATGGGTTAGAAAGAAAGAAAGAAAGAAAGAAAGAAAGAAAGAAAGAAAGAAAGGGGCTGGGGATTTAGCTCAGTGGTAGAGTGCTTACCTAGGAAGTGCAAGGCCCTGGGTTCGGTCCCCAGCTCCGAAAAAAAAAAAAGAACCAAAAAAAAAAAAAAAGAAAGAAAGAAAGAAAGGAAGAAAGAGAGAAAGAAAGAAAGAAAGAAAGAAAGAAAGAAAGAAAGACAAGCCCCTTATGGACCTGTCCACAGGTCAGTCTCGCCTAAACCGTACCTCACCAGGACACTCTTTTCAGGTGATTATGGACTGAGTCAGGTTACAATAAAAACTAACCATGCCAGTTAGTGTGGGGATCTTTATAGCAAAACCCCAGCTGTATCGTAACTCTTTCTAGGTAAAAATCACGTTTCTTGTTCCTTGCCACTTGGGGCACCTAGACATGACCTATTAAAAAAAAATCCAAGGAAAGGAACAGGATATTTATAATAACTTAAAGGTAAGCTGGCAAGGAACTGCAACTGACAAAAAGAATTCCATTAATCATGGAGCTGGAGTGGAGAGCGGTTGTGGTCTACGTAGCAACTTCTTGCATTTGAACACGTCTTCAAGAAAGGTTTATTCATTTACAGTCATGATTCAGAGTATACTCACAGCCGTGAACTTATCCTGTCCTTTCACCTCCCTCTTTTCCTCCCTTCTTCTCCCCTCTTCCTTCTCCCTCCCTCCCTTTACCCATCCCTCTCTTCCTGCCTTCCTCTCTCCACCCTTCTGTCCCCAGAAAAAAAAGCAATCTCTTTCTACTGGGAGCCCAGAGCCAGCAGCAGCCACCACAGAGAGAGCATGAAAGGCTGGCATCCTCTGGAAGGTGAGGGGGGGTGTGGGGTATAGAACAGAAGGGTTTTCTGGCAAATATTTGGAGGGATTTGGGTGTGTTCAAAGGAGGGGTATAATCCTTCTAAATGTGATTTTCACAGTAATTTTTGGGAGTATTTGTCACATGGGTTTTTCTTAGATTCTTCTTGGTTGGAGATGTTTGTTAACTAACAGACCATTTTCTAAGTGGATGACTCAGAGAGGTGGATCTATTCCTTAAGGGACTGAGCACCTTTTAAGAGATTGACAGATATTCCTGGCGGGAGATGGAGAGAACTGGCTTGAGTCTTTCTGCTTTCTTTCTTTGTTTGAAAATGCGTTCCAAAGCAACATGCACGTGTATTAATTGTATGCAAAAAAAGAGGGCAAATTCTGGGTCAGATTTGTGGCAAAGGAGTAAGGAGCTCATTCAGCAGATACAGAAGCAGGACTGAGGGTAAAGGTTCTTACCTCACAGATGGACTTGAGTCCTCTTGTATGCGTTGATCGGCAGCCGTGCCATGTAATACTGAATGTTAGGAAGAAAAATTCAGTGTTACTACTAATATTTGTTTTACCAGAACAGATTGAGTCTCAACAATAGTATCCAGTCTCTGAGGTGCTGTGGATTAATCCATTAATTTTAAGAATCTCATAAAGTGCACCCATTGAAAAGTAAGAAGCACATATCCACCAGTGAAAAATTTAACAATCATAGCAGAATAACACACACACACACACACACACACACACACACACACACACACACACACACACCACACACACGAGCTTAGCCACACCATCTGTTACTACGAACCAGTCCATGGAAGAAAAGACAAATATTTTAAATTGAAGCTACAAGTAAAACACATCTATCAGATCTCTTATTAAGTGGCTCTTGACATTTAAGAACCCGATCTACGTGGTTCTGTACCAAGAGGGACATCTACACACCTTCTTCATTTTCTGAGTTGAGTATCTAGGAGTCACGTGTGAGTCAAGTCACTATACAGCGATAGGGGAGTCACTTAAGACAGAACAAGTTCACATGGGAAGCTTTAGGATCCTTTCGTATCATCGTGGTTTGAATCTGGAAAACGGACGAATTATCAAGATCTTTGAGACAGGAGCATCCAGGGACTGGCATATGTCACTGGGGCTTTGTGTGACTCTGCCTCCTCGGAAGGGTTTGACAACACACAGTTGAAGGCCTTGTTGGTTTTCATTTTCTTTGTCTATAAAGTATGTAAGTCTACTTACACAAATTTATTTAAGAATAATCACAGAGATTCAACAAATGGGACATTTGTTTGACTGTTAACCAGAATAGCTGGGTTTTTCCAACAATGCAATGCTCAAAACTAGAAAATTATTTCAGTCTACCATGAAATGAACAGTGGACACCTATGTATATTTCTGAAAACAATCATAGAAAAGAGTGAGTGAGGCCACTGTATGAAAAGTCCGTGCTCTGCAGCAGCGGTATCCAATTGTTCCTCTCTGGTTAATAAAACACACGCGTGTGAACACACGGGCAGAGTCCGGAAGCTCTGTTCATGCACAGAGCTCAGATGCACGCTCTGACATTGGCCGTGATTGAGTTTGTGTGGCAGTTGTATGAACTTGGCGTTTGCTTATTTGCGGCACTTTCATGTTCTAAACGGAACCAGTTCAAACTTACTTTAATGCACTAGAATGGGAAGGCGGGCTAGGACGGTGGAGAAGGAGGAAGAGCAAACCTGAGTAGGATTATTTTCCTCCACGTGGTCTATTTTATTGGTGTTACGTGAAATTGGTCAATCACTAAAGTATTGGCAGGTTCATTTTATATTCAGAATCTGAGACACTGATTCTCTGCCAACTCGATAAGCTTCAGTAGGAGCGACATCCTCGTAGAGCAGGTGAGAAGTCTGGCTCTGCACTGACTCTGCTCACAGGGCGGGGCTGCCTTACCTACCATCATCCTTTGTGAGGGCACAAGGAGCCACGACGTGGGTGTGTGGGAACAGCAGTGTACGAGCTGATGGTGTCTCACGGTTCTTTAACATTTGGTGCCGCTAGAATTTAAAATCTTCCTTATATCCTACCTACAATGCTGTAGCAAGGTCACCCAGGAGTTCATCAAGGGGAGAGCTGTGAAACAGTCAGGGAACTCGGGGGCTCGGTAACGGAACTTAGGCGCGCTAAATCTCGAGCGAGAAGGCCGAATAGCCACCGTGACTCTCTGCGCTTTTAATTTAAGAGAGAGCACTTCAAAACATTAGAGGGAATGCAGGGAAAATAAAAACCGTCCTTAAGCAAATACATGCTTCATTTGCAGATTCATGCGCTCTCCGATCGCACCCCCTTCTGCCCACACTATATTCAGTCCCGTGGGGGAAGGTAGGCTGGAATTGTGCACGTTCTGAGTTTTACAATATGGTTTAGCCAGGACACACGTTCTGTAGGAAATGTGACCTTCACATCAGGTGGACATGGCATGGGTAAAGGTGGGAATGGGCAAGCGACATGGTAACAGAAAAATGCCTGAAGGGAAGTTGAAATGAGTGTCTGGCATACAGGGTTTTGGAAGCCTCCTTAGATTTTTCCTCAGAGGAGCAGAGGAGTTGGAGGTCACTGTAGGTGGGGCTTGAGAGGTGACTGGAAAGGGGCAAGGGAGAATTAAAATGAATGAAGGAATCAGTACAAGGCTATAGGAAACAGGTGTATTCGTATTGCATGTCAGATACCAACAAAGAGGCATTGTTTCTTCTTGATAGAAAGAGAAAACCAGAGACCCTCAAAAAATAATGTCTGGAAAACTTTATTATCAATACATCAATTTGGGTTTCTCTCTTGACTATTACTGAATTAAAATTTAATTACAGAAGTAATGTATACTTCAAACCAGGCCTGGTAGCATATACCTTTTAATCTTAGCACTCAGGAGACAGAGACAAGGTTAGTTTGGTCTATACAGCAGATTCCAGGCCAGCCAGGACCATGTAATGAGACCCTTACTCAAGAAAAGAAGAGAAAAGGAGAGGAGAAGAGAGGAGATTGTAGTGTATGATTTAAAGAACAAGAAATAAATTCAGATAATGTGGAGATGGGAACTGAGGGTGTAGGACGGTGGTAGAATGTGTGTGTGTGTGTGTGTGTGTGTGTGTGTGTGTGTGTGTGTGTGTGCATGTATACATATATACACATACACAAAGAGAGAGGGTATTTAAAAGAGAAAGTGATTGGGTTATTTTCTTGATTTAAATTTTCAGTTCTTTATATATTCTAGATATTAATCCTCTGTTGAAAGTACAGCTGGCGAAGGTTTTTTCTTACCTCGTTATTCCATTGAGAGTTTCCTTTCCCAAACAGAAACGTGTTACTTTTTGGGAGTTTCTATTTTAAAATGCTGGCCTTATTTCCTGCCCTCCTGGGTGTCACCTGCGTGACACGTGGAAGGACATATGTCACTGTCTCCTCTAGTACTTTCACAACATCTGATACTTTTAAAAGTAGTTCTTGCGCAGAAAATCCAAATGAACCTGAAAAAAAAATGCCAGGAATTAGTAATGACATTATAGCAGTTCGTGTCGCTGAAGATCAGAAGGTTGGTATGTGCTGTGGATTTGGTGTCCTGAGGTTAGGTATACTGTCTATTTCAAATTAACCCTTGCAAACGATGGAATGTAACTGGACAGGTAGAAGAAATTCTGCATATGGATGACTAATTGGTCTGGTACCACTTTTTGTTTGCTTATTGCCTTCCATTCAAGCCTTTGTTGAAAAACAGGTGACCAGTTTTCCAAGCTCGTTTGTTCAGTTACTCTGTCCCTCCTTTCACTGTCTTGATTATAATAGTTTTATATTAAATTAAAAATATAGCACTCTCTCAACTTTGACTTTGTGGAGAACATTGGCTTGACCACTCTTCAGTGGCTTCTTTGTATCAATTTGATGACATCCAGGACACTGCTGGGATTTTAACAGATTATAGTCCATCTATTACCAAGACTGTTATGTTGACTACATTGGGTCTCCTCATCCATGAATGCAGAATAGCTCTTATCTAACTCTGCTCTGATTTTTTTTGTCAGACTTGTTTTTTATTTTACTCATAAAGATGTGTGTATTTTGTTAGACTTATTTATTTTGAACATGCACGAACAAATGGCAAATGTGATTTTAGTTGAAAATAGATTCTTTATCATAAACCATTCTGATCATCGTTTCTCCGCCCCCAACTCCTCCTTACCTCCCACCCTCAAATTCATATTCCTTTTTCTCTTTCACACACAAGGAAACAAACACACATTGAAACAAACAAGTGAATAACGAACTAATAAATAAACAATATTGAATTAAAAACCAACAAACCAGAATAGGATAAAACAAACAGAAAAAAAGCCAAAGAAAAAGCACAAGAGACAAATAAATTCAGAGACACGCAAACTTTATGCACACACAGAATCCCATAAAAACATAAAATCAGGAACCATAATGTATAAACAAAAGACCTGTAAGGTTTAAGAAACAAAACACAGTGACACAAAATAACCCCCAGGCAAAGCATTATCAGACCAAACAAAGAAACAAACAAACAAACCCAAACAATCACTCCAAAATGACCACTGAGCTTTTCTGTGTTGTCCGTCTACTGCCCAGGCTGGCCCCTAAGTGTGCTTTATATACCCAGCAAGACTACTTGCTTTGTTTGTGAGTAATTACTAACTGCAGATAGCTTTTGGCTTAGAGATGAGGGCCTTTGTCCATTTCCTCTCTAGCACTGGGCTCTCATCTGGCTTAGACCTGTGCAGGACCAGAACTTGCTGTCACAGTCCGAGTTCTTGTGCATACTGCTTCCGTTACATCTAGAAGGCTCGTTTCCTTGGTTCCTCCATCCCCACGGGCTCTTCACAATTTTATCTGTTTCATCTTCTGCTGAGTTCTCTGAACCCTAAGGAGAGGGGTTTGACAGATACATACCATTTAGGACTGAGTGTTCCAAGATCTCTCTTTCCCTCCCCACCCCCTTCTGCACGTTGCCCAGTTGCGGGTATCTCTGTTTGTTCCCATCTGCTGTGAAGGGGTGAGGAAGACTCTTACCTGTGAGCATATCAGAATGTCATTAGGACTCATTTTATTGCTATGTTGCTGTAGTAGAATCATAGTATTTGGCTTTCCCCTAAGTCTACTGCCTGTCTGCTCTCAGATTGTTGGCCACCAAAACAGTATCAGGCATGGGTTCTGTCTCATGGAGTGGGCTTTAAATCCAACCAGACTGTCGTTGGTTATTCTCACAGCTTTTGTGTCCCTGTTGTGGCAGCAGATCTTGCAGACAGCTCATCATTGTAGATGAAAGTTTGTAGTTGGATTAAAGGGATGAGGGCTCTAGGTTGACACCAGTTTGACTTCTCCATGTTCAATGAGTTACATAGGTATTGTCTCCATCCATTCACAGAGAGCAACCAAAAGCCTTGGCGATAGCCTGGGCTGTTTGGGGGTTTCCACAGGGCTGTTTTGGCATTGCAATAACTTAATTAAGTGCAACCCATTCCCAGCACTGGAGATTTCATTTGGTGGTGACAGTTGTCTAGTTGGGGCTTTCTCTCCTCTGTAATTTGGTAATTTCATTTAGGCAAATGTGTTTTGACTTCATGTTTTGCTTAACTGTTTCTTATATATAAGAAAGCAGTGAACACTAGATATAAACCTTCTGACTGTAGGGTACAATTTACTATAATTTATTAGTTCTTGGGATTCTCTAGTTTTCCAGTTCATTTGGATTTCTTGTCTAAATAATTATGTCATCTATAATTATTTTTTCTTTACCAAACTGTCTACCTTGATTTCATTTTCTTGTTTTATTTGACCAGGAAGAATTTCCAGGACAATGATAAAGGACAACGATGAGAAAGGATGTCTTCCCTTGCTACCCATCTTAGCAGTAAAACCTTCTCCCCAGCATTATGCTAGCTGTTGAATATTTGTACCTATTAGAGGGATTTTCTAATATTCTAAAATGTGTTCGAGGGTTTCCTTTTGCCAGATGCTTTTTCCTATATACACTGATATGATAATGTAATTATTATAGAAGTGAAGGATTTGTCAATATGGATTCCTCAGTTGTAACAAGTGTATCATCGTTAGCCTGTTGATAGGATGGATTGTAGGGATTGATTTTCAAACGGTGAACGAGCCTTTCAGAGCTGGGGTGAATCTCGTTTGATTATGATATGTAATTCATTTCAGACATTATTGCATTGTCTTTCCTGATATTTTGTTGGGGATTTTTGTATCCATGCTTATGAAGAACATTGCTTTACAGATTTCTTTTCTGGTAACATTTTTGTCTGAACTCAGAGTGACTTAAATATTCAGAAAATTGGAGATCTCAGATGTGATTTTTAAAACTAAGTGCTGCAAAGGAACTTTGGGCTATCCCATAGCCCAGGCAGAATCAACTCAATTAGACTGTGCTTGAAGCTGGTGTCAGCTGGTCTTCCTGCCTCCTTGGTCCTTAGAACTGCCTGGGTTCCCAGGCTGGTGTGTCAGGGCCCCGATGACCCTACAGCTCCTCAGGGCCCCTAATAACCTGTTGCTCTGACTCAGGCACCTAACGTGAGCTAGTGCTGTCCCGTGTTGTGCCACACAGGCACAGTACACAGAAAGAGCAGATTTATGACATTGTGACAAACCAAGATGGCCTTGCAACCTCAGCCTGGTTCTAGCTGTCTTGAGAGGTGAAGTGACCAATCCCTGCCCACCTACACCCACATGTGAAGGAATCTCGCCTTCATTTTATGCTTTCTGACGTACACATTTAGATTGTTCTTGATCTGTACTGTATCATATAAATAATTATCTATTTCAAAAATAATTGTAATAAAAGTAGATCTATGCAGGTGACCTGGGTAAGAGAGATCTATTTTATCCACTGAATATGAAGAACTATTAAAGAGGACAAGAGAGATACAAAAACTATATTCTTTAGAACATTTAAAAATTTTTATTTTTGTTATTTATTTGTGAGTAGACGTAAATATGCATGTGTATGTGCATGTATGTGTGTGCATGTATATGCGTGCATGTGTGTGTCCACATCAGTGTAAAGTAAGGAGCACCTCAGAGCTTCCCTGATCGTAGCAGGACAGGTGGATGTCATCCCGCACACAGCGGTCATTGGTAAAAAGTCCCCAGGGGGACTTCCAGGCAGTTCACCTCACTGTGAGCTTGTGGACAGTGTGGCTCCTGTGGCAGTGTGACTCCTCCAGGAAAGGTCTTCAGGCACTAGAAAGGGTTCCCTGAACTCATAAGGATGCCAAGGACAGCAATCAGATAAACTTGTTCTAGACTAGGGCTCAGATGCCCGAGAGCTGATAATCTCTGGTTTAGCCAGTTCCCTTGGTTCTTGGAGCAATTTGGAGATGAGTCATAAAAACCAAGGCAACAGCATTTGGCATCTAGAAGAAATAGGACTCAAACTTCACTGTTGAATTACTTAGGGTTTTCTCAGTCATGGAATTGTTTCCTGTTTAGATATCAACAGTTACTATAGCTTGTCAGACATCTGACTGTTCTGAAGGCTTGTAGTAGGTGTTAGGTATCTGAGGGAGTATAGAGCTCAAACACAGAAAGGCAGTGCTTCAACCTCTACCTCTCTACCCACTGTCTTCTATGACTGTATTCAACTACGTTCAACGCAGCACCCTGCACAGACACCTTCTCTCCCTCTCCTAGCTCTACCTCCCACTTTTTGACATGGCTTCACTATATGACACAGGTTAGCTTCAAACCCCTCATCCTGCTGCCTCAGCTCCCTGAGTATTTCCTGGGTTTGTGGGTGAGCACCATGCTTGGTTTCACAGACTACTTAATGAGCTCGAGTGCCCTTTCTCTGTGCTTTGGTAGTTTCCATACTTTTTCCAGGATGCAGGTTACCCCATCATAATAAGACATAAACTATGCCTTGTCTGTGGCTCTCCCTGTCCCTGGGGATCTTGTCTGATTTGGTCCACGAGGGCAATGGGACCAGAGATGACAAATGGGAGGCGTGTGTGTGTGTGTGTGTGTGTGTGTGTGTGTGTGTGTGTGTGTGTAGGGGGGTGTATAGCAGCCCTGTAAGTTCTGTGAATGATCACACCTGGACCAGCTGCAGAGTCTGATCAACTTTATATATAATTTGTGAGGACGGCAGGTAGGAATACCCAGGATGGGCAAAGACCATTGGCTGAGGACTTAGGGTACCAAAAATGCCTCATTAGCATGGGGAAGCATTTCAGGAATCTCAGGTGCTAGCTGAATGGGTTCTAGGTCTGACATTCCTGAGGGTAGAGGGTTTTGAATTCCCCAGAGGAGATGCCCAGCTAATGAAGAGAGGCCTCCATATTGCACTGGGCCCAGAGGCACTGGTCAATGGTAGGCTGGGACCTTAAAACTAGCAGAGTTTCCCCACATGCAGCGCCATAAGAATGCCTGAAATGGCAGGTGCTGAAGTTCGGCAGCCATCTCCAGCATCCCACTCACTACCATAGGCTGTCAGGGAGAGACACTTGTAGTGGGAGTTTGAGGACAGAGGATGAATATTTTGGTGCAGCATAGAGGGAGGAAACCTTAAATAGTGGTAATTGTAGCTCTCACACGGGAAGTGCTTCGGTGACAGTTGCTCTGGGGTATTTCACATTGGTCAGGTACCACCTCAGCTTGCAGCCCTACCATGCTCACTGTCTCTCCCTCTGCTCCTCTCCCATCCCAGATCTTCTTACCACATAAAACATGGTAGCCAGTTGAACTCCCAATCTCCTGAAGGCCCGGCTCTGCACTTGCTTTTGAACACCCTTGCTGTCTCACTGAGGAGAGACGTCATCCACCCTCGACCACACTTGGCAGGAGTTTTGAAATTCATTTTTCTTGTGCTTCTGCAGATCAATTTTTTTGACAGGGTTTGTTGCACCCTATAATCTGTGGACCGGGTGTGGGATGCGGGGTGGAGTGGTTTTCATTCTTGTTACAGATGGAGAAAAATGAGATGATTTATCTCAGAAAAGAAAAAGCCAAAAAAAAAAAAAAAAACCAGTTTAATAGTCTTCAAATAAAAATTCTCTTAGTACCCTGAGAGAGGTGGCTCAAAGAAGCACAAACTTAAGAAGGGCTTTGGAATGGACACCTGATTTTGTTCATTTTTTAATGAGTTTGTATCTACGTGCTCTTTGAAAATATAGATCAGCTCTCGACCCCATATGAACAACAATGCCAGCCAACCAGGGCTTCCAGGGACTAAACCACTACTCAAAGACTATACATGGACTGACCCTGGGCTCCAACTGCACATGTAGCAGAGGATGGCCTCGCTGGGCACCGATAGAAGGAGAAGCCCTTCGTCCTGCCAAGGTTGGACCTCCAGTGTAGGGGAATGTGGTGTGTGTGTGTGGGGGGGGGTAGGGGTGGGAGTGAGGGGGGGTGGATGGGAAGGGGGAACACCCTTATAGAAGAAGGGGAGGGGAAGAGGATAGGGGGCTTATGGACAGGAAACCGGGAAAGGGAATAACATTTGAAATGTAAATAAAGAAATATCCAATTAAAAAAATACTGGGAAAGTCAGATGTGGGTTGGTGCTAGATAATGTGTCTGGTGGCAGGAGAAGCCCATGTAGGCCTTTCCAATGCCACAGTGTAGGTAATGAAAAAAAACTAACTATCCACGAAGTCAAACTACATCAGCGCGTTCTTCAATCCCTGGAAAACCTGGGGAGAGAGGTGAAGACAGATAACCGAGAACTGAGGCAGAGCGGGCACAAGAGAACTGTTTTATCACAGTGCAAACTTCCTGGGAAAGGATTTCTATCCCTTTGACTCAGGAGAATGACATCATGAGGTCCTTCCGCACCAGCTTGTGAGCATCTCATGTCTCTCAGCTGAAACCCTGTGTCCAGAAGCTGCTAATACAAACTACACGCAGAGAGCACACTTCAGCCAAGGACGGCGTTCGTTGGAAGAGCTTCCACAGAGCTTCTGAGAACTAAACAGAGACAAGTTACCACGTGCTGGAGCGCATCTCTCAGCAGCTCCCATATGTCGTTTCCTGAGTAGGCACGGTGTGAACACACAAGCAGAACAAGAGTTTGGAAAGGAGGAGCATCTTGGTCACCTCCCGTTGCTTCAGTACCGACTCCAGCAGTTTAGAAACAATAGTTGGTTTGATTGATTGCCGTGGAAAAGTCCGAGCTTGCAATGCCTGTGCGGGCTCCGCATCGGCTGGGGCTTTTGTTGTATGATGACGTGGCAGATGGGTTGACGCGGCCAGACTGGGGAACTGCTCGCTCGAGTCTCTTCCTCTTACGAAACAACTCATACCACCCTGGAGCCTCCCTTTCATGGGCACGTCTAAGCTTAATGTTGTCCCAAATGGCCTCCGATTTAGAGTATTCAATTTCCAACACTCAAATTCTAGGGACATGCCCAAACCACCTCAGAGGACCGATCGGCTGTCTATGAAAAGTTGTGCAGCTGGATTCCCTCAAGCATCCGGGTGCTCCTGCTCCGTGCATCTGGCAGGGAAGGAAGAACCAAGCTAAATGGTCACTGGACTCAGTCAGGACAGCTCAGCATGTGCTGTAGCTCTGCTCAGTGAGAAGATTTGGTAGATTTTTGGAAGAATGAAGGAGTAGCAGTCAGAGTCCCAAGGGCCCTGCCACTTCAAAGCGTTCACGGGGCTTCAGAGGCGTTCATAAGCGCATAGCTGGGAAGGAGAATATGACCTTGTTCACATTCACAGAGACATTAAACCTTCACATCTGCAGGACTGAGACCCATGGCCTTTGCTTCCCAGGGTTAGACTTAGATATCAAATTAATCACAAATGCAGATGGTACCAGGGTTTAATTTGGTAGATGAACAGTCAACTGAAGAATCGGGCTAGACAGGGGCACTGGGACCAAGAGAAAGAATTTTCCCCACCCTCTCTCCTGGTTATTATGCCCACAACTTAGTTGCTTTTCCTTTAGGAGTGATCAGCACATGTGTGCTCAGGTATCTTTAAAACTCAAATAAGTAAGGCCAGCAGCAATCACTCCCAGGTCCACTCTGTACCAGTTAGATGCTCCACATTATCATTAAGAGTCCCAGAGGCCTTACAAGGTTGTTGTGGACGTTTTAAATGGAAAACAATAGCCAGCGTTGATTTGGGGGGTGGGGTTAGAGAGCAGACCCACTGACTGTCATAAATGAGGCTCATATAGATAGATAATGTCACCGACTTGATGAGAGTTGATCTCGTCCATATAGCTCACACCACTCAAACACACGATGCGGACCTGGATAGCTAGAGTGCCTACTAATTAACCATACAGTGACTGTGGCAAAGCTCAACTCCCAGGGCCAGCCAGACCAGCCCAGGAAAACTGAAACTCAGTGAGAGCTCATGTTGAGAAGGAATGACGAGGCATTTGTTAGGAGCCACAAAGGCTTTGTGTTATCTGGTGAATGGCCAGTGACATCTGCCCTCACCCTTTGCCCAGGTAAAGCTTGGTGAGAACAGATCCAGTCCAGGAACCAGTTAGAGGTTCTCAGCGCTGAGAGCTTGAGATTCAGGGTGAGTTTGCCCTCAGCTTTTGACGTGCAACCTGGAGCTAGGGAAAGGTCAACATTACACGCTCGCCCAGATGCACCTTATGGGGCTTGTGGGAAGAGCAATCAGAGGCAGCTTTGTGTGGACTGAAGAACCCAGGGCCCCAAAGTGAAGATGGCCAAGTGCGTGTTGGAAGTCTGTCAACCTTCTCTGCTCTGTGGAGGTGCGGAGTGCAGTCGGTGGCCTGTCTTGCAGTTAGTCACTTTCACCGTGGAGAAAATAGAATATGGGGCAGCTCCTAATCTCTCTCTGAAATACTATGGCATTAGGTGGTGCAGGCCATCTCACCCGAAAGCCTGAGAAGGGAAGGTAGTAGGAGAACAAAAGGTCAAGCATGACTTCCAGATTGCTTGACTAAGGTGACTTCTTTCTTTCCATTGTCTTTTGATGACCTCTTCACCCTGCCCTGGAACCCATGAAGTCAGAATAGAATGTTCTGACCTGGGGCGGTGCTTAGCAAGCCTCTAAAATAGGCATGGAATTCGAACTTGGCCCGCTCGCCCTTGGCTTTCTCCCTGCACTACCTTAAGTGGAATATTATTCCTTTAGGTGTGTTATTATCCTCAATCAGATTACTATGTTCAGCACAGTGAGTCAGTGCATCCTGACTCTAGGCAATATATATTGATTGCGCTTCTCAGCTCCTGGAGGGAGACCTGTTTTCCTCCCGGAAACCAAGTCCCTTAGCAGGGTACATCCCAGTAGCTGTCAACAGCATGCTTTCTCATGCTGTCCCCGGTTATGTCATCTAAGAGTAAAGCCAAAGTTAGGAGTGGGGACACAGAGAAAGAACAGAATCGGAAGTACTAGGTGAACAGACCCATTAGGTGTTCAAGCGTCCAACGAGAACCTCAGGTCATCACAGCAGCCTGTTTTAGACCCCACCACTCAAAATGGATGAGCAAAGAGGCCCTCGAGTACGTGTGCTGCAGAACCCCTGGGCACCCACTGGGAGAGTTAGAAAAGCAGGCACCCAGCCCTCGAGCTCAGGTTCTAGACTGTTTGATCTGCGGACCAAGGTGTGTTTAGTAAGGCAGCAATGACATCACCAAGGAGCCTTGGTTCCAGTTCTGTTTCCTGGAAACAGTCTGGAGGGGTAACTTCATGTGTCGCACCCACCATAACGACAATAACGAAGCCATCCTTTGTGTTTTTCCCTCACTTCCTGTTTTCTCTCCTTTCGTTGTCTCCCACCATTTTCTTAGGAAGAACAGGGGTTGCTCTCTTTCTTCTCTCTTTTCAGCTTCTCAGCCCAAGCTCAGTATAACTTTCAAAGCTGTTGTTTTCCCTCCTGGTGCACTCACAACCCTTGGTGGGTGCGACACATGAAGTTACCCCTCCAGACTGTTTCCAGGAAACAGAACTGAAACCAAGGTCTCAAAGCCAGGTAGACTTCCTGTGCCTGAGTTCCGGTTGCTCAGGGAAGCTGAGTGAGCCTCAGTTTCCACATCTGTCAAAGGGGGGGGGGGCAGTCTCTATTGGAGAGGTCATAATGAGGGTTAAGCATGTTAACAGAAGCGCAGTGCTCAGAATGTGTGCTGGCCATGAGGACAGGGTCTAATGGGTGGATAAGAGCGCTCAGGGAAAAATAAGAAACTTCAGAGTACAGAACATGAGCTCCATCGTGTTTCCTCTGTAGTCTCTCGACAGATCTAGAGCTCTGCTTCCGTTTTCTCTGTGTGAGCTGAACTCGATTCAGAATTGTCTCCTGTTTCCACCTTATTTTTGCTGACCAGCAGGCACCCCCTATGCCATGAGGACGCGTCTCGGTCTCGTCTTTACCCTGCTCATATTAATGTTCATTTGCTTGTGCCCATGTGATGTATAAGCTAAACAACCACCCCGGTGTTGTATAACTCCAGCCAGGAGGTATACAGAGAAAAACGCTGGGCTAGCATAGAGGCAAAAAGCCGTCATCACAGCACTCAGTCCGGCTCCTCCCACACCCACTCTGTAATCGCGGAACTGTATTTAGGCGCACATTTAGGTAATTGCATGTTTAAATGGCTCGCCTCCCCTACGTCACAAGGTAGTGAGTGTCTGGCCCATGTTCTGCACCTCAGAGCTCAGAAAACTGGAACACTTACCTGTGGCTGTGAAAGGGCAGTTTGCTGACAAAGTGAGGCTGTTAATGCAAGTCAAATCAAGTATAGCATAAGTCAGACTGAGTTTTAAAAATATGTAGAGCTTGTTAAGTTTACAAACTTTTTTCTATTTTTTTTTCAATACTGGAGGTTGGATCCAGAGCCCACTCATGCTAAGCAGATACTCTACCCTGTTTTTTGTTTGTTTTAAATTTTGAGACATGGTCTCTGTAAATTCCCCTGCGTGCCTTTGAACCCACTTTGTAGCCCGGGGAGATCTTAGAACTGCAATCCCCCTGCCTTAGGCTCTTGAGTTACAGACTTGTGCCACGAAGTCCTGCTCGACTGTGAACGGGAGAAGGAAGAGTGGCAATGATAGTAAATATAGTTAGTTCTCATAGATGGAATTCTCAGAAACTTTGCAATTTTAAATTAAAAAGTTTTACATGCCAAAAATTAAAAAAAAATGAAGTTTAAAAATGAATCACAGTGTTTATAAATAATTGAGTTATTAGCACTATTTTAGTTTTTATTAACCTATTTATTTTTTATTTAATTATTTTGTATGTGTATGGATGTTTTATGTGCATATATGTATGTGTACCCTGCGTGTGCCTGGCACCTGCAAAGGCCAGAAGAGGACGTCAGATCCCCTAGAGCTGGAGTTACAGACACTTGTGAGCCATGGTATGGGTGTTGAGAATAGAACTCTGGAGGAATAGACAGTGCTCTAATCACTGAGCCATCTCTATGGCACATTAGGATGACTTTATTTTATTTTATTTTTTTGTTATATATAAGTACACCACTGTAGCTGTCTTCACACACACACACACCAGAAGAGGGCATCAGATCTTGTTACAGATGGTTGTGAGCCACCATGTGGTTGTGGGATTTGAACTCAGGACCTCTGGAAGAACAGTCAATGCTCTTAACCACTGAGCCATCTCTCCAGCCCCAGGATTACTTTAAATATCAAGGTTGTTATTGTTAGGTTTCAAACTCAGGACAAATGGCTGAGGCGCCTATTTAACATATCAAAGCAGACTGGCCACTAGGTTCTCCCAGCATCCCTCAGTCCCTAGCTGTTACTGTGTATGGCTGGCATTCCGTGCCCTCTACCTTAAAATCCCCAGCCCATTCCCTATATAATCCAGACACTTTTGTTACCCACCTCCTTTGTACTTTTGGCCTCTCCTGGCTGCAGCATATTGTTCCCCTCTCCCTTTCCTTCTCCCACATGACCCAGTTTAGTCTGGTCAAGTCCACTCTGGCCCCTCCCAGATGTCTCTACCTCTACCTCTGCCTGTGCTCTCCCACACACAAACAATAATAAACTTTCTCCTCTACCCTACCTAGGAGCAGACATGTCCTTTCCTTTCTATTTCTTTTCTTTATTTAGTCATTATAAACATTAAAATCCATACATCTGTAGCTAATATATATGGTATATATCCAATCATCTAATATATTTTATATATATACTCATATACATATGAGTAGTATGAGGATAATTTATTGGGGAATATGCAAGAATGAGTTGAGATGGTGTTTCACTGGTTTGACTTTGTGAAGAAGAGAGCACCAGTCAATGGCCTGGTGGATCTGGCATGAGAATCATCATGACTGCCATGACATATGGAGTAGTGTACTTCGCAGTGTGATCACAAGGCCTACGGAGCTTCTAGACATCTTCTCCAACCTTCTCTATGAGCCTTTGTCAGGCATCTCAGAGCTGTGAGCACAGACAGCAGCTGTAACTCTCCTCGTGCTCTCATGGCCAGCAATGAGGAGCGTCCATCCACTGGTGTCATCAGAATGCAAGAGAGTGCTGACAGAACAGTGAGTGGCCTTCCAGTCCCACATTGTGAGAGCATGGGAAGGAGGCTGTGTTTATGAGGTCAGCAGTAAGTCACAGTTATCACAGGGAGCGTGAGTATCCGTGAGAGGCTCTGTGTTGAAGCATGTCCCACCAATGACGGTTCTGAGGGATGTCATGAAACACTTAGAGGCGGCTAGCGAAGGAGGTCATGCCCTTCATGGATTGTAGGCTGTCTGTCCCTTTCTTCCTGGGTGTCACCAGTGGCTCTGTTCACCACACAGCCCTCTCCATAACAGTCTGCCTCAACACCAGCCAGAAAGCAACAGAGATAAGTAACAGGGAGTGGATCTCAGAAACCATGGGTCAAAAGAAATTTTCTTCATGTTCAGTCACCTCTGGCACTTTGTCACAGCAACAGGAAACAGATTGACTGATTATCCTGAAGTGTCATCGAATTGAGGAGGATTAGATTTTTTTTTTAATGAACCAATCATTAACACGTACTATGATCCTTAACAGTGGTTTCTAAATGCTGTTTGCTTTGCGAGTAACCATAAATAAAACACCAAGTAGCAATCTCCAAGTGTCTATTTTTCCACTTTGTTCTAAGCAGGCGTTGCTATATTAATGCATTTTATATATCAAACACACACAAAATAGATACATTGAAAAGCTGAACTAAATTGGAATAAACTAATGATGGTCCATTAGTTTATTCATGATGCTCATCTTTTCCTAAGAATGCTATCATAACCAGAGTAATAGAACTGACTGGCCATCACTGTTTTTGAAAATTGCGGCCTCGCGTCTGTGATAACTGCAATTCAAAGGTCTGCATTTCCATTTGGTTTCCTTTGTCATTGGTTTTAGTGGCTGTCGTAATTGAAAAAAAATACATTTCCCAGACACAATAGAAACTTGATAGGCACAGCTGAATGAGATGTGTTTATACGATAGCAGATACACTTCCATATCTCTGTTAGTCAGCAGTTCACGTTCCGCTGAGGGAGCAACCTCTTGTCAGACCTCCTCAGGTCTGAAGTCACCACTTTGTGACATCACTGAGACAACCTGGTCTAAGTCCACAAATAGGCTAAGCTCCTATCTCACGTGGCTTTGCTTACTTTAATGCCATTTTCTATATGGTATATAAACATATATATATACATATATGTATATGTTTATGAGTTCTTACTTAATTGCACATATGTGCACCCTGGGCATGCTATGCATGCAGTGTCCTCAGAGGACAGAGGAGGATGCCAGGACCCTTGGAACTGGAGTCACAGATGACTGTTCACTACCATGGTGGGGCTGGGACCCCAATCCATGTCCTCCGTAAGAACAGTACATATTAACCTCTGAGCCATGTCGTCAGGCCTTTTCTTTTTAATCAACAAGACTTTTCTCATTTTCTGAAATGTTTTAAGACCAATTGTATATATAAGGGTCAATTTACATAAATTAGACACCACAATCTGTCAATCTCTAAGCCTAACTCATGCAGGTAGGCACATGGGAGCAGGAATGCTATGGTCGCCCCTTTGTGCTAGAGCTCTGCTTTCCACCAGAGAGACGTCCCCCGAAGTGAGACGGCACGGCTGTTGATACATGACATGAATCTTCGTATTGCATAGCTTCCTGATTCTTGGGATGAATTAAAAATGTTCCAATATTTATTCTCATACTCCAGGGATGACATGAAGAGCTGACGAGATGCACGCACACTCACACTTTGCTTTGGAGACCTTCACACTAGACAGCAGGCTGTCCTTCTACAAGAGGGTCAGGGGACAGGAAGTGGGACCAGACACCCTGATGGCGCTCAGAAATGTTTTCCCTTACACATAAATCCCAGCTCTCTACAGAGAGCCAACCATCATGGTTCAACTCTACACATATACTCTTTCTTTTCAGATCTTTTTGATGAAATAATCAGATTTCTTTTGCCCCATTCCCCAAGAGTCTTTAAGTCTTCTTAACTCTGTTGGTGGATGAGTGACATGGTGAGATAGGTGCTCTCTCCCCTCACCTGTCCAGAGTGTGACACAGGGCTATTTGTTTCTCAACAACATGAGGAGATGCATGCATGGTTTTGATGTTAATTTGCCTGAAGAGCTGTAATACACCCAGATAGCCTGTTCTTTTTTTTTTTCCTACTTCTCTAAATGAAACGCTGCACTCTCTAGGATTCGTGGAACCCCAGGACAGTCCCTCATTGTGTGGATCCATCGGTACTTGCTACACCAGAAAAATGTATGCCTTTGGCTGGTCTCTGAACCCCAGATGACCCACCCCATAGGGCAGTCTTCACGTCCCCAAATTGTCATGAGCACATTGGTATCACAGGGGGCACATTTGAATCTGTTGTTAGTAAAGTTTCTCTAGTCAACAGCTCTGGTGAGGATCTACATAACTTTTTTTTAAGATTTATTTATTTATTATATACAAGTACACTGTAGCTGTCTTCAGACACACCAGAAGAGGGCATTAGATCTCATTACAGATGGTTGTGAGTCACCATGTGGTTGCTGGGATTTGAACTCAGGACCTCTGGAAGAGCAGTCAGTGCTCTTAACCACTGAGCCATCTCTCCAGTCCCTACATAACTTATAATAAGAGAAAAAAATGCTCTAACACATAAAATCCGTGTCTAGTGTAGCCATCTTGTGAAGTTCATCTTAAGCGAGGATACTTTCCTCAAAACTAAATTTGTGCTAAGAACTAATTCATAATGAAATTGATTGCTTTTAAGTTTTTAAATTTATTGCCTTTACTCTCTGCCTCCCTTGTTTAACAAGTTAGCTTTGAAGATGTCTAGGGCACGTGTTTTTACACTGCCTTGCACAGTTAAGGACTGTTCCTTGTGGCAGAAAGTTTATCGTTACAGAGTTACAAAGACCCCTGCTTGTTACTGAAGCCTGTGCACAGGCTCTAGCTGTTTACCCCAAATCAATTTCTTCCCTTCTTCCTCACTCAGGAACCTGGATTTTGTTGGGGGTGGCAATGTGCCCAGCTGAAAATTTACATTTGCTGGCCTCCCTGTGGACAGGGGTGGCGATGTGGTTAAATTCTTTCCAGTGCAAATTTAAAACGCTCTTTAACAGGGCTGCCTCATCTGAAGCCTGCTTCTTTGTAGCCATTCTTTCTTCCTTTTATCCACAAACCAAATGTCATGACTGCAGCACCTGCGGATGTCCTGCTGCTGTGAAGCAAACTTAAAAATGGAAGCCATGCTCGCAGACTGCTGGAGAAAGAGAGTGGCAGAAACTGAGAAGCTCCTCAACTCAAAATCCTCCCGAGCCCTGCATCCACTTCCCGGACTACTTACTGGTCTTCAATTTACATAAGGGGGAAACAAATCTCGATTTGTAGGTCAGATAAATAAATAAGTAATGTGCATGCATATGTCAATGACGATAAATTCATATTAAGTCAACCCCCGTATATATACTTTTTTTTTTTTAAAAAATCTATAAACATTAAATACAAAAGTCTTCCCCTGGGAATCCAACAGTTTAGCTGAATTCAATGGTATCTCTTGAAAGTGAGGTTTTTTTTTTTCTTTTTTCTTTTTTTTTGGAGCTGGGGACCAAACCCAGGGCCTTGCACTTGCTAGGCAAGCGCTCTACCACTGAGCTAAATCCCCAACCCGAAAGTGAGGTTTTTAAACAGACTGTTTGCATGGCATCAGCAAGAATGTTTCGAATAGAAGTAGGACGCTTTTGAAAAATCCCCAGTTTGGAAGAATTAGTGTCCCTTTTTTTTTTTTTTTTCCGGAGCTGGGGACCTTTTTTTTCCGAACCCAGGGCCTTGCGCTTCCTAGGTAAGCGCTCTACCACTGAGCTAAATCCCCAGCCCCAGAATTAGTGTCCCTTAATCTAGGTGTTCTTCCACAAAAGTCCACATCCCAAGAACACTTGCATCATTTTTCTGTGGCCGCTATAACAAATTACTACAGACTAATGATTCGTACACACGAACAGACCAAGTTTATTATCTTACAGCCGCAGGGTCAAGAATGAGAACCAAGTCTTCCTAGACTGGCATCCTCCTGGAAACTGTGCAAGAAGATGCTTCCTGCTCTTGGGGCTCTGAAGGCTGTTGGTCTCCTGGCCTGCACTCCCCTCCCTCTACAAAACTGGCATGGCATCGTCGTCTTTCTCATGCTACATTTCTCGGAAAGCAGCTCTTCTGTCCGCTTGTTCACACAAACAGACCCAGCAAGGACATCGGCCCCTCATAGACAACCCAGGCTAATCTTCCCTCAAGATTCTCTATTTACACATGTTCACAGACTTCCTATGGCCACATATAGGAACATAATTCACGGGTTCCCAATGACCAAAGTGGGGACATGTTTTGAGAAGGCATTATTCCACCTCTCACACCACTACTCCAAGTTCGGCGGGTCTCCATGAAGACTTTTAGGGGTACATATTCACTTGTATTTGTAAAATATTTTTATCAAAACAGGATTTCACACTCCTTCTGCTTGCTTGTTTTCCATTTAATAGCAGATGTCACACAACATTTCTAGGTTGAAAAAGATGCAGTGAGGTGAAGTTTTCCTTTTGAGAATTTGAGGAAATATGGTCCGTGTTATTAAAATGGAAAAAAAAAAGTGAGTGGAAAGAAATGGAGAAGAAAGATTTTGGGAATTCTGCCCAAGGCAGGTTCCAAAGCATCGGCCTCACTGATTTACATGCCGCAGGTGAACTTGGCATTTTGACACACGGCATAAACCATATTGCAGTCACTAAATTGGTTCCAGCTTGTGTTGGGCATTGGTGGTTATTTTGCCCTCTAGCGTAAGGTCTCCCTACTCAAAGCATCTCCGTTCTCTTGGAGATTATCATTTTTCAGCGGATGGTTTTTAAAGAGCTAAAATAGATGCTGTCTCTGTACAGGGTCCTGGAGCAGGGCGGTTATGGGACCTAAGCTACGACAATCAGTAACTCCTTTTAAACCTAAATTTCGGACATATTGACAAAGTGAAAATGATTAATGTTCCTACCTTCATGGTAACCCCAAAGTATTAAGAACAAGGGGACTAATCAGTGAAGCATAAAGCAGAAATCAGAGGTCAACCTCGGAGTGAGTCTCCAGCACTGTACAAAACATCACTGTAGGAATCAGCAGTCTCCGTGCCTAAGGAATGGAAACTAACAAGATCATTCAGTCAGGTTTGGAGTAAAACCATGAGGGTGGGGATTGCTCAGACGCTCCTGAGAATGTTGAAAGCGCGCTTCAAAGTTACAATTTCCGCCACAGCAGCGCCTGGATGGGGCACTTCCTCCACTTCCTCCGTGCACTCTGGAGCCATTGGGCAGCAAGTGATAGCTCAGCCCCCATCTGAACTGAGGGTTGCGGAGAAAGAACACCACTGGAAAGCTAGTACTAGCTATTTCTTAGATGCCAGTTACCGTATCAAAAGGGAAAGGCCACAGAATACTTGTCCAATTAAGCAGCTGGTTTTTATAACTATTTAAATGAAACCGCAAAAAATGTCAGTGAGGTTCCATTAATCAGAGCTCTTGGCTTTAAGGACCAGAAAGTCAGTGTTGTGTCCTTTGATCAGGAAAGAGGGGTAATGGGAGAGATAGGGAAGGAGGCCATAGACAGGTAGAGGACTGACCAAGGAGACTATGGAGGAAAAAGAGATGGGCTGTAGGAAACCTCACACAGTAGACCCATGTCTCCATTCTTGTCTTCATGAATCTCGGCAATTTGGCTTCTTCCCTTAACGCCAGCTTTCTCTTTGTGGCAGATGTGACCATTTCAAGCCACATCGCTAGAAAGAGCTCTCCCTGCCCACCTAGATTCCCAGAGAAGACTTCTAAATGGCTTAGATGTTGTGGCCTCTTAAAGGGACAGCCATGGTATGTACATGGTATATGTGGCCGTCCATAGCCCTGCTCTTGGGACACAGATGTTCCAGTGAATCAGAAGAACTTTGCACTAGAATAGATGCATTAGGATGCACTCAAGTGAAATGGAGAAAGATCAGTTCCTTCTAGAGTGAGGGACTGCTCTCGTCAGATGAGGACAGCAGACTAGGCAGACAAACCACTCAATGAGGGCTGTGCATATCCCATAGGCCCATAGGCTGGGTGAGTCAGACATCACTGGGCCCAGACACTCACACTCGGCCAAATTGAAAACAAGCGAGATGGGATTTAGCCAACAAATATTTGTTTAATTTCAAACAAGCACTGTTTGCTTGTTCCCGATGTTTGACCACTTTCTGGCTTTTTCTGGACACTGCTGACATTTTCCTCCACGAATGCCTAGGCCCTTCTAAATTTGCCTGAGTAACATCACTGCTGGAGGGTTTCCTAGTATGTGAGGGAGATAAAGAGCTACTGTGGACTTGCCCTCAGAGTGGCTATCTATGGAAGTTGCATTCCAAAGTCAATACTGCCTGTATTGCCAAAGGGAAATGTATGAATCTATAGAGGCACACTTTGAAAATGCTCAAAAAAAAAGTATGTGTCTGCATGCAAGTCTATGTGCACATGTGCGTGTGTGCGTGCGTGTGTGTGTGTGTGTGTGTGTGTGTGTGTGTGTGAAATCTTTTGTAAGATGGGTGGTGGGACAAGAAATCTAAACAGCTCGGCAATTTGAAAGGGAAAAAGTTCGCCCACTAAGTCTGACTCACGGCACTCATTTTACCAGCCCTGTGAAGGTGTTGAATTCATTAATCATCATAGTTGGTCCATGACAGCGATTTCTAAACAATCTCCCGATAGTTGACGGTCTCGCCAACTATTGCCACAGTCAATAAATTATTCGGTTTTCTTTGGGATAAATGTTCATTAGGGAACTCTCTTAAATGCCCAATTTCTTCATCCTTTACAAGCTGATAAAAACAGCTGTACTCCATAGTTTTGCTAGAAGTACAAATATGTATAATTTAAGCTTGCCAACTAATAAAGTACTATTTTTCTTGTCAAAACTATTAGCTATGTTTGTAGCAAATAACAAATGAATGTGGGCAGGCGACCAGGTAAGGAGAACTCAGTCTTCATTTGGGTCCTCCAGATTCCATCTCAGGATGAGGATTTTCTTGTGGATATGAAGTTTATGTGGGGATGCTGGGAATGAGGGAGGGGCTTTTGTTTTGTTTTATTTTGTTGTCGTAGTTGTAGTAGTTGTTCTTACAAAGAACGTTTTAAGCAGCACTTCTCTTTCCCTGAGCACCCAGAGCTCATGTCCATAGCTCTTCTGAGGACCGAGGAGGTTCCGCATCAGCAGCACTTCACCTGGGGAAGTTCGAGTCTTTCTCTTCTGACTCTTGAATCTCATTGGGTAAGGTTGACCTTGAAGGGTTTAACCCCCAGCCCCTCCAGGCTATGCCGATTGTGAGCTGAGTCAGTTCTCAGAAGAAAAGCATAGTCATCGCTGTCTGCATAGGAAGCTCACGTTTCGAGGTGTGTTGCTACAGCTGCAGGGAAATAGTAAGAGGTGCAGGGGTCCTAAGTAGGACATCAACAGTAACAATCACCCTCACTCCTTGTTGGTTTTTAACAAAAATCTCAATCATTCAATTTTACCAACGAAGATGCTGGGGCGAAAGCCTGATGGCTCAAGAGGAAAGGAAAGCACAAAGTCAAAAGCCCCTCCCTCACACCTTCTCACAAGACCTCCTTCAGACTAAATGTCCCTCCCTTCCGCTTCCTTTGTGCCTCTCTATCCTTCCTCCTGACTCCCTCTTACTCTCTATGGTTTTTCTCTTAATAATCCTATGTTCATTCCCTGTCAGCCCTTGATCAACCATATAGGGTGGATTTAACTTAATCCTGTTATAAGATTCAAGCAAAAAGTTCTTGTATAAAGGTGTGTGCAAAGGCTGAGCCATACCGCAAATAAGAACTGGTTTTTCCAGGAAAAAGCACAGTCTCGGGGTTCACAGTGTGATCAAATATCCTGCAACAACTCCATGTTCAGGCCTACTTTGATTTTACTGGGCTCCGGACATCTTAGGGTGGACATCTTAGGGTGGATGAAATCTAAAAAAAAAAAAAAAAAGCAAGTGAAAAAACCAAAACAAAACAAAAAACTATTAAGACAAAAAGTATTAGAGTATGTAGGATCAACCGTGTTCTCACTTTTAGCTGGCCAGTGGTCCCAGTGCTAGCACTCATACTCACCCTCTCTTCTATGAACTAATGTAGAGTTTAGGCAGCATATCTGCTAGTCTAAGTTCCTTGCTTAGCACACTGTCATCCCCGAGTGACTAAATCTCGTTGACCTTACTGTGATGGTTTGCATATGCTTGACCAGGGAGTGGCACTATGAGGAGGTGTGGTAATATTGGCATAGGTGTGGCCTAGTTGCAGGAAGTGTTTTACTGTGGGGATGGGCTTTGAGGTGCTATGTTCAAGCTCTGCCCATTGAGGAAGCCACCCTGGCTATCTGCCTTTGGATCAAGATATAGAACTTCTAGCTCCTCCAGTCCCAAGTCTGCGTGCATTGTGTCATGCGTCCCACCATGATGATAAGAAAATGAGCCTCTGACACTGTAAGCCAGCCCCAATTTAAATGTTGCTCTTTATTAGAGTTACCTTGGTCACAGTGTCTCTTCACAGCAATAAAACCCTAGCTAAGACACTTGCCTTTGTCAAAAATCATGCTTTATTGTCACTCTTCTACTGTATTCATCAGACACAGAAGAAGTTAGAGCTGGCCTTGTGAATGCCCAAAGTTCTAGACACTTGTATCCATAGTGTAGTAACAACTCTAACTCTTCAAGATAGTCAAGTATCCTTACCGTTATTAGGACCTTCAGATTTACTGACTTTCAGTTTTGCCTGCTGATCTGTCAATGTGTAGATCCTCTGTTGAGGATTGGTTCTAATGCTTTGTCTTAGTTTAGCTCCTAAAATCACACAGGAATCTGTATGTCCAGATGCTAAGGGTCTCTGTCCCCAGTTGGTTTTTGATTAATCAATAAAAAGCCAATGGCCAATGGCTAGTCAGGGTCAAAGTAACAGGATGTTTAGAGGTGAGAAGGAACAGAATCACCATGGCACAGAAGCAGATTCAGATTTAAGAACTGCAGGAAAGAAATCATCCCAGAACATAGGTGCAAAGAAGTGGCCCCATGGGAGGGTTGCCCAGAAGGAAACAGGACAGCAAAGATAAAATATAGATTTAGAAAACGTTAACTCAAGAGTGTATGCTAGTTACAGGGAGGTTTGGATGTGTCCAACCTTTGAGCTAGTCAAGGTATATCAATATTAAGCTGGTGTGTGTGTGTGTGTGTGTGTGTATGTGTGTGTGTGTGTGTGTGTCTTTCATTCAAAAATCTAGAGAACTCTGGTGGGTGGCTAGAGGAGCGGTCACCTGCTGGGAGCTGACAGCAGATTAACAATTCAGCACTATAATCCCCAAATCATCAGGAGACGTAATCAGAACAGAAACAGTTGGGACCATAATACATCCTGGTAGCAAAGTTCTTTCTACACAACCTGAGAACAATGTCTTTAACCAGAAAGAGAACAAAATAATGAGGATTAAAACACATTATACAGCAAACCATGGTAGCTCACAGCTCAGATCTCGGCATCTGGAGAGGCAGTTATATTTAACTTTCAATGCATGTCTGTGCTTTAGGTATAGTGGATACAGAACAAAACCTACATGCATCCTCATTGGTCCAATGTACAGTCACTGTCTGAAAACGACAGCTTGCCATGCAAGACACACTACCTCAAGGCTACTGCCTTTTCTGGGACAAGTCAGATCTCTTCTCAGGGCCATTAAAACCAGTGGTCTCCTGTCAGTCTTCTGATAAACACACAAAAGCAGTGTTCTCAGGGGTAGGGTTTTTATTTTCATTTTTCATTTTTATTTATGTTTGTACATTTGCAGATGGGTGTGGCTGTCCATGGAGTTACAGGAGGTTGTGAGCAGCCCAACCTAGGTGCTCAGAACCAAGCGCTAATCCCCTAAAAAGAGCAGCAAGTGCTCCTAACCACTGAGCCTTCTCCTCAGTCCCCAATGATGGCTGTTTCTATTTTTATAAGTGTTTTGTTTGTTTCTTGAGAGTCCCAAACAATTCATCAAGCATGGGCCTTTTTCCAGGGTCATGAATGCAGAATCCCTTTTGGGTAGAGTATCTGAAGTTGCCTTAGTTGTTGGCTTCAGAAAACTTGTGAGGGACACAGGTGAGAGCACAGGTAAGATTACCACTTCTGCTCTGAGGGACGCAGCGAGGGAACTCAGGACACAGGAACTGAGGAGCAGTCTGGGCAGGATTTTTCTGGTCTCCATCTGTGCCCAGAGCTGACCCTGTGCCACAGATTTCTGTATCCAGATCCCGCCAGGAGACAGCTGGTCTCCCAGGAGTGCTGACACACAGGCTTACAGGAGGGTCAAGCCACTGTCAGAGACAGCAAGATCAGCTAACACCAGAGATAACCAGATGGCAAGAGGCAAGTGCAAGAATGTAAGCAACAGAAACCAAGGCCACTTGGCATCTTTAGAACCCAGTTCTCCCACCACAGCAAGTTCTGGATACACCAGAAAAGCAAGATTCTGATTTAAAATCACATCTCATGAAGATGTTTGAGGACTTTAAGAAGGATATAAATAACTCCATTAAAGAAATACAGGACAACACAGGTAAACAGGTAGACACCCTTAAAGGGAAACACAACCAAACAGGTGAAGGAATTGAACAAAATCATCCAGGATCTAAAAATAGAAATAGAAACAATAAAGAAATCATAAAGGGAGACAACCCTGGAGATAGAAAACCTAGGAAAGAGATCAGGAGTCATAGATGCAAGCATCACCAACAGAATACAAGTGATAGAAGAGAGAATCTCAGGGGCAGAAGATACCATAGAAAACATTGAAAAAACACTCATAGAAAATGCAAAATGCAAAAATCTCCTAACCTAAAGCATCCAGGAAATACAGGACACAATATGAAAATCAAACCTAAGGATAATAGGTATAGAAGAGAGCAAAGATTCCCAACTTAAAGAGCCAGTAAATATTTTCACCAAAAATATAGAAGAAAACTTTCTGAACCTAAAGAAAGAGATGCCCATAAGTATACAAGAAGCCTACAGAACTCCAAATAGATTGAACCAGAAAGAAATTCCTCCACTCATATAATAGTCAAAACACTAAATGTACAAAACAAAGAAAGAATATTAAAAATAGTAAGGGAAAAAAGTCAAGTAACATATAAAGGCCGATCTATAAGAATTATACCAGACTTCTCACCAGAGACTATGAAAGCCAGAAGATCCTGGACAGATGTCATACAGACCCTAAGAGAACACAAATGCCAGCCCAGGTTACTGTATCCAGCAAAACTCTCAATTAGCATAGATGGAGAAACCAAGATATTCCATGACAAAACCAAATTTACACAATATCTTTCCACAAATCCACCCCTACAAAGGATAATAAGTGGAAAATTCCAACACAAGGAGGGAAACTACATGCTAGAAAATGTAAGAAAGTAATTTTCTTTCAATTAATCCAAAATAAGGTAGCCACACAAACATAATTCCACCTCTAACAACAAAAATAACATGAAACAACAATCATTGGTCCCTAATATCTCTTAACATCAATGGACTCAGTTCCCCAATTAAAATATACACTAACAGACTGATATGCATTATGCTACATGCAAGAAACACACCTCAGTGACAAAGACAGATACTACATCAGAGTAAAAGACTGGGAAAAAACTTTCCAAGCAAACGGTCCAAGAAACAAGCTAGAGTAGCCATTCTAATACCAAAAAATAGACTTTCTACCAAAAGTTATCAAAAAAGATAAGGCTGGACCCTTCATACTCATCAAAGGAAAAATCCACCAACATGTACTCTCAATTCTGAATACCTATGCTCCAAATGCAAGGGCACCTACATTCATAAAAGAAACCTTACTAAATCTCAAAGCACACATTACACCTCACACAATAATAGTGGGAGACTTCAACACCCCACTCTCATCAATGGGCAGATCATGGAAACAGAAACTAAACAGAGACACAGTGAAACTAATAGAAGCCATGAACCAAATGGATTTAACAGATATCTATAGAACATTTCATCCTAAAACAAAAGAATATAACTTCTTCTCAACACCCCGTGGTACCTTCTTCAAAACTGACATATAATTGGTCACAAAACAGGCCTCAACAGATACAAGAAGATTGAAATAATCCCTTGCATCCTATCAGATCACCATGAACTAAGGCTGGTCTTCAATAACAACAAAAATAACAGAAAGTCCACATAGACATGGAAGCTGGACAACGCTCTACTCAGTGATAATTTGGTCAAGGAAGAAATAAAAAAATTAAAGACTTTTTAGAATTTAATGAAAATGAAGACACAACATACCCAAACTTATGGGACACAATTAATCGAATGCTAAGAGGAAAATTCATAACTCTGAGTGCCTCCAAAAAGAAACAGGAGAGAGCATTCATTAGCAGCTTGACAGCACACCTGAAAGCTCTAGAACAAAAAGAAGCAAATTCACCCAAGAGGAGTTGACAGTGGGAAATAATCAAACTCAGGGCTTAAATCAACTTAGTAGAAATGCAAAAAAATTATACAAAAAAATCAACAATACCAGGAGCTAGTTCTTTGAGAAAATCAATAAGATAGATAAATCCTTAGCCAGACTAACCAGAGAGTATGGAGACAGTATCCAAATTAACAAAATCAGAAATGAAAAGGGAGACATAACAACAGATATTGAGGAAATTCAAAAACTCATCAGATCCTACTACAAAAGCCTATACTCATCAGAACTGAAAAATCTGGAGGAAATGGGACAATTTTCTAAACAGATACTAGGTACCAAAGTTAAATCAGAATCAGATATACCGTCTAAACATTCCCATAACTCCTAAAGAAATGGAAGCAGTATAAAAAGTCTCTCAACCAAACGAAGCCCAGGACCAAATGGGTTTAATGCAGAATTCTATCAGACCTTCATACAAGACCCAATACCCATACTCTCTGAACTATTCCACAAAATATAAACAGAAGGAACACTTTCAAATTTGTTCTATGAAGCCACAATTATACTTATACCTAAACCACACAAAAACCCTACAAAGATAGAGAACTTCAGACCAATTTCCCTCTTGAATATCGATGCAAAAATACTCAATAAGATTCTCACAAACTGAATCCAAGCAAAAATCAAAATGGTCATCCATCATGATCAAGTAGGCTTCATCCCAAGGATCAGGGATGGTTCAATATACGGAAATCCATCAACGCAATCCCTATGTTCATGATAAAAGTTTTGGAAAGATCAGGAATTCAAGGTCCATATCTAAACATAGTAAGAGCAGTATACAGCAACATCAAACTAAGTGGAGAGAAACTTGAAGCAATCCCACTAAATTAGGGACTAGACAAGGCTACCTACCTGCTCTCTCACTACCTATTCAATATAGCACTCCAAGTCCTAGCCAGAGCAATTAAACAACAAAAGGAGGTCAAAGGGATAAAAATTGGAAAAGTCAAAATATCACTATTTGCAGATGATATGATAGTATACTTAAGTGACCCCAAAAATTCCACCAGAGAACTCCTAAACCTGATAAACAACTTCAGCAAAGTGGCTGGATATAAAATTAACTCAAACAAATCAATAGCCTTCCTCTACTCAAAGGATAAAGAGACTGAGAAAGAAATGAGGGAACAGACACTTTTCACAATAGTCCCAAATAATATAAAATACCTTGGTGTGACTCTAACCAAGCAAGTTAAAGATCTTCAAGTCTCTGAAGAAAGAAATTGAAGATCTCAGAAGATGGAAAGATCTCCCATGCTCATGGATTGGCAGCACTATAGTAAAAATGGCCATCTTGCTGAAAGCAATCTACAGATTCAGTTCAATCCCCCTCAAAATTCCAACTCAATTCTTCACAGAGTTAGAAGGGCAATTTGCAAGTTCATTTGGAATAACAACAACAACAACAAAAACCAGGATAGCCCAAACTATTCTCAACAATAAAAGAACTTCTGGGATAATCACCATTCCTAACCTCCAGCTGTATTACAGAGCAGTAGTAATAAAAACTGTATGTTATTGGTACAGAGACAGGCAGATAAATAAATGGAATAGAATTGAAGGCCCAGAAATGAACCCACACACCTATGGTCACTTGATCTTTGACAAAGGAGCTAAAATCATCCAGAGAAAAGACAACATTTTCAACAAATAGTACTGGTTCAACTGGAGGTCAGCATGTAGAAGAATGCAAATTGACCCATTCTTATTGCCTTGTATAACGCTCAAGTCCAAGTGGATCAAGGGCCTCCACATAAAACCAGATACAGTGAAACTAATAGAAGAAAAAGTGGGGAAGAGCCTTGAACACATGGGCAGAGGGGAAATTTTCCTGAACAGAACACCAATGGCTTATGCTCTAAGATACCAATAGACAAATGGGACCTCATAAAATTGCAAGGCTTCTGTAAGGCAAAGGACACTGTTGTTAGGACAAAACGGCAACCAACAGGTTGGGAAAATATCTTTACCAATCCTACATCTGATACACCTAATATCTAATATATGCAAAGAACTCAGGAAGTTAGACTGCAGAGAATCATATAACTCTATTAAAAAATGGGCTACAGAGCTAAACAAGGAATTCTCAACTGAGGGACATTGAATGGCAGAGAAGCAACTAAAGAAATGTTCAATATCCTTAGTCATCAGGGAAATGCAAATCAAAATGACTCTAAGGTTCTACCTCACACAGTCAGAATGGCTAAGATCAAAAACTCAGGTGACAGCAGATGCTGGTGAAAATGTAAAGAAAGAGGAACACTCCTCCATTGTTGGGATTGCAGACTGGTACAACCACTCTGGAAATTAGTCTGGTGGTTTCTCAGAAAACTGAACATAGTACTACCTGAAGACCCAGCTATACCACTCCTGGGCATATACCCAAAAGATACTCAAACATATAACAAGGACACATGCTCCACTATGTTCATAGCAGCCTTATTTATAATAGCCAGAAGCTGGAAAGAACCCAGATGCCCTTCAACAGAAGAATGAGTACAGAAAATATGGTACATTTACACAATGGAATACTACTCAGCTATCAAAAACAATGACTTCATGAATTCTTAGGCAAATGGATGGAACTAGAAAATATCATCCTGAGTGAGGTCACCCAATCACAAAAGAACACACATGGTATGTACGCACTGACAAGTGGATATTAGTACCAAAACTCGGAATATCCAAGATACAATTCACAGACTACATGAAGCTCAAGAAGAAGGAAGACCAAAGTGTGGATGTTTCAGATCTTCTTACAAGGGGGAACAAAAATACTCACAGAAGGAAATATGGAGACAAAGAGTGGAGCAGAGACTGAAGAAAAGGCCATCCAGAGACTGCCGCACCTGGGGATCCATCCCGTACACAGACACCAAACCCAGACACCTATTGCTGATTCCAAGTACTGCTTGCTGACAGGGGGCCTAATATAGCTGTCTCCTGAGAGGCTCTGCCAGAGCCTGACAAATACAGAGGTGGATGCTCGCAGCCAACTGAAAACTGAGAACGGGGTCCACAATGGAGGAGTTAGAGAAAGGACTGAAGGAGCTGAAGGTGTTTGCAACCCCATAAGAAGAACAACAATATCAACCAACCAGACCCCCCAGAGCTCCCAGGGACTAAACCACCATCCCAAGAGAACACAGGGATGGGCCCATGGCTCCAGCTGCATATGTAGCAGAGGATGGCCTTGTTGGGCATCAATGGGTGGAGAGGCCCTTGTTTCTGTCAAGGCTCAATGCCCCAGTGTAGGAGAATGTCAGGGTGAGGAGGTGGGAGGGAGTGGGTAAGGGAACGCCCTCATAGAAGCTGGGGGAGGGGGATCAGATAGCAGGTTTCTGGAGGGGAAACTGGGAAAGGGAATAACATTTAAAATGTAATTTTAAAAAATCCAATAAAAGAAAAAAAAAAAGAAAAGAAAACGTTGTGGGTATGTCTTTCACTCCGACATGCCCTGTTTTATTAAATCAACAAACGCATTTTCTCCCTCCTAGAAACCAAGTCCACAGGTCATCCTGTCATTTACCTGATGATCCGGAATGATTTTCTTTAGCATGCTAAGGTAATCAGGGTCCCTTCAGACTACATAGGAGCAGAAAGAAGAATCCAGGGCCGGGGATCACTCCTTGGTGTAGTCCTTGCTCCAATCAGCAGCCAAGGGGATGAATCCGAGGCCCTTCCAAAAGCAGCCTGTGGTCACAAGACACACATGGGAATTCACATTCACCACTGGCAACCAGTCCCCCGCTCTAAACATACCTTATACTGGACAGCGTGACGGCTTCAGGGTAGGTGATATTCTTACATGATACCTCAGACACACAAAGGCAAATGTCTTCTTAAACACAGAAGTTTTGTCACCTTTGAGGACCCGGCTTCCAAAAGCATGCAGTGTGCCACTAGGTGGTCAAAGCGAGTAAAATCCCATTCAGATCAAGGGGAGGCAAATTCAATTTCACTGATTCTTAAGGTGGAGGATGAGAAAGTTCTTTGGAGAAGAGCAGCTGGAGGGAAGGATATTGTTGAGTCCACCTTAAGAAGCCGCCCCACCTCTAGCAGTAGCAGCTGTTTTCTCTCACTCTGGTTATTCTGAGGCCTGATCCTAGTTTCTGAAGACAATGAAGACAGGTGGGAGCTGACCTTGAGGGGAAAAAGCATTATCTATAAGAAGTCTGCATCTGAGGAGACTCAAGGCCAGAGGATAGTTCCTCAGCTCGCTGGGCACAGGCTCCTTCTGGAAGCGTAGGTGACTCTGAGACTGTGATCCCAGGCTTATGATGTCCACATCCCTGCCATCTCAGGAACCAGGACCTTTAACCTCTTTAGAGGAGACCTTCCCAGACTGTCTTCCCATCTATTTTATCCTGGGCCATTTTGTAAAAAATTTTATTATATATATATATATATATATAATATTAAAATATATGTATATATATATATATGTATACATACTGTCGCTGTCTTCAGACACACCAGAAGATGGCATCAGCTCCCATTACAGAAGGTTGTGAGCCACCACGTGGTTGCTGGGATTTGAACTCAGGACCTCTGGAAGAGCAGTCAGTGTTCTTAACCAATGAGCCATCTCTCCAGGCCCCTGGGCCAAGTTTTTTTAGACATTCCCCCTTTAGTTGCAGGCTGTGCAACAAATTATAGCCTTTTAGTAGGGTCTTCTGGCCTTTGTTACTATGTTCCGGATCGTTAGTTGGATGACATAAACCTCTTACTCTCCTCCAGCTCCTGTAAGGCAGGTAAAGGACCAGGAGACTATTTCTTATGGCCACAGTTCCCACAGCTTTGGTGCATACACCAAGCCTCTGCTTTTATCCTTCTAAATGCCTGATAGATAGAACATTTGCTAACTAGGATCCTTTAAAGTGTCAGGGGCAGCTACAGAGCAGTAACTACTCCTGACCATGGCCTTCTGGTTCTCCCCATACCATTGCCAATGAGTTTGCTTGGTCATTCGCCAGTGCTGATATCCTCAGCTAAGTTCTCTTAAAATCAGACCTGGAGACAAAGCCTTGTATAAAACAAGTTGATTTCGAAAAGGATCCACAGAAAAGACAGATAAGACATTGGGGAAAGAGAGGAAAAAGAGAAAATCCAATTGACGGGTGGGTGCAACTGTGGGCAACTTGGATACAATGCCACTGAGGACCTTTAAACAGCCGCACAGCAGGTCTTACCACAGTCCCACTGAGGTATAAAAGAGTTGGCTTTTAATCCCAAGCCACCTTCCTTATGCCTTGAAGGTGTTTGGCCCTTAACAAATCCAGGCTGCTTGTGAGAGGCCTGAGCAAGCTCTTGCGAGCACTGGGGAGGATGTTCAGACAGAGAAGCAGGAGGAGGAGGAGCATGGGTCCAGAAACCATTCATATGCTTAGAAAAGGCTCACAGCAGCTGCAGGGTAACAGAAAAGGATTGGAAGGCTACGGGACAAGGAACTCTGGATACCTCTAGTTTCTAGTATTCAGCAACTTGGACTATCCTCAACATTAGGACAGAACACATGTGCTTCTCACAATTCCATGCAGAAGCTTCTCTCAGAGAACAGAAAAGAAACGAGAGCATTTTTTTTTTAACTACAGAAGGACTAAGAGAGCAGACATGGAGACTAAGAGGCCGCAGTGGGCAGGAATTGTCAGCAGGTTGATTCCAGTGGGATCACGGAAATACAGGTAGGCAGCAGACACGGTCAGATTAGGAGCAAAGTCACCCGTGAAGTGGGAAAGATGTTCTCCCTTGGGAAGTGGGGAAGCACCTATCCCTACTTTAAAATCCTGGCCAGGCTCAAAAAGTGTAAATATTTGTTTCTTCTTCCTATAGCTTTGGTCTAAAAAGTCCAGATAGTAAAGGACCTTAAACCCCTACATTGCCAAGGATGCTCTTGGCTCTCTAACCCTCCTTTGTGTGCCTCTCTTCCTAGTGTTTTGATTCTGGGCATGTGCCACCATGGGCATATAGCTCACTGTGTTACATCTCAGTGCCAAAGTGATGTACCCATAGATTTTACCTCGCTGGGATGTGTCTTCTTTCTCTGCTGATGTGGTACATAGCTCTGCTGCATCGCGAGCTCCCATCAAAACAGGCACATCAGTACAGGTCTAACAGCAGCGAAGTCACCGGTCACGAATTGGAACTTCTGAAACTGTGAGCTGTAATAAACCCTTTCCCATGGCACATTGACTGTCTCGGGGATTTCTTATATGACCAAACACTGTGATTATGTTTCAGTAAAAAGAAGGCAAGGACTGACAAAACAGAGCCCACAGATGAACTCAGCGTACTTCTCTCCCTCGATGCAACAACCAACACAGCACCCAAGAAAGCTTTATTTTGGGGAAATGAATCAGAGCCTTCAGACTCAGTTTTCCTAAGCTTGGCAGGGGGTAGGAGAAGGACTTAAAGGGAGGACTGAGTCCTGCGCAAATTCATCTATCTACTCACTAATGAGACCCTATTTTGCTCCCTTTTCTTTGGTGGAGGATCAGAAGAGTCCCCTTGGACAAAACCATCTGGTTGGAGAAAACACATTTAAAAGTCTCACAGTGACTGACAGGTGTCTGGCTGGTTGCTGTGCAGCTGGCTGGCAACTGACCAAGACTGCAAACACACGGCTAGCCCTTCCCACCAGCATTTTGTAACGGTTGCTAACGAGTGAACAGGTGTCAGCAGACGCGTGGTGGAAGTCTCCAGCGTGAACAGGTGAGTGAGCAAAGCGGCTTGCACTGATCAATGAAAAGTGCATTTTAGAAATGGATTCTCCATGACCTCAGAAGTAGGGGATGAAAGCCGCCTGTGGTGGGATATTTCTATAGTCCCAGTACAAGGGGGATGGGCAGTAGGGTCACGAGTTCAAGGCTACCCTGGAATACATAGAAAGTTTGAGGCAACACTCTGTCTACCTAGTGAAGCTTTGCCTCAAAAATCGAGAAAAGAGAGAGGAGGAGACATGGGAAATGGAAAAGATAACCATAACTGAGTTGATATTTATCGAATAACCTTCATTTTGGGCTTCCTAATTTCTGACAACTTTTTATTGTTTTGTCTTCCATTCATCCCTTTGAGCCTCTCAACTCTTAACACATTTTTTTTCCTTTGGAGTGGAGCTGGTTAGTTTGATCCATCCACACCCCCCACCCTACCCCCCACCCTCCGATCATCTTTCACCATGCGTCTGCACCCAGCTCAGAGTCAATGGCTTGTTATAAACTTTCCCTCACACGCACTTTTGGCGCTCCAGATCTTTTTTCTTCCTCTTCCTCCTCTTCATCCTCTTCTTCCTCCTCCTCCTCTTCTTTTTTTTTTTTTTTGACAAGGACGTGGTCTTGGTTTGGTTCAATCCTCCATCGTTCTAGTCACACATGCACCCAGTTGGGCGAGGGAAATCCATGCCTGCCCTAGACAGATCTGCCAGACAGTCATTAACACATTCAGTGAGCCTTTTGTACCAGCCGGCCCCCACTACATTTTCAATCTCTTCATTGTTCAGCGCCCCTGCCCATTGCTTTTCTCCTCCTGCTAAAAGGCTCTGGATTGTCTCCTATTATATTCCTCTCGTGTTCCCTTGAAGTTACTACCCTTAATGTCGTAATTCACCAGGGAAACAAGAGCAACCTGCAGGCAGCTCAGCACTGTGCCCCACTGTTTGGGGGACACACACTAGCCAAGCTCTAAGCTAAGACCATTCCTCTCCCTGTCTGGATTCTGTCTTCTTACTTGAAAGTCACAGCAACAATTGTTTGTTCTTTCTTCCCTCTTCTCCCATTCATCTCTCAAATCGTTTCCATTGGCCCCATCTCTGCTATAATGTCTTCCATTTAAAACAATGGAAACTGGGGGCTGGAGAGATGGTTCAGTGAGTAAGAGGGCTTGCAGTGCAGGCATGAAGATCTGAGTTCAGATACCAGCACCCATGTGGAAAGCCAGGTGTGGCTGTAACCCCAGAGCTGTGGCGACAGAGACAGGAGGGTGGCTGGGGCTTGCTGAATACCAGCTTAGCTGTGGGTTCAGTGAGAGACCCTCCCTCAGGTGACTAAGGAGGACAATAAAAAAGACAACTAAAGTCATTCTCTGGTCTCTAGACACACATTCCAGGAATGTGCACCCAAATTTGTACACACACAAACACACACACACACACACAGAGGGGGGGGGATAAAAAAACATTTTTCTTATGTGTCTGCTCTCCTCCAGGATACAATGTAACTGATTTCCTATGTTCCCTGTCTCTAGTGCTCTCCTGACTTCTGAACCCACTCGTGTTTTCTGTCATAGCAGAGCTGGTCCGTCACCCAGGACCTCTATGTTCCGGAGGAGTCTCAGATCCTGTCTAACATCTCAGCCAGCAGCCAATGATATCCTTCTTCACGTAATTGTCTCCTGATTTCCTCTCTGCCTCTGCAGCCATTCCTTCTCAGTCTCCTGTGTAGTCTTCCAGAATCCCTGTCGCTCACCTCTCAATGCCCGGACTCTTTTCTTTCTGTATCTATAAACGTCTTCATCACATCAGTGTGTAATGTATCTGATGACTTCAAAGCCTGTATGCCTAGCTGAGACGGCTTGATTTTCTTAACTCTGGTGTCCAGCTACCCACTTGAGTTCTCTCCGCAGATGTCTAGGGAGCTACCTCAAGAAAAGATATCCAGAATGAAGCCCATGCACTCCCGACGGGCGCCTCCATGCCATCTGTTCTCCTTACCGTTTACTCAGGGTAAAAACGCTGTGTCATGTTGGGCGCTGCTCTTCCTGTGGCCTGTATCACCATCTCATGCCTGTGACCATCAGCGCATCCTGTTGGCCCCAACTTCAAAGCACATCCAGAAGCCCAGTGCTTGTGGACTTTTCCCACTCCCAACTGGAATCCCACTAGCTGGGAACAAGCGTGTTATGGCTTGCCTGGCGTACGGTAGTCACTTACCATCTGGCCTTCACAATTCTGCCTTTAGACAAGTCCGTCTGTCCTCGGTACAGTGTGTGTCTATCCACTATGGATTCTGCCCATTTATCTGTGTTGCCTACCTTATTAAGGATAAAAGCCAGAGGTTATAAAGACCCTCGCTCAATGCTAATAGGATTTGGCCACTGATCACCTCTTGACCTCCAAGACCTTGTCCCTCACCCCTTTCTTCCACAACTTTCTTGGGTCTGGTTACTCTCCCAGGCCAACCCCACTCCTATAGGCTCTTTGCACTACATAATCATGCTCTAGAGTGAACAACTCCTTTACTTCTTGAAGTCTTTTCCACAGACACCTCGGTAAGAGACAAAATGCCAATGCCTATGGAGATCCTACCAGAGAATATGTCTAAGCTGCAGCTCTCCAGATGTCTAGACTGTCAGTAAAAGCTGTGGTAGAAGTGATTCACAAAAACGTACAAGTCTCAGCAAAGTTCTCTTCCATTTCTTTCAGGAAGCTCGTGGATGGTGTGTTCCACCAACATGACCCAATAACCCAAGAGAGGAAACTACGGATCTGACACCAAAGGGAGGCAGCGGGAAATTCCAGGGTGATCTTGCTGGGAAGTCTGGGAAATGTCAGTAAGTCCAGGAAGAGAACACTGCAGAGGAAGAAAGTGGAGGTTGCTCAATGCATTTGCTAAAACCACTAGGGGTGCAGAACGGCTTTGTAAGTTGGGGATAATATATGAACATTTTGTAGAAGACTGATAGACAGCTTTCTGTGTAGGGAACAGAGCAGCCATATAAGAAATGGTAAACACAATCATAACACCTTACACGTCTCCTCTCTACAGTACTTTCACAATCATAAGAATAGCCTAATCCAAAATTGTATAATAGCCATCGTAGGGGGGATAGAAGAAGACACAGCAGGGAAGAATCATGGCCACACTCACACAACGCAGGAATACTGCAGCAGATGGTTTGCCTTGAACAATAGCAGAAGGTCCTGGACAGTGAGGGGAGCCCGAGTCCCGTTAACAGGTCATTCACGAAAAAAACGTGTGCAGAGAAATGTTTCAGGAAGTTATATTTGGTAGCTGGGTGAAGAATGAGTGAGTCATGGAAAGGACTAGAATACTGCTTTATTTAAAGATAGGATTTTAAAGGATCAGTGCGGGTTTTTTTTTTAAACTGTAAAACGGGGTCAAAGTCAGTTTCATGTCAGTCTGGAAGGTGGTCCTCCTGGAAGGCTGGGTGATCTCCTTGTCACCTTCTCACTGGAAGAACCTGAACTGATGGATGATGGGAGAGGAGACAGAGGGAGGCTTCCACTGTGTGGCAGTTCCCTCCTAGCCAAGACTCTTGGTAGATAACCAACCATGGGTAATACCACACTCTTTAAGCATCTTTTTCTGTCCCCGCAGAAAAGTTTATTTTATAAATTGGATGCAACAGGGCCTTTGCAGCCTCAAATAAGAATAAGAAGAACAATACCAGTAAAGAGTAATTACAACCATATGCTTTGGTAACTTATTTAAATGTCAGGAATGTTTTACCTGTAGATTCTGTCACATTCCCACTAACTGCTGGCGACTGAGTCTGAACACAGAAGGCACAATTATGGTGGGAGAGTGTACACAGCCCTAGGAGACATCCAACAAAGTTCTTCCTGGGCAATTCCACACTCTCCCCAAAGTCTGTCTTCTGATATGCATCCACTGAGTTTCCTTCTGTCTTACCCATGTCCTCTTCATCACTGTCTGCCTAATCCCAAAGAAAAACAGGCAAGCTATGGAGCTTGCCATTTCATTACCCCTTCAAAGAAGCTATGGGTTGAGGTAGTGACAGACCACAGTGCGGTATGCAGGATGTCCTGGGGCAGGGCTGGGGGTAGGGAGTACACCATGACATCACCGCTCCAGGGAGTGTTCCCAGGCAGTGGTGTGTAGAGCAGAGCTGGTCACTGGACTCTTCTAATGGCCAGCGGCAGCTCCAGGGTTTCCCACTTCAGATCTAAGAGTTTTCTGAGGTGTACTTCCCTTTGAGCCTTTTCCTGCCCACTTCCCTTCATAGCCGTCAGACCTCCATTGTGCCTTGAGGGTTGACCCCTTTGTTTTCCCCAGTCTTCGATCCAATCATTGTTTTACATTTCTAGCTCCGTCTGATACCCGTTTCTCAGAATATTGAGCTGTCACAGCAGCGCTCGGATCTATCCAAGAAAGCAGGTAGGAAGCAAGGCCTGGGGAATGACTCACTAAGTAACAAAAGGATCCCATCTGGAATGGGGTGTGGGGCAGAGAGGAAGCTAGTGGTTCATTTGCTAAAGCTCTCATCCCTGGTGATGTGGGAAGTCAGACCCCAGGAGGGGAATGACAACCATGAGGACAACAGTCTTGAAGGATTTCTGTGACCTGTGGATGGATTATAAAAAAAGGCCCACTAGATACTATGTCTTAGTTATTTTTATTGTTGCTATGATAAAGTATCCTGACAAAAGCAGCACATAGAAGGAAAGAAGGACCCATGGATAGAAGGGAGGACTGATGGAAGGAAGGACTGATAGAAGAAAGGACAAATGCAAAGAAGGAAGGACCAATGGAAAAAGGAAGAAAGAACTGGTGGAAGGAAGAACTGATGGAAAGAAGGAAGGAAGGAAGGAAGGAAGGAAGGAAGGAAGGACTGGTGGAAGGAAGGACTGATGGAAAGAAGGAAGGAAGGAAGGAAAGAAGGAAGGAAGGAAGGAAGGAAGGAAGGACTGGTGGAAGGAAGGACTGATGGAAAGAAGGAAGGAAGGAAGGAAGGAAGGAAGGAAGGAAGGAAGGAAGGAAGGACAAATACAAAGAAGGAAGGAATGGATAAAAGGAAGGAAGGATTGGTGGGAGGAAGGAAGGAAGGAAGGAAGGAAGGGAGGAAGGATGAGTTTGTTTTGGTTCACAGTTGAAGGTATAGTCTATCATGATGGGGAAACCAAGACAGTGGTAAAGGGAAGCAGCTGGTCACACTGTATCAATAATCAAGAAGAAAAGAGTAATGAATACTGGTGCTCTGCTCACATTTCCCTTTTTATACAGTCCAGGACCCCAGGGAATGGTGACACCCACAGTGGGCATGTCTTCCCACCTCAGTTAACGTAATCAAGATAATTGCCACTGGTACCTCTAATGGTCTGTCTTCCGGGTGATTCCAGATATCATCAGATTGAGAGTGATCATTAACCATCACACTGAAAGTGATGCCATTTTGAAAGTAGGGAAGCCAAAGCCAAAGAGGTGGTTTAGCAGTTAAGAGCACTGACTGCTCTTACAGAGGACCTGGGTTCAGCTCCCAGCACAGATATATTGGCTCACAACCACCTGCCACACCCTCTTCTGGTTTCTGCAGGCACCCATGCACATTTGTTACATAGTAACACACACACACACACACACACACACACACACACACACACACACACACACTTTTTTAAAAGTAGGGAAGAGACTTGAATAAATTCCCCAAAGTAACATTTATGGCAAGAGCATCAAGAACATATAGACACTCTAACTTGCTGGTTAAGATGAACAATAGAGGTGTCGTAAAGTCCTGACAAAGGCATGTTACTATCCTAACTCCCATGGACTGTTGGCGATTACAAACGCAAGTTTCTTTGTCAAGCAATTTGCTTTTTAGTTGCTGTTGAACAGGGTCTCACCACACAGCCCATACTGGCCTCAAACTTGTGACCTTCTCCTAAGCCTCCACATTGTTTGTGTTACAGCCAGCAGGCTTTGTCAATTTCTAAAATTGGATGTATGCGTATGACACAAAACACACATAAGTTCTCAAGACAACTCTGAGACGGTGGTTCTCCCCTCCATCTTTACGTGGACTCTGGGGATTGAACTCAGACCATCAGGTTTGCCTGCCAAACTCTTCTCTTTTTTTCCCTCAAAATGCCAGCCCCTCCCTCTTTTAAAATGGCAGCTATTCATTTAAGTTGTGTATCTATTGGTTATTATTATTATTATTATTATTATTATTATTATTATTGCGTATCTATTGGTCATGGCATGCGTGGGGAGGCTGGGAGGACAACCCCTGAGAGCTGATTCTTTGCTTTTGTCATGTGGGTTCTAGGGATTGAACTTTGGGTTAGGTTGGCAGCAAGACCCTGTACCTGCTGAGCCACCTCACTGCTCGCCGCTGTTTTTAGAAAATAAACTTAAGCAGGCCAAGATAGCTCAGTGGGTAAAAACGTTTGCCGCTCTTGCAGAGGACCTGGCTTTCCAGCACTCACAGAGCTGCTCACAACCATCTATAACTCCAGTTCTGGGCATCCAGTGCCCTCTTCTGGCCTTCTTGGAAAGTCTGTGGACATGGTACATAAAATACATAAAATTAAAATGACATAAAATAAAATTAAAAAAGTAATAAAAAACAAACTTCCCATTCTAGCTATTTATCCAGGAGAAATGAGAACACTGCCCTGTAAACATGTGGACATTCGTAGCAGTTCAATTCATAATCACTAAGAACTAGAACAGATCAAATGCCTAATGGGAAATGGATAAACACATTTTGCTACAGCCATACAATGGAATCCATTGCAATAAAAGGGGGTGGACTATTGATAGAGAAGCACAGTCGACTCTCAAATGCATTAAAGTGGAAACAGCCAGATGCAAAAGAGCTCACCACGACTGCACTTGCACAGTAGGTTAAAAGTCATCAGTATGGGAGAGGAATTGTATCAGTGGCATCCAGGGCTGGGCCACGGGGACAAGGACTAAGTGGAGAGAGGCACTCTGGGAGAATTTTCTTGGGTGGTGGTGGTGCCCTAGACTGTCATTTTGGTGGTTGCACCTCTCTGTGGTGCACAGCTGGCAAACCTGACCAAATTGTACATTCAGATTACGCAGTGTGTAAGATGTTACCTTAATTAACCCAGCTAAGAAATTCCAAACAGGGGCTGTATCGGTGGCTCAGCATCTAAGAGCACTGACTCTTCCTGCAGAGGACCCAGGTCCTGTTCCCAGCCCCCACACGGCAGCTCACGACAGCCTGTGACTGTAATCCTTGAGGTCTAATATCTTCCTCAGGCAGCAAGCACGCATGTGTCCCACACCTATATAAAGTCAGCCATACATACACATACCATAAAAACAAACACGTCTTTAAAATGAAAATGACAGTGTCTCTTCTCTCAGTGCACGTGTCCTCCTGTTAGGATGCAGCATCTTCTTCTGCTGTGGGGTGGGTACAGTGGGTTCCCAGCATGCTTAGGGAGAGGCTGAGCCTGGAAAGGGGAAGAGAAGACTATATCCCACCCAAGTGCGAAGATCAGCCAGCAACCAATAGCAACAGCCAGGGGACTGAGTTGATGTTGAGAGTGTGTGATACAGAAACTAGAATTCGTAACTCAATAAAGAGAGGCCATAGGCTTGACACACTCTTGAGACACCGGCTTTAACCCCGTGGTATGGATCTCAGCAGACAAGGCAAAAGATGACTGGGTGCTTCCTGGAAACACAGAGACAGTTACAGTCTCCGCAAAGACTTACCATAGGGGAGCCTTGCACAAGCATGCTGGGGAACGGCCACTCAGCGGATGCTAGCTTCCTCATTGGCTAGCCTGATCCGGAATGTCAGGAATAGAATGGATATGGAAGGGGAGGTGGTAGCTACCCACGAATCCAACAGCATGGATCCCTGTGATGAAACTATGGCTGGGACTGAAAGTCTCATCTTCCAGCCACAGACAACAGGCGACTGCAATATGGCACTATCTCCAGAGACCAACTTGCCACATTGGTGGTAGACCATACTGAGTATCCTCTACCAGAAAGGGCTCATGATTCGTCGTCTCCGAAGGGACAGCTGCTCTTGTATATGTAGCCCACACCTCCTCGCGAGCATCGCTGTTTTGGAAGCTCACAGAACTCCTGATCTCTTGGTGTGAACTCATACACCACCTATCGTGCAACGGCAGATCCTTTAAAGGAGCCGAGAGCGCTCCGAGGCCAGTCCCTCGTGTCCCAGATCATGCCTAGCACACCACGCAGAGGCGGCCCTCCTTGAAAGCACAAGGACAACTTTTTAGCAGATCAAGCCTAGTGCGAACAAGGGTGCTGATCTCTGTAGCTGTTGCCAGGGTCTTCAGGGATAGCATAGATGCTACACTCTGTAGGGGTTGCCAGGGTCTCAGGATTCGACTGTGCAGTCAGAGACCTCTTCTTCTGGAGCTGAAGAGGTGTGTTACCAGTGTGACCTGTGGAGAGATTATCTTGTGTATTGTATGGATATACCACCTGTCAATTGAAAAGACTATGGCCTATGGCTTAGGCAGGAAAGAGAGGTGGGGCATCTGGGAGGCAGAAAGGATTCTGGGGAGTGGAAGGCAGGAGGAAGTTGTAACAAGACGGATGCATGGTGCCTGAGCACAGGTCCCTGACAGAATGCAGGCTAGACATGGGATATCTTTAGTTGCGATCTAGTCAGAGCAGAGCCTAGCTGTGCGAACAAGCTATTCGTAAATACATTTTGAGTCTGAGTCTTATTTCTTGGGGGTAGGCAGAACCAGCCTAACTTAAAGAATGAAGTCCTTTTGAGTCTGGAATCCAAAGTGTGGAGGCGAGCAAGAGTCTCACCATTTCTACCAGCACGTTTCACTATCTCCAGCCACTCCAGCCTTCCTAATGACTCACAGGGGACATTTAGCTTCCTGGCCCCACAGCTGTGGGCTGTGCAGGGTTAGTGTTCCTGTTCTGTCAAAGGGAGTGAATTCTTGCCAGGAAGCCATGGAGGCAGCTCCCAGGGCATTGTGGACTATTTGTTTCCAAAACCCAGCCAATGAGAAGTCACCATCTTGACTACAGTGATCAATCCTGGTTGGCAAGCTTGGGTAATAACATTTTTATAAAGAGTTTTGGTATGTGAAGTCTGCATGGAGGACTGGTAATCCCTGGCATATCCGCCCCCCGCCCGCCGCTGTGTGGGGGATGGGCAGGTGTGTCCCTGTGTGAGTGAGTAATGAAGGCCAGAGCTTGGCACTAAGCATGCTCTCCACCAGTTTACACTTTATTCACTGAAGTTACTTCCTCACTGACGAGCCAGTCCAGCTAGCCAGCTGGGATCCCACCTTCTGAGTGCTGGGTGCTGCTATGCCCCAAGCTTTTCCGTAGATCTTGGGGATCTAAACTCTAGTCCTCAAGCTTGTGGTGTAAGTGACTTATGAGCTGAGCCACTTCCCAGACTATCTTGACATTTCTGACTCCTCAGCTGCTGTTTTCCAGAAGGAAAGCTGGGCTCTCTAGCCACCCTGTCATAGATCCTTCCTCCCTGCAGGTTTTCACTCCAAAATCCTGAACTCTTTTCCAGGCACTGTCTGCCAATACTACTAAAAATGAACAAAAACGATTATCTCTCCACATTTTCACTCCCAGAAACACCTGCATTATTAAAACCGGGGGAGAGCCCGTTTATAGAAATGTGACCATTTATCTCTAAGCGAAGCTTGGTCCCTCAGCTAGAATCCATATCTGCTTATCAAATTTCCCAGAGATCTCCAAAAAACAAATGGGCTTTAAGCTATTCCCTTGGGTCTCAGCAAATTTGGTTAATGTCTACAACACCTTCTAAGGCAGACAAGTTACATTTTCAATTCTGTAACATGCTAAGGAAATGTTACATTTTCATTGACTGGAAAACAAAACCAAAAACAAACACGTAGGTCTGAAAACCCAGCCAGCCAGCTTTTGCAGGACTTGCACCACCATATTTAATTAATCTCCAGCTCCCTTCTCCCCATAGTTTGCCAAAGAGAGACCAATGACTGTGCCCTACACCATGCATCCCCACTCCAAACTCCCACCATTCTGTGTGGGCACCAGTTCCTCTATCACGATGGGATAATGACTATGGTCCCTTAAATCCAAATCTCCCTTCTTTGTAGTTCTACTTCCAACTGTGCTAGATATTTAAAAGTATTAGTTCTGAAATTTTATAAAACAAGTAAGTTAACTGAAAAATTGGAACATCAATATTTTCTCATACATCATAGTTTCTGATATCTGCCCCAAGTTTCCTGATTTAAGGGCAGTTGAGGTGGCTTAGTGAGTAAAGGAGCAACTATAATTTCATACCCAACAAATACTTTCCATTAAAGTGTGCCCAACACAGAGCACTACTTAATTGCTTTGCTGAATAGCTATCCATTAATTATTAACAACAGTAAATATAATGGGAAGTCAGTTGTGCGATCCACATAGTATTTAGGAGATACTTAGACTTAAATGTTAGTAGTTGTCTAAAGTCAGCTCACCTGGAACAATTAGCTTGTGTGTTGCATTTATGAATTATTATCTGTCTCTTCTCCTTCACTGAAGAGCTGCCTGGTCAAAAGAAGTCAAGAGAAGTGTCTCGTCCTGTTTTATTTTTAATGGTTTCCTCAACACTAACAAATTCTTTTGATCTAGCATCGTCTCTCTCTTTGGAAAGAAAATACCACTCATTCAATGGAATAAATTGCTGTGAGATTTTTCTGTCTTGAGACTTCATTGTAAGTCCAAGGACCCCAACCTCAGTTCATGCCCAATGCACGGGTTCCAGCCAACCTGCATGATTCTGATAGACAACTCCTCCCGGATGTTTATGTAACATAACGCTACCTCCCTTGCAGAGTTTGGTCCTTAGCTTCAAAAAAAGGTCTAAGTGCCTAAATACAGGTTTTGATTAATAACATAGTCCAGGAAGCTAAATATTGTGAGACAAAGCTCTCTAGAGGGGCACACACAATATCTAATTGCCCTGAGTTGTGACACCTCCTCTCTTGTTTAAAGCGTGCTTCCTATGTGATCCTGTCCTTTGGAGCTCTTGGCCCAGCACAGAGCAGGTGACTTTCCAGCTATTTCCTGTTAATTCACCTTAGGCTGTGGAGAGTTATCAGTTGCTCTCTCCCTTGTTCTGTGGGAAGGGAGAAGGAGTTACATGGATGTCAGAGAGATTTGCCATTACTTTTATGTGTCAAGGTACAGGGTTTTCCCATCCATTTTTGGTACTTGAAAGCCAATGTTTGGATGCAGTTTCACGAGAGCCTTTAAGTGATACTAGCTGCAAGAAATCAGCCTAGGAAAAATACTTTATATTTATTACAGTTCCCAGGACCCCTGAGTATTCCGCAACTCAGCACTCAAGAAGCAAGCCATAAATTCTGAGGTCCATTTCACACCGAGAAAAGTGATTGAAGTCGGCCGTCATTAAAGGGGAGGAAAGTGATAAATTTGGCCCCACATCTCCTGTTTATCACCACTGCTTATGTACATCAACCAGCAAATTAATAGATGGTGCCTATTTGATATTTCTATTCATTTAAACAATGTATTTAACTATTCTCATAGATGCTCACAGAGCAAAAGGGTGTCTTAAATATAATATTCACATTCACTCTTTGCGAGTTTTGAAAATGTCTCTTGACCACATTCAACCCCACTTCTCCCCCTAACTCCTCTCAGACTCACCCCAAACTTTGGGCCCTCTCCTTATTTTTTGATGTCTGGTTTGGGCTGCCCAAACAGTCCTAGGTGAGGGCCATTCACTGGAGTATTGTTGGCCTACCAAAGGAAGGGCTTTAATTTACTAAGTTTATTTTATGAGATAAAGGTAAATCAAGTTCAGTGATTTAACAATCGTGAGCTATGATTCTAAGAACTCTTTTTTTTTTTTTTTTTGGTTCTTTTTTTCGGAGCTGGGGACTGAAACCAGGGCCTTGTGCTTCCTAGGCAAGCGCTCTACCACTGAGCTAAATCCCAACCCCGATTCTAAGAACTCTTAGCGAATGTCCAGCATCTGCTCAGTGAGTCCCCAAACTTGGCCACCCATATTGGAATCACCTTGATAAATTTTTTTAAACCTCAAGCCTAGTTCTCAGACATTCTGCATTCAGTAGACTTGAGTTGGTGGCATAGGAATCATTGTTTGCAAAGCAGCTCCCACTTTGTCAGATGGAGATGTGGGCTTTGGTTTGAATATGTGCCTGTGCGAGTGTACGTTGGCGCACACGGGTTATGGTTTGAATATGTCCCTGCGTGAGTGTATGTTGGAGCTGTACAATGGTTCTGGCCTGTAATATTAACACTCAAGAGGTAAAAGCCGAAAGATACCAGGTTTCACAGCCATCCTGGGCTACCTAATGAGACCTTGTCCCAAATGCAAAACAAAATGAGGTCTGTTAGTCTATTGGAAACTTACATCCCCACAATGACAGCTCTGGGATATGGGGCCTTCTGGATGGGTTTAGGGGATAGGACTTGCATTCACAAGTGGATAGCTGCTCACTGTGACCGAGTTTGAAACCACAAGTTTGAGCCCTGATCTCCACGCCCTTCTCCTTTCGGCCGTGGATTAATGCAGCAAGGACGGTCCTGCAAACATGGATCCCTTGCTCTCTGGCTTCTCAACCTCCTGGACTGTAGGAAGCACCCATCCGCTCCTCTTAGCCACCGAGTCTCAGTGTGAAGAAGTGTCATCTTCATTGTCAGCCTAAATGGATTTAGAATCACCTAGGAGACACACCTCTGGGCATGTCTGGGAGGCCCAGCAAGAGAGGCTTTCTGAGGCTGGAAGACCTACCCCGACTTTGAATGTCACCATCTGATGGGCTAGTCCTGAAAGAAAGAAACAGTGCCAGAACCTGTCTCTGCTTCCTTGCTGTGCTCCTGCTGGATGCAGTGTGGCCAGCCACTTTATGCTCCTGCTGAATGCCACACGGCCAGATACCTTATGCTCCAGCTACTGTGGTTTCTCAGACAGGATAGACCATTCTCTCAAACCATAACCCAGAATAAGCCTTTTCTCTCTTCAGTTGCTTCTTGCCCAGTATTTTGTCACAACAACGAGAAGACTGGTGATCCACAGGGGTGCTGTGGCGGCAGAAAACAGACCGAAGCGCTGTGCAAAGCCACCTTTATAAACAGGAAGCGTCGTTCTGATGCTGCTTCCCCTGGGGTGTGCTACCCATCCTCTGCAGTTAAGTCAGTCTGTCCATCTTCCATGCCATCCCCATCCACACCCCCTATTTCCAAACCTCCTTCCACTGGTGGAACGTGAGCTAGGTCCAAGTAGGAACATATGTGGACATATGTGAACATATGTGGACGTATGTGGAATCCACAGCCTCAAACGCATGAGGAGTTAATGGGGTCCTCAGTATCCAGTTCATCTGAACGGTCCTTTAAAATAGCCACCCGCAGAGACCGGATTTCTCTTTGTTGCATCACTTCTAATGATCCCGGTCTGTTTAATTCGCACACTGAATCATCCACATATTCTGAAAGCTGTTCTCTGTTTATCATTATTAAACCCGCCTCACCGATTCATCCTTTCCTCCTGTTTGTTCAGGTTTTAAGTCCTTTAATTCGATTCCTCCTGCATTTGTGATTCCTCTGACACCCCCACTAGCTTCACGTTTTATTAATATGGTCCCCTGTCTGTCGTCTAAGCTGCTAGCTATTATTATAATGAGATGTTAATGAGACGACTTTAAAATATTGTATTACTGCAGCTCCATATTGAGAAAGGCAGATCTTGTTTGGCCTTAGCTTTTTGGTTTCACATCTTTTATTTAAAAAAAAGATACTATGGTTAAGATTTGTTTTCAAAATGTTTTAATGTTTAAAGTTGTGTGTGTGTGTATGCGTGTGTGTGTGTGTGTGTGTGTGTGTGTGTGTATGTGTGTGTGTTGTATATATATGAGTGTAGTGTCTGCAGAAGCCAGAACAGAAGGCTATGTCAGGGGTTATAGGAAGTTCTGTGTTGCTTGTAGTACTGGGAACCGAACTTGGGTCTTGGGAAAGAGCAGCAACACCCTTACCTGCCAAGTCACCTCTACAGCTCCCTCATTTGTCTTTTACGGCACTCTCGCGGTTCACATGACTGCAGTTGCCTGCCAAGCGTTGTACACAGGTGAATATGTTCTTACCACAGCGAACGCTATCACAAAATGCCCGTGCTGAACTCCCCTGTCTCCAGAGCATCCTGGTCCACCAGACAGATAAATCCTCAACTTTCCCCCATTCCCATTGGTTAAGGTAAAAAAACCACAAAATTCAAGGCAATGTTAAAATGATGTAAAGCCTCTCACACAACGCTACAAATCCTCGACATTTATAGGGAAGGCTGACACCACATCCTACATTCATTCTCTGGAGTCTACGTTCTGGTCGATACAGGATTTTTAAGTGTCCCCAATGAGCTGCTTATCACGGATAGTTACTGTACATAAAAGAAGTGGGTTAAGATAAATTAGTGGATTAAGATATACAGATCCATGAGCTTTCTGGCAATTTCAGTCAGAATAGTATATATCTACATAAACATGATAAGTCCCGGGCGACTCTGCACTCGCTTGCACCTCCCAGTCACAAATCTCGGCAGCTTCCGCAACCATTAAGCTTCAGAACACTTGAGACAGGATGTTTAGCAAGGCTGTTCTCTATTTCCACGTGAGGATGAAGAAGACAGAGGGGTTTTTGTGAGTTCTCGCCTCCATTTGTCTCTCACACAACTCCCACACCTCCTCCTCTGCTCACTCCCTCAGCCCCAAGGCTCATTTTTAAACTGGTGTGGTGTGTATGGATGCAGGTGTGTGTGCGTGCGTGTGTGTGTGTGTGTGTGTGTGTGTGTGCATGCACGCAAATTAATGTATGTATATATGCAAATGTATGTGTATATATGTGTATATATGTAGGTGTGTGTGAATGTGCACGCACACACATGTATGTGTATATGCATATGTATGTGTGTATGTGTGTGTCTGCATGTGTGTACATGTATGTGTCTCTGTGTGTATGTGTATGTGTCTGTATATATGTGTGTATGTGTGTCTGTATATATGTATGTGTATGTGTGTACATGTGTCTACATGCATGTGTTTGTGTGTATGTGTACATGTGTGTCTGTGTCTGTATGTATATATATGTATGTCTATATGTGTATGTGCACATACACATATATATGTGTGTCTGCATATGTGTGTGAATGTGTCTGTGTGTGTCTGCATATGTATGTGTGTCTGCATGTGTGTACATGTGTGTGTCTCTGTGTGTATGTGTATGTGTGCATGTGTGTGTATGTGGGGGGCACATGTGTCATGACATGCTTATGAAAGTTAGGAGTCAGTTCTCTCTCACCATTCTTACATGGGTTCCAGGAGTTGAACATAGGCTCAGACTTGTACAGAGGCCATTTTTACCTGCTGAGCTACCTTGATGGTCCGCCATTTTATTTTTTTTTCAATTCTCTCATTGAATCTATAGCTTGATAACTTATGACGGCTGGTGGGCCAGTAGGCTCCAGGATCCTCCTGCCTCTGCCTCCCCAGTGCTGGGATGACAGGCGTGCAGTGTTTCTCCCATCTGCTTTATATGGGTTCTGGATGTTCCTGCTTGTGTGGCCATCAACCCAGACCCTTTACCTGGTCTTTTGTTTGGCTGTGAGCCTCTCGTCTTTGATACTTGCCCAGATTTCCTATTAATAAATCAATTAAGTAAAGAAGAGCTAGACATATTTAAAGGCATTTTAAAGACAGATTTGAGAATGGGGTTAAGAGACAAAAGCCTAGGGAAAGAGTAGAGTGTCCGAGAGTGAGTATGGGCTTCTCCAGAGACAGAGACTCTTAAGAGTCTTTATGGGTACAGTCTATACTGTTTGGGTGACTTCTGAAGGCACACTGCAAAGGGTTTTTGAGAAACATAAATGACTGCTATGCATTGGGTCAGATTACAGCTGATAAATTAAACCTTAGGTCATAAAACTTGCAGGGAGATCAAGATGTCTTTTAATGCAAACAAAGGTTAAATCGCATTTCTTTTTTAAAAAGTAATTTATTTAATTACTTTTACACCCTGATCACCCTCTCCTCCCCTGTCTCTTCCCAGTCCCATCCCTACAACCCCCACACCCCTGTGGCCGCCACAAACCCTTTACCCCTTCTTCCCAGAAAAGGCTCCCTTTGGTACCATCCCACCCTGAGATATCCCATTGCAGTAGGACTAAGCACATCTTCTCCAACTGAGGTCCAGCCAGGCAGTCCATTTAGGGGAAGGGGATCAATTGACAAGGACAGAGACCAGGATGGTCTCTACTCCAATTGTTAGGGGACCCACGCAAAGATCAATCTGCACATCTGCTACAAATGTGTAGGGGGCCTAGGTCCAGCCCCAGCATGCTCTTTGGTTGGTGGTTCAGTCTCTGAGAGCCTCCATGGTCCAGGTTAGTTGACTCTGTAGGTCTTCTTGTGGAGTCCTTGATGTCTCCGGTTCACTCACTTCTACACCCCACTCTTCCACAAGACTCCCCAAGCTCCGCCTGATGATTGTCTGTGGCCCTCTGCATCTGCATCCCTCTGCTGGATGAAGACTCCCAGGAGGCAGCTATGCTGGGCTCCTGTCTGCCAGCATAGCAGAGCATCATTAACAGTGTCGGGGATTAGCTCACTAACACGGGATGGGCCAGTCATTAGTCGGCTGTTCCCTCAGTCTCTGCCCCATCTTTATCCCTGCACATCTTACAAGCAGGGCAAATTTTACATTGAAGGTTTTGTTGTGGGTTGATGTCCCCTCCTTCCACCGGAAGTCCTGCCTGGCTACAGGAGATGGCCACTTCAGTCTCTATATGCCTCGATGGTAGGAATCTCAGCTAGGGTCACCCCCATAGACTCCCCAGACCCTGTCCTATCCCAGGTCTCCAGCTACTCCCAGAGATGCCCCCCCATCCATTGCCGTTCTCACTCCCAGCCCTTTCCCACACCCCTCTCCCCACACCTGATCCCCATCCCCTTCCCCTCCTCATCCCCTCTCCTCCCAGGTCCCTCCCTCCATCCACCTCCAATGACTATCTTGTTTCCCCTCTGAGTGAGAGTCATGCTTCCTCCCTTGGGACCTCCTCATTACTTAGTTTCTCTGGGTCTGTGGATTGTCACATAGTTGTCCTGCACTTTATGGCTAATGCCCACTTATAGACGAGTACCTACGATATGTGTCTTTCTGGGTTTGGGTTACCTCACTCAGGGTGATATTTTCTAGCTGCATTCATTTGCTTGCAAATTTCATGATGTCTTTATTTTTAATAGCCGAATAGTATTTCACTGTGAAAATGGTCCACATTTTTTTTTACCCCTTCTTCAGTTCAGTGACATCTAGGTTGTTTCCAGCTTCTGGCTATTACAAATGAAGCTGCTGTGAACATAGTGGAGCACGTGTCCCTGTAGAATAGAGGCTCATCTTCTGGTGTGCCCAGGAGTGATATAGCTGGGTCTTGAGGTAAAACTATGCATGATTTTCTGAGAAGTTGCCAAATTGATTCCCAGAGTGATCGTACAAGTTTGCGATACCACTAGCAATGGAGAAGTGTTCCCTTTGCTCCGCACCCTTGCCAGCATGAGTTATCACTTGAGTTTTTGATCTTAGCCACTCTGGTGGGTGTAAGGTAGAATCTCAGGGTCCTTTTGATTTGCATTTCCCTGATGACCAAGGACTTTGAACATTTCTTTAAGTGTTTCTCAGCCATTTGATATTCCTCCGTTGAGAATTCTGTTTAGCTCTGCACCTCATTTTTAATTGGTTTGGTTTGGTGGTGTCCAATTTCTTGAGGGCTTTATATATTTTGGATATTTATTTTCTGTTGGATGTAGGCTTGATGATCTTTCCCATTCTGCAGACTGCTGTTTTGTCCTTAACCTTGCAGAGTTTTTCAGTTTTATGAGGTCCCCTTTATTAATTGTTGATCTTAGTGCCTTAGCTACTGGTGTTCTGTTCAGGAAGTCGTCTCCTGGGCCAATGCACTCAAGGCAGTTCCCCACTCTCTCTTCTATTACATTTAATGTATTCGGTTTTATGTTGAGGTCTTTGATCCACTTGTACTTGAGTTTTGTGTGGGGTGATAAATATGGATTGTGGTGGTTTGAATATATTTAGCCTAGGGTGTGGCACTATTAAGAGGTGTGGCCTTGTTGGAGTAGGTGTGGCCTTGGAGGAAGTGTATTACTGTGAGGGTGGGCAATGAAACCCTCTTCCTAACCACATGGGAGCCCAGTGCTCTCCTGTTTGCCTTTGTAAAGAAATACAGAATTCTCAGCTCCTGCACTGTCTGTATGCCTCCATGCTCCTACCTTGATCATAATGGACTGAACCTCTGAACCTATAAGCCAGGCCCAATTAAATGTTGTCCTTAGAAGAGTTGCCTTGGTCATGGTATCTGTTCACAGCAGTAAAAACTAAGACATGGGTCTATTTGCATCCTTCTACATGCAGGCATTTAGTTAGACTAGCACCATTTATTGAAGATCCTTGATTTTTTTTTCTGTTGTATGGTTTTGGCTTCTTTGTCAAAAATCAAGTGTCTGTAGATCTGTAGGTTTATTTCTGGGTCTTTGGTTTTGTTACATTGGTCAGCCTGTCTACTTTTGTGCCGATACCATGCAGTTTTTATTACTATTGCTCTGTAGTATAGTTTGAAGTCCGAGATGGTGATGCCTCCATAAGTTCTATGATTGTACAGGATTGTTTTAGCTATCCTGTGCTTTTGTTTTTCCTTATGGAGTTGACTATTATACTTTCAAGCTCTGTAAAGAATTGTGTTGGAATTTTGATGGAAATTGCATTGAATCTGCAGATTGCTTTTAGTAAGAACGGTCATTTTCATTATGTCACCCTACTAGTCCATGAGCATGGGAGAACGTTCCATCTTCTGAGATCTTCCTCAATCTCTTTCTTCAGAGACTTGAAGATTTTGTCACAAAGTTCTTTCAGTTGCTTGGTTAGAGTTACACCAAGATATTTTATCTTTGAGGCCATTGTAAAGGGTGTTGTTCCCCTAATTTTTCCCACCAATTTATTACTTGTATAAAGGAGGGCTACTGTTTTTTTTTTTTTTTAGTTGATTTTTGTATCCAGCTGTTGTAAGAAAAAACTTTAAATCCTGACACAGGTTTCAACCCACCTTAGACTGTTTGTGTTCCTGGATGAAAGACACACACAGCCTTTATATTTTCAAATGTGCCTTAGGCAGCATAATAGTTGGGCAACTGCCTACCCTCCATGCTGTTAGAATCTACTTTCTTATTGTTAACCCAAGTTATTACTCAATATGTTTCATCTAGGCTGCTCTTAGCTCCAATTAGTCGGCCCACATGACCATGTTTTGTGGTTCAGGTAATGAATGGTGGCTCTTCTTTCTCCTCTCCTGCATGTTCTTTTTCTGTCTAATGGTGGCTTCCCCTCTCCCTCACTTCCTCCTGGTCTTAATTCCTAGAAACCTAAACCCTGCCTATGTCTCTTCTCCCCAGCTATTGGCTGTTGGCACCATTATTTACCAATCAGAACTAACTGAGAGCAGGCTCCCTCAGGCTATGTGCACACTTCAAATCTTGGAGACCAGCATTTAGCATTAAAATAAACAGTACAAGACGAAGCCTCAACATCCAGCCACTTTGCTGAAGGTGTTTATCAGAGGTAGGAGTTCTCTGGTAGAATTTTTAGGGTCGCTTATGTATGTTAGCATATGATGTGTGAATAGTTATACTTTGAGTTCTTCCTTTCCAATTTGTATACCCTTGGTCATCTTTAGTTGTCTTACTGGTCTAGCTAGAACTTCAGGTATTAGGTTGGCTAGATAGGGAGAAAGTGGACATCCTTGTGTTGTCCCTGGTTTCAGTGGAATTGCTTTAAGTTTCTCTCCATTTAATTTGATTGGCTATTGGCTTGCTTTCCTTATGTTTAGGTATGTCCCTTGTATCCCTAATCTTCTCCAAGACATTTAACATGAAGGAATGTTGTATTTTGTCCAAGACTTTTTCAGCATCTAATGAGATGACCATGTTATTTTTTTTCTTTCAGTTTGTTTATACGGTTGATTACCTGGATTTGTACTGAACAATCCCTGCATCCCTGGGATGAAGCCATTGATCATGATGGATGGTGTATTTTATGTGTTAATGGATTCAGTTTGTGAATATTTTATTGAGTATTTTTGTTTCAGTGTTCATAAAGGTGATTGATTGGTCTGAAATTCTCTTTTTTTGTTGAGTCTTTATGTGGTTTTGGTATCAAGGTGACTGTGGCCTCACAGAATGAGTTTGGCAATGTTCCTTCTGTTTCCATTTTGTGGAACAGTTTGAAGATTATTGGTATTAGCTTTTCTTTGAAAGTCTGGTAGAATTCCTTACTAAAACCATCTGGCCCTGGGCTATTTTGTTTGGGAGACTTTTAATGACTGCTTCTGTTTCCTTAGGGGTTATAGCACTTTTAAAATAGCTTCTCCGATCTGATTTAACTTTGCTAAGTGCTATCTATGTAGAAAAAGTGTCCATTTCATTTAGACTTTCTAATTTTATGGAGTATAAACTTTTGAAGTAAAACCTAATGATTCTTTGAATTTCCTCTATGTCTGTTGTTATGTCTCTGTTTTTGTTTCTGATTTTGTTTCTTTGGATACTGTCTCTCTCCCTTGTAGTTAGTTTGGTTAAGGATTTGTCATTTTCTCAAAGAACCAGCTCTTGGTTTTGTTTCCTCTTTGTACAGTTCTCTATGCTTATAATTGATTGATTTTAGCCCTAGTTTTGATTATTTCCTGATGTCTACTCCTCTTCCTCAGTGTGCTTGCTACTTTACCCTAGAGTTTTCAGGTGTACTTTTAAATTGTTAATATGATAATTCTCTTATTTCTTTATAAAGGCACTAGTGCTATGAACTTTCCTCTTACCACTGCTGTCATTACATCCCCTAAGTTTGGGTATGTTGTCCCTTCATTTTCATTGAATTCTAGAAAGTCTTTAATCTATTTCTTTATTTCTTCCCCAACCCAGTGATCATTGAGCAGAGTTCAATATCCATGAGTTTGTAGGCTTTCTGTTGTTTGTGGAGTCATTGAAGTCCAACTTTAATCCATGGTGATTTGATAAGATTATTTCAATTTTCTTATATCTGTTGAGGTTTGTTTTATAACCAACTGTATGGTCAGTTTTGGAAAAGGTTTAGTGAGATTCTGAGAAGAGGACATATTCTTTTCTTTGGGTGAAATATTCTGTAGATACTTTTTAGATCCATTTGATTCATAACCTGCGTTAGTTTCATTATTTTTCTGGTTAGTTTCTGTCTCCATGACCTATCCATTGGTAATAGTGGGGCATTGAACTTTCCCACTAGTATGTGGTGTTTAATGTGGGACTTAAACTTTTATAATGTTTCTTTCACGAATGTGGGTGCCTCTGCATTTAGGGCATAGATGTTCAGAAATGAGATGTCCTCATGGTAGATTTTTCTTTTGATGAGTATGAAGTGTCCTTCCCCATCTTTGTTGATTTTGGTTAAAAGTTTGATGTTGGTGGTAGTAGCTCGTGTGCAGGCGTGTGTGCATGCATGCGTGCGTGCGTGAGTGCGTGGCGTGTGTGTGTGTGCATGTGTTTCCCTTACTGTTTTTGCTGCTGTGGAATTGTCTATCTCCTGTACTTTCTTGTGTGTAGCTAACCTCCTTGGATTAGAGTGTTCCTTTAAGTATTTTCTATGGAGCTAGGTTTGTGGATAGATGGTGCTTAAATTTGTTTGTGTCGTGGACTATCTTGTCCTCTTCATATCTGGTGATTGAGAGTTCTGCTGAGTATAGTTGTCTAAGTTGGCACCTGTGGTTTTTAAAGGCTATAACTTACCTGCCCAGGCCCTTCTAGCTTTTAGAGTCTCTGTTGAGAAGTCAGGTGTAATTATAATAGGACTTTATATGTTAGTTAGCCTTTTCCCCTTGCAGCTTTTAATAATCGTTCTTTGTTCTGTAGATTTAGTGTTTTGATGATTATGTGGTGAGAGGATTTACTTTTCTGGTGCAATTTAACTAATCTGTAAGCTTCTTGTGTGTTTATAGGCACCTCTTTCTAAATTGAGGTCGGGAAAGTTTTATTCTAGGATATTGTTGAGAATCTTTTCTAGCCCTTGGAGCTGGGACCCTTCACCTTCTTCTCTTCCTTTTGTTCTTAGGTTAGGTCTTTCCATAGCACCCCAGATTTCCTGGATGCTTATGTTAGGAATTTTTTTAGAGTTAACATTTCCTTTGACTGATGTATTCATTTCTTCTACTGTATCTTCTACACCTGAGATTCTCTCTTCCTTCTCTTTTATTCTGCTGGTGATATTCTGGCTGTCACTCCACTTTTCTTTCCTAAGTTTTCCATCTCCAGGATTCCCTCCAATTGTGCTTTCTTTATTGTTTCTCTTTCTATTTTCAGATCTTGAACAGTATTTTTAAATTTTCTTGATATGTTTAACTGTATTTTCCTGTATTTCTTTAAGGGATTTATTAGTTTCCTCTTTAAAGGTCTCTAAGTGTTTACTTGTATTTTCCTGTATTTCTTTAAGGAATTTATTAGTTTCCTCTTTAAAGGCATCTATCATCTTTATAAGGTTGGCTTTGAGGTCATTTTCATATGCTTTGGTTGAGTTAGGATATCTAGGGCTTGCTGTAAAGGGATAGCTTTGCTCTGAAGGTGTCATATTGCCCTGGCTCTGTTGATTGCATTCTTATGCTGTCCTTTAGTCATCTGGTTGTCCCTGGATGTTCCAGGTATAGCGGGTATCAGGAAGGCCAGTCTAATCTGGATGTTCCCACTGCAGCAGGCCTCTGGTAGACAGCCTTGGGCTGGACGATGGAACTTAGCAGGCAGTGTACTTCTCAGAGCAGCTAGGTGTGCTCCAGGGGGCACAGTAGATAGGGAATTTTGGGTAGGGGGAGGGTCTAATCTGAATATTCTTGATGGAGCATGTCTGGTGGAAGTGGCTGGACAATGGAGCTCAGGGGATAGCACACAGCTTGCTCAGGGCCGCTGGACATGCCTCTGGGTGACTCAGCAGACAGGGGATTGGGGAGACTGTTGGGGGATCTAACCTGAATGTTCCTTGGGCACAAGGCCTGATGGGGCTGGTAAAGTAGTGGCCCGACAAATCTGAATCTCATTTCTGAGGCCCCCAGAATAAATCAGAGTAGTGACTTCCTCTGTCTATAAAGGGAATATTGTCTCTACACTGGGAACCTTTCATGGTGATGTTGTTAGTTGTGCTGAAATATTTGATTCTCAAATGGCAAGAAGTTTCTACAAGATTAAAGGTTTGCCCAATATTAACACTTTACTTCCTAGCAACTTAAAATCTGCCATTTAGAGTCTCCTCCTTATGACAGGCCTTGCCAACTGCCACATTTGTCTAGGTCCAGCCTCTAAGTCATGCCATCACAACAGAACCCAGAGCCTGATCCCTATTGACCCAGGGATCATCTAGAAAACCTAGATGGTAACATGGGCATGGAACTAGTCTCATGCATGTGAAACAGAGTATTCTCATTTGACAAATGTTGTGTGTAGGGCTAAGCCACGTGCCACTGCTCCTAATGCTATGCTGTGGGGCGTCTCTCTCATCCATGCCACTGTGAAGGACAGTTGACAAGCTGCCTGTAATTTTCTAAGTACAAAAGGCTCAATTATTATTGAGCCAAAAAGGATCTCAAAAGTCAATTTGTTTAAGGTTTTCAGTTACTGGAGAGACAGTCTAAGGCAGTTCAAAGATGGTCTTCAGAGTCTTTCCCAATTTCAACCTGTGTCAGAGGAAGAAGGGGGTCCTGAAGGCCCATGAAGCTGAACCTTCCCTTTAACAGTATAATAAATATGGACATGGATGGCCAAGCCACTGTTCTACAGCTCAAACCAGGAGCTACACACTCACTCTTGGTCCAGTCTCCTTCTTCTACTGCTATGTGTGCTATTACAGTGACAGTGTGTCCATGTGTCTAAGGATTGGGAAACAAGGACCGTGAGTTGATTATAAAATGCCAACATCCTAAGGAAAATGACAGCACATTAGACGCTTCGGGGACCTTTGTTGGTACATTTTAAACTAGAAAGAACACATGATCGTTGGGTTGTGGTGGTTCACATCTGTAATACCAGCTCCCAGGAGGCTGAATCGGGATTATCACTGAGAGCTTGTGGTCAGCCTGGGCTACATAGTAAGTTCCAGGTCAGCTTGGGCTACAAAGTGAGACTGTGTCTCCCAAAAGAACCACAACAAAAGCCCTTCTTGTCCACTTTGTCCCAACCAAATAGGAAGACAATGGGTCTCCCATATTAGTACACTAGCCTTGTTCCCGATTCTTACTTATTGGGAGGTCACATGGGAGCACAGCTGAAGCATCCACACAGAGAAACCAGCTAAGCTTCAAATCTCTCCACAGGTTGATGTGTAGCGTTACCCATCAAACCAACCAAGGCTAAGGTAAATATTTGAAGCCTCAGGAAACACTACTTTCTTAGCAAGTGCACAGCCTTTTGAGCTGCGCTCAAGCTGAAGCTACCTGACCAAAAACAAACAAAAAAAAAAGTCTTTCTTTCCTTTTTTTTTTTTTACATTTTTTCTAAGTTCCTTATTATTCCCTAGACAGTCCTCATTTGAAACATTTTAGTTCTTACAATAAATAACTTCAAGGAAGGTGGCTTATAAATTAGACAAATCAACCAAAGAAACTTGGAACATCTCAGAAAGGGACTCCTGTAGGGCAGAAGGTTTAGCTACAGGAACATGTTGTCTATGGCATCTCGCTGTGTTGTAGTGAGTTTCAGACGTGCCCATGTTTTCCCTCCTATCTTGTTTCATACAGAAACGATGCCGCACTGTAGCAATTTCCTCTGAATTGAAACATCTCCTCCTGGAGATAAGAAGGAGGCTTATAAGAGGTAGGAAAGAAACAAAACAAAACAAAACAAAACAAAACAAAACAAAACAAAACAAAACAAAACAAAAACCCGCCATGACTCATGAAGCTCAGAGGTCCCAAGGCCCTCCGCCAAAGCTATAAACTTGGTAAACAAACGCCCAGGAAGGGGAGGCACTTTGGTAGAACTGTCTGCACATCATGCAGGCGACTCTAGGGATGTAGCTCCATGAAATGTCACTCGTGCTAGGGTGGTGTTTTAGTGGATCAAATTGTCTCCTGGCACTCATGGGCCTATATGTAACATTTCTCTCACGCTCCTGGGAGTAACTCCAGTGAATGCATTGGTTCACCAAGCTAGACTTGGATAGAAAGTGTTTGTTTGTTCTGTGGTTCTGGCCTTTGGGGATGGAGGTACGATATTAGGTAGGGTTCTCCAGAGGAACAGAACGGAGAATGAAGCTCACATAGGGGGGATTTATCAGAGTGGCTCACAGGCTGGGGTCCAGCTAGTCCAACAATTGCTGTCTGACCATGGAAAGTCCGAGGATCTGTTTTCGAGGTTGGAGGACTCGGCTGGTCTTCAGCATACGCTAGAATACGAAAGATGTGGTCCAGTGACAGTGAAGGACTTGACAGCGAGAGGTGGGCAAGAGCTAAAGTGTCTTTCTTCCATGTCTGATGTAGGCTGAAGGTACAGCCAGGTTTAATGGACATCTTCCTACCTCAAAAAACTCAGCTTTAGGGCGAGGCTTCCGTTTCACATGAAAATTCTTCACAAGTGTGCCCGGCTGTCTGGGTTCACTTCGTTCCAGTTGACACCAAGGACAGCCACCACAGTGACCTTCCTCCATCTCCACAGGAAAGTGCAGCTCCGTTACAACGCAACATCCTCTGTCCTCCTTAAAAGATTTGGATTGTCACTTTGGAACCTGGGGGAGAAGATGTGTTAGGCAGGCCCCTGGTAACTGGGGTGAGGATACTTGATCCCCTCGCTATGCTGATGGCTGTGTGGACGGCTGGCTGCTGGGGACTACTGGGAGTGGCTGCAATAGGGCCAAAGGTCATGGGGCAGCGGCTCTCTTCAACTATCATGGCGGACGGACACCAGCAATGCACCCTTGCACAAAGGCTGTTCCTGGAGCAGAGACTGGATTGTGGTGGGTCATTATGACCCTGGATCCTGCTCACCTGGTCACAAGTGACTGAGTGAGGATCTGACAATGTACTTTCTCTGTAAAGGAGCTGCAGTCACTGTCCATTGCCTGCCTCCGAGGACCCTCAGACAGTGTGAATCCTGCCCCGGGGAAGGTGAGATTGTCTCTGTCGTTTTCACCCCAGGGATCTCTACTGGCTTAACACAAAGCTCCTCTGAGGCCTTGAGCTCTGGAACCCTTCACTGGTTTTAAGACTTCCTGAGACACTGAAGAGTTTTAGCTCTTTGTATTAAGTCACCCGACTGGAGATAAAAACGGAAAATTTAACCTATCTACTAATTCATTAAAATAAAATTATAAATCTGTTTTGTTACATGCAACTTTTAATCAAAAGAATTGATTCGTTCTCTTTTAATCTAAAGTTTTCATGTTTTGAAATTTTCATACACAAGTACTTACAATGTATTTATATCATTTCTATACTCTTCTCTTCTTCCCAAGTCCCCACCCAACTTCCTCTCAAGTTTATGATCTGTTCTTCTGTTACTGCCACGCGTAAATGCATGTGTGCATATGCACACATATATATAAAGCCCATTTGAGCCCATTTCATGTCCTGTTCTGTTACTGCTACATGTAAATGCATGTGTGCATATGCACACCCACATATAAAGCCTACTGAGCCCACTTGTCACTCACCCTCTCAGCCATTAATTGCTCATAGTGTGTCTGAGGAAGAGGCCTTGTGAAACTTCCCCTGTCCATGTGAGCAGGTCAGCTGGTGTCCTCATTAAGCAGATTCCTCATTTCTACAATGCTGAGATTTCATGGGTGCACTTCCCCTGTTGTATAGATGCGACATTCTGTCCATGCTCTGTCTCTTACAATCTTCTCAGCAGCTCCTTATCAATGTTCCCCGAATACCAGATGTTGGGGTTGCGTTGTAGAAGTGCCAGTTGGAGTTAGGAACCCCATGGTCATCTGTCCTCTGCACGTTGATTACTTTGAATCTCTGTAGTAGCCTCTGTCAGCTGAAAACCACACATTTTGAGGAGGCCTGTGAGCTGCGCTCAGCTGTGGGTAAATACTTAGAATGCAGTTAAAAACTGAATTGGCTTAACTTTCTTTATTTTCTAAAACACAACTGTTACTGAGAATGGCATTATGTTTCTCCTTCCTTCTCCCCTCACCCTTTCTCCCCTTCTTTCTTTGACAAGGTCTTACTATGTTACCCAGGCTGGCCTCAAATTCAGTATTCTCCACCTTCTGCCACCCGGAAGCCAGCATTAGAGGCAATTGCTAGCAGACTCCACTTTGCTTTACCTTTACCAATGCATTTCAAACCTCTGTCTTAATAGAGGACAGTGGCGTTCTCAGGTCCTCCTCTGATCCATCTGTTGCTACACCTTTTTTTTTTAATTAAAGCTTCTCCAAGATTTGTAGCAAAGGAAGGAGCATTTTAATAGCCTTATCATACTGTGTAGCACAACCTGCCAAGTGGTGTTTTCCTAAAGGTTAGCTGCAATGTGCAGTCTGAAGCCGTGTCAGTACACAAACCATGGTTATGTTGCTTTCAGCTCTGCTTTTAAATGATTTTGTGCCACGCATTGGTCATTTTGAAAAATGCAGGTTTGCTGAATAAGCAGAAATCCCAAATGTTGATAGGACGGCGTTCCTTACTGCCATCGCCACACTTGTTTAAAAAAATCTTCAACTATTGGAAAAGCATCAGGTTGACGGGTACACGTTTAAGTTTGAAAACTCCAGGTTCCATGAGAATTCTTGAATTTTATCCCCCGCAGCACGAACTCAGATGTTTCTTTACATGGAAAAGTTTACAGTGGTGAGCTTAGCCATTTAAAAAACACACCTGCTAAGTACGGTCAGAAAAACCTTATTGAGTGTGATGTCACGCATCTGTAATTCCAGCTCCGGGGGGCTGAGGCAGGAAGACGCCTATAAGTTGGAGGCCAACTTTGGAGTGATGTCCTGTGACAGCCAGCATACACAGCAAGAGTATGCCTCAAAAACTGTCACAAAAGGACAGGGGAGGGACAGCAAGAGGGAGAGAGGGAGGAGGAAAGGAGGGAGGAAGGGAAGAGACTACAGTTTACCACCTCATCAAGTAAGGATGGCATCAGTGAAAACACCAGCCAGTTCAGCAATGGCTCCGGAGCTGGTCCCGAGCTAGCTGTTACACTCAGGGTACAGCAGCAGTGTTTATGTGTGATTCCCATCACTTTATCTAGAACATTCTAAACCATCTGTGTTCAAGCACCTAGACTTAATAAAATTAATCATTTCTACCACTTCATCAGGGTGTATGTCAGTGGAACTGACATGTCTGTCTCCAACTGTGTGACCCTGGAGATGGCCGGTGACCATAGGCAAGTGCAACGTGGAGCCAGTGCCCTCATGGTGCGCAATCTCTGCTGTCATTGCCTGTGCAGTCAGCACACAGGCTATGACAGTGCAGAAAGAAAACGGTAGTGGAGAATTATGATAAAAGTGCTTTTGACTTGGTAAGATGCCGAAACACCTTCAGGACTTCCAGGAGCCTATGAGATATACATGGTTATGGTGTTCTTAAGCCACACGAAAGAGGGGCTTTCGGGCATTTAGCATTGCAGAATCGTGTCACAAAGTCACAATAAGACCTAGCAGCCTAGTCAACACTATCTACCCAAATTCTTGTGTTGGGCTTGGTCTGGTGCTGCTATGAATTCAAATCCAAGATTCTGAACCCCTAGATCCAGTCACCCCCGCAGCGAATTTTCACATACACGAGCTCGTGCTGTGCAAACTCTGCTTCCCAAGTTAATTGATCGACAAAAGGTTAAAGCCTCAGATTGGGCAGTAGAGAGAGATAGGCGGGACTTCCTGGGAGGGAGAAAGGAACTCTGGGAATCAGAAAGAGGAAAGCCTTTTCCCCCAGGAGGGGAGGTCGATGTGACTTCCGGCCTGGAAAACTACGTGACTGGATGGAGTTAGGCGATCAGGGTAACTTGGATGAGCTCAGCTAAGGCCTAAGCTTTGAAATATGAAAAGAATTCTGTGTGATTATTTGGGCAACTAGCTGCTTAAGGAATAACTGCTGCCATATTAATTTCCTGTGTTAATTAATATATACAGAATGTTAAAAGTCATTTTTACATTCTTGCAAAATCTTTTTCTAGGATTTGAATTGTTGAGCTGAGTACCAAACACCTTGTGTCCAGCCTGGTTATTTCGTCATTTTCTTTCATCTAAAAAAGCAAAACAAAACAAAAAACCACACAAGTTGGTATCGTGTGTCCCACATATCCATACCTCATCCCCTACCTTCCCTTACTCTTCCTCCTCTCACTCCCCACATTCCTTTGTTTCCCTAGATAATGCCACCTCTACCCCATCTCGTACACTTTACATTTACGGACACTTGTGATTTCTTGAGACTATATAAAATCTAGAAATCACAAATGAAAGAAAACACGGCATTATTCTTTCTAGTACTCGTGTAACCCTCTTAATACATCGTCTCTGGTTGTATCTGCTTTCCTGCAAGAGACATAATTTCGCTGTGCTTTATGAGCAAGAAAACGTCCCACTGCTGCGGTTGGACACCTCGGCTGATTCCGTGACATGGACATTGTGAACTGCGCTGCATAGGACACGGAGGGCTGTGGCACACAGTACTGAAAGGCAGCTCTAACCCGCTCAGGGAGGCTGGGGTGGGAGGTTAACTGACTTGAGTTCCTGCAGTGATCTGCAGCTGTACAGGCTGAGATCACAGAGATTTCAGGGGGCCAATCAGAGAGACCTCAGCTGAAATCTAGCCCTCGTGGGTTTGGGCACCTTGATTAAAGGCTTTTCAGTTCAATGAACTAAGGGGCAACTGTAGAGGTGGAGATGGTATTTCTGCATGAGCCGGCTTGAAATGACACCACCGGAGAGGTCCTAGTGGACCTGCCTGCTGTATCATGTTGGGCTGACCACGGTATTGAGGCTACCAGTGAGAGTCCTCTTTCCACAGTAAGATATTAGAGCAGCGAGCCTGGAACCGATCTGCCCTTTGTGCAGAAAGATTTTTCCCTGGCCATTTGTAGTATTTTTGTTACTATTAAAATCCATGTTAACATGTAAAATATTAAGTATGACTTAAGAATCAAGAATAAAATATGTTAGTTACTTTTGTGGACCTCCTACCTGATGAAGATTAAAGGAAAACATGAAAGCAAGCAAAAATAATCTCTTTCAACCATTTATATTTTAATTAATTTTTTCTTTTATGTGTATGGATGTTTTGCTTGTATGTACGTCTTATGCACTGCATGCGTGCAGTTCCCACAGGGGCCAGAAGAGGGCGTTGGGTCACCTGAAACTGGAGTTACAGATGGTGTGAGCGACCATACAGGCACTGGGAATCTAACCTAGGTCCTCTGGAAGAGCAGCCAGCACTCTTAATTGCTGAGTTGTCTCTATACCCCCTCACACACATGCATTTATTAACTGCATAGAACTCACCAGTTCGAAACACTCCAAGTTAAAAATGCATGAGAGCCAGTGAGATGGCTCAGCCAGTGAAAGCTCCCGCTGACTGTTCTGAGTTCCATCCCTGAGAGCCAGCAGTCCACATGCACTCTGTGGTACACAACGATTCACACACTTGCTCACGCGCAAAACAACCAACCAACCAACCAACCAACCAACCAACCAACCAACCAACCAAGTCTCTCTTTTCCTAATTCTGAAGAGCTGGGCATGGTGGTACAGTATTTAAAATGTTAAGGCAGGAGGACTGCAAACTTGATGCCAGCTTAGGGTACATAGCGATTCCTGCTTCAAAATGCAACAAAACCAAGAAAAAGAAAAGAAAATGGAAGGGACTGGCACAGTATACCAAAGCAACTGCTCAGTTTTATTCCAAAGCAGCTAAACTGTGAAGAATTGCTGCTACATACGAGCCTGGGAACACAAAGCACACAAACACCCCTCACACTTAGTTTAGCTAAAATTACCCTTCATTATACAGCAAATTCCTGCATATCTTGACTGGGTCTGTAATCCAAGAAATCAGAGCCTTTGGCCCAGTGCAGCTCTGAGGTCCGGAGCAGCCTTGCTCTGGTAAGGCTTGCGTCAAGAGAGAGACCTTCATGGCTGGTGGGGCAAGCATCAGTACATTTTGGAAACAACTTGGCAGTAGGAAGGATTCAAAAGATGCATATATTAGTCTGCTCAGGACACTGACAGATGAGTGCTATAGACAATAGGAATTTGTTTTCTTTACTGTTGTGGAGGCCAGCATTTAAGTTCAAGGGGTCAGAGAAACTTGACTTCCAATGAGGGCTTTTGTCTAGGCTTGCCCCTGGCAGCTAAGGCAAACAGCCTGATCACTTCCTCTCTCCTCTCTCCTCTCTCCAGGTCTAATTGTATTGGATCATAGTCACATCGTTATAACTTTGTCTACCCTCCCCTCCCTTTTTAAAGATTCATTTATTTATTTTATATATAAGTACACTGTAGCTGTCTTCAGATACACCAGAAGAGGGCATCAGATCCCATTACAGATGGTGGTGAGCCACCATGTGGTTGCTGGGAATTGAATTCAGGACCTCTCAAAGAGCTGTCAATGCTCTTAACCACTGAGCCATTTCTCTAGCCCAACTTTGTCTACTCTTAAAGACAACCTCATTACAAGTGCAATCTCTAAATCTAGCCACATTAGGACTTAGGGCTTCAACCCAGGAATTTCAAGGAGACACAATTCAATCCACAGCAATGCCAACACCTCAGAACTATGAAACTGCACTTCTGTGGTCCAGTTATTTCCTAGACGAATAGTGGGACATGTTCACAAAGGAGTAGGTAGACAAATACCGTTTGTTGCATTATTTATGATATCAACACTTTAAAAATTTCTAAGAGCTGTCATCTGGAAGTAGAGAAAGAAATTGTGTAATATTTAAACAATCAAACAACCAGCAGCTATGAGACCAGGCAAGAGCTGGAGCAACAGTTCTGGAGGAGAGCGCTTCGTGCAAAAGCGTAAGGACACGCATTCAGGTCCAAGCATCCACATAAAGAGCTGGGTATGGGGCTGTGTATGGTAATAAATGCCTTTAATATCAGAACTTGGGAGGCAGAGACAGGCAGATCTCTGCGAGTTCAAGGCCAGCTTGGTCTATAAAGAAAGTTTCAGGACAGCCAGAGCTACATGGTGGGACCCTGTCTCAAAGAAAGAAAGAAAAAGAGAGAGAGAGAGAGAGAGAGAGAGAGAGAGAGAGAGAGAGAGAGAGAGAGATGAATGAATAGAGAGGGAAAGGAAGGAAGATGGAGAAAAAGAGGGAGGGAGGGAGAGAAGGAGAGAGATAGGGGTGGGTGGGGAGGGAGGGATGGTTCTGGCTGTGTTGCTTATAAGCCCACACTGTAAATTCGGTGGTGGGTGGAGACAAGGGGATCTCTGGGCTTGCTGGCCACCAGCCTGGCTCTAGGTTCCATGAGGACCCTGAGATAAGGTACTAAGATGGACACTGGTAGAATAAGATACCCAACCACCTCCTCCAGCTTTGAGTGTATGCACAGGTGTATGGACTCACATACACCAGAAAAAAGCAGAGGAGGAAGAAAGGAGCAGAAGAGGAACAATCAAGACTTAGCTGTTTTGTCTCTTGTATTTTATTCTGAGGCACAGCATCAGCATGGAGTAAATATGGCAGAGCAAAGCGTCTACTAGGTGGAAAATGGGTCAATGGTCATTGGGAACACAGAGGTAACCAGTTCAAAATGGCTTCTCTTGAGACTTTTCACTTTATCAAGAGGAGAAGATGTGTACATATGGAAGTAATACTTTGCCATTTAAAGTTTGATCTCCTTCTGAGTTAGTTATATTGCAAAATCCTCCCCAGGGATGCTGGGAAGCAGTCAATGGGGAGTGGGGGATGGGGAACCTCTGTAGCTCCCACACAGTCATACCTTTGCCAGTGACCAGCTAACATTGCTAAGTGGGCTGTGCTTGGTAAGTTACAGGTATCAAAAACATTTAGATTTCAATGATGTATTTTAAAGATTTATTTTATTTTGGGGTGTGTGTGTGTGTGTGTGTGTGTGTGTGTGTGTGTGTGTGTATACACAAATGCATGCAGATGCCCATAGAGGCTGGAAGAAGGGATTGGATCTTCTAGAGTTGGAGTTACAGGCAGCTGTGTGGGTCCTGGGAACTCAATTCAGGTCCTCTGAAAGAGCTTAACCACTGAGCCATCTCTCCAGCCCTAATGTTATGTTCAATTTGCAGAGGAGTTTTGGGCTGTAACCCCATCAGAAGCGGAAGACGCCGGTTATTTCTGTCACATGTGTTTATATTTCTTTTTATAATTAAAATAAGTGGATGTTTAAAAGAAGCATAGATCTGGGCATCAGGAAGAAATAGGTCCCAATTTAGTGCCCATGATTTATTAGCTATAGGTCCTTGGGCAAGCTGGTCTCTGAGCTGCCTACCCCTCCTCCCAAACTTAACTCTATGCCTACTTCCTGGGGATGGTATGAAATCAAATACATGTATAAATTAATAAATGGCTCTGCATGGCTAGTGGAATCAACAAAGCAAGGCTCTCAGATTCTGAAGTGGCATTCATGGAGCCTGTGTGGGTCTGTGCTACGTCCTCTGCATATGTTATGGTTGACAACTTGATATTTTGGGGGGATTTCTGACAATGGGAGTTGGGTGTCTCTGTTACTCTTTTGCCTTCTTTTGGGACCCCTTTCCTTCTACTGGGTTGCCCCGCCCAGCCTCAATGTTGTGCCTGGTCTGATTGCTTCTTCCTATGCTGTGTTTGGTTGATGTCCCTGGGAGGCCTGCTCCATTTTCTCTTGGGGAGACAGACTGCAGGAGTGGATCTAGGTGACAGGAGAGGTGTCAGAGGAGTAGAGGGAGGGGCAGCTGTGGTAGGGATGTTTTGTATAAGAGAAGCATTAATAAAAAGGAAAGCAAATAAGAATTATATGGAAGACGAAAAGGGCTCTGGCTGTCTGCAATGAACCGGCACACTCTTCCTTCCTGTCCTATCTTTTCGCCCTCGTCTCCAGTGTTAAAATGTGTGCATGCACACACGTGAACAAATAATTCACAAGTGCTCAAGAGTGCAGGCCAAGCTTCGGCAGAGTGGGCAGTCCCTGGAGTTTGTTCCATGTCAGTGCTAGGCCCTGTTGCCTGAAAGCTCAAACAGTGCTCACACTGTAATAAAAGCGGAAACTAGCCCAAGTTGAGAAGTGCTTGCTGATTGAACTCTCACATGTTTGCATTCACCTTTTATTTTATTCTCAAATACTTTTTAACATTTGCGTTTTGCCTCCATGTGTGTCTGTGTGTAGGGTATCAGATCCCCCGGAAGTACAGACACTTATGAACAGCCATGTGGGTGCTGTGATTTGAATCTGGGTCCTCGGGAAGAGCAGCCAGTGCTCTTAACCACTGAGCCATTTCTTCAGTCCCGTGTGAACTCAATTTTATGTAGGCTTTCCTGTCAGTATGACAAGGACAGGTCTGTGTGGTCAACTTTACATTGTTCTTGCTTTCAGAACACTCATGAGAATCCAGAAACTTCATTTGAGTTGATACTCTCCCTTTTTTCCAGTTGCCACTGAACTAGTAGAAAAACAGAGTTGACTTCCTACCTCTTTTTGTCCCTTCCATGACCTCTGTTACAGAAAGACACAAATGTTACTTTGTGGGGCATGGGAGCTTACCATTTTGTTTCCTTTATGCAAACAGATTTGCTTTGGTGATGCCCCTCAACTCTACATTCTAAACAATGAGGTATGGTTGTGGCTTCAACCCAAGCTGCATCACAGGGGAAGCTGGGACATTTCTTTTTCAGCTCAGTTGGCTTCTCTAAGAGAATGTAGTTGTAAATACTGGGTGTGCAGTGTCCAGTGAGAGAGTGGCCCCAAGATGTAGCCACACTCACCTCTTCCTGCTCTGAGCCTTGACAAAGGCCAGTGACCTTGGATTTCTGAAACGTGGCCAAGAAAAATTACATTCCTTATTTGTCACAGCCACTTACGTTTATTGCGAGAATGCATTTTTTTAAAACTGCATTTGAGACTTAGTGTGTGAGTGACTAAGTTTTCAGGCTGTGTCCTATCAGTAACCAGAAGTAAGGTCCATCTCTGACCATGAACTAGAGCAACCTAGATCATTCCATCTCATATGTCAAGAAATCTAGAACTATGATTTTAAGACCATGTAACATGATTATGATTTTTAGCAAAATACTAAAATATAAAATAATTTGTATAAAATAAAATGTAACAAAATTCTGGGGGGGGTGGTTATAGGAAGCCCTGAAAGTGCCTCCTTGGAAACGGAGCTGCCCCAAATGGTTCCCTTTGGTTTTGTGCTATAGACCGGTGGTTTTCAAGCTTCCTAATGCTGTGACACAGTTCCTCATCTGTGGTGATCTCCAACCACAGGATTATTTTGTTGCTGCTCATAACTGTAATTTTGCTACAGTTAGGAATCCTAATGTAACTGGCATGCAGGAGATCTGATATCTGAACCCCAGGTTGAGCACCTCTGCCCTAGGCCGTGGGAGTAAATGGTAACTGAACTTGGCAGGTGAAGGAAGTAGCCATGGAGAAAACAGTCAGGAAAGAGGACTGCTTTGTGTCTAGCTTTTATGCTACTGTGATAAAACACTCTGACCAGGCCAGACAATGGCGGTGCATGCCATTAATTCCAGCACTAGGGAGGCAGTGAGGTAGATGAATCTCTGTGAGTTCGAGGCCAGCCTGGTCTACAGAGTTCCAGAAGGGCTACACAGAAACCTGTGGAAAAACAAAACAAACACAAACCAAAACCCCACTCTGACCAAAAGTACCCAGAGGAGGAAAGGGCTCACTTCACTTTACACTCTCAGGAGACAACCAATCACTGAGGGAACTGAGGGCAGGAACTCCAGGCAGGAACCCAGAAAAAGGAACCTTGGAGGACGCTGCTTCCTGGCTTGGTCTCTCTCTTTTTGCCTAAAAGGTAGCAGCACTCACAATGGCTGGGCCTTCCCGAATCAATCATCAATGACCACAAGCCAAGCTGATAAAGCTATTCTTTATCGAGGTTCTCACTTCCTGGGAGGGTCTAGGTTGTGTCAAGTTGACAATAAAAACTGATCAGGGGGAGGGATTAGGGGGATGTTTGCCCGGAAACCAGGTAAGGGAATAACATTCGAAATGTAAATAAGAAATACTCAAGTTAATTAAAAAAAAAAAACAAAAAGAAAAACTCAAAAAAAAAAAAAAACAAAAAAAAAACAAACTGAGCAGGACAATTGTATATCTTCAGAGCAGTGTATTCGAACTGGGAACTTCGAATACATGCAGTCGTCCTGGAAGAAGCCTTAAAGTAAGGAAGGGAAAAGGCCTCTCTGGCTTAGAAAGTCCAGAGTCTCTAAAGCTCTTATCAATCTAATGCCAGGTGAGACCTCGTCTTATTTTGCATTACAGTAAGCGGTTGTGCTCAGAGAATGAGTCTACAGACAGGTAAGGCAGAGTAGGATTCAGAGAACACCTCCTGGAGAGAATGAAACCAGGGAGAACCAACGTCCAGATCTGGGGCGTGGCTCAGCAGCAGAGCAATGGCCTGACCTGTGTGAGAGCCAGGTCTATAGCCTAGCACTGTAAAACAAACAAACAAACAAACAAAAAAAACCAAACAAACAAAAAACCAAACAAACCCCAAACAGCCCCAACATACAAAGAATAGGACTACTAGTCTGTAGAAGTTACCCAAAGGATTGAGTCTCAGAAACAAATGCCTGTGATAAGCGGTCAAGTCTAATAGAAAAGTAAACCAGTCTTCCCACTGTATAGTTTCCTTTGCCTCAGAGATGAAGTCAGGCAATGCCCCTTGGTATCAGGATGAAAGCACATTTAATGTAGAACCCCATTTTTCCATTAGCAAACACATGTTAGGAGCGCAGCTCAGGTGGATTTTGCAGTTTAGAGAAAGAGCACAGTAAGTAGAGAAGAGGAGGAAGGGGAAGAGGAAAAGGAGGAAGAGGAAGAACAAGAACAAGACAAGAGGGAGGAGGAGGGGGAGGAGGAGAAAGTGGAAGAGGAGGGGGAAGAGGAAGAAGAGGAGGAGAAGGGAGAGGGGGAAGAGGTAGAGGAGGAGGAAGAGAAACAGTTTTGAAGAGCATTTTGAGTCTGGTTGTTAGTCAAGTAGGCTAAACCCTAAAGATCCCCTTTCTGTATGAAATCCAGAGAACTTAATGGATTCAGTTTTAGCTCTAAACGTCTTTGATTTACAATGATGGACAGTATGCAAGGACAAGGACAGATAGAAAGTGTCCCTTTCCATGAATGGACGTTCTCTTTATCACTGAATGTGTGAGTGATACCCTGTGGCTGCAGGGAGACACCATTATCTTCCAAATACTCTTCTTCGGCCTGAATAGAGTGACTTTGATGTAAGCAATGCTGGACAGTTGTTTAAAGAAATGATTTGGAGATGAAGTTCTTGACCTAATATAGTCAAAGTCTATTTCGGATCCTTTCATTTGAAGTTAACAACAACAGATTAAAAACAAGTTTGTACTAAAAATTCAAAGTAGAAATGTCATCTGACATAGATTTTCATACACTTTACAATGCAGATTTGGAAAGTCTTTAGGGGGTTGAATGTTAATCTCATCTCTCTTGTGCAGAAGAACAATTCTAGTCTATCAGATAGAACGATAAGCATTTGGAGTGCCCCCCCCCCACTTTCATGGCACATTGATGGCTACTGGCTTGTAAACCATTAGTAGGTCAAGTTCATTGTAAGTAACCACCATATTATCCTAACCTCTCCCACTGACCACAAAACAAATGAACCAGAAAATAAAACTCGTTTCTGGATCATTACTAGTTTCCATTTTGGCAAATTTATATCTCTCCTTATGTGGCAAAGCAGCGTTAAGCCTTATAATTCTAAGAACTGGAACAGAGCTATTAGAGTGAGTGCGACGATGGGCGACATGGGTTGAAGTTAGTGGTAATGTCACCTCTAGAACTGCTTCTCTCTGTCTGTCCTGATTCACCCAGGCTGGGGGAAAACAGCAAATACTTACACCTACAAGGGACTAATGTGAATACCAACATCTGATTTCTTGATAGTGATAAACACCGGTCTATAATGCCCCATATTTGAGGATTTCTCTTGTGAAGAATTTTGGTTTCTGAAAGCTGAGTGGATTTCACAAACTCATTTACTTTATTTGTGATGGTGACTTAACACCCTGAGAGAACAACAGGCCCTACTACGGACAGAACTGTAAACACTCAAGGTGGGGGCAGGGCTCAGTGTTAGGGTGCTTGTCTGTGTTGATGCCTGGGTTCGAGCACCAGCAAATAATAATAATAATAATAATAATAATAATAATAATATCATCATCATCATTATTGCAGTAAAAATTAAGTAATAAGGGGTTCAGCTGGTAGGAGATAGAAATAGCTCTGCCTAACTTGAGATACAAGGAGAAGTTACTGAGCTGGACGCTGAGGAAGAACGGCTCATACTGGCGAGGGGGCAGCCACTCTTCTTGGATGGCTGCCAGCTACTGAGACGCCTTGCCAGTAGAGCTTGCTGGAAGTCAGTTAGAGACATGGTCCACAGAGAGGCACGGCCCCCCTGAACCTGCTGCAGAGACACTCAGACTCGGGTGCTGTAGAAGGCTGCTAGCCTCTGTGAGCTTATGATGTTAAAACTGACTTTGAACATGATAGCATGGGTGACAAGCCTATGGATGTGTCTCTGAACAGGTTTCTAGATTGGCTCGATTGAGATTGGAAGATCCACCCTGTGTATTGGCGCTAGAGTACCAAATCGAATAAAAGAGAAGAAAGTGAACTGAGCTGGGAACCAGTGTGGCTTACCCTCTGCATCTTGACTGTAGATTCTATGTGGCCAAGTGCTTCAAGGACCCTCTGTAGTCTCCCCACTGTGATGAAATGTACCCTCAAACTGTGAGACAAAAATCCACACACACACACACACACACACACACACACACACACACACACACACCCTTGTGTTTGCCAAGTGTTTGTATCAAAGCACCAGGACAAGTCACTCATACAGTTTGATGGGCTAGTACTCTCTGCAGAAGGCTGTCTGTGAATACAACACACACTGCAAAGACCTGGAGAAGAGGAGAGACCAGAACGAGGACGAAAAACCCTCCAAAATGCACAGCCTCTCACTTGGTGGCAGGGGAAACACTCAGCCTCCTTCTCAGAGGGCAGATGATAAAACGGCCCTGGCGCTCAGAGACAGTGAGGACCACACGTCAGTATGTCATTAGTCCACAGAAATGTTGATGGTGTTCCTAAAACATAGCACTCAAGGCCAAGGGAAGCCTCGCAAACTCTTCCTGACCCAGAACAGCCTGCCTCTTTAATGAGGCGATATGGTTACGGGTTCTAGTCTCACGTCTGTGGGCTGTTGTGGATAATACGGTCCCACTCTTCGCACCGTCTCTAAGTTCTGTTATGAACCTTCTTCTGTTTGGAAAGAGAATAACAGGGTGGCTGTGGTGCTGCTTTTCTCAGGTTTACTGACTTCCATGTTCTGTAATCCTGTCTTGGGGTCTTACTCCACTGACTTTCCTCTTGTCTTAGCCTCGTGCTCTAGTCTTTCCTTGTTAACTAGAGGTACTTGACTCTCCCGAGCCAGGGTCTCAGATCTCCAAATAACAGAATACTTCAAGCTTTCAAATGGACTGCAAACTCTCTCCAATTTGATGTGACAGAAGCAACTTCTCTAGCCTCCGAGACCAGCCATGTTTGATGTTGTAAGTTGCTCACAGACTTACTAAGACCATTAGTCTTCCTTTCTTATTTAGGGTAAGTTTTGTGAAGGGAAGTTGGCGAGGCAGAAAGAATACATATTCAGAAGAGTCAAACATTTAGTAGCTCTGTGACTCTAGACACCATACCTTCTTTTTACACAAACGTGAAATGTGGGAACAGTCAGCAGCCATTTGTCTGAGCCAAGGTGAAAATCAAAGATGTTGCTCGTGTCAAACTCTTTGGTGTCTGATGTGTTGCCAGCAGTCATAAGTGGCATACAGGACCGACGTGAAGGCCAAGAAATGGTCGGCAGTAGATCACCAGTCAGATGAATTGGTAGATGTGAAGAATTAAAATAGACTTCTCTAACCACCTGTGCCAAACTAAGTCTATCTGCACCGATTGTGTTCACATAGACTCTGTGTACGAAACCCAGGGGCGCTTGGGAAAGGCAGTAGAACTGTCTGTTGAGGGCCTGAAGACACCAAGGAAACAGGTCGTCAAAGGGCTATGATGGATTGAGCTGCAGTGCCACTAGATGGCGCTGTAGAGCAATTAAGCTTGGCTTGGAAACCTGTGCTTTTAAGATGAGATGGTCATATATGAACACTTCACACAGTTAATTATGTGAACCAAAAATAATGTCAATCTCTCCCCTAGGGTTTTTATTATCAAGCAAGCATTGGGGTAAGAAGGAGAGACCTTGAAAACAAGTGTGTCTGTGGGAAGAGTGGACGCTTAGGAAGATAATTGAACACAAGCCAGGGCCACCTTCAGTGTCTGGTTGGGATCACTACATGGTAACAGTGTAACTATTGTTCAAAGTCAAATTGTCAACCATAAGGGTAGCACAACTGATGTGAAAATGTGCAATCAATAAATGCTTTAGTGTTAGGGCATTCTGAAGGAGATACTGTGGTTTATATCAGAAAGCCCAACAATGTATCGAACGCTTTACTATGAGGTTCACAGCAGCCAGACTAAATGGAAGCAATAATGTATTTCTAGCCTTGTGCTGGATTTGTATTTTCACTTTGTAAAGGGTGTGCTTTAAGGAGAACTCTAAGAATGGCATAAAAGATTACCTTTTACAATTTGGTCAAACGTTTTTAAAAGTCCTCTCTCTTTATCGATTTCAACTTTGTGTATGGGTGTGTGTGGGGGGGGTTGTGTGTGCATGTGAGTGTGGACCCTGCAGACGCCAGCAGTGTCAGATCCCTTGATGTGGTTGAACTTGGGACTTGAACTTGGGACTCAGTCACTGAGCCATCTCTCCAGGCCCCAGTCAAGCATTGTTAAGGTAGCAGAGAGAATCAAGTGATGAGGCCAGGAAAGGAAGGAAGTTGTTTATGGACGTGTGTTAAGGAGGGCTATAGAGAGGACGCAGCCCACGTCCAGACTTTTGAGTCATACTAGAGGAGCGTTAAGCCAGTTGATCCAGCTCGCTCTCTTTGTCTCTCTCCACCATGACATCTTCATCACTTTGTAAACCAGGCACCACAGCACATGCGGATGTGAATCCCACCCTCCGTTCTGCTTACTGGGCTACTCAGAGCTACAGGCATGTTCTTAACAAGCCACAACATAGAGCCAATTGCGCTTGACGTACAGATAAGTGACTTTAGCAGGGGTCTCAGCTGGGGACACAGAACACTGGCTGCCACCACTAGACATGGTGAGAAAGGAAACGGTGCGACATTCTTTTATAAAGGAGAAACGGAGACGAGAGATTTACAAGGCCAAGAAGTGAAGAGCAGATATAAAGGAGGTTATTCCTTCGCTTCAGGAAATTACTGGTTCTTTCCTGGCAAGCTGGAGCCTTAAATAGTCAGCGATGTCTGTGGTGTGGGGAGGGGCATCTGTCTGACTATGTAGAGCATTTCAGTAGTCTGGGCCTCAGAGGCCCTTTGGCTCAGGGTTCTACCACTTTGAGGGAGTTCTACAATGCTGGCCTAGCTAGATTGCTGGGATTTGTTAATGATTCCTCTTCATCTTCAGATTATTAAGGTTAAGTAAATTATAGAATCCCTATTTAGATACCTTCTTCAAATTAACATGACAAAAATGTCCGACTCTTAGGGGTTGTCTCACCGGCCAAGGCTTGGGTAATAATTCAGTCAAAAATATCAGTGATCCAGTAACATGACAAAGAGAGAACCCCGCTTCCGTGTCAGCTGGCCCGAGAAAGCCATCTTTGAAGAGAATTTTTCTGAGCCTGTTAGGTTCATTATGAGCAGAAACGGGACCACTTAGTCCAGGAGCTGCCCATGCACGTTGTGGGAGGCAGAGGGAGAGGATCAGATGCAGGTGACAGGACACAAGTGACCTCTGTGATCCATCAAACATGTAAAGCTACTCAGCACAGTGCACTACAGTTCGAAGATCCTCCTTAAACTGCTGCCGAAACTTGATTGTTCTTGTTACAGAGTCAGAGGCGGGACCTTTAAGAGGTCATTTGGTCACCGGGGCACTGCCATCATAAATGTATGAAGGTCGCTGGGATGATCAGTTTTAATTATCAGCTTGGCTCAACCCAGAGTCACCTGGGAAGTGAGTCTCTGTGTGGGGCTGCCTCAGTCTGGTTGGCCTGGGCATACCTGTGGTGGGTATTTCTATGATTACACGTAAATTGGTACAGGAAGACCCAGTCTGAAAGTGTGTGCCACCATCCCTAGCCCTAGAGTGTGTAGAGTTGGTAACACTGGCTGGGCAGTAAGTGTGCGTGAATTCGCATCTCTGTTCTTGTAGCTCTGATGTGACCAGCCGTCTGAAGCTCCTGCCATGACTTCTCTGAAGTGACGGAGTGTCACCTAGAGCTGTGGACTGAAATGAAACCTCTCTTCTCCTCTGGTGGCTTCTACTACAGCTTGTTACTTTGGCTCGGTGTCCATGGGGCAGACATGACATTTGAAGCAGTCAGCTGTGTTCACAGACAGGAAGGAAAGGGGAACATCTAAGACCCCTCCCCTCACATCTTAGTGGAACCAGAACAGACAGGAAATGGTCTGGGTTATAAAACTTCAACCTCTCTCCCATGAACTTCGGGTAAGTTTCTACTTCCTACAGGACCCACGACCTCCCCAAACAGCACTACCAAATGGGACCCAAGTGTTCAAACCCATGAACCCATGGAGAACTTTCTGCATCCAAACCACTGAGATAGTGTGGCATATTTATAAGGAGAGGGTTTGGACCCATTTTCCTCAGTGGCTTTTGCCGTGATGTGCATGACGTAGCACGAGGCCCTGGTTGGAAGTGGGCCTCAGTTTTAGATCCCACAGCTTCCAGGAGTCAAATAGACTCCTGTTTCCAACTTACTCTGTCTGTGGCATTCAGTAAAACAGCAGTGAGGACTTGAGACTCGTACTAAGTTTAACGGGGTTAAAAATCCATTGAGGAGAATAGTGAAGAGAGTGGGTCTTGTGTTCACACCAGCATGCTTGAATTCAGGGGAAAAGACACAAGCAAGACCTGTGACAGAGACAGAATTACAGCATCTATTTAAATGCCGTTATTTAAAGCTAGCAGCCACAGAGCATCACAAGACCACTATTACGTTTACCCTGCCCGTGTGAAAAAGCAAACTGCACTACAGAGGGATGGGTGATAGACAGGCTGATGAGAGAGGCCTCCTCTCCCCACCCTCTTTGTTTGCACGCAGTCTTAATGATTGCCAGGACCTCACTCTCCCTGGGAATAGGGACACGGAGCAACTGATAAATGTCACCCCCAACCCCATTTCCTTACTTTTGGCACTGAGAACTAATAGAATATCTTTTCTGAGGGGCAGTGATGATTATTAAAACCCTTAAACTATGGCCTGCCCAGTTTGGAGAGTGGCTTTATCTTAGAGCTGTTATTAAACAATGATCTATTAACACACTTCACTCAACACGATTGTATTAGTCAGCTTTGTGTCACCATAATAAAACATCAGAGACAGCCAGCCTATAAAGAGAAAGGTTTCATTTTTTTTTCTTTTTTTGAGATTCTGAATTGGTTTGGCATGCTGCTTCAGGTCTGTGGTGAGGCCACATCATGGTGGGAAACCATAAAGAAAAAAACCCACTTATATTAGGAATAAGGGAACCAAAAGAATGAGGAGGGGCTGGGGTCTCACCATCACCTTGAAGGGTGCACTCCAGTGAACTGAGGACCAGCCACAGGACCCCATCTCACAAAGGTCCCACCAGCTCCCAGAGCACAACTCTGCAGGGCAATGATTTAAAACATTGGCCTTTGGGAGCCATTTAAAATCCAAGCTACAGTACTGATCTTCCTCGCTCCAGCCTTCGCCAGCTTTGATTTCTAGCCCTCAGCAATGGACCAGCCCTGCTACTTTCCAGAGCCTCTGTAGTTTAATATGGGAAAAGGCCCAGGGGTCTTAATACTGGCCGGACAGTTCACCCTCCAGCAACAGGCACTGTGGCCAAGTACCAAGTGTTAAAATATTTCAGGCTGGATGAAGACTCAAGGCAAAGCAGGGAGAGCTGAGTGGGGGGCATCTTAATGACAGCCAGCTATAATTAAACAGTACAGCACTAAAATGGAGCGCTTTCTGTTATACGCTGTGAGTAATGTTTGTACTTTGAAACTTTTAAAATATTTAAAGCAAGAAGAAATGGAGTGCATGGTAACCAGTTGGGGTCATACATTTAGGACAAAATGATGAAATATTAAAATGAAAGAAATAAATGTTCTGACTGAAATACTGAGAGTCCGTAGGCATGAATTATTCAAAGTGGGAACATGAGACCTGCAATTGTTATGTAACAGGGCATGTGGCAGAGTTCAGGAGTCCAGCGGTAAGGACTGAAGGGACTGCAGGTGAGGCTTAGTGACACCCTAACTCCATGCTTGGACCCCGGGGGGAGGAGAAGTGTGACTGGGTCCTGCAATGGAGTCTGGAGAGAGAGCCTGACCTTAGGGTTGATGTTTTCAATCAGCACTTCACAGTGGTCAGGTTAGCCCAGGCTATGCAGCAAAACCAAATAACACCAAGTGTCAGGCTAGCCCAGGATATGCAGCAAAGACAAATAACGCCAAGTGTAGGGTCAAAGCAGCACAGCTCCATGTCTTGCTCAAAGTACACGTTTATCATGAGTTGCTAACGTTAGTGGTTAATCTCGACTCTTAAATGTATAGGCTCTAGGCTGGGTGCCGTGGAGCACACCACATGTCATCATTTGGAGCCAGAGGCAGGGGGATCTCTGAGTTTGAAGCCAGCCTGGTCTATATATTGAGTTTCAGGACAACCAAGGGTATTTCCAGTTGAGAGAAGGAGATTCTTTTCCAGCGTGAGTAGTACCACCTTCTCGCAGAGGCCTGGATACAGTTTGCGGAAGGGGTGCTGCTGGCTGACTGGGTTCCCATCTTGCTGATTAGTGCATGTGTCAGCTACCTCTGACCTTCCCGACGGTCAGAACCTAGCTTTGATGGCCTCTGATGTGGACTGAGTGTTACTGACTCTCTGGGTTCTCAGCCTTTTCAGAATACAGACAGCCACTGTTAGATTATCCAGACCATATCCTAGAAACCAACCTAATAGTTCTTCATGATACATGTTTACCCCACCCATTCTGTTCCTCTGGAGAGCCTTGACTGATACAATAAAACCACTTCACATGACAACAGTGCAACAGAACCTTGCATCTTTCTGTCTCAGTTTTAGGAAAAAGTGAGAGCCCAGCATTACCCAACAGATCACACCAAGGTCCAGAAATCACTCCGGACACGTCTGCCCCAACTCTCTTCACGGTCACATTAGATAAGGTGGGAGTGAGGTCCTAAAATACACTGTTACCCTCTGCCCAGACATGGGAAAGAAACAAAAGTTTCCCACCTAGAGGGCATCCCTGCTGGTTGCCATGGTCTCTATATGATGCCCCTCGGAAGGAATACCTGCTTCCCCCACAGCTTTCTTCATTTACGAGAAAACAAGCTGGTCACCCATCACTTAGCATATTCGAAAATTTGTGACTGAGACAACCATAAACTTAACTTCAGGGTAAGGACTTTGGGTTTAACTTTAGGAAAAAGGCTTATAACTTTAATTTTAATACTAAGTAATATAAAAGTAATGGAAATCTAATAGACTATGAGAACCAGAGAGCACCTAATCAGCCATTAGTCTCAGGGTCCTGCATCTTTAGTGCTTCAAGGATCACCACAAATGAATGGAGAGGGCCAGATAAGAGGGCGTGGGGTCTCGTGCACAGACACTGCTTATCCTTAGCACACTCTAACTTTTGTATAAGGGACTATGAGACAGATCTTGCCAGAACTTCTAGGTTTTGTTTGCTTGTTTTGCTTTGTTTTTTTTTTTTTTTTTTTTTTGTGGTTTGGTTTTTGTCTTTGTGTGTGTTTGTTTGTTTGTTTGTTTGTTTGTTTTGAGAAACCAGAGACCTGTTTGGCTTGTGCTGTTATTATTTTTTCCAAATTTTGGGTAGGAATTCTTCTGGTTTTTAAACACTGGCTCAAGATTTCAAAAGGCAACACCGTAGCATCTAAAACCTAAGAAACACAGCTATAGCCAATTTAGGGGAAAGAACTTTGCTATTCCTTTACCCGTTGGCTGCAGCAACAATGAGGCAAAACCTTCTGTTTGTCAAAGGCAAGCTTCAAAGTTAGTGTGTAGAGGAGAGATCCCGGGAAGCGCTCCAATTAAAGCTAAGGGTGCTCTGTCCCTGAAACTCTCCTCCCAGGACTCCAGGAGCTTGACGTGAAAAACCACTGCTCAGAGCATTCACCAGGCGTGCTTGCCAGGACTGTGCCCACAGAGTCCGTTGTCCATGATTACTGTAGGTGATATGCAGGGAATTCGTGGTTCTTAATCACTGAGCCATCTCTCCAGCCCTGGAATTCGTGGTTCTAATGACACTGAAGCTGTCTTCTTCTAGGGACCGTTTCTCAAGGGTGCCTTTCCATTTGGGAACCCAGAAACGAACACCCAGGTCTATTCACATTTGTTCCGGTAGTGTGTTAGCGTAGGTGCTCTCTGTGCAGACGGTGAGAAACTGGAACGATGCTGAGAGCACAGGATGGGACAGTGTGTGTACGAGAGAAAAACAGTTTAGCACTTCTTGACAAAGAGTAACATCTGCTTGCTCCAGACGTCTTGAGCCTGGAGATAAACACAGAAGTGTGGTCTCCGCAGAAAGGTGGTCGTCCTTTACCCCGGGATTGTTCCGTATCTCCATGCACACTGTTCTTCCTTCTACAGACGAACCCGTGGAAGAGCTTAGTCATTAGCCACATCACAAAAGTAACAACAGCGACTAATAATGAAATAGAATATAGTCATTTCCGCAGTAAGGTTTACTTTTAAATTATGGATTTTTTTCTTTCCAGAATTTTTTGCTTTGTATTTTAGATTATAGTGGACTGAGTAACTGAAACTTCAGGAACAGTTGGTCCGGGACCCGTGACACTACAGGATGTGTATATATGTGGCATTTTTCTAGTGAGTTGTATTTTAAAACAAAAGATACACGCTGTTTTTCCAAAATTCAAACTTGAAGAGTACGGAAAACCACAAAAGCCATCACTTAAGTCAGGATTGAACAAATTGTGTCCTATGGATCAAATTCCGGGAGCCGTCTATTTGGAGGGTGTATGGTTTTTGTTCGTTCTTTTGTTATGTAGCCCAAATTGGTCTCAAGATACTCCTACCTCTGCTTCTCTAAGAAATTCTTCTTGCTTTTATTTATTTGTGAGTGTACATACACATACATGTGCCATAACACACATGTAGAGGTTAGAAGACAGCTTGTAAGAGTCAGCCCTCTCTTTCCGTGCCGTGTGTCTCAAGGATCACACTTAGGTTGTCGGGTTTGGCAAGCAAATGTTCTTACCTGTTGAGCCACTTTTTAAGTGCTGGATTATAGATAGACATAGACTATGTTCTACCTAATCTTATGAATAAAGTTTTATTGGAACAATCATGTCCATCAGCCTACGCACTGCTTCCCTGTTAGAAGAGCAGAATTCAGTGACTGCAACACTGTGTGTAAAGGACCCATATGGCTTAAAATACTCACTCTGTGGACTTTTCAAACTTTTATCTAATCCTGCCAACTAAACACTAACATAACAGTTATGTGCTTTTCTCCCCGCTAACAACTTTCTCTGTGCATACATACACAAATTGTATAAATGCAACCTTCTACATTAGTGTCTCACTTTCACAATGGATGGCTATTCTCAATCTACACTGCCCAGGATGAGATCTCTGGTGTACTTGGAATGTGCCTTGTGTGGCTGAAGAGCTAAATTTTTAATTTTATTGAATTATAATTAATTAAAATTTAAATAGGCACAAGGGACTGGTGGATTTATTGAACGTCCTTGAAATATTCTTTATTTGCTTAATATTTCATGATCACTTTTTCAAGTCATTAAATATTCCTTGTAAAATCCCCCTCTTGTGACTACGTACCATTGTAATGCGTGGGTGTCTCATCGTTTGCTTAACTGAGCCCCATCTTTGACACAGATTGCGTCCAATTTCTCACTGTAACCATCGCGTGCACGTTACGAAGACCCCTTGCGTGGCAGGTCCTGAGAGGAAAAGCTGAGAGCAGAATTTTCTACTGAAATCTACACAGGATACAGACCAGCTTGTATCACCTTGAGCAGCTTGGGTGATCGCTTCTAAACTTAACTGTATAGACAAAGTCCTCCCAGGGTAGATTCTGACACGAAGTGTGGGGAGGGGATGCAGGTGCACAGAAAGGGAACGAAAGGACATTAATAGACAACAGAACTAGAGGGTCGGGGGAGTCGGGTGACAGAGGTAAGTGAGGGTCAGATACTGACAGTGGTATGAACAGAAGTAAGATGTGGCAGTGGCGATGTTTTCTGGTAGGTAAACATGAGTCTGCATTTTACACTGCCGGCTCAAAATACATTCTGAGGAACTAGATTTATCTCTTCAGACCTCAATTCTTCTCAATAGAATAATAACAATGATGTATGTTATTGGATTATTTTAAAAATAATGTGAAATAACGTAAAGAAAACATTCAGCACAGGCTACCTTGTATTTGTAGTAAAACACAGGGCAAGGAGACAAGGTCACTGAAGGGTAGGGCTGTCCTTATCTCATGACCAGAGGCTGCTCCTTATGGGTGTCAGACCCTCCAACTTCCTCATAGGCATCCTCACCACTAATAGCAGGTTCCCTTGGGTGGTGTGCCCAAGGCCCAGCTGTAAACGTATGGGCTACTTAAACAAGAAAGACATCCTCCATCGGTAAGTCAGTGCCCTACCATTTAGCATGGCCTGGGATATTTGCGTCCCTCAATATGTGAGGGTGGAAGTGAGGGACCTGTACCAACCTTATCTTAATAATTGCCCTCTTTTAATAATTGCGAAAATAACGATTCAGGTTAAAACTGGTTCAGGTAAATATTTTTCATCAATATTCATTTTTTCTTTTCTTATTTATCTATACTTAATTTTTTTTGAGGCAAGGTCTTATTATGTAGCCCAGACTGTCTTGAACTCATTATGTGGTCACACTGGACTCAAACTCATAGAGATCCACACTGCACTTCTGCCTCCTGATTCTTGAACTCATTATGTGGTCACACTGGACTCAAACTCATAGAGATCCACACTGCACTTCTGCCTCCTGATTCCTGGGATTAAAGGGGTGAGCCCACTGCCCTTTCATTCTTGCTTTGATTTCTTTCCACCTTTTCTTCTGTAATTCCTAAGCCCAGCCCCAACCACAGAAAACAAGGAAACCTCCAGAGCACATCTGCTGTGTCACACAGAGCAAGAGAATGAATGCATTTAGTTTGTGGGCAGTAATACTCTTCTCTGGGCCTGTGAATCTTCCAATGTCCACCATCATCATTATTAATTATTATTATTATTATTATTATTATTATTATTGTAAGACAAAAGAATAACTGATGGAAACAAAGCCAACATGAAAAATAGGCTTGCTCTATTTATGACAGCAAGGACTCCCTCCCTCCCTGACACCACACACGTAGCCAGTTCCTCATTTAGCACAGTGCTTACATTTCAGGGATTCGACGCTTCTGTTTCTCATTTTGGGAATAATGGTCACTACAATTCCCACACTGGGGAAGCAGTAGCTGTTCTTGAACTGGAACTATCTCCCATTTGCAAAGATGTCATATGATCCAGACGTGCCTGAGAGGATCCCAGAAAGTCTTCCTCCAGGGCGCCTACACCTCAAAACCCGAGGCTGCATCAGTACTTTACAAACTCCATGGTAATTTCTGGATGCACTGCCCAAGTTTTTGAGAAACTTCAGAAAACTTTGAGAGACAATAATGCCTGCTATTGCTTGGAAATATTGCTTGGTGACGTAATCCAAACCATAAGACTGGAATCCGTAATATTCTTCACGGCTACATTTGCATTGTCTGTTTAACTCTCACATCAACATACATTCTGCTGAAGAAAGTTTGGGCACCACAGGCATTCACACAGACAGACGACAGAATGTCCTGACATGGTGGGGAACCCCCATTTTTTCTAAATTCTGCATTACCGTGTACACTTGCCTGTCGTTGAGTGTCAACGAGCTGATGGTGGACAACACAGTTAGGATTTTATACTCATATCATTGGGAGGCAATCTTACAGTAGAATTTCCCCAATGGTGTTTCGGGGCAGGATGCATTTACACACGCGGCCATGTTTATGTGTCTTTAGCCCTCCATTCCTTTCCAACACCTGCCAATCTTGAGACATCGTGGGAAACAAACTCATCAACCTCCAACTCCACCTTCAGGGTACTTAACAGCCTGTTACCAGAAGACATGCTCTTCTTATTAGAGCGAATTTAAATCTAGCCAAACACCCCACTTTGTGTCAAACGCAGAATGACACACGATGTTGTTGCCTTAACATACACACACAGAGGACATCAGAAAAAGCTCAGTGTAAACCATCCTTACATTTGAGAGCCTTGTGCGACAGATACAAGGCAAAGGGGGTTTGAGAGCTTGAACAGCCTTTATTGGCCCCAATGGTGTAGAAACCCTTTCTGACCTGCAGATGGGGAATTGAACGTCAACAGAGAGAACCAGACTGGGTTTGATCAAACCCTTGATGGCTCTGAAATTGATGTCACTCCCCTGTCATTCAGTTTGACTGATGTCATCATTCAATTGAACAAAAATAATTGTTTCATCGAGATAGACGAATGCCACAATGTCATATGAAAAGGTGGCATCATGCCTCCCTCAGTTAAGGAAATTCTTATATTTTAAAACTTTAATATAGAGACAATCTAGAGAACTAAAATGAAAGACTGGGATCTACCATGACCCAGTATACAGCGACCTACACACTTTGCCCGTATCATCAAGCGTAGTGGAGAACACGTGTGGTTCTTTGCACTAAAATATATGTAAGAAACTCTACTTTTATCCTTCCACCCTAGTTGTTTCTGGAAGGAAAGGAATTCCCTTTTCTTTAAAAGGAAATATTTTACTGAGCTTATAATGTCATAGAGTTACACCCTGGAATGCCCCGGGTGTGAGTCGTCGGAGACTATGAGGTGAGGAGATCCAGCTTAGGCCAGTGCACAGGCTTTGGTGGACTAGGCCATCCCTGAGCAATGATCGTGGGACTGGAAATGGAAGTCCATTCTGGATTTTATCAGATGTGACACATCACTGTTGCCATCTGTCTCTCAGGCCCTGCTTGCTCCATCTAGGGATATCAGTGATGGCCTTAGAAGATGGGCTAATTGGGGTTGGGAATTTAGCTCAGTGGTAGAGCACTTGCCTAGGAAGCACTAGGCCCTGGGTTCGGTCCCCAGCTCCGAAAAAAAAAAAAAGAAAGAAAAGAGAAAAAAAAAAAGAAGATGGGCTAATCGTGAGAAAAGGTGAGGGCTGCACAGACAGTCCCCTGAGAGTTGGTTTCAATGCACTTTTGCATATAGACTCTACATGACCCTATGAAGTCAGAAAAAATTGCTACTATGAGAAAATTGAGGGTAGGAGAAGTGTGTATGTGTGTAAGGATGAACGTATGTGGACGTCCATGCTTGGGGGTGAAGGCCTTGAGGGCCATTTCTCTAGAGTACATGCACCTTGCTTTTTGAGACAGTCTCTCACTGGAAGTCAGGGCATGTGGATGAAGCTGGGCTGCCCAGTGAGTCCTGGGAACTCTCCTCGGTTCTTTCTGTAGCACTGGGATTATAAGCACACACTCCCATATCCAGACTTATGTGGGCACTGGGCATCGAACCCAGGATCTGGTGCTTTCATGACAAGCACATTATTGACTGAGACCACTCCTGGGGCCTCAGATTCAAAGAATTTAGATGATTTACTTGATAACATCGGACAGAATGTAAATCCAAGACGATGTCCAGGTAAGGTTGACAAAGAAGGCCCCATCAATTGTTCAGTTACAGGGCATCTGCAGTGCGTCTCTGCTCTTGCCTCGTTGAAAATTCTAGAATGGGATCTCTGGCCTCTGGACACTCCTTTTATGTTAACTTTCTGCTACTGTAACAAATACTTGAGATAAATGAACTTATTAAGATGGAGGGATGCTGTGTCTGTCTGATGGCTTTCAGTCTACAACAAACGGTCTCTATTACTTTGGGCCTGTGGCAGCCCACAGTATGCGGGGGTAGTGCATAGCGAAAGAAAACCATTTAAGTCATGGATGAAAGACAAGAAGAGGAAGCAGCCAGGGTTACACAGTGCACCAGACGGAATACCCACAGTGGTTTAAAACCTTCCCCTAGGTCCCCTGCGGTTACCGTTTCCCACTAGCATGTGGGTCAGGCAGCAAATGTTGAATATGTGGGTCTTTTAAGGGACACTCCGCTCCAGTTCCACTTCATTTCCTGACATGGGTCCTGGGCATCTTCTACCTTAAAATGTTCATGCACCTTCCTGTGCTCTGGTCTTTCTTGTTATACTTTGATGTCTTAATCGTGGGTTCACTGATACCCTCTATTTATTTTAGCATATTCTAGAAGAAACAAAAAGTCTTGGGCTATAAAACTTGGATCTTGGCCTTTCCTTCTCAGATCCAGTTCTGCCTCTCCTTCTAAAGGGATTTCAGAGAAGGAAAAGAATGCCCTTGGCATTCTTTGATTTGTCACCTAAAACGCCATTCATGGTACCAACGACACTCAGTGTTCTACGGAGCAGGGATTACCAGGACTGCCAGACCCCAGTATCTGAACCCTTAGCTGTGGTCTGTCCCTCTTCCCCATGATGCTGTGCTTGAAGTTTTGTATAATACAATGCATTTGACAATCTCTCTAAAATGACTGGAATTCCATTCCCCGGTGAGGTCTAAACACTAAGGAACACACCTAAGAGCAGCTGCCATTGCTATTTTCATGGCAACTGGGGATTGAATACCAAAGTAGCTGCCCTGTTTGGTGTAATTTATTATGTTCTAATTTCCCGGGTAGTTCTTTCTTTTCAAACATATACTTTTCCTAAACAGTGGAATAAAATGATTCCATAGTGGTTTTTAGAAGTCTATATGAAAAATTAACTGAAAATACTACCCAGATTGTTTAGCCACTACATAAATTCAGTTTTTAATCCCCAAAGCAGAAATGAAAACAAAAACAAAAACAAAACCTGAGTGACACAATGTTCTTCTTCCCCTCTTGTATTTGTCTTTTACTTTCCTCCCTGCTCACAAACCAACCACAAAGAAGGCACAAAAGAAAAACAAGTGTCTTACAATAATTACGGTGAAACTTTTTATAAACAAAGCCGTTTTATAGTTTGCACATCAAAAATGGCAAGTGAATATTTTAGAGAAAATAGCACTTTGGCATATTCCCCAGATGCAATGATTTACCACGGGCAGTTTGTATTTCTAATCTCTGTTGGGTTTCAAGCAGAGTTGAATGAATACACCCTATCCATCTGGAAAGTTCCAGAAGGGTGAAACATAAGATGGTTGGACCACAAGGTCTGTTTTAATCTGAAGATTCTGTCATGTCCAAGTTAAACACTAACAGGAGTCAGACGGAGTCTGCATGGACCTCACGGGGAAGCAAAAGGCCCCGGCGGGGGAAGGGAATTTGGGATATCCTAGCTACCTAACTTGTGTTTATATCACTTTCTAGCTGCAACCCGATGCCATTGGTGAGGCACGGTCCCTGGCTCCACCCCACTTTCTTCATCTATAACATGGATGTGAGAACAGTCCTGTCCCTAAAGTCACCACGAGACTCAGAGAGTGGCCGTGAGGAAAGTGCTCCTGAACTCTCCTTGCTGTGCCATTCTTCCCAGGAAAAGCAGAGCCAATCCGGAACCATTCCTTAAGTGAGCCCTTCCTTGAAATAAGTAGCAGTTTATTCTGAGTTCAATTAAGGTTGGGTTGTAGCTCACATTTGATCTGAAGTCAAAGAAAGAAGGAAGGAAGAGGTGAAATGAAAGATTGCATTTGTGTAAGGACGGAGAGAAGTGTCCATTTTCCATATGACAGAAAGGAACATTCTGTGGGCTGGTGATGTTGAAAGCGAAAGTATGATAGGAAGATAGGAAGCCCATGTTCATACTCTATACACAGACAGACAGACACACACACACTCACACATGCACATGCATGCACAGACACACACTCAGACATAGACACACACACACACACACACACACACACACACACACACATTTCTACCTTAGGAAATAACTGTGGAGTCACTGGTTTATACACACCTCAAAGCTTCCATTTTTGTCCAAATATTCAGGTCTCAGGCTGACCTATGGCTTCAGGTCTGTGGATTTGCCCTGAGACTCTGCTACTTATCAGGTACCATGGAAACACAGACGCTGATCTCCTCTCAGTCTAGAAGGAGAAGCTGGACAGACAAATGTTCATTTTTGTCATTGGTATGGGGAGAGTTATCACCAGCTTTTTGGGTAGGACATCACAAGGCTGAGAGAAAGAGCTTGATCTAGACCATAGGACTTGCAGTCTTGTTGAAAGCCCCCACTAGACTTGAAGCAGGCATTAAGCTAATAACAGAACACGCAGGACAGAAGCATTAGAACCCAAGAGCATTAGGTCACTAACTACCTCAGAGCACTCCTCTCTCCCTATCTTCAGACATGCTATGTTAGGGACAGGGTAAAACGGTAGAAGGTAGGTTTTGGAACTCTGTCCTTTGGTTTTTGGGGTTTTTTTTCTTTTCTTTTCTTTTTTTCGGAGCTGGGGACTGAACCCAGGGCCTTGCTCTTGCTAGGCAAGCGCTCTACGCTGAGCTAAAATCCGCTTACAAGGTACTAGATACCATTATGGCACTCTCAGTCTGTTTTAGTATGAACTCTGCAATTTTTAAAATCTTCTGAGAGTTTGTGCCCATTACTGTACAGGTGGAGAGAGAACTCATTTCCAGGGAGACTGTCCTTACGATTGGGAAAACTACACAACACACTTTCTGATTCAGCAAAATAGGGAGGGGCATGCTTGCTCGAAGGAAACAGATTAAGGCAGAGAAGGTCTCCCCAGGGACAGTGAGAAGGTTGGCAACAGTCTCCTCCTCCTCCTTCTCCTCCTCCTTCTCCTCCTCCTCCTTCTTTTCCTCCTTCTCCTCCTCCTCCTCTTCTTCCTCCTCTTCTTTAATAGATTTTGTGGCTTCCTTGGGAGAGAGTCAGGTCCAAGAGAGTACAGGTGGAAAATGAGGAGTGTGCAGAGGGCAGAGGGCAGAGGGCAGAGGGCAGAGGGCAGAGGGCAGAGGGCAGAGGGCAGAGGGCAGAGGGCAGAGGGCAGAGGGCAGAGGGCAGAGGAGAGCAGAGACAGAAGAAGTGTCCTTAGCCTGTAGTTAGCAGCAAATGCTGGAGAGTAGAGTTTAGTTGGGGGAATTCTTCTGACAGACTCCGAGCCACGGGCTTTAGCAGTGGTGCCATGGAATTTTTTATTTCTCCATCTGTGATTCATTACTTCAAGTGTTCTCAGACTTTCAGTAAGATTGTGTGTGTGTGTGTGTGCGCGTGTGTGTGTGTGTGTGTGTGTGTGTGTGTGTGTGTGTGTGTTGTAAGGCTAGAATATACTATGATGGTAAAATAAAGGAAGGCTCCAATTCTATATGAAGCAGACAAGTACGCCAGGGTGAGGCCAGGGGAATGAGTCTGCTGGCAACAATGCTAACCGAAAAGCTCTGAGCTAGTATGAGCTCAGATTAAGTAGAATTTCTCCCACAGATCTTCAAAACACATTTTTGACATGAGGGCGGGGGTCACCCAGCCCAGAGTCCTCTACTAAGCACACGTTGAGTTTTCCTGTATTGTTTAACTTGATCTCCACATGAAGCTCGCCAGGTTCACAGATGAACCTAGCAGGATAGATTTAGAGTAATAATTCTTCTAGTCTGTGGATGGCGACCCCTTTGGGGATCAAACAACCCTGTCACAGGAGTTGAATATTAGATATTTACATCACAGCTCAAAACGGTAGCGAAATTACAGTGATGAAGTAGCAGCATAAATAATTTTATGGTTGGGGGGTCATCACAGCATGAGGAACTGTATTAGAGGATTGCGGCACTAGGAAGGGTGAGAGCCACTGCTCTACGGCGATACACATATAAGGGGTTTTACCTAAGCTCCAAACACAGGACAGCTTCCCCGGTGCACCCATCAGCATCTTCAGAAGCTACCGTGAAAGAATACTGGACGTCTCTTGATCAGAGAAGCTCTTATTACAGACTTTTGCCATTTGGACTGCTCAGTAGCACACGGCCCCTCCCTCCATATCTAGGGAGCTACACCCAACTGTATTAGTCTCTGAGGGAGTCTCCTCCCCTCCAGTAGAGAAGCCATATGGGTGAAGGGCCTCTTTCTTGTCCCTTGGCCCACAGAGGTCATGGAGCCTGAGATAGCTAATCAGACTCCTATCCAAGACCAGATTAGAAGCTCACAAGCTAAACAGGAGGCATGGTGTAGAGGAAGAGGATAGGTGGGGTGGAAGATGATGAAAAGCGTCAACTTCCTAAGGCAGCAGGTTGGCGCCATTTGTTCTCCAAGGACTGCACGTAAGCTGTGTAATGGCTACTCCTCAAAGGACACCCTATAGACAGGCAGACTGGATGACTGTAAAGTGGGAAAGCGTGGTGCCCAGGGCTTGAGCTAGCTGTCAAAGCTGTTATTCAGAGTCATTGGTCATATCATTAATCTACACCATGGGTAGGATGTAATAAAACAGATGCTTTGCACATGTGATCTTTTCCCCAGGATTCTATGTCTCCATTCTAACCAGGAGAAAAATATCAAACACATTCTGGTGGGGGAACACTGAGCAAGGCACGTGGTCATTACTCACAACCGCAAGGGTGTTAGAAACAGGGAGAATCCGGGGCACTTTTGTAACAGTCTTAGGAAAGGTGAATGCAGTGGCATACGGGAAGAGACAAGAATAGTAGGTGCATGGATAAACTGTGGACTGTATTTACTAATAGCATATCAATATTGGTTCACTAGTTATAGCAAATGTACCGAAGAAATACATTAGTAACAGGAGAACCAGCCCAGAAACAAAAAAACAAAACAAAAACTGTTCCAAGAACTAAGGACGAGGGTCTGGGGACATAGCTCAGTAGCAGAACACTCACATTGCACGTGTGAAGCCCTAGGTTCTGTCTCTAACCTGATAGGAAGAAGAATTAAAGACTCTTAACAATATAAGATCGTAAGAAGGCAGCAAGCTTGATTCTACCTCTTCACTTTGCTGACCCTCGCTGTATCCTATTAAATAGAGGTTAAGAGATACGTCTGTTTCTGCCAGTAGGAATAGTAGAACACCTTGATATTATGGTTCGGAGGTTTGTAAAACTTCAAGATTTATTCCACGATGCAATCAGGTAAGCTAGAAACAGGGCATCATGCTGACAGAACCTGATGATGACTTGATAAGTATAAGAAGGAAAGGTTTGCACACCATGAAAGAGCTAGCACTTCAGACACATTGCCTGGGATGCCCTGGGGTGCTGGGGTAGCTTCCTCAGTGGCGATGGCAGAAGAGCCCACCCATACGGAAGCAGGTGCATTCTTGTGGGTCTCTGCATTTTGGAAGATATCACATATAGCACGTTGTGATGACCCATTTTTACAAGGTAGCCCAGAGAGTTGCTCAGAGTTTACAGGCTATGAGGAACATAGACCTGTCATCATTGCAGTTTTCTCCTTTGCCAGATCACACAGGAAAATAAGAAAGTCCAGACAAAGTCCAAAGAACATGAGCAAAGTCACCAGAGAATGACGACATTACTGCAACTTAGGAGAGAGAATTTATGGAACCCTTGGGGAAGGTGATGTGGCTGTGGCAAGTGCTTCTCAGCATTGGGACATCGTCACCAGTGGCCATCTTCTTTTGTCTCTGTTCAGTCTACCATTCTGACTAAGGAGACCTCCAGTAAAGCACTGTTAAAGGTGATAAGGAACTCTGGTGCCTTGGAATTGATTGACCCAAGAGGAAGACTCTCGGGGGAGCGCCACCCACCGGTGGACATGTTCTCTCATTGTTACCCACAGTGCTTCAGCGTCTCAGTGGGATATGAGTGAGAATGGGGATAAAAAGAGCACACTTGATCCCAACCCCACAAATTATCCATCCCTGGTGATAGACAAAAGAGCATAGGAAATTTGAATCTAGAGGGCCACGACATTAGACTATTTCTTGCTTCCCCCTCCTCCCCCGTCGTTCTCTTCTTTAAAATATTAATTCTAACACGAGCTCATGGTTCTGGTTATGAAAACCTACTCATCAAAACGCTTGGGTTTGAACACTGGACTCAGAGTTGCTATACTCCATTTCTGGTCTCCTGGATCACCCCTGGCATGAAGTGCAGTTATGGGTGGTGTGAGTGACGAAGGCTAGCTCTGTGGTTTTGGGGTCTGTCTGCTGGTCATAGCCAGTACCTGTCAATTCCTGGATTCTTTCTCTGGTGAATTCTGTGAAATTCTCTTCTTATCATTAATGTGAAAAACAAAAGAACTCCTTTTCCTGATTTAATGCTTTTGGCTCTCCTGGTCTTCTCAATAACAATGCTTCTCCCTCTGTCTCCCTTGTGTGCATAGACACGCCTTATCTGTGGGGCTCTTGCTGTCGGCCCATATCAACATAAGGGCATATCTAATGGAATCTTCTTACAATAACCATTCACATTAGCTCTTATTTTCTTTGCAATATTCCTGGGGGAATGAACTGTGGAATTTAGATCATAAACTCCTTAGACAAGAGGACAACTTGTCTGAAACAACTTGAACTCTTGTTTTATCATTGGGCTTGTAAATTCAGAGAGAGGGAGGCTGGATGGACTGAAGGATCTATCAGAGACTCAGAAAACGTTCCTTTAAAAAGCAAGTGTGCATTTCATTTCATTTCATTTTTTTCAGATTCAAACAGCCTTGTAACAGGATTAATTCTAGCTAATAGCTAAGAAAATGTTAACCCGTATGCTGTACAGAGTCCCAACATACAGTTTCATTTTGCAGAAAGGAGCAGTGTATTGTGTTGGACAGGCTCGCAAAATGCCTGTCACATATTCATCACCCCAGAAGCAAGTCCGAGACCAGGAAAGTGATGTGTACAAGAGGCAGTCACTGTAGCTTACAGCAATCTTTCCTCCGAAGTGGTCTGAGTCACATCATTGACAGCAAGTTTGGATGGCAATGACTAGAACAGATGCTGTGCCCAGCCCTGTACCAGAGCTTGGACAAAAAGTGTTGTAGCACACTTGGTTTCTGGCGTCTCTTCTCTCCACTCCACGCCACGGTCTTCTAGGCTGAATGGTGGAGGTGGTTTAAGCACCGGCATTTCTCTGCTTTGCTGAGAGCACTTGGTGAGTATTGTTTAGGGAGGCTCACAATTGTATGAGAAGGAAGCAGTAGCCACTTTAACAGGAGAAAAAAGCAGCAGTCCTCATTATGACAGATAAGGTCCGTTGACTAGCATGCATTTGTTTGCATGGCTAACTGACCTTCATACACACTGTTTAGAAAAAGCCCAGGTAGCTTAGTCCAAGTATTTGCTCACAGAATCCACCTTTTCAGACATAGGAATCCTGTTTTTCTAGTTGTGCCATTTCTATGATCTTTTAAAGAGAGATTCTATCATTGATTAGTCCATGTGACTCTCATTTCTTTAAAGTCCCTTGGGAGAAAGCCACCAGTGACAATCTCAGGGTGGACACGGAGGGAGTAACCTATCAAGCATATGAGATCAAGCACGTGCAAATCCTCAGAGTGTGGGCTGTGCCCCATGACGGAAAGGGTGCCTGGCTGAAAGTTTTCTGAGTTGAGGACCTGACTTGGGCTCTGTAGAGATGTGACGATCTTGGTTTCCTTTATTGCTATGATAAAATACTCCCATCAAAGGCAACTCGGGTCGGGAAAGGATTTACTTGGTTTACACTTTCAGATCCCAAAGCAGGAGCATGAGGACCACTGCTTACAGGCTTGCGCCCTTGGATCATGCTTAACTCACTTTCTGATGTAACCCAAGTCTTCCTAGGGACAGACGGTTCTCTTTACAGTGGGCTGGACCCTCCCACATCAATTAATAATCAGGACAATTCCCCACAGCCATGCCCTCACGCCAATTTGATCTGGCCAATTCCTCCGTCTAGGTTTCCCTCTCAGATGACTCTAGGCTGTGTCAATTGAACAATTAATGCTAACTAGGACATACAGAATTGTGTACTACAGAACACAGGCTTACGTTACTGTACATGCACCAAAACCAATTGAGGACAGGTTGACTCATATTCTTCATACCCTGATCTTTTGGGGATATACCTGAAATAGAAATCGGTCCAGATCCAATTGTCACCAGGAGTGAGGGACTGTCCAAAGATTAGGGATTATGTGCAGCCCTCTGGGGTGGAGGTCAGGAGGGCTCTCAGTTTACTGGATGCATTGTTAGGAGAGTGGCATGTGCCTAGTACGCACAGGTAAAGGAACTAGACAGGTTATGATAAATAATGTTATCATTTAATTGAAGAATTGACCCATATGGATGTCTAGATTAAGTTTCAGAAAATATCCTTTCTATGCAATTATCCATGCACATGCTTGTATGAATCTTTGTAACGGATTTAAGAGCAGAGAACCCCATTGGCTGTACTTAGTTCCTAGAAGTCGCCTCATCTGATAATAAGATGATGACCCTGCTCCTTTGGGCATGCATGGGTTTCCAGGTGATACCTTTGCTCTGCTTTATTGCTTCACTTTCATTAATCACTCATCTTTTAAACATTATTTATGTAAAAAACCCAGAGGTGGATTTTCTTTTCATTCAACTTGGCACACATCTTCACCAATGGGTGGGCTTAACTCATTTACATGTTGTCATTTAAAAATACTGTGCTGTGATTCCAAGATTTTCAAAAATCTTTTTCTACTCTTGAGACTATCTTTATGTGTGTGTTAGAGGGATGCTCTTAGAATATGGAAGGTGTGTGTGTGTGTGTGTGTGTGTGTGTGTGTGTGTGTGTGTGTGTTTTAATGGTGCTTATTTTTAATAATAAAATAATCAAAAATGCTCTTGTTTGTGGCAGTAAAATCCAATCCAAAACACAGCACAGTCTATATGTAGTCTTCAGAATTCATTAAAATTTCTTCATGGCTATACAATTTATTTTTTAAAAGATACTCAATAGGGACTTGTAAAGAACATGTAGCTAGCCAGATGTTGTGGCACACATTAATCCTGCACTCGGAAGGCAGTGGAAGGTAGATCCCTGTGAGTTTGAAGCCAGCCTGTTCTACAAAGCAAGCACCAGGCCAGTCGAAGTTACACAGAGAAACCCTGTCTTGAAAACCTCCAAAATATGTAGCTACAAATAATGGTTACCTCGTTAATTACATGTGACTTAAACTGCTTACAAACTCTGCCATCTGCCTCTGACCTGTACCTCCTTCTCTCTTAAGACATCCAAATGCCAATAGTTCCTTGTGCATTCTTTCAGGAAGCATATTTATATATTAATGTGCATATATATGTATGCATACACACATGTGAATTTTCGCTTAGATACATAAAACTTAATTGCTCTATATGCCACTGTCTAATATATACTATGTTCCATTTGGTTTAGTGGCATAGTCAAACCACATGTGTGACACATCTCATTCTATAGTTCTCTCTCTCTCTCTCTCTCTCTCTCTCTCTCTCTCTCTCTTTCTTTCTTTCTTTCTTTCTTTTTCAGAATTCTTAAAGTAGTCTCTCCCCAGGTCATTAGACTTTATACTTTGTTCTTGACATCAATTTTCTTGCTCAATGATTAGGGAATGTGTGGTTGTATGCAATATTTGGACATTCTTAAGATTTTTTTGAGGTTTGATACATAATAAAAAATTTAAAAGTTCTGTGGGGTTTTGGAAAGAATGTCTAGTTTTTGTATTTTGACTAGCTTATTAGGTATTTATGATTCAAACTCTATGAAGCAATACATCTCCAAGTAGTCAACCTGCCAAGTTTTGTGAGGTATGAGTCTCTCATTAAGCTTGTGGATTGACAATCCCTTTTTCCTGGTTAGTTTTTCTGTCAACATGACATAAGCTAGAGTCATTTGAGAAGGAGGAACCTTAGTTGAGAACGTTCTCCTATCCGACTGGCCTGTGGGAACTTTTCTTAGTTAATGATTGATATGAAAGGGGGTTGCCTAGTGTGGGTGGTCTCACCTCTGGACAAGGTGGTCCTAGGTTGTATAAGAAGCAGACTGAGCAAGCTTGGAGGAGGATCAAGCCAGTGAGTAATGTCCCTTTATTGCCTCTGCTTTAGTTCCTGCCTTAAATTTCTGCTGACTTTCTTTAATGATGGACTCTATAAGATAAACTGAAATAAACCCGTTGCTTCCCAAGTTACTTTTGGTCATGCCCCTTATTAAAGCAATTAGAAATCTAATTAAGGTCTCTAGTCAAGCCAAGCTTCCCTAAACAGTCAGCTAAACCAGGGGCATCTCCATTCTCCTGCTGCCTCTCTCCCCACCTCCATCAGACCTGAGACTCCTGAACCTGAAGGTTAGCTTCCCTCCCCCCACCCACCTTCCCTGGTGGCTGAGTTCTCAGGCCCAAGCCAAGCTGCCCTGAGTAGCCTGCTATCCCTGGGGAGCCTCCATTGTCCCACACCTCTCCTCCACCTCCATCAGTGACTCTTGAACCATGCAGGTAAGCTTCCCTTTCCTCACCTATCCTCCCTGCTGCATGAGCCCTCTGGGCCAAGCCAAGCTCCTCTGAGCAGCCTGCTATCCCAGGGGGAACCTTCAATCTCCTGTCACCTCTCTGCCCACTTTCATCAGACCTGAGGTCCATAAATCATACAGACCTGCAGGTCCAGAACCATGCAACCCAAGGATACCCATCAGAGGTCTGCCATGCCAGGACCATTGAGGTTCACCCCTTTCCAATATATACTACAACAAGAACACCCAGGAACTAAAGCCACCCAGATGGCTAAAGGCCCTTGAAAGAACACAATCTACAAAAACCAGGGAAATATGACACCCCCCACAAAGCAAAGCTACCCTACTACAGCAAGCCCTGGATATCCTAATGATCTTAAATCCAATCTTTTGAAGATGATAGAGACCTTTAAAGAGGAAATGAATAAATCCCTTAAAGAAATACAGGAAAATACTATTAAACAGGTGAAGAAAATAAATAAAATTGCGCAAGACCTAAAAGTGGAAATAGAAGCAATAAAGAAAACAAACTGAGGGAATCCTGGAGATAAAAGGCGTAGAGAAGAGAACAGGAACAACAGGTGCAAGCATCACCAACAGAATCCAGAAGATAGAGGAGAAAGCCTCAGGCATAGAAGATACAAGAAACTGAAACACCAGTCAAAGAAAATGTTAAATCTAAAAATGTCCTGACACAAAAAATCCAGGAAATCTGGAGCACCATGAGAAGACCCAACCTAAGAATAACAGGAATAGAAGAAGGAACAGAAAAATTTCTTAAAAAATATCATAGAAGAAAACTTTCCCAATCTAAAGAAAGAGGTGCCTATAAACATACAAGAAGCTTATAGAACACAAACTAGACTGGACCAGAAAAGAAAATCTTCCTGCCAAATAATAATCAAAACACAAAAGGCAGACTTATGAGAATTATACTGACTTCTCAACAGAGAGTCTAAAAGTTAGAAGGGCCTGATCAGATATCTCGAAACCTCTAAAAACCACAGGCGATAACCTCAGCTACTATAGCCAGCAAAACTCTCAATCACCATAGATGGAGAAAAAAGATATTTCAAGACAAATCTAAATTCAAACAATATCTATCCACAAAATCCAGCCCTGTAGAAAATACTAGAAGGAAAATTCCAACAGAAGGAAAACTACATCCAAGAAAACATAGGAAATAAATAATTCCATACCAAGAAAAACAATGAAAACACACACACACACACACACACACACACACACACACACACACACTAATACCACCAACATCAAAATAACAGGAATTAACAATCACCAGTAATTAATATCTCTCAACATCAGTGGACTCAATTTCCCAATATAAAGACACAGGCTAACAGAATGAATGTAAAAACAGAATCCATCATTCTGCTGCATACAAGAAACACACCTCAGCCACAAAGATAGTCATTACCTCAGCATACAGGACTAGAAAAAGATTTTCTTAGCAGATGGACCACAAAAGTAAGCTGTAATAGCCATGTTAACATCTAATGAAGTAGACTTTCAACCAAAATTAATCAAAAGAGACAGGGATGGACACTTCATACCCATCAAAGGAAAAATCTACCAAGATGATATCTCAATTCTTAACATCTATGCCCCAAATGCAAAGACACCCATATTTGTTAAAGAAACATTGCTAAAGCTTAAATCACATATTGAATGCCACACGTTAATAGTGGGAGACTTCAGCACACCATTCTCACCAATTGACAAGTCTTTCAGGCAAAAGTAAACAGAGAACAATGGAGCTAACAGACATTATTAATCAAATGGACCTAACAGACAGCTGTAGAATATTTCACCCAAACACAAAAGATATACCTCCTTTCAGCACCTCATGTATCCTTATCCAAAGCAAGCCTCACCAGATACAAGAAAATTGAAATAATGCCTTGTATCTTATAAGACCAACATTATTAAAGCCAGACTTCAACAAGAACAAAAACGCTGGGAAGCCTACACACTCATGGATATAACAACTCTCTACTCCATGATCTCTGGGTCAAGGAAGAAATAAAGAAAAAAACTAAAGACTTTCTAGAATTCAATGAAAATAAAGGCACACATACCCAAATTTATGGGACAAAATGAAAGCAGTGCTAAGAGGAAAGTTCATAGCACTAAGTACCTCCATAAAGAAATTAGAAACTTCCCATATCAGTAATTTGAAAGCACACCTGAAAGCTCTAAGGGAAAAAAAGGAAGAAGCAAGCACACCAAGGTGAAGCAGAAGGCAGGAAATAATCAAAATCAAGGCTGAAATCAATCAATTAGAAACAAAAAGTAGTACAAAGAATCATCGAAACCAGGAGCTGGTTCTTTGAGAAAATCAACGAGATAGACAAATCCCTAGCCAAATAACCAAGAGACAGAGAGACAGTATCCAGATAAACAAAATCAGAAATGAAAAGGGAGACATATCAACTGACACTGAGGAAATTCAAAGGATCATTAGGTCTTACTTCGAAAGCCTATACTTGACAAAATTGGAAAGTCTTAATGAAATGGACAATTTTCTAGACAGACACCACTTACCAAAGTTAAATCAAGATCAGATAAACTATTTAAACAGTCCCATAACTCCTAAAGAAATAGAATCAATTATTAAAAAGTCTCACAACCAAAAAAGAGCCCAGGGCCAGGTGGTTTTAGTGAAGAATTCTACCAGACCTTCAAAGAAGAGCCAATACACCTCAAACTATTCCACAAAATAGAAACAGAAGAAACACTACCAAACCCATTCTATGAGGCCACAATCACCGAAAGGACACCAAGACTCAACAAAAAGAAGAGAATTTCAGACTGATTTCTCTTAATAACATTGATGCAAAAATAAAATATGTACAAACCAAGTCAAAGAACACATCAAAGACATCAATATATGAAAATTCATCAACATAATCCACCATTTAAACAAACTGAAAGAAATCACATGATTATCTCATTAGAAGCTGACAAGGCCTTTGATAAAATTCAACACCTCTTCATGTTAAATGTATTAGAGAAATCAGGGATACAGGACACATACCTAGGCGTAAACAATGCAATATATAGCAAGCCAATAGCCAACATCAAACTAATTGGAGAGAAACTTAAAGCATTTCCATTAAAATCAGGGTCAAGACAAGGCTGCCCACTCTCTCCCTATCTATTTCAATACAGTATTTGATGTCCTAGCCAGAGCAATAAGATAACTACAGGTGATCATGGGGATTCAAATTGGAAAGAAAGAAGTCAAAGTATCACTATTTGCAGATAATATGAATATGATAATATACATAAGTGACCCCAAAATTCTACTAGAGAAGTTCTACAACTGATAAACATCTGAAGCAAAGTGGCTGATAAAAAAATTAGCTCAAAAGATAAATGGGCTGAGAAAGAAATTAGGGAAAGAACACCTTTACAATAGCCACGAATAGTATAAAATATCCTGGTGTAACTGTAGCCACGCAAGTGAAAGATCTGTATAACAAGAACTTCAAGTCCCTGAAGAAATTGAAGATGATCTCAGAAGATGGAAAGATCTCCCATGCCCATGAATCTGTAGGATTAACGGATTAACATAGTAAAAATGGCCATCTTACCAAAAGCAATCTACAGATTCAAGGCAATCCCCATCAAATACCAACACAATTTTTATAGGCCTTGAAAGTGCAATTTTCAACTTCATATGAAAAACCAAGAAACCCAGGATATCCAAAACAATCCTGAAGAATAAAAGAACTTTGTGAGGAATCACCATCTCTGACCTCAAGTTGTACTACAGAGCAATAATGATAAAAACTGCATGGTACTGGTACAGAAGCAAACAATGGAATTGAATTGAAGACCCAAAATTAAACCCACACATGTATGGACACTTGACTTTTGATAAAGAGGCCAAAACAATACAATGGAGAAATGAAAGCATCTCATACAAAAGGCGTAGGACTAACTGGGTGTCTGCGTACAGAATAATGAAAATAGACCCATCCTTATCACCCAGCATGAAACTCAAGTCCAAGTGGATCGAGGACCTCAACATAAAACTGGATATATTGAATCTCAGAAGAGAAAGTGGGAAATACTCTTGAACACATTGGCACAGGAGACAATTTCCTGAACAAAACACTAATGGCTCAGGCTCTAAGAACAATGATTGATAGATGGGATCTCATGAAACTGCAAAGCTTCTGCCAGGCAAAGAACATTCTGAATGGGACAAAACTGCAGTCTACAGATTGGGAAAGGATTTTCACCAGCCCTGCATCTGCATCTGACCGAGGGCTAATATCCAAAATTTGCACAGAACTCAAGAAATTAGACATTACAACCCGAATAACCCAGTTTAAGAATGGGGTAAAAAACAAACAGAACTCTCAACAGAGGGATCTTGAATGGCCAAGAAGCGCTTTTAAATGTTCAAAGTCCTTAGTCATTGGGGATATATAAATCAAAACATCTCTGGGGTTCCATTTCATACCCATCAGAATGGCTAAGATTAAAAACTCAAGAGATAGCACTTGTTGGCAAGGATGTGGAGCAAGGAGAACACTTCTTCATTGCTGATGGGAGTGCAAATGTGTACAACCACTTTGGAAATCAATTTGGCAGTTTCTCAGAAAACTGGGAATAGATCTACTTCAAGACCTAGCTATACTATTCCTGGGCATGTACCCAAAATATGCCCTATGATTCCACAGACACTCACTCGACTATGTTCATAGCAGTTTTATTTGTAATAGCCAGAAACTGGAACCAATCTAGATGTCCCTCAACTGAAGAAGGGATAAAGAAAATGTGGTACATGTACACAATGGAATATTATTTGGCTCTTAAAAACAAAGGCATCGGGGTTGGGGATTTGGCTCAGTGGTAGAGCGCTTGCCTAGCAACCGCAAGGCCCTGGGTTCGGTCCCCAGCTCCGAAAAAAAGAAAAGGAAAAAAAAAAACAAACAAAGGCATCATGAATTTTGCAGGCAAATGAATGAAACTTAAGAATAACATCCCAAGTGAAGGAACCCAGTCACAAAAGAACATGCATGTTATGCACTCACTTACAAGTGGATATTAGCCACAAAATACGGTACCATGCTACACATCACAGACCCGAAAAGCTAAGCCACAAGGAAGGCCGGAGCGAGGAAGCTTGATTCTCGTTTAGAAGGGGAAATAAATGTCATAAGAGGCAGGAAAGGGGAGGTCACTGGAAGGGAGGTGAATAGTGAGGCAAATGGAGTTCAGGATCAGGTGTGGGGAAGGACAGGCAAGATGGCCAGATGGCCATGAAAATGAATGGAAATCTGCAGTTGATAGTGTGGGAGGTGGAGGGCATCTCCAGAATGAGTCAGAGACCTGAGGTAAGGGAGGTGCCCAGGAATCAATGGGGTTGACCTTAACTATGAGTCATAACACTGGGGACAGGGAACCTGAGGAGGCCACTTTCTATAGTCAAGCAGGAACTCTAATGGAGCAAGAGACACCAACCCACCCACAAAACATTCCACTCAAAAGTTATCCTGGCTCTAAGAAATATAGACATGAGATAGAGCAGAGACTGAGGGAATGGCCAATCAATAATCAGCCTACCTTGAGACTCATCCTATGTACAAGTACCAACCCCTAATACTATTAATGATCCTCTCTTATGCTTACAGACAGGAACGTGTTGTTCTATATGAGGTTCTACCCACCAACTGACTCAGACAGACACACCCGCAGTTAAACAGTGGATGGAGCTTGGGAACTACCTTAGTTAGGATTTTACTGCTATAAACAGACACCATGACCAAGGCAAGTCTTAAAAAGAACAACATTTAATTGGGGCTGGCTTACAGGTTCAGAGGCTCAGTCCACTATCATCAAGTCAGGAGCATGGCAGCATCCAGGCAGACACGATGCAGGAGGAGCTGAGAGTTCTACATCTTCGTCTGAAGGCTGCTAGCAGAATACTAGCTTCCAGGCAGCTAGGATGAGGGTCTTGTAGCTCACACCCACAGTGACACACCTACTCTAACAGGCCACACCATCACAGGAACTCCCGTGGAAGAATAGGAGGAAGGATTGCAGGCTCTAAGTGGATAGGAACTCCATAGGAAGACCAACAGTGTCAACTAACCCAGACCCTTGGTCTGAACCACCATCCAAAGAGCATACACGGACTGGACCAAGGCCTTCCTGCACATATGTAGCAGATATGCACCTTGGTCTTTATGTGGGTCCTGAGCAGCTGGAGTGGGGGCTATCCCAAAAGCTGTTGCCTGCACATAGGAAATGTTCTTCTAGCTGGGCTGCCTTGTCTGGCCTCGGTGGGAGAGGAAGCCCCTAGCCTTGCAGACAATCGAAGTGCCAAGGTAGGGGGGATACCCAGGAAGAGCCTCACCTGCTCAGAGGAGAAGGTGGGGGAGGAGGAAGGGATTGTGGGAAAGTGATCGGGAGGAAGGCAGTGATCGGGATGTAAAGTGAATAAGTAAAACATTAAATTAAGAAAAGAAATCTAGGACACTTTACATTTCTAACTTATTGATTTTTATGTATGTTTTATCAGTGCGATTGGGATAAAGTGGTTTGGGTTATAAGATCTTCTTTGTGTTGCGTGTTATACGATAAGTCAAAGAAAAATGTCCTACTCCCCACCTAGTGATGACTAAGCCTACAGCAGTTCTTACAAGCAAACGTCTTGTTTGGCTAGTATAGCATGGCTTACTTTTCTCAGTCAACCAATGACAGCTTTCTACTCCATAAGGAGGTTTCATGGAAATAGCATGTAGCTAGAAATATCTGCTACAAAAGGTCTGTTGGTCACACTAAAGAAATTTCTAGAGTCTCTCAAACCTAGATCTGGCGCCTGTCACCACTATCTATGTGACCACATGCTAATAATTACTTCTCTAAGACTCAGTGTCCTTACTTAAAAGTTAGTTACAATTATGGACTGCAATAAAAATTAAAATAAATACAGTTACTACCAAGGAAAGTGACTGAGGCTCCTCAAAGGAAGTAATAAATGTCAAAATAGGAGAGGCAAAGCACATCATTTTGCAGATCAACTTCCTCTCTAACTTGTCTCATATCTTGAACTTCCCATCTTCAGAAAGGGCCTGTTACACACTCTCCCAAATTGCAACCCTCCTCCCCTGAAAAAACTGTTGACATGACTTGTGTCATTCAAACTAAGGAAGAATAACTCCCTAAGAGGTAAACCGTCCACCTCAGGGGATGAGACAAGGGCCATAGCTAGATACATCACCTTTGACAGTCACCGTGCCTTCTGCTCCTTGGACCTATTGTTCCAATGAAGTAAGGGGTCCACTTCTATGAAGAGAACAGCTTATTCTTACCATACGCAGGGAGTGGGGAAACATCATGCCAGTTGCTTTCCTGATGGCTGACTGCCATTTACCTGTGAGATGATTCTTCCAAGAAACAAGCACCCACCTTCCATGATATAAAAACTCAAGTTAGTTTTGAGCGACCAGGAGGGCAACCACTTTCTCCTCTTGGTCAGCTTCTAAGATCTAAATTATACCAGAGGTAGCCCACTCTAGAAGCCCTCCATTTTCAGTCCATTGTCCCATATGTGTAGTGTGGGCCTGATCTAAAGCGGCGAGGAGCTCATTGAGTAGAAGCTTGCACTGCAGCCCCACTCAGAGGTTGTGGTGTGTGGCTCCTTCCAACCCTGCATCTGTGGTATAAGTCCTGTCAGACCTCTACAAGAGGAGAGGCATGTGACCTCTGCTGCCTGTCATCCACAGCATCCTCTTCTCACTGTCCTTGGAGAATTGTAGACTTGGCACTGTGTCAGAAAGCTCGTCGGCAGACTCTTGGCCCTAAACACAGTTGGTTAGAGTGGAGCTCAGCCAGTAGAGTAGACAGGAAAGCAAGGGCAGCTGGAGGGCAGAAGGCCTGGAGACTAAACCATTTCTCAGTTCTCACCTTAAAGGCAAGACCAAGGCCTAAGGTCCAGCAGAAGCCCAGACTTCAGTTAGCAGCTGGCAGTTCTGAGATCTAACCACTCAGGGCTCTCCATGCAGGATATATGAGTGGTGACCAAGGAGTACAAGTGAGGCTAGCTAAATGAACAGAAGGTATCTGAATGACAGACTAGTGTGAGGGGCTGTCTTAGGGTTTTACTGCTGTGAACAGACACCATGACCAAGGCAACTCTTATAAGGACAACATTTAATTAGGGCTGGCTTACAATTCCAGAGGTTCAGTCCATTATCATCAAGGCGGGAACATGGCAGCACCCAGGCAAGGGTGGTGCAGGAGGAGCTGAGAGTTCTACAACTTCATCTGAAGGCTGCTAGCTGAATACTGGCTTCCATGCAGCTAGGATGAGGATCTTAAAGCCCACAGCCATGGTGACACACCTACTTTAACAAGGCCACACCTCCTAACAGTGCCACTCCCTGGGCTGAGCATAAACAAAGCAGAGGACTTGGAGCTGGGTGTAAAAGTCTAAACATATCCAGAGTCCAAGCTTTTTCTCTTCCCCAATGTCCTCCCTGCAGCAGGCCCTGTAGGCTCTCTTCCAGAAAAGCTTCCTCTTGATCCTTCTTACTGCTGCCACCAACTAATTCAGCCAGCTCCAGATCCATCTGCATGACAGGGGTATGGTTCTAGCCATGCCCCTGAGGTCACTGCTACCCTGCTCTCCAGAGAGCGGAGCAATCCTTTGCAAACCACAAACACGATTGTGTCTGACTAAGTCTTTTAAGGACAAATCCCTCAAAGCCACATTCCCAGAACTTTGAGTGGCTGCAAGGCCCTGCTTGTGCTGTGGTGACTGTCTCCATTTCAGGATGTTGTCCCTTCACCGTGGTTCACCATGCTCCATCTGCAGTGGCCTTCCGACAGTTCCCTGAAGCATCTGTCCTTCCCATCCCCATGTGTTCGACCCTTCCTTTGTGCTCTCTGGAATCCATTCCCCCTTGGTCCCCACCCTCAAGCCTTCTCGATAAGGTTTTTATTTTTATGCTGGGACAGAACTCTGGGACTTGCGCACTCCAAGCAAGGGCTCTCCCACTGAGATATTCTCCCAGGCCTGGCACCAATGTCCTTTCCAAAGCAGCCTTTCTTCTTCCCACATCTGTTTCCCTTACGGGAGGTCCTGCTTGCTCCCACCATAGAGGTTTAGCTCACACCGCCTCTTGTGTGCTGGCTTATTGTCGGCATTTTTCATTTACAGCGGAAGCTCCACGCAGACAGTGGCAGGGCTCTGTTGCTTCTTCCCTGCTTTCTCCTGTTCCTACTAATCAATTAATTAGGCCTAGCTGCAGAAACAACACAGGTAAGCTGGCCCAGCATGACAGAGCTCAACAGGGAATGTTATGGGTTCAACTGGGCCATCCAAAAAGAAGCTTTACAGTCCAAACTCTGTCCCTACAGGTTTCAGAAAGAAACAGCGTCCTGCCAACAGGGTTTAAATTTCCTGTCTACAGACCACAGAACCTGTCTCCAACCTACCTAGTTGTGGTATTCTGCAGTAGTGCCTTAGGAAACCAATACAGGAATACTTGGAAGATCTTAGGGACCCAAGACACTCTTAGGTAGTGTGGTAATAGAGCTAGTGCCAGGCATCACTAGCTGATGGCCTAGACTGCAGTCGCAATGAGTCAAGACAGGTTCACAAATGCCTGAATGAAACTGCAGGTGACAGAATCTGCTATATGCCTGAAAGGACTGACACCATGAAGGCCAGCAGAAAAAAAAAATGGAAACAGGCAACCTTGGGAGATAGGAGGTTGGGGCTACCCTCCAGAATGTACCAGAGACCTGGAAGGTGAGAGACTCACCTTAGATGAAATGCCCTACAGTGGGAGGAGAGAACTTGTAGAACCCACCTCCAGACAGGGCATCAAGTAAGGGATGGGGTTGTTATCCCACAGTCAAAACTCTGACCCATAATTGTTTCTGTATGAAAACTGCAGGAATGGAAATGGAGAAGAGTTTGAGGAAAAGAAGTTCCAGTGACAGGCCCAAAGTGAGATCCAGCCCAAAGGAGGCGCCAAGGCCTGACACTATTACTGAGGCTATGGAACGCTCACAAAAAGGGGCTTATCATGACTGCCCTCAAAAGACCCAGCAAGCAGCTGAAAGAGTCAGATGCAGGTATTTGCACCCAACCAATGGACAGAATCTGCTAACCCCTGTGGTTGAATTAAGGAAAAGCTGGAAGAAGCTGAAGAGGAAGACGACTTTGTAGGAGGACCAGTAGTTTCATCTAACCTGGACCCCCAAGATCTCTTAGACACTGAGCCACCAACCAGGCAGCGTACACCAGCTGAGATGAGGCCCCCAACACATCAGTCAGGGAAGATGCACCTAACCCTCAAGACACTGGAGGTCCTAGTAAGTTCTGGTGGGGTGGGTGTTGGGGGGTGGGAGACCCTTGTGGAGACAGGGGGTAGGGACGAGGTATGGGATGTGGAATAGTCGGAGGGTGGATGGAGAGGGAAATAAAATCTGGAGTGTAAAAACAAGATTAAATAAAAAGAAGGAATACTTTAAAAAAGAAATGTAAAGGTTATTAGCTGGCATAAATTAGGAAATTCTATGAGGAAAACTGGGGCTAGGGAGACTAACCTACTCCCATCCTCTTGCCTTTAATCAGCACGAAACGAAAACCTGAAAAACACAAGTCACACACCAACCCAGAGCTTCTCAAAGGTCCCTGTGAATAGTGTGATTTGTATGAAAATGGCGGTCCATTTAGAAAGTGGAGGGGAACGAAGGAAATTTATATCATTTGAATCAAGGGTAAAGAGATACTTGCACGAGTCATTCTAATGAGGGCTTCTGGGAATTACGGACATGTTTCTATGCAAAAGGCTCAGAACATATGGAAAATTAGAAACCGCTAGAGAAAACCACTGAGTCCAAATGATTCTTCCTGCCTAATAATGAATGCTACCCAGTGAGCGCTCCCCATGCACCAATCCCTTCTCCAAGTAGGATACAGAGGCTTTCCCTCTTGAACTCAATGCTTTCCCTCCGGTTAGCGTGAAGTAAATCAGAGGGTTCTGAGGTAATGAATCAGAACTTTTTCTCCAATCACAGACGATTGCAGCTCACTCTGTTTCTTTGGAGCAAACTTTTTGTAAACGACATTTTTGAAAACCAAGAAACACTTAACGGTGAGCAAAACATGATTACATGGACTCTGACCACCATCCTCCTGCAACGTAATAGTCTGTTAGCTCGTCTTTAAGATTTGAATATCAAAAATACAGGAAGCATTTTTATAACCACGAAGGGGGAAATGAAGCACAATCGGGGTTGGAGGGATAATTTCTTCTGTTCCTTTTCTATGCAGAAATTAAAATGCTTTTTTAAAAAGGAGCCGGTTCACAAGCTGAGGGAGGCTGAATGGATGGGTCCATATTCCGGGACCCAGTCCTTTAATTCAAGTGGCAGTGCCACGGTGAAAAGGCTGAGTGTTAAGTCTTCAAAAGGGAGCTTTGGGGCCCTCAGGGGTTTGGGTCTGGTACATTACACAGAGAGAGGTGTGCATCCAGGTGCGGCCTTCATCTTCGAAGTCCAGTTGTCTTTATCTGGTCACGTGCTGTCGTTACTAGGTATGTCTGCTGTGAGGGCTGGGGTCCTCCAACTGTGGTTTCTCCTGGGTTGTTGATTGGGAGTTGCTGTGATGGCCGGGTGTGGGGAGTGTGGGACAGTCTGCACCAGCATGCTGCTAGGCAGCCTCCCACATCTCCCTTATTCTTACAGCTCGGTTTCCAGCATTTCTGTACAAAGTGTGGGCTGTCGCTCATCTGTAACTGATGGATGGACACAGGTTGACGTGCATGCTCTCGGGTCAGCTCTCTAGATGGCCTTGTTTTGAGTGGGCTGATCTGTTTCACGTTGGAATGTCAAAGGGCAAGGAAAAGCAAACGCTTCCTATGTAGGAAACTGGACGGACACACAACTTCATCAGCCCCCACTGTGATCTACTGGAAGCCCCACCATGGAGTGGCTCTGGCTTCTCTGACTGCCCAAGCCCGCTGCTAACAAGTTTCTCTCACCAAAGAGCTGCTTGGATAAAAATCTTGTTCCCAGATTCAGGTGCTGCTTCTTCCGTTTGAAAGCCGATAGCCTTGACCTTTCCTGCTCCACCTCAGGGCTGCATCTTCCTTGTTCTCAGCTGCACCAGCATCAAGAATGATGAGCTATGAAAGTGAGCTTGGTACCACCTTCTCCTTTGTCCTGGCACACAGCACAGTGGACTGTGTTGACACGTCTGGATGTCTTGGTTGAAGCCTTCCTCCCACCCAGATCTGACGTGGGCACCAGTGTTCTAACGTCTGCACTCACAGGCACCCTTAACATGGCAAGCAGCTCACTTGAACCAGGTACAGAGCCACCAGCAGCAGGCAGCATGCCAGTCCAGGCCTGGCTCGGATGGGGTCTGAAGCAAGTGACATAGCATTCGGGTGAAGAACTTGCCTGCGGCCATTGGGACCAAAGGGGGAGACCTCATGTTCCCCTCCAAGGAATGCCACTATGGAAGTCTGTCACCGCCACCCTGTTTTCAGTCATTGTGCACATTTTCTTGTGAGGGCAGAAACTAGAGTCACAGGATTTTGTGGAACCATTATTTGAAATGAAATTTCCTGTTACACAAGCAGAAGGCCCAGATGTGGGTAATATGATACAGAGGACGGTTCAACAAGAATCATAGGGTGTTGTTCCTGCCCCGGCTGTGAGCTGCCCTCAGTGACATGGCAGGAACTCAGACAGACAGTGGTGCCTCTCTGTAGACTGAGGCAGGAGGGAGCTGGGCAGCTCTGGTGCTGATAACAAGGACACACTATTGACAAGCTGCCATTTAAAAGGATGTATTTGTGAGTGTGCGTGCATGTGTGTGTATGAGTGCGTGTGCACATATGTGTGCCTGCATGTGAATGTGTGTGCAAGTGTGCACGTGTGCGTGAATGATTTTGTGTGTGTGTGTGTGTGTGTGTGTGTGCGCGCGCGCGCGTGAGTATGACACGTACCTAGTATGTACACAAGTAAGCACATGCTGAGACATCCAACTTTGTGAGCTGAGCTGCTACTGTGGTGGTCAAAGGACAACTTTGTGGCATTGGATTCTGAGCCTCGATCACAACCCCGATGACAACCCACTGAGCCAGTGTACTGCCTCAAAGGTGTCACTGTATTGCCCTTTCACAGCGAGCTCCCTGCTCTATCTCCTGACCACAGACCTCAGTGAGAGTCGAGGCTACAGGAGACAGAGCAGGAAGAGGGTACAGAGGCAAAGGGACAGAGAGGAGGCAACGCTGTTAATGGCCACCATTCATAAGTAAAAGTGAGCTGTGACAATTTATTCTCCCGAAAGAAAAAAAAAGCCCAAACTGGCTCCTTCTTGAGAACCTTGTTAATAATAAACACCAGTCTAAGTCAGGCAAGTTCCGTGAAGGCACAGGAGCCTCCTGGTGGATGAGAAAACTGGAGAATCATGTTAGCAATATCTTTTCCTACAGGAGGTACGGTCATTCTATACTCTCTTAATGTGCCAATATATATTAAGGAAAGTTCTCTAGAGGAACAAACACAAGAAAGCATGAGTATGTACACACACATATATGACAAATATGATATAAACATATACACATAATAAAACATACTGAGGGTTTCCTTAGATTGGCTCACATGATAAGGGTTTGGCAATCCTACCACGGCTGGCTGCATGCTGGAGCGGCTGAAGGTCCAGTAGCAGCTCGGTCCACACACTAAGTTGGATGTTTCAGCAGTTCCAACCCAGTGAGGAAGGCTGGGGTGGAGTGAGGTGGGATTCTGAGAGCCTGCTGGTCTGCTGACCACATCGGAAGGCTGTAGGAGTTGGGAGTTCAAGGAGGGTGACATCATCAACGCTCTTGCTGAGACGGGAGTGAAAGCAGCAGACAGGCCTTTTCCTTGGGCCTCTTCACAGCTGGGCGGAAGGTGCCACCTACTTTGAAGGCAGGTTCTTCTCCACTCACGCCCCGATGTGAGTCTCCTAGGTGACACCACAGTCTTTCCAGCTGATGATCCAGATAATCATCACACTGTATTTTCTCAGTTCCCCCTGGAGCTATGTTTGTTTGTTTTTAAATAACAAACATCAGGGCTGAGAAGATGGCTCAGTGGTTAGGAGCACTGGCTGCTCTTTCCAAACACCCAGGCTTGGTTCCCAACACCCACAATGTGCTTCACAACCATAACCGAGTCCAGTTCCGGGGGATCCAACACGTTTGACCTCAGCAGGCACTGGGCTTGAACGTGGTGTGGATACACACATGCAGGTCAAACTCTCATAAACCAAACAAAATAATTAGTAAGAGACGTGGGCTAGCAAGATGGGTAAGCTGAGTTCCTTCCCTGAGCCCCTCAGAGTGGAAGGACAGAACCAACTCCCACAGGCTGTCCTCTGACCTCCACATGTGTGCTACGGCATGGGTTCACACACATATAGCGAACAAATAGGCCTACAATTTTTTAAATTAAAAATAAGGGGCTGGAGAAATGGCCCACCAGTTAAGGGTACATACTACTCTTGCCGGGTCTGAGTCCCAGAACCCATAGAGTAGCCTGCAACTGCCTATAACTAAGTTCCAGGGGTATCTGGGATGCTGGCCTGCTCAGACACCTGCGTTCACAGGCACACATACACGTAACTTTCAATGTTTTAAATAAAATTAAATAAGAGATGCATGTAAATCTAAAAACCTCATTTTGGAAAAGATCATAAGGCATAAAAATAAAACGAATTACAGCCAAAGGATTTAGAAACCTCAAGTAATTTCTTTGGTCAGCAAAAGCATTGAAGGGCATCTAGGAAGAGGACGTCTGTGACATGCGGGACGACCTGCCGGAGCCTGTCCTGCTATTCCTTTCTGCCAACTGCTGAGGAAAAGGAAGCTTCGTCGACAGAAGTTAATGCAAACTTCAGAGTGTCACAGTGGCTCAGCAGCCTTCACTCTGCCCAGGGAACATCAGCTAAGTAAACCGGTGTCCCCGGGGTCATCAGAGCCACCAGTGTGCTGCTGCCGATGTCTGAGGTGCATGATCTGGAGCCTGGATCAGGAGAACCTGGCCAATGGGCTGAGGGCCGTGTGATAGGCCTTTACTTTGATTTTCCTTGTGGCTGCTAAACACAGGTATTGTTAAGAAATAAAATTACAAAAGTCAGCCATTCAAGAAATTATACTAAAAACCAAAGCCATAAATACATTTTTCCATTTTCCGTTCTCTTAAGGTTGTTTGCGCCCGTCTAACCTGTGCAGCAAAAATCTCGGTCCGTCTCTCCGTAGCTCCGACCTTAATAACATCGCAGCAATTGCTTGGAACTGACCGTGAAGACGAAGGTCGTCACAGAGTGAAGAGGATGCCGGGAAGGATGATGGTGGAGATGATGAAGATGAATGGGAGACACGGCCTCACTCCGTATCCCAGGCTCACCATCTTCACCGGGCCATTTCCAGAGCTTGGGGATCGTAGACATGGGCGGCCACACCTGGCTGCTACATTGCAGCTTTTCTGGATCACAGCACTGACTGAAACTTCCACAAGCTTCCTGTAACAAAATCGATCTAGCCTTTCCTACATCTTGCACATCACTCAACTGTGTTTTCCTAAGGCTGAGCTCGGCCTTGGATTGCTGCCTCTTTCCCCCATAGGGGTGCACCGTGTGAAGGTGCGTCTCTCTATATTCAATGGTTACTTCTGGACTGACGGAGAACCAAAGGCGGGCAGGGTCTCAGTGTTGTTTTTTCTAGAACCTGTCAGCGGTCTCATATTTTGTAAATATTCATTTGTCTTCATTAATCTAGAGGCAATCTGATTGACTGTAATAAAAATCCGGCAGCCAATAGCTGGCAAGAAGTGGAGGGCAGAATTCATTGAGAGAGAGAAGGGGTGAGATGCGAGGTGAGAGGGGCGAGATGAGAGGGGTAAAGTGAGAGGAGTTAGGTGAGAAGGGAGAGGGGAGAAGGGAGGGGCAAGGAGAGGAGAAAGGGGAAAGGGGAGAGGGGAGAGGGGAGAGGAGGGGAAATCTTGGATAGACCAGAGTGGAGCAGAGGGGAGGAGCCAGGATTAGTTGGGTTAAATTTGGAGTAGCTGGGAGACTGTCCTAGCTAGAAGGCCTCAGCTTTAAGATATTAAAACGCATCTGTGTCATTATTTATATTGCTGCCTAATCCTACTATAGATACCAATCTAATGTATTTATTATCTAAATTTTTAACCATTTTGAAATTACAATATAATTATATCATTCCTCCCTTCCCTTTTCTCCCTCAACCCCTCCATGTAACCCAGTACCCTGCTGCTGTCTTTCAAATTTATAGCCTCTCTTTTTTAATTGTTACATATATTAGTGTGTGTGGTGTTGGGGTGTGTGTGTGTGTGTGTGTGTGTGTGTGTGTGTGTGTTCACACAATAAATGCAACCTGCTCAGGTCATAATGTCCTGTGCAGAACTTGCCTCAATTGTGTGTGTCATTTTTGGCTTGATGGGGAACAATCCTCTCCTGCTTGTGTTGTTTCCTGGGACCTCGGTCTCTCGAGGCAGGGGGTCCCAAACACAGAACAACAGTACCCTCGTGCTTAGCACTAACGACTCAGGTAAAAGCGCTTCTCCATGTTTGCATGTAAGATGAAGAGCTCATTTGTGGCTTCATTTTCTGTGATTTAAAGGGAAGAGGCTCTAGTACTTGTAGAGATAGAAAATGAGTAGCTCTTGCTTTTGGAAAAGCAGTGGAAGGACTAATATGGGGTTTGGGAAGCACAAAATACAAAATAGGTGGGTTTTTCTTCTTTTTTTTTTTTTTTTTTTTGGTGTTTAGTGAGTTTTGGTCATTCATTTCTGAGTATGAAAACTGAGAGCTGGTTATTTTGCACCTCACTGGACGAAACAGTCTGAGTCAGGTCCTTGATGGCAACAGAGCCCTCCAGAGCTACATGAAATTTCCCTTCACCTCAGAAAACGCAGAACAAGTCTACTCCTCGAAAATCAGTGGTTAAACATTTCTAATGATACGGGATTCTTTGGTATACTAAAAAGGCTGACCAGCGATATTTAAGGGGCGATTTCTTCTTTTTTTCCCTCCATCTTTATTAAATTGGGTATTTCTTATTTACATTTCAATTGTTATTCCCTTTCCCGGTTTCCAGGCCAACATCCCCCTAACCCCTCCCCTTCTATGTGGGCTTCCCCTCCCCATCCTCCCCCCATTACCACCCTCCCCCAACAATCATGTTCACTAGGTGTTCAGTCTTGGCAGGACCAAGGGCTTCCCCTTCCACTGGTGCTCTTACTAGGCTATTCATTGCTACCTATGAGGTCAGAGTCCAGGGTCAGTCCATGTATAGTCTTTGGGTAGTGGCTTAGTCCCTGGAAGCTCTGGTTGGTTGGCATTGTTGTTCATATGGGGTCTCAAGCCCTTAAGGGACGATTTCAACTTAACAATGTCACCTGTGCCCCTTCAAGTTGTGGACTGATATCGTTTTTATGCAAGGGAACACAAATCCCGAGGGTATGTCCTAAACTGTGAGTAGGTTTCCCTCTCAGGAGCGTGATGAGATCCTGTTATGTTCTCCCATCTACTCACTTCTATTTTCAAAAACATCTGTAACAAATATGAATTGTTTTATAATTTGAAAAACCTGTGGTGCTGGGGAGACGTCTCAGTGGGTAAGGCCACGGACTACTCTCTCAGAGAACTGCACTTTGGATCCTAGGACCCACATACGCTGCAGCTCCCGCTCCAAAGTATTCTGATGGTCTCTTCTGGGGACAACACACACACACACACACACACACACACACACACACACACACACGGACACACGCACTCACGCATGCACGCACAGACACACACAGATACACACATATACACATACACACACATACACACACAGACACACACACGGACACACGCACTCACGCATGCACGCACAGACACACACAGACACACACACATATACACATACACACACACAGACACACACACACACACAGACAGACACACACACGGACACACGCACTCACGCATGCACGCACGACACACACATACACACACACAGACACACATATACACATACACACACAGACACACACGCACACACGCACACACACACGCACGCACAGACACACACTCACACAGACACACACACAGACACACACGCACACACGCACGCACACACACGCACGCACAGACACACACACAGACACACACGCACACACGCACACACACACGCACGCACAGACACACACTCACACAGACACACACAGACACACACGCAGACACACACGCACACACGCACACACACACGCACGCACAGACACACACTCACACAGACACACACACATACACACTCACACACACACAGAGACACACACGCGCACACACACACACACACACGGGGGCAGAGCATAGACACACATGGACACACATAAAATCTTTTCAAGAAAAAGGAAAATCTGTGATTTTTAAAATCCTTGAAAAAAATCTCCATAGCCAATCTGTCGACTTTAACCAAAATATCCTCAATTTACCTTTTTTCCACGTCCCTTGATTTTATTTTATTTTCCAGAAAAACCACATGTCAACATCAAGAGCAGTCAACAGCCTACATTCAGTGCTCTCCAGTGTAGTCCGGAATTTAACGTGTTTTCCAGAAGATTCTACAGCTAACCACAATGACTGCTCTTCTGAGAAATCTTAGCTCCCCTGGGTCAGAGTTTGAAAATGAAAAATCGCCCGGTGGTTTCATGTAAAATATATAAAAGGCACACATCACGGTGCACACAAAAGTCATTTCGGGAGCTCCACTGATGTGGTGTTCACTCTTCAGTTTGGTTTCTGTGTGTAGCAACCCATCCTAATATCTACGACTATCAGAGCTCTGCTTTTATCAGACTGGCATAGACTCCACCCCTCTTTATCATATGTGGTTTTATCATGTCTAGAATGCTGGGCAACACTCACTCTCCCGTTGTTTTTGAACCCATCCCAAGCTTAAGCAGCACAAATGTTCCCCGTTCTTTAGTCAGAGCAATGGGGGAGAACATCACATCACCATCACTTGCTTATTTCCTATTTACTTTAATACGTTAGACCAGAAGAAATCTTGAATATATTATATAAAACTTTTTAAAGATTTAAGCTTCATGAAGGAATTTTAATATCAGTTTAGTTATCCTGCTGTCGATACTGATATCTAGAGGGAAAAAAAACTATGCAAAGCTTAAAATAAATAGTTTAAAACTTTATGAAATAACCTAGTCTTTGTTCTGCTCAGAAGCACAGCACAGAAAGGACTCTCGACTTATGCACAGCATGTAACGCTCGTGGATTCTGTTCTGTTCTGTTTTGTTGTTGCTTGAGACAGGCTCATATTACCATGTAACCTAGGCTGGCTTTGAACTTACGATTGTTCTCCTGCGTCAGATACGTAATTGGTGGGATTAGTCACCACACATCCACACTTAAAATAATTTTATTAATGTCTTGACATTCAACAAATATGATAAATTTCAAAGCACAACATAAAGAAATATGGAGTAATCCTTTTAGGAGCACTGGTATCCACAAAAGAATGTTCTACAGTGGTGAGAATTCTCGGTGACTATTGTGACCAGTAGTTGCTTGCAACTGCTAAGCACTCCTGATGTGTCTGGGGTGACTGAGAAGTGAGGATTTAATCATATTTAATTTTAATTAATTTAAATGTAGAGAGCCACACGTGGAGAATGGCTAGCATATTGGTCTCCTACCTCTAGAGTTACCGTTGGCTAAATTACGTTTGGATAAGAGTGTCCGTGGAAGCTTGCCACGCAGTAATGTTCTTTTCGCTTTTGTAAAATCAATGTTGGGATTTGCCTAATTTCCCAAAAAGAGTAAATTAGCTCTTTTTATTGCCTCTTTCCTTCCAGTCCTTCCCTGGCAGACGATAGAAATGAGAACTCCATCTATCCCCTTGAGAATACCATTGGCATTTCACGCTGGCTGAGGAAAAGACTAGTTGAGCCCCAGGGGCTCTCCTGATGGACCTCAAACTGATTGAAAAATGAAGTCCTTTATTTCCTGCTTAGAGGAGAGCGATGTACCAATCACATGGCCTTTATTTTTACATAGAACTAACGCATTTACTGGTAATTTTCTGAGAATGATTAGGCCTTTCTTTGGGAGGATCTGAACGTGAGTACTCTATTCTTGTGCATATTAGAGCCCCAACAGCAAACTGAGGGCACGCTGCCACCTGTAATCGATTGTAAAAAATGGTTCTTGGCAAAGGCGTGGACTGTGTGGTAAAGGAAACCTGTACCCAGGGCCACCGCTGTAGCACTGGTGCTGACAGGATTAGAAGCGCGGCACTCTTCTGATTTGAGAGCTGCTGTAGGGGAAGGGGCTTGGTAGGAGCTACGCTGTGGTAAATGGGACCAGGCTAACCTTGAAACCTCATCTCACTCCTTGATTTCCTCTTGGTACTTTGTATTAGTGACCTAGAGTAGAAGCTGGAACACAGGAGTCATTTGTCCATCAGAGAGACTTCCAGACCATAGGCAGTTTGGACAGATGTGAGTAACAGATCTAAGGAAGCAATGGAAACCAGCTAGCTGGCCCTTTATGATTGGCTAGTTACCTAGGGTAGAGAGTGCTGGGTTTCTCCCTTCAGAGCTCTGGCTTGGTGGTGATAACTGTTACCCCTCCCTCCTCCTCTGCTTCATTTCCCTTTTACCTTAAACCTGGTTGTCCTGGGGTCACACTGGCCCCAAGGGAAGCCTTAGCCCACATATTTACCTCAGGCTTTGTCAACAGGCATCCTAGATTTTTAGCTTTTGTGGACATCTGTTTGAAAACAGATACCAGGGAGGATAATGTCCCCCAACGGTGGTTTCCAAGTTCCTAACTCTTTCACCCATGGTTAACCGAGGTGCAGTACAGACTTAACCATATCTGATCAGTGAATCTCTAGGCAAGAAGTAATTGCTTAGCCCCCAAAAGGGGACATCAATTAAAGTTCAGAGTAGCTTCTTTTGGGATACGTGACAGGCTTGAAGCACGAGGGCCAACTCAACTCAAGCTCTGAAAGCTAGCAGCCCTCCGTGGTGAATCTGAATGAAGGTTTTCATATCCTGTTGTGCTTCAAGTTGGCTCAGGGTGTGGTCACGAGGATGGTGGGGCTGTAAAGGAAAGCAAATAGGGCGCTCCTGCTGGGACACCCCTGCTAGGCACTGGGAGGACTGGCCTAGGAGGATCATAAGTTTGAGACCAGCCTGAGCTACATATATAGATTTTTCTCAGAGAGATAGAGAGAAAGAGGTAGAAAAAGGAGGGAGGAAAGCGGGAGAGAGGGAGGGAGGGAGGGAGGGAGGGAGGGAGGGAGGGAGGGAGGGAGGGAGGGAGGGAGGGCCGTGCCCTTCAGTAGGTCTTCTCTGTCAAAGTCAGGTCTGACAAGAAGAGTGGAAGCAAAACTGTGCATCGGGGACATTTGCATAGAGGAGCCTAGACTCTTCCAGCTGGCAGAAGCAGGTGCTCCCTCCTCATGAGGGCTGAAGGATCATCCCTTGCTTGAGAGTGTGCAGGCTCACTGGAAGGTGCTTCCAGAATGACACCTGTGGTGGAGGTTACTTTAAGGGCCACCATGATGTCCCCTGAATTCAGGTAAGTACATGGGTGGTCATGCAAGCTCCACCAGGTAAGAAATGGGCACTGACTGAAGGTTGTTGAAGAGCAGGAGTGTGCTTCCTCCACGCGTTGGACTCCATGGGAATGGATCTCGTAAGACTGCAGTAAACACACAGTGGTCCAAGCATGGGCTGGTAGGAAATGCTAATTTGTGACTCTGTACTTCATAGTCTTGCAGAGACACAGGAAGCTGGTACAGAAATGTTTCTGTAATGGCTTCCTCAAGCCTATTGACCAGGATGGCCCAAAGGGAACACAGTGAGTACTGGAAGAGTGTGTGAGAAGGCGGCATGTGACAAGCATGTACAGGCCACAGGGGGACATTCCCTACCGCATTCTCGTGAGCCTGCATCATTGAACTTGGAGCTAGGTATAAATGTTAATCTTAATTTAAACGTAAGCTGTAGATTAATACAGTGCCTGTATTTCTTTATTATAGCTACTTCTCAATAATGACACAGAGAGACCAAGATTTATTTTCAAGCTTCACTCAATAACTGGGCAGTCTATCTTACTAATACTTGCATTTAGGCGCCTCCATTCTTCAGCTGAACTCTCATGACTCCTTCCTCTGCCCTCTCCCCTTTCCTGCCCTTCTTCTGGGTGGTGAGAAGTCTCATCCTGTTCTCTCTTTTGCCTAGCCATTGGATGATCAGCTTTTATTGACAAGGCAGAGAATAAATGATAAAAGCACTGTTTACACAGATTTGAAACAGGAGATACTTGGAATAAACATTTCAATGCTGTGTCTGGAATACAGCCACATAAGGGGCAGAGAAATCAACATTTGAATAATACAAGGATAATCTTGACACAGTGCACAAAAACATTATGCCTACAGCTAGGCTGTTGGCTTGCAAATCTCAGCAATCCCCCTCCTTCTGTAGTCGCATAGCTCTGGTATTTCATGCATATGCTCAGCCAGGCCTCACTTTTTACAAGGTGCTGGGGATTTGAACTCAGAATCTCATGTTTGCACACCAACTGCTCTTACCCACTCTGGAGTCCTGAGGTATTGACACTTTGGGGAAACAGTTTTGAGAAAACGATCAGCAGTTTCAATTTAATATGTGGAACAAATTCACTTTGAAAGGCTCACCACCTGGTTATGTTTCTCAGAAGAACTCTGTTCTCCTGGCCAAAAGGGTGCTGTGGGAAGTAAGAGTCAGGCAGGTCACCTTTAAGAAAGTCTGCAGGCTAGAGTTCACACAGTGGAAGCTGCGGCTCTGGCCTTCATGGTAGTAAAAGGAACAGGAACTGTCGAGGACAGATAGTTGCCCTTATCCATTCAGGGAAAGGTAAACCTAATTATTTCCATTAAAAGCATGGCCACGGGGCTGGGGATTTAGCTCAGTGGTAGAGCGCTTACCTAGGAAGCGCAAGGCCCTGGGTTCGGTCCCCAGCTCCGGAAAAAAAAGAACCAAAAAAAAAAAAAAAAGCATGGCCACAGGATGAATGAGGGTGCCTGGTCGTCAGACCGCATAGCAATGGAAAACTGGTAACGATGCTAGATTTTGGTAACTAAAAAAAATCAAGAGTTTTTCAGCAGGATTACCTTCCACCCTAGAGGGCTGACTCTGTTCAGAAGTTTCCAGATCTAAGTCTGTTAACAAACCCAGACTCTTCAACTCTGGATCCCTCTAGCTCAGTGGCTCTCAACCTTCCTAATACTGTGACCCTTTTCTATAGTTCCTCGTGGTGAACCCCAGCCATAAAATTATTCTCATTGCTACTTTATAACTGTAATGTTGCTACTGTTGTGAATTGTAATGTAAATATCTGATATGTAGGCTATCTAATATGTGACCCCCAAAGGGAGGACTCTGCAGTATAAGAAAATACTGTAACTATTCCTCTAAGTCATCCCCTCCATGGACAGAGAAAATTCTAGGTAACTGGGCACTAGGGACAGAGTGAAGCTTAGAGTTCTGAAGCACTGTCATCCTCACACACAAGAAGACGCTGAGATCAGGAAACCTGAAACACCATAGTCCTTGCGCTGGAAGACAGGCTTATGGAGACTGTTCACTGGTGTGTTCAAGCATTTGGTGAACCCACTCTGTAACAGTTTCTCGGTTCCGAGATGTGTGATAGAAACAGTAATATTCTGCTTGGGCAGCACCCTTGTCTGGATTGCCCACCCTGTGGAGTCAGGGTGGCTGCAGTAAGGCTAAGTGCAAAGTTTCCAAACTCGTCTCAGCTGCCATTTGAAATAGACGAGATTTGCCAGAGGCTTTCCTGGGCATCATATGATGTTTAATAGATCCCTTACCTCTGCTCGCTAATGTCAGTGACATCCGGTTATGACAGCAAAATTTGATTCTAGATACTGCCATGTCACTTGGGAGGGCAAAATCCATCTTCACTGAGAACCACTGGCCATGTACGAACTTCTGAAAACTGCCCAAGCTCTCAACAATTCCAAGCGTGGTAACCAGTCCTGAAGAATCACAAGGACTAACAGTGTCATCAGAGTTGAAAAGCTTCCTGTAATAGCCTCTTCTGGTCCAACCCTCTAACTATGTGAAAATCTGAAGGGTGCTAGGGGATGACAAGGGACTACTTACTGTAATTAGACCCAAGCGTCATCCCACCAGAGCTCCTGGGTCAGATGTGGCACCTTCATTGTAGCCAACAAGCATCTGCCACTTGGGAGAGAGAGGCAGTGGTTTGGCAAAGCTTTTCTTCTCAACAGCTTTTACCAGAGAAAAGAAGCCCCTTGCCTTGACATGGCTGTCAGGAAATATGTAAGGCCTGAGGTTATGCCACACTTCACCTAACAACTTACTCTGCCATAATTTCATGGCTGTTGGTGAAGGGCGGAAGAATCCTGAGTTACACACAAAGGGTTTTATCAAATGAAAACCGGCGAGAGCCTCCTGATCACTTAGAATGGTTCCCTACACATACTGTCCTAGGTAGGGTTACCACTGCTATGATGAAACATCATAACCAAAAGCAAGTTGGTGAGGAAAGGATTTATTTCATTCACAATTCCATATAACAGTCTGTCGAAGGCAGTGAGGGCAGGAACTCAAACAGGGCAGGAACCTAAAGGCAGGAGCTGATGCAGAGGCTGTGGAGGGGAGCTGCTTAGTCGCATGCTCAACACGACTTGCTCAGCCTGCTTCTTAGAGAACCAGGACTGCCAGCCCAGGAATGGTTCCACCCATAATGGGCAGGGCCCATTTTCTTAATCAAGGCTCCCTCCTCTCAGATGGCTTTAGTTTGTGTCAAGTTGACATAGGACTATCTAGTTCGCCAAGTTCCACAAAGGGAATAAAGGGTAAAGTCACAGACAGGTCAAGGGTATCCCCACTTGCTTGGTGCTTTATGTACAAAAGAGGAATTCTGAACTTGGAAGTTTTGCAGCTTTTGTCCTGACTGGTTTCCTGTCTGGGAGGATGGGCAGTCTCGTCCTTCCAGTATGCTCAGGGCCACCAGAGCGCTAAGAAACTGAGGTCAGGGTCTCGCTCGCACTCCAGCACGTCCAACAATGATGCTCAGGGACACTCAGGACCTTCTGTGGGATTGCGCCTGCCATAGGCGGTGTGATGAGCTGTTACTTTGTGTCGTCTAAACTGACTGAAGTATTAAAACCTAAATCACCAGTGTGACAATATCAGGAGGCAGGGCCTTTGGGAGCAAATTAGGTCACCAGGGAGAAGCCTTATGAGTGTTATGTATCCTTACAAGAAGGAAGAGGAAGGAGACGTGTTTCCATCCTCCATGGTAGGATCTGCTGAAGGAAGGCATCCATCTGCCGATGGGAAGAGAATTGCCAGCAAACAGTGCACCTGCTGGTACCCTGCCAGCAAACAGTGCACCTGCTGGTACCCTGCCAGCAAACAGTGCACCTGCTGGTACCCTGCCAGCAAACAGTGCACCTGCTGGTACCCTGTACTCTGTAACGCCTAGACTTGGAGGAATAGATTTCTGTTGTCTTATCCACTCGGCCTGCAGTATTTCTGTCACAGCAGCTCAGAGGACCCACAAGTGGTATGACTATTTCTGTGGCCTTTCCTCATGCTATGTCAGCTGTTATCTCTGTCCTAATACATTACTGGGACCATGACTGTAGATATACGTAGTGCATGACACTGGGTAATGATGTCAAGACGGTCAATCATAGGAGACCAGAGACTTCCAGGGCCCCCAAGTGCTTAGTAATGCACATGGATGCCAAAAGGTGGGAGATCACATGACACGCGACAGAAATTGAGCCTCTTCCACATGGATGAAGCTTTCAGGGGCTGAGTTGCCTGTCAAATTACCTGACACGGGTCAGCACAACCCTTCTAGAGTAATGGTCACCAATGGTTGCCTTTTGTATTTCTTGCCATTTGGGTTTTGAAGACATCTAACATTTTACTTAAAAATATTTCTCACCCAGCCATTTCACCTCTGGGCTTACACCCAGACAACTCTATGTCTTACCAGAGAGAGGTCATTATCCATATTTATGATAACAAGGAACTGGAAGCAAACTAGATGTGCATCCACATATGAATGGATAATCGAGATGTGGTTCATATACAAGACAGAATATTAGTCAGCTGCAAGAAAAACGGGATCATGAAGTTTGCAGTAAAATAGATGGACTCAGAAGGTATAATATTAAGTCACCTTAATCTAGCTGTGTAACACTTTATTTGTGACTTCAGTACAATAAAGGGCCCAAAATATTTCTTTAGGACGAGTTTATCAAGTTGAAAACAGCATTATTTATGGCAATGATATTTGTGGTCAAGACTCAAGTCAATGTAAAAGATCAAAACAACAAACAAACAAACAAACAAACCCCACCCAACTCAAACAGGTCACCCAAATCTCTGTCACCTCTCCTGGCTGTGCTAATGGCTTTCTTTTAGCTCACGGTTATGCCTCATGGGTAGGTGTTCATACACCAGTAGATGGGGAAGAGTGAATTGGGGTTTGGTTCAGAGTCTGGCTGTCCATGGTCGCTCGTTGTTCACTCTGTTCCTGAGAATAGCCCAATGTAGACTCTTCATCTCCAAGAGTATCAGCGGCATATTAGTAAATATGTCTGAAACAAGATCACAGAGATTCTTGAAAGACACAAGGGCTAAACAAATGGGATAGAAAGAATCAGAAAGACAGAAAGGTCTAGTCAAGGTCTAATCAAGCAAAAGAGAAGACGTCAGTATGACTGCCTTTGACTTCATAAAGCAACTGCCAGTATTGCCACATCACCCACAGGACTTACATGCCCTTCACAGTTTGTAATGTTTTCTTTCTGTGTGCTCCTTTGGGATCTATCTTCCAGATTACTGGTTCTTTCTTCAGCTATGTCTAGTCCATTGAAAAGCCTCTCAAAAGACCAGTGTTTGTATTCAGTGGTTTTAACTGTAACATTTATTTTTTTTTAATTTCTATCTTCTGCTTACATTACTCACCTGATATGCACACTCCTTACTTTTCCTTTCCTTAACTTTTCAGTTATTAATCATAACTGTTGTACATGCCTGAGACTCATAATTCCAAAATCTCTGCCATCTTGTCTGGGCTGATGCTCTCTTCAAATTGATTTGATTGTTTTTAATGTGCCTTGTTGGATTTTGTTGAATGTAGACCATGATTTGCCAGCTAAGAGGGCTAAATAAAGGGTTCTGGTAAAGACTGTGAGGCTAGACATTTGTTTGCATAGGAATTAGACTGTTGACTTTTGCTGGAAGTGGAAATTTCAAGGTAAAATATCCCAGGTGCCCTTGTGTCTGCTTCTCCTCATGGGTGACATTTTCATTAATTAGGCTTATAAAAACAGTTCAGATAAATTTTCTCATCATTTCAGAGGAGACTTACTAAGGAACTGGTAAGTGGTGCAGAGAACATTCTAGAGTCTGGCAGTGCAGTCTCACTGTTATATGCATCACAAATACTTCTCAAGTTTGCCTTCCCTCTCAGCTGAAACAGGGTGTCGAGGAGGAACCAGATCTGGTGTTTATATTGCTACAGGTCAGTTAAGATCTGGCAAAAGTCGCTTCAATTGGGTTCTTAACCAATCTTCCTTGAGGACAGGCCTTGTTAAAGAGAACAGTGCTCTGGGCTGATGCAAAATGAATACTTTCCTCCTCCCACCCATTGGAAGAAAAGTGGGATTTTTTTCCTTCTAATCTTCGCTGTGAAGACTTGATATATATCCCAGAAGGAGATTTCATGAGAGTGTAGAAGCCCCTTAGGACTGCCCAACTCCTTCAGGTTGGCACTGGAATCTTTATCATAAGCATATGTTAATTATGACATGTTTCTCTGTGATGACCTCACACCTCATATAACATACTTTCACCATAGTTGTCCCATACATACTCTCTTTCACTCCCTCCTGTCTCTTTCCTGACTTCCAAGTACCCTTGGCATCCTCTTCAGTCTTGGTTTTGCCTCTTTCCTTGATGACACCCATTGGTGAGATACACTCTTGGTGACTTTGATTAGCATTTCCCTTTCAAAAAAAAAGAATCAGGCATTTCTTCTTGTAATTACTGCATGGTGGTGCTTTTAACTCTCCAGCTGTCTGCATGGAGTCCCCAGGAATTCACCAATCCTAGCGTAGATTTCTGAGGCCTGTCATTGGTTCCTGTGGTTGTGTAGCCTGACAGCCTGCTATGCCAGTGCAGGGCTTCATTTTGAAAAGGTTTGTTTTATTTTAAGTAAGTCACGATGCACTGGTTAACTTTTCTTTTTATGAAACTCAGTACAGCAACTCAAGCAGAAGGTTTATTTACTTTAAAATAGTTATGCATGTGTGTGCGTGCATGTGGGTAGGTGTGTGTGAATGCAGGTATCAGTGAAAGCCAGAAAAGGGCTTTGAGCTCCCAAAGCTGGAATTGCAGGTGGCTGCCTTCCTGCTGCTCCCCTGACAGAGCAGCTCTTACCATTGACCACCTCTCCAGTCCTAGCACAGCGTTTAAAGTTCTTCCGTGGTCCTATTCACCTGAGAGAGAAATCCAGGATACATATAAGAGCATTACATAGGTGAGAAAAATCAGGCATTTACTGGCAAGTCATAAAAAAATGATAAAATAATTATATATATTTAATGTAATTTCACCATTTATTAAGGTTGAAAGCCATTTTGCATATTAATGGAATGATGCTTGTTTATTTTACATAAAGAGTCAGATCTCGGTTCAATATTTAATCCTACAGGATTGGAGCATTTTCAGTGTTCTTCAGGGTTGATCAATAGTTTGATTTAATAACCGTCAATACTGAGAACGGTACTTCATTTAAGTGTGTGATTTTTTAAAAATAGAAATATCTTATGGCCACTGCAGAGATTGCTAGAAATTTTACCCTGTCCCAATTTCAAACCACGGGCATTGATTGCTTTTTTAAAAAGTGAAACTCAATACAGCCACTCAAACAGTAATTCTTAAAATCAAGCATCCTGATCCAATACAATTCCCCCAGTAACCAGACGTGACACTTTCATTCTGAGCTAGGAGAGCAGGGAGACAGGGGAAGTCCTTGTTTTCTGTAATTAAACCACTGTGTTCCTACACGAGCAGAAACTGTTGTGTGGACAGTAAAACCTGTGTACACCGAAAAAACTCACAATATCCAATGGTCGCATGTAAGCCTGGTCATCACAGACTGTAGTCATTGGCCCTGCATGGTGTGAAAGCACAGGAGGGGCCAAGTGCACGTGTGTGCACTCAGAAACGAGGCCGAAGTGACGTGTGATAAGACAGAAGCAAAGGCCGCCAGAAATACCTTTGAGTCCAAATTGAGATGTGCTGTGCATGTTCAGAAGACTTTTACGGTTGCCAAATCTTTTATGAACTGCATATGAATTGTACAAGCTCTCGATTGGAAGGCTTGACAGGAAAATTTACACGTTCTGATTGGACTCCCCTTCCCCTTCCAACTGCGATGGCGGCAGTTCAACCTGTGATTTCAATCATCTGTTAGGTTTAAGAAGAGTGTCTAATTTTCAAACTGTGTTGCTTCTTTCTTATAACTATGGCGGCGTGTGGTGGTTTGTATGGGAATGGCCCTGCTGTCCCATAGATTTGAATGATTTATTCGGGAGAGGCGCTACTTGACAGGGATTAGGAGGCGTGGCCTGGTTGGAGCCACTGTGTCAGTGGGTGTGGCTTTGAGGTTTCAAAAGCCTTTGCCAGGTCCAGTTCCCACTGCCTGTGCTTCTGGATGTACGACTCTCAGCTCCTCCTGCACCACGTCTGCCTGGATGCTGCCATGCTCCCGCCATGATGATAACAGACTGAACCTCGGAACCGTAAGCCAGCCCAGTTAAATGTTGTCCTTTATAACAGTTGCCATGGTCATGGTGTCTCTTCCCAGCCATACAACACTGACTAAGGCAGATGGGACTAAGGCCCTCTTCATCCTTGCACATTAGCAGAAATGAGAAAGGGGATCTTTTACTCATTTCTATAAACTAAAATTTTGTGAAAGCTTTGATCAGTGTTTAGTTAGTAAGACTGCCTACAATTGTGTCAATTTCTTCTGTGCAAATGTGCAAATGTGACCAAATACAAGTGATAAGAACAGAAAAACTGAATGGCAAGAAAAAGCTTGAAACGTGGGCCATAAAGTCTTCCAGTGCCTGCCTGCCTGAATGCCTTAATAAAAGTCAGAGGCCATGCTAGCCCCTTGTGACCTCGCCACCAGTGATGGCTGATTTTGACAACTTGACAGGGTCCAGGAACACCTGAGGAAAGATGGCTCTGAACAGATCTGTCAGGGATCATCTACACAGATTCACTGAGGCAGTACCTCAGTCAGATGGGGCAGCTTCCATGGTCCCACCTCAGTAAACTGAAGAAAATGCACTAAGTGCTTTCTTTCACCTCTCCTTGCTTCCCAAATGCAGCCACAAAATGACAGCTGAGTCAGGCTACTGCGACCTGCCCTGGTAGACTGTACCTCTGAACTGTGGGCTAAAACAGACCACACCCTACCTTCCCTAGGTTGCTTCCGTCAGGTGTTTTGTTCCAGCAGCAGGAGGTAACCTGCTACCTTCTGTTGTAAGACCCTGCCATTAAGTTTGCGGTCCACCATGTTTTTTATTTTTTAATTAGGTATTTTATTTATTTACATTTCAAATGTTATCCCCTTTCCGGGTTTCCTCTCCACAAACCCCCTATCCCATCCCCACTCCTCCTGCTACTATGAGGGTGCTCCCCCACCCACCACCCACTCCCACCTTCTCACCTCTGTATTTCCCTACTCTGGGGCATCGAGCCTTCACAGGACCAAGGCGCTCCCCTCCCATTAATGCCAGATAAGGCTATCCTCTGCTACAAGTGCAGCTGGAGCCATGGGTCCCTCCATAGAGATGAGTGACTAACCCCATCCCCCAAGGTTAGCCTTGCCTAACCTCTGGATATGATCTCTACAGGTTCTCTCTCCCCTCATCCCTGTTGGGTCCTGGGAGCCTCTTGCTTTCCTGGCATCTGGGACTTTCTGGAAGCTACCCCCAGTTCCTCATCCCCCATTGCTACACACCTCTGTTCAGTTTCCTCACCCTCTGTATATCATCCCAGTCTCCTCTCATTCCTGATCCTGCCCTCCCTTTTTTCCCCTCCCTGTCCTCTCTTCCTCCAAGTCTCTCCAACCCTCTACCACCTGTGAGTGTTTTGCTCCCTCTTGTAAGAAGGACTGAAGCATCCACACTTTGGTCATCCTTCTTCCTGAGCTTCATGTGGTCTGTGAATTGTATCTTGGGTATTCCAAACTTTTGGGCTAATATCCACTTGTCAGTGCGTACATACCATGTGTGTTCTATTGTGATTGGGTTACCTCACTCAGGATGATATTTTCTAGTTCCATCCATTTGCCTAAGAATTTCATGAAATCATTGTTTTTATTAGCTGTTTTTATTATCACATTTTCTGTATCCATTCCTCTGTTGAGGGACATATGGGTTCTTTCCAGCTTCTGGCTATTATAAATAAGGCTGCTATGAACATAGTGGAGCACGTGTCCTTGTTATATGTTGGAGCATCATTTGGGTATCTGTCCAGGAGTGGTATGGCTGGGTCCTCAGGTAGTACAATGTCCAGTTTTCTGAGGAACCACCAGACTGATTTCCAGAGTGGTTATACTAGTTTGCAATCCCACCAACAATGGAGGAGTGTTCCTCCTTCTCCACATCCTCGCCAGCATCTGCAGTCACCTGAGTTTTTGATCACCGTTCTGACTGGTGTGAGGTAGGATCTCAGGGTCATTTTGATTTGCATTTCCCTGATGACTAAGGATGTCGAACATTTCTTTAGGTGTTTCTCCTCCATTCGAGATTCCCACAATTGAGAATTCTGTTTAGTTCTGTACCCCATTTTTAATAGGGTTATTTGGTTCTCCGTAGTCTAACTTCCTGAGTTCTTTGCATATGTGGAATGTTAGCTCTCTATTGGATGTAGGATTGGTAAAGATCTTCTCCCCATCTGTGGGTTGCCGTTTTGTCCTATTGACAATGTCCTTTGCTTTACAGAAGCTTTTCAATTTTATGAGGTCCCATTTGTCAATTCTGCAAGACTCCACCCTCAGCCCTTCCAGCATATGATAATCAGGTACTGTGTTATGACCAACCAGCCCTTCCCTCCAATAACCCCAAAACCTATGGGTAGATTGCGAGTTCAACGTCCTCTCTCCATACAGAAAAAGAACCCGCCCATCAGGTTCTTGGAGTTTCTCTTCCTGCACCTCAGCCCCAGCTAACAATGCACCATGGAAACCCCTACCCACTCCCCAAGATCCCCACAGTACACAGATTGGGCCAAGATCGTAGGCACATCGTTGTACGCTTTTGTTTATTTGCTTGTCTGTGCGTTCTAATGGTCTCACTGAAGTTTCCCTTCTTCTTTTCTTTTCTGAGAACCTAGGAAAGAGACGAGTAAAAAAGCTGACGTGAGCCAGAAGATGGATCAGCAGTGAGAGGTGCTTTCTGCCAAGCCTGTCTGGATCCTGGGATCCAGATAATGGAAGGAGGGAATCGTTCCTGAAGGCTCCTCTCTGACCTCCACATGCATGCCACGGCACCAATCCCCACCACACAACATGTAATTTAAAAAAAATGCAGGTCTGGAGAGACGGCTTGTTGGTTAAGAGCACTGGATGCTTTCAGTCAACCTAGGTTTGACTCCCAGCACCCTCAAGGCAGCTAACAAAGTCGTTCCAGAGTATCCAACAGTCTTCTTTGTTGAAGCATGTTACAGACATATATGCAGACAAAACACCCAAATATTTAAAAAAAAAAAAGGAAGGAAGGAAGTTAGTTTAAGAAAAAAAACAAGACAAAGTTCTAAAAGAAGAAAAAAAACCTTCCCTTTCTCTTAATTTGGATCATTTCTAACCTAAATATACCTCCTAGGCGGAAGGTAATCCATGTTTCAGGTAAAGCAGAAAGGAGCTGAAAGTTTCCCCAGGGGTTACCCTCTCATCTGTGACAAAGCAGGAAGGGGTAACACTAGGGCTCCAGCGTGGGATTAGCTCTGCATAACACCTCCACCAGCATCACCGAGGTATCTACTAAGTCTACAGATGCCTGGACCCCTGTCCAAATTCACCATGCCAGTGAAATTAGAGTAATCAGACTGGTGTTCTATAGTCACTGAGCTGGACTCTCTTGGGGCCTGGAAAGAGGACCTGGGAGGCGGTGGGTGCCATCGAGCTCTGAATCCACTTTCATAGCCACACAAATCAAATGCAGCAGGCAAGGAAGCACATGATCTGAAGGCTCTGGTCGGCTCTGGTCTGATCTTTCTGCGTATGCATGTGTGTGTACGCAAATGCATGTGCATGTGTGTCCACACAGGTTCGTGTGCTATTAGTCTGTGTTCCCTGTGGAAGGTGTGGCAGTTTGAATGACAAATGTCTGTGTTTGGAGCTTTGGATGTGACCGCTTGGTCCTCAGTTGTTGGGAGGGAGGGTGAGGAGGTGCAGCCCTGCTCCAGGAAGTACATTGCCGTGGGCAGGGCACTAAGAGTAAATGCCTGGTGCCATTTCCAGGGCCGGCATCCCTGTTTGCTTTGTGCTCACATTTGAAGGTGGAAACTCACGGCCTCCTGCTCTGACTGCTTGCTCTCATGCTTTCCCCCACACTGGACTCCACCATGCCGGAACTATATGCCCAAATTAATGCTTTCTCCTATTATGGTGTATGAGAATAATCTCTGTTATTATCTGTACACCAAGGCAAATCGTGTAGTTTTACATGTAATAAATGTGACCGGAATGAATATTTATCTGTTTTTAATAACATCTAATATACACATTACATTGCTAACATTAATTTTGCACTTAATTGTGCTTTGAACAAAATAGTGGGTAGTTTCGTGTTTATTGGTTTAATTCATTCCCACCGAGAGCCTGTGGAAGAAGGAAACCGACCTTCCCATTTAACATACAGTGAAACTGAGACCCAAAGACATAGCTAAGGCTCCCATATCCTGTAACTTGCAAATGGCAGGGTAGAAGACGGAGCTGAAATGCCTGCCCATGCTCATAACCATTGTCTCAGTGCATTAAAATTAATTAGATAATAACATAATAAAAAAATTATAGTCCTTTGTGATATTGGTCAGTGCTGACCCTTTGCTGTTTGGCTCCTTTAAACGATAAATCTTTGATACTTAATTTTGAGCATGTAGATAGCAGAATGTGTCTACGTTTAATTAAGGAGAAGTACATTTAATGGAGCTGGCAAATTTTAAGTGCTTGGCTATCCTCTGAGCTGGCAGAACCCTCTCGGTTCTTAAGTTAACTCTCGTACTTCCGGCAGGTTTTCAGATCAACTCCTTGAGAAGGATGCGAAGCTCCATCCTCTCAGAGTGGAAGGCGCTCCTACTATCTGTCCTTCAAAGACCCTTTCCAGCCATGCCCAGGTAGGCGGCCCATATAGTGCAGCCTTCTTAAATGATGCTCCTTACAGCCCTTCCTCCTCTGTCACAAGTATGTGACACTTTTAAGTAGGAGCTGGACAAGGACATTTGAATAGCAACCTCTGAGAATTTATTTTCACAACCAGAACCAACATTTTCTCCATACAAAGCTAAACCTTTAAGGCCTCATCTGAAACAAAAGACAAGATTGTGTGGCATTTCCTTACTGTCACATCTGTGGGCATAACAATGGGGGCTCCCTGCTAATGAGAGTGTAGCTGTCTAGATCATTAAGTTCTGAGACCACTTTGGGGCAGGATAAAGGGGACAGATGTCAGTCAACAGGCGATCTAGCTTTCCTTTGCACACTCCCTGGAGAGCTTTAATGGCATTCAGAGTACCAGGCCTCACCCTGGCCCTTCTCAAGGTCAGCTATGTCTGGACAGTTCTAGCATCAACTTCCTAGAGCGAATGTACGTCCACAGTGAGCTGGTGACCTTGCACCTGAATTGTGGGGTCTCTTCTTCATTGCCTGTGTCCTTCCTAGGGGTGACAAGATCTCTTCCACCCCTGGCAGGGCAGTCCTGACGGTGGCTGTGAGCGTGGCCGGCTGCTGCTCCCCTGTTAGAAGTGACATCACTGTACATTAAGGACATCATATCTCCTTTCATATTAAAATGCCTGTCACTTCTCCTGCTCAGAGGTTGTAAATCTGCCACAGTAGCCGGAGCTTGGCGAGTTTTCATTAGGAAAATAGGAAGATAAGCGACCTGTCTTACTGTCAAAGGCAAAGAGGTAGACTTCAAGTAATGGTGTTATTTGAAGAAATAAATACCCGTTGCTTTAGCTGAGGGTTGCATAAGAAAATTTTGAAAAGATAGCTCTGTAAAAAAAAAAAAAAAGTTTTTTCAAATCCAGGCTTTAAGAAAGCAGGTTGGTGGGGCTCAGAAAGGAACCAGAACCTGAGGAGGATTTATGAAGGCGTGCGCTGCACACTTGCACCTGCAGTAAATCAGGAGGCAGGGCCAGCACTGTTAGCCCTCCATTTTGAGTTGTCCGGTCTGAAAAGTGGCAAAGGATACTTAACCCACAACTCACCTTCAGCTCATAAATGAAGCTGCCCTTGTGTTGGACAGAGCTTTCTTGTCACTTTTTTTCTTTTTTTAAAGACTAGTAGCACACCCTCACTGGCCGGAGTGTGTTCGACCTGCCAGTTTCACACAAATGATCAAGCGAAATGAACTATTGCAAGTCTGATCCAGGAGAAGTAGGGGTGAACGTCTTATCTAACCACATAAAATTATTAGGGAAAAATATTTGAAGGATTTAGAATCATCCCTGTAACCAAATACATTCATGAGCTTGGGGACTCTTGGCAAACAGACACAGGCACAGGGATCCTTAGAACTGGGAAGTCTCAGAAGCAAAGACCTAAATAACCCCTCCAATAGCCTTTCGTCCATCTGTGAAGGAAGCCAGAACTCCTCAACGGTGCCTTTAGGGACATGCCAGATGTTCACTCAAAGGGGACATCGGATTTCAGGTACTTTTATTTTGTCAGTGAAAATGGCCACCAGGATCTATGGGGCAGTTATTGAAGTTAATTCACGAAGACTCCAAAGCAACCCAGCTGTACTTGGCACGCAGCCTACTATAAGGATTCCTAAGCCTCAGATAACCATACCTCTTAAACCTAAGGACTGAGAACTTTTTGTAGAGTGGGATTGATTTCTTCTGCATTCAGAAAGGGCCAACATCTAAATATCTCTGTGTGCATCACAATGGCGAATGAATGAAAGCAGCCCGATGCTTCGTAGACTGCTTGGATGCAGAGCTGTGTAAGCCAGCCATTATAACCTTCCCAAAGTCAACTGAAGTAGCTAGGTGAATGGCGCCATTTGCTCTTTAGTTAGTACAAGTCATTCGAAGGTAGAAAGCCACAAATGGATTATCAGATCATTTCAGATAAGAAGAGTCCCATTTATGGGCGTTCAGAAGGGCATGGATCTACGACCAATATCTACCAAGAACAAAACTCTCTCTGGCCATCAACATTGACCAAGAATACCCAGAGTTGGTGAAATCAGGTCAGCAAGGCTCTGCTCTTGCCCCCCTTTGCTTTGCAAGGTGAGGAATTTGGGACACTCCTCTGTCTAGCCCAGCAAAAGTAGAATGTCCCGAAGGAGGACGTTTCAGTTTTCATCTCCCCATCCTAGAAAATGTGGATCGTGTTACAAAAGTGGACATCAAAGCGATGATATTGTGTGGGAGCTGATGGTGGGAAATGGCAGTTCAGACACCATCACCCTGAAAATTACCTAAGGGGAGCCTGGACCAGGTAGACCACAAATTTGAAACCAAATCAAATTCCCATCCTAAGCGTCAAATTTGATCAGCACTTAGGGGAGGGAGTCTATGACTTACTGACCCTTCTCCCGAAAGGCGCCCTAGTCCCTGGAGCTCCAGAGTTGGCCTTGGGGCTGGGAAACAATTCAGTCTGGCTGTCCTGTGGGGACCCCAGAGAGGCAGCAGGAGATGCTGTCCTTGGTCATCACTTCTTTTCGACATGATAACCACGGTTACACACTGAAGAAGCTAGTGCGGAGGTACTCTGAGATATGCAGTAGTAAGTCACACACTGGAGTCACTGACTTCCACAGCCCACTTGGGACCAGTTAGCTCCTAAGGCAGTTGCGCCTTAATCACAGAAGCTGAGAACCTACTTTGCATGCAGAGTCCTGGGATGCCCCCTAATTTCAAACCAATGACAAGATTCACACAAGAAACATAAGCAACAGAAAGATGCCCTGGGCAGCAAAGGAGACACTCCATCACTCCAAGATGTCCCTTTGCAGGGACTGCTACCTTTTCTACCTAGAAGAGTAAGTGGGGTGCTAATGTCCAAACCGCTTCATGAGTCAGCCTTCTGCAGTAAAGGAAATCACAACAGCAAGGGGAAGGCTGCTGCAGTGGGCATCCATGGCCCAGGGTGGGTCAAGCCCTTTACTATTGGCCTGCTGTCAGAGACAGACATTGGACTAGACAGCAGTAGGCCAACAGGGGGATGGATCACAGCTCTGCCACAGTCAGCAACACAGCCTCTAATTCCTGAGGGCACCAAAACCAATTTTTCAATGAAGATGATTTTTTTTAGAAGTAGAGATGCAGGGGTTGGGGATTTAGCTCAGGGGTAGAGCGCTTGCTTAGCCCTGGGTTCGGTCCTCAGCTCCAGAAAAAAAAAAAAAAAGACAAAATAATAGAAGTAGAGATGCTTTGAAACTGTAGAATCTTGAGCACAGAGGCCAGGGGCCAGGTTCCATTTACATATAAGATGATCTGTTCATTTTGTCCCAGGGCCATAAACTACAGCACCATCCTGTAATACATGCTTCCAGAGTGTCATTCCTTAAGTACACTCTATCAATCAGAGGAGCAGGTTGCTGACAAACTGGAATGAATCAGCAAACACGTGACCAGCACTTCAGCATTCAAAAAAAAAAAGTTTGAAAGCTGTTCACAGGGCTGAGGGATTAGTTATGCAGCAGACTGTGCTTCTCAAGGGAGGTGGCAACAAGGAGTCTTGCAATGCAGCAACAAGGTGTCTTGCAATGTGACTTTGCCTCTCCTCCAATTGAGGTCCCCTTGAAACTGGAGATGCTTTGTGACTATCTTGACCAAGAGAAGGTAGCTTCTGGCTAGGGGTCATAGAAGGCTACCTACCAATTTGTTTGCTGGAAGATTCATTGAGAAGGTCTTCAACCCCCATGTTATTTGTTTACTGAGACAGCTGTTCTGTGAAAAAGCATTCCTAGCTCCAGTAGAGGGCCCCTGTGGGTGGCTTTGTGAACACACACACACACACACACACACACACACACACACACACACACACACACACGAACAATGGGCACATGGAATAAGTAAATATTTATTCTTTAAAATTCCAAATATACAGATTTACAAATATGTAGACTGTTTGTGGTTGCGCCTGTGCCTAGATGTTTCCCCACAAGGGAAGGCAGGAAAGCAAGTATTTACAACGAAGACTGTTTCTTAAGGCAGACCTTCATGCACTCTCATTGGCCGTGAATGAAGTATAGACTTTCCCAGGACATTACCTAAACCGTAATCGAGATTTAAAACCTGCAGATCTCTGAGAGTGGAATTCAGTGGTAGAGTTTCAGACAAGCATAACTAAGGCTCCACAATCCGCCCCATCCTCCCAAAATAACACTAACAATAAAATGTACAAATCCCTAGAAATAGTGATTCTATACTGGGAGCCTTATCTAAGCAAATACTAAGACAAGAATTTTACGTACCTGTCTACATAAATGCGTGTACATATGTATTTGTGTACATATATGTGTGTGCATACCTCTTGGTAGAATGCTCATGTACATAGACACTTGTGTTGTTGTGAATGGTATAAATAAAAACACATAGTTGCTTAATAATAAAGTTAAGTTGCTGGTTTTGCTGCTACGAAATTATTTCATAGTCACAGACATGTGAGGATTTTCATAAATTGAAATTTAAAAATTAAATTATACAACAGTGTGTAAGTTGCAGTATAAGAGTTAAGAGGTGCATGAAAGGAGTGGCCCCCACCTTCCCACACTGTTTTCCTGGGAATGGTGAAATAAGAAGCAAATTTTGAAATATTTTTAAATAAAAATTTGTAATTTCCTTATGGAAGATCTGACATACTTTTATGATAAATCGATGACCGCATCTCATTACAACTTGCCTTATCGCTTAAGGGTATAAATCTGTCTCATTAAATGTTCGCATTTACTCTCGATCCATCTTCAGTTAAAACTGTGACTAATAGACCACCGGTTTCCAGCCTAGGCGTGACCTTTTGACTAGAGTTCGGATGTGCCGAGACAGCAGCAGTGTGCAAGCCTGTTGAGAAGAGCAGGGAGTGAACCAGAGCACGCATCTCCGGAAGGCCCGCCTTTCAATCCTCGTCCATGCATGATATAAGCACACTAAAATCCCAAAAAGTGGGATCAAGTGCTGACCCGGAGGCTGGGAGTATAACTCATAGTGGAGTGCCTGAACAGCATATGCAAAGCCTAGCCTCACACCTCAGCATGAATGAATAAATAAATAAATGTATTGCTAGCAGTGTTAATAAAGACGATGAATCATCTCTGTGATTCAACAGGTTTTCTTTTCTTAGGAATAATCACAGGCATGTTCATCACAACAGTCCTTGGGGCCCCGGCCTTGACCACCGTGTGCGTGTGTGTGTGTGTGTGTGTGTGTGTGTGTGTGTGTGTGTGTGTGTGAGAAAGAGAGAGAGAGAGAGAGAGAGAGAGAGAGAGAGAGAGAGAGATTTCTTAAGGGTGGCAATGAGTAGCTCGAATATTTTGGGCTATAAATATGAAGAACATTGGAACTGAGTACAATATTGTCCGTGTGCTTCCTTCCCTTTTAAAGAGCGGCCCCATTCACTGTCATTGTCATCTTTATAACTCCATTGTTCCCCCTTCCCTGACTCCTGACAACCACCTCTGTGCTTGCAGGCTGCCTCTCCTTTTGATGCTGTATATAAGTGGGACATGAAAAACAAAAAACCAAAACCCAAAAGGGACAGTAGCCTTTGTCACTGCCTGATTTCACAAGACTTACCTGTGTTGTGACAAAAAAAAAATTCTTCTTTAAAACTGAACAGCATTTCAGGTACATAAGGGCCACATCTTGTGATTTAGTCTCATAACGATGGACACTTGGGTTGACTGTATGTCCTCACTATTTTAAATTATGCTACAATAAGCAAGAAAGAAACCATTTCACACACAGTCTGGCCTCAGCTGTTTTGTATGATCCCCAAATCACATTGTTGGAGTTTACTCTTTAAAAAAAAAAAAAAAACTTTAAAATTTCATCTACTCACTGGTGCTTGTGCAGAAAAACCTGGAAAATGGTCAAAATCTGTAAATTATCTGAGCCCCTGTTTTGTTCAACATCTCTGTCCTGGAAAAATGTCCACTGTTTTTCATGGTTCTTGTGAGCGTTGTTTTTTATCTTTGAATGAATTTCAGAGCTTTATGCTTGGCCAGGCAATACCAAAGTTAGATATTCTAGGCCAATTCAGCAGAAGGTGAGGACAGAAGGAACACTAAAGGTAAAAAGACACACCCAGAACTGCACTGAGCCTTCCTCTACCCCAACTCCTGAGGCCTAACAAGGTACCTGGACACACCCCAAGAGAACCAAACCCACTTCCTTCTTTCTGTGATGGAGCAGTCACTTTTTCTTACTGAGGCTTCAGTCTATTTTCTTTAAATTTTGAATGTTTATAAATATGTAATTGAAGTGTTCTCACAGTAAGTTACACAAGAGTAGTTTGTTCGGGGGTGGGTAGTTGTTCTAACACTCTAGTCTTCCTTAATTGGCTAACGTCTAATCAATAGTTAACTTTTTGTGCATGTATATTATGTGCATGAATATTTGTATATATGTACACCTGCATGTGCATATATATACATACACATATGTGTGTATACACACACACACACATACATACATACATATATATATATATATATATATATATATAGAGAGAGAGAGAGAGAGAGAGAGAGAGAGAGAGAGAGAGCGCACAAGTCTTTGAGACAGGGTCTCTCACTGAACCTGGAGTCCACAGTTGGCTAAGCTGGCCAGCCAGAGAGCTCCTATTCATGCTGTCTCGGCCTCACAAGCACTTACAGCCACACCAGACCTTTCCTCACACAGGCGCTAGGGATCCAAAGTCAGGTCCTAGTGCTTTTAGCAAGCACTTTACCGATAGGGTTATCTCCCTCACCCCACCCTCCACCTCAGAGGTTAACTTTATACCCGGGAACTGGAGACTCATTTGGTTAGGGAGTGAATGTGTCATTGAAGGATCGCATGTACTTTGCGCTCCTGAGCAGCAATAGATGGAGAAGGCAGACTTGAGCTGTAGTCGTCAGGCACTTAATCACCGATGGAGATGGATCTGTTAATTAATTGTGTGCACTTGGGGCTGAGAGAGTAAAGTTCAAGGAACGCTTACATTCTGACTCGTGTAGGACCCCCGACGGACATCACTTTCCTTCATATTTCATTAAATATCTATTACGTCTGTGGTACTCAGAGAGTCTCATCCTGTGACCAATTGAGGACTTATCCATTTAGCCATTTAGTCATCTATGCATACTGAAGAGCACCTTTTATCTGCCAGGAAGAAAGAAAATAGGCAAATGTATTTCAAAAGGAAGAGGTAGCAATCTAAAAATGATGAAGCCTAATCTAGCCAATGCCTGGGCCGGTCACTCAGTCCCTGACCCACCCACTGAAATGAAAGTAAACCCAGGAGCATCAGACTAAACCGGAAGCTGTTTGTCCTCCCCACATTCCGTATAAGCTGCCTCTGGTCTTCAGTGTGAAGCAGAAGCTCTTGCTCCTTCCCACCCTAGTCAGCCAACAGTCTTCTCATTTGATCGCATACAGAAGACTTCAGGGTACAGAGCCTTCTATTTACCTCTAATTATAGTCCATAGGGGAAGTTGTTTGTACCCCAATTCTCAGTTTAATGTTACTGTTTACTCGTGTATTTATTTAGATGAGGTTTTTCACTGTGTCTTCTTGCCTTAGGCTCCCAAGTAGCTGAAACTACAGGTGTGTAGGATGATGTCATTATACAGCAAGGCGGGTCATTCATCGGATGAGAAGGGAGGGTAGGCGGGGAAAAGTCTAGGGAGGAGAGAAGTCAAAATGAAGCCGATGGAGGAGGATGATTCCGATCCAAGTGGTCTGGGTCAATTTTATCTTTTCTAGGTGAGCGGTTTCTGTCTTTATTAATTGGCAGTGAACTTATTCTGTGGATGTATTGTGGATTGAGTATTTAACATATAAATCCAGTTGTTGGATTACAGTTTGTTCAGTCTTGATGTTACCGGATAGCTGGGACTAGAGTTCCCGGCTGGCCAAGGTGACTAGCAATGGGAGTGGAGAGCTAACGTGGCGTGGTGCCACACTGGAACCAGCCTGCACTGAGATAAATTAAGGCTAGTTCTATATGGCCCTACGGTGCCAGAACTAACCCTAGGGAGCGACCGCCAGGGGCCCAGTGTGGAGTGGTGATGAGCGGGAACGGTCCTGCCTTTTTTTTTTTTTTTTTTTTTTTAACTTTTCTTTTTTTCAGAGCTGGGGACCGAACCGAGGGCCTTGCGCTTGCTAGCTGCCCTTTTTTAATTATACCGCATCACAGGTATTCAGGACTACATTGCTCCCATCCCACAGTGAAAGAAGACAGCCGGATGGTGTTGCTCTTGTGAGGCCCCCTATGTTTGGGAAGTTGCATGAAACATGTTCAGATATTGAAGCGCCTTTTGTCACAACAGAAACCAATGTACCATTTTTTTTTCTTGAGATTTGAAGAGAAGAACAGATTTGCTGCTGTTAGGTTGCTCTCTGTTACAGTCTGAAAGATGGCATCCCTCAAAATCTGTATGTGGCATCCAATATACAATATAATATCAGAGGTGAACTGCTAGGCATGATGACACCTGGGTGCAGGGCCAGAATTGAAGATGTACTGTTGTGGCCAGGCTGGGCTGGTTGAAAATCACCCTGGATTGTTATCCTAGCTCGATGTTTATGGCTGTAATGAAAAATATGAGCCAGAGCAACCTAGGGAGGGAAGTATGCTTCTGGCACACAGGCCCTCACTGAGGTAAGCCAAGGCAGCAGCTCCAGACAGGAACCTGGAGGCAGGACCTGAGGCAGAGACAATGTAGCAAGCTTACTGGCTTGCTCTAATTCTGTGGTTCTCCACCCTTCTGGGGGGTGGCATATCAGATACTTACTTTATAATTTATAACAGTAGCAAAATTACAACTGTTAGGTAGCAACAAATTATTTTATGGGTGCGGTTACCACAACACGAGGAACTCTATTAAAAGGTTCCAGCAGTAGGAAGATTGAGAAACGCTGCCTAATTGCATTTTTCTTTCACAACCCAGGACCACCTGCCCAGGAGTGACACTTTGACTGCAGGCTTTTCCACTCACATGCAAGTTTGTGAAATAACAACTCTAAGACTTAATTATATATGAATAAATGCCCCAGCCATAAGCTTTGGCTGTTTCCTACAAGCTCATAACTCAACCAACCCATTTGTTTATTCTAAGTCCCACCACATGGTTAGTTACTGTTCCTCGGATTCATGCCACCATCTTCCTCAGAGTTCAGGGCAAATCCCTTGCTCCTGACTCTATCCAGAATTCCTCTCTCTGTATCAGAACCCCCACCTACTATTTCCTGCCTAAACTAATAGGCCAACAGCTTTTTTATTGACAGGTGATACAGCCAAACAGTACACAGGAGATTCTTGCTGTGTTTCACCATTTTTGTCTAAATAAAGAGCACTTTCTTTAACATCAAATATATATATATATATATTCACAATGCCTAGTCCATACGTATTGGGCAACCTTGGAGAAAGCACTCTACTATCTATCCTGTCTTGGTGAGTTCAGAGTTCTGTACCTAAATTAATTTTTATCATAACTTTCATTGCCATCCTAAAACACCTTCTTAGACTTCAAAACAATTTCTTACATCCTAAGCAATTTACTCTTATATGTGAGACTATAACTATCTACTCGTCATCCTAATCATAGGCCTGAGAAGGAATAAATATTACCTGAGTATGTAGGAAGCACAGGCAAGCAGCTTCCAAAACTATAGAAATGGCAGAGAAAGTTTGCTGCCTGAATGTCCCCGTCCCCCAAGATTTCTCTGTGTCATTAGAGCACTACCTTCAGCCTTCTGACCCAGAATATCCGGCAGACGTTTCTGGGAAGCAGGAAATATGAAGGACTACTTACCCTGTTTTGGCAAAGCTCGGCAGTCGACTTTGCTGCATCTTGTTTGTCCAGTGTGGCAAAGCATCAGTTTCTTGCCCGGTGGTTAGCTTGCCACAGTTGAAGCAAACTCCATATGGAGGTTTTTCAATGCTCATCATCTTCTCTGAAGCATAATGAAGGTGCTGCCAGGAGCAGACTGGTCTCATTGTCATCAGTGCCCTTTAATGATAAAATATCTTTAAATGCCATCGTCTATGGATCTCTGAGGTATTGGAAGATTCTTTGAAGATCTATTTACCTATCTATAATATATCCGAATAGGCAAATGTCGCTTGTGTCTAACTATTATCTGTTCAACCTTAGAAACATATTTCAGTAATAAATTAGACTATTACGTAGCATGGCCATAAGTTTGCTTGACTAACTATTAACTTGCATTTCTTAATTATCCTAAACAGTCTGTTATAGCAGCTTTCAAAAAGAGTAGAACTTAACATTGTGTTTTGTTGTAACTAAATATAACCTTAATTTTGTTTCAATATACAGAGATCTATACCAATGTAACCAAATATAAGCTTAAGTTTGTATCAGTATATAGAGATCTATACCAGTGCAAGATTTTTGGCTAATAGTAACTCTCTAGTTTAAGAGTACAATCAATAATCTACTCTTTAGTCTCATTATTCCTATAGCCTCCTTCTTTGCTTCTCATCCCTTCTCCCCCTTTTCCTAACATTAGATAAGAAAGAAAGGAGGACAGAGGAAAGAAAAAGAAATCCCTGAGTCTAACTTCGCTCACTTTGTTTCCTCCCTGACCAAAACCATTAGCAACTTGTAAACAACCCCCTCTAATGAAGATGATCATCACACAATGAACAACCAGAAATCATCCAAACTGCTTTTTTGGGTGTCACTCTCTTAAAATTGCTACCTGCTGATTGATGGCATCGTTTTCCCTTTCTGGTCGACAAAGAAAATTGGTATATTGGCCAGTCTGGAAAAAAAAAAGGCTAGCTGTATCCTGTTTCTACATGCTGAGAAGTTCAGAGCTTAATGACGTCCTGAATGGAACAGTCTATGATGCTTGGCAATCTAGCAAGCCATCCTGGAATTGACCTGGATATAGACTTTTGAGGAAATAGCATTGAGGCAGGCAGAGGTAGGAGGAAGCAAGATGCTGGAATTCTTCTCAACATCCCCAAGAGTGAATCTTACCAGGGGCATTTTAATTTCATTGCTGTTTGTAAACGTGTAAACTTCCCCAGGTAATATAGATTCGTGCATTACTGTATGTATGGAATGTACATAATTCAGGTAAAGGTGACTCATTGCTCTCTGTTGAGCAGGTAAGGCACCTGACTTTCTTTATAAGTTAGCTTGGACTGTGTCTTAGGGTGTTCATTGCTGTGAACACACACTATGACCTAGAACTCTATAAGGGAAACCATTTCACTGGGGCTGCCTTACAGTTGAGAGGTCCAGGCCATTATCATCAAGGTAGGAAGCATGGCAGCATCCTGGCAAGCATGGTGCTGGAGAAGGAACAGATAGTTCTACATCTCGATCCAAAGGCAAACAGGAAGAAACTAGCTTCCAGGCAGCTAGGACAAGGGTCTTAAAGCCCATACCCACAATGACACACTTCCTCCACCAAGGCCAGGCCTACTCCAATAAGGACACACCTCCAAATAGTGCCACTCCCTGGGCCAAGCATATTCAAACCACCACAGATTGTAGAACCAAATTGTGATATAAAATTTTATCTATGCTATTTGAAAGAAAGGGAATATAAGTCTTGAGGATTCAATAGCCTACAAGATTTATTGGCTTTGCATAGCTGAAGTTCTGGCTAGAGACATTTTCATGTCCCAGCCTGTCTCAGAGCTGTTCCCATGACGGGGGATTAGCCAATCATGTTGTCTGGTTTGATTTAAATGTAATTTTTTATGACTGCTTATATTGAGACCTTAATTTTTCTATTTGACCTTTTGCTCCTATACATTTAATTCATTTTAGACTTTGTTTTACCTGAGACAATGTCTCACATCCTAGGAGCTATGTAGATAGTTTTTGATTGGCCAATTTGGCTTCCAGGAATCTTGTAAAGTGGTTACATTTGTTCCTGTATCCACTAAGCCTTCAATTTCAATTCCATCTGACTGTAATTTTAACTTTGGTCATTTATAGCAGTTTGCCAAAATATTTGAGTTTGTTGTTGTTGTTGTTGTTTGTTTGTTTGTTTGTTTGCTGTTTTCTGTTTTACCTATTGAAGCCTCTCTAGTTTTGATATCTGGGTTATTAAGATCTATATCCATAGCAGTGTTGTTTAACTGTTCTGCTGATGAGTTTTTCTGCTGTTGGCCCAAAATGTCTGACTTGAATTTGATAGGAGGGCCTCGTAGGGCATTTCCGACAGGGAGCTACCTTGTTTGTCCCCTGTTGATCTACATTTGTTAGTCCAGTGCCAGCCTCGGCCACATCTTGTGCATATTCTGCAGGCCAGGCCCTTCTTGGGTCACCTCTAGAAAAAACATTGTTTCTAGGGACACCTTGCCTATAATCCCCTTTTAAATGACTTTGCTTGTCACAAATAAAACATTTGACAGTTTGGCTTTTCTTAAAACCTTTAGGGTTTTTTTTTTCTATTAACGTTGCATCTTTAAACTTTTTAAAGCTATCATTTTATGGGATGCTATCATAATTCTTCCTGAGGGCAGCCACTGTCTGTTGTCACTTGTCATAGACTAACCAGATAAGCTCAGGTTGGATTTCTAACAACCTTTGGCACCTTTCTGATTTTCATTAAATGGTGGTGCTGTATGCTCTGAACTTATATCCTCTGTCTCTGTCTTAGTATCCTCCACAATTGTATTTATAATTTTGTCTAATTTTTCTTTTAAAGTAAAGCCTATCTTCATCTTCCTTCCTTCCTTCTTTCCTTTCTTCCTTCCTTCTTTCCTTCCTTCCTTCCTCCCTTCTTTCTTCTCTCTCTCTCTCTCTCTCTCTCTCTCTCTCTCTCTCTCTCTCTCTCAGCTGTGCTATCTTAGTATCTTCCTCAATTTTATTCATATTTTTTTAATTTATCTTCTAGGGCCAGTTTCCATTTTTCATTACGCCTTTTTTCTTGTCTCTCTAACGCTGTTTCTCTTGTGATGGCATAATCTGGGCTGTCAGGATTGAAATGAGAGGTTCCAATGTCAGTAATCATAATTGGTGATTAGGTCATTTATCTCTTTCTCGTTTGTTTCTATCTGTAAAACATTTAGAGTTGCATTGTATTGAGTATGAAAGTTCTGTCATTGTCCCTCGTCTTTATTTCCTTATTTCTTTAAATTTATTTAATTCTCTCTTTAAGGCCTTCATTTTACCCATTTTAAACTATTTTATGATTATTTATACCCAGTTTCTTTTCTCTTTTAATGTTTGTAAATTTAATACTGTACCAGTTGATAAGTTTGGCTTTTCAGTCCAGCCACCACAGTGCCAGGAAAATCTGTGGGCTCCCCAGGCCAGCATGTCTTTACAGCGTTTAACTCTGTCCCCTTGACTCAGTGTAGCAGGGCCGCTGGCTTCTCGTTCCGTCTCATTTCTTTCTCTGGTCAGTCCTTTCTCTGGACAGTTTTACTCTTGGGTCACGAACTGGGCCATCCAGCTCTCTCCAGCACACTTTTCGGTCTTTCATGGACTGTGCCAAGCTTGGGAGAAGCCACAGGTACTGCGACCTCAGGCTCCTGCTCGAGAGCTCCAGCCAACTGGGTTACTCATGGGCCTCTCCTCACTCTCTCTTAAAGATATTTAGCTTCCTGATCGGCTAGGAAACTGTTCTAAGAAGTGTTTATTTGCAATTTTTACCCAGGACTTTTCTAAGCTTGGATTCTATGCCCAACAGTGGAAGCCATTTGTAACGGAGGGCTTTTCCACCCACGCCCAAGTTTCCGCCAAAATGATGACTCTGCGACTTAACTCTATATAAATAAATGTGTAGCCCAGAAGCTTGGGCTTGTTCCCTCTAGCTTGTAACTCAACTAACCTGTCTTTTAGTTACCTCTCCTCAGGTTTATGTCGACCATTTTCCTCAGAGTTCAGACAAACCTATCCTAGAACTCCTTACTCTCTGCTGGAACACCCATTCCTAGTTCCCGCCTAAGCTAATAGGCCAACAGCATTTTCATTGACAGGTGATGCACCGATACAGTACACAAGAGGCTCTTTCTACATGGCTCTACCTACAGTGGGCTGAGCGCTCGCTCCCTACAGGTCAGACTGATGAAAGCATTTTCTGAATGATGCTTTCCTCTTTCCAGAAGACTCCAGCTTGTGTCAAGTTGACAAAAACCAACCAGCTGAGCTGTGCAGTAAGGACTTGTCTCAAAAACCTAAAAAAAAAAAAAATGGTCAAGCTAGACAGCTCGGTAAGTAAAAGCACCACCCCGCAAGCTTGAAGGCCAGGTAGGTCAGAGCTAACCATGGTTTCCCTCTGACTTTTGTATGTTGTGGAGTGTACTTCCCCCACTGCCAAGGAGAGCAAGCACCCACGGGGTTAACAACAATAACAACAACAATAACAACCACAAGGACACATTTTAAAACAGAAAAAAAGAGGTTGGGCCTTTGAAAAGCGATGGAGTTGTACGGGCTCTCCCTCATGACTTGATTTGTGCCTTTATGTAAGATGCTAACAGTGAGTTTCCTAGCTGCCTTCCTCCTCATGAAAACAAATACAGAAGGTTCCATCAAAGACAAGGAGAAGCTCTTACCAGATGCCAAAGCTGCTGGTACCTTTATCTTGGGCTTCCTGGCTTTAAAAACTGTGAGTAATGCATGTTTGTTGTTTGTAATTTGTAATTCCTAGTCTACCCGGTAGCCTACGATTGCTCTATAGCCAGTCTCGTGGGCTAAGCCACGAGAACACATTAACAACTTTCAGCTATATGTCTTCTATGAGAAAGGCAGCTTCTAATATTAACGGTTCCTGAGAACTGATATTTGTCTTAAAATTCTGTGTTCTCTGTGGGTGGAGGTCTGGGGTCTTGTGGTTGTTCTAGAGTTTGATCCTGGTTGTTTACAGTTCACTCTACCTTACAACCAACAGGACGATGGTGGAGGCGGCCCACACCAGCAGAGCATATGGATTTGATATTCCACACTGGAAAATTAAGGACGTCTGTTGGGGTTTTTTTGTTTTTGTTTTATTTTGGTTTTTTTTTTTTTTTGCTATAAACAATTTTTGAAAGTCTAAACATAATGCATGGGTCCAATTCATCAATATCTTGGAATAAATTTAGTCATAAGTTATAATAGAACGAGTTGTGGGGTTTTTTTTTTTCTGTAGGGAACAAAAAACCAAAATTGTCACATTGTCAGTTAAAAACCACATTAGAAATGAACAATTGAAAACTGAAAGCTAGCTTAATTTTAAGCAGCTTGGTAGAGGTATAAGGGGTCAGGCAGAAGGGAGAACCCTTGAAGACATAAGAATGCATTTTAAGCATTAAACTAAGTGCACACCCTGGCAACCTTTTGCTGATGGCTAAAATATTCCCGTCTTCTATGCTGTTCTTTACGTATTTACGTTGTCCATGCAGTGAGGTTGGAAACCAGAGTGCTGGCGTGGGTAGCACAGGCTCCCAACATAAACTATAATTCATGAAGGCCGATGCACTTCTTTTCCTTGGAGCTGGGTAACCATTTATGTTTGAGGTGAAGATGTTAATATGGAAATTTTCTGAGCTCAGGAAGAGGACGAGTGCTACCGCTCTAATTTATGACCTTTCATATGAGGCCGAGTGTAAAGGCAACTTCGATTGTCTCATATCCCAGAGCCAGCACATAGCAGATGTATGAAATTCGGAGTGTTAGACATAAACTTTTATTACCAAATTATAAATAATTTCCCCCACTTATACTGTTCACCTTTCAAGTTCATCTTGATTAAAATACAAGGGCAGCTTTACGGCGATTTCACTGCATTCTGCGGCTAGGAGAGGCTTTCTGGAGTTCACAGAGTAAAGCACCACAGCATTCGGGGAACCTTGCTTAAGGGGTTCAGACCCAGAGTCCATCCACTGCAATCCACGTTACACCAAAATGATGTCAATGAAGTCCAAACGCTTGTATGAACTTGTCAAATATCTGAAACCAACACTCACAATGCAGAATGGAAACTCTTTTTAGGTAAAAACAAAAGATATATTGGCTTTTGTGATGGTTTAAATGAAAAGTATTTCTCACAGGCAGCTTAAAGATTTAAGTACTTGGCCTCCAGTTGGGGGCATTGTTTGGGGAGAATAAGGAGCTTTTGGGAAGGTGCAGCCTTGCTGGAAAAGGTGCCTTACTGTGGCAGCAGCTGTGTCCGTGGGAGTTGAGGTGGGGGAGGTCAGAAGTTCTATAGCCTGGCCCCAGCTTTCTGGTACTTCTGTCTGTCTCTCTGTGTCTGTGACTGTTTGTCTGTGTGTCTGTGTACTTGGGTGTCTGTGAGTCTGGGGGTCTTGGTCTCTCTCTCTCTTCTGCCCTGCCTTTCTTCCCCACCTCTTTCCCCTCCCCCATAACCCCTCCCAGCTTCATGCATATGGGTGAAGATGTGATCACTCAGCTTTCTGCTCTGCCCACCCACTACCCTGCCTTCCAAACCACTATGGAGTCCCTCTCTGGAACTATGTAAACTCTTTCTTCTGTAGCTGCTGCTGGTCATGTTTTATTACAACAGTAACAAGATACTAATGCCTATCAATTAATTAGTATATGAATATCTCAGAAGATATTCAACTCTGGAGTCAAATCAAAAATGTCTTCTCATTTGTTTTTAACAAAGTTTTTACATCCCTTGAAAATGGCAAAAGAGTGGACCTAGAGTAGCATGACTTAGATGTTTCTCTTATCCAGGCTGAAGGTCAAGGAAAAGTCTGGGTCCCTGCCAGTGTGTCACACTAGCTAATGCCGGGTTCAAGCAAGATCTAGTGCCGATGTTCGATATTCAACTATGCTTTGGAAAATGTTGGCCAATCCAATGGAATGTCTGTTTCTATCATCCAGTCAGTCATACACGCACGGGGCTGTTGAACGCTCCATGAGATAAGCCGGGCACTAGACCTTCTTTTTTAAAAACACGACACTGAAGAACATAGCTGTTCAAAGACTACAAAGAATAGCCCTGAGACTGAGGAGATGGTTCAGTCGGTAAAGTGCTTGCTAGGCAAACACAGGGCCTGAGTTTTATCCTCAGGACCCACATAAAAAGCTAGGCATGATAGGGTATGCTTATAACTCCAGTTCCGGGGAGGCAGAGGCAGGTCGAGACAGAGGGTTGTTGGTAAGCCATCTAACTGAGTGAGCAAGCCCTAGATCACAGTGACAGACCCTGTCTCAAAATAGAGAGATGGCTCAGCAGTTAAGAGCACCGACTGCTCTTCCAGACGTCCTGGGTTCAGTTCTCAGCAACCCAGGTTCATGGCTTACAACTCTCTGTAAGGGGATCTGATGCCCTCTTCTGCTGTGTCTCAAGAGATGGACTCACATACACAGAATAAATAAATCTTAAAGTGTGTGGGGGGGCAAGAAATGACACTCATCACTGTCCTCTGGTACATGTGCACATCTAAAAAGAACATCTATAACTTGACAACAATTCAAAAACAGACCAAAGACCGGAGCAATGTGTAACTAGAGAGGGCACACAAATGGAAACCACACATGTCAATAAGAAACTGTAAATTAAGGCAACAATAAGAGTCTATCGTGTGCTTCTCAGAGTGGCCCAAATCTAAACTGCTGGAGATATGAAGTGCTAGCAAGGATGGGGAGCAGCAGAAGCCACAGCTCCATGTGAAAAGGAGAGACACGCCTAAGCCGACACAGCAGTCCTTGCAGAACGAAACACTGTCTACCCATCACTAGTTCCTTGATGTTTGTCCAAATGACTTAAAACTTAATTACAGAGCTGGGGAGATAAACTCAGTGATTCAGAGTGACCAAAGATCTGTCCCTAGCACCCCCAACTCCAGCTTGACGGGGTACATCACTTTCTCCCAACACAGGCGCCCACATGCAGGTGCACACATGTGTGTACCTTTCTAGACACATAACTTTACAAAATAAAATAAATTCAGAGCTGAAGAAGTGGTTCAGCAGTCAAGAGCTCTTGTTGCTCGTGTAGAGGACTGACCTCAGCTCCTAGCACCCACATGTTTGTTCACAAGCATCAGGAATTACAGTTGCAGGAGATCTGACACCCTCTTCTGGCATCCACAGGCACCAGGCACACAGCTAGCGCATATGCATCTATGTAGGGAAAGCAGTTATTCACGTAAAGTAAATAAAATCTTTTAAAAATTAAAAATAAAAAAGTTTAAGCATTCAAAACTTAATTCTGCACAAACACCTACAATCGGGATATTTATAACACCTTAATTGGTAAAGGCCATAGCTCAGACACAGCCAGGCTGTCCCTCAGTGAGTGAATGGAAACGACTGTGCTGGACCCATGTGGAACGTTACTACTCAACACTTACAAGGCATGAGTTATGAAGGCGTGGAGGGATCTAAGCCAATCTGAAAGGGCCGTGTACAGTGTTAACAGTCTGTGACACTCTATGAAGGACGAAGTCACTGTGAAAGGAAAGTAATGCATGACATGGCTGAGAGGAAGGCAGAGACAAAATGACTGAGCCCTGAGAGTGTTCCCAACAACATAAATAAGTATCTCTATAATGTTGTAAATGTGGGCACATATATTATGCATGTGTCAAAATTCATACAGTGTATATCGGGGGTACATCCTAATGTCAAACATAACCTCTGTATGGTAACACAGGCGTATTAATCATAGCATTGAGCTAAGTAAACTGAAGTAAGCTTTTCTGAATTATTTTTACAATGTTAAAAACTCTCCCTAATAAATTAACGTTATGCACAGGATTTTAAAGACTGGCTTTTGAACAGGAATCTGGGAGACATCTTGCACAAGTTTTTCTTGTAAACACAGTAAAAGTTGCTGGCAAGTGCACATGCGGAATGTGGAAAGCTGTCTGGTGTTTTGGTAAAGACCAGCTCTAAGCTGCTGGGAAGTTTCTTAGACTAACCACAGATTTATTCACTTGTTGGCCAACCATTTGCTGCCTTGGGACTTTATAGACCTGTCTCCTAAAAGACAGTAGCAAGTATTCTGCAGATGAACCAGGCCCCCAAAACTCTTCTCGCTGCCTGGTCACCGGCAAGACTGTCTGCACCACAGCTCTGTGGTAAGGTGACAGCAAGGTGACAGCAGCTATGCTTGTATCAGTCTCTACCCACCTAGCTCAGTCTACTGTATACTACACATATCATAATTCCGATCACTGAGAAATGCAGTATGTAATACAATTTGATCTCAAGTAGTCCAGGCTGATCTCAAACTCATTTTGTAGTGAGGATGACCTTGAATTACTGAGCTTCCTGCACTCATGCCTAGGTGCTAGGGTTACTGGTGTGCACCGGGATGCCTACCACTGTGGCACCAGAGACGTCCGTGCACACTAAACATGCATCAACTGAGCTAAATCCTTAGCCCCTAATTTGACTTATAAAGCAGTTTATTTTAGGCACAGGGCATAGCATACTCCTTCTTTAAATGTAACTTTACTTATGTTCCTAATTTTATATTTCAAGAGCCTAAAGTGCTGTTTCATCGAGGTCTGTAATTGTTTCATCTTGACATCAACTAGAATTTTACAGACAGATGGGAGGATGCTCCTGTTCTTTACCAAGTCTCACGCTGTTGTTCTCTCTCCGGGATATCAATCAAAGGCACTTAGAGAGGGGGAACCCGTTTTATGTCTCAGAAAACAGCCCTGCATCCTAGATCCTGTAACACTTAGTGGAATGCGTAACTGTTGTTTGAAGTTATTCTAACTTTGTTGACGGTTACACATCGGGAATGGAATTAAAATTTAAGATATAAATTAAAATATAAGGAGATCATGGTTGTAGAAGAAAAGAAATCAAGTCTTCCTGTGATCTTTTCCTTCCATAAATAGAAAGTATCCACTAAGAATTCATTCAGTATTCCAAACCAAGTTCCCATACAACACTAAAATAGTATCTGCATGCAATTTCCAGTTAAACTAATTTGTAATGTCTTCTTATAACTGATGCCATTATAATTCAGACGCTTTGAATTATTTATTATTTATTTTTGTTTCAACATTCCCATGGAAACAATCTATTCATACATTTAATTTATATGCAGAAGTCAGCTTGAGGGTTTGAGGCTTTTAACTTTTGTTTGCTTAAAATTATTTAAGACTATTTCTGGGTACTCAACTATGATTTTAAGGTTCTTTACTGTTTGAAAAAACCTCAAAAGATCACTTCTAGCTTTTGGTTGGTAGTTTTGCTTTAGTATTTGATTTTCTGGCAAAAGAGAAAACATCAGAATATCGGACGTTTACTTCAAGCTCTAGGTGCCAAATATGCCAGTAAACTAGCCGGTTCTCAGACGCAAGCTGGCTAGCGCGATAGAGTCTTTTTGATCCCGGCGGGTTGCCGTAGCCAAGGAGGACGCTGATTGGGTGAGGCGGGAAAATGCGCTGCCGGGGGCGGTTTCGGTTTTCGGCGCGCGCGTCCGCGGAGGCCCGGCCTGTGAGGGCTCCGGATCCCGCTGTAAGGTGAGCTTGCGGCCCGGGAGGGGTAGGTGGGCGCGGGTGAGCGCTCCGGGTGGGAGCGGCCAGCCTAGGCCGCGGATGGCCCGGGCTGGCGGGGAGCAGCTCGAGCCGTGGCCGGGCCTGCGCCCCAGTAGGCGCTCGCTCGTCCGGGCCACGCGGCCTCGCGTTGCCGGGCGCGCTCTCGTCGTGCGCGCGCTTCGCGCCGGTTGGACTGAGCGCCCGAGGTTACCGTGGCGCGAGACTTCGGCGCCTCCTCCACTCGCGAATCCGTGCGCGACGGAACGTCGTAAACGCGGACGAGCGGAGGAAATGGTCCCTACTGAACGCTTCAGCTCACCAACTCCCTTTCTCTTGTGTGGGCCGGTTTCTGTTTGAGCTAAAACCACCATTTCTTTTTTAAACCAGTTACCAGTACTTAGTTCTATACTTAGATTAAAATGAGACAAGTTGTGATTGTAAAGTTCTTTGGTCTTGTTTGGGCCCTCTGCTTTATTGCGTGGATCTCACAAATAATTCAGCTGTTTCCCTGACTGACACCTTTGGGTGTGAGTTTTTGATTCATTTTCGCATCCCGTGCGATACTGTGATGCCTTAACTTTTATTTCTCGAATTTTCCTCAATCATCAGCATAGACGGTTTTTGCACTTTGCGAGATTGATTTTTTTTTTTAAGTGTTGGTAATTTATCTGGTTCACGTATGTATGACGCTGGTTCTTCAAAATCGTGAAAGTGCCTGTTGTGTTTCTAAAGTAGCAACGCACAGCCTCTCTTTGGAATTGATAACTACTGGGAGTTTGAGGTTGCCGGATGTAGCTCAGTGTGTGTGTGCACGCGAATGTTACAGCACACATTAGTCAAATGCTGGAACAGGAAGAGACAGCCAGTAGTAACCATCTAGCCTAACTCCCTTATTTTGCAGATGAGCCTGGGGCCATGACAAGTGAAATGGTGATGAGTTACCTGAGATGCTAATTAAGTAACAGAGGAGATTAGAACTCAGGTTTCCTGCCTCCCAAGTGAGTACCCTTAACTACTACATCAGCTCTTCTCTCACTGAAGGGTGGCTTACTAGATAATAGAATTTCTTTTTAAAACGATTTTTGGGGGTTGGGGATTTAGCTCAGTGGTAGAGCGCTTGCCTAGGAAGCGCAAGGCCCTGGGTTCGGTCCCCAGCTCCGAAAAAAAAAAAAAAAGAACCAAAAAAAAAAAAAAAAAAACGATTTTTGTTTTGTTTGTTTTGTTTTTTTTAACTCCCTGGCTTGTTTTCTCCTTTTGGATTGAGGGACTGGAAAATAGAAAAGTCATGTTTTTGTGTCCAGCGCTAGAAAAAAAAATTTTTTTAGATGTCAACCCCTTCAACATTTTGATGATTGCTTCTAGTTTCCTCATTGCTGGGATAAAATACTTCTGATAGGTACAACCGTTATCCCTCCCAATACCAAAAAGTGCATGATGTTCAAGCTTCATCTGTGTTTGCATATAACCTGTGCGGTCTTCCTGTGTTCTTCACACCATGGCTAGATTACTCACAACGTGCCATTTAATGGAAGTGGTTGCAGTAGAGTATTGCTTAGGGAGTGACGGCAAGGGAAGATCTGTGTCTCTGTAGTGGAGAGATCTGTTGGACATGTAATTACAACTTCATTTTAGCAGGTGAGCCAAGGTTGGCGGAATTCATAAATAACAAACCCACAGATACGGAAAGATGATTGGTTTGTATACTCATCATCTGGTTCTCATTCAAGTCTTGGTATTGTATACACAGTCCTGTGTTGTATACACAGAAAACAGTGTTTGAGAAAGAGGGAACAAGGTGGTAATTAGGTCTCCTCGGCAGTGTTTCTGTCATTGACGTGTTGAACCACACCTTTGGTGTAGAGTACTGTCCGCTACGCCAGCAGTTCCCAGCCCAAGGTCACAGCCCCTTCTGGGGTGTCTAGCAACCCTCAGGAATCACATATGCGTATCAGATATTTACATTATGACTCATAACAGTGGCAAGGTTACAGTTACGGTGGTTGGGGGCCACCACACCTCGAGGAACTGTATTAAAGTGTCTCGCATTAGAAAAGTTATTGAGGGACATCCCTGGGCTCTGTTCACTAGGTCCTAGTTATGACCATTCTCCTGTCGTGACAATATAGAGTGTCTGTAGACATTTTTAAATGTCCCCAGGGTGGGGCACAAAAATCACCTCTGTTTGAGAACAGCTTGCTTTTAGGAGTTAACCTAAATAACCTGATTATCAGGGCTTACGGCCAAACCTGGAAACTGAGTTTAATTCCTGGACTCACCAACTCCCAAAGGTGACCTCTGACATCAGTGCATGTTGTAGCAGTTGCTTACTGCCCCTGCCCCGCTACAGAAAACAAATGAGAAAAATCCAGGGAGACATCACTGTCTGGGTACGTTTCCGAATCTGCCTCTGAGCAGACGCCTTCCTAGGCTCGGGCGTCTAAGCACCACGTGCTGTCTGTTCCTCTCTTGTATTAGTTAATGCTTGTTAATAACGAAATTGCACATTCATAGCTGAGGCGGTACATACACGATGCTTTAGTAGCTGTGTCTGTGGTTGGAGGATGGTGAGGGAGAGATTGAACTTTTGTGTGACCCTGCCTTTAAGTGCTTTTTCCACACCTAGTCTGTTTGTGTGCCAGGACTACTAGAGAAGATGTTTCCTGTCCCCTTGAAATTTAAAAACTGTATGAGACTGGGTCTAGCACAGCTTGTATATCACTGGGTGAATACAATTTGGCACGCACACTGCACCTACCCCTCTTCACCCCATTATTTAACTGTGAAAACATTGCCATAGAGCAGATATTCTCATACTAGACCTTTTGGTGGCTTCTTACGGGAAATAGAGTGCCATGACCATCCAATTATGAAATTAGGTCACTTAAACAAGCCTGCATAGGAAGCAGGAAGGGGTGACACTGCACTTGTAATGGGAGTGTATCTAATTTTGAAGGAGGAACTTTTACCAAGGTGACCCTGGCAGAAGGAAGTCTTTTTCTTGTGTTTATGGTTCAAGAGTCTTATCTCTTGCTTCAGAAATTGTCAGAACTATTCCTTCTGCCTTATCCAATTTAAAAGATGAAAACTTAAAATTACTTGAGCCAAGTGATGGAAAAAATTGTGGTGTCAAGACCAATTTACTTGCACAAAATGGATTTATGGGCAAGTCATTAAGTAACAAGGTGTGCCAAGGAAGCCTAATGAGGACTAATGCAAAGGGTCTGGCTTCCTGGGGGATGGAGAGATTGAGTTTGAGGCAACCATATTTGTTCCATATAACTTCAAAAGCATCCTTTTCAAACCATCTATCAGAAAGTACTCTAGAGAACAAACGAGGGACTGCTCTTAGCTCATCCTTTCATGTGGCTTGAAGTCTTCTGAGGAAAGGGCCTATTGTTTTATAAAGTGTAGATAGTGGGCCCACGGGGAAACAGGAGTCCAGGACTATTGCTGCATACTCTGCCAGCTAAATAGGAAGCAGAACCAAGCAGTTGCTGCTAGGGATTTTCCTGTGCCCTCCTTCCATGGTATCCAGCTAGCCAGCTCATAAAGATCTAGGATCATGCACACAGATTGTCTGGTCCCAGCCCAGACCTGCTGACTGGAACTCTTAATGTTCGGATGATTGACCCTAGGGAAGCTATCCCAGAAATCATGCTTCTCTCACCCAAGAGCGAAGGCGGCACTGCACTCCTGCAGCTGTCTGTCTCCTGCAGGGTAGATTGTTCTGTCACACCCAGAGACCCAGTGCCTTTGCCAAGGCTTCTCTCTACCACTGTCTGACTATGTCAGACTTGGCTCACAGGTTCAGAAAACCTCCTCTGCTGTCATGTGTGGGCTCAGTCTTCTCGTGGTAGACCTCTGTATATAATTCACCCAAACGCATGCAGCCTTTGTGAAATATGCCACTACTGCGTGTGTTTATCCCTCTGGAGAGTAAACTCCAAGGACCCAAGGCCTCATCTTCCCTGCTACATCCCAGCCTGCACCTGAGGCTTAGTGAGTACTCCATGAAGTGTGAATTGCCCCAGGAAGAGGTTGATGCTAACTGAAAAACTAGACTTAACAGAGTTTTGGGCAAGCTTAGAAGAATATTTCTGCTTTCCAAAAAGGTACAGAAAGTTAACAGTTTTAAAGTAATGAATACTGTTAAGCCTAGGTTTATATTTTTTCACTAACTTTTTTGTCCTAAAGTATAAATGGTATTGGTAGGGGTGAAATTAATAATCCCCACATATGGAGCTCAAAGGATGTTACAGTCCCTGGAACTGAAGTTACAAGCAGTTGTATGTCACCTAATGTAATTTCTGGGAATCAAACCTGGGTCCTCTGCAAGAGAAGTTCATATTATTAACCACTGAGCAATCTCCTTGATTCAGTTGCAGACTTTTTAATGTAGAGAAATGTACAGTTAATCCACATGTAGTCAGTATGTGTACATATGATATGACATACAGTTTAAAATGCCAGTGTGTTTACATTCATCTTTTAACCTTATGTAAGTATGTGAGCAACACTATAAGTAAAATCTGCATCTTCATACATTGATTTTCCCTATGGAATAGGATACTATAGGGACTTAACCTTTAAAAAGTGGTTTCCTTTTTTCCTAATAAAAATTCCCGCATTTACCATGAACTTGGTTTTCAAGAAGATGGATTTTAGTTAGACTATGAGAGTGTGTGTCTGTGTGGGGGTGAGGGGTGTATGTACACATTCCATTCGTAGGCCAGGGGTTGACTTTAACGGGCTTCACAAAGCTCCTCACATGATCTCAGTGAACCTGGAGCTCACTGGTTTGGCTAGGCAAGGCTGGTTAGCAAGCCTCTGGGAGCTTCCTGTCTGCCCCTAGCGCCAGAGGTACAGATGTGTCTCAGCGCACCTACCTTCCAATAGTACTGTGGACCCAAACTCAGGTTCTCATGCTTGAAGCCCTTTACCCACCGAGCCAGCTTTCCACTTGTACTAGGTTTTGGGTTTTGATTTTTAATGCAAAGAAGATGCTTTTCGTATTTCAGATTGTACATGAAGGAGCTGGAGCTGTGGGATTTGGCCTCTGGTTGCAAGTGATGGTCACCAAGATTCAAGAGAGGAGTCTGGGCCTTCAAAGTTAATAGGTTCTCTAGCATTGTTTAACTACAGAACAGTATATATGCACAATACAAGTGTGTGGCTTGTAGATGGATGGAAAGATTCATTTTTACTAAACTCATGAAAAAGTACTGAATCTGTTATCATATTTACCATTTTCTCTTTAGACTCAAAACAACACAAATAAAATTGTTGTGTGGCCAGAGTCTCGGTTAACAGCAGTTGTAATTTTAGCTCTGAGTTAATATCGTGGAGCTAAGAAATGAACTGGCAGCTCAGTGGAAACATTGAAATTTGCTGAGCAAAATAATCAGTTGATGAATTTTTTAAATAATCTTTGGAGCTTTGCGGGTAGCAACTGTGGATGGTCCAATATAACCTGAGCACTTGGCTTCTTGGGTAAAGAGAATTGTTTTCCTTGATTTGTTCGTGCCTCTTAACACACAGTGTTTAACTTCTGGATTCTAAATTCCTAAGGTAAAACTCTGGCATATGTTTTTAAATTGCCTTGTACAAAGTATATGTTTACACTTTTGTTGAACTGATGAAAAATCTGCCACATGGCCTTCCAGGTTTACCAAGTAGCTAACCCTGGCATGCAGAGACCTAGAGAGCATCCTGACAGCATTGAGTGGATTGGATGGATATACTTGGAGTGAAATCAGCAATGCCATTTATAGAAGAACATGTAGTTTTTATTAATACATATATATACATATATTTTTATTTATATATACATATATATAAATAAAATTGGGGAGGAGTGAGTCTTTAAAATAACATAAAATACCTTTTAAGTCTCATGATCCATGGCAGGTACACAGAGTTGTTGCTGAACTGCACTGAAACAAAAACCAGTTTCTAGTCTCTGACTTCTGCTTAAGTGACTAGTATTTTCCTTCATTTACTGAAATATTTGGAGAGATAGCTCTTGCACAACAAGTCTTGGATAAAGTAAGGATAAAAACAGTACCTGCTAGGGCTTGGGAGGTGGCTGTCAGAAAAGGGTTGCTGAGCTAGCATAAGGATCTCAGATCCCTTGCACCCTTGTAAAAAGCCTGGTGTGACAGCATGCCTGTCTTGGGGTTTCACTGCTGTGAAGAGACACCATGACCAGGGTGACTCTTAGGAAAGAAAACATTTAATGGGGGCTGGCTCACAGTGCTGGCGGTTTGGTCCCTTATGGCAGGAAGCATGGCAGCACTGAGGCAGATACAGTGCAGGAGCAGCAGAGTTCTTCATCGTGAGCTGCAGGTAGCCAGACACTGGACGTGTCTCACACTGGGCATAGCTTAAGCATTTAAGACCTCGAAATCTGCCTCCACAGTGGCATACTTCCTCTAACAAGGCCACAGTCCTAATAGTGCCAAGCACTCAAACACATGCGTTTATGGAGCCATACCTGTTCAAACAATCATAGAGCCCCTAGAATTCTAGCGCAGAAGAACAGAGACAGACAGATGAGGGGGCTGGAGTGGCTCCTTGGCCAGCCAGTCTCGCCAAACCGGTAAGCTTTAGGTTCAGTGAAAAACCCTGTCTCAAAAAAGTTGGCTAGCTAGAGTCTGAGGAAGGCCCAACATCAGCCTCTGGCTGCACACTCAGGTATGCAAGTGGCACTGTTGCACACGCCAGCAACTGCCTCGGAGTGAAGCTTAAGGGAGTCAGTGCGTGTAAAGTGCTTAGAAAGCTGCTGCATGTCTGTGTTCACTTGTTAGGTGTCCGTCAGGACTTGCAGGGAAGTGTTTAGCTGTCAGTTGTTGATGAGGAGGCCTACTTTGTATAGTGTTGGTTTGAAGTTAAACTTAAATATTCTGTCATTTCTGTCTAACTGCAATTTGCTTCAAGTTATTTAATGTTTCTATTCTGTCTTTTTTTTTTTTTTTTTTTTTTTTCCGGAGCTGGGGACCGAACCCAGGACCTTGTGCTTGCTAGGCAAGCGCTCTACCACTGAGCCAAATCCCCAACCCCTAATGTTTCTATTCTGTTTTCATCAGTAAAATGGGAATGTTATACCTTCTCCCAGAGTTATACTGGTGATTACATGTGGCATTTATAGATGTTAATAGAGTTGTCAGCATAGAAAAGTATTTATTAACTGGGCTGAGGTGATGGTGGCTATAAGGGTGTCATGTGTGTGACACATTAGAACAAGTGGATAGGAATAATTGCTCTGTAAACAGCTCTGAGGCTGTGCCCTGGGCTAGGGCTGTGTGAGGTGATGGGTGTGAGCACAGGTCAGCTGTGGTGTCTAGCAGAACATTGCACAGCTTTGCTGCTTGATTCCCTATAGATATGTTAAAGGCCCAAGAGTTTTGTTTTGCTTTTTGGTGAATAATTAACTTTAGTCTGTATGTATTGCTCTTTCCTGTTTCTGATCAGGATTGTTAAAAATGAGTCTGCGGAAGCAAACCCCTAGTGACTTCTTAAAGCAGATCATCGGGCGCCCAGTTGTGGTGAAATTAAACTCTGGCGTGGATTACCGAGGTAATATTCTCATGTTTTATCATAACTGGTATAAGTAAAAGAAGAAAATGTGACTAACCTCTTAAACGTCCTCAGTAGACCAGAAGCGTTGCTCACTCACAGGTTGTTTTTATCTTCTGAGGTGGTTCCTCTTACAGTGAAATGCCTGCCGGTGCTGTGTGTTCTGAGATCACAGCTGCCTACGTTCCCTGGTAATAGCAAGGGAACCCCCGTCAACTCTGCTGGGGAGAGCTCAGACCAGAGAGCACCTAGGTCCTAGGGCCAGCAGCATTTGTATTTGCAGAAGAGTTCATGATTGGCACACTTTTTTTTTAATCTTTTTTTTTTTAAGATTAATTTATGTATGTGAAGGCATAAGATCCTATTATAGATGGTTGTGAGCCACCATGTGGTTGCTGGAAACTGAACTCAGGATCTCTAGGAAGAGCATCAGTGCTCTTAACCTCTGAGCCATCTCTCCAGCCCCTGGCACATTCTTATTTAGCCCGAATCACTTTACAGCATGACCTTCAGGGGTCGTGTAGTGAAGGATCCAACAGTGCTCTGTTCCTGTAGAGAATTCTTTCTAAGGAGCTCTGGGTGCTGTCTTGTGACCCCAGCACTGGGAAAGAGACAGGAAGATCCAGAGTTTGATGATAGGTTCAGCTACATCTGATTTTGAGGCAGTCCTGGGCTACATAAGACCCTGTCTCAAAACAAAAACAACCGAAAAAATGAAGAAAAGAGAAAAAGGAAATGAAGAATACTGAAGACGAGACAGAGGCACTGAAGGGGGACGAGTATGTGGTAGGGTTGGAGCGGCAGCTCAGAGCCTGGGGATGGAGTCTCAGTAACTCAAACACAGTTCTGCCAATGATAACAGATTCCGTGTTAAAATAAGGAAAGCCCTACTTCTCTCAAATTGAGATTTGCTAACCTGTTTAGGCTCTATCACATAGATGACTGACTCAGCAGTTGTGTGGCTGTTTCTGGGTCTCCTTTCTAGATTTCTTTAAGGTTTTCTCCTTTCCCCACACGTTTACATGTGTGCTAAGTACTTAAATACATTTGTCACTTTGTTCTCATAAACTCTTGAGATTTTGTGATTATTCTCACTAGGAAGTGAGAAGCTAGGACTTACTGAAGCTTGACTGGAAAACATTGTTAAATTGCTGGAGGGACTAGAGCACTGACTCAGCAGGTAAGAGCACTGGCTGCTCTTTGTCGAGGACCCAGGTTCAGTTCCCAGCACCCAGGAGGCATCTCACAACCATCTTTAGTTCCAGTTCCAAGGGATCCGACGCCTCTTTGGCCTCTGAAGGCCCGAGACAGTGTGTGTGCAGGCGAAGCACTCACACATATAAAACTAAAATAAGTATTCAGTAACCCCTAAGTTTCAGCACAGGTAGGAGGGTTCCATCCCCAGTACTGCTGAAATGAAGGAAAGGGGCTAGAGAAATAGCTGTGCAGTCAGGAGGACATAATGCTCTGGGAGAGGACCTGAGTTCAGTTCCCAGTGCTCACGTTAGGCAGCTCCTGTGATTCCAGCTCCAGCACCTCTGCCTCTGAGGACCCACACTCGTGTGCACCTACACACGCACATCGCTAAGAGTGTGTGTACCCACACAGGCACATCGTTAAGAGTGTGTGTACCCACACACGCACATCGTTAAGAGTAAAATGAAATCTTTAAAAAACATAGAGGGGAAATCATTTTGTTTTAATCTTGGGTTTTTGTTTTGTTTTGTTTGACATGAATAGCCTGTTGCCAGTGTTTTATGTGTGTTTGGTTGCTTGCTTTTGAGTCAGGGTCTTCCTATGACACCGGCTGTTTTCAAGCCCTTTCTCTTTCTGCCTTGTTCCCTCCCAGTCCCAACTCACTAACGTGAATAATAGTGATGTTGTGTTTTGAGTTATCCTCTTGTCTAATTCCATATCATACCGTGGAAGTTTCTTAATAGTCTATGCTTTAAATGAAGAAGCAAACTGTGAAACTGTCTTAAGTTTTCTTTAGCTAGAAAGTTATTGTTCTTGATAGTTGACAGTCCGGTCTGATTCTTTGGAAGTTTAACATCTCTGTTTGGTTAATGTCTTGTGCTCAGATTACACACACAGACTTGAGAAGAAACCTCTGTCTGGAGGATAATGGGGGCAGAAGCAGAGAGCGAGGAGCATGTTAATGAAGTTAAGATTTTAAATGGGACCATTGACTTAGTTAGTTGAATTGAATCTGTATTATGTTTTTATTCTTTCTTAAAAATATCATTTTTGCCCAGACACTGAGAATTAGAAGTCTACTAGTTTCATCTTTTGAAAAAAGTCTTCTGGTCAGATTTTAGAAATTTAAGCCATCTTAACACAAATAGTGATTCACCCGAACTGTTTTCCTTGAAAGCTCCCTGAATGTTTGTAGCCGTTTTTCTCTATTAGTTTTGATTTTAAAAATAGTCCATCTGCGACATAACAGCGCGCAGAGTGCTGTGATGCAGTGTGTACTCCCTGTTCTCAGGCTGCTGCTTGCTGACAGTCACAGCTTTAGTAGTCCTTTCAGGAGCACCTGCTGTCTGTTATCTTAACAGATTGTGGAGACTTCCTCTACACCCCGAGTCCATTCATCTGCTGCAGTAGATGTTGTGAAAGACCGAGATAAATCTGCCAGATCTGTATTTCACTGAGCGGCTAAAGTAACAAATGTCACCCCGATGGAGGCTCATTTGTCCCTGCATAGTTGCCGTGTCTGTCCCTGCCTCCCAAGGAAGGGCATTTGGTCGGAATATTCTAATGCTTATACTTTTGTGAAGGCTTTCAAAGTTGCTGTGGTGACACATCCCAGGCGGGAGTGACAGTTGGCTGCCTGTCTTGGAGCAGTGGATCCACGACTCCTCTCATGCTATGCCCATCCACCCTTCATTCACATTGGCACCGAGTACAGGTGCTTTTGTGTTTAAGTCTGTTGAGTTTTGTTTACAGTGTGGATTTTTATATGATGTGTCTGAAAGCCAATGAATAAAGCGACTGTCGGCTCTAAGACATACCCTGTAATTGTAAATTCTGTCTTACTCTGCTCCAGGGGTCCTGGCCTGCCTGGATGGCTACATGAATATAGCATTGGAACAGACAGAGGAGTATGTAAACGGACAGCTGAAGAATAAGTATGGAGACGCATTCATCCGCGGAAACAATGGTAATAGCTTCCCCGAAGTTTGTGTTCAGAGTAGGCCGTTCCTGTGTAGAGGAGAGAGCACTGGGGAGTTTCTAAAGAATGTTAGTGTTCCTGTGTTTGTATTTTAGGTCTTGAGTATACACCAGATCAGTTTGTGAGTGGAAAGAGAATTCTCCGTGGAATTTTGGAACTAGAAATTCTCCTCTTTGTCAGTTGATGAAGAGCTGAGGACGTTGGTGTACTGAGCAGAACCGTCTGTCCGTTCCCTTAAATAACCATGTACTGTGTTCTCCTGGTCATATGTGAGATGGAAGCCACTGCTGTGCCCCTGCACACCCCTGGCACTTAGCCCTTTGTCCTTTTTCCAGTCAAGATTCAGGTGCCTTCTGTGGGGCTTTGTACCTTTCTCCGTGTCAGAAGTGGGTCAGAAAGCCTGGCTTTGAAGTTCTGTGACTGTTGGCCACTGCCCTGCTTACTATGGCCATTTTAAGTCACCTCATTTCAAAGTACAAATTGTCAGTAGAGTCATATTTGAATACTTGGAGGCTAAGGAAAGCATGGACATCACTAGGAATTAACCCTCAGCCCACTTGTGGGTCCCATTTCCTTCCATGAGGAGCTCTTTTCTTCTGGAATTGATTTCTTCATTTCTGAGGATTGAGAATCTTCTAACAGCCTTAAAGGTTGGGTCTTGTTAGGGACTAAATATACTGGCTTCCTGTATCTACCTCGTTTATGTTTCAGTAGTTCCTTCTACTTCATATCCTTCTTACTTGCCCCCCTCCTTTTGCTTGGAAATATTATGATCTTGTCTGCCCTCAAAGCAGCTGATAGTACCCCATAGCAGGGAATACTCCTACAGTGACATCCACCCAGCATGTCTAGTGTCCCTGGCAGTGGCTTTTCTCATTCTGATGATCCCTACACTATACACGTTGTACTTAGTAACAGTTGTCATTATTCCCACAACCTATACGTGGCTCTTAAAGAGGATCCTGGTTCACTTGGTTGAAGTCTGTGCTGGGCTCTTTGAGGAGACATCTACTGTTCACTTTAGACAGGCTTGTCAGTATCTGAAGATGTGTGGGATGGGAGGAGGGCACACCCTAGGTAACAGCCTGACCAGTGGCCAGGTGGCCCCTTTTGTCCTATCTCCGTGCAGCACACAGTCGCTGCTCAGTATGACTGGCGAAATTACATGTTGGATGACACCAAAGGTTTATACTGATCACAGAGTAAGGACTTTGCTATCTTAAAAGTGTCTTCTCATTTTTTTCTCCTATGGAAACAGCAACTATACACTGGGAAGATGAATGAAAATAATACTATTTCTTTCTTTTACTTTTTTCTTCATGTGTATGTTTGTCTGCATGCATGTAAGTGTATCACGCGTGTGCCTGGTACTTAAGGCCACACAAGGTCACTGGACCCCCTGGAACTAGAGTTACAGTTGGTTGTGAACTGCTTTGTAGGTACTAGGGACCCAGCATTGTTGCTCTGTAACATCTGTAAGTGCTCTTAAATGATGAGCCGTCTAGGATGGGGAGGGGACACCCATATAGAAAGGGAGGGGGAGGGGCTAGGGGGATGTTGGCCCGGAAACCGGGAAAGGGAATAACAATTGAAATGTAAATAAGAAATACCCAATTTAATAAAGATGGAGGGGGAAAAAATGATGAGCCGGCTCCCCAGACAGTCTGAATCCGAGACCTAGCCTAAAAGATTTAGCTGATTTGCTTTTCTCAAAGCTTAATTGTGATAGTAACAAAATATTCTTAAATTTTAGGTATTTTTGATTTTCTGATTCTTGGTCATAATTTGTAAAGTCACCAACATGCATAGATACGACTAGTTACAATTTTGTAAGATATCAAAGCTCTGTGTCAACTCAAAACTCATTTTATCGTGACCTTCATTGCATGGTATAAAAGTCCTTTAAGGTGTGCGAGGTGCAGGCCAGGACCCACAAGCCTTTAAAACTGAGGCTGTGCCACTTGAGTGACAGCTCATTCTCTTGTCTTTCCAGTGCTGTACATAAGTACACAGAAGAGGCGGATGTGAAGACGCCAGGAGAGAGGCACTGCTCTTCAGCGATGGATATATGATCACTCTTATGATCTTGGTGGCCTGTTTTTGTGGTGGCTGGTGGGGGTTTTGTTTTCTTTTGTTTTTTTAATTGACATCAGAATAAGATAGAGGTATTACATTACAGATTGAATCTTAAGCTTTTCACATTTGTTTCATTGCTTATTATTTCTGCCTGTACAGATGCTAAAATTAAAACAGTTTGTTTCTCAAGGATTGTTTTACCTCAGGTTGCAAGCAGTGTCATTTGTTGGTTGAGTACGCATCCAACTGACTAAGCGGTACATTCCGTGATCAAGCCGTCTGGAGGCTTCCCTTGTCTCTTTCCCTGCTCACTCGCCATCCATAACATTTAAAGCAGGTAGATGAAAACCTTCTAGGAAGTCGTGTGGTTTCAGCCTTGTGCTATAGAGAGACAAGAGGTCAGAAGTTGAGCTGTTGGTTTAGTCGCTGGTGCTGGTATCCCCACAAGGAGTGCAGCTCTGTAGACCCTGTGGGCTTGTACAGGTTGGCCACAGCAGGTGAGAAGGTTGTTTGGAATCCTCAAGCCGTCCTGCCGATCCTCCTGTGCAGTTCAACTCTTTATGTTAACTTGCTCCCTGACAAGAGTGTTGGCAGCAATGGTAGGTTACTCCAATCGAGGGGAGCTCAGCTGTCCCTCCGTCACTCTGGCCGTGCTTGAGGTGGTATAAGCGCAGAGTCCCCGACCTCGGTTTCCAGGTGCTGAGCTGCTTTCTGTTTTAGCAGGTGGTCCTGGAGAGTGGTATTCCGGAACAGGGTCGCTTGGCACAGGCAGAGCCTCCAGGTCATGTGACTCCTGCTAAGTGCGTTGTGCTGTCTGTAGAGATTGTGTTTGGGTGCTTCAGTTGCATGGACACTGGGGCTTTTCTTATCCCTCCTTCAATCTAAACAGAATCCCTGGCTCAGGAGGTGGGACAGTTTTGGAACAATTGCCTGGCTGAGGGAAGTAAGAGAGATGGGAAGCTAGGGAGGGAGGGAGGGCATACTTTCTGGAGAGGTGCATATATGCCATTTGTCTCGTTTAACTAGTAATCAGAAACAGTTAATAACTCAGGAAAGACAAAAAATGTTTTGTAAGGTTTGATGGTGTGCACACTGAAAATAAAACACTTTATCCTAAGCTTCAGTAATTCATCACTTCCTGACAGGGGCTTGAAAAGGGACCAGTGTGTAAGTACAAATCACCAATTTGCTCTTTTATAAATGGCTTCTTTAAAGGAGAAAATGGATGTCTCTCAGAGTGGAGCACACATGTTCTCATTTGTTTTTAGAGTGTGTGAGGCTGCCAGGTTACTGTGTCCCTTCATTCACTCACTCAGCCGCCCCTGAAAGCAGTTGTAGCATCCCCCACCAGTCTGTAGCATCCCGTCTTCGCTCATTTCTTCCCTGACCTCTCCTCCAGCATGTGGGCCTTTATTTCCCTCTTGCCATTTCTGGCTTAATAGCTCGACTGCAGAATGTTGTTTTCATCCATAGAACCGCTTTTAATCAAGACCGACTTTGGGAACTGCTACCGTTTTTATGGTAATAAAGAACCATATGCATCTGGACCAGCACATGTTGTCCCCTGTGCATACCTTCTTGTGATAGAATTCTGAAACAAATTGTAAATGCTAAAATTACTTTTCCTTAACTGTAGTCTCCTCATGGTCTGTGAATGGTTTTTGGTTGGATTGTAGCAAAGACAATTGTTCTAGGGTGAAAATTTTTTCACTTGAGTAAATACATTTTCCTTGTTCCTATGCTCCCAAACCATAGTTGCCACCATCTTTCTCCTGGACTATGACAAAACAGAATGTCTGACAGGAAACAGAACTTGTGCTTGGTTTCTAGACGATCTGCCTTCACATTTTGTTTTGGTCTGTGAGCTTTTCCTTGGCTAGTCTTGCAGGCTGAATCAATTCTTACTTCAAAGTGTTTATCCCAAACAGAGCCGTAGAGGAGCACAAATACAGATGGCGGCCATGCGGTTGGAACCGTGTTCTCCTTCAGCCTGCAGGGAGGATTCACATCTCAGCGTCTTGTCTGAGGCCATATGTAATGCACGCTAGGATTCCGAGATGCGACGGATAGCAAGTGCTTCAGGGGTTTCCTCAAGGTCGAACCAGCAGCATCGCCCTGGAGGCTCCAGCCAACTTCATTAGACACGAGCTCAGGGAAGACTGTGGTGTTCACAGTGGCTCCCGTGTGACGCATTCCAGGAGCCAGTCTGTCCCCTCACTGAGACTGGAGACATGCCCACCTTTAAAGTGCCTTCTGCTTTGAGAGAAGATGCTGGTCCAGAGTATTGGCTTGCTGCTGTTGTGGGAAGATCTCAACCATGCTGTAGTCTTGGCATTCTCACAGCCAGTCTACAGTTGCTAAGTTTTGTTTGTTTTTCCTGCCCCAAAACAACTATTGGTGAAAAGAAGACAAACTTTGGCTTTCCCCTCACCTGACCTTCAACCCACCCTAGTCTAATAAGGTGGCTTCTGACACCAGTGAGCCCACTTCTAAGATTACAAGGCTAGGTGTGGTCTGATCTGAATATCTAGCAGTGGCTTTAATCCCTGTAGCTGCTGCCTTTTCTACTGGATGTGGCAAGGCAGCCATGAGGGCGTCCGTTGACCAGCCAGCCATGACTCCACTGAAGTCTTGCCTAAAGGTCAGGATGGACGTATGCATCCCTGTGTACAGGGCAAGAGACAGCCCCAAATGATGCTTACTTTGTCCTCCGCTTGCTTAGTGTCTTAGTTGGGTTTTACTGCTGTGCACAGACACCATGACCAAGGCACCTCTTAAAAGGACAGCATTTTCTTGGGGCTGGCTTACAGCTTCAGAGGTTCAGTCTATTATCAAGGTGGGAGCATGGCAGCATCCAGATAGGCATGGTGCAGGCAGAGCCGAGAGTTCTACCTCTTCATCTGAAGGCTGACCTTCTGGCAACTAGGACAAGGGTCTTAGAGCCCACAACCTCAGTGACACACAGCCTGGCCACACCTACAAATAGTGCCACTCCCTGGGCCAAACATATTCAAACCACCACATTTTCTTTCTTGAAAAGTTAGTGGCGGTAACTAGGGAGGGGATTTGAAGAAACATCAGCCCCCGTTGAATGGCAGCTGTGGGCAGGATCTATGTGATACCCTAATTAGTAAATGAGACACTACCCACTATGCACGATGGGGTTCACTTGCAAGTCTGGCTATTTATGGGAGAAAGTATGCCACACTGTCTTTAGATGGGACAGGATTTTGAAAATAGTTTATTAATGCATTTGGTGTCTCAGCTGTGTTCATACCTTAAAATTTCAGATGAACTTGGAACTGGAAAACCTTGAGATCTGACTATTTCCATCTATTTGTTGATGGATCTGTTGGCTTCCTGTTTTTACACATTTTTATCTATCCAGCAAAAGCCAGATTTTCTGATTTAACTAAATTGCCATGCTCTCTGCACCCCACCCTTTTACTCTCCAGTCTGAATGCCATCATCTGCAGCATTGAAGGATTTTATTTTCTTGGTGTAGTAGTTTGATGTCTGTACAGCATACAGAAATGTAAGCATTTTAGAACTTTAAAAAAATCATTCAACATTTGAACAATTAAGATAGATCAGTTTTCAATGCTTGCTTTACAGAACTGGTCAAGTCCATGTGGACTCCAGTTAATCCAAGCCTTCTAATGGAAATGATTCTGGTGTGTTTGGAAAACATACACACACACACACACACACACACACACACACACACACACACACACACACACCTGGGTTAAAGGAGGACTTTGTGAAAGCCTACATAAAATAATTTCAGAGAAATGGGTTTATTACCACAAACTTCATGTGTTAGTCCAAACACTACTCTGTGCTTCTGTCCGAAGCCCTATCAAAATTGCAACGAAGAGGAAAAGCTAAGGGTGTTGTGAACTGCTGAGTAAATGATGGCAGGACAGAACAGGACAGGACAGCTTCCCCTCCCGACTGGTGTCATAGACAGTTTCCAAATCCTAAAAGTCTGAAACAAGTCAGAGGAGCCCATAGGTAAAGCTCTCCTTGTGGACACGGCGAGAGTGTTGAGTCAGTCCCTAGCTCTTGTGATTTTGCTTAGACTTGATGTCACTTGCTTCTGTATCCTATTAGCCAAGCAAGTTGCATGGTCATGATTTAAGTTTTTCCAGAAAAATAGGATCCTTTCATGTACACAGAAAACCAAAATCCCAGCAGAGATTGGTTAAACTGTGTGTGTGTATCAATCATACTTCTCCGTGGAAACGGGGTGATATGCAGAGAGCTGTGTGAAGGAAGTAACATTCCGGCACTGTCAGGGTTGCAGTTTGAGCCTGCAGTTATTCTGTTAGATACTCCTGTTTGTCTAAGGTCAGTCTTATTATTAAAACCTTCAGCTGGTTGGATGAAGCCCAGTGGCAAGGTAAAGAAAGATATGTAGGCTGTTAGTTCAGTCTTTTTACTAAAGTGTTAATCTCATTTAGAAAATACTCAGACAGGGTAGTGTTTGACCACACAGCCCATTTATCACAAAATCAGCCATGTGTTAACTGTATCCTTTGCCTTATCAGTGTCCTTAGCAGCCCTCTATGAAACGTATAGAAGCAGAGTCGGTGAGATTTTTATTGCATTGAAAAGGGAATCTTTTAAGACTGAGTTCGTGAGACCCGTGTCCCTGATGTCTTACTTAATCAGAACAACGACAGATAGTGGCGGCTCTTTCAAGGCCTCAGAAGCGGGGTCTGTCTGGGTGGATTGGTTATGCCAGGTTGGCTTGCAGAATTCCAGGCTAATGCATTTCTAGATTTCAATACATCAATATATTGGGTAAAGCCAATATATCTTCTACCCACAGTGTAGGTGGGTGGTAATGGAACTTTCAGTCTGCCTTACTGTTAAACGTGTTTCAAAGGTGTGGATTGTGTAACATCGGAACAGTCTATGCGTTGGGTTTCTATGGCTTGGTTTTTAGGCATCCAAAACCCCTTGCGTGTGTCTTTACCCGGAGAATGAATATGCAGGCTCATTCAGAATGGTGCAGTCATTAGGACTGGACTCACAGTTTGCTTGTTTCCTTCTGGCTATGAGATCTTTGGTGGTGTCTCGCTTCAGACCCACTTGTAAAGGGGATTTTGATTCCTTTAGAAACACAGAAATATAAGAATATGTTTGGGGTTTAATCCCAGGTGTAGGATATGGGGCTGCTTCAGATCGTCTGTAGCAGCTGACTAGTTTTCCTTGTGCCTGGCAGGGGTGTGATTTTGCCAGCAGCAGATAGTTTCTGCAAGTGTATGACATGTGGAATTCTGGGCATTTTTCCGAGGGCAAATAAATGCTAAGGCATCAAGAGGTGTGGTTTGTTGTTGGCTGGTCGCCCTTGGTTGTTCCTTGAGGTTTGTTAACTGGTTGTGCCCAAAGAAGAAATTAGATATCCTGACAGTGAAGATCAGACGTGCCCCAAGGAACTCCCCAGCTAGGAGGAGTATTCTAACGATAATGTTCCCCTTTCCTTTCCGTTCTTTGTTCTCTCCTGTCTATAGTTAGGGCTTTGAAAGGGTGGAGAAGAGTGAATGAAAGAACAACCCCACAAAGAGTGACACCCGTTCACTCCAGATCGCTAGCATGGGCGTGGGTGCTTGCAAGGTGTTTTTTCCAGCATCTCAGCAGAGAGCAGTAGAGGAGCAGCGTGGGGATCAACACTTCTACACATGCATACACTCTGATGCCAGCAGAACTAATCCTGTGTCCTCCCTTCATGGTCACTAAGAACTTTTGTCAGATGAAGAAACTTGAGGAAAAATTGTCAGGATAATCTGGGGAGTTACTACAGTCAGAAAAACCACACTTGAATGCTGGGTTCCTTCGTTTCTATCAATAAATCAATTTTCTTTCCTCCTATTCATGGAGCAGAAAAAAATGCCAAGATGTACACGTAAGCTGCTGTCCTTCACGTTGAGAGATGATGCAGCAGTCTGTTCCTGCGGTGTTCACAGAGGAACAGCAGTAAGCCTTTTGACCCCAGGCCAAAGGAGAAACCTGCCCCCCAGCTTGTGGCTACAGGCACTACTTGCAGACTGTTGGCTTTTGAAATGTCCATCTTTTAAAGTGTTTTTCCTTTCTAGAATCTTCCAGTTCCAGTTACTGTTCACCAGTTCTCTCAGCAGAGGGTGAGCAACTTGAGGCAGTACACTGCAGAGCGGAGACAGGCCGGGTCCTGCCTCCTTCCCCCAAGCCCAACGCTAGCTCCATTTGTTCTGTAAAACAGACACTTTTGTTCAGATGTGTAAGGGCAACTAGAGGTAAGATGCCTCATCTAAATCCGAAGTGGCCACCAAAGGCCGCGTGAGAAAGGCTTGGTCACCAGCTTACTATTGGGAGGTACTGGGACTTTTTAGGAGGTGGGGCTTATTAGGTTTTAAGTCATTAGGACATGGTTTTGAAGAGTGGGTTAAAATTCCTTCCCTTCCCTTGTGTTTCTTTGCTTCTTGGCTTTGCTTTCTATGATGTTTTGCCTCACCAGAAGCCCAAAGCAATAGAACCACCTGATCATGGACTGGAAAAACTGAGAAGAAAAATGGGGCATCTTACTAAGTTGATTCTTCTCAAGTGTTTTGTCAATGTGAGAAAGAGCTGACTCCTGTCACGTGACCTCCTCCCTACCCACCGCCCCCACTCTGCCATAATGCCTGTGCTGGGGTGTGCTCTTATCCCGTGTCCACGCTTCCAGTTGTGCATTTACTTCCAACCAGGCCATGCTGTGTGTTTTGCCAGTACATCTTATTTTGTGTTTTAGTTACAGTTTCTCATTTGATCTCATATTTTTTCAACACATTTAAGAAACATTTGAAATAGAAAAAGTGTTGGAGGGAGGCAGAGTAACAGCAAAGAGGGGAGATGAATGGAAAGTTTGTAAGCTTTTTCAGATCTAGTTCCAGTGAACAAACTATACCTATTTATTTGTGGTTCAGTACAGAGATTTAAGAGAACATGCTAATTCTAATCATTGCAAATTATATTGGAAAATGTAGTCAAAACCATCTTCCTTCAATTCAAAATGAGTATGTGAATCAGTCCTGACTCATGTTTTCTAGGTGGTTAGCAGATATAAATATGGTTTCGTATACGATATCACAATAAAATCCTTCCATTTTACAAATTAAAAAAAAAGAAAAGAAAAAATGTTCATTGAATCTGATCATTTTGTAAACTGAGGAAGATCCTGTGATGTCAAGGTGTAAACAGCCCTGACCCAGTGACCTACTAATTTCCATGTAAAGAGAAAGAGTGAAACATGTAGTTGAAGAAACAGTTCAGGGCGGGAGGTGTAGCTCAGTTGGCTGGGTGCTAACAGCATGGGTTTGACCCCAGGAACAACACACACACCAGGTAAGAAATCGGGAGACTCTCCTCCCCAATTGAGCTATGCTTTTCTGAGCAAACATCATCTGTCTCTTCAGAGAAGTGGAATTAGTTTAAGCCAGTAGGAAACCAGCTGAAATAATGACGTCAGATGCAAGCTCTGCCCTTATTAAAAACCAGTGCAGTCATCAATAGGAGTCCTGCAACTGCCAGCTATTCTTTAGGGAAACCCATGTCCTCCCTCTTCCCACTCTGTTTCGTGGGCGAGCCCAGATAACCAGCTCCTACACCAAATCCATAGTCCCCATACCTCTCCCCACCCCTTCCTGTATCGCGTATCCTTCTCCAGGTTGCCTCTGTTGTGAATGTCATTTCTAGCTGTTACTTAAACACTAGGGATTGGACCCAGGGACTTGCATATGCTGTACAAACACTACTGCCAAGCTAAACCCCCAAGCCTTGTATTGTGTTATTGGGCTAGCTGTTCTTCAAGCTTCCTATGAGGGTAAGGACATGTTCCCACACCAGAGCGCTACTGAGTGGTACAGGGGAAGGGGGGTGCTGCTTTAAAGAGTGACTGGAAGTGTTCTCTCCTGTTAGGTGTGTATATGCCAGAGTTTACATCTAGGGCTGAGGACGCACTGCTAAGATAATAGAAGAAACACCAAGGATGGCTGCTACTGGGCTGGGGGTGCAGATAGGGGGGTGCCATCTCATCAATGAGTTCAGTGCAAGAAGTGTCCCGAGGGGCTTGTCTATGTCAGTACTTGGCCCCTAGCTTTGAAGAGGTTGTAGGAAGGTCCCTGGAGAATGGTAATATCCAGTCTCTGCTTCCTGAGTGGTGGTGCTACAAAGCTAAGACCGTGAAGGTAAAGACGTTTCCTAGGCTCTCACACTGGAACCCTTCCTTCTCTTGGGTGTAACATCACAGTACGTGGGCAAGTGACAGGAATTGGGGAGAGGAAGTTAACTGCCATCTTGGTGTGCTGACCAGAGCTAAAATAAATGTAAAGTAGCCATGCACGTGTGTACCACAGCCCTTATGGAAACAGGTGTCAAAAGGCTCAAGAGTAGTTCTGTGAGGTCTCATCCTGTCTGTATACAGCCTTTAGAGAGAAAACTCTTGGAGGGATTTTTTTGGTTGCTTAATTTTTTGAAGTACACATGTTCAATTTGGTTACTTCGCATAAGAGCCTAATAGGCCTCTTATGGTCCTACGAGTGAGAAGATGCACACTAGGAGAAAGCAACTTGTTACATACCATGTCAGCGGGGGAGGACCAAGGCAGGTCATTCACACCGTCTGCTCTCAGGGCCAAGAAGGCCGGTGGGTACAACGTGAGCTGAGGCTTTTCAGAACCTGGACAACGGAGACAGGTAGGTGCCTTTGTGACTGAAATTAGCTAGATGCTCACAGACACTGGAAAGGCTGGGCTTGTGTTTGATTTTCTTCCAAACATTCCTGGGTGAAGAACAATGTGCCTCACTGCAGACTTCTCCAGGTTAACTCAGGTCTGGTGGCACAGATGGCTTAGCACATAAAACAACCTACAGGTGACACAGAAGCCTGTGAATGGGTGGGGAGGAGGGGGACATGAGGGAACAATAGACCAGTCACAAATGAGGTTAAAATCTTGAAATGGGCTCTGAAGTGAGGGTTGGGGGGAAGGCTTGGGATCAAAGGTGTGTGCCACCATGACTGACTAACACAAAGGGTTTAGACAGGTTTAGACAAACCACAGAATGTTTGTCCTGGTAAGTGTCTAGAGCATTTAAGTGGGAGGGTAGCCTAATGTGTAGCATCGCTGTTGTCTCCGGACAGCTCACAGCTGCCTGTAACTCCAGCCCCAGGGAACCCATGACGTCCTTCCCGGACCTCTGCAGGACCACCGTTCACATTCACATCCCCACACAGATACTCATAATTAAAAATCAACAAACCTTCTAAAAAGAGAAGGCAGCATAAGAACAAAAGCAGTAATCTGAAGCCAAAATGTTGTGATTCCGAGTCTGGAGGTTGTTTTCCAAGAAGCTACATTATACTGCTCGGAGAACCACAACTGTTTCCTATGCTGCTGGATGGAGCTCTTGGCGTGGATGGTTGTTTCCTAGTCTGGTGTACGTCGTCCTGTAGTACAGTGTGGGAAGTTCAATCATCCTAGTAGGCAAAAGTCTGTACTAAAAAGATTCGATAGAAAAAAAGCCCCGTGTCAAATGGAGTAACTTTTGGTGTTTTCTTGTGGTGGTTGAAAAACATGAAAGCCACTGCGCTTTTCCATTGCTTACTTAACAGACCCTGTGGGAAGGAAGCCTGGGGTGTCTGTTTTGTCTTTGTTCAGTCCATCTTCCAGGAAACTTAATGTTTTTAATGTTAAACTTCCATCTATCCGATCCTAGCTTGAACATATTGGTCATGCCTCAGCCCTGACACATGCTGGGTGTATTATCATTGCTCAAGTCAACTTGTGTACTTTTTAAAATATATTTTTTATTCTGTGTGTATGAATATTGGTCTGCTATATATGTATGTGTGCCATGTGTATACCTGGTACCCATGGAGGCCAGAGAGGATATCAGATCCTCTGGAGCTGGAAGAGTTTGCGTGTGTGTGTGTGTGTGTGTGTGTGTGTGTGTGTGTGTGTGTGTGTGCGTGCGTGAGCATCTGAGTGTGTACATGAGCAGACATGCTCCTGTTGAGGAAGGAGGCTGTGGGTATGCTGCCATGTGGGTGCTAGGAACCAAATCCCAGACCTCTTTAAGAATAGCTAGTGTTTTAACTGCTGGGCCATCTCTCTAGTACCCACTGGGTGTCTTTTATCTAAAGGCTGTTTCTAAAAGTGGAAATATTATTAATAAGACAGTGATGTTTTACAAATATTATTATTGTAAGACCAATTTTATTTTCTCACATTTATTTACTTATGCAGCTGGTTAAGAGCACAGATGACTCTTAGAGATTGCCTGGGTTTGAGAAGACCTCAGTTTGGTTCCCAGCATATGCATCAGGTGACTCACAACCATTGTGATTCCACCCCCAAGTGAATCTGACATGTCTGGCCTCTATAGGACCCACATGTACTCACACATACAGGATCCACACACACAGACGACATAATTTAAAATTATAAATATAAAATATTACTTATTTTGTGGTACTAGGGATTGAATCCGGGACCTTTCAGAAAGTAAGCAAATGTTTTGCTCCCCCAAATACACTCTAAACCCAGTAATTTAATAATTTAATTTTTTAAAGAGAGAAGGCACTTTTTTTTTTTTTTGAGAAGGCATGTGCTAGGGCAGTGAGGCGGGAGTGGGTTGGTAGGTAGAGGAGGAACAGCCTCATAGAAGCAGGGGGTGGGAGTGGGAAAGGATAGGGGGTTTGCGAAGGGGAAACCAAGAAGGGGGACAACATTTGAAATGTAAATAAATAAAATAACCAATTTTAAAAAGCTCTGAAGATTTTGCAAATGCTATACTTTATGATCTCCACGTTTACTGTGGGCAAGCCTAATTTTTTTTTCCCTGTCAGGCATTCAGTTCTTGGAGGACACTGCCACAAACATTCTTCCTTCAGGAAGACACTCCTCAAACTCGCTTCCAAAATGCTCAGTGTGGAGTTTGTAAACCACGTGGTCCATGTTTGCGCATGCCCTGCAGATTGCGCATGCTCACTCTGCTCCGTTTCCAGGGGGCTGTATAAGAAATCACTTGCAAGCAATGAAGGAAGCTGTGCTAGGCAGAAGAGTTTATTGATAAACTCTTTGGTTTTTAGTGGTGAAGTTCTCCACCTGACATGGGAATAAAGTATGGTGTCCAGAATCTAGGTCCAGGGCGAACCCTTGACCTAGATAGAACACAAAGGAACGACAGACTCTTACTCAGAAGACAAGAATACACTTAAAAACTTTTGTTTGTTTTTGTTGTTTTATAGCCTGTTCTCAGCTTAAAACCAAAGTCTCTCTCCTTCTCCCACACTCACCCTCTCCTTCCCTCCCTCTCCCCCCCCCACTTCTCTTTCCTTCTTTGATGGTGAAGCCATCTCCTCCATTTTGAGTTTCTCCCCCACCTCCCGACCTAAGAAAAGCATTTAACATTTGTCCTTGTTTAATTTCATCTTGTTAGATTCAGCTCATTGCTCAGGTATGTCAAGACCATTTTTTATCATTAATCTGTCACTCAGTTACACGTCTAGTCGGCCTAGTGTCTGGCTAGGCCAAGGCTGCATCCCTGCCACATCTTCTTTACTCACTGAGGGACTTCAGAGAACCCCATGCAAGCCATGAGATGAAGCTGACAGCCACCATCCTGCTGGAGAGGCCTCCCAGTCAGCTCACAGTTTATCCAGTTACCCTGACATCCTTTTAGTCCATTGTTCCTTGTAGACCCCTAAAGGTACTGACAAGTAGGCTGCCAGTGAAGTTTGCTATGCTGCCAGAAAGCTCGGACCCTGGGCCAATCCTCCATTTTTCATGGATCTCAACCGTGTGTGTGTGTGTGTGTGTGTGTGTGTGTGTGTGTGTGTGTGTGTGTGTGTGTGTGTGTGTGTGCGCGCGCGCGCGCACATGCACATATATTATTTATATAATTATGTATTATATATAATAAAATAAGGGATCGCTCCCATATATACATATATAGTAGGAATATTTATATAATTATGTCTTACATATAATAAAAACAAGGGATGGCTCAGCATCACAGATGTTTAATTATGAGGACCACAGTTTAGATCTCAACACGCACATAACAATGAGCCAGGCATCCAGCACGGCTTGTAATTCTGGTTTGAAGGAAGGCAGATCCAGAGGGATTGCTGAGGCTTGCTGGCTTCCAGCCTGGCTGAGAAAATGCAAGGCCTGAAGTTAAGGAGAGACACCGCCTCAAAGGAAAGGCGGAGACTGAGAGAAGAGAACACTTAATGCCGTGTCTGGCCTCCATGTACACACACACACCCCTCCCCTCTGGTCTCCATGTGCGTGTGCATCATTCCCCCACCCCACGGTGGAGTAGCACCCCACAGACATCCCCCACAGTGGAGTAGTGCCCCAGCAGCCAAAGAACTCAGCTGTCTTCTTTACCTCCTTAGATCCTCAGTACCCTGGGTTGGGTGATGCTTACTTACACCAGGGTGGGCCAAGTGCTTGCTAGAACCACCAGTTCAAAGTCAGTTCTCTCATAACACTGTCTCAGACACACCCAGAAATAATGTTTAATCAGTCTCCTGCCATCCTAAGGTTTGTGAGGTTGACACAGTAAATTCACAAAATTCAAAAAAGCTTTAAGCAAACAACAACAAAAACTTAGGACTGTGTCTATAATCCTAGCATTTGGGAGGCTGAGACAAGAGGGTCATAGTATATAGGCCAGCCTGGGCTACATAGTGAGTGAGACCCTCTCTCAAAAAACAATGATAAATAGATCAAAGACAAAATCAAGAAATTTGAAAAAATAATTTTTATACTATGCATACCTTTAATTAATTTGAGTATACAAAGTCTTAACTTGGGACCTCTCTCTGCCTTCTTCATTTCAAGTAGTCTAATTTCTTCATGCCTCACAGAAAAGCAGAGCATGCTAGCACAGCCCTATTGGGATTTGGGGTAATATTTTTCTGCCTAATTACAAATCCTTCAGTGCACACATGAATCAAGCTTTGGAAGGAAATACAGGTGCTCTGATGGGAGGAACCCCACCCTTGAGGAATATTGCTGCTCCCTGGCCTCTTGAGGGAAGGGAGCAAACCATCAGGAGGCTTGGTGCAAAGGCACCAGTAAGGTTGTATTCCTGACTTGGTCTGTGAAAACTTAGTTAAGCCCTCAAGGTTGCCCTGTCATGTGAACAGAGAGGCTGCAGTCTTAGATCTTTTTCAAAGCCTACCTTAACTACGGTTCTTAAACACTTCAACCTTCCTTCCAGAAAGAAAGGTGTTAGGGTAGAAATCTTGGCTCGCATCCGGACAAACCACACCAGGCCAACACAATTCCATGTGGAGAGGTCTAATGAAAGGACGAGACAAGAGAGAGGGACAGGGATAAGAGAGAGAGAGAGAGAGAGAGAGAGAGAGAGAGAGAGAGAGAGAGAGAGAGAGAGAGGAGGAGGAGGAGGAGGAGGAGGAGGAGGAGGAGGAGGAGGAGGAGGCTGGCCATGAGCATGTGGAGAGAAGGGAGGAGGGGAACAGAAGAGAAGGGACAAAGGGGGAAGAGGGCAAGAGCAAGAGAGTGAGGAGGGGGCCAAGCAGCCCTTTTATAGCATCAGGCATACCTGGATGTTAACAGGTAACTGTGGGGGTGAAGCTTAGACAGAAAGGAAGTTAACAGGAAAAGGGAGTTATGGTCCTGTTTTGAAGTAGTTCTTTGGAGTGATTCCAATCTTCGATGTCAGGATATCAGCAGTCTAGTCCGATAGCAAACACCAAACACAAATCCATAGTTTGATCCAACAGAAACTGTAAATTGGCACGAGTCAGTGGAAGCAGCAAGAATCAACCGGAATACCACGAGAAGTTCTCTAGTGCATGAAGTGGAAATTTTTGGTTTCTTTGGAGACTCAGTTGTGTCCTGTGATGTTTTTCTGGAAACTGTCTTATGAGAAGATGTTTTGCTGTAACAGACACATGGTGTTTTCTGAAAACAACCTGGAAAAGGGGCATGTGTTGTTTTGCTAGAGAAGATGGTTGAGAGAACACAAGATGTTTGGAAAGGGTGTAAATATAACCCAACAGACAGTGGACTACGCTGGCATATTGGTTCACCTTGCTGGTCTTCCTTGGTTTTTGCTGATTACCGTTTGTCATCACTTCATAGAGAGAAACTCACCAAAGAACTTACGGTGGTATTCTAGTGGCTTTTTGAGGCTTCTGCAGACTCAGGCTGATTGACAGAACCTCACGGTTTCTTCTGGATTGGACAGCCATTTCTGGTTCGTGAATGGTGTTTGCAAGTGTCTTGAGCTACTGTCACTAATTCGTGTTAACTGCCAACAATGCAGACTGGATTCCCCCCAAAGAACCATTTCTAGACAGGTCCACATCCTCCTTTGTCCTCTAAATCCTTCCTTCCCACTACCTCTGGTGGGTGATGGGCTGGAAGGGAGGTTAAAGCATTTAAGCACACGTATTAAAGTAGGCTTTGAAAATAGAAGCCTACGGGTGCATTTCTCTCTACAAAGTTGAAGCCCTGGGAAGCCCCTCAAAGCCCAGCAAAGTGTTGCAAGGTGTAGCAGCACAAAAGAGTCCTCTCACTGTTTGTGGGGTCATATCATGTTCTTTCTAAACATCATGTGACCTCTCACTTGTCTGCTTTAGCAATATGTCCTCTCACAAGAAAGCTTCCAGAGAAATATGACTTGACACAACTAAGTTTTCCAAAGAAACCAGAAATTCCTACTTCAGGAGGTAGCCTGAAAAAGTCAGTTTATCCTTCCAGTTTCCTGATTGCTGTCATGGCTCAGAGCAAATGATTACTTTTTTCTTTTTAAGTTTAGCAAGCTCATGAGGATGGCCCATACTAATGAGCTAGGGTTGTGCTCATAGGACCCACGGGATTCACTGTCACAGCCACTGTCCGAGAGCTTATCTGAGTCGCTGACAGTGAGGTGAGGTGGTGCATTTCAGGGTGCTGAGGCTCTGCCAGGAGGGTCAATCCACCTGCCCGACACAGGACGTCAGCAAGGAGGCTTGCCAGTTTTAACGTCTGTGTGGTGGAGGGCTGTGAAATAACCAGGCCTGAGGCTGGTTTGGGACCACTATGGCCCGGAGTTTAGGTCACAAAACAAAACAAAAGGAGGAATTTGTCCCGAGGAAACAGCCTGTGGAAGGGAACCAGAGAATCGTTTGGAACTTGCTACTCAGAGTTGCCTAACAAACATGGTTCCTTGTTTTCCTTTTCTCTGTATAATATCTGGTTGTGTGTTTCTGCATCTGCCCTCATCTGATTCCCGAGCAAGGCTTTCTGACGATGACTGGAGAAGGCACTGATTTATGAGTTCCGCGCAGGATATCATTTGGAGTGTATTTTATTGATTTTTCTTTCTTGTTTTTTAGACCAGTAGAGTTTGGTTTTACCCCGAGTTTCTGTGATACCTACTCTCTCATTCTTGGTGGCCCAAGCAGTGTCAGTCATGGGTTCCTTCTTGTGGAGTGGGCCATAGATCAAATCAGACATTTGTTGGCCACTCCTGAAACACATTCTGCGCCACCAATGCCCCAGCACATCTTGTAGGCAGGACAGATTGTAGGTCGAAGGTTTTGTGGCTGGGTTGGTGTCCGTGTTTCTCTTTCAGTGGTCTGCAGAGCACCATCCTGCAAAGAGAGACTGAAACATAGGGACGAGAGCTCCACTTAAGCACCAGCCTGATGTCTCCACGCTCAATGAGTTGTGTGGTGTCGTCTTCTGCAGTGGGACCCAGTGTGCTGAGAGCGGCCTTTGTCTTGGCAATCAATTGCCTGGGTCAATTCAGGATTTCCATGGGATCCCCTTGGCCAACAACTCAACTGAGTGTGCCCTGCTCTCACCTCTGGGAGCCTTGCCTGGCTACAGAGATGACAGTAGACAGTTGGGACTCTGTACCCCATTACCAGGAGTCCTCACTAGGGTCACCTTCATAGATTCCAGGGAGTTTCCACTGCACCAGGTTTCCACACCATTCCAGGCATCTATCTTTCCCTGTACTTTCTCCCTCCACCCATCTCCCTACATCTGATCCCTGCCAACTTCTCACATCCCCACCCACTCCTAGTCTACCCATAAAATATACTTTATCTCTCAGGGAGAGACATGTACATACACCCCAGGGCCCTCCTCTTTACCTAACTTCCCAGGGTCTACAGATTACAGCTTGGTTATCATTTACTTAACAGTTAATAACCTCTTATAAGTGAATACATATTTATCTTTCTGGGTCTTGGATATTTCACTCAGGATAATTTTTTTTTCTGGTCCCATCTATTTACCTGCCAATTTCATGATGTCACTTTTTAGCAGCTGAGTAATACTCCATTGTGCAAATATACCACATTTTCCTTATCCATTCTAATATTGAGTGAACTCTGAGTTGTCTCTCTAGTTTCTGGTTATTGTCAATATGTCACGATGAACATAGCTGAGCAGGTGTCCTTGTGATAGGCTGGACTGTCCTTTGGAAACACCCAAGAATGGTATAGCTGAGTCTTGAGGTAGACGGATTCCCATCTTTCTAAGGAACTGCCGTATTAATTTCCATAGTGGGTGTACAAGTTTGCACTCCCACCAACAGTGGAGGAGTGTTCCCCTTTCTCCACATCCTCACCAGCATGAGATGTTACTCGTGTTAGTGATCTTACCCATTTGACAGGTGTCAGATGGACTGCCAAAGTAGTTTTCATTTGTGTTTTCCTGATGGCTAAGGATGTTGAACATTTCTGCAAGTGTTTCTCATCCATTTGAAATGCCTCTGTTGAGAATTCTCAGTTTAGATCTGTTCCCTCATTATTTGATTGAATTGTCTGTTCTGTTTTGTTTTGATTTGCTATCTACTTTCTTGTTTTTTTCTTAATATACTTTGGATATCAGTCCTTTAATTGAAGTGGAATTGAAGTGGAAGTAAACATCTCTTCTTATTCTGTGGGCTACCATTTTGTCCTATAGGCAGTATCGCTGGTCTTACAGAAGCTTTTCACTTTAATGAAGTCCCATTTATTATTTATCTTAATGCCCGTGCTATCAGTGCTCTGTTCAGAAAGTCGTCTCCTCTAGCGGTGAGTTCAAGGCTAAACCCCACTTTCTCTTTGTTAAGTTCTGTATAGCTCGTCTTATGATGAGGTCTTTGATCTACTTGGTCTTGAGTTTTGTGCAGGGTGATAAATATGGATCTATTTGCCCTCTTCCATGCCAACACCCAGTTTGACCAGCACCATTTGTTGAAGATGCTTTCTTTCCAATGTATAATTTTGACTTCTTTATCAAAAGCAGATGTTCATAGGTGTGTGGTTTTACATCTGGCTCTTCAACTTGATTCCATTGATCAGCATGTTCCTGTTTTTATGCCAATACCTTATAGCTTGTATTACTATTGCTCTGTAGTACAACTTTAAATCAGAAATTGTGAGACCTCTAATAGTTGTTTTATTGTTCAGGATTGTTTTAGCTATCCTGGTTTTTTCTTTCCTTATGAAGTTGAGAAGTGTCCTTTTAAGATCTGTAAAGAATTGTGTTGGAATTTTGATGGGGATTGTATTGACTCTGTGCATTGCTTTTGGTAGGATAGTCATTTTTTATTATGTTAATCCTATTGATCCATGAGTGTGGAAGATATTTTGATCTTCTGATAGCTTCTTCAATTTCTTTCTTTAAAGACTTGAAGTTTCTATCATATGGGTCTTTCACTTACTTGGTTAGAATTACTCCCAAAGATATTTTTATATTATTTAAGGTTATTGTGAAGAGTGTTGTTTCCTGGTCTCTTTCTCAGTTCATTTGTCATTGTGTATAATAGGAGGAGGGCCACTGATTTTTTTTAAGTTAATCTTTATCCACCTACTGTGCTCAAAGTATTTAACAGCTGTAAGAGTTCTCTGGTAGAATTATGGGGGTCACTTACATATACTATCATATCAGCTGCAAATATCAATACTTTGACTTCTTGCCAATCTATATCCCCTTGATATTCTTTAGTTATCCTATTGATCTGTCTAGAACTTCAAGTACTATATTGAAGAGATAGGGAGAGAGTACCCACCTTTGTCTTGTCCCTGATTTTAGTAGAATTGCTTTAAGTTTTTCTCCATTTAATTTGATGTTGGCTATCAGATTGCTGTAAATTGCATCTATTATGTTTAGGTATGGTCCTTGTATCCCTGATCACTTCAAGAATTTTATTGTGAAGAAGTGCTGGACTTTGTCAAAGGCTTTTTCAGCATCTAATGAGATGATCGTATTTTTTCCAGTTTGTTTATACGGTTGATTACATTGAGAGATTTTTTTCTTATATGTTGAACCATTCCTGTATCTCTGGAATGAAGCCTACTTGATCATGGTTGATGATCTTTTTGATGTGTTCTTTTAAGCAGCTTGCAATTATTTTATTGAGTGTTTTTGCACCTATGTTCATAAGGGATATTGGTCTATAATTCTCTTCCTTTGCTGAGTCTTTATGTGGTTTGGGTATCAGGATAATTGTGACCTCATAAAATGAATTTGGTAGTGTTCCTGCTGCTTCTATTTTGTAGAATAATTTAAGGAATGTTGGCGTTGACTCTTCTTTGAAGGTTTGGTAGAATTCCTTGCTAAAACTGTCTGGTCCTGGACTTCTTTTGGCTGGGAGACTTGCAATGACTGCTTCTGTTTCACTTGGGACTATAGGTGTATTTAAATTGCTTATCTGATCTTGATTTAACTTTGGTAAGTGGTATCTATTAAGACAATTATTCATTTAAAAAATACTTTTCCATTTTAGTGGAGTACGAGATTTTAGGGTATGTCCTTATGATTCTCTGGATTTTCCTTGGTGTCCGTTGTACTATCCCCCTTTCATTTCTGGTCCTGTTAATTTGGGTATGCTCTCTCCGCCTTTCAGGCAGTTTGCATAAGGGTTTGTTTATCTTGTTGATTTTCTCAAAGAACCAAGGCTGTTTCATTGATTCTTTTTATTCTCTTTGTTTCTATTTTATTGATTTCATTCTTCAGCTTGACTATTTCTTGCTGTCTACTCCTCTTGGGTGTGATTACTTCTTTTTGTTCTTGCTTTCTGGTGTGCTGTTAAAATTGCTAGTATAAAATCCATTTTTTAAATGTAGACACTTCATACCTACATAAACTTTTCTCTTAGTGCCACTTTTATTGTGTTCCGAACATTTGAGTATGCTGTGTACTTGTTTTCATTGACTTCTAGAAAGTCTTTAATTTCTTTCTTTATTTCTTGACCCATTTGTCATTCACTAGAGATCTGTTCAGTTTCTGTGAGTTTATAAACTTTCTGTTGTCTCTCTTGTTGTTGATATCTAGCTTTAATCTGTGGTGGTCTGATAGGATGCAGGGAGTTACTTCAATTTTCTTGCGTCTTTTGAGACTTGTTTTGTGTTCTGGTATGCGGTCAATTTTAGAAAAAGTTCCATGAAATACAGGTGAAATGTTCTATAAATATCTGTTAGGTTCATTTGGTTTATAAAGTTTGTTAGCTCCAGTATTTCTGTTTAGAATTGTCTGAATGACCTATCCATTGGTGAAGAGAGAGTTTTGAAAGTTTTGCTGGGTATAGTAATCTGGGCAGGTATCTGTGGTCTCTTAGTGTCTGCAGCATATCTGTCAAGGCCTTTTTAGAATCTCCATTGAGAAGTTACATAATTGTAATAGTTTGCCTTTACATGTTATTTGGTCTTTTCTCCTTGCAGCTTTTTAACATTCTTTCTTTTTCTTTTTCTTTCTTTATTATGTGATAATAATATCAATAATAAGACTTTCTTTTTTAGTCTAATCTGTTTGGTATTTTTGTAAGCTTCTTGTACATTTATAAGCATCTCCTTCTTTAGGTTAGGAAATTTTTCTTCTATGATTTTGTTGATAATATTTTCTGAACATTTTAGCTCAGAAAATATTCTTCTTTATTCTTCTTTACCTATTATTCTTAAGTATGGTCTTTTCACAGAGTCCCAGATTTTCTGGACATTTTGTGTCAGGAAATTTTGGATTTAACATTTTCTTTGACTTATGTCATTTTTAAAAATCATATCTTCGATGCCAAGATTCTTTCTCCCATCTCTTATATTCTGTTGGTGAAGCCTGCCTTGCAGTTCCTGTCTGAACACCTACATTTTTCATTTCTACAATGCCCTCCCTGTTTCCTTTACTGCTTCTAATCTGTAATCTGTTTTCCGGTCTTGAACAATCGTATTGGTTTGAGCTTCAGCTATATTATGGTATATACTAGTTTCTAGTGGTGACATCTTACCCTGGCTATTGTTGATTGTGTTTTTAAGCTGGTGCCTTGGCATCTGGGTTTGGAATTGATAAGATCTGTGTGCTCATTTCTGGTTTTGTCTTTGCTAGGTGAGTGTTTTGTTCCTTAGTTTCCTTTCCTCTCTGGCTTTTCTCAGAATGTGATGGCTGTGTGTTGCCTGCTGAGCTGCTGTGTTCACAGAGAATACCTGCTGGTATTGGGAGCTGGATAATTAGGATGAGTTTGGGGAAGGAAGCTTGGAAGAAGGAAGCTTGGAAGAGATCTTTGTGATCCGCTGGGGGATGGTGTCACAGCAGGTTTACAGCTACAGAAATGGGAATAAGACCGGGGTGGGGGGGACTGGATCTCAGGAACAGTAGGAGATGTGTGAGTTTGCCTTCAGCCACTTGTCACCTTTGGAGGAGCAGCCCTTCTGGTTAGCAGGGGTGCCTGTTGGTGTTGGAGTCTGGAACAAAGGAACAATGAGGGAGGGATGTGAGGAGGAGACAGTTTATAGGATCCTTAAGAGATGTGGCAGGGGTAAAGGAAGGTACAGCTGGTGTTCTGTCATAGTGCAAGGGAGGAGACTGGGGGATTGGGTCTGGGGGAACAGAGAGGAGAAGGCCTTCAAACAATCTACCTGGTTTTCAGGCAGATGTGTCCTGCATTGAAAATATTTTAAAGGAAGCAAACATACAAGCCTGACACCAACTTTGACATTTGAGAGTTTGGTATTTCCTGCCATTAAGCAAGATAGAGAATGGACTCATGTATTTTTTTCCCACTCCAGATAGTTAGGAAGCCTCACTGTCTGTCTTCTTTTCTATTGTTTCCTTTTCTTTTTTCTTCCTTTGCTGGAGATTGGATGCAGAGCTTCATGTGTGCCAAGTGCCCACTCTATCCCCTGGTCACATCCCCAGTCCTAGTCCACTGTCTATGTACAGTGACTACTGTTGCTTCAGGGAATAAACTGCAGGATAAAAGGAATGAAAGTAGTGGATGCCATTTAGATACATGAATAAAAATGCTGCATTGATCTTCAACAAAGAGACAAGGAAAAATATTCTCATCACTTAAAATTGTTCTCTGAGAAAATTAGCCTTGGGGGAAGGAAAGGAAAACACATGCAGTGTCCGATGACCTAAGGAAGATTGGGAAAGGGAGGCATGTGTGACTGTTGTATGTTATGTGTAAGTTATGTGTTCATTAGGAAGGAATGTTTCACCATTGGTTCACTGGATGATAACAGGTCCCCAGTGAAAGAAGGTTCCAGGTTTTATCCAGACCTTTGCCACAGTTAGAGAAGCAGGAAACTGAGCTGCTGTCTTTAATAAACCCTGAAGAACCTATTTCCTTGATCACACAGTAACCATTTGAACCACACAGAGGCAGGGGGATGGCCTGGAATTGCTCTGCAGGAACCTGGACCTCAACTGATTAGTCCTGACTTCAGGCAAGTTAGTTAAACTTTTCTTCCTTAGTTTCCTAACCAGGACATTTTAGAGGGCAGTGGTGAGGGCAGTGGTGAGGGCAGTGGTGAGGTTAATGGTGAGGGCAGTGGTGAGGGCAGTGGTGAGGGCAGTGGTGAGGTTAATGGTGAGGGCAGTGGTGAGGTTAATGGTGAGGGCAGTGGTGAGGGCAGTGGTGAGGTTAATGGTGAGGTTAGTGGTGAGGGCAGTGGTGAGGGCAGTGGTGAGGGCAGTGGTGAGGTTAATGGTGAGGGCAGTGGTGAGGGCAGTGGTGAGGTTAATGGTGAGGGCAGTGGTGAGGTTAATGGTGAGGGCAGTGGTGAGGGCAGTGGTGAGGGCAGTGGTGAGGGCAGTGGTGAGGGCAGTCATGAGGGCAGTGGTGAGGGCAGTGGTGAGGTTAATGGTGAGGGCAGTGGTGAGGGTAGTGGTGAGGGCAGTCATGAGGGCAGTGGTGAGGGCAGTCATGAGGGCAGTGGTGAGGGCAGTGGTGAGGGCAGTCATGAGGGCAGTGGTGAGGGCAGTCATGAGGGCAGTGGTGAGGGTAGTGGTGACGATTTTAGTGAATTTCCGGTTGTGAGTCTATGAAGAGCATGGTCTTCTGAACAGAGAGATGCGTGTATCTTGGTTAGCTTGTACCTCCAGTTAAGTTGTTGTTGTTGTTGTTGTTGTTGTTGTTGTTGTTGTTGTTCCATGCCTGCATGGAATCCAAAGAAGGATGCCAAGTGTCTCCTTTCTGTCACTCCCCACCTTCTTCCCAGTGACCCTCCATCCTCTACAGCCCAGGGGTCACAGACACATGCTGCAGTGCCTGGCCTTCCCATGGGTGTTGGGGATCCAACCTGGAGTCCTCGTTCTTGGATTCCTAGAGCTCTTACCCATTGAGCCATCTTCCCGGGCCTCCACTAAATTATTTAACGTGTGGTTCCCAGCAAGCCTGGCACTGCACCATGGGGCTAAAGCCTTGGAGCTAAGCAGTTGTAAGATGATGTCTACTCACCAGGGACTTAGAGATAGGTCTAGAGAAAAGATGGCAGACGTAAGGCCGATCCACCACAGTTTAGGTGCTTACACGAGGATCAAGTGCACACGGTGACGATATATAACTACCACAGATGGAGAGGCTCGCTGGAGTTCCTCATCAGTGACTGAGTGGGCTTTCAAAGGGAACAGGAGAGTCTCTCTGCACTCCGGGATCTTCTCTTTGAAAGCTGCTGTCCCAGCATGCGGTCACATCTCTGCTGGTCGTTTATCTCATTGTTAGTAATTTTCTGCCAGTACACTCGTCTCAGTTGCCAGCCCTAGCGAGACGGAAAGTGCCCACTATTCATCTTTATAGCCCCAGCACGTGGCCTGCACTTGGTGGCATGCAGTACAGTTTGGCTGGAGAATGAATGCTCAGACCACATTTCCGCCATCTATAACATTGACTGCGACCACCGTCCCCGTTTCAGACATTACGCTGAATGCATCGTTCTTTTGAGCTTTCTAAATGCTGGCCATGTTTGACCCCCTCCTTCGCCTCCTTAAAAAAGTTTCCAAAGTTTGGATTCTTATTTTCTACTTCCATTTCCTCTATCAGCAACTCATTTGAGGGGCATGGGGAATACCACGTCATCTCCGAATGCATGCATCAAACAGCCAACCCTCCCACCATGGTAACCTCTTTCCTGTTCCCTCCTGCCGGTCTGTCCATCCCACCTGTTTATCCAGACTCCAAGATTAGAAGCAACTTCTTTTGCTTCTAATTAAGTTATCCTAGGCATCTCAGATCCTGGCAACCTGGGTTTTAATTTTTCTTCTGACAACAGCTTCTAATCACTGCTAGAGTGCCCAGCCCTTACAACACCCTCATGGGAAACTAATTCTTGCCTATTTCACAGATGGGGAAATGGGGCTGTCTAGTATGAACCTGACAAAGTCACATGGCTAGCATTTGCTGCCTAACTTCATAGCTCTCTCTCTCTCTCTCTCTCTCTCTCTCTCTCTCTCTCTCTCTCTCTCTCTCTCTCTCTGTGTGTGTGTGTGTGTGTGTGTGTGTGTGTGTGTGTGTGTGAGAGAGAGAGAGAGAGAGAGAGAGAGAGAGAGAGCGCTGCTCAGAGAGTAAGTGTGTGTGTCATCATACCTGGCCAGAGTTCCTGACCTTGCCTCAAGCGAAATGTCCCCTTCTAGAGGAAGCCTGTAGATAGTGCTGTATACCAGCTCTGTATGTACATGCTGCTTTGCAGCTAGTAACCGTTGAAGTGTGAGTGTGGGCTAGGGTGTTGCTTAGCGGAAGAGTGGTTGTCTAGGACTCAGCAGGTCTGAGGTAGGGCCTCAGCATACCAAATGAAAAGGAAGAGAGTGAGAGAGGGAGGGAGGGGGAAAAACAAAGACCCCCATGTTAGTAAAAACATTGTCTGCATCATTTAGTGGGGAGAGCGAAGAAGAGGATTAGGGAAACAGTCCAGCCCTAAATGATTATGTGTGTTTGGTTTTTGTTTCTTTCTGTTTTTTAGTATGGAATAGAGTGTATTCAGGGCATGGGAGGGGAATTAAGAGGGTAGTAGGGCAGAGAGAGAGAGAGAGAGAGAGAGAGAGAGAGAGAGAGAGAGAGAGAGAGGAGAAAGAAGTAGAGGGGTAGAGTAGAGACTGGCCATGAGCATGTGGAGAGAAAGGGGGAAGGGAATGGGGAGAGAGGGGACGAAGAGGGAAGAAGGTAAGAGCAAGAGAGCAAGAGATGATCCTGGTTTTTAATAGTAGAAATTATAAGAATTTTGTCTAGAAAAGAAAGCAGAGTTAGAGTTGAGCTTGGAGAGAACCGTAGAAATGTCTTTCTTAGAGACAATCTGAGCTCCTCAGAATCTGTAGAAATGTCTATTTATTTTCATTTTCACTACAACAATGGTGCTCAAGTCAGCAATGTCCATATAAAAACACTGGTCAGTTTTGACGGAAGTTCACCATGGCAGAATGAAGAAGTGCTCCCTGGAACCACGGTGTCCGGAAGCAGGCCTGCGGCTGTGAGCGCCTCTGCATTGCACTGTCTGAAGATGCTCTCCATCCAGAAGGGCTGCGGGAAGGTGTCAGTGGCGGACCAGACCTGAATCCATGTAAAGATGTCGTAAGAGCAGCTCATTTTTCTACTTTTGTCTCTAAACAAAGCATTAAGCACAGGTATAGTTCTCTCACCAGAAGAAATCTAAGAGATTATTCAATTCAGACATTTTATTTTATACCCGGGGCAACCCAGAGAAGTTAAGTGATTTGCCAAGGAATACAAACCGGCTGATTTATAACCACAGAACTCACCACAAGCCTTTCCTGTGTGTGGCATTAATATAACTGTTCTGGTCAGGGCCGAGGGATGACAGTGTAATGGATTTTGTCCTGCTAATATATCAAGTCCAGGCAAACTGCTAGTATGAAATGCCCTCCAACAGATTCGAGAGAGACATGCTTTGTTTGTAGGACGCACAGCTGCGTGTCCATGAGGAGCCAGGACTGGAGTCCTGCTCACTGCTCTCGTGCTCTTGACTCTGCTCTCTCTCTCTCTCACTGTCACACGCTACCAGCTCCTGGGGACTTCAGGGTACCTCTGTGAGCACAAGCAACCCTTACTCCCTTCGTAGACATGTGAGCCCTTCCTGTGTGTCCTTCCCTTCACCACATGCCAACTTCGTATTGTCTACACTTCGGTGAGAACTCAGTATATGAGTATAGTTCCATTCTGTAGCTGAGGACGCGATGGTACACAGCAGCACTGCCTCAAGGAACCCCGCTGCCATAGCTTGAAAGCTCTGCGAACTTAAGGAAGATGCGGGAGGACTAGGAATGAGTGCTTCCCCTGTAAAACAAGGCTACAGCACTGCAGCCCTCAATTCCTGCTTCAGCGAGGTAACTTCGTTTTGTTTTTCATGGTAAGGTCTCTCTGTGCAGCCCTGGTTGTCCTGGAACTCACTCTGTAGACCAGGCTGGCCTTTAACTCACAGAGAATCCGCCTGCCTCTGCCTCCCAAGTGCTGGGATTAAGGGAGTGCACCACAGCCCACATACACACACTTCAGTGAGGTGACTTATTAGCTACCTTGGTAAAGTGCCTGCTCCCGTGTAAGCAGTGCACATGCGTATGGTTATATGTGCTGTTTCGTCTTCAGAACACATTACTGCATCCTACACATCCTGTATACAGAACCCCGCTGCCGTCAGACCTGACCCCACAGCTTCTCCTGTTTATTCGATTTCCCTGGCACACATTGGTGCTGCCGCCCTACTAAGTGTGGTTCCTGAGCACTTGACATTCTCCTAGTCTGAACTGGGATGTGTTACAAGTAAAAGATCTACATGGAGGACCTGGAGAGATGGCTCAGTGGTTAGGGGTATTTTCCGTTCCTGCAGAGGGCTGGAGTTCAGTTCCCAATACCCATGCAGCAGCTCATAGCAGTCTGTCGCTCCAGTTCTAGGAATCCTGACGTCTTCTTCTGGCTCCGTGGGGACTTCATGAGTGTACAGCACACCATGCACGAAGGCAAAGCCCTCATACACATAAACATTTTTAAATGGAGATAAATACTGAATACCAAAGATTACTATGCAAAAAGTGCAAAGTATCTTGCTAAGAATTTTTTTGCACCAGTTACATCTGAAATATTATTTCTAACATATTCAGCATGTAGATACCCTAAAATACATGGTATTAGTTTTAGTTTTGACAAGACATATCGGGCTATTTTTGTACATGTGGCTTCATTTTGGTTCTTCTCAGCAGAGCTGTGGAGTGGCTTTCTGGGTTTCATTGTTGTTATAGTTTATTCGTTGGTCACGAGTGTGGAGATGACAGAAGTCATGTCAGGCATCATCGGCCGTGTCTGGAGGCAATCTCCTCATCTCCAAAAGAAATGTCCCCTGAGTGACCGGTGAGACGAAGTGTCACCGGAGTGAGCCGTGGGCTACTGACGTCAGAGTCCATTCCACACGAAAGCCTTAGTGCTTCTAGCGGCCACATGAGCTTAGAAAATGTGGTGGACAGCAAGTTCCCAGAATTTTCCTGACTCTTAAAACTTTCTCATGTCTTAGAAAGGATTGAAATTTGTTTCATCCTGGTGAGACAGAGACTCAGAGGTCCTTCGTTTGGGGGTGATGGTGATGGAGGAAGGGGATGCTGAATCCTAGGTCCCAGGAGGTCCAATTTCAGGTGTTTACATTACCCTGGCATTGGGAGTCCACCCAAGTGTTCTCTCAGCCACACTTTGGTTTAGTAAGACTTTCCGCAGTGTTCTGCAATGGACACTGTGTGCCAAGCGGTGAGAGAACCACTCTCTCTGGAAATGTCTCCACCCGTGCCACTTTCATGACCCGAGGTCCTCTCAGTACCACCCTGACATCATCAAGACGTCAGAGCTGACCGAGACAATGCCACCTGCCACCCTCTGCATCTACTCCTTCATCCTCCATCACTGAAGGGTGCTGCTGGTGTGTGCACTGACCCTGGGGATTCCATTTTGGGAACTACTAAGCCTCAGGCTCTCTGCTATTACTGGAGGTGGTCCTGGGTTGTGTTTTTGTGTTTTGGTTGTTGTTGTCATTGTTTGAGACAGTCTCTCTACATACCCTTGACTGTCCTGGAGCTCACTCACTGTAGAGCAGGCTGGCCTCAAAATCAGAGATTTCCCTGCCTCCTGAGTGCTGGGACTAAAAGCCTGTTTTAAAAACCCATCTTGCTTTTGCTCTTTTGAGACAGTTAGTTTTGTCAGGTAGCTCAGGCAGGCCTCTGACTAGACATCTGCCTACTACAGCCTCCAGAATGCTGGGATTACAGGCATGAGCCACCATGCCCAGCTCAAGTGATTTCTAAAGTTTGTGAATTTCAGTTTTAATATAATACATGGTATTATATGTGAATACTCTACGTGAAATTGTTTCAGCACTAAGCTTGGCTGTTGGCTGTTGGTCCTAGGGGTAACCTGTTTACCCCATATTGACTCCAGAAGCACAGAATATTGGGATGTGGTGGCTTCAAACATACTCCCCTTGGCAGACAAACCAGGATGGAGACATTTACCCTCTGCCAACTTAGATGACAACGCCAGATACATGTAAAACCAATCCCAGCTCTTTCTAGCTCTTCTGCCAACCATGAGCACAGCCACAGTTAGAGGCTTAGGGTCTCAATGTGCTTTTAGAGGAAAGTCATGGGACTTAGGTTGGATTGAGACACTGAAGAATGGTTCCTATTGGTATTAAGGATTAATGGCAACCACTGCTGTACTTCCTGTTAGGGAAGAGCCTGGGAAAGAAAGGACAGGCTTTATAGGGTGTGGCTATGCAACTCTGCCTGGGAGCTGCCCCACCCCGCCCAAGAACAGTGTGTGTCTAGGTGAGTATATGGTTTTCTAAGTTCATGGAAGCAGATCCTCTGGGTCTAAAGTGGGGAAGTGGGCTAGGCCTAGGAGTATCATCTCTCGTCTCTTGGAAGCTCTTTGATCTGTGTTTTGAATGAATACCATGCTGCTACCAACAAGGGCTCTGGGAACATTCTCTGGTTGCTCTTGTGAAAAGAACAGGGCCAGTGCTTTGGGTGCCTTCCCTGAAACTTCTCCTTCATCCCACTAGACACTATCCGATAATTCCTAGGAAGGTGCAGCCACCACCCTTGGGGAATAGAGGTTTTGACTGATAGAGCCTTGTAGAGAATAAGACAACTAGGAAAAGGCACTGTCTGAAAGACACTTAAGAAGAGTTTGGGAGGGGCTGGAGAGATGGCTCAGTGGTTAAGAGCACTGACTGATCTTCCAGAGGTCCTGAGTTCAATTCCCAGCAACCACATGGTGGCTCACAGCCATCTGTAATGGGATCCGATGCCCTCTTCTGGTATGTCTTGAGACAGCTACAGTGTACTTACATAAAATAAGTAAATGGGGGGAAAAAAGAGTTTGGGTGCTCATGTTCCTCCCTTCTGTGTGTGTACATCATCTGGATTGCTTTGTTAGACCAGAACCCCTGCTGGTCCCCTGCACAAGCTGGGAAACCTCGTCTGCCCTCCTTCCACCAATCTCGCCTCCACAGACAAACTCCCGGCTAACGCGACATCTTTCCCTGACTCTAAATGTCCTGCAACTCACTCATGAGAGCCCACCCTAGCACTCAGCATTCTTTACTTTATGTGGGCACAATCCCAACTGGTAGCTCATGCATCATCACCCTGTACCTGAGATCCGTAAAACCCCTTGAGTTAGCATGGATGTGTGATGTCACTGACCTTCCCCTGTGAGGTCAGTAAACCCACTCGAGAGCTGCCTGCTAAGAAACCTACCTTTATCCACTTTTAGTCTGGTCTATATCTGTGTCACCAACAGAGAGGAAAAGCCCACCATTTTCTTCATCTCCGCTGTCATAACTAACATCACTAAGGTTTTTTTTTTTTTTTTAGGATGTATTCTTTTGCCTTTTAACCTACTGTTAAAGAGGGTACTGCCTTCAGTTACAAATAATAACCAGACGTTAGCAGTGCCTGAGCATGGGGATACAAAAGGGTTAAAAATGTATCTTTAAATGCCTAAGATTGTGATAAATATTCTAGAACCCCTGCAAATGTAGAGCTAGTAATGTTGGGAGTGTTGTGTGACAAACTTTCACTGTGAAGACTCAACACACACATCTGATCACCCCAGACAGGAACCCATGACAGACAGGACAGCTGTGGCTCAAAGACAGCTGCATCACCAAGGCCCAGCCCAGCATGGGCGACAGCTCACAAACATGGGAACCATAGCACACTCCGCAGCCTGCAGGCAGCCCAACAGGCTGGAGTGTGTCCTTTCCAGGTGCCTGGGTTGGTCTAAACCTCTCCCAGCAGATGGTCTGGTCTCAAGTCTTCTTTCTGTCTTTTCTTCTGAGAGTCATCTTTGCAACTCGGCTTCCTCTCCTCTGAGAGGGACTCTCAACATTTACTGCCTACTTTGGTCAGTTTCAGGGACTTCCTAACCTATTTTGAGTTGTTTACATTCCTGTTTAAGGAGCTTCCTGCAGGATGGAATGCTTCAACCTCAGAGGAAACTGTAACAGAACCGGGAAACACAGACCAATTCTAGACAGTCTGGGGGCTTTGGGGAAGAGTCAGACACAGGTCTCAAAAAGAAAGGTGGGGAGCAATTAGGAAAAACTCTTCATATTGACCTTCAGTTCCCATCTATGTACCTGTATGCACACATGTGCACATATACATTAACAAAAACAGGGACAATAAGCACACACCTACACATACACATGGTGTATAATCACACACACACACACACACACACACACACACACACACCTGCACACACAACACACACATACATACACATACATCTGAGCACACATGGTGTATAGTCACTCAGACATAGATACACACAGAGATTTTTTTTAAAGATAGGTTAAAATGCGGTAAAAAAATCTATAAACACTCTTCTTTTTTCTTTTAAAACATATTGAAATTAAGAATGTCCTTTAAGCAAAACTAATTTGCCATAACAGAAGGGGAACTGAAGCAGGTTTTTCTCTCTCAGAACTACTAGGTCTTAATTTATCTATTTTTATCACTTTATTGTAATGAACCAACAAATAAAGACATCACATGGCTCTTTAAGAAAGCACTCAAATACTTTCCTACTACCAAATTCTGTGCATCTCAGAGAACTTCTACATGGTAAGATCAGCCATTCTAAGCCTGGGAGATTACCTTGGGGTTTAGAAAAAAAGTTCGTAGTGTTTAGAAATGAACACTTTGGGGGCTGGAGAGATGGCTCAGTGGTTAAGAGCATTGACTGCTCTTCCAGAGGTCCTTAGAGGTCAAATCCCAGCAACCACATGGTGGCTCACAACCATCTGTAATAGGATCTGATGTCCTTTTCTGGTGTGTCTGAGGACAGGTACAGTGTACTTATATTAAATAAATAAATAAATAAATAAATAAATAAATAAATAAATCTCTAAAAAGTAAAAATAAATCATTAACAAAAATAAACACAGCTTTGTGCAGTGGCAGTATTGTAGCCAATGAGGTTTATCTGAGGTGCGATTATTGCTAATTGAAAACTTTTCCCAATACCCCGCCATGACAACTTGCAATATAGTTGGCATTGGCAATTTTTGACAGTCTCTATGGAAACTGAATTAAAAAAAATAAACACTTTCCATAACCAGACTTGTATTTTTGACACCGACCTTGGGACCAGCACTAAAATTATCGCAGAGGCAAAGGGAGCCTAGGATTCAGGCCAGCATGTCTGAAGATCTCACTGCATCTTCTTCGGGACAGGAACTGTGGCCAATGTTTGTCAGGTCTCAAGAAAGCCCAGGATGAGAATTCTAGCTGCCCTTTCAAGCTGGACTTGTGCCACCCTGACTCTAGCTTCCTGCTCAGCTACCTTTCCCCCTGGTGCCAGGACCCAGGCCTGTGAAGATATGTGGCCTAGGCACACACAAACCCTGCCCAACCACCCTGGTCCCCACTACATCCATACTAGCAGGTCTTCCTGCTTGCCAGGAACTAAGATTCCAGGTTTGTGTGTTACTGTCACAGGAGTGTGAGTTCTAGGGTAAAGTACCCAGTGTGTTTGCCCCAGGAAGGTACTCCCTGAATTACAGTATGCTTAAGTCCCAGGAAACAATGATTTGACTAAAAAGAAACATGCAGTTTTTGTATCATGAAAAGCACACAATGTCTAATGTCTGTACTGACAGTAATCATTATTAGGAAAGAGAACACAACTGAGATTGTTACAAAAGATTATTGGCCAATACTGTAAGATACAAATATGTCTTATCACAGATAACTAGTGTGTTTACCCTGAGCAATTTTCATGTGCCATGTGTGTGTGTGTAAAATATGCACTTGGTCATTTATCACTATAACAATTCATGCATCTTCAGTAAGAGATGAAAGTCTTATTAAATATAGTAACTATTTCTCCATCTGTTCCAACGTATCAGGATTCAACTGTAGGTGGATAAACAGTTAAAAATAAAATATGCCCAGCACTCAGGAGGCCTTGAATTAAATCTCCAGCATAAACTAACTAACTAACTAACTAACTAACTAACTAACTAACTAACCAACCAACCAACCAACCAACTAGAAAGCAAAACAGCTCCTGATAACCTCAGGTCTTTCAATTTGGTTAGGTCAGGGAGCTCTCGTAAGTGAACTCACAGAACATGATGTTGTTGCTTCTGGATCCCTTCCATTCCATGCTTTCAGGGGCTGCTGCTGATGTTTTAGGATGCATCAGAGAGAACTGCATTTTAGTGTAGCAAGCTTTGTTACTGCCAGAGAGTGAAAGGTTTATGGGTCTAGCACTTGTGAACAAGTACTGCAGTTTTCCCATAGTTCTACCAATCTTAGTTTTTTAAAAAAAAAATCACACATTTTATTATTTGCTAATAGATGAAATAGCCTCTTTTATGTGAATGTGTGTGCATGTGCGTGCATGCGCGTGCATGCACGGGAGCGCGTACATGCCACGCATCCCTATGTATGTAGGTCAGAGAACAACTTGAAGGAGTGGATTCTTTCCTTCCACCATTTAGGTTCTAGGGGTCAAACATGGGTCATCAGGTTTAGTAGCAAACACTCTGATTTGCTGAGCCATCTTGTTGACCCAAGAACACTCTTTAAACAGTGACAGAGCTTATTATATTTTCTGTTTGTGTCATTTCATCATTTGAGGAGGTCAGACTTTGTATATTTATACTTACATTAAGTATAATAACTGTAATCACTCTGTCTCTATACATCACATGCCCGGAAAGACTCCTCTGAGACCTACCCTCAGCTACTCTGTATCCATCGCAGACATAGCCTCAGCTACTCTGTATCCATCGCAGACATAGCCTCAGCTACTCTGTATCCATCCCAGACATAGCCTCAGCTACTCTGTATCCATTGCTCACCTTACAGATTCCAAATATTCCCCAGAGCCCACCATTTGTCCTTAGATTTCATCTGCATTCAGTTATTTTTAAATATAACAAACTTTATTCCCCTTGGTTTTTCAGTTGAACTTTGGCATAATTTTTTTTCTCTTTTTTTTAATATGGTAGATACATCCATAAAACGTAATGGATAAAATTTAAAACCCCAAGCTAAGCTCCCAGGCTTAGAATGGCTGATCTCACCATGTAGAAGTTCTCTGAGATGCTCAGAATTTGGTAGTAGGAAAGTATTTGAGTGCTTTCTTAAAGAACAACATGATGTCTTTATTTGTTGGTTCATTACAATAAAATGATAAAAATAAATAAATGAAAACCAAGTAGTTCTGGGAGGGAAAAACCTGCTTTAGTTCCCCTTTTGTTATGGCAAATTAGTTTTGCTTAAAAGGACATTCTTAATTTCAATATGTTTTAAAAAGAAAAAAGAACAGTGATTATAGACTTTTCATTGCATTTTAACCTATCTTTAAAAAAACCTGTGTGTTTATCTGTGTGACTATATGCTATGTATGTCCAGGTGTGTGTGTGTGTGTGTGTGTGTGTGTGTGTGTGTGTGTGTGTGTGTGAGAGAGAGAGAGAGAGAGAGAGAGAGAGAGAGAGAGAGAGAAGGGGGGAGGGGGAGGGGGAGACTACATGCCACTTATATGCAGGTGTCCATGGAGTCCAGAGAGGTCAGCAGGTCCCTGGAGCTGGACTTGCGTGTTGTCTTACACTGCCTGGCATGAGTGTTGGCAATGGAACTCCTGCCCAACACGGCAGTTGTTCTTAACCACTGAGCACCTCTCCATCCCTTTATGTACCTTTTTATCCAAATGAAGTTTATTTTGGCATGAAATAGGTGTTCAGTTTTCCCCACTATTGGACTACTCATGCCTAAGGGAAGAGGTAGCTTTACTCTTTTAGTTTTGAAAACAGTGATGGGCCTGAGTGACCCATGACACTTGGTGGTTGAGTTTGAAAACAGTGATGGGCCTGAGTGGCCATGACACTATGACACTTGGTAGTTGAGTTTGAAAACAGTGATGGGCCTGAGTGGCCATGACACTATGACACTTGGTGGTTGAGTTTGAAAACAGTGATGGGCCTGAGTGGCCATGACACTTGGTGGTTGAGTTTGAAAACAGTGATGGGCCTGAGTGGCCATGACACTATGACACTTGGTGGTTGGGTTCCGTTGCAGCGTCTGTCCAAAGCAGTCGTGACTCCGTGGGCTTTCTGCTGCAGGCACGCAGCAGTGGCTGTCACCAGACAGCGGGCACCTTTGTCTTGACTCCTGGCCATTCTAAACTGATGACTTGTTTAGAAGAGGCAGATACTGTCACTCACTCTGACAGCACCCTGAAGAGGACACTTTTGTTCATAAGGAAAGCCCCTGCCCAGCCTGTGGAGGATATTAGATTCCCGTAAGAGAGAGCAGTGTGCCCCTCAGTAACTGGCACGCTTACCTTTCCCCCTCTTACAGACTTCTTCTATGGCCACTTTAGAGTAAGTGCTGGGCCCCTGCGGCCTTCCCTGCGCACGACCCACAGTCGTCGGGGGTTCCTCCTGGTGCCGAAGAATCGCACCTGAGCCCTGAAAAAAGTATAAAAGAGTCGGTCCCAGAGACGGAAAGCCAGAGTGAAGGAGGCAGACAGACAGACAGACACTTTCCTGGCCCCAGTCTCAGGGCCATATTCTCTAAAAGTGGGAAGAATGAGATGTGTGGGGTGGTCTTCACCTCCTGGGAGGCTAAGGCAGGAGATCGCTGAGCCCAGGCGTTTGGGCCAGCCAGTGCAACAGCCGTGTACTAGCTCAAAAGAAGGGCTGGGGAGATAGCTCAGCCTGTAAAGTGCCTACTGTGTGAGAAAGAAGACCTGAGTTTAATCTCCAGGCCCACATTAAAAAACGGACATGGTAGCCCACCCCACCCCCGTGTCATCCCAGTCCCGGGGAGGCAAAGACAAGCAGATCCTAGGGCTCCCTGGTCAGACACCCTGTCTGAATCAGTGGCTCTGTCTAAACAAGGTGGGCAGTGTCTGCCTGATGAATGACAACCTGAACTTATATCTCACCTACACAAACACACACACACACACACACACACACACACACACTCACACACATGCACATATACTCACACACACTCACACTCACACACTCACACTCACACACACTCACACACACACTCACACACACACACCTGCACACACGAGCACACATTCACACATGTGCAGCTGTACACACACGAGTGTGTACACAGATGTATACACACATTCTTAAAAACAAACTGGGCACTGTAATGTCAGCATGTACCTCCCGGGGCTTTATGACTATGAAAGAGCCCCACATGTGCAGGGCGGCTGAGGCTAACGCCTCAGACCAGTCACCTGCTTCTCAGGCTGTGTGGAATTACTTCACAGAGCACTTACACAGTACTGCATAAGTATTGCCCGTACTCAAAATGAGATACGATTTTATTACATTGTGCAAGTGGTGTGCGTGTGTGCATGCGTGCGTGCGTGCGTGCGTGCGTGCGTGCGTGTGTGAAGGTGAGGACATATGCCATCGCCCCTGTGTGGAGATTGGCTCGTGTTGGAGTCTCCTTCCATTCTGTGGGTCCTGGGGGTTGATGCCTCTGAGTTCTGGAATAACACATGTAACCTACCACACCTTGCTTGTGAATGCTTTAACGATTTAGCTGACAGGGTGCGGCCAGGGGCTGGTAATCAGTTGAAGAACTGAAGATGAAAACCTCCCAATTGAGTCTAAACAATCTAAGAAGAGGCTCTTTTGTCAAAATGAATTCTTCGGTCTGGTTTGGGTTTGGGTTTGGGGGTAATCCTGTGTGTGTGATCTTCTGTTGTCGTAAAATTATACAAATGGTCTTCTTTTACCCCTCTAGGTCCGGCACCACTGTGCCCCAAGATATCTGCTAGATATCTTACAAGAAATACACAGGCCAACTCCGTGGCGGCCAGTGTCTCTGCCGCCACACTCTCCCAAAGTCAAATCCCCATGAGAAAGAACACACAACCCAATAACCTCTGATCCAACTGATAAGATATAGTTGCCCACCTAAACACACAAAGTCCTATACACATCCATCCCTTAAGAACATTCATAACAACCTGTAAATGCACAGAGTGGAATCTTAACGTCAGCCTCCATGTTCTCTCTCCACGGCTTCTCCTCCAGTCTCCCCTCCTCTCCTCCTCTTCCCTCAAACTTCTCTCCCGCCCATCCTCCCTTCTTGTCCGATGACAGGCCTCGTTCTGTCTCGTACCTGCCTCAGCTGTATGACATCATCTCACAATCTTCAGTAGATACCTGTATTTACTGAGGAGGAATAACATGGCTGCACACACGCTCCTAATGGCTATTGAACATTCCTATATTAAAGGAGTGAAGTTATCCTAAGGGAAATAAAATGACACCCTCCAGTTCTGTGCACCTAGACTCCCGTTCTTCAGTGTCTAATCTGCTCTCCCCTGGTATTGGGGTAGTCCAGGGAATTGCCTACCAGAAACTCAGTCTGAGTCCCTGGTTTTGTTTCTGTGGTCCACCAATCACCAAGTCATATATCATGCTGTGGGTCAGGAGTGAATCACCCTTAGTGCCTCGACAGACACACAGTGTCTCTGCCACCCTCTACCACATGCAACCTGGGTCACCAGCGCAAGCACCTTACTGGAGGCCAGATGCTGCCAGAGAACTGGCCCAGCTACGGCTTGCTGGTTGCTCACATGCCTGGTTCCCAGCGTCATTTTAAAGTGCTCTATTTCTACTTGTAGCTTGCTGATGCCGGTTCCTGTCCCCCATAAAACAAGCAAACTGCACCTGCCCCGAGCAGCTGCAGCTGCCTCCAGGGACCTGATGGGGGTTCTGGGGGGGGGGCACTTGTACTTTCAACATTTGTTGCAGCAAACAGGTTTTATTAACTCAATATACTGAATTGATCTGAGCCCCCCGGGGTGAGGGCACTTAGAACTGTGCTACAAAACTGGGAGACAACACACACCTTGGGAGAACTCTGTGCTTGTGGGTAGCACAATGTCTCAGTGTTCCCCTGGATCTGTGAAGCTACGGGTGCTTCCCCTCCTCCTCCACTTCCTCCTCTTCTCTCTTTCTCCTTCTCTTCCTGATCTCTTCTCTCTTCTTCTTCTTCTTCTCCACCCGCAATCAGGTAACTCAAAACCCACCTACCTCTAAATGCTCCAGTAGTTGACTGTAGCCATTTTTATCTACACCATAGTTTTAAATCAAGGAACAAGGTTTGCACAACAAAAGCTTGTAACAGTGAGGATTCACTCATAGGCCTAGACCTTCAGGTACAGAATCTAGCATTATAATACCAACCTCAACATAAACCATAGGCCACAGGCATTTTAATTGACAGGTCATACATCCATATATCCACAAGATAGTCTCTCTACATTCTCCTCCTTCTCCTCCTCCTTCTCTCTTCACCCTATTTTCTGTTATAAAACCCACACAATATATATTTTAGATAAGTTGGCCTCAACATCACTATGTAACTAAAGATGACCTTGAACTTCTGATGCTCTTGCCTCCATGGCAGATTATCCAGTGCTGGAGATGGAACTCAAGGCATCACGCAGAAGGCTCTTTGCAGCCGAGACTGGGGAGGAGAATGAGGAATGAGAGTGTCTCGCTGGGAATTCACCTTTTCCTTGCTGACCTGCTTTTGAAACAGACCGACCTTCTTTCGAAACAAAGAAACGAAGATGCCTAAAACAAACAATGCCAACCTCCTAACTAAAAGTTCTCCTGGCGTGGGACCTTCCCATTAGTTGTCTTTCTGAAACGTCTATGAGCAAACACACCCGTAGCACCTCAGTGGAGGTTTGAACCAGCCATGTCCTCCACGGGCTCCAGTGTTTGAACACGTGGCCCCCAGTTGGTGGCGCAGTTTGATCTTGTGAAATCTTTAGGAGGTGTGGCCTTACTGAGGAAGTATGTCACTGGTGACAAGCTCCTGAGGTTTTATAGCCTGGCCTGACTTCCTATTCTTCTGTTTCCTGATCGCCAGTCTAGCCTTAATCTCTTGCAGCCATGCCTTCCTTCCATCTGTCCCCTTGGGAGTTATAAACCAGAGTAATCTGTTGGGGTGTTTTGTTTTGTTTGTTTTGTTTTTGTTTTTATTGCGTAGCTGGCCTAGAACTCACTATGTAAACTACCATGGCCTTGGACTCACAGAGGACCTCCTGCCTCTGTCTCCAGGGTGCTAGGTTAAAGGTGAGTGCCACCACACAGCCCCCTCACTTGCTGTTGGTTGGAGTTTGCTCAGGCTCAGCCACAGATGTAGTTAACAGAGTACCAGTAGTGGCCAACCCTCTTTTCCTGTTCTCACCCCAAAACCCCCTTTTTCTCCTGTTCATCAGCACAGCTCCTAAGCTTTTCCCACCAAGACACTCACTCCTAAAAGCAGAGCAAAGATTACAGGCTCAGAAGGCTGGCCCAGAGCAAAGCCTGCTCACCTGGCCCATCTTTAACGTGCCATAGCTCATTTGACAAGTCAGGCAAATGTTACATTCCAATTTAAGCATAACCAGGTCTGCTTCCTTACAGACACCCTGAGAGCGAGACTTTAAAGGCAACACCACACTTAGGTGTGGAGCTCCCACCCCCTTGGATGCTGCCTCACATACTGGGAGATGTATACTCTGCTGTGTCAGATGCCAGCCTGGGTAGCCAACAGGGTGACATAGTGCGGCCCATTGCCTTTCCCTAGTGATTCCCAAGGCTAAGGGCTGTGTGCTTTATGTGTGCATTTGTGTTCTAATGGGTGCACTAATGAAACAAACTCTTTAGTAAGATTCAGTAGTTAAAATCTGTAACTTTGTCATAATTTGGAAAGAGTAGATGAAAGAGGCCTGCCTACAGAACCCCCCCAGGACACTTCGGGGTGCTGTCCCTCCCCCTTAGGTATGATCAACATTATGTGTCATGCCTTTGCTCTGACAACCCTCTAACTAGACTGTTCCTTAAAGGCCCTACGTGACTTCCAAGGTGCATTCCCAATAGCTCCTGGGGGAAACCTTCCTGTGTTTCTTGGTAGGCAAGTGCTACCATCCACTCGGGCTTCTGCAGCGTGATGCCTTGTTCTGAGTAATTTATAAATAACACACCTGCCTTTCTCAGAGTTCTGGAGGCTGGGAAATCCAAGATCAAGTTTAGATCACTTCTGTATCTGGTGAGGGCCAGATGGTGTGTTCTACACATCTTTCCATGGAAGAAGGAATACGCTTATTTTCTCAGACCTCTCCTAAGGGCGTGAAACCCTGGTGGCCCACTTACTCCTTCCTGGCTCCGCCTCTTACTACAGTGCACTGGAGTTAGATGTCAGCAAACAGAAGAGTGGAGGAGTGGGGTGTTCACACCACTGCAGCTGCTAGGGTAACTAACTGTTCCCCCAACACTGCTCATCCTCCCTGAGTTTCAAAGTTGGTCACACAAGGGCTTTTTTTCTTCCTAGACTGGGTGTTTAGAGACAAGTCGAGGTCTACTCATTTCTGCATCTGTAGACACCACAATAACGCCAGCATGCAGTGGGCCTGTGGGAAATACCTAAACATACAAGAGGTCAGGCATTTACTCTGTGTTCGGACTAGGATGCTGCTTTCCTCAAGTTTCTGTGAGAAGGAAACGTTGGAACAAAAGAATGTCATGCAAGGCCCAAAAATTGTCTACCGACATTGTCTGAGCAAGCACCGCCTGCCAGCCATGCAGTTGACCAGCGGAGGGAGCCTGCTGCTCTGTGCCGAGAACCATACTTCTCTCCTGTGTAACACCCCTAGTTTGACTCTGCCCCTCAAAATCTGCCCTTACTGGCCCCATTTTGCAGATGAATTGTTCTTCCCAGCTTACGCCCATGGTCCCATAAATTCCATCCCTCCTTTCTCCAATCTGGCCTACTGAGAAAGCCTCCGAACAGAAAAGCCCAGTCCCGCATTTCTGAAGCTGTCCCAACCCCCAACCACTTGAAGTCACCATCAATCCAAGCCCCACCTCCTCCATGCCTCACCCCCACTTCCCCACCCCTCTACATACACCCAGCATGGTGCATACACAAGTCTTCACCTACACCTTCACCTACAGTCTATAAAAAAACTCCCAAGCCATCCTCTGCCTATGACCTTTTCTGGTCATTTTCAGCTGAATTAGCTTATTTCTTCAGTGGAGAAAACTTTTCACTCATCAGGACTGGGGAGATGGCTGGGCAGTTGAGTCAACTGCTCTTGCAGAGGACTGGGGATTGGTTCTAGTGCCCACAACCACTTGTAACTCTGATTCCAGGGGATCTGACACCTCAGACCTCAGCAGGCACCTGAATTCATATATGCATTACGCACTCATGTATGTATCATCCTCACACACATACATGTACTCAAGTAAGGAAAAGATGATTGTCTGGTACACCTGTCAAGAACGGCCGAGTGAAACTTGAATCCAGACAGTACTCTCTCTGCAGTGTGCTCTTGCCCACCCACTGCCACCCATTGCCCCATTCCTGTGGCCGTGGGCCCTCACATTTGAAAGGGTGCCCAGTAACTTTCCATTTGCCCAACAACATTAACTAGATGCCAGCGGGAAGTCAAATGGTAGAAGGGCAGCGATTTGGTCTCTACTCAAGGGAGACGCCAAAGTCACTACTGTCACCAGGGAAACAGTGTTAATATTACAGCAGAAAGCCCTAGGGCTTTATTTTTTAAATCTGATTTTCAGGGTTCTACTTTTCTTCCAATTTTAGAACCAGTTTTTGGCAGAGGGAATTGTGGAGATCAGAGGATTCTTAAGTGAATGTACATTGTTAGATGTGGGCACAGCCATGTCGAGGACCCTAGTGCCTGAGATCCATGGGAATGTATATTGGGAGATGTGGGCATGTTATGCCCAAGTCACAGGGACCCCAAAGACCATGGAGGAGCCAATTCCTGTGCAAACACACAAGGGTTTTTATTACAAGCTTGTGAGCAAGGACTTTCACCATCACAGTGGGTCAGAAGTGAGAGCCTCAAGTTTGGAGGTGGGAGGTATTTATTTTGTATTATGGTTACAGCAAAATTGGGAAATTTCCATATGTGTTAGCAACTTATTGTTTTTTAATTGCATTTTATTTACATTTTAAATGTTATCCATTTCCTGGTTTCCCCTCCAGAAACCTGCTATCCCCTCTCCTCCCTGCTTCTATGAGGGTGCTCCCTCACCCACCCACTCCCTCTCACCTCCACACCCTAACATTTCCCTACACTGGGACATTAAGTCTTCACAGGACCAAGGGCCTCTCCTTCCATTGACGCCCAACAAGGCCATCCTCTACTACGTATATGGCTGGAGCCATAGGTCCATTCCTGTGTTCTCTTGGGATGGTGGTTTCATCCCTGGGAGCTCTGGGGGGTCTGGTTGGTTGATATTGTTGTTCTTCTTATGGGGTTGCAAACTCCTTCAGCTCTTTCAGTCCTTTCTCTAACTCCTCCATTGGGGACCCCGTTCTTAGTTCAGTGGTTGGCTGTGAGCATCCACCTCTGTATTTGTCAGACTCTGGCAGAGCCTCTCAGGAGACAGCTACATCAGTCTTCTGTCAGCATTCACTTCTTGGCATCCACAATATTGTCTGAGTTTGGTGTCTGTATATGGGATAGATACCCATGTGGGGCAGTCTCTGGGTGATCTTTCAGTCTCTGCTCCACACTTTGTCTCTCTATTTCCTCCTGTGAGTAGTTTTGTTCCCCTTCTAAGAAGGTCTGAAGCATCCACACTTTGGTCTTCCTTCTTCTTGAGCTTCATATGATTTTTGAACTGTATCTTGGGTGTTCCAAGCTTTGGGGCTAATATCCACTCATCAGTGAGTACATACCATGTGTGTTCTTTTCTGATTGGGTTACCTCACTCAGGATGATATTTTCAAGTTCAATCCATTTACTTAAGAATTTCATGAAGTCATTGTTTTTAATAGCTGAATAGAATTCCATTGTGTACCACATTTTCTTTTTTTTAAATTGTTTTGCACTGCACATAATATTATCCATTCTGTTTTGTTTTTTAGATATTTTTATTTTATCTTTTTTTTTTCTTTCCGGAGCTGAGAACCAAACCTAGGGCTTTGCGCTTGCTAGGCAAGCACTCTACCACTGAGCTAAATCCCCAACCCCAACACATTTTCAGTATCCATTTCTCTGTTTAAGGATATCTTGGTTCTTTCCAGATTCTGACTATTTTAAATAAGGCCACAATGAACATAGTGGAGCATGTGTCCTTGTTATATGTTGGAACATCTTTTGGGTCTATGCCCAGGAGTGTATAGCTGGGTCCTCAGGTCCAGTTTACTGAGAAACCACCAAACTGATTTCCAGGTGGTTGTACCAGCTTGCAATCCCAGCAACAACGGAGGAGTGTTCCTCTTTCTCCACATCCTTATCAGTATCTGTTGTCACCTGAGCTTTTGATCTTAGCCATTCTGATTGGTATGAGGTGGAATCTCAGATTTGTTTTGGCAAATTGGTATTTTTAGAACTGCATTTCTGGTGTAATCTTCAGTAACCAAACATGAGGGTAAAACCACCTGACAAATAGGATGGCTGGGCCACCTGTCCTCTGCAGGACGTCTTTCGCTATCTCTATGTACCGTGACCCTGCTGTTGTAGCCTGACTGGCTGTTGCTAAGAGGGGGTTGCCATAGGATGCTTGCTCAAGTAGACTTTATGGTTTTCTTCCTGGAATCAAAAATGGAGTTGGTTGGGTTCTACAGGCACAGCCATGACGAGGATTAGTAATTCCTCACACCTATGCGATGGCAAAGCCTTCCCGGGCTGAAGTTCTGAGGAGTGGAAAACCTTCCTCTGATGGACAGTGACTGTTAGTAGTGTTGTGCAAGTGCAAACGCTGTGCACGACTGACCAGTGCATGCAAACCCCAGCAAGCACATCTTCCTCCTCTCTGGCCCTTACACAGACTTGCAAAGTTCGCACTCTGTGCTTGTTCATGATACAAGTTCTGACACTGGTGGCGATCAGAGGGAGCAAAGCCCACCTGACATCAGCTTTTCTGTCCATGTGTTGATGTGTGTGTTCCTTTTCCTTTACTGCTCAGTCAGATTCCTAGGACCTGACGGTGAAGGTCATGATAAGCAATGGTACAGTGGTCCTTATGTTTCCTGCACAGTGGTTACTAAGAATGCACAAGTTTAGAAAGGCAAGAGACTCTTCTTTAAAGAGTTTGGAGAAATAGGTACTTTAGTGTCTTGTCAGGGACTTAATTACTGTGCTGATGGTTTGAATATTGACAATTCTTAGTGACTCTCATTTATTTATGTATTTATTTATTTAGATCTCGTCTCAAGTTTATTTTTAAAAACAGCATAAGACTTTGGTCATCTGCAAATAGTGTGTAGGTGAGTGTGTCACAGCGGTCCATCTGTCTTCACACTGGCAGGAGCCTTTTCTATGGGGCCTTCACAGGGGCCCGGGCACCCTTGGGAGCCTGGGCTGGAGCTGAAGCCTGGGCCTTAGCTGAAGCCTTGGCCTCTGCCTTGGTTAGAACCTTGCGCTTTGGTTGGCAGAGCCTATGACCCTTGGCTATGTAGCTTCAAATCCTCTTCCCAAACTTGGGGTGAGCAATGAAAGCCGGACGGCTGAGTTTGTGGCTGGGACGCCTTGGCATCTTGGACTTGATGGCCTGAGGCTTCACGAGGACCTTGGTGGCCTCTGCACATGCACTCACGGCCTTTGTATTGTTGGCCTCCATCTTCTTCAGGCCTTTCTTGTTGTGCTTCTCGGCAAAGCGCATGTTTCTCAGGATCTTGGGGTCAACCCTATTAAGAGATTTGTATCTTTGTGTCCGGCATTTCTTGATGCCATTTCTGTGCCATTTGTGGGATGGGTTGTGTGCGGTGTGGTTCTTAGACTTGGCCATGACTGTATGGTAAGCCACAGCTCCTGCAGCGCCTGGGACAGGAAGAACAGTGATTCTCATATATGATCATCCTGAAAGCATATTAGACTCTACACCATTTACCGTTATCATAGTTGAGTGCATCAGCCAATGCAGGATGAAATGCCCGCTCTGTCTTTTTGAGGTGTCTTTAGGTCTCTGATTGATTCCCAGTGCCCCATTTATCGTTAATACAGAAATTCTAAGAAGTCTTTGCTTTTGTCCTTACGTGAGCTAAAGATGGGTGCTGAGGTTTTGTCTTTTGCTCTCTATTATAATGCTAAGTGTGGACTCCCAAGACCTGGAGTCTGCACACAGTCCCTGTGATCCTGCTCCAAGTTATTTCTGGTAAATACATATGCCAACAGTCCATTCCTGGGCATAAGAGACATAGGTGGAGTTTAGGTTTCGCAGGCTTAGAATTGGAGGAGAACCATGAAGGGAGAAGAAGAAGGCAGGCAGAGGAAAGAAAAGGCCATGTGCTAGATACGCCATAAAAACATGGCCCTGAGGACTGGCAGTTGAAGTGCAGATGGAGCATAGTAAAGAGTAAGCAATAATTCAGGGTTATTGACAGGAAAGTACATTCCAACAACATGGAGGGGGGAGGCAGCTGCCCAGCTATTGTGCTCTTTAGGACTTACTGTTACTTTATATTTATAAAGGCTGTGTGTATTCTTTTAGCTGGGAATTCAATAACCAAAGGTGGGATAGAAACCCCAGGCCAGGATTAAAATAATTTCTACAACAGATATGAACATTCTGGACACTGCTTTTTCCAGCATTATGGTGACAAAGTTATCATGAGACACAAAGAGTCTTAGTCATCTTCACACACATCTACCGTCAGTAGCAATGCCAGAAACTCAGTAGAGAGATCAACCCAATCTTACAACCATCCCTGGATGTCTGTAAGTTGGAGACACTTATGACTCTCAGAAAAGGCTCCCCAGACAGTGTTGTTTCCATCCCCAGCACCCACCATAGGCAATAGCTGATGAGGTGTGTCATTGAATTGAACAGCGCTAACCACTTAGCTATTTGGGAGTCTAACAGAAAAAAGAAGATGGTGGCCAGATTTATGATTAGATGTGTGATATATCTCCATGGAAACAGAGCTGCTGGCTAGAAGAGCTGGGTATGATAATAACTCAGAGAAGCTGCACCCTGAGATGTGTGTAATAAATAAACTACACTTTTAGAATCTGATATATACTTTTAATGTAAAGTGTCAATATATACTTTTGTATTACGTATTAAACGAATGGCAGTACTCATGTGTTCTTTGCTTTCTCACACCCCTCCCCCAACTCTCCTTTCTGGCATCTGTGTCCAAACTCAGGATTTTTTTCCAGGAAAATCTGATTTATCAAAACACATAGAGGCAAGAGAAAAGATAGATTTTCATTTTAAAGTCTCTATGTCTCCTTTCACCCTTTTAATTCCCTTCCCCACCTTTAGGACTCAGAATGGTCTGAGCTTTGATTCTTTGAAAACCTGCCTGTCCTTGGATAAGGGCGAATAGGTAAGAGTGTGCATAGGGGAGGTGAGACTTGGTATTATAGCCCCAGAGTGGGAAGTGTCCAGATGGGAAAGAGCTAATGGATGAGCAGCCGAAGCCAGAGAGAAAGCAAGTGTATGATGCACAGTGTCCTTGTTCCTAATCAATACCAGCCTTTCCAGTCTATGCAGTGTCTCTGAAGTTATTGGAAATTGTAGAAAATTGATGGTTTTAGTGATTTGTTTTCCCACTTAGCTTTTCTTAGTAATCCTCTTCCCCCCACCTTTATAAAACTAGCCTGAAAGCACTGTGTGGTACCAAGATCAATGAGCAGTATAAAACATACACCCCGAAGATTTACTCTCCCTTTGAGGCTGCAGAAGGAACACCAAATAAAACATGGTATAGTATTTTCACTTAAAGTTATTGGAACCTACAGTAAGAATAAATGTTCCTAACTGCTATGGCCTACCATAAACAGAGATCGTCAATGTTCTCACCAGGAATGAGAGAACTCTTTGTTTGGGTTTGGGAGCCTCTCAGAAGACCCCAAATTTGTTCATGCAAGTAGCCCTGCTCTAGTGGGGGTTTCCATTAGCTACCCATCCCTGCCAGTAACAGATCTTATCTATTTAGTTCTTTAATCTGAGTATTCTAAAGCAAGCAAGAGGCTAGCTTTTCAACGGCTGCATGGGATTCTCTGTGGAATACAAGTGAGTTGCAAACTCACTTGGGTGAAGATCCACTCCTTTGATGATATTTTTCTTTTGTAGGACAAGAAGATAGTCTCTAATAGGCCTGCGATGGGCCCTGCTCCGTACACTGCTCACATTCTCATGCCTCAGCAGGTCAGGTCTGAGTGTGAGTAGAGCTGAGTCAGCCACTCCAAGCCCTGACTTCTGACTTCGGGCACATCTGGGAGCCAGTCAGATTCTTCAAGGGCCTCTGACAGCTCTTTATGTGAGACACCGCACAGGAAACACACTGTGGAACAGGCACTGCAGACGGTGGTGTGGGAAACCTTAGCAAGACTGACCTAAGGCTGGAAGTGAAGCTAGAGGGAGCCAGTGCCTCTTTGGTGATGCAACTTAGAACTGATCAGCTGATTAGCTGGTGATCAGCTGGGAATCCTGCCTGATTTGCCTGTCAGCCACCCTGGGTATGGCCCTGGCTGCTGGACTTTGCCATCTGTACCCTCAGTCTTACCACAAGCGGACAGAAAGGGTCCTTCAGATGCTTCTTACTGCAGATGCTGTTGCCAGGAGTGGCAGTGCGGAGGCTGTGCATGACAGGAGGACAGGTGATAACTGAATCTCTCTGTGGGGGACAAAAACCTTGTCCTCTGAAGAGACCCTCGGACTGGGCCCCTCGGTGGCTCCACAGAGTGCCTTAGTCAAAAACGAGCTAATGAGAATTTCCGACGAGGCCAAGGCCCCCTGTGCCTGCTGTCAGTGTGAAGTGAGCTCAGGAAGCAGCAAAGGGGCAGACTTATCAACAGAGGGAATTCGTCTCCTGCTTTGTTGTCTTAATGCCTGTAATTTTGCTTCTTTTTTCCCTTCTTGCAATTAGACGTTCTGTTTGAAGAGTTAAACTCGACACAATGAATATTGTATAACCTGCTCATTAGCTAGACTCCTGTGGCCGTGAAGCTTCCTCTGTTGCCTGAAGGAGCCCGCAGAAATAGACGTCCTGTCCTCTGTAGTGTCTCAGCCTCATCTCCTCTAACCCTTTGAAAAAAGTCGTGTTGGGGCTTAGCTCTTGCGAGAAAGAAAGATCTGTACTCCTCCCTGTGCCTCTCTAAAGCACCCCAAAAGGAGTTGTCCTTTCACAGTCGACATTCCAAAACTAGTTAGAGGTCGGGCTCAGGAAAGCAGGTGTAGGTGAGGGCAGTCTGTCTGTCTGTCTGTCTGTCTGTCTGTCTGTCTGTCTGTCTGCAAGCACACGATCCTTGGTCGATCACTGTGCAGGCACATGCAGAGCAAGCAGTTTAGAGAACTTGATGGATCACAGCTTGGGAAAGGTATCCACGCAGCGCAAGGCCACAAGCTCCAGAGTGGAACCCGCAAGCCTGTCACCAGGCAGCAGATGTGGGACTTCCCAGTCTTTGCCCTGACGAATAAGGGACTCGTGTTTTCCAGCAGCTGGCAAGCATGCTACCTTTTGCCAAAGGGGACACTAGAAACAACCTGACCAACTTGAAGAGCAGCCATTCCTTGGCTGATTGAGGGAAGAAAGCATCTTTGATGAAGACGATTTGCCCTCCTGACTTTATGAAGCTTGTTTGGTTTAGCAAGGGTACCTAGTACCAGAACGCCAGGTTCTGAGACCATCCATTCTGGTGTTTGTGTGATAACACAATGGGATTAGCTGGAAGCAGAAGTGAACCCATTGCAGAACGGCTACATCTGTATTAATATGGAAACATAAAACCCACCAGTTTGGACAGGAGACTTATCTTCCACCCAAGTCCCAATAGTAAGGTGATGGAAACTGTTGTATTGCATTTTGCCCTCCTATAACTTGATGAAGACAGGCTCACGAAGTTCTAAGAACAAAACACTGTGCCCCATTTAACTGCAAAGACACTGTGTAGACCGATGTGAGAAAAGTGTTGCTTTGATTTTCCCTACTGATTTTAGCTCCTTGGGTATTGACTGAGAGACTCTGCTCTCTTGCATCTGGGGGAGGCAGTGCTTGGAACATTAGGTATATAAAAACCTAGGTAAATTGTATGTCCATGAATGAATGTGTCCTAAGAACACTGAGGAATGAACCAAACATATTTAATTCCGGCGAGTGCGAGGAATATCCCTTCTACAGATCTAATAAACACACACCCTTCTTACTTCTCTCTAAACTGAAGATAAAGATCCCACAAGTGTACCCTTACTTGGCCTTGTCACATGTGCACTGTTCATGAAAACTTTTGAGATCTTCCTGTGCAAGACAGAGTCTGTGTGTGTGTGTGTGTGTGTGTGTGTGTGTGTGTGTCTCCTGGTATGTGTCTATCTGTGTGTGTGGCTGAGTGTGTCTGTATTTGTCTCTGTGTGTGTCTGTCTGTGTGAGTATCTGTGTGTATGTCTGTTGTAGGGAGCTGTATTGGATTTGGGCCTGGCTGCTTTGTGACTGTATAGCTCAAAGTGGCTACGTGACTCTGGGCTATATGGCCACAGATACTCAGGCCTAAGATGACTGCCATAAAGTCTTGAGATTGTTGGACAAAAGCCTCTCCCATGAATTTACGGCACAGGAAGATAACAATCATGGAATGCTTCAGCCCGAGCAAATACCAGATGTCTCCTGAGCAAACACTAGATGTCTCCACCGCCTGACCTCTTCGTCTACCGCCTGACCTCTTTGCCTCCTGCTATCACTGCCTGAATACCTTTACCCCTCCCTCCTTTGTGTTTCACAAAGGGCACTCCCCCTATCTGAATGCCTTATAAGCCGTAACACTCACCCCAATAAACAAGACCTTGACAACAGAACCTTGCTTGGTGTCCTTCTTTTCTCCCCCCCTTGACCCTTAGGTAGCGCCTCTTCGGAACCCTGAATAACTGAACCCGCTGGACAGGTCAGTCTGTGAGTGTCTGTGTGTATCTGTGTGTCTGTATGTATGTGTGTGTTTGTCTGTGTCTGTGTGTACGTGTCTGTGAGTGTGTCTGTGTATATGTCTGTGTGTATGTGTGTGTGTGTGTGTGTGTGTGTGTGTGTGTGTGCGCGCGCGTTGCAAATAGAAAGCTCTAGAGCCTTGCTATCTGTTGATGTAGAACAAAGTATTTCAGAACACAGTACAGCAGATAGAGTCTCACTCCATGACTGGAATCATTAGATAGTCTAGACTTATTTTAAACTTGTACCAGTCCTCCTGCCTCACCTTCCGGGTTCTGTGAGCCATTATGTCTGGCTCTACTGCTTATGTCTGTCCTGATTCTGGGGCCACTCAGGTGGGGCTGGGAAGTTCCTCGTGTGTCTACCAGCACTCCCTGGAGAGCTCCTATTGGCTTCTGATAAAGGTGGGAGCAGCTGGGGTCCTTTCTGTGGCTTCTTATACTGATGCAGTCTCAGAGGAAGGGTTCCAAGTCCACATAACCAGAAGAGCTCTCCTAAGACCTGACCTTGGGTGTTACACAATTTTACTTATGTCACTACGAGCACTGTTGGTCCCAGTAAGCCACAGGACCAGCCCTCATTCAGAGGTGTGGACAATATGCTTCACTTTAATGGGCCGTGAAGGAGCGATTTTACAACCCTCTCTAGTTCATCGCGCCTTCCAACCAGACTGCACCTCAGTGACAATCCATATCACAGTAAGAGAAGGGGTTGTTCGTCCCTGAGGAATGCCTAGGGTCCACTCCCCTACAGAGCCGCCAGAAGATGAGAGAAATCCCCAGATTTCAGAGTGTTGAAATTAGAATTCACGATGTCTCTCAGGACCTTCTGGTTTCAAAGCTCCATCTCCTGCTTATGACACTGTTTTGGGGCCTGGGTAGTGCAAGCACTGTCTAGATGTGGGCTGCTAATCCAAGGTTGACAGTGATGTGACCATAGGGAGCCTCTGCCACGTGTGTTTCTGCACTGCCCTCCCTGCTCTGTGGCCTGAAATTCCTCCACATTGTGAGCCAAAATAAATCTTACTGCCCATTTGCTAGGTGTTCGATCCCAGCAACAGGAGGAGTCCTTAACAGATAAGCTTAGGCAGTCTCCTCTCCAGGCACATCAGGTTTGATGTAGAGCAGTTATGTCAGATCACTGATGCTCAGTGCTACCCTAGAACAGTGGGTCACTAAAGCATCCTTCCAGTATTAGCAGAACTAATGTGTGCAACACTTAGCTATCTACCTGTAAACAGTTCACTAGCCTGACATGCCTTCCTTCTACAGCGGCCACACGGTCTCTACACCTACTCCATTCTCCAGTCACACAGGCAAAAGGCCTTTTCCTTTCCACAACTGCTCCTTTATTTAGTAAGAGAGCTTGCTGGGTAATGTGCTCATCTCCATAAGCAGAGGCACCTGAGTGTTATCCCCAGAACCCATGAGGACACATTTGTTGTGGTGTTCTCTTGTTATCCCAGGACGGTAGAGGTGGGTCACTGAAGTTTTCTGGTCAACCCGACCAATTGATATGCGCCAAACCATTTGGAAGACAAGGTCTCTCTGTGACGTTCCTGAGGATGACACCTGAGGATTTCCTCTGGCTTCCACATCTCAATGCATATATACATGTGTGCGCACACACACACTTTTGGAACATGCACATTAAAAAGATTCATCCGTGGGGTTGGGGATTTGGCTCAGTGGCAGAGCGCTTGCCTAAGAAGCGCAAGGCCCTGGGTTCGGTCCCCAGCTCCGAAAAAAAAAAAAAAAAAGAACCAAAAAAAAAAAAAAAGATTCATCCATGTAGAGTGATGTTTTCCGCAGACCCACACACATGAACACACATGCACAGACACACGCTACATACACATATGCACATGCTCTTCCTTCCACTTGAGGCTGTCATGCTGCACGAGTCTTTGGGGTAGCCAGTGGTTGCAATTCTTGCCACAGAGCAGACACTCTTGCTGATGCATTTCCACCAGGCTCTATTTTGAGGAGGGAAGCTGGTGTCCACAAGCCAGCAAAACATCAGGGGAGCCTTTTAGTTACTGTGATTTTGAAGGTCCTCTAAATTTGGCTCAGAGAAACCCTTTAGGGGAGGGAATAGGAAGTGCAAACTTAATCTGAAGGTTGTTACTAAAGCACAAAGCCATTAAAAGTTTTTTTTTTTCTAAAAAAGTCAAAAGGCTCAAAATGCAACATCTCAAAATAGACCCCCCCCCCCATAAGAACAGCTACAGAATTGTTCAGCCAACATTTTCTTGGAAGAAAGAAGGTTTGGGACTAAACACACATTTAAGGAAGAATATTGGAACACCAGTTGCTGAAAACTATTTTAAGCAAATGCTTTTATATCTACTGGGCTGATTTAATGTCCACAGCTCAGGGCAAAGGGTGGGCCTGATTTTTTTTTTAAATCAATCAGAAGCTATTCCTGACATTTCTAATTACTTGTGCCTTGTGGATACAATTTTGGTAAATTGTAGCTATACACTCTGTACTTTTGCTGATCTGTAGCTCTGTTGAGGCTGTTTGCGTTATTTGCTGTTTGAATGATTGTTTCTTATAAAAAATTAATTGATTGAACAAACAGGTCATCAAGCTCTAACTACGTAAACAAGTGCCACAGTTTACTTCTTAGTCTGGGGTGGGCTGGCGATATATGAATGAATTACAGATGATTCGTCCCTCCTGTGGCCTGAACTGCTTGGTACTAACCGGACTTTCTGGAATGCTTTTCCCTGTCTTGCAAGTGGTGCATGCTGGGAATCTCTTTTCTCCAAGAGCAGAGCATGAAACCCGAGAACTCTGCTGTTCTTAAGATGGCCCTGCTCTGCCCGGTCACTGGGGGGTGGGGGGTGCTGCAGTGTCTCTGCAGCAGCCTCTCCCTGTCTCAGGGGAGCTCTTTCTGAGGCAGAGTTCAGTGTTTGAGTGCTGTGGTTTCTCTCTCTCTCTCTCTCTCTCTGTGTTTACATGATATGTATGTATGCATGCATGTGGTGTGTGCATGTGTGTACATTCGTGCATGTGTGTGAGTGTATGAATGTGTGTTTGTGTGGTGTGTGGGTGTGTGTATGTATAGTGTGTGTGCAAACACACGTATGTGGAGGCCAGAGACCAACCTCCAGTGTCATCACTTATTTCTTATTTTGACAATGTCTCTCAGTGGCCTGGAGTTTGCTGACTAGGCAAGGCTGATTGACCAGGGATCCCCAACCTGTGCCCCCTGTTAGGATTAAACATGGCCACTACACTTAGCTTTTGGTATAGGTGCTGGGGACCGAACTCTGGCCCTTGTGTTTGTGTCTCCTCAGACTCTGGTTATTTGGTTTTCTAAATGCAAAAGAAAGGGGTTGGGGATTTAGCTCAGTGGTAGAGTGCTTGCCTAGCAAGCGCAAGGCCCTGGGTTCAGTCCCCAGCTCTGGAAAACAAAAACAAAAACAAAAAAAACCTAACACCCCCTCCTTTTCTATTGGCAGTGATGCAGCTGCCAGGGAAATTCACTTTTAAACGTCATGAATGTCACTGTCTTTGACATCGTTAATGGATTTCCAACTCTCTCAGAATAATGTTCAGATGGGCCTGAACAGGTCCTTCTCCTGGCTGCCAAGCCTGCCCTTTTGCTGATTTGCCACATTCCCAGAGCAGCTACCGTACCCGGAGGACCACATACCTCAGTTCCTTCCTCCTGCTCCTGAATCCTTGTCTGGAATGTTATTTCCCAAACCCCAAGCCTCAGAACCTGTTATGTTGCCTCACTAGTGACTCCCTCGTCCACAGCCCCTTCTCTACCGTATTTGGTTGTGAGCTTCACCTTTAATGGCTGAACCATCTCTCCAGTCCTACAGCCACTTCTCAAGTCCTCTGTCTCTGTCCCACGTCAGGACAGTCCCAGCCCACAGGCCAGAGAGCTTCCCAGAGGTGAGGCCTTTTAGGTTCATCGCTACACCGCAGTACCAGTTCTGACTGCATTTCCCCGGTCTGCATCGTTTTCCCAGTTCACAGCAAGCCATCATAACTGCTTGTTTAATGAGAGGATGCGCTCATTATCTGAACTCTTGGTGTGCACTGACTTTGAACTGGGACGTTTTCCTACACCTGAATGAGTTAAAGATCTGTAGGCAGCTATCTCCGGGGCAGGAGATGAGCTTGGGTCTCAGACCAAGGCTCCAGGGAGTTCTTGTGAACTTAGGCCTCACAACCAGTCTGAGCTGAGGCAGGAAGAGGGTATCTCCCAGGAACACAAACTCACCTGGAAACGTGGGTTTTGCTTGTTTTCATTTCAGTTTATAGTCAGCCATTTGGGATTTTTCAACCTTTGTGCTCTTAACAGTTGAATGTTGTGGTTTGCCCTGCAGTTATCTGTATTTTGATGCTAATTCCACTGCCCCAAGGACAGCTGCCTAGTCAGGTACTCAGGACTCAGGTGACCTCACCAGAACCTGCTCCCCACTTAATTTGTAAAATACAGCTGAGGGCAGGTACGGGATAGCCTGTCATTGGATGAGAAGGAAGAATGGGCAGGAGAAAAGTTTGAAGGGAGAGGAGGAGACAGGAACAGAAGAAACAAGAGGGACAGCAGACTAGCCACAGGACAGCTGATGTTAAGATTCCACACTGTACCTTTACAGGTTGTTATGAACGTTTTTAAGGGATGGATGTGTACCAGGCTTTGTATGTTTAGGGGGGGCAATTATATCTTATCAGTTGGGTTATTGTGTTGTGTGTTCTTTCACGTGTAGATTTAAATGTAAGGGAGTGTGGGGCTTCTGGTCTGGGCCACCATGAAGATGGGTTGTGTGTTTCTGGCATGGAAACCTGCCTTGGGAACTAGACAGGTAGAGAGATTGCTGCCAGGCTCAGAGAGAGGCCTTTGCAGTCTGATATGGGATGGAGCAGAGCGGGTGAGAGGCTTTGCTGACTGAGAATTAAGATATCCAGCAGATATCTTGGGGCACTGCGGTGTGGATCTAGTGGTGATAAAAGATACCCTTTTACTCTTTATATCATTACAGCAACAGTTGGAGACCGGACGCTTTCAGAAGTGAGGGAGGGCGAAGTCCTGGTGGTGTGGCACGTGCAGCGATACGCCTGGTCCAGGGACCTGGTCTCAGCCTCACAGTTGCCAGTAGCTCTTCTTCCCAACTTGAAACAACGAAAAATGGCCCCTGTTTTGCCAGATATGCACTGGACAATAAGGGGACTGTTATACTCTCCCTCCCTCCCTCTCCCTCCCCTCCCCTTCCTCTTCTCCCTCCCCTTCTTCCTCTTCCTCCCTCTCTCTCTCTCTCCCTCCCCTCCCCGCCCCCTCTCCCCCCTCTCTCTTTCTCTCGCTCCCTCTCCCCCCCTCTGTGTATGAAATATAATTTTAGGCTCTAAAATGAAGCTGCCTTTTCTAATCAGCCCCACCCTCCTGGGAAGGGTGGAAAGGTTTGGATAGAGAATTTTAAAATTCCAAACTTAATAATCAGGTCAGGCATGGCAATGTGTGTCTCTAATCCTTGCACTTGGGAATTAGAAGCCAGAGGTAGGCAAATGTGTATGAGTTGGGGGATAACCTGGGCTACAAAGAGTTATAGGCCGGCTATAAACTTCTTTGTAAAAATGATTACCTTTCTTGGTAGATTTTTCTTCCCGGATCCCCAGACTCAAACTTGTTCTGTGGCTAAGAATGGCCTTGAACCTGGTGCTCATCCTCCTGCCTCCACCTGTACAATGCTGGGATTACAGGCATGTACCATGCTGGATCAACCCCAGGGGCTTTGTGTGCACTGGGCCACATCCCCAGTCCTGATACTTCATTTTTAAAAGCCCAGTAAGGTAATAAAAACTGCTACCTTCTACTTCTCCCTCTCCCCTGATCTTTCCTTCTCTTTGCTGTGAAGCCTTAAATGGAAAGCTCCAACAAGCACAGGAAGAATAACTCGTCCACAGAGCCTAGGATCTGGGGTTCTCTTCCTCCATTTTCCCTGATCCCCAGGCCTATGTGCCTTTCCACCAGTTGGTGGTTCATTTGTTTGAGTCTCTTGGATGCTGCAAATGTTTCCGAGGCTCTGGAGAGTGTCTGGAATGTAGTAGAAACGCGTGCTGGTATGATTTACCTAGAGCCGCTGCTGTTGGACCAGAATGGGATGCAGGGAGATATAAGAACCAAGGATGTGCATCAATGGGGCCACATGGCAAGGTGATGACTGCTGTCATCTGTCTACCCAGCTTGAGACACTACCACGAGCCGTGTCTCAGAGACTTACGCAGCCCTCCCCACAACTGTCTGGACTTCCTTCTCACGGTACCTTGGGAGCATCTTTCTCTCTCTCTGCTGATAACAGGGTCCCCCCGCCCCACCACCAAAGTGTTTTGTTGCCTTATAGAGGAAAGAGGCTGCCTGGAAATATATTCTATGGGATATTAAGGGATGCATTTATTTGATTTATAGACAGACAAGGCAAGGTTGCTTGAGAGGCAGGGAACCAATGGGGATATCCGTGTTGACTAATGATTAATTATTATATCTAGAGTGATGTTTTCCCATCAACTGATAGGCTGGAGAAATAGAGTGGAGCTAGCTAGGTTAGCTCCATGGGTCACAGACGCTGCCTCTGCGCTTTCAGATTGCACTATCCCTTACAGACAGCACCTCCTCATTTAGAAACATAATTTGTTGTTCTCCCACACCAAAAGGAAAAAAAAGCCGGACATTTCACATGCAAGGCAAAGATTAGAATCGCTGCGCAGGACAGCGTACAGTAGGTTGTGGTGTCCCTGAATCAAGGACACCAGGCTACTGGTACTGAGTGAGACAGAAAAGGCAGTGACTTCTGATCTTTATTATGCAAATGGGCAGCCTCCTGAGCTGGGCCATTTAACCTCATCAGGGGAAATGTCCCTGCTCATTGCAAGCTCCAAATGTAGCACCAGTGCTAGCACTGTTATGTTGTTATTATGTTATTATTATTGTTATTATTAGTAGGGCTTGTGTAAGCACAAGCCCTTTGATTAGGCTGAGTCTCCACATGCCCAGACTGTCTGGCGATGGACGTCAACTCCTTATATCAGAGGAGCCAACAGTTGTGCCTCCGTCGTGCTTGCTGGTGGAGGCGTTTCGCAGACCTCCCTGTCTGCCACGCCTGGGTAAAGATGGCAAGAGGTTTGTGAAGTTTAATTTCTGTCTCCAGAAGCCTGGTTCCTTTGCTGTGGCATAAGTGACTGGCAGACTCTTAAAGAATGGAGTTAGAGTTGGGGGAGAAGCTTGTTCTGGGGATGCAGAATGGTGAGGGGGAGCAGAAAGGAAGGGAAACTGTGTTATTTGGGAAGACTGGGGCTTAGGAAGGGAAGTATCAGATAACCCATTCACAGGTCATTGCTAACTACCAGAACCATAGAGAAAATCAAGGCTACTGAGCAGGCAACAGAGGCTGCTGTGGTGAGAAGGGGGAAGCCAGGCAGTTGATTAGCAGCCCAGGGAGGTTGAGGGCAAAGATTGAGCATCTTTGAAACCCAGATTGTTTGACCTCAATCGGCAAGGACTGTCTTTCAAATGAGAAAGCTCCTCCCGTGGGAAACGGAAGTAGATAAAAGTGAACAGTTGCACTGTGGTGGAATTCTTGAGGCAACAAAAAACTAGTAATAAACTTTCCCTCAGCCCAGTACTAGAGACCTCTAGTTTAGATCTTGAACACCCCAACCCCCAAAGGCCTGTGGGTTAACAGTCTAGTACTGGGCTTGGTTTTATTAGAGATAATGAAACTTTAGGAAGTGGGGCCTACTGGGAGATCTTAGATTATGAGTGTGCCCTTAGAGGGGTTGGTGAAATCCAGTCCCTTCCTCTTCCTCTTTGCTTCTGAGCTGCTTGAGCAGGCAGCTTGCTCCACCACTGGCAACCATTATTCAGTAAAGCTGTGGGCCAGCCAAGCATAGACTCTGAACCTTTCTTCTTTTTAAGTTGATCTATCTCGGGTATTTTGTCTAGTCACAGAAAGCTGACTAAAACAGAAGAAATGAGTCCAATGTTAATAAGTAATGGAAAAGGAATATCTATAGAGCCTCTGAGCTCCCATCGCACCACTCCAAATCAATACGGCATTGATATCAAATTCTCAGCATATCTAAATCTGATGTTTCAGGAATGGCGTCTGTACCCATGAATCTTAAAAATAATTTTTCAAGGGTTCTAATATGCAGCCAGGCCTGATCAGCACTACCTCAGCTTACAGTGAACATAAACTTCATGAAAGCAAGACTCCTGCTGTATTTGCTTAGTCTAGAATCCAGGACAGAGTGTCACAAACAGGAAATTGAATTAACTTCTACTAAGTACAATGAGTAAAACAGCTATGTCATAGAAACAAGTCAGTTGCTTCTCTGCCTTTTGGCTAAGACCCTGGTAGAAACAAGCCATAGAATTAGACCATTTGAGACATCTCTAGTGAGCTGTCCACTAGGGCTCCAAGAACCATGTCATCAGACACATGTTCCTTCCACACTGTTTCCGTAAGAGAAGACAGACACATGTGCCTAGTTCTTCCTGAATGGAAAGCAGAAGTCAAGTGTATGAGAATAGCAGTTGTCTTATGTTGCTAAGCGGACACAGTATCAAACTGCCTTCTAATGACTTCTGAATGCCCGTAGATCAGGGCAGCCCACACACCTCATTAGAGATGTGTCTTGTGTGGTGGTTAACACAGAAACAAGCTGGTCAAAGTGCAGAGTCAGTGGAGTGCTCAGCAACAATAGGACATCTCCGTCACACCTCTCTCCACAAAGGCCCAGAGTGGAGAATGCAGAAAGATTGTTAGAGCTGGAGGTCACAAAAGAGAGAGCAAAACAGTGACCTCTGGATATGACAAGACCTCTACATTCGTGGACTCAGAATAGCACCCACACCACCAGGGCCAGCTCTCCAGCACTGATCTTCGAGGGGTAAGGCCAGCTCTCCCGTCACAAGCAGCAAGGGGTGGGGCCATAGCACTCGTGCCCACCCACTCTCCCAAGTTCCACAGCTGGTGAGGGTCTGGACCAGCTCTGCACAGCCCTAGGACATCAACATCAACAGGGGCAGCCCAGATCAGAGACATCTGCATGGCCTTGGGTAGTAACAGGGGCAAAGGACATTGACACAGACCCCTGCTGTGGTAGGGCCAGGGACTCAACATCGTCGTGGGGTGGGGGGCAGCACCCGCCAGGACTTCCATGGCCTCAGGTGGCAGTGCAGGCTACTCACACCAGGCTGTTCCTCACCACCCTCACTTCTGCAGTTTGCCTCTCTTCATAGTGCACAACCTTTCTTCTCTTTCTCTTCCATCACTTACTTGCTCATCTTAATGGTGTCTAGGCCTCTGGGTGTCTTCTTCCCAGCCTACACCACACGGCTGTGGGCCCATTTTGATGTGTTAATGGTCACCTCAGTTAGCCATTTGCTGAGTTTCTTTGGTACCTAACACTCTGGAACCCGTGGGCTTCAGAAAACAGTGCGCGCCTGGCCTGTGACTTGACGTGATTCATACTGAGGTAATAAGGCCCAGATCCCGCCTTAAAGGAGTAGTTGATGGTGAAATGGTCCCTCAAAAGGAAACCCAGCACTGGAGTCAGGTCCACCCCTCACTGCCCCTTCTTCATCGCCTTTTCCTCAGAGCACGTTCCTCTCTGAAATCCAGCAGGTTGGGTACTGCAGCTCTGAGTTTCAATTCTTTGAAAACCACAATCAGGTTTCCAGTTAGCACCAAGTCAGCAACCTGTCACCCAAGGAGCTGGTGGAATGGCCCAGGCCAGGTGGACACACGGTTCTGCTTTTGGAGGAGAAGCTCTTGGCATATACACAGCATGTTGTAGTTTGTGTCTTTCTCCCCCATTTCCCGAAAAGTCAAAGGTCACATCTGGTAGCCTGTCCTTCCTCCTTGTTCCTGCTCAGGTTCAGGCCAGGGAAGACTTTCGTGTAAGTAGAAAGTGTCTTTTTCCCAGAGTCAAGAGATCCATTCATGTGGCTGGACTTTGGCTGTTTTGTGCTTTCTTCTTTCTTCTACCCTTCTCCACTCCTTTCTACCCTTTCAACCCCCTAACACTGGATAGAGGAAAACGGATAGAGAGGAAAGAGGAATACCTTGCCGTTAGACTACTTCCTGCTGACTGGGGGAGTTGAGTTCAAGCTTGAGGCAAGTTTGATTTTTACTGTCAGGATACCTGGTTTCTTCTTGTTTCTTCTTTGTGTATGATTGCTTAACCAACAACAAACAACAAACCATTAATGCCCCACCCGGTCAAGTTCCAGCACCCTACCATTTACAAACCTGCTGAAAAGTCCCCTAATTCACACAATCTCAGAAACTCTCTGCTGCTTGCAAGTTCACACCCTTGCTGGAGCACGAGGCAAATCACAGCCACCCACTGTGGACGATCTGGGGCAGCCCATACTCTCCATACTCTGTACCTTGGATTAAAACAGAAACGTATTCTTATAGCACACCTATTTGTTGTTGTTGTTTTTACAGAAACCAAATTTACAAAATTGTCCCCGCACTCTTACTTGAAGAAAGAAAGAGAGAAGAGAGGTCTGGTGTGGACTCGGGTCTGAACGGCGAACGGCTCAGTGGAGGAGTGCGCATGTCATCAGGACGGATGCTGTAAGACTGAATGAAATCAAGTGCCAGAGTTAGGCACCACTCCCAAGAGCTAGCGAAATCTGCTTACACACAGAGCCAGGTGCCATCTCCACCTCTCTCTACCCTAGCGAGAACCCTTTTCTTCACCCAGGTGTCAGACAGGCGAAGCCGTTAACCTACTGAAGGTTGTGTAGTAACTCCATCAACCTTTGTGCCACCGGGGTACTGGAATTTCACTGATTTTCTATCAACACACACACGCACACACGCGCATGCACACGCACACACACACACCATGTGGGAGTAAGATATGTCTAAATTAAAACCTTTATGGTGTTACAGATGAAATCGACATGTTTGGGCAAAGCACTTTCTGATCCCTTAAACCGAGTTTTCACTTCCATCAAACAGAGATGCCATAATCTTCCGGGTGTGTTTATTGTGAGCAACAGTGGGTCTTCACACTCAGCTTCGATGCCACACACAATTCGTTTCTCAGCTGTGTTCTGAAATCTCAGAAAGCACAGCTTGTATTTTCTTTGTTTTTGAGTTCTCAACTCCAAATACAGTGACTGTCCAGTAGACTGGCACACAGTAGGAACTTAAGTATAACCTTCAGAGAAAGGCTGGTCTGAAGGTGCTGGCACACAGTAGGTACTGAAGTATAACCTTCAGAGAAAGGCTGGTCTGAAGGTGCTGGCACACAGTAGGTACTGAAGTATAACCTTCAGAGAAAGGCTGGTCTGAAGGTGCTGGCACACAGTAGGTACTGAAGTATAACCTTCAGAGAAAGGCTGGTCTGAAGGTGCTGGCACACAGTAGGTACTGAAGAATAACCTTCAGAGAAAGGCTGGTCTGAAGGTGCTGGCACACAGTAGGTACTGAAGTATAACCTTCAGAGAAAGGCTGGTCTGACTACTGCATCTGAGTAGGCACCACTTGGCTCTTCATTATTAGTTTCCTTCACAGCCCTTGGAGTGATGTATTTACTCATGGGGCTGTCTGTCCTCACTGGACTGTAATTTTCCCAGGTCAGGGCCTTTGGCTGACTTGCTCCTCAGAGTCTAGACAGTGCTTTGTACAGAGTTGCTGCTCAAGATGCATTTGTCAAATGGACAAACTCATAAAAATCTCCTATTTTGCTGTCACTGCTCTATGTGACAGTGGTTTACAAGGTATCAGAACCAGTCCAAACAGGCAAGAATTATTTGTCTTCAGAGAGCTCATCAGAGAGGAGCTCAGTTAGGAACTCCTCATGTTTTCTCCTCACAGAATTTGGCTGGGACCGTTCCTACAGGACAGCCCACTTCCTCCGGCCTCCTTTCAAACGCAGCAGAGTGAATGAGGTTTTTGGACGTGGACAAGGCTGCTTCAGAGTCTAAACTGGGGCCCTGGGGCAGAGGGGGTGGGGCTGGAAGGGCGGTGGAACCCAAGCCTCTCCCTGGGCTCTGCACCACTGAAAGGCTCCAGACGGCTTGGGCACTGGGCCAGGCTGCTGAGGTCCAGTGGGAAAGCTTGGCCAGGAACAGCCAGGAAGAAGTACAGATGACTCATTGTCCGACATCCTCCAAGGTGAAACCCAGCAGTGTGTGTGGCCGGGGTGGGGGTGGGGTGGGCGCTCTTCAGCCTTGGCGCCTTCCTCAGCCAAAATAAAAGCACCGGAGATTCAAACACACACAGCCTAGGGACACACCAGGCACACTCTCCCATTGTCCTTCCCGGCATGTCCCTGCACTTCCAGTTTTAAAATAACCTCATAGCACAATTTCCAGCTCGAGCAGGATTTCTTTTAAAAGGCAAGACAGTCTTCATTTTGTGTGTGTGTGTGTGTGTGTGTGTGTTGGGGGGAGTGTTTGGTAGAAACAAGGTACACCTTAGTGAAACTCTCCAGGCCTCTGGGCACAAAGTCAGTGTGAGAAACTTTCTGAGCATGTGTAACAGTCTCCCTCCCTCAATGTTTTTATTCAGAAGTCTGGAATCCCAAGTCCTAATTTATAGATGTGTTATTGCTTCTAGATTTCCACCAGAGGGCAGTCTTGGAAAATATTTATAAATATATATTTTATTGCTCTGTCTAGGAAATAGTGTTGTTTTGGAGAAGAGAGGCCGTCTAAAATCTCAGGGAGGGTTCTTGTCTCTCTCTTCCACAAGCATAGCTAGGAAAGCAGGCCAAATAAACTGCTCTTGCGGCCTGGCTGTCTTACACACAGGCAATGTGCCCAGCTTCCAGGGCCCTCTTCTCTGCACCAGCTCTGTCCTGAGGGCGGGGGGCGAGGACAGTCACCCCAGCAGAACTGTCAAGAACTGTCAAGGTTCCTCTGGTTCGGGTTCTGCCACACTAAGGATCAATTTCACCCTCTTTTTTCGGCAAAGCTTAGAAAAGAACCAGGAAGGATCAGAGGGGAAGCCAGAGAGGCCAAACAACTATTAATCGAGTTCTCAGGCAGGCAGCCATGGTTATTTCACTCCGTGTGAAAATGCGGGCAAATAAGGCCAACCAAGTCTGAGTCTGGGAGGATCCTGGACACAAATGTATAGCCAGGGATTCTAGTTGGTGGGAAGCACCTTCTCACACTACATCCCCACATGCTGTATAATCTAGGGCAACAGACACATTCTCTCTCTCTCTCTCTCTCTCTCTCTCTCTTTCTCTCTCTCTCTCTCTCTGTGTGTGTGTGTGTGTCTGTGTCTCTCTGTCTCTGACTCTCTCTCTGTCTCTGTTGTCTCTGTCTCTCTTGTGTGTCTCTGTCTCTCTGTGTGTGTCTCTGTCTCTGTGTGTCTCTCTGTCTCTTTCTCTCTGTCTCTCTCTCTGTCTCTGTGTGTGTGTGTGTGTCTCTGTGTCTCTCTGTCTCTATCTCTCTGTCTCTGTTGTCTCTGTCTCTCTTGTGTGTCTGTCTCTCTGTGTGTGTCTCTGTCTCTCTCAGTGTGTCTCTCTCTGTCTTTCTCTGTCTCTCTCTGTGTGTGTCTCTGTGTCTCTCTGTCTCTGACTATCTCTGTCTCTGTTGTCTCTCTCTCTTGTGTGTCTCTGTCTCTCTGTTGTCTCTCTCTGTGTCTCTGTCTCTCTCTGTGTGTCTCTGTCTCTGTCTCTCTTCAAAGGAAACCATCTTCACTGCTGAACTCCATGGCTAGGAGAGATGGAAGGAAAGACTATACTTACCACATTTCTTCATCAATGAACTTACTGGCAATAAATAAGTTAAAACTGCTATCCAGCAACTCAGATCCATTTCGGGAGCATGTCTGATGCACAACCCTCGAGTCTCCGAGCTGGACATCGTGTCATCCTGTGTGACCCCATTTCTTTCTGGAAACAGCTCTCGGGGTGGAGGGTCACCATGCTCCTCTATTTAGAGCAGCAGACAAAAGCCAGGCAAGGCAAAGTGATCTGAGCAAGGCTCTCAACCATGGTGCTAGGGTTCAGGCTGGTAGTCAGCCATTTAGTTCCTGTTGTGAGAGCATCTGCCTGTGCCAGGCTGGCTGGGGTGACTAGGATGTTCTTTGCTTGACCTCAAAAGCAGGCTGTAGCACTGTCAAGTCAGGTCCCTGAGTCCTCCAGGGTCCAGGCTAGAAAGGGAAATCCCAGTCTAGGTACTGCTTGCCTTGGTTGGTATGGGCCCAGCCTGGTGTGGCCCTTTCTAGGTGCACTGAAGCCTGCTCAAAGGTTAAGATTGCCTCAAGTACCCAGGGCCACAGCTTGTTCATGGTCCTACCCCTCCTCAGGCTCATTCTTCTGCCAACCTTTGCCCCTCTGGGGACCTCTACCTGTGAGCAGGGGACAATAACAGAAAACTGGCCTTGCAAGCTGACTGCTTCCTCCAGGGAAGGTGACAGTTAGGAGAAAGGGGGCAGCAAACGAACTGTGTAGAGCCCCACTGTGGCCTAAAGGCACTGGCGGCAGAGACAGTGGACAATGAAGTGGCAAAGAGAGAACCCTGGGCTCAGGCTGTCCTCCATGCTCAGAGGTCAGAGGTCACTTCTACAATACCGTGCTCCTCACCCTGGCGAGTCTGTTCCACACTGGTGGGAGGTACTCCCACTCAGAAAGGATGTGACCATGGTGTCAGCACCTGAGGTTAGAGATTTGGGTCCAGCAGGAAATCTATGTTTTAAACTTCTGGTACTCATAAGCAGCAGGAGCTACAAAAAGGCATGTTTCTAGTTAGTAATACCATGTGAGCCCCAGGGTCAGACCAGAATACAATATGCACGCAAGGGATGGGTCTTCTTTTACTCCATTGTGTCCAGAACCAAAGAGTGAGATAAATTAACCCTGGGTGCTGCAAGTGATCCTGGGAGGTTGGAAATCTTGCTGATTTCCTGCACTCTGGTCTTTTCTCCTCCCATTTAGGTGTTACAATTGTCTATTTACCCCAGAGACGCACCAAAGAAACCATTCTGCCCAAGTCTAGCTTGGTGAACTGGTAACTGTACTCTACTTACAGTCACGTGGGAGTTAATGGATAACTTACAGCCTTTCAAAGGCTGCCCCATTATAGAAGCTACTCCTGCATGGGCCCGTGTGTTGCTGGCTTGGCACCAGTGTCTGGTGCTATGGGGAGGTAATGCGACCCTTAGGAGATGAGTCCAAGAAGTTAGGCTCTTGATGGTGTGTGAGATTCTGGGAATTTGTCATGACCTGTCTCTCTCTTTCCTAGCCACCACAAGGTAAGCCATTGCCTGTGCCACATAACTCCTGCTAAGAGGTAGTGAGCAGTACCCACAGCTTCCAAAGCAGTTAAGGTAGAGCTTTTTTTCTTTATTAGATGATTTATCTCAGACTTTTTCTCTTAGAAAAAACAGCAATATTTTCTTTCTTTCTTTTGTGTGTGTGAATTTCTCATCATGCACCCCACTCCCACTCAGCTCCTTGTCCCTTCATACCCACCCTCCACCCTTGCAACCACCCCCAAAAATAAAATGAAAAATAAAGTAAAATAAAATAAACAAAACAAAACCATCTTGCTGTGGAAGCTGCAGTGTGTCACAGTGTCCCACGGTCTACCCTTCTGCCCACACATCTTCACTTGTTCACACATTGTTCATTGCAATGAGTCTGATTCGAGGCCTCTGACTTCTGCTACTCTGTCGATACTGGATGCTCACTGGGACTCCTCTCCGATATCCTGTGGTTGCCCTGGGTCATGGAGATCCTGTGGGACCAGATCCTTCATGCACTCCAGCAGTTCATAGATGGGGTAGATGTTGGGGTGACCTGGGCCTGGCTGGTAGGTGAGCTGGTCACCTCGCCAGCTCTCCTGAACCCACACCACCAGGATGAGCTCTTCAGTGCGGCCTCAAGTAGCTCACCCAATGCTGAGCTCTCCTGCCCGATGCCCTGAGCCGGCTCACCTAGCCCTTCACCACCAGGGCCAGTTCTACTGTGCTGCCCAGGCAAGGTGCGGGGCCCACCCTCTCGAGTGCTGCAGGCAGTGAGGGGGGCACCTCTCTCTCCTGTGCCCACGACACCTCACAGCAGATGAGTGGCAGGTATCTCAGATCTTTTCAACAGCAGTCGAAAGCTGACTCACATGACGCTTCGGAGGGAATTGTCTCCCATGCCAGTCATTCAGAGTTCCATTGTGAAAGCGCCTCTGTGCCTTACCATGCTTTGCCTACATGGCTCAGTAGCCCCAAGCCTTTCACAGGGACATGTATTTGGGAATCCAGCCTAGCTCAACCCAGCCCTACCTTGCCAAGCTGAGATTTCTCTAGAGTGTGGTGGGGTGGTCAGATAGGATGCCAGTGTAGGTTCTGAGAGGGACACCCTGATTCAGGTGGCTGTTGGCATGACACACCTTTTCACTCCATGCTCCCCAGCTACCTGGTCCCTTATTGAGGCCCCCACCCTTTGCCCTGTCTATGTCCTTTTGGCCCACACCCTTTTTCTCAACATCCATTTTCTCAGTTGTTCCATTTCTTCAAATGCCTTGTTAACGCTGTCAGAGGGAAAGAAAAGCCAACTGATTAATAAAGTGTTCATGAAAGGGGGAAGGAGAGAGTGCTGTCAAGGCCCTTGCAGACACTAAATGCAGGCTCTGTCTGACCTCAGAAGCTGGCCTGACACTGGGGCAACTGTCCACGACTTCCACTGTGTCTCCACAGTGTAGAAAGCAGCTCAGTGCCAAGTGTGGTGTGGACACTTGCCTGCTGGATGGAGACGCAAACTCATTTCCCATCTGTCAAGTGGCCTGACACAGAGCTGGTAATGATTTTCTGTCAGGCAAACCTTGGCTGGATTTGAACTTGTGACCCAGAGGTAAAGGGCAGATGTAGGGCTTCCTTTACAAGACCCAGCTGCCCATGCCTTGTTATGCCCAACTCGGATCCATCTAGTGCCTGTCCAGGCTCCCTCCTCACACATGCATTCTGGTTAGATCCCAACAGCAATGGGATGAGTGGGTCACACCCTGGGAGACAGGAGTGAAAGCCAGAGGGAGGACACAGAAGGAAGGTCTGCTTGACTCACCTTAGGCTAGAAGCTATGTGCTCCTCCCAAGATGAATGTTTGAGCTTTCCCGGGATCTTTGCATGTTTATAGACCAGCCAAGACCATAAAGAACATGGGTCTGGAGGGGATTTGTGAGGGTCTCATCAATCCTGGGTTGATTCCATCGTTACTGGTATTTACTTTGTGTGTGCACATATGCATGTGTTGGTGTGAAGGCCAGGGAATCTTGGTGTCATCCATTAGGAGACACCCACCTTGTTTTTCTGTGAAGGGGATCTCTTGTTGCCCTGAGGCTTGGCAATATAGGTAGGGTGACTTGTCATGGAGTCCTGGGGATCCCCCTGCCTCTGCTTCTCCAGTGCTGGGGTTCTACTAAACCTGTTTTTTGTTTGTGATCTGGGTTCAGACTCAGGTCCTCATGCCATGTGTCAAGCTCATTACCACCTGAGCAATCCTCTCAACCTTGTACTGGTTGATCTTTTTATTTAAGGGGTGGGGGAGGCAGGCTTTGGGAGCTTTTGCAGATTGACCAGTACAGTGACTCCTGAGCACGGATTGATGATCAAATCACATGCCACCATCCAACCATACTGTTTGACAATCTGAACCTCCAACTAGAAAAGGGTCGATCCACTGTTCAGTTCGCAATCAGGCAAGGGGTCTGCTGCTAACCACAGTTCCAGAGACATACAAGGGAGGATCCCATTGAAATTAATCATTTAGGAGGAGATGTGTGGACGGATACAACTTGGTACAAACTGATGGGTGATTCTGCAGGCAGCAACAGAGAAGTTGTGTACGCACATGTTTGGCAGCACAAGGGTTGGCCATATTCAAGCCCCAGTGAAATATGTGCTTTGCCCATTATGAGCCATGGGACTTGGTGTTCAGCCTCATGGGCCTCTACCCTCTATTTGAAAAGTGGGAATCATTACACCAGTGTCAAAACAACAAGGCACAGCTCATTCGTGGTTTCTGTGCATTTAGCAGAGTGTCAGGAGATGACTGACAGCTGTCAGCAGAGTGTCTCACAGGCCGTCAGGTGTTCCCGCAGGAGAAGCAAACAGCTTAAGAAAGGTGTTTTAAGATTGTGACAGAAGGCCATGGCAGGAGGCAGAGATAAAAGGGAGGTTTTGTGGATGGAATCAATAGAAAACTATCTGGGTAAGGGAAGTGGGTCGAGAAGTTTGTAGTGGAAGAGAAGCAGGCGGTTGTTATGCCGACAGAGGAAGATGGCTTGGGAGAACAGAGTGTGGGAAGGAAAGGTTACTGAGTTTTCATTTGGCCATAGGAGTTAGAGATTCTTGGAGACATCCACTTAGTGATACTTACAATGCAACAGGAAATAGATGAGAGCCACTCAGAGACACTGATTTGGCTGCTTCTGTTTGGAGCAGGACACTTGACTGACACTGGCCTATAAGTTCCCACAGATGAGGTAGAGAGAGAGAAAAAAATCTATGACCCAAACCCGTGTATGTTGGTTTGAATAGGTTCGGCCACCATGGGGTAATGTGTTCATGAACACTTGGCCATAGAGAGTGGCATTATTAGGAGGTGTGGTCTTCTTGGAGTGGGTGTGGCCTCATTGGAAGAGGCGTGTCGTTGTGGAGATGGGCTTTGAGATCTTATATGCTCAAGCCATGCCCAGTGTGGTATACAGTCTCCTGTTGCCTGTGGATCAAGATGTAGAACTCTCAGCTCCAGCACCAGGTCTGCCTGCATGCCACCATGATGATAATGGATTAAATCTCTGAAAGTGTAAGCCAGGCCCAATTAAATGGTTTCCTTAATAAGAGTTGCCATGGTCATGGTGTCTCTTCACAGAAATAGGAACCTAAGGCACCTGGAAATGACAACATTGAAGGGGTCTGTGAAGAGGAAAGGTGAGTCAGAGTTTGGGGAGTATGACACCTGATGGAGCAGAGGGGACATTTCAACTGACATCCGAGGCATATCCCTCAGAGAGGGATGGGGTCTGATAGGGGATAGCACAGGTCTGACTGCACACAGACAATCTGATTTGGGCTAGCCCCACCCATTGTTGAATAGTCTTCTCATCTGCCTTCTCCAGGGCTCTTAGCAAGTGCTGGACACTGTGACAAACTGGTTGCTGCAACTACCTTATTCCTACCTCCTGTCCAGCCATTCTGTACACTTACAGTTCTCACTTGGGCTCTGTGAGCTGAGATGGAGTCTCTGCTCTATCTTCCGTATGTATAGGGAGTCTTAGAGGACACAGGATAGCCACAGAGGGTGACAGACTTTATCGGAATGTGCCCCATGCATGACAATAAATGGAGTGGATGTCATGGTGGAAAACATAGAAGAGGGTCTAGCCCCCTGACAGAACCAGGGCAATGGCCACACCCACAGCAGCTCTCGGGATCTTAGGGACCCGGATGGAGTCTAGCCTGTCTAGTAAGTGGAGGTCCACATGGTTGCATGTTTGAAGTTCAGAAGAGCCTCTGACAAGGACCGATTTCCTCAGCATGTGATCATCTTCTGCCAATGGTCTCTAAGGGCGGCTGGATACGGCCTGCCTTTGAGTTTCCGATATCTTTTTTACTGCTCCATGAATGGAGAACAGCGTCCTTTATCAGTCCCCACTGCGTTATTTTTCACACTGCCATGATGAAACACCCGACAAAAGCAACTCAAGAATTTGTTTTGGCTCAGTTTGTGGGCGCCGTCCATCATGGTGGGGGCAGCATGGTGGGGGACGATTCAGTCTCTGGTCACATGTCCAGCGTACTCACGACCAGGGAGCAGAGAGATGGCTGACAGGCGGTGCTTGGCTTGTTTTCCCCAGTTCAGAACCTTCGTTCATGAATGGTGCCACCCATGCTTAGGGTGACACTCCCCACCTCAACTGGCTCACTTGAGAACTCCTTGAGGATCTCTCTGGAGACCTGTGGTCACTCGCCACTCGTCGCTGATTCACTGGGTGCTGGCTTCTCTTCCTCCTGCTTCTCCTCCCTTTGCTGGTCTCTTTGTTGGAAGAGCAGAAGGCAGTGTCCTTATGTGTACATCTCCCATGATCCACACGCCCACCTCTCCTGGGTGCATCTGTAGTCACACTGTGCTCCCTCTTTCTCCATCACCTTCTTCATTCTCTTGCCCTCCTCACTGATGCCCACCTTCCTAGGCCACTTTGTAGGACAGTCCCATCTGCCTCACTGGTCCAGCCCTGCCTGCTTAGAGACTTCATGTTCCTAAGTAAAACATGTTTTACTTGACCAGGTAAATCACGGCATTCCCTCAGGAAACAGCAGAAGCCCTGGTCTGTATTGCTCATTCCAACCCCTCCAAAGTGTGATCCAGGTAAAATGAGAAATGAAACGCCACCTCTGCACCCCTGCTTCTGGAGTGCCAACTGCCAAAGTTATGCAAGATTGGTTAAAATACTCCCATTTATTAGCTTTATGGCCTCGAGCCAGCCACTTAGCATCTCGATGTTCTCATCTGGAAAATGGGGTTAAGTTTACCTACCTCATAGCACTGTGGGGAAAATTAACCAAGATAATGCCTACCAACTATTTGTCATCATGCCAGGCCCTGAGGAAGAGCTACACAAATGTTAGCTGTAGTTCTCCAGCCAAATGTGTGTTTTAATAGAGCAAATGACATCCCTACACACACGCGCGTGCGCACACACACACACACACACACACACACACCACGTAACATCATGGGATCTCTAAAAGTAGAGTATTTTTAGTCATCTCCCCGCGACATTTATTTTTCCTTCCTACTCCATGTATATTGTTATCACAAGACAATGTACCCTCTTCCCCACCCCTTTCTTTTCAAAACAGCTTCTTGTTGTCTTGATTGAACTTACAATGTAGCCAAGGATGACCCTGAACCCAAGACCTCCTTGGCTCCACCTCTTACTGGTGTACAGCACGCTGTGCAGCCTTGCCCTATATCACGGCTCAAGTGTGTCTGCTGCGATTAAACCATCTCCATGTTTTGTATGTCTTGGGGGTGCTTTGTTCTATGGAGGCCCTGCAAACATTCTCGCCCATCGATTCTTGTGTAGGGTAGACTCAAGAATTCAAAGAACTAGATGGAAAGACACAGGTATTTAACTTTTGACCACTAGATAGCGCTCCCCAAATTCTATCCCATTTATGCTTCCACTAAAAGGGCAGAAATGTCCCCTTCTCTGCCCCCCAAACCCTTGTTACTCTATGAAAAATTTGAAATTTTAAGCCTTTTGCCAATTACCTAGGCTAAAGAATAGTAGCTTACTTAAATGTATATCTCCTGGTTTTTCAAAGTTTTATTACATTGTGTGTGTGTGTGTGTGTGTGTGTAAGAGAGACAGGCAGACAGACAGATGGACGGACGTGGCACATGCAGAGGCCAGAGGACGACCTGCAGGAGTCAGTTCTCTCCTCCTATCACGTGGGTCACAGGAATCTGACTGAGGTCGTCAAGCTGACCTTCATCTGCTGAGCTGGCTCTGTATTTTGAACTAAGTCTATCATCCGTTTTTATTTTGTCTGCTATGAATCACCCGCTGAAATCTTGGCTGTCTCCTTTTTTCTGGTGCATTTGGAGAAACACACACCTTCGTTTTGTACCTCCTGGGGTACATTTTGTCCTATGGAACCTCACGCTAACGCACTCGTTCCATTGCCAAGGTCAGGAACGGGAGCAGTGTAAACAGGAGAAAATGACAATCGGATGCTCCTGTCGGCTTACACAGCAGTCAGGGAGATGGGTTTTAGAGCACGAGAGGCTACTTGAGATAAGTCAGCGTCAGTGGGCTTGGGGACTAGTGTGTGGAGATGGGGAGGGTGGCCAGTGGGTCCCAAGAGTCACAGTGGTGAGGGACGGGTCCCCAGTAACGGCCATTTGGTTTTAACCTCAGGAATCCCCCAAACATCCAGCGTGTTCAGAACTCCACAGGAATCAAGCCAGGGAGCCGAGTTCTTTTGTGTGTGAGCTACAGCGGGCCCTGTTTGAGCAGCAGCCGCTTAGGCAGGCATGGTTATCCGGTGATATCAGTTTCCAAGGCCTGATGACATCTACAGCTAGTCCTCATGGTGGTGACCTGAGCCAAGTAAACACTCGTAAACTTACAAGACTAGCACTCACTGGGAACCCAGGAAAGCTTCCTGGAAGAGGGTCATTTCCATCAGGCTTCCAAAGGGAAGGGGATCCCAGGCAATAGAAAACCCAAGCACACAGAAATCTGGTACCCCCCAATGAGCTCATCAAAGAAGCCCCGGGGTTAGAAAGGCTCGCTGGAGCATCAACTTTTCCACCAATCAAATTACAAGGGGAGGAAGGCTCCACCCCAGCATCTGAGTCCTACCACTCTGGGAAGGCCACGCCCCTAGCACCCGAGTCCCCACGTCTCTGCTGCAAGCATTTCCTTTTGCTCCTTACCTCTGACACACAGTGTATTAAGGACGGGTTTTTACGGCGTGGCGTGTCATAGGCTCTGTGGACATTGAGTATCGGGAGGACCCTGGCATGTCTGCCTGTCTTGTGCTGCATTGAGAAGTCAATCTAAGAAACCCTCGGGAACAGGAGCCGGATGTAGATCTCTTCTGAGAGACACAGCCAGAATACAGCAAATACAGAGGCGAATGCCAGCAGCAAACCACTGAACTGAGAATAGGACCCCCGTTGAAGGAATCAGAGAAAGAACTGGAAGAGCTTGAAGGGGCTCGAGACCCCTTATGAACAACAATGCCAAGCAACCAGAGCTTCCAGGGACTAAGCCACTACCTAAAGACTATACATGGACTGACCCTGGACTCTGACCTCATAGGTAGCAATGAATAGCCTAGTAAGGGCACCAGTGGAAGGGGAAGCCCTGGGTCCTGCTAAGACTGAACCCCCAGTGAACGTGATTGTTGGGGGGAGGGCGGCAATGGGGGGAGGATGGGGAGGGGAACACCCACAAAGAAGGGGAGGGGGAGGGATTAGGGGGATGTTTGCCCGGAAACCGGGAAAGGGAATAACACTTGAAATGTAAATAAGAAATACTCAAGTTAATAAAAAAAAGAAAGAAAGAAAGAAAGAAAGAAAGAAAGAAAGAAAGAAAGAAAGAAAAGAATTGGAAAAAAAAAGGAAATCCTCGGGAAGCAACGTGTCTCAGAAACTGGGTGAAAAGGAGCGACGACATTTCCAGAGATTCGCCAAGTACTCTCTGTTTACTCATAGAATTATTTTTTTTTATTTTCCACTCATTATAAATAACCCACTTCATCACTTAGCCATCTCCTTGAAAAAATTTGGTATTTAGCATAAACACTGAGCGTCAACCAGAGGTGTGGCCATTTAAAACAGAATAAGGAAGAATTTAAAAAATTCACAGAACCTTAACATTTGTAACATGTAGACTGCGGTACCATTCGTTAAAATTTCTGCCATTAAAAAAAAAATTCCAGGGGGAAAAAATGAGTAAACATAAGTCTATCTAATGTATTCCTTTTAAAAGTTTGTTGGACAAACAATATAGAATAGAAACTGACAGTGCATAAACACAGGAAAGTATTTTAAGCTGACAGTTAAATCCTAATGAACATAAATTAAAGCAAATTTTGATTTTATTTTTTTCCTTAGCACGAAAACTGCTATCACATTTGTGTAAAAGGAGTAGCTACAAACATGTTACTAAAGCTCGAAAAACTCATGACGTAAATCATCAGCTTACTTGAAAACACATTTTTAAAGCAGAAGATAAAATGTTACCATAGCGTTTTCAGTTGAACTTCGTCGAAGTCACACCTACTGCAGGTGCCGCACAGAGAGGTAGATGAGTCGGTGGGGAGACCAGTGTTCAAATGACAGGAAAGGTTCTGAGTCTACAACTCTGGCAGGCAGGCAGTGCCCACATCCTCTAAGGCCCCAAGGTTGTAGGGGTGAGACTTGAAAACCTTTGTGCTCCATGGAAGCGGCCCATTTACCAAACAGACTCCCCGCCTCCGGGTCCCCAGCAGTGTGCCCCACTTTCTGCCTCCTGGTCCCCAGCAGTGTGCCCCACAGGCTGGGCAGTATGGGCAGTAAGGCCTGACACCAGTGTAGGAGCTCTGCTCAGAGTTATGAGGTCCCGAGACACTGACACGAAAGACCTGGTGCTAACGCCATGCCATCAGCGCTAACCACGGTAACCATAACATAAGCTACCATCATCTACAACACCAAAGCTAACCATAACATAAACCAACACCACTGTTGAGCCCAGGGGATTCTGAAGGAATGATTCATTGTGGTATCACAGTTACCGCTACCAACACCAAAGGCAGCTGCCGGGGAGGCAGCAAGGCCGGGTGAGACCCATGGCACCTGTTAAATCACTAACGCCCAGCGTTAGGGGAGCACAGGGAAGGCCTCCCACCAACGTCTAGTATGCTGTTTCACGTGCTATTTGGGCTCGGCTTGGGCTCCTCGGGCCACTGAAGGCTGTGTCAGACAGTCCTTTGGAGAGCTGCTGCCTAGTTCCTGGACCATCCCGTTGGACAGCCCGGTGAGCGGGAGGCCTTGGTCTTCTGTGCCAGCCTGTTCTGCCTGACCAGCAGTGTGGACATGTAACATTAGCTCAGGCCCATGGCCTCCTGCTTATTTTCTCTGACTCCTAAGGTGATAGGATTTGATTTCTTAAGGGATGTTGTTAACATTGTCAAATGAGGAAAGGACGTTCTCATTCATAAATCGACTCAGAGGTCTCAAGTGCGCTTAATTAAAGGGTGTGACAGGCCGTGTCTTGCCAACAGAAGAGTTGGAGCTGTGTAACAGGAGAGTGCTTGGCCTCGGAATGCAATCCACTGTTGATTTCTGCGGCTCTCCGATTGACCGAGACGTTTGTGCACTGGGCTGTTGTGAGTGTGCAAGTGACATGGGAAACTATGGAATTAGGGGAGAGAGAGGAGAAGCACACGGAGGTATGACTGCAAACATCCCAACCCAACACCCACATCAGGACTTTCTTTGAAGCAGCTTATAATAAATTTAAGCTGCACTCCCCTACTCCCCACTCTTGTGCTGGTACTGAAGGGAGTCAGGAGTGTGGGGACTAACGGTGCTGTCTAGAGGTCGGTGTCAGGGAACGAGACCTCATGCTTCGCAGCATCTCGGAGACCCACATCCCCTGCTGAGCTGATAAGGAAGTGGCACATCACAGTCTTAGAAACAAAGAAGCACGCAGTGCATCCAAGTGTGGGAATGCGACTTTAGAGTCTTCTGATGTCACAGAAGGGAGGTGGTATCTGGACGGTGTGACCTCATTTCCAACGTTATAGTGCTATTACAGTCTTGCACAAAAGGCAGTACGAAGAAAACCTGTTAGCTTTCTGTCCCTTACTAGAACTTTTTTGTCTGCCTTAGGGGGAAAAATTAAGTCCAAAATACTGTACTGCCCATGGCAGTGACCAACAGAGTATGTTTTGGAAATAACGCTCTTGTCAGAAACATTTTTAAGGCACTTAAACAGGTATATCATATTTTTTCTGTAAAAAAATAAAATAGGCATGAAAGCAACATTCACAAGGACGGGGCCTCGGGATCCCTGTATGTACAACCCTGTACAAATGCACACTTCTCCAGGAAGGGGCCGCCGCAGTCACACTGTTGGCCTCGTCAGCTTCACTCCCTGTAAGACAGGAAAATGGTTCACAGTTGGACAGTGTCCGCAACCAAGGAAAAACGCCAACTCGTACTGCCAGGTAATGTATGCTGCTGGAGGAGGAGGCCACTGACAGATACTAGTTTCCTCGGGCATGTCCCCATTAGGTCCCCAGAGGAGTACTACACCACCCACTATTGGAAGATGTTCAAGTCATTGGGGGTGTGCCCTCAAAGGGGAAGATGGGACCTTGGTCCCCCACCCCTGTTCGCAGCCGGGAAAGGAAGGGGTTTATTGTATATATTCCAACCTTTTCACAGGCCCCACAGCATCAGAGCCACAGGTCAAGGACTGAACCTTCCAAAACAAGAAGCTAAAATAATCCTTCCTTCTTTCTAAGCCCTGGGTGTTTATTATAGCAACAGAAGGCTGACAGACTCACTCACTCAGGGGAATACATGACTAATACCATAGGGACAGACCTACCCGTGAGCTCACTGGCCAGCTCAGGTGTCATCTCCCTCGGCCTATTCGCTTCTGCCCTGCACTGGACGGATCTGTTGGGGCCTGTTAGTGTTATTTGCAAAGCAAAGGTGGCCATGATACCCCCAGGGCAGAGGTTTTTTTTTTTTTTTTTATTTTATTTTATTTTATTTTTTTTTATTTTTATTTTACTGGGTAGATAGTCCAGGATTTTTGGTTTATTCTAAGTTAGTCCAGTTAAGTCTCAAAAGTTTGAGGCATTTAGAAGACAAATCTGTTCCAACTAATCTTTTGTTTGCTGTGACTGAATATTAGTGCCAAGAATATTTGGATTTTCAAATAATTTCTTCTTGCTGTGTCTTCGTTTGGAGTACTGGGTACTGAATCTAGGGCCTCATGCATGTTAGGTAAAAGCTCACCTGTGGTCATGTAAGTTAGGTAAGCCACACCCCAGCCTGTTTAAAAGTTTATTTTGTCACAGGTCTCACTAAATTGCCCAGGCCAGTCTTAGACTTTTTTTGTAGCTCGGAATGGCCTTGAATTTGCTTTCCCTTCTTCAGTCCCCTGAGCAGTAGCTAGGATTACGTAAGGCCCAGATAATTTTCTTCCTTTTTGTGGTCAAGATTCATATGTATATACTCTGAGGGGTCAGCATACACATATATACACTGATAAATGGAAGAGAAAAATCTCCAAAGACAGTGGACGGTGAAGAAAGAAACTGAAGCAGCCTCCTGCCGAGTAAGAGGCTCTGCGGCCGAGCCAGCACCCGACATTGCTGTCATCAGGACTGAACCAGTGATGACATCAGATAGGCTAAGCATCTCAGGTAGGACCCCAGAAGCTTACAGCGAGTCTCCTAAGACCGATATTCAATTTCTGTCTTTGTGTTATAGATACATGGCCAAATAGAGAAGGCTTTCTAGCCCTAATCGAGTTACCCACAGGACTTGGGCAAATTGTTCAACTCTCTCGTCCTGTTTCCCAGCCTTGCACACACACATCTTAATGGGTGTGTACCCTGTGGCATCCGGTCATTCAGGGCACTAGGGACACAGCACAGGGTGCTTTGCCACTGGCTGTCCCTTCTCACATATCTCCAATTAGCAGCCACCACCTTGGGGACACACAGAAGTTACTCCTGGCTGGCCAGGCCATTGAGGAGAGCATCCCATCAGGACACCATGCCCTATGCACCATCTAAATTTCTTTGAACTGTTGATTTAAGTATTTTGAGACTAAATCTAAAGGACCTACCTACTATATATATCATAATAGTCTGTGCTAAGTATGGTGAAATTAATACTGTGTGGGCTCTTTGGATAGTTAACTTTCGTATTTTAATCCCCAAACACAGTTTTACCATATCTGGAAATTAAAAGTGAAAACGGCATTCTGGTTAAGTCCAGTTTAAGCCAGTTTCAGAAAAGCATGGATGAAAGGCTGAGGGCCATAGGGAAAGTGCACAGAAGTGGTAGTTCGTGTGTTAAATATTCTATCAATATTCTCTTCATACAATGTGTTAAGGACTGTTTAGAAAATTGCAGCACAAGTACTGCTGTCTTTTCTAAGAAAACATTCAACACTCATTCTTCCTGATCAAATGTATGCTATAATTATATATTTATTTGTGCATGAGTGTGAGCATGCACGTTCACACACACACACACACACACACACACACACACACACGCACGCACACGCTCTTGTATGCAGGTGTCTTCTTCTATTGCTTGCTATTTTTGTGTTTTTTCAAGACAGTTTCTCTGTGTAGCCCTGGCTATCCTAGAACTCTGTAGACCAGGCTGGCCTTGAACTCACAGAGATCACCTGCCTCTGCCTCCTGGGTGCTAGGATTAAAGGCATGGGCTGCCATGGACTGGCTACTTGGTACTTTATGTTTTGAGACACGGTCTCTCCTTTGTCTGAGGGTAGACTGGCTTGCCAGTGGGCTCCCTTGGGTCTTTCTAGTACCTGTGGGACTGCAGTTAGAGTGTTCTGCCGTGTCCAGCCCTTTCTGTAGATGCTTCGGTTCTGACTCAGGCTGCCATTCTTGAGCAGCAAGTACTTTACCCACTCAGTCACCTCCCCCATGTCCCCATTATTTATTTTATTAATAAAACATGTATACTAGAATAATGACCCATCAGGAGAAAGTAATCATATGAATCATTTAAATCTAGGAAGAGCATTTCAGTCGGATCTGGATCCAAGTCAGATCTTTCTAGGGTCTCACCTTCTGCCTCGACACCATCCAAGACTTTATAGTTGGCACCAACACACTTCCCAGGAGGATCTGAGCCGGGTGGTAGATAAGCAAGGGCAGGGATATCAGCGAGAGATGCTCATGGCCGGCAAACACTATCTTCAGCATCGGGATCCCTGTTCAACAAAGCAGACAGCAAACAGGCAAAGTCGGGGTGGCATTAGACTGACTGTCAGAACTCGGGAGCGGTCCTCACCAGTGGCATTGCCCATGTGTACCCCCAGACCTGAAACGGGAAGCTGCCCAGTAAGGCCAGCAGAGCCATCTTCAAAGCTTCAGGACATAAGGCGCTGAGTTCTAACTGGAGAACATGAAGGGGTGGGGTGCTCTGTGCTCCGGGGCAAAGGTGCCCCTCACTCAAAAGGGGCAGCTCCTTCTTCAGAGGAGGAAGACTATGAAACGGTCGCTCTAAGGAGACTGGAAAGGACTAAGGAGAGGTTAATCATGGCTCTCTTCTCGCTCAATGGTGTGAGTATGTGGTCGTCAGGGATCGCCAAAGAAACGGGAAGATGAAGGTGCCTACGCATGGTACAGACAGTGTCGTGGGAAGGGCAAATGTCCTGAAACTGAACCCTGGACCCACCACTGCTAAGCATGTGCTCTGCCCACAGCCCTGGGCGTTACTCTCACGGTCAAGGGTTCCAACGTGCCTTCCAGTCACGAGATGACTTTGTGTATATCAGGTAAGCTGCAAAACTAGTGTCCAGCGACAGGCTCAGTGGAACCCAAAGGGAAGAGTACCCAGTGGAGTCCACCACCGTATTCTGAAAGAGTGGGGCGTGGCCACTGCTAGGCAACGCCCTCAGCGCACACTTGTGGCTTCTTTAGCTATCAATGCCCCAGGCGTCCTCAGCTGGGTGCTACTGCTCCCGGTTTAATTACTGTCCTGCTCCTCAGGGCTGCTGCATGCCCGTGTCAGCTGTCAACCAAGCGGTTTAAGCTTGGCTTTCTTCTCCTTTTCCTGCAATGGTTTCTGAAAAGGGCCCACGCTCTTAAACATGCCTGATGGTAGTACATAAGTAACTTCTATCATGACCCAACAGCAAAGGCTTGGTTTGTGAATGATGTTTAACCTTGTAGTACATTTTAGACTTTTATGCAACACTGTATTTCATGGCTGCCCTCTTTTTCATAGTCACACAAAGCTCTGCAAACTGAAATCCCTCAAGTCTCCCAGCAGGCACCACTCTCGGGGCTGCCCTTGTGCATGTTCAGACATCTTCTGTCTTCTAGTTTCACGTTCACTATAAAACTCAGAGCAAATAACAACAACAAGATAAAGAATAAAATAAAATAAAATAGGTCTTTTAAAGAAAAGCTTAAAACTTTATGTACTGGAAAGTTCGCATCGCCTCAGAAGGTCTAAGGAGGAAGCACTAAGATGTGAGCTGCAGCCCCCTTTCTGGACAAGCTCTCTCTCCCCTGAGGTCCATGCAATGATACTCAGAACCTGAGGTTTCATGAGCTCTGCTGCCTTTGAGGACTTCCAAGGAGATAGGAGGGGAGGAGACCCAGGAAGGAGGGTTATAGAGGTAGAGTGAGGAGCCCTGAGGCAACAAAAGTATGGAGAAGTACGGAGATCTCTTGTCCTTAAAAGTGATTAGAACAGGCTTTCTGACTAAAATTTAAGGACTATCATCGCTCAGCTAAATCATCCAAGTCACCTTTCTGTCGCTGTGAATCCAAGCTCTGTGCTTTTCTCCAGCAAGCTTGAGTGGGTTCAGAGGAGAAGCCAGGTGCCAGGTGCCGCTGCTGTTTCCAAGTAACAGAATGAACTGCAAATGACACCAGCTAACTAAACATGACGCCTGAGGGCCCCTCACCTCAGTGAGGCAGGCAGACAAAGTAGAGATGAAGGCATGAAGCAGCTTCACTCCAAGGTCACCGCCCCCGGTTGTGTCACTCAGGTGGGTGTGCCCGGGGACCCAGGGGCAGCTGTTCCTGTATAGCCTGGCCTTTGCACTGCAGACTCATGGACTGCAGCTCCTCCAGGGCAGCAGACCATGAGCTCCCTTGATCTCCACACCATGGTGGTGCTGGGGTTTCACACGGATGAAAAGCAAAGCAACTATTAGAGCCATGCCAACAGGGCCAGTGTTTGACCTTCTAGAAGCTTCTAGTGTTCTGGTGGTCTTGCCCTTCTTTGAACTGAAGGCCTGAAGCTCTCTTGTGCTGCTGGTCCCCTCAGTTCAACCCTCTCATCTTCAAACACACCTTCTGTTCACAGGGAGTCAGTGAGCTTCAATCCTCTTGGCTGGCAGTACCCTCAACGCTCTTGCCAGTGTGGCTGTGAAGACGGAAGGACAGGAAGGCTCACTGCTCCCACTGCTCTGCTTCCGCCAGCACCAACATCTTCATGGGCACTAGCATTCAGCAGTTGGCTCCTACTGGTAGCTCACTGAGCTCCACAGATCTCATGGGGGAGCCTGAGCCCTGCTGCCCACTTCCTCTCCACGCATCTACAGTCTGAGAACCCTGATTCCCTTGGTCCCAGCTTTGGCCACTTCTTCCCGTTATGGCTCCTGTGCCTCCTCGTGGCCCTTCTCCTTCCATTTACTGAGCCAATAGATCTATTTTCCTGACAGACCCTGGTGGCCTGTTTCTTACTGTGCCTTGCGTGACAGTCATTTGCCTTGCTTGAATGAGAGGAACTCCAAGATGGTTTGCAGCTGTGCAGGCATTTGTCACATTAAATAGGGCCTTCTCCCCACCGCTTCCTGTGCCTACAATTCCTCCTTGGTAGTTATAAATCACACCTCCCATCACTAACCTCCCCACAACTAACATTAAAAACTGGGCTGGAAATGATCACATCAGAGGTAAGAGGCCTGGTGTCCAGAGATGGCCCAGGTCCTTTAGTGTGTCCTTTGGCTGTCATAGCCAGCTCAGGGATGGGAGGGGCACTCCAGCAATTAAAGTCGCTCTATTTGTCTGGGTCTTTAAGTCTTTTTCTTACCTTTCTATCATTCACTACCTACTTTCCTTTTCTATTTCTAGAGTTCCTCTCAACCTGTTTATTTCAACACTGCTTTCCTTCAGCACCCCTGCCTCCCCCAAGTCCCGGCTGAGTGAGACCGTGGCAGACTCTCGAACGCTCCAAGTACTGGGTGGAAAGAGAAGGCTGGGCAGCACAGAGAGACAGCAAGTCCCCCCTCAGCAGGTCCTGTGCTGTGACACTACACTTTTCTGACTGAAAATGTATTGTGTCTGCCCTGGGGTGCCTCTGCCGGGAGTCCAGGGGTACCTGGACAATGGGTTGAAGCCACAGATAAGCTACAGGGTCCTTCAGAAGCCACTGTGCCAGCTCACTCGATTTCTGCTACCTGGTAATGAATCTGTCATGTCAAACCAGGAAACCACTACAGTGTTTATTCCAGCAGCTTGTGAATGAGGTACATTCTTGTCCGCTTCTCTTACTGGGTAGATAGTTCACTGAAACGTATGTACGTTTGTTCATTCATTCATTCATTCATTCATTCATTCATTCATTCATTCATTCATTCCACCAGCACTCAAGTGTGTTGGCTAGGTACCAGAAAGCAGGCTGTACCGGAGCCTGGGGCTATGGCTTAGATCTTGTGTCCCCTAAACACCCAGCTGTTAAAGGCTTGGGCTCTTGGGACATAAAAGAAATGAAGCCTCAAGAGAGGACTTAGGTCACATGGGCTGTGCCACTGAAGGGTCACTGGTCACCAACCTCCTCCTCTGTCTACTTGTTTCCTGGCCACCATGAGCTGGAGGAGGTGTTCTGCTCCTCCACCATGGACTCAAACCTCATGTTCTGCCAGAGGCCCAAGGAGACAGGGCTAGTGACCACAGACTGAAACCTTGGAAACCATGGGTCCAAATAAACCTATCTCAGTGGCCGAGACATTCAGGCACCCGGTCAGAAGGCCGCCGTTTCCTACTGAGAGCGCTCACCCTGAGCATTCTTAGTGCGGTCTGATGCAGTGGGGGAGACGCAGGGAACCTCTGCTCCCACCATCCCTGCCTCTAGACCTCATAACGCTTGCTGTTTTATCAGCCTCTGTGGGTGGCTCTGGGCTCCTCTCAGTCCCCTGTGGCCCAGGCTGCCCAGTCTGCTCAGCTCCTTTGTCTACACGCTCATCACTTCTTGGTACTTTGTACTTTTGCTTCTGTTCTTTTGTTGTCTCCTCTGAGAGTGCAGCCTATAGTCTCCAGACTGACCTATAGAGCCCTTCTCCGCATGACCCATGCCAAACCCGGACTCCTATCATAACCTACATCTAGATGTTTGCTTCACTGCCATCAGGGTCAGCAGCTATCCCATCGTCATCTTTGAGGGTGTAGTAGGTGCTCAGAAAAACAACAGCAACAAACAAACAACAAGCACCAAAAAACAAACAAACAAACAAACAGAAAACCCTCCTGGAATGGATGGGTTTGTGTTTTTCCAAATTCCGTAATAAAGCTACTATACAGATTGTCACCTCATTTTTACATTTGTTAATTAGAAAAAAAACAACCAGCAATAACTTAAAAACCCAAACAAACTTGGTTGAGTTTTCCTTTTAAAATAAAATTTATATACAAGGTTCTTTTCATCTTGCTATCACTACGGTAATATAAATGAAGCAAATTAATTTTAATGCTCCCAGGTACTGATTCTGTGTCACCATGGTTGACAGGATTCAACCAGACTTTATGAGATGGCATTTGACTTTATGGAAGTGAACACTATGTGTGCATTTACAATTTTTACAGGGACTTTAAGCTGTCATGCTGAAAAATGTTTATAAAACATTAATCAAAAAATGCCTCTTTAATACACTGCATTGTCTGAAAGATGTTAGAAGGTGCATGTTGTAAATGGATTCCTTTTCTGACTAACGTAATTTCCACAGGAAGCATTTCCCCACTGCTCGCTGCGCACACTGTGTGGGTAGATAAAGAGCACTTTCCCTGCACATTACTACCTGATCCAAGCACTTGGGAAATCACTAATGTGGACTGTGCCATATTTCCATGTCACACATGACACATTTGTCTAAAATTATCCAACAGAGTTTGACACTGCAGCACACTCCACAATGGGGCTTTCAACTGACATCTGCCACGCAGGAGCTTCAAGTGCGCCCTTTCTTCTTCTAAAGAGTAAGTGAGGACTTCCTTTCATCCTATACCCAGGAAGGAGAGGATAAAATAGCGTGGACAAGAACAAGCTCCCCCAACTTAAATATGTTTATTTTATGTTCTCTGAATTAGAAAATTCCCTTTGTATTGCACACGACTTCAACAGTGCTGCCTTGTATTAGATGAGCATTTCCTGACTGATCCTTAAGAAATGGGTGCCCCCCCAAACTAAACATGGATTTTTCTTTAACCAATATACAAGGCTGTCCTGTGACTCACGATAAAAAGATCTACGTTGTAACACTGTTCAGAGTTTACCTACAGACTTGTAGCTGCACAGTAGTCCGTCCTTCCTTCCTTCCTTCCTTCCTTCCTTCCTTCCTTCCTTCCCTCCCTCCCTCCCTCCCTCCCTCCCTCCCTCCCTCCCTTCCTTCCTTCCTTCCTTCCTTCCTTCCTTCCTTCCTTCCTTCCTTCCTTCCTTCCTCTTGAAATGGTTTTGCTGTGAGCATTGCTCTACCTGCCTTGGCTGTAAGAGGAGAGACGGGCCAGCCTCTTTCTTGACCACATCAACATCCTGCCATCTCCTGTGAGTCCCATGCAGTCCCTGCTGTCACTGTCTTGCCCGGTCCCCACAAATCAAGCCTGGGGACGGTTCTGGGGTCACACATTTACACAAGCTCTCGCCTCTTTGCTCAGTTTCCATCCTTCCTATTGCAGCTCAGCTCCTCACCCCAAGTCCAGTTCAGACCAGTCAGGCCTCCCTGTCTTCTGACTCTTCTTCTCATCAACCCCACAAACCACAGTCAGATTAATCTTCTCAAAACCCATTAATTAAAACCAATACCCCGATCAGGAGTTACAGTGAGTTTTCAGGGCCCATTCATCAAATCCCGCGCCTACTCAACTTTAGTGAAAGATAATTACGGCTGTCATCATTTGGAAAGCGCCATTGCTTGCTAAGAGCTACGGCTGAAGAACCTCAGCCAGCTCTCACTCGGTCCCTTGGAAGTAGGTGGCCACTTCCCACTGATGGGGAGGCGGGGGTTTAGTAAGTTCCTGCAGTTAAATAATGTGCCCGACCCATGCCTGTGGGTAAGGCAGAAGCGGACCAAGCCCAGATTTCTGTGGATGCTACTAAAGTAAACTTCATGGGGCATTTGCTGCCACTGGCTCAAGCCTGGAACTTCAGGGCCAACCCAGACATTGAGTTTTCGCTTTATGAAGAGAGGCCATGGGCTCGTCAGGACTTAGCTTGCATCTCCTCCACTGTAAAGGTGGCTCTGCTCCTGACTTAGCTCTGAGGGAGGACATACTAGGCAAATCCCATACTCCAGGATTGACTTCGGCATCATCCCTTTCTGTCTCTAACTCTTCTTCCTACACAGTACAGGATTGACTGTTTCAGAAAACACGTGAATATTCCCTCTATCCAAAAAGACAGTTTTAGATCAAACCTCAGTCACTCCTCTAGGCTTTGAGGCTAACGCATGCCCACCCTGCTCTGAGGAGCATGTTCATCTGATATGGCAGGGGGAAGACAGAGTGGACCCACAAACATGCAATCTGAGATGGTGGCTAAGTATCTGACTAGGGCTCTGAGGGTCTGAATGCATCGGTCTGAGGGTGGGAATACATAATCGAGAAACACTTAGCCAAGAGACGGCACATAGTCTACTGAGTCACTTTGAAGGTCACTCGCTGAACCCATATGACTTGTTCTCCTTCTGTGTGCTTTCTCAGTGAACCACTGAGTTTCGGAGGGAGCTGCTGGCAAACCTGGAACTCACCTGCTTCTCTCTTGTCATGGTTTTGCACTTTTCTTAGCTGTTCTCGGAAAAACCCACACATTCGGCGTCCCAGCATTTTGTGCTGTGAATACAAGAACACGCTACTCCTGCTCCTTAAAGTCTCTGCCTCTCCTGAGTCTCCTAGGACAGCTCATGCTTGCCCTCCAGATTCAACAGGTAAATCTCTACCATCATGGGCTTTAGAGGAGCAGTCACTGTTCGAGGAATATGGCTACTCTTTTCAAATAGTGATAAATGATGTCCCCTCACTACCACACAAGCCCATGTACACTCACGGTTCCCATACTGTCCCAGACAGAAGAGCCCCAGAGAGTGATGCTTATGAGCTTGATTTATCTAAGAACAAAGTTTCTAGAGCAGGAAACAATGCCATAGCAAGGCCTCACCACGATCTTGGAATTGGTTAGAACAGGTTTAGGCTGATCCTGAAGCACGCTCATTTTCAGGAACAATAGCTATTGTTTTACATAGGGGATTCATTCTCCGTTACTTATTATTTGTGCATGTGCAGGTGCATGCATATGTGGGGTTAAACTATACGTTGTACAGGTCTGTGTGGATGCTAGAGGCCAATCTTGGGTGTTGATCGTCAGGCATTGTCTACCTTGGCTTTTGACACAGGGTCTTTCCCTATTAGGATGCACTGGCTGGTCCATGAGCCCCAGGAATCTATCTTTCTCCAGCTCTCCAGTGCTGGGGTTACAAGCATTTGCTACCACAGACAACCTTTTAAATATTCTGGGAACTGAACACAGGTCTTATACCCAAACAGCAAGCACTTTACACACTGAGCTATCTCTGTAGACACAACTCATCATTCATTATGCCAGTGGCCTACACTGCTTGTGCAATATGGCGTTAAGAAGCCTGGGGCTGAGTTTCCAGGGACTAAGCCTCTACCCAAAGACTATACATGTACTGACCCTGGGCTCCAACCTCATAGGTAACAATGAATAGCCTAGTAAGGGCACCAGTGGAAAGGGAAGCCCTTGGTCCTGCCAAGACTGAACTCCCAGTGAACGTGATTGTTGGGGGGAGGGCGGTAATGGGGGGAGAATGGGGAGGGGAACACCCACATAGAAGGGGAGGGGGAGGGGCTAGGGGGATGTTGGCCTGGAAACCGGGAAAGGGAATAACAATCAAAATGTAAATAAGAAATACTCAAGTTAATAAAGATGGAGGGGAAAAAAAAGAAGCCTGGGGCTGGAGTCACTCCTGAGTTACAATCTTATTTCTACTGCCTGTTTGACCTTCATTGGGCAAGCTACTGAACTGTGTGGGTCAAGTCAAATGGTGCCACCAGAGAGAAAAACGGGTAAGGTTGAGCAGATTAGGGAACCCTGGCAGTTCTCATAATTGACTTGTGACCATGACACCCCATTAAGAGGACCATGACAACTGGCCACATAGCATAAAGTCCAGAGTTCTCCATGCTTATGAGGTATCTAGATGGGCCGGCTGGAGGGTTTAGCCAATGAACTTCGCTTCCGAGACATTTCTCCTGCCAATCTCTGGTCCACCCTGACTAAGTCGTATGCATCCACTTTCCCACCATGAATAAAGTTTGGACAAGCAAGGACTGTCTCTCTCATCAAGAACCATAGTGGGGGGAAGCCTCTGTTACCAATCCATGCCACCTGAGTCTCCTGTAGAGGGCTCCTCCTCACTCTGGACACTCACCCCTGAGCTAAGCTGGAATCCCCCTGGCCCTGGCTCTCAACAGCCTACGGCCACCATTCTCAACTCCTCAAGGTTCCCAGCAGCATTGAGGTGCTCTGGAGTTTGGAAAGCACAGCTCAGCCCCAGTCTGCACCAGACTGGGACAACTATCTTAGGCTGCGCTTTGCCTCCCCTGAGCAGGTATCAGGGTGCTGTGAGCCAACACTCCAATGGCAGAGAGCTCCTGTGTTTGTCTCCTTGAGCGGCTCCCAGCACCCCAGTGGCAAGACAGAATGCAGACCCTGCAGACCGACAAGCCGTTCCACATCAGTAAGATGAACCTAATCTCTTCCTTGCACCTAACTATAAGGAGGTAGTAAGATGATACACAACGGTTCACATTTATCTGTTATGTCCCAGACACTGTTCAGATGCAGTGACAGATGGACAGATGCCCTCAGGGAGCCAGAGGTCCTCCCCATTTAGCAGGTTGCAATGCACAGGGTACCAGGCCAAACAGGCAATCAGCAAGTTCCACGTATCATGTCAATGCAATGGCAGCATACACAGATGACTGGGAAAAAGTGGACCCCTAAAGTGAAGAGAGTTCGGTTGTTCTAATTTGTCTCCCTTTTAGAGGCTATAAAAGAAACGCTACGCATGTCAGGGTGGGTGGGCACTGCTTGACTTGGCTGTCCGTCAGAGGCATTGGAGGGAGGGTAAGTGTTTTTTTCTAGGTGGTGTATAATCTGCATGGATCCCAGAATTCCATTCTGGCACCACTCTGGGCTTTTCCCAAACTATTCTGGAAAGTTCCAAGGTTGACCAGTCAAACTTTTTCAGAGGTTCTTAGGAAAGGGAACAAGATGACACAGACTGTATGAACTCTTTAATGGCTTCCTTATCTAAATGGTGGGCTTTCTGCTCCGATGCCCTGAGCATTCTAACATGCAGGCTGGGTATATCCTTGCCTTGGGTTTGTGTTTTACCAGCTTGCCTTCTCTGTCTGCCATTCCACCTACGAGTGAAAACTTCTGTCCTGTTATCACTGGTGTGGACCACCACAGTATATGAGTGTCAGAACGTAATGGAGACCAGAGGAAAGTGTTTTTATCCTTCTATACAATAAGGCACCCCAGATGAAGTCCAGTGAGACAGAAGTCTTACAGCTTCCCTCAGCATCACCGGACTCTGGGTAAGGCTCGCAAACCCCGTCTCTAAAGAGAGAGATTATCTTGCATCAGTCTAATCGATACTCAGAAAGAGAACAGGACCTTCCATCCCGACGCCTGAGTTACACCCGTAGTTCCCTGTGGTGGACCTCACAGAAAAGGGGACAAAGGAGATGTCAGCCGAGCAGACCACGCCCGACGGGCCCAGACAGTCTGCAATCCTTGAGGCCCACAGAGCACTCCTGCTCCATCTCTGCCTGTGCAGTAGGAGGCTGTAAGCCACTCTGAGTCTCCCCTCAGTGCAGGCTGGAGCCACTGCGTTCTTCCACCCAGACTCTGAGGAGAAATCTCCTATAAGTTGGTCCTTCCTTCATACTTCAAAAGTAAAATTAAAAACAGGTTCCTTTGCCGTAAATGAACAGAATGGAAGAAAATGAACGAGCGGTGAGTTATGAATGGACTCGAAGGGCACAATGGAGAAGTGGTTTTTCTAGCAATGAAGACCTTGAGAGTGAAGAGGAAACGGGCTTCACACACAGCGTGTAGCCCTTGTCTGCTGGCCGGGCAGCACAGTGAGAACAGTGTTTGTTTGAGGCCCCGTTCTGAGAGCACACATCTGTCAGCTTGTCCAGACTGAGTGAACTACTACCATCCTCACAGTCCAGACGGAAGTGAGGCAGAGGAAAACACTGGCCCAGGCCACAGGCAGACGTAGGGTACAGGCGGGATTCGAACACGGGTACACTGGCTCCACAGCCTGTGCTCTCTGTCAGCTTAACGGGCAACTTGCTCGGGGCCTTAGGTGCCCGAAACAGGGATCTGTGACAAAACACACACACAGAAAATGGAGGCGAAAGCCCAAGGAAGAGAATGTTTACACAGAACAGCCTGACAGGAAAGGGCTCCTCTGTGAACAGCAGCACTTAAGGCTGGTGGCTTTTACTTTGATCCAAAGTTGTTTGATGACCATTTTCAGCCCATTAGGAAAATTAAAGATAGCCTTTCTGCCTCCGTGCCTGGATGCACTCCTACTGCTCTGTGAGACGTTCTATGCAAATAAAGATGCCAGAAAAGCCCAGAAAAGCAGCTGGTGTTAGAGACAGGTACACTGTGACTGGAAACCACGTTTAATGGATGGCCTGGGCCGGCGAGGAAACATTTAATTCTGGGGACGGAAGGTCTTAGCAGCAGCAGATGAGGGAGCCCTCACTTGACAGAGCGGCGGAAACAGTTACCTAGGAATTCAGGACTGAACTGGATTGCTGAGTCACAGAGCCGGTCTTCAAACACTGGCTGTAACTTCCACGAGGGGCAACCATGTTTGTAGGGACTGCTTGTTAAAAGTAGGAGGTCACTTCCTTCCTTTTCTACGCTGAGGAGAAAATTTTTGCTAATGGTCATGCTCATAAGATGTGACAACAGTACACAGAGCAAGGACTTTATATGGTAAAAATAGCAAAAGTAAGATCACACTTAACATGGTCACCACACAGGAAAGGCTCCGTCTGATCAGTGTGGGGCCCTTGCTTCACTCAGCAGAACTTTAGAAATAAATTTTATTCTCATCTCCTCTGTGTGAGTGCTTTGCCTGCGTGCGTGCCTGTGTACTATATGCAGTGCTTGAGGAGGCCCGAAGAGGGAGGTGGAGCTTCAGTGACTAGAGTTGCAGATGCTGGTGAGCCACGCAGGTGCTGGGAATTGAACCTGCGTCCTCTGCAAGAGCAGCCAGTGCTGTCTGTCAATCGCTGAGCCGTCTGTCCAGGCCCCCAGACAACGTTGAAGATATGCTTTACTTCTATTAACAACAACAACAACAGCAAAACAGTCGCTCTTGTCACACGTGACACAAAACAGAAGCTGATGCTGTGATGTGAACATTCACTGACTGTGTCACCTCTAACATGTAAGTGTAGTGTTCTCTAAACCACTGTGTTGCACTGACAGTGGGAACTTCAGGAAGGCATTCAATACTAGTTAAATGGTAGACATGTGTAAGCCGTGACCCTCATTAACCAGCCTAAGCACACACTTGGTTTTTGCCATGGCTTTCAGTCATCTTCTAGCAGAGATTTTCTTCTTCATGGCACTGTTCATGATAAACAAAAATGTCAGAGGCAACAGTGCCTGACACACCCGAACAAGACGGTCTTGATGGGGAGAGTTAACTTCAGTTATTTGTCTTCAGATCCACTTCTCTGAAAAAGGCTGACTCTGTGGGGCCAGGGGAATGAATCAGTGGCTAGCTTGGCCCCCACAGGCCCATCTATTTGAATGCTTGGTCATTATAGAGGGGCACCATTTGAAAAGGATTAGGGGGTGTGATCTTGTTGGAGTAGGCGGGCCTTGTTGGAGGAAGTGTGTCACGGGGGTGGGGGGCTCGAGCTTTGGGGTTTCAAAGGCCTATGCCAGGCCCAGTTGTCTTTCTGCTACTTCCTGTGGATCAGGATGCAAAGCTCTCAGTTTCTTCTTCAGCACCTTGTCTGCTTGCAGGCCGCCATGCTCCCTACCATGATGATAATGGACTAAACTGAAACTGTAAGCCAGCCCCGCCTGATGCTTTCCTTTGTAAGGGTTGCCTTCGTCATTGTGTCTTCACATCAACAAACAATGACTAAGATACTGCTCTTAGAGGACTGGAGTTCAGTGTCCAGTACCCACATCAGGTGGCTTGCAAGACTGCAACTCTAGCTCCAGGAGATCCAATGGCTTCTTCTGGCTTCCACAGGCAGCCCTCACACCTACGACACACATGTACCCAATATACAAACATACACAAATAAAAAATATTAAAGAAAGAAAAGGCATGTACACAACTAAAAATAAAAAAAAACAAACAAACTAGAATTGGATTCCTGTGTTTGAGGGGTGAGCTATTTGGCCCCTCACAGCTTTCTACTCGGACAATGAAGTCGTGAGTACTGTGCAAGGTTGTAATGAATATTAGCCGAGATAATGAGGCAAGTTAACCCAGTACAGCGCCCTGCAAGGAGTAGATACCAAATGATTGCCAGGCCCATCCTCCAGTGTCTCAAGGAATCTCCACATCTTCTTTCTGACAATGTTTAACTCTGCTCTGAGAGTACAGGCTTGCACACTTGCATGCATGTGTGTCTGGTTAGTGCATTTCACAGCTGTTCTCTTGCACACTTGCATGCATGTGTCTGGTCAAGTACACATCTGTTTTCTTACCAACACAACTACACCTCTCTACTCTCTGGGTACTGTTAGTCCTCCGAGCTCTCTCCCCTCTTGCTGTCCACTGTGAGTCTTCATCCTGCTCAGCAGCCTGAGACGGCATCTTCAGGGTTAAAGCTCTGACCAGAGGTCCAAACTCCACCAGATGTGGAAAGAACCACAGGCTTCTCATGCCTGAAGCCAAATCCCTTCTCTCTGTTATCAACTCCCTTTTCTCCCATAAAACCCACTCTTCTGCATCCCTCCCTAATGGAATAAACCCTTGTGGCTCCTCAGGCTGCTGGTCCCTGCTCTCTCCTGCAAACGCATCACCTTGCCCAGTGTGACGGTATTTTTGGTTGCCAATTTGACTACATCTGGCATGAACTACAAACCAGAAATGGAAGCCACACCTGTGAGAGTGTTTTTGTTTGGTTGGTTTGAAGTGTGTAAATGCACTTCTAGTCTGGACTTCTGAGATAGGAAGACACACACCTTTGATCGGGCCATACCTTCTGCCTATTTAAAGACACGGAAGAAGCTGTTGCTCTTTGCCTGCTTGCTAGCAAGTTCACTCCTTCACTGGCATTAGAACCCACTTCTTTGAGATTGTGGTGCATAGTGAAGAGCAGCTGAGACATCAGACTCATGGACTGAGCAACTTCTGGATTCCTGGGCTTTCTGTTCATAGATAGCCATTGTTGCTGGACTCCAGCCTGCAAGTCATTCTACTGAAACCCCATTATATTCCCTCTGTAAGTTCTGTTTCTCTAGAGAAGCTGGACCAATCACCTAGCAGTTCTCATGAGTCTGTTTGTCCGCTGTTATTGATCTCTGTCTTACTGATCTTCCCAGGACTCCATGGTGTATCCTGGCCAACAGTGTCCAAAGAAACCATTCAAACTGGAAGATTCATCTTCCTTACCAGTCTATCCAGAGCCCTCCAGTGGCTGCCCCTCTCATCTGGATAAAAAGACAAGTCCTCATGAGAGCAGTGAGGCCGAGTCTGGCTGTCATTGGAGGGTCTTGGTATAGCAGTTTTAACCTCATTGCTTTCCTTCTTTCCCACCCCAATTATGTTCGCCAAAAAATGTCGTGTGCTTCTCTCCCACATGGCCCTGCCCCATGCCTGGATCCCTAGCCATCCATCAATGTGGCTGGGAATCCATGGGATTCCTCCTTCCCTCAGGTGCTTGAGTCACTGTGTCCTTGGAGTCAGAAACCTTCACCGATGTCCTCCTGTGCTCTGCTGTACTGATGCTATCAAAGGGGCTGTCGGGAAGTCCTCACTGGAATGGAAACTGGAGAAGGGCCAGCATTTTATGTTTGTTCACTGCTGAACCCTGGGGCCGAGAGAGGGCTCACAATAGAGGCACAAGTGTGTGTGTGTGTGTGTGTGTGTGTGTGTGTGTATGTGTGTGTGTGTGTGTGTGTGTGTGTGCATGGCTGTGTGTGCCTGTGTGAGATATGCACTCTCTGCTCCCTGGTCTGTCCACCACTGCCATGGCCTCCTTATCATTACAGCCTTTCCCCTTGGTTCTTGAGTTGCTTCTGTCATGGTGTTTATCAAAAAAAAAACAGAAAAGAAACTGGTGTGGCTGCCACCTCCCTAGCACCCAGTTACAAGTGAGGTGGTCCATTGAGCCTTTTTGCTCTGGATCTCGGACCTCGGTCTTCATGCTTCAGCACCAAGCTGCTGACTGAGCCATGTCCTCAACTGCCAGAGTGACTTGTCTTAGTGACTTCTCTTTGGCTAGCATCTCACAAAGCACGCCAGTAGGCAGGGCCCACACAGTCTGTGCCTCAGTGGCTTCATGTGGCCCAGCCATCTTTTCAGTTGTGTCTTGTTTTCTATCTCCTTCTAGCCTGTTTTGTTGAAGGCCTACTATGTGCCCTGCCGCCGTTTAAGCACTGGGTATCTGACGTCCATCCTGTGCCCGTGGATGGGGCTGTAGCTGGGATGGTTAGGGGATGTGTGGGGTGACAGTTGGGGAACTTTGGCTTCTTTAATAAAAAATATAGAAATATTGTAAGAATGTGTTTTCGCTTTCATCCCAGCTGTAGGGATGTGGGGCTGCTCTGGCCTGGCCTCAGCAGCTGACTATGATTTGCCCTGTGCTCTAGCAGAGGTGTGTTTTTGTCAGCTGTAGATAATGTCTGTCATTTTGTGACATTTGGAATTCTGAGGACTTTCCAGAGAGTATATAAATGCTGAGACCCCGATAGGCAGGAAAGGGTGGGTGGTTCTTGGTCGTTTATGGAAGTTGGTTGCTGCTCATTAGTAGTCATGCTTAAAGAAGAAACAAGAACTTAGATCAGAGATCTCTGTCTCCCCTGTCCTTTCTCTTCTATCTAGTGATAGATAGGGTGATAAAGGGTAAAGGGTGGGAAAGGAAGAACCCACAAGGCAACAAAGGCCAGCTACAAGCAAAGTAGAAAGCAGGAGGAAAATCAATTATTCGACTCAAGATCAATCAATCTTTCTCTCTCTCTCTCTCTCCCCTTTCCCTCTCGTCTATCTAGTGATGGGGTGAAACGGGGAGGTGGGGGAAGAGGAACAAAGTTCCGAAGGCCAAAGGCAGGCTACAGATGTGTGTGCCCTTTGCCCCCAGCTGCAGGCTCAGTTTCCTCTCCACTGTAAAGCAAGCGCTGGCTGTCACTAAACACAGGCTCCATGGCTCATAGTGTCTGCCTCAATTAAGGGAACGTCAGGGAAGAGACAAGAGCAAATAAATAATTGGAGATGTAGCTCTGAAAGGAGGGCTGTTCCTCGCCTGCCTCTTTGCAAGTTGAGATGGAGAGCTGTAACTCCGGGGTGACATTCTTCACTTCTGACACGGTGAGCAGGGCTGTTCTGTGATGCACATTTTAGTATCGCTGGAGGCAAACTTTCTCAATATTAATAAACACGATAAACAAACCCCTCTGTAACTCACAGAGAATGCACTGGTGAGGAGGGAGGCTTGGGACGTGGGTTCCAGGATGTGGCGATGACCTCACTAGAAAGGTTAGAAAGGATGTGTGGGAGGCCGAGTTGGTGTCCCTCAGTTCTTAGGGAATGCGCCTTTCTGCTGTCGGCCAATGAGTTCAACTTATCTCTTTGCAGTTGACTATGGAAATAAAAGCTCGTGTCATGAAGAACTGATATTACATAGCAACAAGGACTGTCTCCCTTTCTTTCTTCCTTCCTTTCTCCATTCTGTCCACCTGTCTGTCCATCCATCTGCCCATCCATCCGTCTGTCTGTCTGTCAGTCTTTCTTTCCTTTCTTTGGCTTCATTTATTCATTGGAACCAATGAGTTTAATTAGATTACTTACAGGAACAAGAACGAGGGCTTACTTGGAGGAAAAGGGATGTCGCACCAGAGGCTGCACACTGAGAAAAAGAATCTCTCCCTCACCCAGTAAGTGTGAGGCCTCAGGAGCCACCCAACCCCATCTGAAGAAATAGTCTTAATTTTAATTTAGAGAAGCCTTTGACTGTTCCATTTTCACTCTCTTATTAATTAGGCTATACAAACTTTGATACTTCTGCTTTTCTTAGGAAAACTATACTTAGGGCAAGGAAACCTGAAAGTTTCAGCTGAGACCATTTAAAAATACATTTTATGGACAGAACCCCCTTGCCAGGCTAGACCTCACTTGCAAAACATTAGGCAGTGACACATCTGAAAATCCCAGTTCTCACATATTTCTCTGGGGGCCACTGCTCCCTGCAGGGGTAATGGGAGCAAAGCCACTTTCTTCACAGGAGAAGTTGTATTTAATTTTTTTTTTGAACAACTGGTGTAAACTGAAAAGAAGATAATTAGCCTATCTCAGTATCTTCCTGTGAGCAGGTATCTTAACGCACGCAAAATGTTTTATTTCAGACTAACAATGGGGAACAGTATCTAACCTAAGGTGGCACTGTACAGTCAACTGGTGGCTGTCTGGCCACTGAGCTAAAGGGGACAACTGCAAGTAGGACCCTGCTCTGGTGAAAGATTATGCAGGTGACTGAGTCAAAGATGCCCCCAGAGGACTTTAAGACTCAGCAGGAGAAGAGAGACCACAGCTGTAACCCAAACCTAGTTCTGTCCTTCCTGACACTCTCGGGAGCCTGCAGGAGCTGACAGCCAGTCAGATCAGGCTGCCGACAATCTGCAGTCTCAGGCAGGCACAGACCCTCCCGAGGAGTGACCCCCAAACCAGGTGTGGGTCAAGCTCTGGCATTGTCAATGGCTTCGTGTGCAGGCTGTGGGACCTGCTTGATTCTTAAGCAGGCAGGGTTTCTAAAGTTTTAGGCTGTCCACAGGGATATCAATGGTGGCCCACCTATGATCATTATCACGCAAAGTAGCAAGGTAGTAATTGCACCAATCCAATCCTCTTTCTGAGTTCATTATGCTAATTAGCAAGGTCTTCTTCTGGGTTTCCATCTCAGCAGTCTGTTCTCAGAGGCTCAGTGGCTGTAGCTGGTGAGGTGGGACTGCCGACTGCAGTCCCTCCTGAAAGGGAAGATGGCTGGTCTGGGCCCATGTGAGAGGCTAGAGAGAGAGCTTAGCCTTATGAGCGCTTGCTGATCAAGTGTGAGCAGCAGAGCTGGGGTCCCAGGACCCACATTAGGTGGCTGTCAATGCCTGCAACTCCAGCTTTGCGGGACACTACATCCTCTGGCTTCTGTGGGTGCCTGTACACACGTGCATACATACACTTACAAGGGCACACACATGGAGATACGCGCACATAATAAAGAAGACCCACTTGAAAATAGTATGTTTTCCACTATAATAAAGAAAAACCAGAGATGAGTGTCAGATCATAACTGGGCCACATGGAAATAATGGTTTTTTAAAAAGAATAATTAGAAATGTTAAGCATTCTGAAAATGTCTTATAAGGGGAATGTATTCATAACTTTCTTGATAAATAATTAATAAAACAATTCAAATCCACGCCACAGTCTTATACGTACAATACCCAGGACCAGCGTCTGTTAATTATGTGATCTGAGCTGAGTTAAATTATGTTCTCTTTTGTCATATGCAAAATAAGCCGGTAGTTACAGACCCTCAAGTGATGCCCCGTTCCACGGCAGTTCAATGACTCTCAAGTGATGCCCCGTTCTGAGGCAGTTCAAACGACCCTCGTGTAGCAAACAGAATCATAGTTAGGCTGGGGGAAAGAGGCTACCAGATCTGCAGAGTTCTGTGATTTTGACTTCTGTCTTAGGAAAGGGATCAGACTGTTGTTCACGTTTTCAGTTCTTCACCATGTTGAAAAGCTTCCGATTAAACTTGAATATAAAAGATCGCTTTGTGATTTTATTTCTCTTAAGCATTCTTAATGTGACAGTGTGAGGATTAGAAAAAAAACCTTTGTGTGTTGGAGATGCATAGGGGTGTGTGTTGGGGGAGGAGGCATACCATTGAGCACAGGTAAAGTAAGAGAGTGACCTTTGATAACTGTCCTGACAGCTAGCTCTGGAGCTCCTGGGGGTGGGGTGGGGCAGGGGAGTCCTCCAGTTTCCACCTCCCACCTCAGCACAGGAGTCCTGGATTCCAGATGCACACCACACTAGGCAGCTTCACATGGCTTCTGGGGATTCAAACCCAGGTCCTCAATTGCGTAAGGCATGGGCTTTATTGAGGCATCTTCACAGCCCCGATAGGGCATTTATTAACCTTTTCCGGCAGCTACAGCTGCAAGAGTGAGACACCGTTCTTTTGAAGAACTTTCCCTTGGACCCCTAAGAGGAAGATTTTTTTTATAGAGGGAAACATCAACAACAGACCTACGGAAACTGAAAGTTGGAAGAACTAGACACCGTGTGTACTTCTCACTGTGGCAATGGTTCCCCAGCTGCATGGTTTGTTCAGCTCTTACTGAGAGCCAGAATTGTTACTCAGCACTGGGAGCAGGGAGCTAGTATAGAATCCCGCCTGGGCTCTCCCCACCCTCTCCTGAATCCTAAAAGCTTCCTTCTTTTAGCTTCCAGCTATTACCTTCTTACCACTGCTCGGCAGGGGTCAGACTCTGAATGTAGTATGGGTGAGGCGGGCTGCCCCGGTTTGCCTTTCTGCACAAGTGGCATTTATAAGCCATTGATAATGAAATAGTTTCTATTTTAAACAAAGCACATTCAGTTCAGGAATGCTTTTACAAAGACGAAAAAAAATTGGGACTACCATTATTGACTGTGAATAGCTGATCTGGTCTGAGATGATATCCTTTTATTTTGCTATTTAAATTACAAACTGTTAAGATGCGTAAGGACTTAAGGACCTCAAACATCCTGACCCATTCTCAGGTGTAGCTAGAAAAGTTTTCGACACATGCTGAAACTCTAGAAAAGCCAAGCGATTTAAATCCCCGAGAGAAAAAGATAAATAAAAGTAAAATGCCAACTCCAGAGGACATTTGGGATCTAATCTCTTTCTTGATGAAATCTATTGACTGTGCACTGAGCCGTTCCTAGCTTGAGCTGCTCTTCAATCTCTGCTATGTAAAACACCTTCTCGTTATTACACTAACATCACCATCAAACTGAAGAATAACCAGTGAGAGTTCCTGGCTTCTATGGCAACCCACAGCAAGGGCTGCCATCCTGAAATTGCCTCCGACCCCAGCTGGAGCTGGAGGAGCGCGGCAAACAAGCCCTGTGGTGGTGTCTCAGACGAAGCACAGGGATAGCTCTGCGCTTCCTCAGGCTTCCTTCCTTAGTGAACCAGCTCCAGGGAACGGCATCACGTCAGGTTTTCCAGATGGATTATGTGAGGCCATAGCTCAATGTCATTTCCAATAGGAAGCCTCATAATTAAAGGTCAAATAGTCACTTCATCTGCAATCAATCAATAGAAAAAGTACTAATACGGAGAACTAATCAATCAATGGCAAATGCGCTAATAAAAGCAATGAATCAAATACAGCACGTGTGTAGATGGGAGCACATGGGAGAGACCAAGACAGGGCGAGGTGAGAACAATAAAATAAACCGAAGGTGAGCATAGGCATGAGGGGACTGAGGAGGCTTCCCAATCCGCACCAGTCACATGGGTACCACGTGGCCTGAACGGGTTATTCTTAAATACGAACTGGGTAGAGTCATAAACTATAATTTCTAAATTTCCTTTAATATATTTTACTTGAGATGTGTGTGTGTGTGTGTGTGTGTGTGTGTGAATGTAAAATCACTGGGAGAAATATTATGACAGCATTTGACACAGGAGAAGATGTATTTCTAAAGTGCCAAGCAGCTATATTATAATTTGTTGTATTTCATCTTTGTGTGTAAAAACAAAAACAAAAAAATTTCTGGGTGATATTATGTGAAATTTCCTTCTACTTTCTGAAATGTGATTTTCTTTTTTCCCACTCTGAATGTGATGTTCTTCCAAAACAAAACATTTCCATCTGGACAATGACTGGCCTGCAGCTGGGGTCACTGTGGTCACTGCAAACAAAGACATATCCCCCCCCCCCCCAGCCCCTGGTAGGACATCAGGACTCCAGGAGAAGGCTTGTGAACATGGGCACAGTGAGCAGACTTACTGGGTTTCCGAGTCTACTCCAGCAGTCAGCCCCTGGTGTGTGCGGAGATAAGGGTGCTTTGTCTGAGATAACGAGAAACAGTGAGCTGCACGAGGGGACCAGAGCGACCTGAATCAGGGCAAGGATTGGCAGAATCCATGACCTGGAAGCAGAAGGCTCTCACCTTAGACCTCAAGAGCCTGAGGCCCAGCCAGGTATTTAGGGCTTTTAGCTCTCAGAGAGCTTAGGCCCATCAGAGTATAAGACAGCTAAGGATTTACACTGTGTGGTCCCTGGGTACCACAGTGTGCTACCATCAGTGTGTGGTCGTAGCTACCACAGTATGTCACAATACGGTTACTATCACTGGAAGAGCCAAGTATATACTTCTTAGGCGAACTCTTTACAAGCAAACAGAAATCCAAGCTCATCCAGCCCTTTTAGCAAAACAACTACTTCTGCAAATCAGCTTTCAGAAAGCATAAAGGGCAGAGTATGTCCCCGGGAGTAAGAGAAGGGAAGAGATTCTGGATGTGAATGGATTTGCTTATAAAAATAGAAAGACCAAGAATGGTGGCACGTGCCTTTAATCCCAGCACTCAGGATCTCTGTGAGTTCGAGGCCAGCCTGGCCTTCAGATTGAGTTCCAGAACAGCCAGGAATATACAGAGAAATCCTGTCTTGAAAAACCAAAAACCAAACATACCTGTCCCCAATTAAACCTGGGTGTGCTTCCTGTAGAAGGTTCATCTAGCTGTGTGTGCTCAGGAGAGGGTCAGAGAGGACAGAAATCATCATCCACTTTGGTTTTCCAGTCCACAGCAAGTCCCAAGAAGGCTCGGGGTTAATTGCCCACTGCAGACGGGCCAGGATGCGTACAAGACAGCCGTGGTCAACATGTGCTTTATCTAGGACTAGGCCTCATCTGAGCCCCTCTCACCTCCTGACCTTTGGGTACAGCTCTTGGGTTTATAAGCGTGGCATATCCTACATGGTGTCTATAACAATATGTGGGGCAGAGATGCTTTCTTTCAGCTAGTCCAGGACGTCTATGACAGGGTCATGTGATTGGAACCCTGGCATAACACATTTAAACTAATGGCATTAATAGGGCTACCAGCACTGTTATGGAGGCCACTGAGCGCTGGGCAGCTGAGCCAGCTGTGGGATGAGTCCTCAGACAGTCTCTAGAAACCTCTGTGGAGCGCAGTGACTGTCCACATTCTGTCAGGGACTGGTCATCCACCAAGGACTCTGCTGAGGACTTAGCAAAGCTTGCAAGTTTTACAGTAATACCCAGAGTAGTCATTAACCCATTTTACAGATGCAAAGTTCAGGGAATTAACGCCAAGTGCATCATCGGGATTGGAATGCAGACCCCAAAGCTCTTTCCTTAGGTCTGGTGACTACAGAGACTTAGGAACTACTCTTTGAAGGATGCGTCTCACTTTGAAATTAGTTTCCAAACTTAATAAAACTGGCAAAGACTCCATCAGAGAGCTTTACTTATAATTTATAAAAACATGAGAATCTATCCAGGTTTTTTGATTGACGAAGGAATGTTTATAGTGTGAGCAAATTCAAAGCAACATTATGGTTCCTCATTCTCTCAAGTGAGTCACACTTCAAATGTGCAGGGATTTTCAATTCGAGTTTTTATGCAATGCCCCGACAACTCAGAGTTTACAAACGAGTGCCCGATTACTTCCTGAGTTTTAACAACACAGGTTCTAGATGTCACTGAGGTCACTGGGATAATGCAGTAAGTTGGATAAGCCAAGGAAGACATTAGCACTCTTCTTCTCAATGTTTTCCTTTAAATAAATACTACTTCCTTTTTATCACTGTCAATACAATCGAGTCACCATAGCTAAATTGCCATTGTAGAAAACACTATAATATTAAGAACTGAGGTTCACACTAACATCAGTCACCAAACTACAGTAACAGTGAGCTCCCCGAAAAAGCAAATATTTTTCAGGGGCAACTCGAGAGCCATGCAAAGAAAGGTTTTGCCAACTGCGTTTTCAGAAACGGTCTCTGAGGCCATCCACCTTAGGCTAGCATTCTGCACTGTCTCCGAGACCAACCACCTTAGGCTAGCATTCTGCACTGTCTCCAAGGCCAACCACCTTAGGCTAGCATTCTGCACTGGTCACTTTTCACCATGTAGAAAACGTGACTACAAACTAAGCTAAGCCCTGTATTATTAATTAGGCCCTCGGAAATTGGTTTGATCAAATATCAGACTGCATATCAATGGGTCTCTGCCCTTGGCTGCTGTTCTTGGTCTAAATGAATGGGCAGTCCTGTCCATTTAACTTGAGCAGTTTCTGAATTTCACACTTATTTAGGGTAGTAGGAGTTTTTAACTTGGTGAGTCACTTACCCAAGGTGAGGGACTTGTGTGTAGAGCAGAAGATGATAGCCACTGTGTCTGCTGGTGTGAACCCCGAGTTATTCCTGGGGGGAGAGGGGGAGGAGTTTTACAAATACGTGTATGAAAAGCCAACTATATCCTCTATCAAATGTGCCTCTCTTCATGTCAGTATCCTGCTGATCAGCCCTGGTGACAGGGCTACTATGAACCAAAATCCCAGCCTTGTCCGGATTTCTGTTTAGAGGAAGTTTCTATGCCCAGTTATAAAGGTTCAGAAAGTCATGAGCCGAAATCAAGAATGATGATGACGATGATGGTGGTGGTGGTGGTGGTGGTGATGATGATGGCGATGATGATGATGGTAAAACAACAATAAAATATTCCCTCTGACTCTCAATTCCTATAGGTGGTATAATTCCTGTAGTCTGCCTATTCTGTGCTCTGAACTCTAACAAGAGTTAGCTTACCAAAAAATGCTTCAAAGTCAACTACATACTAATGACTTGAGCTTGTCCCTAAAGCCCGTGTCCATCCAATGTGGAGTTTTTGTTTGTTTGTTAGTTTGGGGTTTTTTTGTCCATCCAATGTTTAAAGGTTTCAAATGAAGGTTCCCTTAGTAGCTTCTTCTCCCCATTTGTAACTTTTGATGGGAGGAAAATCTTCATCCCTATTTAGAAAAATCTCTAAGTAGCTCTTACCTCCTGTTTGAATACTCCCTGGAGGAAAGGTGTTTGTTAGAGGCCTCTCTTAACCACTCAAGAACAGCAAGAGAATATGGAACCAGCCCTGGTCTCCTCTGCGGGGTGGGGTAGGTTTGCTCATGGCGCTGAAGCATTCCCTCTAGGCTCTCTCTGCATCAGCTGAGGTCCCTCCCTGGACTGCGGTGTCCACAGATGAACAGCGCTGGAGTGCAACACACAGCCCTCCTGTCTGACATCGGACTCTATGTCTGCGCTGTGATTTTCCTCTTGTTCTTTAAACATCACTGCATAACTGACATTTTTATCCCCTTATTCCTGTGGTGAGCCCAACAGGGAGGGAACTCTCGGGCAAACACCTGAACTATGACAGAATAGGGGTAAAGACAAATAGTGCTGGTAAAGCCGGGTCGGATGTGAGGGAAGGGAGAGGGGAGAGGGGGATGGTCATGAGGAGAAGACTAGCCTGCCCCTGGGGTGGGCGGGCTGTATCAGTGCAGCCACAGACCCTCCCAGGAGGTCTGACTGGAGCCAGATGCACAGTTGGCAAAGAGCAGATTCTTCATGTTGAAGAATGAAAAGAGCTCATTTTCAGGAATGCTGGCCCAGGAGTGGACGTAGATGAGACACACAGAAACACTAGAGCGATATGGTCAGACTTGTCCTTAAGAAGTAGCCACATAAACAGAACCAGCTGAGACTGAAGATGGGGAAGGCGGCCATCGTGGGGAGCTAGAAGGTGCGCTGGAACAGCAGGACGTAGACACATGGAGTCTGAGTGACCAGAAGGTCCGATGCTACTCTCCAAGGGGTGCTCCTTCCCAAGAGCTGTCAAGCTCTGGCTTTGGGGATGAGCACACTTGATTTCAAACCCACAGGATAATGCCATTCGCCTCTGTGCAGATGAATGCAAATGTGTTGAGAGTTTACACATGTAAGTGCTGTGACATCTTTTTTATCCTATTACTTGTAGAGAGGAAGACGTTGTGGGGCACTGGAAGCGGTGAGTATTGTAGATGGAGAGGCAGATGAAGGAGGTAGCCATTGGGGTGGAGAGTCAAGGAACTGATGCTATGGGGTGAGTTCTTAAAGGGACCATGGGTGGGGGAGGGGTGGAGGGCGGGAGGGAAGAAGAGAGAGGGCGGAGAGAGAAATGAATATGACAAAACTGGTAAATCTTGGCCTCCCAACAGTCCCAGGAGGACCAGACAAAGGGGTAAAAGGAGTTTCTTGGTTGTTTTTTTGGGTTTCCTTTCTTTCTTTCTTTCTCTCTTTCTTTCTCTCTTTCTTTCTTCCTTTCTTTCTTTCTTTCTTTTTTTGAAGCTGGAAGCAAAGTAGAAAAACAAGGTGAATGAAAAAATAAAGAAAACACAGGAGTGACTCATGTCAGGGCAGGCCTTCCACTCACCAGAGTTCCAGGCCATGAGGCAAACTAAAGAGGCTTCCCTCCAAGGGATGGACACCTGTGACTGCTGGGTGCGAGCTGTGTGGACGTTCCCACAGACTCATGTGATGTCAATCAAATGCAAAGGCCCCACTCTGCCCCTCTCCCAGAGCAGTGTACTCAGAGCACTGGGCTGTGTCTTCATTTCCAGCAGGGTCCAGGAGGCTCCTGTTTGGCCTGGAGCTCACCCCCTCTCCCTTCCAGTGTGGCTCAAGAGGACACTTGGGGTTGCTGCTTTGTTCTGCTCCAGAAAGGAGACTAAAGCTAGGGTGGGTTCCACAGCAGGAGGGAGGACAGGGCCTCAGGATAAAAACTGAGTGCTGTCCTCTGAGTCCAGCTACCCAGTGACAGGCTGCACAGTACGGATCTTAGGCCAAACACCCAGGTAGTCCTCCACTGAGGAGGACGAGTGGGCACTTTTCCAAGCACTTTGTGTCCGTGTGTCTTCTCAGGACAGCCACAGAAGGAGGTGGCATTTCTGTCTTGTTTCTTCTGAAGAGGGGCCAGAAGTCCAGCACACCCAAAGTCACAAAGGAGGAAGCAGCCTGCCCCCAAATTCTAGGGCCAATTCATCTTCTCAGAGAACAAAAGCCAAAACCAAAAATCAGAATCTACTGGATGGGAGTGAGCAGTTTCCGGCCCATAGCCCACCCTTGTCCACACTTTGTAGAGGGCGGCATCAAGATACACGAGCACAACCACAAGCCAGGGTGTCCCATCCATTGTACTCAGGCGGGGGGACTCGTGCTCGTCGCCAGCAGTGAGCATCTGTGTGTGAGCTCCAGCATTCGTGTTCCTCTCATTTCTGAACCCCGCCGCACCTCTCTTTAATATTGATTTTCTTTTTATCCGGCTTTTATCATTTCTTTTGATCACTTTGTCTCCCCCCGAGGTGCTTCTTTCCTTTCCTTCCCAACTGGTTTCTTAAGAATTCTCTCTAACAAAGCTTTCAATCAGCCGTTTCCACGTAATATTTACTTTGTCTTCCTCTGTACCCACAGAGGAAGGCATGTCAGGTTTCTCTAGCAGAAACACAGAATGTGGGGCAGAAAAGGTCCTGAGACAGGCGCCCTTTGTTGGCCTTTTGTTTTGCCTTTTACCAAGACCCTGGCACCTCACTGGTCACAATCTGTGTGGCACTAGACGAGCTTCCCTCTCACTTCCAAATGTACGCAGCTGTGGAACTAATACTAAGCCCCATCTCCCTTCTCCCTGCAGCTGCTCCTCTCGAGACTGTGGTGAGACTGGCATGTACACATAGACTCCCTTCTGCACTCCAGTGACAACTACAGGATCCTCCGTACACTCTAACCATTACTGCTTTCTTTTCCTAAGTCTTTTCAGTATCAAAACAAAACAACAGAACTGGGACAGGCTTCCAAAGCTGTAGCAGTTCTGAGCGCTCGCTGTGTATGGCTGACCTGCCACTGATGGTCAAGTCTCATTCCTAGCAACTGTGGCAGAGAAAGGACACTGGACGGCAGCCAAGTCAGAGGAGCCAACTCCCTCTTTCTAGTACTGAATTTCACTGTGACAAGCTATCTGGATGACATAAATGTCCTAGTGAGCCTTACATTTACTGAGTACCTACTTTGCATTTGGGCCTGCAAGACAAGGGTTTTGTGACCTCTCGGTGTCCTTATGAGATACACACTGTCATTTTTTCATAAGGAAAAAGCAGCAAAAATGACAAGCATATTGTGCAAGGAAGGCTGAAACTCAAGTCCACTGGAGTCTGGTGTTGGGATTCTGGACCTAGCGCTACTCTGCAAACAGACATACGGGAGTGTAGAATAATCGCTTGCCAGCAGTTTCAGTGCTCCTTGGAATGGTGACATCCAGACCCGAAGAAACCCTAATTAGAGAGGCAAGGGGTGGCAAGGAAGCTCAATTTTCCCACTAGGTCTCTCTTTCTACCAAATGCATATCTTCAGCATGGAGCTATGCGTGGTAGGAACAAGGGAAGGATTTGGATAGGGACACGAGTTTCCTTTCAGGCCCAGACTGATTCTAGATTAACTGAGCTGGTATGCAAAAAATAAATACAGGGTGGGGGGCAGGGATAAGAAAGGGAAAAGAAGGGAAGAAATGGGGGAGCCAGGGGAGGGAGAAAGAGATGGGGGACAGGCAGATTTCATGAATTACAAGTAAGAAAGACGCAGAAGTAGGAAAAGAAAATAAACAGACCCCAAAAAGACCTCGGTTACAGACCTTGGGACCTGTGACAATTGTTGTGTGTGTATGATTTTGAAGAACTCATCTAAACATTGTTTACAAAGACCCTAAGTGAAATATGTATTATGGGTATAAGTTTTATTTTTATTATTTTAAATTATGTGTGTGTGTGTGTGTGTGTGTGTGTGTGTGTGCGCGTGCGCGAGCTATATACACACTGAATACAGGCTCCAGGAGGCCAGAGGAGGGCATCAGATCCTGGAACAGGAGTTACCACCTCTAACAGGTGTTGTGAGCCACCTAGTGTGGGGCCTGGGACCAAACTCCAGTCTTCTAAGAGGAGCAAACGGTCACAGTTGCCCAGCCGTCTCTCCAGCCCCAATATTATGAATTTCGAAAGTAACTGAAATACATTTTAAAACAATGGTGAATGGTAAAGCATTCTGAAAACATGAAATAAAAAAGGTTTCAACTTTAGGTGTATTACTTGGAAGGACAATCTGACTTTTAGGCAAGTTCCTACATTAAACTGTAAACATGGGTCCTCCTCTGACAAACAGCATTAAGACGTAGCAGTATCATCAGGTGGCCGTCCATTTACACAAAGCATCATTCACACAGTCCCCTGGACAAAGGCTGGTCGGAGGCAGGTATCTTTTTCCTCCTTGAGTCAGATCCTGATGGACTATGAGATTTCTCAGTAAGAAACAGCACGAAAGCCATTTCCTAAATTTTATTCTGTTGCAAACTGCCCAGTATTTAACAGGCTACTTCTGGGCTACAGACCATCACCCTGGAGGATGGGCACATAAATACTGCTACTCCACTGTGTGGTTTGCCAAGGCACATATAACAGTGGGCTAGGAAAAATTCAAAGCACAGTGGATATGGTAGCGAAGCAGATTTCAAGACCAGGTCCTGATGAAAGAGCAGTCTATTGTACATTCATAATTCAGTGGTTTAATTGAAGTAGTCACAATGCCCCTCCTTCAGTAGTCCCATTCCCACCCTCTGGTTTTTAACGATTGGTTTTAATTCTAAACTTGGCACAATTCATAAATATGGAAAAATGGAGTTTTAATGAAGGACTGTCTACGTAGGCTGACCTATGGGTATGTTTGTGGGGGACTGTCTTGTCTAAGTTAATTGAGGAGGAAGATCTGCCCACTGTGGGTGGCACTATTCTCTTGGCAGGAGGTTCTGGATTATGAGTAGAGAACGATATCTGAGCACTAGCATCATACATAGTGCACTGCTCTCTGCTCTGGACAGTGGGTGTGATGTGACCAGCTGCTTCCTGACTTCCTTGACTGTGGGTGTGATGTGGCCAGTTTCTTCCTGACTTCCTTGACTGTGGGTGTGATGTGACCAGCTGCTTCCTGACTTCCTTGACAGTGGGTGTGATGTGACAGTTGCTTCCTGACTTCCTTGACTGTGGGTGTGATGTGACCAGTTTCTCCCTGACTTCCTTGACTGTGGGTGTGATGTGACCAGCCGTTTCCTGACTTTCTTAACTGTGGGTGTGATGTGACCAGTTGCTTCCTGACTTCCTTGACTGTGGGTATGATGTGACCAGCTGCTTCCTGACTTCCTTGACTGTGGGTGTGATGTGACCAGCTGCTTCCTGACTTCCTTGACTGTGGGTGTGATGTGACCAGCTGCTTCCTGACTTCCTTCAGTGCTGGACTGGAGCCTGGAACCCTGAGCCACATAAGACCTGTCTCATTTGTGTTGCTCTAGCCAGGGTGTTTATCCCAGCAACAGGAAATGAAACTAGGATGGTTGTACAGGAAATGCTCAATCACTAAGGGGATATCTACAAAGTATGTCATCTGACAAGATGGCTAGCTTTGAAAACTACCTCTGCCACTAGGAACAGCACACACATATTTTTCTCTATGTCTTAATTGCACTAGGATTTATTTTTACTTCATAAATCATAATTTCAAATTTGGAAAAATACTTCAAATTATAGCAATCAATTCTTTTTTTTTTTTTAATTGACTCTGAACAATTAGCTAAATCAAATGCTTCAAAATCCAAGAACCCAGTGTGAGGCCTCGACATATCCTCTCACAAACATGGCAGAACATCAGGAACCCACGTGAGCCCAGACGTCCATCTTGTGAGAATTCACTGTGAACACCTACAGCCCATGGGCCTGGGAACTTGATCCAGTGCACCTCTCTCACAACCAGTGCCCATCTGGGTCTTCCTCTGACGCCGTCCACCACATCCTGCTTTGTGTGTGTGCTAACATGAGTATCGCTGCTGGTTCTCACACGAGAGCCATTCTCGGTGACTGTCTCTCCCAGGAAGCCAACTCTACCACTCCATACTCTGCTGTCTGACCACAGGTTGGCTGAGGGTAGCCCTTAGAGAGCACATGTTTACTTTGTAAAGTCATGCAGGACTAGAGTCATCTCTTTTCTTGAGCCATGCACTCTGACAACTTTCTCCTTTCCCAGGCATAAGTGATAAGTATTGAGTGAATTCCACCAGTGGAAGAAGGAAGGGGCATTTAGTGTGGCCTTTAAGAACTGGAGGGATGTGCTGGGCATGGTGGCACATGGTGACACATTGCAATCCTAGCATTTGGGAAGCCAAGGTGCACCAAGAAAGATGGACTAGAACATGGACAACAAGATGTGCGTGGGGAGAGCCTCAGTGACAGACACAAATCATAAAGCATGAGGTTCTTCTAGGAAACAACAGAAATTTTACCTCAACATAAAGCTTAGGCAGAATGGATGTACACGGTCTCTCAAAATTGCAAAACAGACTCACAAGGTGAGCTTCATTCTGTAGGACCTGGCCAAGCTTTGGAGATATTAGAACAATGCCGTGGTCATCAGGACCCAAATCACTGCAAGCTGTAAGACCCTGGTGGTAGCGCCTGCCTTTAATCCCAGTACTTGGGTGGCAGAGGCAGGCAGATCTCTGTGAGTAGAAGCCAGCCTGGTCTACAGTGTGACTTCCAGGAAAGCCAGGGCTACACAGAGAAACCTTGTCTCAAAAGCAAACAAACAAACACAAAATAAACACCCCCCCCCCAAACCCTCTAAAGCCAAACCCAAAACCAAACAAACGAGAAACCCACCACCCACCCAACCAACTAAAACACATAAAGAAATGTATCAAAAGAAGTTGAGGCTAGAAATGTAGTTGCCACGGCATCTGGAACCCGAGTGAGGGAAGTGACGCTGGGAGTAGAGTGTGCATGACAGACTCAGGTGATTATCTACAAAACAATGACGTAAGGAGTCCGGCTTGAGTAACGCTGGAGATGGAGGCTTCAGCAAAAAGCAAAGATGGCTGGATTGGTGGAGTGCCTCTGTGACTTTGAAGTCAGCTTAGTCTACAAAATGAGTTCCAGGCCAGCCAGGCTGCACTGTAAGACCATGTATAGACAGACAGACAGACAGACAGACAGACAGACAGACAGACAGACAGACACAGAGAGGGAGAAAGAGAGAAAGAGAGACACAGAGAGTCAAAGAGAAAGGGGGAATGTAAGAGCTGTAGAGTGCTACAAATGCTGTCTTTTGGTCATAAAATGGCCGCTGCACTTATGAAGTCACAGAAGCCATGGTTGCCTGCATAAGATCAAGCCAATAAGATGGTCCGCCATGGCAAACCCTGGTGCTAATTGGACTCAGTGGTTACACAAACCCAAAAGGAGAGGGCATGAAAGGGGAGGACATGAGCAAGATACACTGTTTATGTGATGAAGTAGCTAAAACATGTAAGATAGAATATTTAAGCATAAGGGGGGAAGAGGATGGTTCAGAGAAAAAGACTAATTGCATATTAAATACTGTGCTAAGGCAGTCGTGGACAATAGGTACAGGGTAAGGAAAACGATAACTTGGGGACATAGGAGAAAGCCCAGACAGAAGGTCTCAGCTTGGAAGTGTCGGCAGAAAGCTGCCAAGGAGGCCAGGAGAATGAAGGGGCTGTGACAGCTCATGAGGGAGATGAGACATGGGCCCAGCCCTTCAGCAAGGTCTGCAGTTTTAAAGGCAGCACAGAGAAAGCGGTCAGCGAGAGGAGGAAGTGCAGGACAGTGGCCGCTGAGAGAAGCTAATGGGACATACCAAATCACTTACCGTGTGGAGAAGACGAAAGTCAGAAGCATGAAGCTCAGTTGAATGGAGACTACTGAGGAAAAGACAGAGCAAGACAGTGGGTGAGTGGGGACCAGCACCATGGGAGGCTCCTGCAGCCTGCTGCGCTTGACCTAGCCTGTTTGAATTCAAACACAACTCAGCCAACATACACGGCTAGCCGGACAGAGGCACAGATGGCTGGCCTTAAGCTGTTCTCACATACAGCCGATGGAGTTAGCACTCGGAAGATCTAGAACCCTCTCTAATGATCTTAGATTGAATGATCTCATTTGCTCACTTTTTTTTTTCTCCCCCCGGAGCTGGGGACCGAAAATCCCCAACCCCCTCATTTGCTCACTTTAAAAGGATTTGCTTACAGTGGGCGCTGAACAGCACAAACGTCAACACAACACACACCGTGAAACAACTCATCTCAGTGATAAAATATTATTTGTTATTACACTATTAATAAAAGTCACGCTTGGAATTATGGGATGACTAGAATACAGAGTTGTTTAAGCTTTAGCAGTTACTGACATCTGTAGTCTGCTGCTCCTGAAAAGCAAAGGCCATTTCTTTATAAAACTAGAAACTACGATGGGAAACTCACATATTGTCCAACGCAGTTGAATTATTATAAATATACAATGACACCATATGTCACAAGTCCTTTCGAAATCATAGATCAGACTGAGGGCTCAGAGGTTCAGACTGCTCTCCCAGAGGTCCTGAGTTCAATTCCCAGCAACCACCCGGTGGCTCACAACCATCTGTAATGGAATCTGATGCCCTCTCTGGTGTCTGAAGACAGTGACACTGTACTTCCATAAAACAAATAAATAAATATTAAAAGAGAGAGAGGCCAGACTGAGTTTAACTTAATTTGGTGACTTATTGAATTGCTACACAGATTGGGTTGGATGTAACACAAGTTACAGTTTGTCCTATCAGTACTACTAAAGATCAGAAAGTGGACTAGAGTAAGACTCAAATGCAGGGCTGATGTCTTTCTAAAGAACATAGAGATAGGGGGCTGGAGAGATGGCACAGTGGTTAAGAGCACCGACTGCTCTTCCAGAGGTCCTGAGTTCAAATCCCAGCAACCACATGGTGGCTCACAACCATCTGTAATGGAATTCGATGCCCTCTTCTGGTGTGTCAGAAGACAGCTACAGTGTACTCATATACAAAATAAATAAATAAATCTTTACAAGAATGTCTTTCCTTTAAAAAAAAAAAAAAGAACATAGAGATAAAGTCAAGTCAGCGAGTAAACAATATTAGCCAAGCAGAGAGCATGAAATTGCTTCCCAGCGCTGCACAGGAGGCCGGGTGACAGCCAGGACGTCCTGCCTTGTGACTTACTTATGAACAGTATGAGGATGAGGCTGAATTTGTCCAGGTCAATGTTTGGGTTGGAGAAAGTGTCACAGAAGGTGGTGTAGATGATCATGAGAAGCACGCTGCTGCTGACCACGCCGAAAGGCGGTTTCTTCCTTTCGAGCCAGTCCTTGATGTATCTTCGGACGATCTGAAACACAGAGATCAACAGGTCGTCTCTTCTCTGAGATGCAGGAAGTGGAACTGGGCACCACAAAGTGATTCTGACAGCACAAAGACAGAGTGGGAAGAGAATAATTTGGATGATGGCCGCAGTGGATTTCAAAGCTTCCCTGCCTTCCCAGTCTTCTGGGGAATTCAGTATTTGTGGTGCAACTTCCACTGGGCGTCCATAATGAGTGAATTTTCAAGCACATTCAAATCTGTCCTTAATCATGCCAAATGCTCTTTGCTGGCTGTCACCGAGACATGCCCATTAAGCCTCCCCCAAGTTTATGTCCTCTGCTATAGTAATGGATGTGTGTAATTATCACAGTCCCCTTGGCCTCAACAGACAATTCCAAGTGCGACTTTGGGAATCTTAAAAATCTGACATCTTCAAGAATTTCAAGACAGTAGATAATCGAAAGTGATCCATGGAACATATTAATATTTAAAACACTAGCAATGCACCAGAAGTTTTTAATTAAATTATAACTCATGCTTGAAAAGCAAAAGTGCATGTGTTGTGGGAGTTTAAATAATTCACATCTGAATATCTAGAGTTTTTTTGTGAATCCAAAGACAAATGCCATTTGTACGCTTTTAGAATTCTAAGATTAATACTTAAAAATGAATAAACCTGTCCTAACTTTCCTACAAAAGGACTTGTGAAATAAAAGTTACAGTGTAGCACCTTCCGATTTTAAGACCAAATCAGCTATTTAAAATCAGGACCGTCTGATACTGGTGACACTGTTTGCTTGGGCACACACGTCAGCCATGGAGCTCCAAGCATCTTTTCGCTTTGGAAGGAGTTGGTAAAGTGTCATTATAAGGGCAATAGTGGAGAAATCTTAAGTTTTGATTCACTCACTGTCTGCATAACTGAATGTGAGATTTCACAATAGGCCGAGTTACCAGGGATCCATTAGTAATGAGGTCAGGGAACCTCTGTAAGGTAAAGGGGTTCTACTGGCAACCACCCTGCCATCAAAGAGGCTAAATTTGTAATGGATCACGACCTTAAGAATATTAGAAACAAAACAAGTTAAAGTTCTCTCTCCTAGTCATGGTTGTTTTCTGTAGCTTTAAGAGTCAAATTCCCTCTGAATATGGCAAGTGAAAATTCAAGAAATAAACAATTCACAAACCGCGAATAAATTTCATTATGGCTTATTATTGCAATTATATGTTATGGTTGTAGTTAATCTTTTACTGGGCTACCTTATAAATTAAACCTCATTCTGTGTATGTGTATATGTATTTGTACATGCTCAGTTCCACCCATGGTTTCAGGCTTCCCCCAGAAGTTGTTCCCACTGGCAATAACAAGGGATACCACACTCTCTCAGTCAAGCCTCCTGGAGAAAGACCGCAGCTCATGGACTGAGTAAACTGCCCGTCCCTCCGTAAGAGCTCCGGAGAAAGGCGATCACTGGGTACCGGGTGCAGGGACACAGCTTCAAGGTTGTGTACAGCACGAATGAAGTACATTGTAGACTGACCAACAATGGTTACGATTCTTTAAAAAGCAGACCTTAAAGTAATAATACTGATAGGCAAGGAGAGTTCTCAAACTGTTTTCTTTTATTTATTGGTGTTCATTTCTTAGACTTGAAAAAGCACTGTGAAGGGATCAGAGCAGGAGTGTTGCCCAGGGTCAGGGGCTGGTGCACGGAAGGAATTCTAGATAACGATGAGTGAGGTGCCATGAGTGACAGGAAGACCCTTGCTCAAACATGACAAGGAAGGGACTCCATTTAGGTCATTCATAATATGTTATATCACAAATAGAGCCTTCAAAATATTAAAAGTCCAGTTGCTTTAAAAATAAATAGACATAAATGATAACATTTACTCCTTTTTTTATTTTAATTTGGTTTTTGAGACAGGCTTTCTCTGTGTAGCCCTGGCTGTCCTGGACCTATCTCTGTAGGCCAGGCTGACTTTGAACTCACAGAAATCCACCTGTCTTTGCCTCCTAGTGCTGGGACCAAAGGTGTGTGTCACCACCGCCCAACGGAACATTTACACTTCCTCTAGTATAGAAGAGTTAAAAACATAGAATCCCCTCTCTGATCCCAATTCCCAAAGTGAGCATGCCCACGTCTCTCCTCCCACACCACCACCTGCAAAGATAAATAAATATAAATGAACGGGGTAGAGCGTGGAAGCCAAAGCCACCTTAAAGCCAAGGCAAATCTCCAATCATCAATCAATATTACGAGCAGTGATTTGATTTAGTTAACCTAATAGTCTCTTCAAAACTTCATTACAAGGCACTCGGTCTTGTGGTAGCGTAGGATGCTTTCAATATGGCAAGACACAAGGGCCCCCAAGTCAGAATCCTCTTACCCTAAACATCCAAGGGTCAATGCCGGACACTTAATCTTGATGGAATCAAGTAGAAGTTGGGAACTGGATGAGCCCGCAAGGGCAGTGACAACCATAGAGGAACACAGCCTGAGGGGAGATTTCCAGGCTCACTACGGTATCTGGCCATGTCTCCTCAGTCAAGCATTCTATATCTTTCTAGCTCTACAGAGCCTCTCCATCTTGCTTTAAATTCAGTTCTCAGAGAAGCCATTTTTGCAGTGTGCAGTTGGAAAGAGAATCCGAGTGAAGAGCAGCTGATGTACCTCACACAGGCAGTCTGCCCACAGCTCCAGACAGCGTCGTTCGTCCTGCAGTTTAGCAACTGCTTCTGTCACAGTCATGCCGTATTTCTGAGAAATTTGTGCCATCTAAAAACTCTCTACACTTTGGCTTCATTGGCAGTGTTGGTGACCATACAGGAACCAAAGCTTTGTCAGAGACCAGCACATGCTGAGCCTGTCCCTGATAGAATTCCCAGGAACAAAGACAGATCGGTCTGAGGCAGGAAGAGGAATCCAGGTGAGATGGCCAGGTATATGTCTGCTTAGAACTTATCCTAACTTCATTTGTCCTCAGTGCTCAGAGAAACTTAGGCATTAAAAATTAACTGACGAGTCCTCATTAACTGCTTGCTTTTCCCAGTAGAGCAGGGGAAACGTCTCCCCAGGAAGGCGTTCCTTTTATTGTCTCATCCTTAATATTTTGATTTTCGTTATTTTAAATTAAATAGCAGGCATGGCTACAGGAAAATTAAACTTGACTGCATTCCCAATAAGCTGTGCTTCATATCAGGTGCAGTGTGACTTCAGTTTAGAAACCAGTAAAAGTGGCCCATCCTAGGTGAAGAGAGGTTGACAGTCAGGATGACCGTGAAGCCCCACACTCATCATCTGCGTTTTCTTAATCTTTTTGGTCAATGTATTCCCCTACTTTTTCTTTCTACTCTGTCTTTACACTTATAAATCGAGTTTGGGGTAAGAATGTGTGATGGATAGTTCATGTTAGGCCTGAGTCTTACATTTTATTTTTCTTCTGGTGGTTTCAGGTTCTTTGGTGCTTGCCCTCTATTGCAATAATTCACGTATTTTCATAAAGAGGGTTGAGCTTTATTATCTTCCTGTTCAATGGATGTTGTCAGGCTGGTGGTGTTAAAGCCAGTGTTTATAACACTTTTCTCTTAAAATGTTTTATTAAATATTGACTAGGCTTAAAATAATATTGGTATACTTTGAAAAAAGTATAAATAAGTAATAAATTGGAAACATCTATCAGTGGTAACTCATCTAAGAGTGAAAATAAACATCAGTTGGGGAAAATTCATTCCTTTTACTTCATTCCATTCTCAGACCGATGTTACTGACATCTTGCTGGGAATACAGTTGACAACAGAGGCAAAGAGGGCCCAGACATTCTGCATAAAAGATGAGAAGCTAGTCACACGGTGAGGAAGGATGTGCTCTCCATTTGCTGAGAGAACCCAGTATCAGGTCAACGTACAGACTGACCCTGAATCCTCCCTTAACTTCCCTGTGGCTCATCTGTGATCATAGCTGTAGTAAGAAGGATGGAGGAGGGCTGGAGAGAGGGCTCAGTGGTTAGAGCACTGACTGCTCTTCCAGAGGTCCTGAGTTCAAATCCCAGCAACCACATGGTGGCTCACAACCATCTGTAATGGGATCTGTGTGTGTAATCGTATACAAAAAATAAATAAATCTTTAAAAAAAAAAAAAAAAAAGAAGGATGGAGTAACTGACTGGGCCAAAAATGCTGTAGACACAGCTTGTGTGAGGTAAGTGGTTCTCATTCTCAATTCTGGTTCTGGGTTGGTGACGCATCTCACTGTTGATAGCACATCACAGCCCACGAAACAATGTGCTAGCAACACACACACACGCACGCATGCACACACACACACACACACACACACACACGCATGCACGCACACACGCACGCGCACACACACACGCATGCACACACACACATGCACGCGCACACACACGCATGCACACACACGCACGCACGCACACACACACACGCACACACACACGCACGCATGCACACACACACGCATGCACGCGCACACACACGCATGCACACACACGCACGCATGCACACACACGCATGCACGCACGCACACACACGCACGCACGCACACACACACACACGCACGCATGCACGCACAGGTCCAGTTGAACCTCACATGTGCAAAATGCTGGAGAACTAAGAACACGAGCTGCGTTCAGCTACACTAACACCCACTCAACAGGAATGGCCAGCTGCGAGCTGCAACACCTCACCAGTGGAAAGGCCTCGTGCTAACAGACGGACATGAGCTTCACTGTTAACTCACAGACAGACAAGGTGGGCTGTGCTGTGCTACTCTGAAAACTAACCAGGGTGATAGAAAACAATGCAAGGTGATAGGAACTCCGGTTCTTTAATGTTTATTCATAAATCATCCTTAAATACGACGCATAAAAGGGGCATCTGCACACACTTAGAGCTCGGCTTGTCAGGAAGGGAGGAAAACAGTAAAACCATACAAATTTTCCTTCCTCAAGGACAGTCAGGCAGAACTGGAAGACCTATGCAAGCCTGGCAGATACTCAAGCAAGGTGGGGACTTCAAACAAAAGCCAGCATTCCTTGGAGAAAAGACAGAGAAGTGAAACCCACTACCAGAACAGAGTCAAAGTTGTATTCTGATGCTGTGTCACTGTGGTAAAGGCTCAGGACCTTTGCTCAGCTCACAGACTCACCCTTTTTTTCTTCCCCAGGTTGTTTTGTTTAAGAAATAATACCTTATTTTAAAAGATTCCTATAGTAAATTGTAGAGTTGCTTGCTTTTGCAGTTCGGCCCTTTTTGTTACTAATGTTGCCAAGTATCAGTTTCCTCTGGACACATCCATGCACACTTCCTACGAGGTCCTCAAAGGTCACATTATACAATTTAGGTATAATGGGGTGTGGCTTGAGTATCAACACAGAGATAAACTAAGCAGACAGGTCTCTGTCTTTGGGGAGCTTACATTCTAGTCAGGAGCCGAATGAAAACAACCGACCCACTCAGCAAGAAGCAAGAAATGAAGTGTACTAAGAGACGTTTACATGAGGAAGCTTGAGTGTGACTAGTGGCACCTGAGGCAGCCAGTGGAGGAGGCTTCGGGACAGCCTAAGAGGTGGGGAGGTAAGGGCTGGGGCAAAGGCTCCAACATCAGGGTAGGGTGGGGCTGCAAGGGAAGTACACAGGATCTAAGACAGAGGGTGGGGGAGACAATGAAGAGAGAAGGAAACCTCACATGAAGTGGGGTCGTGTACAGGTTTCAGGTGACATTTTTAATTTGATGCCATGGATTTAAAGCATGAGGGGACTATGCGATCACTGCACCATGCAGAGAGCTCTGCTGGGAGTCCATGAAGTAAGTGGAGCTGGACTGAGGTGAGAATGAGTGGACGAAGCTCATGTTGTGTCTGAGATCTGAGCAGCTAAGTTATACACACAGACCAGGTAGGTGGCCAGGCGCAAATGGGATGGGCTTTTGTGAAGGTTCTCAAAGGAGGGAAGGGTGGGGCTAAGGCTGCAGAGTTTTCAATGCTCCTATGGCCTGTAAGCTGGGTCAGAGCGAAGTGAAGTGCACCAGATGACAGGCTCTCGAGCTGGAAGAATCTCTCACTGCATGAGCAGAGAGGAGGAAAGTGGTTGGTGCCTGAGAACTGAGCTGCTCAGACTGGTCCACACCCGCATGAGCCTGCTGTTTGTCTGAAAGCATGGCCTGTGCTTTAGGAAGAGGAAATTCTTCCTTAAAATACTGCATTTCCTCCTGTCAGGGGTCTGTAGAATACTGTACACTCCTGAACCCACGGATTTATAAATGAAAAGTATTCGAAAAAACTTATTGCATCTGTACAGACTTATTTTCCTTACTATTCTTAAACTACTTACACCACATGTGAATGCTATTGATCACATTTATAAATAATCTGTAGAGGACATGTGTATGCTATGTGCAAACACCATGCTATTTTTAGACTCGAAAACCCCTGGAGTTTGTTTGTAGGGACTCTAGAACCAATCCCCTTAGAGCCTGAGGGACAACTGCACTCAATTTTGTTGTCAAGATTTCTTTTGTAGGTGACTGCCGGGAAAGAAAAGGTCATCGTTATCACTGAGCTACAATGCTACGTACAGACCTCAAAACATAATCCTGAAGAAATAGCAATCCAGGAAAAGTGAGTGCTGGGCCCCTGTGCGTAAGTTGAAGCTCTCTCTGTCAATCTTTCTGTGTCGCTTAAATCCTGCCACTGAGCATGGCACCAAATCCACCTGTGAGCAACCAAGTGCCTAGCGGAGCTCAGACCGCCTGACACGCTGAGCAAATACAGGTAGAAGCGCTGAACAAAATACTTGGGAAGGAATCACCTCTGCTTCTAGTTCACGGGAGAGTAGCATGAGTAGCATGAGTAGCATGAGTAGCATGAGTAGTACTGAATGTTTCACTGCTGGGCACACAGAGCATTGGCAATCTACCAACCCGATCTTGGGTAAAGACTCTTGCATGAATGCTGATAGTACTCTACATAGTTAATGAATGCTGATAGTACTCTACGTACTTAAAGACTGAATTATGTGGGCATGCATGTTTTTGTCCATGTGTTAAACCAAGTATTTACTGTTAATATAGATTTTCCAAGATCCACTAAGAAGACTTCTGTGTTCTAAGTTATCATGGGAAGCGTGAAAACGCACTGATGCTATCACAATGGAGAAATGAGGGTAGAGAGGGGTGCTTATGCCTCAACAAGAAAAGAGTCCACCGCACGGAAACAAAGTCCTGTTTTCTTTTCATTGATCCATTCTGCTTGCACTTACTGGATGAATACCTGCTGCCTGGGAATATAACGGGAAATAAAATAAATATGGCTTCCAAACTCACGGAGCGAGCCATGCAGCCAGGGAAACAGTCAAGAAGCATACAGAATAAACACACGTCATGAGAAGGGCTGAGACAGGAGTTGGATAGGGCGCTCAGTACTGAAAGGGGGAGCACCAATGGTTCAAATGGGAGGTGAGTTCAAGAGTCAGATGAATAAGAAGCTAGGTGGGAGGTAGGCAGAAGGACACTCTATCTGAAGGAATGAACAGAAACTGAGGAAGGTCCAGGTGAGCCGGGGTGAGAAACGGTCCGAGGCTACGCAGGTAGCAGGGATATGTTTGTTTATTCGAGACCCTCATTGTGTGACTGGCATGGGGGTGTATTTTTCAACTGTTGTTTTGTATTTAACTAAGTTGTAATCTGACTGCTTTTAAATCACCCCAATTATGCTAAAGTTAGCCTATTTTCTAAGTGTAAAATTAATTTTAAAAGTGTCTGTGTAGAGGATGCTATGGTGCTCTGGATGGATCACCTGATCTGTTTGCCACCTAGTCCCTAGGGGTGTGAGTGAGGCCAGCCTGAAATGACTGTGAGAAATATGAAGACTACGTGTTCCTCCCTAATATAGGACCACTCAGAGGGGCGGAGCAGCCCCAGAGCTCAGCATTAGAGCAGTGGAAGTCTTGGGTGGGAAGCTTGCTTTTTTCACCCCTACACACATCTTGTACAAAACTTGTCTCAGAATCCTCTGCCCACAGAACCCCACTGAAGACAGTACTAAGCACTGTCTGTATGGATGCCGTATTTATGGACCACATTTGAAAGAGTTGCTTCGTATTTGGTGTACACAGGCAATCTGATGATGAAAACAATGACCGAAGCTATAGAGTGTTCACTGTGTCAGACTACACGGCAAGAACTTTATACCTATCAGTATTTCACAACAACACTTTGTGGTGCTGTAATTAGAATATTTAATAAATTGTGACTGGCAGCTAGGGAGATTAAAATGCTTGCCCAGGGTCATCCAGCAAATGAAAGGTAGAAATGAATTTGGGGTGCAGTTGCTCTTGTGGTCTGTGAATATGAGGCATCCTTGCAGACTGCTTCTCTAAGACCCACCACATTCGTTCATTCATTAGACTCTCGTTCCCAAGGCTTAAACCCCCAAAGTAACATATTACCAAGAAACAAAGACCTTCATTTTACATATGCATGCTTACAAATAAGTTATATAGCAATGTCATAGGCAGCTACTGTACAAGGGTCCCTGTTGTTTAAGAAGAATGGATGTTTCTAGAATCCAACTTGCATCTGTTGGCAATTTTTGTGTAGAAAACCAAGGGCAAAGTGGTTTAATGTTGTTAACTGAAAGTTCAAAGATGAAAATGTGGAAAAAAATGTGTTTTCAGTCTTCCTTTCTTATTTTCTTCCCCCACATGCTCTGACCTTACTGAAGAATTCTCAGTGTGACCTGTCTAGAAAAGAGCGGCTAGACAACCTTACCTGTCCGATAACAAGAGGAACCACCACCGTCATAAAGAGCTGAGAGAAAATCGATGTAAAAGGCACGGAAGAGGATGAGCCGAGCTGCAAAACAGGAGAGCAGGAGTTAGGCTCACTGTGAACCACGGCAAAGACGGACGCTAAGTCAGCAATGCAAGAGGTGAATTTCATTCCCTTAAATCTTTTTCACGAGCACCAAAAAATTTGGCAGTAATCAACAATGAGGTGAAGTTACCTCCGATCTTTAAATTTTAACATAAATAGACTATGAAGTATTTAAACATATAATTCTATGGTAAAACTAAGATTAAGAAAAACTGAAGTTACACAATCATCTTAAATTGCTTTTTATTAACACTCTTGGATGGTAGAGTTATTTTACTTGTACCACAGTATTTTACCTACAGTCATAAATTAAGTGATTATTTCATCCACTTGTAGATTCCTAGACTAAACAAACATGTCTCATTCTCTTCTCTGGATGACAATTTTAGTGATGTATGTAAACTATTGTCTAACTTTTCTTAAATCAAATAGAATCTTAAATCCTTTACAATTCGTTGTTATACAAGTTCTAGCAAAGGAGAGACATCTCAAAGCAAAGCCTTTTCTTCTTTTCGCATCTGTCTGTGTGTTTGGTATGTCTGTGCGTGTGAGAAGACAACCTCAGACACTGGCCCTCGCATTCCACTTTGTCTGAAATGGGGCTTCTCGTTCACTGCTGTGAACATCAGGGTAGCTGCCTGCAATTCCCCATCTTAGCCTCAGAGCTCATGTTAGGAGAGCTAGCCATGCACTTCTGTGTTCAGCCTTATGAAGAGTCCTGGGGATTTGAACTCACGTCCTCAAATGCTTGTGCAGCAAACTATTTACCTCCCGAGACACTTTTCCAGTCTTCAGTTTTCAACTTAAAATTTCAATACACCTCTGTCAACATTTGAGTGCCCCACCATGATCACGAACCTTGTTCTCCTTCTCCCTTTGCTGACGCTGCCATGTCAGCCTCACAGAGCTCTGTGACGTTCATCTATCCACAGTCACGCAGCATCAGCTCTCAGGAATCACTGTTTCCCTGTGAACTTCCCCAACCTCCTCCTCCCACTCAAACCTCTCTGGCCAGCGAGAGCCTGGCTCACACATACATATTCTTATTCCTCTTCAGCCCTTGTCATAACAACCTTCTCTGAAGCCACACCATTCTCCTCCTTGTCCCTGTAACTTGCTCTTAAACCTCCTATAGATAGGACCTCAAATTTCCTATTTATCTGTTAAATCAGAGTTAAGAATGCCTTTTAGAAAATAATTTTGTCCCTGGACAAAGAGGCAGCAATGACTGAGGGCAGAATGTCAAAAACAAATCATGTACTTGGGGGGATGACACCAATATCTCAGAATAGTGATGCAGACCCAATGTTTTTACTGCCATCTCATAGATTTGATTTGGGATCTTTCTACACAGGCTATCCCTACCACATCCAGCTTTGACTTCTGAGTGCTCTCCAAAGGATTTCCTAAAATCTTTTTGGTTTCTTCAGTCTCTCCTTGGACACATATTGGCAACCCTGGCCAGAGAATCAGATAGGAGATGTTTTTACCCCCCACCCCCACCCCCAGGGAACCAACAGTCCTATAGACTCCCTCCCTCACCCAATCCCTTGGTCTCACCTGCCAACATGAGGCAGTCTCTGCCCGGAAATCCACTGGCCTCTGCAGCCAGAGAATCAAGTAGGTTATGTTCACCCTCCTCCCCACGCTCCCATTCGATGCCCTACTCTCAGTCCCAGTCAGTTAGCAGACCATTTATAGGGGTCCATCTTCTCTCTCTTCTTCCTTTACCTGTGGACTCCACAGATGCTCATGGAAGAGCCAGCCTTCCTCCCTCCTCCTGAGGACTCCCACAACTCTCCCCTTAAGCCCATCCCCATTTCTGCTTGTTAGCTCCTAATAACTGGAAAAAAATTCTACCCAGAATCCCCAGTGGTCACATCAGGCAGGGACTCAGAAGTACTTCCTACCAGGCAACCCATAGGCTCCTAAGATCTAGAGAGCACAAGAAACCAAAGAATAGTTTGGGCTCAGGCTCTGTACCCAGTCCCACAACACCCAGAGGAAGCCCGACTCCCAGGTACTCAGATGCTCAGGATCAGAGGTGAGGAGGCCACAACATCTGCCCCAACCCCTGAAGTAACTGGGATCCCAGGATCCAGGGACACAGGAACCCCTACCCAGTCATGGGCACCAATCCCTTCTGGTCTGAACCAGTGCCCTGAGAAGACCTTGGGCACTGACTCCACACCCAGTTCCACAATAACCAGAGGAAGCTGGAATCCCAGGTGCTCTAACACACCGAGAATCCGAGGTGCTCTGAGACGCCCAAGATCACAGGATCACAGAGGAAGCTCAACTCCTAGGAGATTGAACACAACCAGGATCTCAGGATCAAGGATCCCAGAATCATAGGATCAGAGAGACAGCTGGATGCTGAGGAGTTCTGACACAACCAGGTTCATGGGAGGGACAGGCTGCAGTCAGAGAACACAAGGGCAGGTAACACTAGAGATAACCAGATGGTGAGAGACAAGTGCAAGAACCTAAGCAACAGAAACCATGGTGACCTGGCATCATCAGAACCCAGTTCTCCCACCACAGCAAGTCCTGGATACCCCAACACACCAGAAAAGCAAGATTGGGATTTAAAATCACATCTCATGATGATTATAGAGGACTTTAAGAAGGACATAAATAACTCCCTTGAAGGAATACAGGACAACATAGGTAAACAGGTAGAAGCCATTAAAGAGTAAACACAAAAAAAATCAACCAAACAGGAGAAGGAATTGAATAAAACCATCCAGGATCTAAAACTGGAAATAGAAACAATAAAGAAATCACAAAGGGAGACAACCCTGGATATAGAAAACCTAGGGAAGAAATCAGGAGTCACAGATGCAAGCATCACCAACAGAATACAGGAGATAGAGGAGAGAATCTCAGGGACAGAAGATACCACAGAAAACACTGGCACAATTGTCACAGAAAATGCAAAATGCAAAAAACTCCTAACCCAAAACATCCAGGAAATCCAGGACACAATGAGAAGACCAAAACTAAGGACAATAGGTGTAGAAGAGAGCGAAGATTAGCAACTTAAAGGGCCAGTAAATAACTTTTAAAAAAAATTAAAGAAGAAAACTTCTCTAACTTAAATAGATGCCCATAAACATACAAGAAGCCTACAGAACTCCAAATAGACTAGACCAGAAAAGAAATTCCTCTTGTTGCATAATAGTCAAAAGACCAAATGCACAAAAGAAAGAAAGGATATTAAAAGTAGTAAGGGAAAAAGGTCAAGTAATATATAAAGGCAGACCTATCAGAATTCTACCAGACTCCTCAGCAGAGACTATGAGAGCCAGAAAATTCTGGACAGATGTCACACAGAGCCTAACAGAAAACAAATGCCAGCCCATGCCATCATATAAGGTAAAACTCTCAATTAACATAGATGGAGAAACCAAGATGTTCTATGACAAAACCAAATTTATACAATATCTTCACACAAATCCAGTCCTACAAAGGATAATAGATGGAAAAATACAATACAAGGAGGGAAACTACACCCTAGAAAAAGCAAAAAAGTAATCTATAACAAGCCCAAAAGAAGACAGTCACACAAACATAATTCTACCTCTAACAACAAAAACAAAAGAAAGCAATAATCATTTTCCTTACTATCTCTTAACATCAATGGACGCAATTCCCCAATAAAAAGACATAGATTAACTGACTGGATACATAAACAGGACACAGCATTTTGCTGCACACAGGAAACGTACCTCAGTGACAAAGATAGACACTACTTCTGAGTAAAAGGCTGGAAAACATTTTTCCAAGAAAATGGTCCCAAGAAACAAACGAGTAGCCCTTCTAATATCTAATAAAATTGTCTTTCAACCAGTAGTTATTAAAAAACAAAAACAAGGAAGGACACTTTATACTGAAATAAAAAATCAGCCAAGATAAACTTTCAATTCTGAACATCTATGCTCCAAATGCAAGGGTACCCACATCCTTAAAAGAAACTTTATTAAAGCTCAAAGCTCACATAACACCTCACACAATAATTGTGGGAGACTTCAACACCCCACTCTCATCAATGGACAGATCATAGAAATAGAAACTGAACAACGACACAGTGAAACTAACAGAAGTTATGAACCAAATGGATTTAACAGATATCTATAGAACATTTCATCCTAAAAGAAAAGAAGGTATATTCAGCAATTCATGGTACCTTCTCCAAAACTGACCATATAATCAGTCACAAAACAGGCCTCAACAGATACAAGAATATTGAAATAATCCCTTGCATCCTATCAGATCACCACAGACTAAGGCTGGACTTCAGTAACAACAAAAACAACAGAAAGTCAACATATACATGGAAGATGAACAATGCTTTAGTCAAAGATAACTTGGTCAAGAAAGAAATAAAGAAGGAAAGTAAAGACTTTTAAGAATTTAATAAAAATGAAGGCACAACATACCTAAACTTATGGGACACAATGAAATGAGTGCTAAGAGAAAAACTCATAGCTCTGAGTGCCTCCAAAAAGAAACTGGAAAGCGTATATTAGCAGCTTGACAGCACATCTGAAAGCTCTAGAACAAAAAGAAGCAAATACAACCAAGAGGAATAGACAGCAGGAAATAATCAAACTCAGGGCTTAAAATCAACCAAGTAGAAACAAAAAGAACTATACAAAGAATCAACAAAACCAGGAGCTGCTTCTTTGAGAATATCAACATGATAGATGAACCCTTAGCCGGACTAACAAGAAGGCACAGAGACAGTATCCAAATTAACAAAATCAGAAATGAAAAGGGAGATATAACAACAGAAACTGAGGAAATTAAAAAAATTATCAGATCCTACTACAAATGCCTATACTCAAAGAAACTGGAAAATCTGGATGACATGGATAATTTTCTAGACAGATACCAGGTACCAAAGTTAAATCAGGATGAGATAAACCATCTAAACTGTCCCAAAACCCCTAAAGAAATAGAAGCAGTCATTAAAAGTCTCCCAACCAAAAAAAGTCCAGGGCCAGATGGGTTTAGTGCAGAATTCTATCAGACCTTCAAAGACCTAATTCCAATATACCTCAAACTATTCCACAAAATAGAAACAGAGGGAACACTACCCCATTGGTTCTATGAAGCCACAATTACGCTTATACCTAAACCACACAAAGAACCAACAAAGAAAGATAATATCAAACCAATTTCCCTTATGAATATCAATGCAAAAATACTCAATAAAATTCTCACAAACTGAATCCAAGAACACATCAAAACAATCATCCATCATGATCAGGTAGGCTTCATCCCAGGGATGTGGGGATAGTTCAAAATATGAAAATCCATCAACATAATCCACTATATAAACAAACTCAAAGAAAAAAACCACATGATCATATCATTAGATGCTGAGAAAGCATTTGACAAAATTCAACACCCTTTCATGATAAAAGTCTTGAAAACATCAGGAATTCAAGGCCCATACCTAAATATAATAAAAGCCATATACAGAAAACCAGTAGCCAACATCAAACTAAATGGAGAGAAACTTGAAGCAATCCCATTAAAATCAGGGACTAGACAAGGCTGCCAACTCTCTCCCTACCTATTCAATATAATACTTGAAGTCCTAGCCAGACCAATCAGACAGCAAAAACAGGTCAAAGGGATACAAATTGGAAAGGAAGGAGTCAACAGATGACATGATAGTATACTTAAGTGACACCAAAAACTCCACCAGAGAACTACTAAAGCTGATAAACAACTTCAGCAAAGTGGCTGAACATAAAATTAACTCAAACAAATCAGTAGCCTTCCTCTACTCAAGGATAAACAGGTTGAAAAGAAAATTAGGGAAATGATACCCTTCACAATAGTCACGAATAATATAAAATGCCTTGGTGTGACTCAAACTAAGCATGTATGACAAAAACTTCAAATCTCTGAAGAAAGAAACTGAAGATCTCAGAAGATGGAAAGATCTCCCATGCTCATGGATTGGCAGGATTAATATAGTAATTCTATATCTTGCCAAAAGCAATCTACAGATCCAATGCAATTCCCATCAAAATTCCAACTCAATTCTTCATAGAGTTAGAAAGAGCAATTTGCAAATTCATTTGGAATAACAAATCCCAGTGTAGGATGATGTCATACAGTTGAAGGCAGATACAAGATAGAACGGGGCCTGTCATTGGACGAGAAGGAAAGATGGGCGGGAAAAAAGTCTGAGGGAAGAGGAGGAGACTGGACTGGAAGGAGACTGGAGAAGAAGCTGCCGAGAGAACATGGAGGCAGATGTTAAGATTCCACTCTGTACCTTTACAGGTTATGAATGTTCCTAAGGGACGGCTGAGTATAGGGCTTTGTATGTTCAGGTGGGCAATTAAATCTTATCAATGGGATCAGAGGTTATTGTGTTGTGTGTTCTTTCTTGTGGTGAATTAAGTTTTTTTTTTTTTTTTTTTGTTTTGGTTCTTTTTTTCGGAGCTGGGGACCGAACCCAGGGCCTTGCGCTTCCTAGGCAAGCGCTCTACCACTGAGCTAAATCCCCAGCCCCGTGAATTAAGTTTAAGAGAGTATGTGGCAGCTGGGACACTCAGCCGCCACGGAACTGAGATGTCTATTTCTGGCATGGAAACCTGCCTTGGGAACTGGATGGGTAGAGAGACTGTTGCCAGGCTCAGAGAGAGGCCATCGGCAGTGTGATATGGGATGGAGCAAAGCAGGTGAGAGGCTTTGCTGACTGAGATGACGATATTTACCGGATGTCTTGGGGCACTGTGGTGTGGGATCCAGTGTGAGGTAAAAGACAGCCATTTCTTATAATTTCACAGCAACAACCCAGGATAGCAAAAAGTATCCTCAACAATAACCTCTGAGAATCGCCATCCTTGACCTCAGCTGTATTACAGAGCAATAGCGATGTGTAGGTGTGGTACTGGTACAGAGACAGGCAGGTAGACCAGTGCAATAGAATTGAAGACCCAGAAACGAACCGACACACCTATGGTCACTTGATCTTTGACAAAAGAGCTAAAACCATCCAGTGTGGGGGGAAAAAACAAAAATGCCCAACCAAAACAGCATTTTCAACAAATGGTGCTGGTTCAACTGGAGGTCAGTATGTAGAAGAATGCAAATTGGCCCATTCTTACTGCCTTGTACAAAGCTCAAGTCCAATTGGATCAATGACCTCCACATAAAACCAGATACATGCAAACTAACAGAAAAAAAAAAAGTGGGGAAGAGTCTCGATCACATGGGCACTGGAGAAAATTTCCTGAACAAAACACCAATGGATTATGCTCTAAGATCAAGAATTGACAAATGGGACCTCATAACATTGCAAAGCTTCTGTAAGGCAAAGGACACTGTCAATAGAACAAGACGGCAACCAACAGATTGGGAACAGATCTTTTCCAAACCTACACTCAATACAGGGCTAATATCCAATATATACAAAGAACTCAAGAAGTTAGACTCCAGAGAATCAAATAACCCTATTAAAAATGGGGTACAGAGCTAAACAAAGAATTCTCAACTGAGGAATCTTGAATGGCTGAGAAGCACCTAAAGAAATGTTCAACATCCCTAGTCATCAGGGAAATGCAAATCAAAACAACTCTGAAATTCCACCTCACACCAGTCAAAATGGTTACAATCAAAAACTTAGGTGACAGCAGATGCTGGAGAGGATGTGGAGAAAGAGGAACACTCCTCCGTTGTTGGTGGGATTGCAAGCTGGTACAACCATTCTGGAAATCAGTCTGGAGGTATCTCAGAAAATTGGACATTCCATTACCTGAGGACCCAGCTATACCACTCCTGGGCATACACCCAAAAGATGCTCCAACATATAACAAGGACACATGCTCCACTATGTTCATAGAAGCCTTATTTATAATAGCCAGAAGCTGGAAAGAACTCAGATGTCCTTCAACAGAGGAATGGATACAGAAAATGTGGTACATCTACACAATGGAGTACTACTCAGCTATTAAAAACAATGACTTTATGAAATTCATAGGCAAATGGATGGAACTAGAAAATATCATCCTGAGTGAGGTAACCCAATCATAATAGAACACATATGGTATGCACTTACTGACAAGTTGGACATTAGCCCAAAAGCCCAGAATACCCAAGATATAATTTACAGACCACATGAATGAAACTCAAGAAGAAGAAAGATAGAAGTATGGATGGATCCTTCAGTACTTCTTAGAAGGGGGAACAAAATAATCACAGGAGGAAATAGGGAGACAAAGTGTGGAGCAGAGACAGAAGGAAAGGCTATCCAGAGACAGCCACACATGGGATCCATCCCACATGCAGTCACCAAACCCAGTCACTACTGGGGATGCCAAGAGGTGCATGCTGACAGGAGCCTGACATAGATGTCTCCTGTGAGGCTCTGCCAGAACCTGCCAAATATAGAGGTGGATGCTCGAAGCCAACCATTGGACTGAGAATGGGGTCCAAAATGGAGAAGTTAGAGAAGGGACAGGGTTAACTGAGGGGGTTTGCAACTACATAAGAAGAACAACAATGTCAACCAATCAGACACCCCAGAGCTCCCAGGGACTAAACCACCAACCAAAGAGAACACAGGGAATGAGGAATGGCTCCAGCTGCATATGTAGAAGAGGATGACCTTGTCGGGCATCAGTGGGAGGAGAGGCCCTTGGTCCTGTGAAGGCTCAATGCCCCCATGTAGGGGAAAGCCAGGGTGGGGAGGTAGGAGGGAGTGGATAGGCGGGTAGGGGAGCATCCTCTTGGAGGCAGGTGGTGGGAGGGTTGGATGGGGGTAGTTACAGGAGGGGAAACCAGGAAAGGGGATAACATTTGAAATGTAAATAAAAACATCCAATAAAAGAAACCAAAGAACTGACCACCCATCCAACAAAGAAAAATGCAGCTATTAATACCTAGAATTACTATCATCCCAAACCCAGATGATTAAATGCCAAAGTAATAACACAGTACCAGCCAGGACAACATGTCTCCACCAGAGCCCAGCAATACAGAATCCAACTTGAGAGAAAACTGCAAATAAAACAAACTAGGGACTTACACAGGAAGCTCTGAGGCCTCATCAACAAAATACAAGAGATGGAAGAGAGACTCCCAGACTTTCCTTGGTCAATGGAAATTTCAATTCTAAAAGAATTATCCAGAAACAAAATATCCAGGAGATCTGGGACTCTATAACAAGACCATATCTAAGAATAATAAGAATAGAAGATGGAGAAGAAACTCAGGTCAAGGCCCACAAAATATTTTCAATAAACATCACTGAAAGTATCAAGGTATGAGAAGCTTACAGAACACCAACTAGAATATTAAAAACTGCAAGAGAAAGAGACAATGGCAGAACTATTAGAGTTATACCTGACTCTTCAATGGAGACTCTAGAAACCAGAAGGACATGAACAGATGTTCTAAGTACTTACTCTGAGACAGATGCCAGCCCAGATTACAATACCCAGCAAAATTTCTATCACAATAGACGGAGAAAGAAAGACACTCCATACCAAAAGCAAATTCAAGCAGTATCATTTATAAATGCAGCTTGGCAGACAGCTTCAGAGCCTGAAGATGTTAACCATGTCCAAGAAAACACAAGGAATAAAAAATCACACCAGCAAATCCAAAGGAGGAGGAAGAAAACTCCATCAGAACAACAAAATAACAAACGGGTCACTGACAGTTCTGGACACCAATGGTTTCCATTCCACAGTAAAAGGACACAAGCCAACAAATTAGATACAATAACAACAGGACCCATTCTGCTGCTGCATCCACGAAACACACTTTGCATCCAGGATAGGTATCACCTTAGGATGAAAGAATGGAAAAAGAGATTCTAAGCAAGTAGACCCAAGAAACAAGCCGTTATAGCCATTTTAATACCTGACAAAATAGACTTCAAACCAAAACTAATCAGAGATAGAAAAGGACACTACATATTCAAAGGAAAAATCCACCAAGAGGATATTGCAATTCTAAACATCTGTGCACCAAACACAGGCACCCAAGATCATACAGTACACTACTCCAGCTCAGATCACATACTGACCTCAACAGGGACAGTGAGAGGCTTCAGTCCCCACTCTTGCCAATAGACAGGTCATCCAGACAAACTAAACAGAGAAATGCAGGAGCTAACATGTCATAAACCAAACGGACCTAACATATTTATAGACCATTCCACCCAAACACAAAGAATATAATTTCTTCTTAGCAGCTTGTGAACTTTCTAAAACTGACTACACATTGGACACAAAGCAAGTCTCAACAGATATCAGAAATTGAAATAATACCCCATATTCTATCTGATCCCCACAGATTAAAGCTGGATATTCACAACAGAAATGACAGAAATTTGACAGTTTAGAATTGAATATTTTCATTCAACATACAACATACCCAAACTTGTGGTACACAATGGTGGTTCTAAGAGGCAAATTCGGAGCACTAAGAGTGTGTGTGTGTGTGTGTGTGTGTGTGTGTGTGTGTGTGTGTACATATCAGAGATCTTACACGACACACCAGAGAGTTCTAAAACAAAAGGAAGAAATAATATCCCGAAAGAATAGAGGAAAAGAAATAATCAAACTCAGGTCTGAAATCAATAATATAGAAACACCAACAAAAACAATACAAAGAATCAAGGAAACAAAAAGGGGGTTCATTGAGAAATCATTTAAGAGTAACAAACCCTTAGCCAAATTTACTAAAAGGCAGAGAGAGACTATCCAAATTAACAAAATTAGAGATGACCTGGGGACATAACAACAGACACCAAGGAAATCCTGAGAATTGTAAAGACATACTTCAAAGTTCTGTGCTCCATCACACTGGAAAATATAGCAAAGATGGATAACTTTCTTGATACATACCACTTACCAAAAAGATCAGATAAGCAAAGTAAACAGACCTATAACTCCTAGTGAGATGGGAGTAGGAATTAAATCTCCCAACCAAAGAGAGTTCAGAGCCAGATGGTTTTAGCGCAGAATTCTTCCAGAATACTGATATTCCTCAAATTATTTCACAAAACGGCAACATGAGGAACATTGCCCAATTCATTTTATGAGGCCAAAGTTATTCTGATACCTAAGCCACACTAAGACCCAACAAAGAAAATAGAATTACAAATCAATTTCATCTATGAACAAAGATGCAAAACTTCTCAGTAAAACACTTGCAAACTGACTACAAGAACACATAAAAATACCATCCACCACGGTCAAGTAGGCGTCATCCCAGAGATGCAGGGATCCTGCAACTATGTAAATTGGTAAGTATAATCCACAATATTAAGAAATTCAGGAAAGGCTTTTGGCAAAATATAACACCTCATCATGATAAAAGTTCCCTGAAGGGGAAAAAAAAAACCCCTAGGATACGAGGGACAGACCTCAACACAGTAAAGAATTCACAGCTGACATCAACCTAAATGGAATGCCACTAAAATCCATTTTCAATAAATTTTGGTCCACCCACCAGGGACCTATGCTCATTTAATACCAGCTCCAGCACGAACCACTGACTGTCAGTGTAACCCTCTCCCAAACTGTGGCCTCTGGCCCCTTCCCTGTACACCTGACATAAAGTGAAGAAATGCAGAGTCACATAGAACAGGTGAGGCTGAGGAAGACACAGCACCTCTGGTCCGAACTGCTTCTTATGTGAAACTAAAACATTTAGGGTGGTGATTACACTACTTTATATCAAGCAGAGTGCCTAACAAATATGGTTGCCCCACAAACATTAACTCTGAAATTTCTTCCTGATTCGATGGTTAAAAACCGGAAAAAATTAGAGGTACCGGAGAAACTTAAAATAAAAAAGTTGTCATCAATGCTTCATTTACCGGGCTTAAAATGTCTGGGGGGAGGAGCAGGATTCCAGTGACAACTGCTGGGTGAGGCGATCCCTGTCTCCCTCTCAGCGCTCAGCTCACAGACCTCTTTCCACCCAACTTTACTCATACTTAAAACTTCATGTGCTCGGGATAGGTACATCAGTGGTGGAGTGTATTCCAAGCTGCTTTAGAAGCCATATTTCCTCTGTAAGCTCACAAATAAAGCTTACTGCAGTAATAGTTTTAAAGTAGCATGTGTTTTAATCTTTCCCGTCACAAGGCCATTATATACTTAATGTAGAAACCCACATTAGCAGAAGGCAGCAGAACACAGCAGTGGGCTGAGAAGGAAGCTATGGAGGATCTCCAGAGCCCATCTGTCCCTCAGAACACCTGAGACCTTTGAACTACTTGATTGGAAACGCAGGTTAGAGTGATCCTCCTCCGAGGTCCTGTCAGATGAGCGATGAGCCCAAGCTATCCAGGGATGCAATTAACTGGGTTCCTAAAGACGGAGGAAGGGAAGCAGGGAAGCTGGTTCTGAAAGGGGTCTTACTGCTGGAGTCTGATTCTTTTGACTTGGCCAACGGACCTACTGTGCGGTCAGTGTGAAGATTCAAAGGCGTCCCTGTGGAGGTTTCTCATTTTCTGAAGTGTCCATTGGCATCCAGAAGAAAGGACCCAGAGCGCCTGGCACAGGACAGTACATTAAAGCATTCGAGGAAAGAACACCTTCCCATCGTTCTGCAGGCTGGACTGATCTCTGATGCTGGAATAATTGCTTCCTCACATTTTAATGAAGGTCCTGATGTGGACAAAAGGACTCTAGGAATGATGGACAACTTGTTCCACGATGAGCTTAGCAGAGGCAACAGTAATTAGCACAACAAGCTTGCAAGTTCAGCATGTAGCCTGGGTTTCACCGAGATAACACATCTCATACTGCCAAGTTTTTAGACACAGCACATTAAACAAACAACTCAGTTACTGCTTAATTCCTTGTAGAAATATTGTACCTCAAAGCAGAAAATGCCCAAGTAGGTTGGTTTGGTGGCTTTAATAGCTTATACTAAGAAGAAATGAAACATAAAAACTCAATATATGAGAATCTAAATCCTTTATGTTCAGTCACTCCTGTAGGGAATGGAGAAAGCCTTGTGTGTATTTGTGTGTTTTTAAGTGCACTCGTGCACATGCTTTGTGTGTTTATAAGTGCACACGCGCACATGCAGGGGTATGAATTTTTGGTGTTGAGATGGCATGGCTATGACAAAGACCCCACACCTCATGGAAAAAATGGTAAACTCCGACCCCCTCTACCTCCAGGTGAGGCTTGGAAGGAAACAGCAAAGCCTTCCCTTCTGGCCTGTATGTGTAGAGAATGTCCTGAAGACTGCTCCTGTGGAGATGAGCTGAACCTGTGTCCCGAATCAAGCTGTACAACAGACTCTACCTCCACACATGCAACAGCCCTGCCTCTGTATCATAAACACGCTAAGCTGCGGTGTGCGAGCTTCAGGGTGCTCTGGCTTCTCCAACAGAGAACCCAGTCCACCCAACCCCAGCTGCTTCTGTATCTGAATTTTTCTCTTTCCTTTATTCCCTTACCGCCTCATCAGGTCAAATCCTTTCGAGCCACGCAAAAGACACAGCACACTCCCATGTGACCGAGCTCTTCTTGGCAGCCAGACCTTGTTCCAGGTGTTAGGGCCGAAACAGTGGACAAGGCACCATGCCCTCCTCTCAAGGGCTACTTCTCAAAAACAAGGTCATTGTGGCTGGAGAGATGGCTCAGTGGTTAAGAGCACTGGCTGCTCTTCCAGAGGTCCTGAGTTCAATTCCCAGCGACCACCTGGTGGCTTACAACCAACTGTAATGGGATCTGATGGCCTCTTCTGGTGTGTCAGAAGACAGCTGCAGTGTACTCATATACATAAATAAATAAATCTTTAAAGGAACCCAACAAGATCATGGTATGTCTATAATGTAACCCCTGTCTGAGGCCTAGGAAACATGGTGGAAGAAGGGGTGAAATTTTAAGAGCCAGAGGACCAGAATGTCTGCTGTGAGAGTGTCACCCACGAAATCACAATATGATTGGCTAAATAAGATTTGCATAATCAGCTGCAGTGGAAATGCCAACATGGATGGGGAAAGTGTACAAGACCCACTCTATATTTAGAGCTAGGTAATCAATGGCTGCAGAGACCAATAATCAGTTTTCCCTGAGGATGATTAACTCAGTTATCTAATCCCAAGTGGTCAGCTCAAAACACATTTGCATATGAGGAGCACAAAATGCACTTGGTGGGTGGTGAGTGGCTGTGAGATTTAAAGAGCAGGTCATGAATTTGGGAGGGCGTAAGGGCATCATGGGAGGAGTGGACATCCTATAAACATAGTACTCATGTATCAAACTCTCAAAGAATAAACAATTAGATGAAATAAGAGAGAAGATGAGGTCTGTGATCAGGCCTGCCTGTCACCCAGTACCCACGAGCTTCTGTTTCTGGAATGTTCCCCCTCCTCCCACTGACAACTGGATGCAATTTAAGTCTTATTTCTCAGGAATTCTTCGCAAAACTCATTCCAACTGCCAAATTCTTCCCTTGGCTTTTGTGGGCCACGGTTCCACTGAACCTGGGAGTCCTGGGCCACTCATATCCAATCTGTCTTTCCAGGGAAAGCACACGCTCCAGGTTGGAAGACTGTCTTGCTCATGGTTTACAGCCAGGGAAGTGCTCTCTCTACCACCTTAGAAACAACAGGACTAGTTAGACCACACATGAGTGACAGAGACCTGAGTGACAGAGACGGGATCTGGCAGGGCCAGGGCCTCAGAAGGTTCCAGGTGCTACTGCTGCTGCATGTGTACCAGGGTTCACACTTTGAGAAACACAACCTAATATGTACCATGTGTTCAAGACATGCATGTGTCAGTGTTTAGAACATAAGGCACCCAGGGAAAAAGGAGGCCTACCATGGTTCCTCTTCACTCTCCTAACATTTCTAAGATAAGTGACAAAGCTTTACGTAACTCACAGCTCAAGACCGGATCAGTCTGTCCTCCCTCCACCCAGTCATCTACTATGACTACAGAAGCGACATGTGTAGCACACACTGATCTAAATGCCTAATATGTATTCGACAGGTTGACTCTCACAGAACCCTCGTGAAGTGAGTCTATTAATCCCAGTTTAGTGGCTTATAGTTGAACAAATTGGACATGGTTACTGTAGCTACAATTGGATCCCAGAGGTATAGCTACAAAACCTTCCATTCAACTGCCCTGTGATTCCAGAAGGCTCAGAAGGCAGGCAAGGCAACAGGCATGGAAGGCACAGCTGGGCTCTCCTTTTCTTGCTGGTGGTGGGGGAGTAGGAGGGGGAGGGGGTATGAGTGAACCACAGGACACAGAAAACCATCCAAGTGACCATTCTCAGCACTCCCGAGAATGACACCTAACTAGTGCCCGCCTGGATCCATCAGAGGGAAGATAGTTCAGTATACACAATGGATGCCTTGGGGCTTTAGGTTTAATTCTGGCACAGCAAGGTTCAGTGGAAGCACAGCTGACTGCTACCAGTAGATTCCTGTAATAATGACTTCTCTTGGACAGGAAAATACTACTGGTCCAAAGTAACCAGGCTCAGAAAGACAAATAAATGACGGCTCTGAGGAAGGAGGCTGAGTGGCTGCAATCAGTTATCAACCCAAGAGGAGAAAACAGAGGGGGCCTTCCCAAGCCCTCCTGAGAGCGAGCAGACCTGTAAGATGTCACTCGCACGGGTCATCACCTGTTCTGTGGTGGGATCAGCCTGTTATCTGATGGGGAAACCCATTAGCTGCAGGCATCGCTATTGTGTCTCTTTTCTGCTATGAAAACATTATTGTACTAAATAATTTACTCCTGATGATTGACCTTCGCTTTCATTAGGATAAACAGAAAGAGATGTGTGCATCTCTGTACTTACACAGACTGGTAGATGCCAGCCAATCTCTTTTGCTGGAAAATCAGCAAGGACTAATGTGAAGCAGAATGAATGGTTTACTTACACACACACACACACACACACACACACACACACACACACACACACACACACTTTCTACTTCACATCCCAGGGCCCAGCCCTGGGGGAAGAGGAAGGGAGGCCTTGCCTATTATTGGAAATAACTTTCTTGTTACACTCATGAACACTCGTGTCTCCTTCCTGTTGTGAAAAGCAGCATTACGGGGGTGTCTTCTCAAGCTTTCCTGACTTTCCCTCTCCACGACTGTTCCTTCTCTCTCTCCCTCTCCCTCTCCTCCTCTCACAGGGGTTCAGACAAACAAACTGATGACGTCCCAAAGCTGAGCTTCTGTGTACACCAGGTGACAGATTCAATGTCAAAATTACTGGGATTGTTTTTTAATCAAGCTGAGTATTGATTCAGTTGTTTACGTCACACTAAAGTTGGTTACTGTATAGACACTATATTGAGTAGAGGAAATAATCTTTTATTTTACAGCTAAATGCTCAGCGTTTTTTCTTCTCTGACAAATAAAATAGGTTTTAAAGTTTTTAAAAATAGACAAGTATGTAAAGTTTGGTATCATTTACGTTGACTTGTCTTTTTTCATCTCTGAGGTGTAACTGACAAAATTATTCAACACACACACATGCACACACACATGCACACACACATGCACACACACATGCACACACACACACGCACAAACACGCGCACACGCACACACGCACACACACACACACACACACACACACACACACATGTTCTGGCTACCCCTGCCTCCCTGTTATAATTCAGTAAGTCGTGTGTGTTGTGGGTGGGGTGGGACACATAGCACTTACAATCGGTTCCACAGATTGTTACACAAAACAGTCTCGGAGAACAACCTCTGAATGAAGCTGCTCACACTGGGGAGGAGAGGCTACCTTGGCTTCATGAAAAGACGGCATTTCTGAGCTGAGACCATCTCAGTGTAATTCAAGGGCGAGCATCAAATGGCTGCTTCCCCTTTATGTGCTCTCTACTTACTGTTAACACTTTCTGCACCCCGCTCGTGGCAGCCGGTTACGCAACCATAAGTAGGATCATAATATAAAAATAATGGCTATCACACTCACGTGACATTAACAGCAGGGAGCTGGCTAGTTTTATGTCAACTTGACACAAGCTGTAGTCATCTGAGAGGAGGGAACATCAATTGAGAAAATGCCTGCATAAGATCAGGCTGTAAGCAAGCCTGTAGGCTTTTTCTTAGTTAGTGATTGATGGGAAGGGCCCAGCCCATTGTGGGTGGGGCCATCCCTTGGCTGGTGGTCCCGGGTGCTATAAGAAAGCAGGCAGAGCAAGCCAGAAGCAAGCCAGTAAGCAGCACCCTCCATGGCCTCTGGATCTTGCCTGTTGGAGTTCTGCCCTGATGTCCCTCAGTGATGGACAGATACCTAGAAGTGAAGTAAGCCCTCTCCTCCCAAGTTGCTTTTGGTCCATGGTGTTTCATCACAGCAATGGCAGCACTGACTAGGACAGCAGTATCAACTATTAGTTTCTAGTCACAGGGTGGAGAGTGGGAATGTCTACCACAGGCAGGGCATGAATGATGGCTGAGGACTCAGGCTGCTCCAACGAGGACCCCTCCTTTCGATGGACTCCTATTTAAACAGGGTTGGAATCAGAGGTGGATAGTTAACTTTTTCTCTAAACGTCTTTCACATCCTTGACTTCTGTTCGGCTCCTTCAAGGCAGTAATTATGCTTTCTGTGTCTTATGGAGATTGTAAATGTTCAGGAAATAGTAACTGAGTGCTAAGAATTGGTTTTAAAACTGTCTCTAGGTCGACACCTCTGTCTCCTGCGCGGGATACGTGTCAGCCCGGAGATCCCCATAATAGATCTCCGTAATAAACCTCTACTTTGCTTATTACATCCAAAATGGTCTCTCTGTGTCTGGGGTCTGCAATTTCCCAAGACTTGAGTAAGGGTCTCTCTTTGGGGATCTTTCATTTGGGGGCTCGTCCGGGATATTCGAGACTACCCCAGACTCCGAAGACCCCTTGGAGGCTAAAAGACCTACAGGTGATACGGAAAGAAGTCTGGTCACAGCTGGCAGCAGCCTATACCCCAGGGACCCTCGAGACATCTCATCAGTTCCAGGTCAGAGACTACAGCTACATATAACGACACGGAGCCCAGACACTCGAGCCTCGATGGAAAGGACCGTACCTGGTGCTGCTGACCACCCTGACAGCCGTCAATTCTCAGCCCTCAATTCTCAGCCCTCACCAGCCATGTACTAGCTGTTGGGGCTGAGAGCTGGGACCTAGAGGGAAACTCAGATCTTCAAAAGGCTCCCTAGACTTAATTTCATATTTGCCCTGAGTTCTATCAAGATAGGTGTGGGGATAGGCTTGATTTCTATTACAAATGATGTAACACTGCATATGTTAGTACTCCTAACACTTCTTGGGACTGTGCCTCAGGGATCACAATCTGTATAAGTTTAGAAGTTCTAAAAGCTAGTCATGACCTTGGTCTGTAGGTTTAGATAGTGTCCAGATTGGAATCCTGATGCTAAAGACTTAGTAAGACAAAAAAAAAAAAAAAAGAGTTGAGAATTACTTAAGGCTATCTAGGTGCTGCAAGGGCAGCACAAAGACATCTGCTGTTGTCCTACAATACAAGGCTTATAGAGAATTCAGAACTGCCATTGACTCAGATATAAAAAGAGTGAAGGACTTTTTAGCTGACCTCCAAGAATACCCAACCTCCCTCTCAAAGGTAGTCCTTCAGAATAGGAGAAGATTAGACCTGATATTCCTTAAAGAAGGAGTCTGTGTGCTACACTGAAAGAAGAATGTTGCTTCTATGCAGACCATTCAGGAGTAATTAAAGACTCCATGAATAAACTTAGAGAAAGGATAGACAAAAGACAGACAGAGAAGCGCATCAGGGATGGTTCGAGAGCTGGTTTAGTAGATCTCCTTGGATGACTACTCTGACATCTTCCCTTATGGGACCCTTCTTAGTTTTGCTTCTGCTTCTGATTATAGGTCCATGTGTGTTAAAGAAACTAGTTAATAGGTTTGACTCCTACAAAAAGATAGAGACGCTCAACAAGGTTGGTTTGAGTCTTGGTTCACTCGGTCTCCCTGGATGACTACCCTACTCTCTGCTATATGGCTGGGTCATTACTAATAATTTTCTTGGTTTTAGTTTTTGGACCCTGCGTGACCAACAGGTTAATTGCTTTTGTTAAAAATCGAGTGGGTGCTGTGCGGTTGATGGTTCTGAGACAACAGTACCAGTCAGTTAGGACAACTGGTGAGACCAAATACGAGACTTGATATCAAAATTCTAAGATTAGAATTACTTAGTAGAAGAAGAGGGAAAGGAAAATTATACAGATTTAAGGTTTAAAAATATGAAGTTAAAAGAGTAAGTTTCAAAATTCACAGACTCAGGGCTAAACACTGTGAAAAGCAAGTCCAGGCAGCCCCGCCCTGCCGCTAGGACTAACAGACCATAAAGATAAAGAAAAGGGATGCAGGAACCAGCCTGAGTTATCAGGACTGACTCAAACCATCTGGCAGAAAGGCACCTCCCCCAGCTTACTCAGAGTCACACCTTAACCAGATGTCCTTCAAACCCTGATACGCCCCTAGCTTCTAAAATCCTGTACACTCCAGTCAATACATACTCTCCTGCTGTGTTGTAATCTCACTGCCATGTTTAAATGAGCCAATCACTTATAGCTGCACCAGAAATTAGCCAATTGTGTGTAACTGCGCCAAACCCCCTAGCCTTCCCTATATAAACCCCTGACTTTTGAGCTTCGGGGTCGACACCTCTGTCTCCTGCGCAGGATACGTGTCGGCCCGGAGATCCCCATAATAGATCTCCGTAATAAACCTCGCCTTTGCTTATTACAAAAACAAAAAAAAAAAAAAACAAAAAAAAAAAAAAACAAAAAAAACCAAAACCTGTCTCTAAAGACTCAAGCTTCCACACATGTTCCACTATGTTCATAGCAGCCTTATTTATAATAGCCAGAAGCTAGAAAGAACCCAGATGCCCTTCAACAGAGGAATGGATTTTAAAAAAATGTGGTACATCTACACAATGGAGTACTACTTAGCTATCAAAAACAATGACTCATTTTGAGTAAGATAACCCAGTCACAAAAGAACACAAATGGTATGTACTCACTGATAAGTGGATATTAGTCCAAAAGCTTGAATTACCCAAGATGCAGTCCACAGACCACAGGAAGTTCAAGAAGAAGGATGACCAAAATTCAGATGCTCCCATTCCTTCTTAAAAGGAGGAACAAAAATATCCATAGGAGGGGATATGGAGGCAAAGTTTAGAGCAGAGACTGAAGAACACCCATTCAGAGCCTGTCCCACATGTGGCCCATATATATATACAGCCACCGAAACTAGGTAAGATTGATGAAGCTAAAAAATGCATGTTGACAAGAGCTGGATACAGATCTCTCCTGAGCATGTCAAATACAGAGGTCAATGCTAACAGCAAACCACTGAACTGAGAATGGGACCCCCTTTGGGGGAATTAGAGGACTAATTGAAAGAGGTGAAGGAGCTTGCAACCCTATAAGAACAACAATGCCAACCAACCAGAGCTTTCAGGGACTAAACCACTAGCCAAAGACTGTACATGGACTGACCCAGAGCTCCAATGCATATGTAGCAGAGAATAGTCTTGTTCGGGCACCAGTGAAAGGGGAAACCCTTGGTCCTGCCAAGGTTGGATCCCCAGTTCAGGAGAAAACCTGGGGGTTAGGGGGGTAAGGGGATGGATGGGGGAGAAAACACCTGTATGGGGGAGGAGGAATGGATGGGGGCTTATGGACAGGAAACCAGGAAAGGGAATGACATTTGAAATGTAAATAAAGAAATATATCTAATTAAATTTAAAAAAAAAAGAAAGCCTATTGAATAATGGGGGGGGGGGAGACTCAAGCTTCCTAGGTATTACCAGGAGAGCCTTCTACCGAGGCTGAACACCCTGTCCTGTCTTCTTTAACAGTTATGCAGTCTGGGTGAAATTCTGAAACATTTTGGGACCCGTTTTCTTCTCTAAAGATAGTCCTGTTTGCCACATTCGCAAAGAGGCTGTGGAGACAGCTGCTCAGTAAACATCACTCTGCCTGCCCCACTTCATGCTGTAAAATGAACATGGAGGTCAACCTGCTGACTGAGAGCCCTGAAGAGACAAGCCTGCGGGCACGTCTGTGAGGAGCACCGAGCTTAGGTTAACTGAGGTTGAAGGCTATGAGGGGGCTTGGGGGGGCATGAGTGTGGAAGTGCTCCCTCAGCAGTGTGTGAGCAGGAGAAAGCAGCTGAGAGCTTCATCTTCCTCTGCAGGCTCCTGAGTATAACAGACAATATCCCTGAGCTGTGAGCCAAAAGCAACCGCCCCGTCCTTACCCGCTTCCGTCAGGCTTGGCATAGCAGAACCAAAACATTTGGGAAACCAAGCTGACCTAAGCAGTGATATAAGGAAGCAGGCCTGTGCTGAGTTTAACAACTGTTGAAAGGAAATCTAGAGTCAGTCAGATCAATAAGACATAAGTAGGAGGAAATAGGCAGGTATGCATGCACAGTCTATACATATGTCTGCGTATGTAAGTGTTCCGTTGCCACAGGGACTTATAAATATCCATCAACTTGATGCAGGGCCAGATTGCTGAGAAACCAAGTCCTGTGAAATGGGTTGATGTAATGAGTGGGGCAGAGAAGCACCCACTTCCTGATGGCGTGCGCCCACTACACGGCCACCATGCAACATGGGTTTCAGGTTTGAACGCGCTCTCTTTCAGTCTTGTCTATCATGTGCTGTGAATATTAAATACCACGATGGTTACTTAACAGTGTTATTGACAGTCACCTTAAAGGGGGGAAGGACTGGCACATTACAGAGATGTTGGACACAGTCACACTGTGCACTTGAAAAGACTAGACAGAAGCAGGTGAGTCCCTGAAGGACACGGGAAGTTTCTAGATAGAACTTCTGTGATGGTTTATATATGCTCACCCCAGGAAGTGGCACTCTTAGGTGTGGCCCTGGTGGAGCAAATGTGTCACTGTGGGTGTGGGCTTAAGACCCTTCCATTAGCAGCCTTCAGATGAAGATGTAGAACTCTCAGCTTTGCCTGCACCATGCCTGCCTGGACACTGCCATGCTCCCACCTTGATGATGATAAATTGAACCTCTGAAGTTATAGCCAATTAAATAAGACTTGCCTAGGTCATGGTGTCTGCTCATAGCAGTAAAACCCTAAGAAACCTTCTCATGCTCCTCAAATAAAATTTTTCTTTTAAGTATAAAATTCATGTAAAAACCTACCTCTGGTCTATGAAATGCTTCCTGTTTAAGCAATCTTTAAAATACATTATTATGTGTGATACTAATCTTTCTGCCCTGACTTCTAATTATATATGCATGCATCCTAGGTTTTGCTTTTAACCCATAAGCTCTGTGAGGCAAGGACTGATCTTTCTAATATTCACAGTGTACAGTTAGGTTCTCACACATTGAGTAAAATAAGGAATAGTTTATTTAATGCTGAAAAAAGTGTAACTTATTTTCCAGGCAAATGAAAGGCAGAGCTGTTTGGGGCAGGCTGTGATGTGTGCTGATCCCTGAGCCATTGACCAATTCACAGCTCACCACCACGCTTCTGCTTTCAAGGAGAATGTACAAGCACTAGGCACCGGGGAGAAGGTCGTGGACAAGGCACACAGAGCATACTCCTGGCTGGGGGGGGGGGGTTAAAACCCACTGGACATCCTCTGCTTACAACACTGCTCCCTAATGGAAATTACTACAAAGACAGTAAGGAGTCTGAGCATGGCCACTGGGCTGATAAGCCCAACCCTCCTGACAACTCACCCCAGTTTCTGACATCGGTTCTTTAAAGCCTGCAGATTGGCAGCTTCGTGGTAACCTATGTCCTGAGACCCCTCCTGCTCTGTGGAGGTCTGTGATTGCTCTCCCCTTCCCCTAAGCCTTCATCTATGAATCTATAATAAACCTCTCTCTAAAGCTCACTCCACGTGGTCCATGTATTTCATTCTTTAAGTTCATAAGAGAAGCCCAAACTCTGGTTCTGGGAGGCTTTGGTGGCTTCTACGTTTCCTGGGACACTAGCCCCACCCCCCTCCAAGGCAAGCTCACCAAAAAACAAGAAAAACTGTCACTCTCAAGAACAACCTCCTACTCCCTTATCAACAGGATGGACCCTGATGTAGATCAGGAAACACGTTACCCTCACTAGAGATATCCCAGTTCATATTTTGGACAGACAGAGCTATTCTTTTATGCAATTATCAATTAGAAAAAAATTTTTTGAGTGGCTACCATTACAGCAGTGATCAAATCCAGATTAAGGTTGTGTTCTCTTGTGACTTTACATTCTAAATGGGAAAGAAAGATGCAAAACAAATGGATGAGTGATTAAGAGGCTGTGTAGTAATACATGTTAAGGATAATTTGCTATGGTGCAGCTTATGTGCCAACCTGACTGGGCTCGTGGCTGCCCACACAACTGGTTAAACGTTACTTGTGGGTAGGCCCTGGGTGTTTCTGGAACAAATTCCCATTCAACAGAATAGAACAAGTGAATTTCCGTCTCATAGGCGCAGGTGAGTCAGCAGCATCTAATCCATGAGCTCCTTCACCATTCAACCAGGCAGAGGAGGTACAACATTGCTACCCTTGAGCCAGGGCACATGTCCTCTAAGAATACCAGCACCCACAACTCCTCAGTTCTCAGAACTTGTGATCTGGGGTATGGTTGAAAGCGGCACCATTGGCTCTCGTGAAAGCTTCAGACTCAGACTGAAGCACATCCATCTCTGATCCTCAGAACTCCGGCAGGAGATGACAGGGCATCTAGGCATCCACAGCCACGAGCCAGCTCTCCAAGCCACCTTCCTCATGTACGTGTGTATACACACACACTTCTATTAATTTCTATAAATAGAGATAGTAATCTAGAGAAATGGAGATGTCTCTGGTTCTGTTTCTCTAGAGAGTCACAATTCAGAACAGCTGAGCGTGGCAGTACAAGAGAGAAAGATGAAATGTGTCACTTTATATGAAATAGCTAGGAATCTCTCTCTCAGGATGCCATCTGGCTGCAGACTCATGAAGCTAAAGGAGGGAGGCACCTGAGGGAAAGAAGCTAAGTGAAGTCAGCAGCAAATGTGGAGGGTGAGGATGGCCCAGTGCCGTGACCACCGACTGCCACAGTACATCAGTACATGATGACCTCCGACCTCCTGTCTCCTGTGCACCCCATTCTCCCTGCTTTTCTCTCTGCCACCAGCCTTCCTTCCTATTTCCCAGGAAATATAAACAATAAATAAATAAAATATAAACAATAAATAAATAAAATAAATATAAACAATAAATAAATAAAATAAATATAAACAATAAATAAATAAATAAATAAATAAATAACTCTAGAGTCTTCATTTTAGTTATGAATCAAATCTCCCCTCTATGACTGGACTGCTCTTCTTAATACAAATAGGGAACAAATTTTTTTTCAACTTAAAAAAAAAAAAAAACCCAAAACCTCTCGATCCTTCACTAACTTTGTTAAAGCTTTTGTATCCTTTATTTTAAAATTAACCCTGTTATCAATTATCCTTAATGTTCTTCTTTCATTCTTCCCTAAGCACATTTCAACCAGGCTTTGATTATATAATTCTGTGCAAATAACTTTAGTTAAGGTCCCCAACGGCAGCCATCTTGTTAAACCAACAGCCAGATCATTTTAACTGACCCATCATGTACACACACACACACACACACCCACGCGTCTTCTGAAACACATTTTCAGCTATAACCTGGGCATCAGAATCTCTTGATGTTCCTCCCAGGCAAAATGGAAATCCTTGGCCTTCTTCATGAATGTCTTAACTCTATAATATCCCACAGATTGATCTGGTAATTTTTTTTCCCTCCATTGTCATGTTTACCCCAGTCAAACTTTAAATTTCCTTGATGAGGAGCTCTACCCAGTGAATATTTGTGATCTGGACTGGACCAGTATGAATGCAGTGGATTGTGACTGGACCCTGAATTACAGACTCACACAATTAGTTATGTGTGTCTGTGCTTGGATGTCTTGAAGGCAGCTCAATTGAAACACACAATCCCGGACTCTCTGTGAGTTCCTTCTGAGTACTGAGTTCCTACGCTCTTCCTTGTATAACTCTGACACTGCAGAGGCTGGGGCGTGGTGTTCCTCCTGACCTCTTGGTCAGTTTTACATGATCAAGTTTTATATCTCAACTACTTCCCATCAGACTTTCAGCTTCTCTGGTCTAAACTAATAATCTGTCTTGCTATGAAACTCAGTAGCTTTATAATGGCCATCCAGTCTCCACCATCATCTTTTTATAACTCAGATATTCTCAACCCAGTGTCCAGAATTGTAGTGTGCCCACCTAATACTCAGGGAACTGAGGCAGGAGGGTCAAGAGTTCAAGGCTAGTATAGGCTACACAGGGAAACCCTGTCTAGGAAGAATGGAAAGAAAAAACAAACATCAGAACATTTACCAAAATTCATGCAGTTACTTCCTGTTTCTTTCAAGTTGAACCTTCATATCTTGGGTCTACACAATTTGGTTTTGGCTGCACCAGTGACATCAGAACACTTGGTTCTTTATCTTCTGTTCAATAAAGTCTGAGCTTATTGACCAACGAGAACAGCAAGTTCCTCACTCCCTCTCAGCAGGTCAGTCCCCTTGTTTTCTCTTCTCTGTCACACTCACATCAAATAGCCTGCATCTTTCCTTAGTTGTTTCTTTCCACTATGACATAACCTCTGTGCTAGTAACAACACATCTGTTCTGCTTACTGCTCTATGGAGGAAGACGGTTCCTGGCACATAAGAATTCAATCTGCATTATTGAATAGGCAATTAGTAGATTTAAATATCATTTTATTAAATAAATACAGGATGGAATGCAAGTGGGACAAGTTCAATTTTAACATCTATATATACTATAGAATATATTAGTAGAAAGTAATTATATAAGAGAACATTCAATACTATATAAGAGGGGAAATGTGAATGGATCATGCCAATAAATAGACAACAGGAGGACTAGACAGGTGGGAGCAAAGTCAGTTATCCACAAAAGCAGCAGAAATAAGCCGACTCTGGTGACAGATGTAGGCATGTGGGGTCTGCTAAACTTCCTGTTTCTCATCTGATTTCCTTTCTGCATTAAAGATATGAGAGACTAAGGAGAAAAATGCAAGATGATTCTCTAGAATCAAAGAGAGCTGTGGCAGAGGAGATCAGAGAACTGTCAGGCTGGCAGTTGGTTGTCACGAGTTCATGTAGGAGCAGTTATCACACTGAAGATGGCCCAGCTTGTTCAGGTATATGGACAAAAAGGTGCAGAGCTGGGTGTCAATAGGACTGGTGTGTTGAGATTTGGTCTGTTGCTATGTATTGTAGCGCTAAATTCTGTACCTGAAGGTCTAGACTTAAGACTGAATCCTCATGCTTACAGGCTTTTGTTGTGCAAACCCTGTTCCTCGATTTTAAATTATTGGATAAATAAAATTGGCTACAGAAAATTCCTGGGGATAGGTGGGTTTGGAGTGACCTGGTTGGAGGACCAGGGAGAGACTGAGGAAGAAGAAAGAAGAGAGGAAGCCTCTATGAGAGGAGGACAATGAGCTTGTGGCCAGGAGAAACAGCAAGTATCTGGGGTACACCACTGGGGAAGGAGCCAGGCAGCAGTTAGAAGAGTAGATTAGGGGTCCCCCCCAGTAATTGTCAAAACCAAATAAAATAACTGTAGTTGGAGTCTTATTTATTCGTAAGCTCGTCAGAGATAAGCCTAAAGCCTACACGGTGCTGTGTTGATGAATGCAGAGCAGTAAGGGGGTTGAACATTACTGTGATGGGCTCTGTAATGAAGGAATCATGGCCAGAGAGCACGGGCTAAAAGAGATGGGACGTGGGTATGTAGGCATAAAGACAGGGTGGACACAGTAAGACACTGAAAAATGACCAGCTAAAAAATACTAGACATTTCAGTGAGCAAAGAATTTTGGAGTTGGGCATATACCATGCATGTAGGTCAGATGGAGTGCTGGAAAACTTGCTTATGAAGGGTCTGCCTTACTGAGGTAGCTGGCTGAGGTACAGGGAAGGGTAACGTGTTGGGCTTGGGGTCTGGGGTTTCAACCATGTGAAGTCTGAAAACATCAGTGAGGAGTCCCAGCACAGAAGACAGGGGCAGTGAGCAGGACAAGGGAGAGGCTGAAGGACAATGCTTGACTCAGCCACAAGGCTCTGTGGCAGGAAAGGTGTGAGGCAGACATATGCATCAGAGGACAGGCTTCAGCTGGAGCAAATCAGTGAAGGGAAAATTCCGAGAGGAAGCTGAGATCTCACCAACAAAACCATACTCCTTAGTAACTGTGTTGGAATAACAAGCAATTTCCATCTTTAAAATATGGTAAGGTAATTTGCAGGGCTCATAGGAGTTTGTTGAGGTCTGTAGCCGTCCACAAGCTGGCAACCTTAAGCCAATGGAAACACCGCTTCCCAGTCTGGAGGCTGTGGATATGAAATCAGCACAGCCACGTCTCCTCAGAAGTGTGTCTACCGACATCCTCTGTCGTGTCTTCTAGATCCTGAAGACGGCTAGCAGTCCTTGGTACTCCTTGGTGGCAGATGCTATCGTCTAATCTCTGCCTCCATTGTTCACCCTGTGTGTCTCTGTCTCTTTGTTTTATGGAGATACTAATCACATTGGGTTAAGGACCCTGCCTTCTTCCAGTACGACCTTATCTGAACCAATTACATTTGCAGTGACTGTTTTCAAATAAGGCTACTTTGTGGTATGCTGGAAGCTAGGACTTTAACAAATCTTGAGAACACTGACAACTCAGCCAGTATTAGGGGTGTAGCAAAAGAATAACATGGCTTTCATGGAATGTGTTTGTTTTTTAAGTATCTCAATTATCCGTCCAGCTTAGTAAATAAGACCCAGAACTCAAGCATTTGACAAATTCTCATTGCAAAACTTACAACAGCCCCAACAGACAGAACGACACCATGAACATGAACCAAAAGTCAAGTGACACAGAAGCAGCCACCGAGGTGGAATGATGCCATCGAAGCAATGGGGAGAGCCCACCGCTTGGAAGGGAAGCCTCCAGCTTCTCGGCTGTCGCAGCACCTTACACAAGCGTACACCTTACACAAGTAGACCCTCACTACTTTACGCTGTCAGAGCAACTGCAGTTCACAAGCTCACAGTTTTAAATGGCGGAAAGCGTCTGGTAATGTGATGTTGAAACACTCATCAGCTGAGAAAACACCTAGTTATGACATGTGGCTGGAAAGAAAGGTAAGTGTGGAGTTCTCCTTTGAATCTTCAATCAGAATAGGGTACTATGCATTCCAGATCTTAGTCACCTAGTTGTGGCTGAAGCTGCCCCCACGCTGTGTGTGTGTGTGTGTGTGTGTGTGTGTGTGTGTGTGTGTGTGTGTGTGTGGACATGTGCGCCAAAGGCCAAAGGTCTTTTCTATTTGTTCTCTACCTTGTTTTGCTTTTATTGTCCTGAAGCTTTCACTTTGGTCAGGCTGGGCACCCAGTAAGCCTTGGGATTTCCCTTCCTGGCACCAGGATTACAAGCCTGTGCCTTCAACCCGGCACTGGAATTACAAGCATGTTGCATCATACCTTACATGGGTTCTCAGGCTCAAGTTGAGGTCCTCATGCTGGCTTCCTGGCAAGCACTTTACCACTGATGCATCTTCCCACCCGCCACAGCTCTTCTTAACTAAGCCACATGAACGAGGTATCCATATTTTGTATGTAGAAGACCTAGGCTATGCAGCCTATTCCTGTGCGTGTGCTAGGTGCTGGCCTCTCTCCCTGCCTTGTGACTCTCAGATTCACCTGCATTTTGTACCTGAAGAGGGTAGTTTCTGGTAAGCTTCTCCTGGGATGCCACATCTTGGATAAAAGCACTAGTAGACAATTCCAGTTCCTCACATCTAATGTGCAGGTCAGCACACAGCAAGTCACGTCTCCTGAAGGAATGCACATAATTGCACTCATTGCACACTGCAAATTGCAGGAGCCCAAATGCATGAGGTTTGCTCTGCTGAGGGAAGTGGCCTGATGACTCTTCTGACCTTGGCAGATCAGAGCCGGCATTTCAGAAGGCAAGGTGAGGCTTATTACTTGAAGGTAATGGCTATCATGAAAGATGCAGGATCCAGCTGTTTGATAGTGTATGAGCCCCTTCTCCCTCCTACACAGCTGGTAAGAAATGAAGTCCCTCACTCTATTACTCTAATTGAATTCCAACTTGGGTAATTATACTATAATTAAATAAATTTTCCCCATAGTTTTAATTCACTGATAAATAGTGCTAGTCAAGTGGCTTCATTTCATTCCCAGACACGCATCCCTCTCTGTTTCCATGATAAGTGGAGTGATTTATATTTGAAAGATATGTGTGCGGAAGAACCACACAGTTCATAAAATATTTTAGGTATCATTTATGATTACATATGCTTTGCTCAGCATGAGATAACATTAATTTCTATTATGATCTTTCATCTAATTTCTCATATGCTTAGTGCCAAAGGAAATAAGACAGTTAATTAGCATTTCTTGTTTTCAGAACAACTTGGGTTGAGTTACCCGGGGGCCTGTCTTTACTTGTAGTTTTGGCTTTTTCCCCCTTTATAGCACACGGTTCTGTCCTTGGGAGACGGGCTACACTTGGTGTTTATTTTCAGTTTTACAAACGGAAATGCTGTGGTAGTGCTCCCAAGATCAGAGCAAGTTGCAGTATTACCTTTGCTATCTCAGCTGCCCCAGATCTCCTAGTACAAGGTTCTTTTTCTCAAGAAGGCATCCAACACTAGTCACTATTAATTTACTTCAATTGACTGTGGGAAAAAAAAGATGAATAGTACACGTGTAATCCATGCCATAGGTCACTGGTTTATGATAATTTAATGATTTATCCAGGAGTTGGTGGTCTAATCACTAGGACCAGATGCTGTGCGGTTTTTCTGTGTCTCGGGGTTATTACTCTGGGCTCTGCTGAGAGAGGGTCTCAGAATAGAACACCAAGTTGCACAGAAGAATCCAGATTTCAGTGTTGTTGTAAGACTGACCTTGAAGGCTTGAGGGAAATCTTTAGGGGAGTCATGGTGCTGGGGTGCAAATGCAGGGCCTTGGGCATGCTGGGAAAGCCATCTACCACAGAGTCACATCTACAGTCCAATGGATGGTATTCAATAGAATATATCAATACAAGGTAAGAAAGGCAATATGGAAATACTCACGAAAAGCAGCAGGAGCACTGGAGTCACAACAATGCCCTGGAAGAAACAAGAGAGAGAGGCGATGATCATTTGTTTGCTGAGAAAGAATTCTTCCCATTTTGATGGCCATACTAGTCACCTCAGTCCTGTTTAACAAAACGAGGAGAGAAAGATGGCTCTCCTACATCACATTAATGTCCCCTTCATGATTATTTATGTAAGGCAACATTAGAACTACAACCACCCAATGCTCCTTAAACTTAACTTTCCCCTGTCTACACCTACATTTCCTCCCTGTAGAAATGTCCCACATGGGTGGAAGCTGGCAGAGAGCAAGGCTTCTCATTCAAGCTTTTCAGTCTAGCCTGGGTAAAGAGCCCCTTTCTGAGAGAAGACAGGGTTTGGTCCCAGTTGGGGTCCTCTCCTGAGCAAAGACCACGTTGGCTGTGATGAATGAGACGTCGTGATTCTGTAATGTGAACTGATCTCCCCAAGGAAATGAGCTGCGATCTCAAAACTCATTTCACTTGATTAGACTCTGTGTCTCCACGGTGGAAAGAAAGTCTTTCATCTAATTCAGCCACACAGGACCACCTCAGTCCCTCTGCCTCCCCCAGGCAGAAACGAGCAAAAGATTTGTTTTCTCGATGACAGGGAACAGTTTGAGGCTGTTGTCAATGAGGCAGGATACAAGCTTTTAGCTTCCTTTAAAAGTATGCGTTTTGAGTTGGGAGTTAACATGACAGGGTTCACTTGAGAACACCAGATGATGGTGCCTCTCTTAGTTCTTCCTTTATGTCTCAGAGCTTTGCTGTGATTTACACACGAAAAAGCATTTCATATTTTTATTAATGCACTCTACTTGAGAGCTTGAAATTTTAGGGTCAGAATGTATGTGCAAGAGCAAGAGAGAGAAACAGAGAGACAGACAGATAGACAAACAAACAGACACAGAGAGAGAGAGAGAGAGAGAGAGAGAGAGACAGAGACAGAGACAGAGACAGAGACAGAGACCGAGACAGACAGAGACAGACAGACGGATGGACGGACGGACGAAGACACAGGGCTGTCCTTGGCATTCACAGGGACATCCCCAGTCTTTGCAGTTAGTGTATAGCTGGGAATACAGCACGAGAGAGACTACAGGAACAATGATGGTAAGATATTTTTAGTTTACTCTCATGTGAATATCCTTATACAGACTTGTTTTATTATTGAACAATAGAATGAATATGGTTTATTATGCAAGGGGGGCAGAGCAGTTTAAACTAGGGGGGGGTCACACTTTTACAGTTTCATCACTCCAGCACGTGTTGTGGTTTATCAATCCCACAGTTTCTATGAAACCAGCTCTCACCAGCTCATTCTGGCCAAAGCCAAAACCATTTTAGCTTAGAAAGGCTGCTGTTAAGGCTAACGGATCCCCAGTAACAATAATGAAGTATGAATAGTGAAGGGCTGCTACGCTTTATTCTTAAAATTATATTTACTTCATATGTGCATGTGTAGAGACAAAGGGACAACTTAAAGAAGTTCATTCTCCCACTACCATGTAGGCCCTGGGATCAAAGTCAGCTGTAAAGCTTTGCCAGCAAGTGCTCCTACCTGCTAAGCCATCTCAGCAGCCTGAAAGGCTACTTCTGTCCTTTAGTGACTTGGAATACATTTAGAGATTGGGTGGAATTCTAGCCATCCAAAGAAATGTAGAAGTGAAAAATATCTAGCTGTTGACCACTGAACTTCATGTCATTTTAGAAACATTTATCAAATATCCAGTTAAATTCCAACACCGTGCTCCCTCAAGGACTCATGGGGAGTCCAACATAGAGCCTATATTCAATAGCTCATAGAGCAGTCGGGCATGCTGGTCTAGGTTCAGTACAGAATAAGCTGTAAGGCTAGATATTCTGATGTCATTTATCTTTGAGAGATTTTATGGTGGAAGAGAAGCTGAGGCTGGGAATTAACAGAAAGTGATCTGGCAGAAGAAAGGGCCAGCCCCAGGGAGGGAGAGGCAAGCACTCCAAAGCCATAAGAGGTTGTAGTGGTTTGATCACAGTAAATTCATGTGTCTGGATGCTTAGCATATAGGGAGTGGCACTATTAGGAAGCATGGCCTTAATGGAGGAAGTGTACCACTGTTGGGGGCTTTGAGGTCTCAGATCCCAAGCTCTTCCCAGTGTGGAAGCCAGTGTCCTCCTGGCTGCCTTTGGATCAAGACGTAGAATTCTCTGCTCCTCCAGCACCATGCCTGCCTGGATGCTGCCATGCTCCCCACCATGATGATAATGGGCGGAACCTCTGAAACTGTGAGCCAGCCCCAATGGAAGGTTTTATGCGTAAGAGTTGCCCTGGTCACAGTGTCTCTTAACAGCGATGAGACCCTAGGACAGAGGTTGGGCAGAAAAATACAGAAATGGGTGAGGTTGAGCAGAGACCAGTTCACCCAAGGTCTCAGAGGCCTGGGTTCACTCTTATCAGCAGCAGCAAGCTACCCAGGTATAAGGAGTTAATTAATAGTTACGTGTTTGGTACATGGACCTAAACACAAGCAAAACATAAACATATTATACTAATTATGTCTTGTCACTGCACTGGCAGCACTTCTGAGAAACAAGCATGACATCGTGGCAGGATAAGAACGTTTACCTAGGAGAAAGGTTGAGCATTGTCACTCTGGTGATGTCTGCGCTGTGCTAGAGGTGATGCCTACGATACTGGCTCTCACGGAGTGCCTGGGCGCCTTGTTCTTCCTGATACCCATTTCATTTGTCCTTATAATAACCAACAGGATTGGTAAGATTATTAATTGGTAGGATTATTAATGCTATTTATCTCTGGCGCATTCATGTGTTTTAAAATGTGACCCTCCCTGACTGAAGAGGGCACGTTACTCTGTAGCTCTCTTTCCTACCTGAGGAAAGAAGGGTTTTAAAAAGCCACGAAACCCAACCCAAGCTCACATAGCAAATTTGGCAGAGGCTGGATATGAACCAGTTTGCTGGTCACTGGAAGGCAGCTCTCAACCATCAGCATGACTTCCTGCAGAACTGCACCATAGCACACGCCTTTGACCCGGGGATGATCAGTGACACCCAGAGATGGTCATTCTGGAAGCAGAGCATGGGAAGCTGCAGGTTTCTCTGTGCAGACACTTCAAACACATAGTAGCCAATAGAACAATCTCTAGCTTTCTACCAAGGTCTAACAACATTTAGTTCTGAGGTATTAAAATGTGCACACCTTGTAATTCTGGCTGGACCATTCATCGTTATTTATCTGTGAGGGTTGTTTAAGTTCGTTAACTACAACTGGGTTACTAGACAATGCTGAGACCTCTTTTTCAGTTGTATTAGGGACCGAGTCATCTCCAACACCATCAGCTGTGATGTGAGCTCTATTATGTTTGAATGAAGGTAGCATATTTATTACTAAATGTATAATGGCCCGTATTTATGAAGTACTCATGTCAGATAGTGCTAAGGACTTTATGTCTACTATTTAATGAAATCCTCACAGCCACCATATGAGCTCTGTACTATAGACATCTTTAAACATAAGGTAAGGAGTTGAACCTTAAACACAGTAGTTGAATTGGGGGACATCTCTCTCCTTAACTTTGGAGCCCATATTTTGAATGATGATGGCTCATGGTAAAACTGTTTGCTATCTGATGACACAGGCCTCCTGACTGGAGTTCAATGGCCAGAACCCATGTAAACGTGGAAGGGACAACCTACTCTTCGGACATTGTCCTCTGACCTCTACATACTCACTGTGGTAGGCTCTTACTCCCCAAATTATATATAAATTAAATTAAAACTTAAAATCTTTGTATAACTATGAAGCCATTTCTTTGGAGTTCTAATTTAAGGACTAAATCAGAGAGGGGCATATACTCAGTGTGCCTTTTAATGACATGAAAGAACTGTAAGGTGAGCCACTGTGTGACACAGCTCATACGACCCTTTAAAGCTCAGGTTTTGAAATACCAGTGTTATACGTGGAGGGGTCCTCAACATTTAAACAGTGACAGACAGCACTAAGGACCGAAGGCTAGAAAGGCCTTCTCCTTCTTCTTTCCTAAAAGCTCCTCTAGGTGGGAGGCCACGTGTGGTGCTTCCGGCAGAAGAAGGTTCAGGGTCCTCTCAAAGTCTCTTTTTCTCCCATGTGTCAAGTAAAGCCTTCTGCCTGCAACACCTGAGAGCTCAAGCCATAAAGTGATGGCTTTCACTGTCTCCAGAAAACTCCCCCATTTACTCTGGTGTTGTGAGTCACTCACTGCGTAAACACAGTCTAACGACAGCAGCAGGAAGGGCAGAGAGTGTCAAGGCTGAGGCTGACATTCAGACATACACAAATAAACCAGGAAACCCAGGCAGAGCTGTAGCGTGTCCCTCACCAATGGGACTCATAAAAACCAAAACTGAAAATGAACATCTCATTGTATTTTTAATAGAAAAAGTATGAGGAGATTTTGCTGTAACAGCTATGGTGGTCTCATTTACTGACGTCTGAGGCCAGTCCCAGGGTTCTATGTAACTTGACTACAAAAAATGACAGAAGGTCAGCTCTGCAAAGGATCCTGGGACTTCTAGACCTAGTCCTCATCTGCCAACCTCCTCACAAGCCACATGAGCTGAGGAACCACTCAGATAACACTTGCTCTCCCCAACCAGTGGCCTGGCAAAAGGTCCAGTAAGAGGAGAGACACTTTCTTAACCTCAAGCCACTACCACTGTTGTCTGCCTTCCCTGGCAGCAATTTTGGGGAAGGCCCACCTTCCTTCCTTGGAGGGGCCTTTTCGCTGGCTCTTGAGTGGTTCACTAGAATCCTGGCCTCTTTCGCTCTTGCCTCTGGCCATGGATACATAAAGCTGCTGGTGGTGTTAAGCCCTCCTGGGATTCAAAGTCCTTCCTCCTGGGCCAGTTTGGAGCCCTGTTCTAAACATACTCTCCCAACATGCATGAAATCAGACCCTTGGAATTGGACAGAAAGGGAGCAGCCGTCCTTGTAGTGTGAGGGGGGAGCCCTCTGGCCAGGCCCAGGAGTCAGCACCTGAACACACACACCTTTCTGGACTCCTGTTCACTGTCAGTTAGTGGTCTGACTGAAACACGAGTATTGTAAATAAATGATTTGTCTTGTAGGGAAAAAGGCCCTAAAGGTTACTGTTTTATTGACCTGTAATAAAGAGCACAATCAGTTCTGTCTGTACTAGAAAGGCATTCAGTGTGCTTTTCTGGTGGCTATACAAACACCCATGATTGCCTCGGAAGCCATTTACCATCTGGTGATGCCATATCATCCAAGTGAGCCAAAGTCCAGCCCATCTATTCCATACTCGAGGAAACCATGCTGTCAACTTCTGAAAATTCAACTTTTGCAATACCTTTCCTTTGAGACTTGAATGTATATTTGTGCAAAGATTAACTTTAAAAAGTTAACAACAACTAGGATTCTTCCAGCTCTCCGCCTTTTGCCTTGTGGCTAAGAGATGAAGATATGTTAAGAAGCTAGGGAAAAGTCTGTCCTTCTGGAACAAGGTTATGGCAAGCCAGGATGTAACTAGTGGTTCTGGTTAACAAATTCAAAGCACTGAGTTCTGAAAGGGTGGTATGGGCAGTTCTGAGATCTCTAAATTTAAACAAAATGGGCAGGCTATGCAGTCAACGATAGGAAAGATACTGCAAATATCAACAGCAAAGTAGTTCAGTGAGGTGCTTTAAGGACAAAATAACCTTGTGTGGAAGTGTGTCTGTATGTGCAGCACTCAGATACTGAGGCGAGTCTGGGCTAAAGACTTATTATTCCACCCCCAGTCCTAGAAAATCAACACACCACCTAACCAAACAACGACCATGGTTACCACACAGCCTGAGTATGCGCTTGCTCTGTTAGATGCTGGGGTATTTAGTGGCAATTGTCAAAAACACATCCATAACTTCTACGTCTTCAGAGACAAGCAACGGTAACAATGTGAGGAGCTCACAGAACAGGAGTCTCAGAGAGCCCTGAAAGGATGGGGGTGGGGGGTGAGGAGGCAAGAGAGGGAGGAGGAGGAGCAGGAAGAGGAGGCAGAAGAGAAGGAGGTTGAGGTGGAGGAAGAGAAGAAGTTGCTGAAATTCAAATTGTGCAGTAGCAGTGCAGTTGGGGGGGGGAGGGGATGAACCCAAAGACACAGAATGGTCTTCTAATCAGTCCACCATGGTGTTTAGGCTTCACATCAGAGATGGGGAGATTCGATTTAAGCAGTCTTGAAATAATCATGAAGAATGTGAGGGTGGGTAGTGTCTCCCCTCCAAAATTACACTGAGCCACAAGATAGCACTGTTTTCCAACCAAGGAAGTGTCGGGTAACTTAGTCAACATTGGGTCAATTAAACACACATTACCAAGCTAGCTATTGCATTGTTCAAATATAATCACAGGGCCAATAGCCTCAGACAAGGAAAGGACAGCCAGATAACCACTTTGGAATGTCAGCTGTCCTCGGAGGTAACACTGATCCTTGGGCACTGTCACTCAAAGTAAGATTTTGACCAATGGAACTGATACCCAACTCACAATTTCTTCTTCTGCTTTTTAAGTGCACTAATCTGTTAAGTGTCCCTTTGAAATCTAGACCCTCCATAGACTGGAGTACGTCTCAGAACCAGCAGTGGTGGGCTATGCCCCACCCCAGATCTATTATTTCCTGATCTTCGTTTTAGCAAGCTTCCTGGGTAATCTGTAGGTGTGGCGATATCCAGTCAGTGAATTTAGAACACAGAGCAGAAGCTGTGTTGGGCCAGGTAATTATCTGGTGCTTCCCTGCTGGAATCACTCCATCTGACTGTTGTCCCTGGAAAGCAGCCAGGGACAACAGGTAAACAAGCAGGAATAGCCACAGGTGCCCTGGAGGCGATGACTGGCAGATCTCTGTGCCTTAGTATTGCTCTGAATTAACGACTATATTTCACAAAGAGAGAAGGGCAACAGGCTACTCTCTGAACACTTGCTCAGTGGACACATTTGCACCCTGAGAACACCCCGACACATTTCTTTGTAACTCCTCACCGGCCGTCATGCGATTGAGCAATTACCAATCTCCCCCCAGATGGGTATTAAATGACTTGTAGGTGGGGCACACACTTCCTCCTTCTCTGGTGTGCACAATGACATCTGCGCAACCCCAGCTGCTGATGGCACTGGCTCTGTCAGGGATGCTGAGTCCACAATTGCAATTCACTTTTCTCAGACTTGCTTCGGTCACTTGTCCGAGCCAGCAGACACGGCCTGCTTATCTTGATACAACGTTCCTTTTCTCATATTGACCATTTATGATCCAAAGGTGACGCTCCTTGCTAAAGATGATGGGCAAAGGAAGGGCCGGTGGGGAGGGGAAATAAAAGTACTGAACGGAACAAACTGAATTTAGGGTCCTGATATTCTGACTTGCAGAGTAGATAAAGAACACAAAAAGCGGGGCTGGGGATTTAGCTCAGTGGTAGAGCGCTTACCTAGGAAGCGCAAGGCCCGGAGTTCGGTCCCCAGCTCCGAAAAAAAGAACCAAAAAAAAAAAAAAAAAAAAAAAAAAAAAAGAACCAAAAAAAAAAAAAAAACACAAAAAGAAAAACATGTATGATTTCTCTCTCTTTTTTGTTTTGTTTTTGTTTGTTCATTTGTTTGGACATGAGATCAAACTTGCTGTAGCCAAGGCTGGCGTTGAACACCTGATTTCCCTGTGTCCCTGCCTAAGTGCTGGGATTAGAGATAAATGCCACCAGGCTTGATTCTTGTCTTACTTTTAAGTGGAATAATTACTCTCTCTGGCTATGAAGATTCACCATCCCATGCTAAATAGTTAGCTGCTAACCTGGTCTTTTCCATGCAGATTAACAGGGACTAGAACAACTGAGGTCCAATTAATGCTCACCGAGTGATGGATGTGGGCATTTTCTGTGTTTTCCAAGGAAACTTCATGTAAATCTTCTGCACGTTTACAGATTGAAAACACCATAAGTAAACCCAAAGAAGTGCCTTAAAAGTCCTAATCTACATGCAGTAGGAAGAAATAAAGTGAAGGGTTCGGTTTTGATGAGACATGGGCTTCTGGAGCCAAGGCAAGATCTTAGCTACCAAAGGTTCGTTTCGGCCTGCGGGCCGCCTCTGTGGGTGCACAGCTGTAATCAGAGAGTTTGTAATGTGGCTTTCCTGGGACTAAGAAAACAGTTCTCCACAGAAGAACAGCAAGTACCTCAGACAAGAAGCCTCGCTTCTTAACGGCGAGAGGTTGATTCCGTACGGCCTGGTGGTTGGCCAAAGCCTGACTGACTGAAAAGCATCTGTTGGCGGTGCTCGAGGAGCTTCTCACTTTAGACTCAGCAGCCTTTAGTGAAACTCAGGGTTTCAGGGCTGTGAGGAGACACCATGACAGCAGCTACGCTTATAAAGGGAAGTGTTTGATTGGGGCTGGTTTACAGGTCCAGAGGTTTAGTCCATTATAGTCATGGTGGGAGGTATGGCCACAAGGATGCAGATACTGAGAGATCTATATCTGAATTGGCAGGCAGGAGAGAAAGGGAGGGAGACAGGGAGGGAGGAAGGGAGGAATAGGGAGACGGACAGACTCTAGTGATAGGCTTCCCCCAACAAGACCACACCTCCTAATAGTGTCACTCCCTGGTGACCAAGCACACAAAATTACGAGCCATATGGGGACCATTTCTATACAACCACAAGTGGGTAGCAAATACTATCAAGAAACCAAAGGCCAGCATTTACTGAGAAATACTATACAGTAGATACTGTGCTAAGTGTTTTTCATTTCATCCTATTTCATTTATAATCCAAGAATGTAACCTAATAGTTTACACAGGAGAAACAAGAGGGTTATAGAGTGAGGCTAATGGGGTGCTGTGAAGAGGTGGGATTCAGGACAAGCACCACATTAACAGCTCAATGGTCAGGATGCAGCCCAAGGAATGGGAGAATAGGGGTGTAGTCAAGATGTAAGATAGCAATACAAATCAAATTTCATTTGTATATAAGTATAAATACTCATACATACAATGTCTCCTGTACACAGGAGTAACTTAACGTACTAAATGACCTCTTAGGTATGGGAGTAACCCTGGATCTACATTCTCACTGGCTTAAAGGATTACACATCTATTCACTAATCAAATCTTGGGCATTCACAAAAGAACAGTGCCTGGCTGATGCTAGGCTGTTGTTATTATTATTATTATTATTATCATCATCATCATCATCATCATCATCATTATATTATTATTATCACCATCATTATATTATTATTATTATTATCATCATCATTACTATCATCATCTGGAGCAGTGAATGGATGAATGAATGTATATTTACACATGCTTCTCTTAGGGAGCAGCATATCCACCTATTGAGGACAGTATCTTAAATGCTTCAAGACTCTGAAATTAGTAGTAATGAGTCAGCTGATATTCAGTGACCTGCTGAGTATGCATCCTAAGCTATTTTATGCTTTGTATACACATGATGCATGCGGTCCTTAAACACAGTTATGATAAAGCATAGCCTGACTTTCACTTTTACAGACAAGAAAACAGACATAGACAGGAGAAGTATACAGAAATTTAAAAGGCTACAAGGGGTGGAATGGGAAGCCATGGTCTCTACCATTATGTGTTTGTCTGCATCCTGAGTAAGAGGATTTAAGGAATGGAGGACATTAGAAGTGACCAGTCCCTCCTTTTACACACTATGAAACTGAGACCCAAGAAAGGCCCTCTCACCACCACAGCTGTCGTTAGCAGATGCATAAGAACTAGTGGGCAAGGGTACCACGTCTGTGCCCCAAGCTTTATTTCTGGTGGTACCTGTGCTCAGGTAGACACATGGTGTATAGTCTACATGCAGAAGAACTGAAGACCATTGCCTGGACTTATGATTTGCTACACACACACACACACACACACACACACACACACACACACACACCCCAACATGTGGAAACTTTACTGTGTTAGTTAAGAAAATGCAAATAAGTTGTAGAAGGAACTTTTAAAGCATTAGACTTTGATTCTGAAGGTAAATGGTTAAAGACAACAATGACTCATCTTGCACATTATGTTGTATATTATATACACCACATTACCCTTAACGTTTCAGCTAAGGCTCATCCCAATACCCTTAAATCTTAATTAGTAAATAAGCAAAAGAAGATTTAGAGCGGAAATAGCTCTATCTATAGTCACACTGAATATCTACTGGTTTTGGGTATATGTTTATATATGCACATGTAAGCCAATTCTCCTTGCCTGGCCTCCTGTCTTGGTAGGCGTGCTGGGATCACAGATGTGCACACTGTGCCTGGCCTTGCACGATGTGGCCCCAGGGACTGACCTCAGGATGCCAGGCTTGCAAGGCTATGGTTTCATGTATCCGTGGACTCTGCTCCCTGCCCCGCTTGCTTTTGTTCCTGTTGTTGGTATTTTGAGGCAAGATCTTCCTATAGAGCTGAGGGTGGTTTCAAATTCAACAATATTTCAGCTTCCGCCTTCCTAGGGCTGATGTTACCATAGCAAGTTAGATATTTATTTTTAAATGTATTCTCACAAGCATTTCCGTATCTTTGGAACTTAAAAGTGTCAGAGTAAGAAATGGACACCAGAAAAATCACAAACACATTTAACTAGTTCTTTAAGGGAACTAAAAAATCCACGTCAACATAATTTTCCTAGTTCCCCAGTAGAGGGCAACTTCTACACATTTTGATAGTTAACAAAACAAAAAACCAAAAAAGCCTCGAACAACTTCAAGTCCACGCACATCAAATCAGTAAGAGCCCTAAGTTAAAGTAAAACGATACAGCTCAGGGTTACAAACTGACCTCTCCTGGCGGGTAGCTATAAAATGTCACTCATAGAACTGAGCTAATTAGGAAATGAGTATATCTAATGAACGATTAGCATGATAATAAAAACACAACTTTAAGACTTGCGGTCACAGCAGACATCAGTTCAAATGACAGGCATCAGTGACTGAAATATAAAAAGGAAACAGAATACTGCTCTTATTATCAATTGTGATTGAGTTTTGGTGTACCTGATGAATGTGTTTTCGATAAGAATAGCAAAAAAGAGAAACGGAAAGTCTGAACACCTCAAGCATTTGAAACATATATAACTGTTCCTGATATTATGAAATCTGAATTCATTCTTATCAGGGCTCAGGTGATAATGGCAGCAGGCATAAAGGCGTAACTGATCTACAGTTATGTGGCAACCTGAGCAAAACCCCACAGCAGGACTGTGTTGCTCCATACATCAGCTGGACACAATGTCACATGTTCTAGCTTCTTCCTTTGTTCAACAATTTTCTATCTTTTTTTTAGTGTATGTGATGTGGCATGTGTTCCCATGCATGTGGGTATGCATGTATGTTCATACATGGGTAGGACCATGTATATGGATGTAAGTGTACAAGTGCATGTGTGCTTGTGGAGGCCTGAAGTTGATACTGAATGTCTTACTCAACTGCTTTTCATCACTCTTACCGTGGCTGACCAGAAGCTCACAGATTTCAGCTGCTCCAACGAGCCAGCACGTCCTGAGATCCCTGTCTGTTTCCCATCTCCGTGCTGGGATTACAGACAAGCACGATACCTGCTTAACACTTGTGTGTCCTGGGGAATCCCAATGCTGGCCTTCACACTTAGTTGCAGGGCAAACCTTTTATACCTTGATCCACCTTCTTTGGGTGCTTAGAATGTGACAGGCACTATTCTAGAAGTTAAGGACACAGACTGACCAAATTCTCTGCATTCTTGGAGGTTATATGCTATGTAGTAACATTCCCACAACATACACAACATATAATAAAGTTTTCTAAAAGGAACTTCCAAGACGGATAGTTAACCATCTCCTAACAATAGTCTCTTGATTAGAAAATTAGTGTTTTCAATATGGATGGCTATTATAAGGAAAAACGGAAATGCTTCATTATTTTAATATTACTTCCCTTGCACAAAATAACACAGGGATCCCATTAGGAAAATAGTTAGAAGGATGAAAAATGGGATTTTCTAGTACCCCACTAAATCATAAGATTGTTTACAGTGAGTCCTTTCGGTAACAAAGAGCACATCAGTATGCATCCGCCCCTGATCCTCCGTCATCAGGCAGCTGCTGTGAATGACCCAGGACTATAGCTGTCTTCTGGCCATCATATCTACGGACTACCTAGAGCTTACCTGTCCTTTCACAACCGTGTTTCTTAGCACTCTTCCCAAAAAAGAGTATTCTTCTATTTGACTTATTTATTGTCATTTTACTCATCTCTGAGTCCATATATGATTTCCCCTGAAAATGATAGGCTCTGTGGTATATACACTGTTGATCGGTGAACTTCAGAAGCAGCCTGGGAATATGACATTTAATTGCTTACAGAGTGACAAACAATAAAGGGGGACAGGCATTTGCCCTGGACAGGGTCTGCAGTAACTTCATCAGTCCACACACAATGCAACAATTTCCTGCTGAGTTGGAATAACAACCATTTTTTAAGTCAGGAAATTTTTATAACAGATTTGTTGTACAACCCACTTAAAATTTCAATGCTATAACCAAGACCCTTGTATCATTGTGTTTGTAATACTGCTAAAGCCACATATTTGCTTTCCTGCCTCTTTTTATTTAAAATGCGGGCACTGGACTTTTTAAATTTATAAAAATATGCAAAGGAAAACCCATGGCACTAGGTGGCGCTGTGGGACCTTGCAGGGCAAAGCAATACCAGAAAGTTCTGTGCTAGACAGACTGTTGTGGTTGATTCTGTGCGTATAAATGCACGTTAGATATTTTGTATGTATAGTCCAATGCCACTCTCATAATAAAAGCAGCACGAAGCTGAAGTAAGTTCACCAGAACTCTATCAGGAAGACACAATCTCATTTCTAATCCTGTGTCCTAATTCCTACGTTTTTAAGTTTCTTTTTCATATAATGAATGCATTTTCGAAGTATGTTTCTTAATCAACCCTTTTAAAATTTACTTTAAAGATACCTTTCATTTGAGACTAAAACATTAACATTTAAGACTAAAGCAAGTCACTAATTACATATTTTTCCCAAAGAATTTCTCCTAGGAAGTTTCTTCCATCCAGGTTCACACCGTAGTCCTGGGCTATGCCCTCTGCTCCCCCAGATGTGTCTGTTCCCCCAGATGGTGTGACTGCTCCCCCAGATGTGACTGCTCTCCAGGTGTGTCTGCTCTCCCAGATGTGACTGCTCTCCAGGTGTGTCTGCTCCCCCAGATGTGACTGCTCCCCCAGATGTGACTGCTCTCCAGGTGTGTCTGCTCTCCCAGATGTGACTGCTCTCCAGGTGTGTCTGCTCCCCCAGATGTGACTGCTCTCCAGGTGTGACTGCTCTCCAGGTGTGACTGCTCCCCCAGGTGTGACTGTTCCCCCAGGTGTGTCTGCTCCCCCAGGTGTGACTGCTTGCTGCTGAGCTGCTCATTTGGATGCAGCTGCCGGTTGGTTCATCAAGATAAAAGTAGGAATTAGGTGGCAGGTGAGAAGATAAAGACATGGACAATATACATACTCACACTCAGATAAACACAGGCCATCTGCCCTGGACTACACACCTGTGCCTGCTCACTGATCCAACTTGCCCCTCCTGTCCCTAACTGTTTACCTACAAGTGATGAATCTCAAGATAACTCAGGTCAAATAAAGGTGGACAAGCGACTTGTCTGTCATCTGTCCACAATGTTCTATCACGTATGCAGGCCCCTCCTTAAGAACAAATGCTACTAGTGACGCGGAGGTAACAGAGTGCACAAACCTCAAAGTTAAAAACTAAATACTGAAGGGTGGAAACGTATGATTACTGCAAGTTTTAGATGGGTAAGATTTATCCTCATTAACAGTGAGGATGGAGCTTATATTACAGGTCCGCGGTATGATTAAAAGCAATGAAAGTGACTTTTTAACAAAGGTAACCAAAAGGCCTGTCTAAGAATGCTGTTCTTCAAGTCTGTCAGGTAAGAGTGCCAAGCTCATCTGTAAGCTATGCACCGCTCACAACAGCTTCAGTTGCCTTTGGAAAGCCCTTTCTTGCCACCTATGAAAATAACATAACATCTGGTCATTCCTGAACTTCTGGAGACCACGGAGAGGACAATCCTCACCTTAGGTACAGGTCTTGAAAGATAAACATTGAGGCTGCAGTCTCTGGGCAGAACTGTGTCTCAGAAAGCCAGTGGCCTGGTGCAGGTCACAGGTCACAGGTCACAGAGGGAATTCGTTAGCCTTACCCCAGCACCCAAGGTAAAAAGATCCCTTTGGGCATTTCAAAGGGTGTAGTGTCTATCTATACACAGGTGTTTCTGCAAGCACTAAGAACCATCTGGAAACCAGGTGCAGAGAAGTGGAAAGAGTGGGAGGAGAACTGGATGAGCATCCTATGGTCCCTGTTCCCTCACCCATTTCTGCAATCTGCCTTCCCTCTCAGAGTAGAATGGAACAGGGCCTTCGGGATAGCAGCAGGGCAGCCATCTTGCTGCTCTCCCTCTTCACTGCCTCCTTAGAGAACAGCGCTCTCTAGAAGCTTCCATAGGTATTGCAGCAGCTTCACCAGCCGGGGAGCAGACTCCAGCTGTCCTGAGGCCAAGCCTGAGGAGACAGATTTTCCAGATGTACTGGGATGCTGTCCTCAGCTTTTCATTTCCAGTATGGCAAGTACAGGCAGCCAGAATTCGTAGGACCCACGCGCTCTCTGGCCCTCAGCAAACACGATGATTGTGTGATTTCCCAAGTGTTGGCATGAACCTTTTCTCACAATGCTTGTGACTAGGAACTTGGAGGAGGAGGCATGACTATGAGTACACACCAGTGCTCTGGTGTTTTGGGTTTGCTACAGGAGTAAGGGGGGCAATCCGGTCAGAAGAGGGAACAGAGAGGCTCTGGAGTGGGCGATGGCCATGCTATTACTCAGCTGGGTCCAATGCCGTACCTCAAAACGGACCGTTGCCCTGTCTTTCTCTTGGTGCTTAAACTCTGGGAGACTCCAACCCAGCCTCCACCCTGCCTACCCACCTACGTCCACCTCTCCACCCTCTATGGGTGCTGAGCCGCTCCTGCACGAGTCCTTCAGTGGCACCCTTCCAGTATCTCTTCCTGCTGCTACGCAGGTGTGCTATGTGTCTCCTCAGGAGCATGTCACACACCTACAACCTTCCACTTACTTACAGACCTCTCTCATGTGCTGCAGATACCACTTGGTGAGAGGGCTTGCCCCCACAAGGCCCTGGGCTTGATCTCCACGCACAGCAATGAAACCATCATCTTTCTTTGGCTCCATCCTGGGCCAAGTCATGAGGGACCAAGATTATTTTTGCTCTATCTAATATTCTATGTTCTTAGAAATAGTCTAAAGCAGAGTACTATCTCAGTCAAGGGTCAATTACTGTGTACCTGTGTGTGTGTGTGTGTGTGTGTGTGTGTGAAGTCAGAGGTCAGAGGTCAATGTTGGATAACTTACTTTACCACTCTCCACCTTCCTGTCTTTTTTAATTATATGCTTATGAATGTTTTCCCTGCATCGTGTATGTGCACTAAGCCAACAGAGGCCAGAAGAGGGCACTGGATCTCTTGGAACGGGGTTACAGACAGTTGTGAACCACCATGTGGGTGTTGGGAACCAAAGCCAGATCCTCTCCATGATACCTCTCAGCCATCTCTCCAGGCGAGACTAGCTGGCCAACAAGCCTTAGGATCATCTTGTGTTTGCAGATCCCAACCCTGGGAATACATCTTGTGCCACTGTGCTCAGTTTCATGTGAGCGCTGAAATCTAAACACAGGCCCTCATGCTTGTGCAGTAAGCACTTGACAACGGCGCCATCTACCTCAGGCTCCTCAACCGAGTTTCTGCCATAGGTAGCATTTGCTACACATACTTGCAAGTCACGAGACATGCTGCAGGGGGAATCCATTTTGAGCCAAGCCAGGAGATGATGCAGTTACTGAGGGTCTCCATTAACAGACGAAGAAGCCATTGCACACGGAGGGTAGCTGATTTACTCAAAGAGAAGCAATGGTTTTTGAAGTCAGGATTTGATAAATCTCAAACCTAAAGTTCTATTTTGTGTCTCTTTCTCTTATAGATTTATATATACATGTATGTATGCATGTATGTATGTATGTATGTATGTATGTATGTATGTATATATGTAGGCTTAGCCTCCATTGATATGGTTGGAATTCAAGATTATTTTTCCGAGAATCAATGATTAGTTTACAAACTTTAGGAAACAATTTGCAAACTGAAGGCTTAATAAGCCTGCTGCTTGTAATTCTTAAATGGTAGACTATGTTCTGGAATTAAATCGTGTTTAGAAACCATTTTAACAAACAATGAATTCATGTGAAGGCTTTCTTAGCTGCGCTATCTAAATGCACAGGGCAACCTAAGAGACGGGGACAAAACAAACCCAGAACCTGTCAGTAGAACATGGTAAAGACCTGCAGAAACTGTGCTGTGAGATCAGGTGTTGAAAAAGGAATTAAATCAAAGAGTTTAAAATCTCAGTATGAAATACTAACAGGCCCCCTTTGTATCTGAATTACAACTTCCGGCTATGTGTATTTCTCGATTATAAAGTCAAAGATGACCTTGGGTACTTGGTCTTCTTGTCTTCCGGGATTTTAGTCAGGGCTTCCTGCGCACTAGGTAGGCTGTCTACTAATAACCAGAATATATCCTACTACAGGAACAACAAAGCAAGAGTCTAGGATAACTATAAATCCTAAATCATCTATCTAAAAATCCCTATTTCTCCGGTTAAAATTCGATCTCGTATTCATAGGGTTTGGGTAGTTTTATTCTGCAACAGGTCCTATAGTTTATAGGACACTTATGGTGGACACATGATACAAGGTTGGGGAAAAACCATGGCATGGGCATTTAGTTTCGACCCTAAGCCAAGTGGCAACAAATGGAGACACAAGGAACAAGCAGGCTGGATCCTGGGGACAATGGAAACTCACTCGGATGGGCAGGGGTCTGAAAGGGAAGGAGTGATTGCTAACTTGCCAACCTTAGGCTGCAATGACTCTGGATGACCAAGGCAGGCCAAGCCTGGAGGTGCCAGGAAATGGTCTGGGGCGAGGAAATAAGGATGTGGGGTAGAAAGAGCAGGGACAGATAGACGAGAGTGCATGCAGGACAGGGCACAGCAAGTGGGACTTGAAACAACACTGATGGGGATTTCATGCAAGACACTCATGAAAAAAATACCCAGTCCTACTTAATAGCACCCTTCTCAGCATCTATAAATTAAATTAAAAAGGGCAATTAGTTTAGGGAATATTTCCAATGGTACTGTCTGGAATTTAACTTTCCTGGGCCCAAAAACTTTTATGTGTGTGTTATTACCGAAATGTCAGGGAACCAAAGGCTGAAGGCATGTGGGATAGGATAATGACGTCGCGGGATGGTATGTCTGACCTGGCCTTCCTTCCGGTGCCGGTGAGGTATTGTTCTCTGAAGAATTTGTGTTACCTCAGTAAACTTAGTCCTTCTGGAGTTTTTGTTAGCAAGGAGTTATTTCTATTCAGAAATGGAAAATTCAAAGACCTGCCCCACCCCTGGCTGTATGGTAGTCTACACGGCCGTGGACTGGCACAGTCTGAGGGGCCCAGGCCATGTATAGAAAGGCATAGCTACAGCAGTGGCCAGTGTCATGGGCCTGTCAGGGCTCTCTTAAGAGGAACAAAACCATCTCCTGTGCCTGCTCTTAGAAAATCCAGCATAGGTGAGGATGAGGAAATCCTACGAGAGAGAGGAGTAATTTCCAATATACAGGTTGACTTTGTGTAAGAAATACATTTTAGAAGCAGGCTTGAAGGCAGAAACGTAATGAGGGAGGAAAGCCTTGAGAACAGACAGAAGAAAAGGTCCACACTCGCTCATCAAAGGCACACTTCAGAATACAAATCCATTTCTCATCCATCTGAGGAAAAAGTAACAAACAAATAGAGGTCGCCCGGCTCCAACCTCTTTGAGCCAAATCCAATGAGTTCTGCATTAACAACGAGGCGTAGTCATGTTATTTCAAATCAAATGCGTGCAGTCACCAAGCTGACTGGCTAACTGAGGTGTGTGCTCTCCTTCTAAATGAATGAAGTGTGTTTACAAACTGATCTGGGGAAGCAAGGCAGGCGTGGGGAGGATGGACGTGAGGAAAATGTGCTCTCAGCTAATCTATGGACTTCTCCACGATGCAGAACACGGCAGAGGCCTTCACTGGGATTTTAATACATTTATTTCTATACATTGCGGCAAAAATTTAGTTACTCTCCCTTCCTCTAGTGGATACCCGGGGCAGCAGCTGGAGGGCTGTGTATTTAAACATGGAATGGAATTCTGGTTTCCCTCTTGCCACCTACAGAAATGTGCTTGAAGAGAATTAGAAAAGATGATTTTCTTGGAGTGAAATAAGTATATTCACTTTCCTGCAAGGTATCTGACAGGCTTTTTAAACACCCAAGTCATGTTTTCAAGAAACAGACAGAAAACCTAAGTGTATAAAAATAGCATTTAAGTTTCCTGAGGCTTCATGTTCTTAAATGTGTGCCCTCTGTCTTCTTCCTGGATGCTTAATGCTTCATTATTGTATGATGACTTGACTATCGTACAAGTATTTCCAGCAGACAGTGATGTAATCATTGTATATTATTAAGGAGGGCTCAGCAGTCATGTTCTGTCATCACAACACAGACTAGGTCACACGCTGTACTGCTCAGTCACACTTTGCAAAGCTGAAAAAGCATATTTAACACCAGCACCAAAGCATTCGCAATGCCCGGAACAGATGAGAACCAAATCCACTCTCTTATTGTTTTAAATTTAAAGTGGCCATAATTTACTGATCATTTATATAAAGTATAATTTAGCAAAGCAGACTTCCACAAGTGCTGAAATATCTGATTTTCTCAGCTCTTGATTTTTTAACAAATGATTTATGCCAGTTCGTGCATGAATAATCCTCACGTATTCTAACTCAGACTCGGAGACCCACGGCACAGAGCCTCAGCTAACACAAGCTACAATCCAACACACGACCAGTTGGGCCTACTGAGGTACACAGTGTGCCTCGAATTCACGATTATTAAACGTTTTACAAACTCAGAGACTGACCCGAGACCATTTTAAAAATCTTTTACTATGAATTTTTAAGTTCATATTTTATTAAAACAATAATGGGGAGGGAATTTTTCAGTTACCTGACTACCATGTGAAAAGTACTTTACATAAGTTAGGTCAATCTTTAAAAATCTAATGATGACTGTCGATCCAAACAGGAGATAGCTTCCCAGGACGGCCATGACCACCAGGGACTCCTTCCCCTTATTCCAGCCTGGACCTCCGCAGTCAAGCACAGCCCGGTAGGGCTCTGGGCAGCACACACCTCCCATTTAACTGCTCTGACTCTCTTTCCCTGACTGCTTTATTATAGCGGACTCCACTCCGGTCTCCTCCCTCCTACCTATACCATCAGAACACATCTTGTTTAAGTCTGCAGGCTGTGGAACTCAGGTTTGCACTCAGGTTTCTCTAACTCAAAGCCCTTTTTCCTATCTGACTCCAGCTGGTTCACTTTCAAATACAGCCATAAGAAAGGTTTCCAAAAGCTAAAACTGAAGGAAACAACACATTTCCACCACGCACCCAACACCTCTACCAACAGCCTACATCTGAAGAAAGCTGGTTCAGTCAGGGAAGAAACAGAGGACATGCTCTAGGTGTTCACTTGGCCTTGTTCTGAGTGACGCACACACCACAGGGGTGAGTGGCAGTGCGCAGTTCTGGAGGGATATGGTTTAGATTCTTTTCATCAGTAATAATCTAAATCAGATGCTACACATGCGGAGATGGGCACAGGGCATTTTCAGTGATGCAGAATTCCCAATAGTATTCAAGCACGGGGGAAATGTATATGACCACATGTATGCTGCCCAATCGTCACTGTCTATGCAAAGTATTTTTACCATGTTTTTAGTTGTATTTAACACATATCAGTGTTTGTCTGCATGTGTGTGTAACTGTGTACAGTCCGCAGCCTGCAGAAGCCAAAAGTGGGAGTCACATCCTTTGAACTAGAGTTACAGATAATTATGAGCTGCCACGTGGGTGCTGGGAGTTGAACCCGGGTCCTCTAGAAACGCAGCCAGCACTCTGAACCACTGAGCCATCCCCCTAGTTCCCTGAAGTACTATTTAAATGTGTATTTGCTTTTATTGATCATGGATGTATAAGTGTGGGTATCTATGTGTGTCTGTATGCATGAAGGCGTGTGGTACTCATGGAAGCCAGAAAAAGGGCATTGGATTCCTTAGGCTGGAGTCAGAGGCAGCTGTGAGGCATCTGACATGGGTGCTAGGAAATAACTCATTCTCTGAGAGAACATCAGGGACTTTCAGCCACCGAGCCACCTTGCCAGCCCGGTGAAATATGTTTGAAGTAGAAAATTTAAAGAGGAAAAATGAGTGCCCAGTATTCAGCTCCCAAATGCTTCTTTCATTCAGAAAAGACTCTTGTAACTGAGAGAAGATAGATTAAAATGATTACTTTGATTTTTACACAGAAAATATCTGTCATCTAGGTTAAAACGATGGTTGTGTTCTGCCATACGCCCACTATTCCTTGATGGTTACTCTCCACTGTCAACCCGACTGGATTTACAATCACCTAGGAGACACATCCCTGTCCAAAGAGAGTTAGGTGAGAAGAGAAGGCCATCTGAATGAGGGTGGTGCCATCTCGCCAGCTGAAGCCCTGGTCTGAATTCAAAGAAAGTTAACTCTGATCTCCGCTGCCCTCTGCTTCCTGTTCCCTGACTGTGACAGAGGCTGAGGAGTCACAGCCATGACCCACTTCCATGCCTATGCCTTGTCTGCAGTTCCGAACTCTGCTACTCCCCAAACTGTGTGAGCCAACCTAAGCCTTTCCTCTCTTAAGCTGTTTCTCTTCAACAGCAACTTTGATGTCGGCGACAAGGAAATAAATCCATTTCTCTATAAATGCTATAGATAAATAAATGTAGGAAGATTTCAGCAGCATCTTGAGGAGAGCTCTCATGGGTCATAGTTATCCAACCTCACTCAGAGTGATTCCTACACAGGGGTGAGGGTGGGAGGGGCACCTCAGAAGAGCATGGAGAACAGCGTGGGAGTCCCGCCCACTCTACACCTACAATGACACGTTACTGACAGCCCTGCTCAGGTCTAGCCATGCTGGCATACTGGTGGCTCACTGCAACTTTAATGCTCGATTTTCTGTTTGATCGTCAAAAGGAGCTTCTTTTCATAATATTATTGAGTATTTGGACCTTCTATGGGTAACTAGGTCATGTAGTGTTTATTGATTTGTACAGGGTGTTCCTACTACTTGGGTACAACTGTATGGTTGAGTGACTGAAAAGGGAGCACTGGCATTCGCTCTGTTCACAAGCGCTTCGGGAAACATGGTTTTAATTGTCACGAAATGGAGCTGATCACTGTTTTAACACACAGCTCTGATTTAGGACTTAGGATGCAGCGTTTTCTTCAAGTGGATTGGGTATTTTAAACCTGCAGAATGACCAGAAAACCATAAGTTCTCCATTCACAAGGAGTATTTGAATTTATGAAGCAAGAGGGAAGAAGGGACCCTATTGAGTCCTGGGGATACTGCTCTCCTCACACCCAGTTGCTTCGTCATAAATCAACCAAGCTCAACAGACTGCAGACATTCACCTGAGACTAAGTATATCGTGTCTTCTTCTTCTTCTTTAAATGAAAACCCTCCTCATGAGGCACCTGATGTATTAGGCAAGTTTCTTATGATACGACATGGTTGTGTGGAATCAGAAGGCTTTTCATTACAAAATGCATGTAGAGTGCTCTACGGCGGTCGACCCAAGGATGTATTTTTCTTATAATTAGATTTTTGTAGGCCTGTTCTTTGCCATTGGACTTGGTGCATCTTCATGAAAGAAAGAACAAGAACAACAAACACTAGGCAAGAAGTTGGAAGAATTTGCAGCCCCTGACCTCCTAACAATAAATTGTTCATGTCCGTGGCATTGAGTTTCCATGACTGTGTCACAAGGTTTCACTTGCATTTCTAATTTTTTTTCTTTCTACCAAATGCTTCCAGACTAACAACCAGGAGCCATCTTTGATCCCCTCCCACCGGCTCCCTGTAATGACTCTCAAGCTTTCCCTACTTCTGATTACTTTGACCTGGGCACTTGCTCTGTGCTCCTGCTGTGGCTGCCTTCCATAGATGGTGTCACTGTTCCCTTCAATGGCAGCAGCAGCAGCAGCAGCAGCAGCAGCAGCAGCAGCAGCAGCAGCAGCAGCCGCCTGCTCTCCACTGCTCCAGCCCAGACGGAGCGTTTACCGTGGGTCAAATTCTCACTCTAGCATTTATACCTCGATTATGATCTCAGAAATGATCCATGGACTTCGGTATCCTCGGCTATAGAATGAAGATGATAATTATACCTGCCTCAGAAACCGTAGCAGAAGGTGTCAGATGGGTGCCCGGGCAGCCCCAGTGGCAACACAGCTTGGCTGAGGCTCTGGTCAAAACTATTACCATTATCACCCTGGCGCTGAAACCGCCCTTTTCTGAACCACTTGAAGACAAACGCCCTCCTTACTTATCTGTTTAATTCCTCCCTAGTGCAGGGTACAAGTGCACCTCACAGAGTGCAAGTCCAGAAAAATATTAATTGGGTAGACTGGGGGATGAGTACACTTCTTAAAAAGACCCAATGACCAATGGAAACCTTTAGTTTGTTTTGTTTCGGCTGAAAGAGTGCTGTCTGCTTATCTCCAGCTAAGTCAAAGGTGTGTTTAGTACATAGATGGAGCGGGGTTGGGAGGCTCCCAGAAAATTATTTTGATAGACTCAGTTAATGGAGTGCCCAAGTCAAAGGTAATAAAAGAGCTAGCTTGCTTTTCTCAGTCCCCAACAAGTACACACTTTAAGAAACAACCATCACAGATAGCTCAGAACACCACACAGACCACCACCACAGAAGCCTCTCCCTTTGCTCATATTCTGTGACCACAGCAAACGAGGCTGCCATGCAGAAACTCGGTGGCCAACCCTGAGTAGCAACCTAAGTCAGGAGAGGCCCATGAACTGACCGAACTATCAAAGGAACCTCGCTCCGGGCATTGCATGCTAAGGCCGTGTGTACGGCACATAATCTAAAAGTACTGTTAACAGTATTCGTCTTTCATAGCCCTAGAATAAGACAAGAAAGCAAAATGCAATCTTATTTAAATATCGAAAACAATCAGTAATATCACAGACTCTGAATTTTTCTCTTTCTCTTGATTTTTTTTCTTTTTTTTTTTTTTGGTTCTTTTTTTCGGAGCTGGGGACCGAACCCAGGGCCTTGCGCTTCCTAGGCAAGTGCTCTACCACTGAGCTAAATCCCCAACCCGAATTTTTTTTTTTTTTTGAAAATAAAAAGTCTCCTTATGTAGCCCAGGCTACCCTGTAATTTATTACATAACCCATGCTAGACTTGAAAGTATAGCAATCCCCCGTCTCACCTGCCCAGGGTACTAGGACTGAGCTACTATGCCTGCCTTTGAACTTGTACTTTATACTTTCATCTGGGCACTTACATTGTGACACATGGAAAAAGTCACCCATGTAACTTAAGAAAAACAAAGTATACATCAAAATATTATTTTAAGAATAAAGGATAATTTTATTTATTATCACTGAGACCTAAAGAATAGCTCCCATAAGTTTTGGCACGATCAATTAATTTGGACCTAGAAGTTTGGTGAATTAGAACTAACTCACAATGAATAAAACTTTAAAACCATTTCATTTAATGTCAAGGAGAGAGTGATAGTTACTACATTATCCCTGTTTGAAAGCCCTGCCCAGGTGTGTGTGTGTGTGTGTGTGTGTGTGTGTGTGTGTGTGTGTGTGTGTGTGTGTGTGCATGTATGTGTGTGCATGTGCATGTATGTTGATTTACCCAACTGGAACAGTGTACCAGGTCCTCCAGCTCTCGAGCTGAACAGGTTGACTTTGGACCGTTTTTTTTCCAGTAGCCTTGAGAGCTTGGACCAGGTATTTTGTCAGCTCTGCCCTTTGCAGCCAAAGCTGGATAACACATAAGGGTTCTGTGCTGCATGACTGCAGGCATACCTCAGGGGACTGAGGAAGCAGACTGTGTAAGCTTGTGGCTAGCCTTGGACAGAGAAAATAAAGATGCTTTTACCCCCTCCCTTTAAAAAAAAAAGTAGACGCTATAAATGTACACCTCCTGTTCCACAATCTTGGGGCCAGATGAGTTTGAAATCACACGTTTTTGAAGGGCTGTATGGTAGATGACTGTGCCAGCGGGGTCTGCAGAAACACTCCATCGTTCAGTGTAGCACAACAGATCCTGTTCACGTCACACTTAATGAAAGAAATACAGGATGAAAGCCATCTCAAGTCATCCCAGGTCAGACAGTGGCCTGACACAAACACGTCTGCTTTTGCCCTTGGTTTCCAGAAACTCACAGCTTCCAAATGTGGAAGGGGGAGGGGGAGTCCCTGCTGCATGTGGCTGCTCTAAGCCTTCACGTGTGCAGAGCTCACACCACTGTAAGGCTCACTGTGCTGCCACTGCTCTCTCTGTCAACAACACTGTGACGAGGAAGGCCTGGAAAACAGTGAACTGTCACAGTGACTGCAGACTGGAGGGACTCTAAATAAGACAGCTTTGAAAAGATCAGGTAGAAGAATCAATCACTTTATTCCCATAGAATTTTCTAAGTGTTGCCTTTCCTTTGTGATACAGACAAAAACACTGAGTTTCCACTGCTGAAAGTATTCTTGGACCGGACAACTCTTACACACTTTGAAAATTCAACACTGAATTTTATGTACTTCTGCTTTGGTTGAGTCCTTGGGAGAATGTTAGCTCTTGGGAGAATGCATTTATACAGCTGTTAGCTCTTAGCTACCACGTCAGGGGGATACCAAGTCGAACGCCGGAGTGTTTGTGTAATTCTTTTAACAGTTATGGTTCCTGTTTCCGGGAAAGAGTATTTTAAAATGGCACTGAAGCCCTAGAAGGAAACAAGGAACGTGCAGAAGCAAATGAACTTCATTGTTTTCCCTTAGCTCTCCCTCCGTGCTGCCAAGCCAGACTCTCTGTAATAAAGCATTCTGTCAGTGGATGAGACTGACACAACAGCCATTGCTGTATGCAGTCATTAAGCACTGAAAGGTGGCCACTGCAAAGAGAGAAGCAAATTCTCAATTTCATTTGATTTTTAAATTAATTTAAATTTAAACTTAATTAGCCACATGTGGCTACTTATAGATTGGATAGTACAGGCCCACAACGCCCCAATTGTTTGTTATAGTGCTTCTCAGGGACACAGGACACAGATCTATTTTAAGACTATTTGTAATGTTTTCCATGTAATAAAATTTGAGACTCTAGCCTTCCATGAAAAGGAACATTTAGAATACAAATTAGTCAGAGCCCCCGTGGCTGAAAGGCTCTCCCCATTGTGAGGTCACAGGATGGTCCACTAGAGAAGTCAGGTCTCACGCCCTTCACTTTGCTCACTGATTCCTGAGGCAGCTCAAATTATGTCTGGTAAATACCCACAAAGTGGCTTCAGGTGATCGATCATTAAAAAATTAATAACATTAAACCATTAAAAAAACAATAACAAAACTGTATAGCCATTAATAAATGAAGTGTCAACAGAAGAACTACTGTAAATGACAAAAATAATTGAAAACCCTATCCCAGTAACACACTCACACGCACGCACACATATATACATACTCACGCACATGGACACATACACATACACACTTACACGTATGCACACACACACATGCACACAATCATAAATCCTTTCGAATTCCACATCAGGCCAGTGCTCTTCATATTCAGGACTTTAGCCAGGTTTGGGAAAGATCTAGAAAGTTCTGATTTGGTATTTGTCACATCATGGCTCACAATTACCACTGGCAGACTCCTTTCTAATCAATTATTCGTTAAGATGTCTAGCATTTCTTTGGAGTCCCTTACCTCAACATCAGAAAGGTTTAAGAGATGACAAATGTGTGTGTACTTTTCAGAACAAAAGGAGGACTTTAAGCAGGTTTTAAAACTAAAGGAGAACAAGGGTTAGAGACGAGAAACCGGCCCTTTTAGTCAAAGTGGAGCTTCCGGCGAGCTGCAGGCAGCGCACAGCGTGAGAGGACGTGGTTCCAGACAGCGCCCAAGCATTGACAGCTGAGGAGGAGTTTGAAAGCTTAGAGGTACAAATGCTCTGTCAGTGGTGCTGTGACAGTGTCCCTTAATCAGGACACTGCTGCTAAAAATCTACAAAGCTCCCGGCGATCACTCAGGTGAAATTAACCCACCCCAGTCTTCAACGCTGAAATGCAAGTTACTCTTTTTACAAAGACTTCGTGACAGTGTGAATAAAACAAAGGGCAGTTCTGTCCAGCCTCAAATTCCACAAGAGCAGGGCTGTAAATGAACATGGGATGTGCCCGCTTCTTCCTCCGTCCTTTCTGAAGAAAGCCATGATGTTAAGTTGGTGGTGTATACTGTTTTTTGAAGTGTATATTCAATTTATGTTGTGGGTGAAAGTTCTACAGTTTGCCCAAATGTTCGAATATTAACACTAAATAGGAAGCAAGCTGTAGTCCATGAGAAAGAACTCCCAGCAGTGCCTGGTCACACGCAGAAGGCAACACCTCAGGACAACCAAAGAGCTGCAGGTATTGGCGCAAAGGTCTCGCTAAGCAACTCAGCTGTAGGTAAAAGGAGGTGTTATTTTAAAGGAAACTGCATAGATTATCTCCCTTTGCTTCTGAATGTCAGTAGCTCCCTGCAGGGGTCACCACTTACTAGCCAGCCTCCTAGAAGACTCACTAGGCATTTTTTGTAACACCAAAATGAGAACGGCAGCCGCTGTGAGCTGTGTCTTCACACATCCCTCCTATCAGGGACACAGAATGCCTGCGTTCAACCATGCCTACCACTCAGTGCTGCCTGTAAACCAAGCGAGTCAGCTCACATCTTTGCGCTTTGGTTTCCTGGGATAACAGGAAAACAGTTTTACCTTTCAATGTTACATAGCCCGGCAATGCATTCGAAGATGTTGCTTGGCACTATTATTACCATGGGTCTCTTTGGACAAGACATGTGAAATAACAGAAGTTTCACTTTTAAATGTCTGTAATCAAGGCAAACCCAGAGGGTAAAGAAAACGAGATTATCTTTGAGGTCTACTTTTACAGGTGTGTATGCGTGCCGAGTGTGTGCATGTTCGTATGTGTGTGGGTGGGTGCGTGTGTGTGCATGTGGAGGATGCAGGTTAACCCGGTGTCTTCCTTGACTGATCTCCACTGGATCTGCTTGAGGCAGGGCATCTTGGAATTGCCTGGATCTGCCTCTCAGGTAAGAGGGTTACGGTGGGCTTTTCCATCTGCTGAGTGCTTATGATGCAGATCTGGAGTCCACACAGTTGTGTGGCAGCCAAGTCTTTGTCCACTGAGCCATCTCCCCAGCCTTCACTGAATAGATCTTTGTAGGCGATTCTGACAGGTCAATTCTCCTGTCAGAATGCTTCTCCATGAACATCCACCATGAGGTTCATATACTGAGAGGGATCTGCAGCAAGCAGACAAGGGAGGCTTACTCCTAAGGCTTGAGAAAGAAGTGACAGCCTAAACTGAGAAAGGGGGTGGCATTATCTTTGATGTTCCGGGAGTGACTTCTTGCGCAGCATAGCTTAGGAGTCCTAATATGAACATACCTCACAGCAATCAATTACACTTAGTTTTCACAATCAAATCTTAATGAAGCAGCCAACAATATTATTGCTAACTGATGGGACTGCTGGCGTGGTCAGGCTATGCCACCGATGGGTCCCACAAGCTACACCAGGAGCATCAGGTCTGAAAAGGAAACTTATCTGCAACTCTGAAAAGCAGGTTAACTCACCCAATCTAACCGAGATAAAGGCCCTAAAAGTAATTTGCAAAACCATTTTCTTCATATGTTTAATAAATGTGTGTCAGAATAAACAAAAATCACAGAAGCCAGAAGTTTAAAAAAAAATCAATTAAAATAAAGTCACGGGGCATGGTGGAGAATTATTTCTGGCAGTTATTTGATATAATGTGGTTAGCATTTCTCCTCAGTCAAATTAACACAATTTGCCACTGTAGATTTACAGTCACAACCGGCATGGTCCCAAGAGGTTTGTTCTGAGAATCAGAGTAACAAAGTCCTTTAAGGCTTAGAACAGCTCGACCACTCTCTTCTGTATCCAGTAAAGAGGAAATCACACTTCAGGAAAAAGCAAAAACAGACCAGTACACTACTCTGTCATGTTTCGCATCTGGCTACTGTTCCCTCCTCACCTTGCAGAGATCTTGCTTAGGAACCAGACCATGTACAGATGCATTTGTGCTAAGCAACGTGCTGTCTTTCTTACTGCTCTAACTATTCCTTATGCCACATTGATGGCTAGTGTCAGCTTCTGTTTCTTCCCCTGAGCTGCTCTGCCAAGCACTGGAGGTCAGCTTAGAGCTGTTGGTGTTTTCCCCTTCAAGGCCAGCCAGGCACGAGGACCCAGGACTCTCCTGTACACAGAGGCAGTCTCAGAATCTCACTGCTTTCACTCACTCCTACCTTCCTTCACAGAACTCGGAGTACGTCTGTAAGAAACCTTGCTTTTATGACGTTTGTCAGACGTTTGTTTTGCATTACTCTTCCTATTCCTGCAGCTTCATGCTCTTTCCTGTTTCAAGCTGTGGTTTGCGTAGGAAGTGTCCCCCACAGGCTCCCGTGATTGACACTTGGTTCCCAGCTGGTGTTTTTGAGGTTGGGGACACAGAGTGGGTCTTTGGGGTTCCAGACCACACCTGTTTTTGGACCCACTTTCTACTTCTTGCTCTGACATGGTGTGAAGAAGCTGTGTGGCAAGCTCCTGCCCCCACAGTCTGGAATGCCCCAACAACCCCTGCCACTCCTTTCCCAAAATTACCCTCTAGTCTTCTTTCAGTACTGTGTGTGTGTGTGTGTGTGTGTGTGTGTGTGTATGTGTGTGTGTATGACAGTTACAAGAAAAATAAATCACAAATACTCATCTTTCTAAATGCTTACTTTAAAAGAAAGACAGGGTGAAGGTGGGGTCAGTAAGTCATATGATGGCCAGAGAAAGATGATCTAGCAATCAACCTCAGAGGTTATTTTGGCCATTTTCCTGATAACTTGAGAAGTAATCTCTGTGCTTTGTGAGAAGAGAAAGTCAAGATAACCACACTTGTGGATGGCATGCCTAACAGTGCCTTGATAAAAATCCCTCAGATTTAGATTTTGAAGGAAACTCAGACTCCCCTAACCAAATGATGTCCTAGGCACATTCTTTAGTTCCTCTAGAATCAAGGTTTCAAAGATAGATACAGCTCACGCCCTGAATGAATTTCTCAAGTTCCTCATTCATTATCTTAAATGCAGCAGGACTGTGATAGAACACAAATACAGAGTCATAGGACAGAATGAAAGTGACATTGGCTTCCTGGGCTGAGCAGGATTTTAGTAGAAGAGGATGGGGACCAAGGGTTCATGCTAAAGGGCACTTAAAAGAAAAAAAGAAACGGGACTGAGAGCTGTGTGTGGTATATGTCAGCTAAGCCCAACAAACCCAGCCACAGGTTCTCACTGCAGAGTAACAAGAAGGAATGCTACTGAGCTAATACAAACTGAGCCACACTGATGGTTTACAAAGGACAGATCCTGAGTCTCCAAAGAGAATTCCTGCTGCTCACCAATCTGGGTCGAATATCAGATATTTACATTACAATTCATAACAGAAACAAAAAAAATTACACTTAGGAAGTAGCAACAAAATAATCTTATGGTTAGGGGTCACTACAACATGAGGAACTGTATTAAAGGGTTGCAGCGTTAGGAACAGTGAGAACCACTGTGGTAGGGCACACATGGACTTACTGAACTCAGGGAAGAGAATGCCTTTTATGGGAAGACGGCAGAAGTCAGTACTTGGGAGAAAGGCAGGATCCAGGCTAAGACCCAAGATCAATATGCAGGAGTATGCAAACTTTCATTTTTGGCACATAAGATATAAGGATGATTTCATATGCCAAAAGAAAGGAAACTAGTAATCAATAATTTATCAGGGACATTCCCCACTTAACCACAGAGGTCAGCATAGTCTCTCTGCCTCTGTCTCGTTATCCCTTCTTTTCTCTCTTTGTTTATGAGCAGATGATATAAATACTCTGGTCTTTAACAAAAACATAATTCACGAACTAACTTTCCCCTGCGCTGAATCCAGGGACACTGTGGTGCACATAGACAAGCAGCCCGACTCTTCACTCAAGCAGAGCTTGGGTGACCAGGCGCCTAAGGACAGCCTAGGCTGGAGGCTTCAGGAGTCTCCAGAGAAGACATCGTCTTGCTTGGTTGGGCCATATCTACACTGAAGACAGCAGAGGCAAAGCAACAGTATTCTGGTCATTTCATTTTGCACAGGTTGTATGACATTTGATTTCCAGCTTACAAATTTCTTAGAGATGAGAACAAAATGAGGTTTAGTCAACTACAGAGAATGCAGAGTAAGACTGAGAAAATACCATCAAAAAGGCCTAAGTCAGCACACCAAGCAGCTGTGGCTGGCTGGCATCTGGATTTGTGACAGGAACGCAGAGTTCACTGTACCCAACTGTCTCCGTCCGTCTGGCCCTGTTAACCAAAAGCCCAACGGGGAGGCCGATGATAGAAGATCAGGTAATCTGCAAAGCAGATAATCTGCAACTCACAATGGAGCATTAGAACAGTCTAGCCGACCACCTGAGCCCCATAATATACCCTTCCCAGCCTACACCAGAGCTTCTGAGGCTATTGACCCAAGCCCAGAGGCAGAGCAGAGTCTCACAATTAAAAGGCTTTGACCCAACTTCTGACCTCAATGTCCGCTTCCTGTGGAGACCATCTGAACTGGCCCAGCAGATTTGCAGAGCTTGGGAATAGAGCCCAAATCATTCCATTTTCTGGTCACACTCACCAGACCATCCGGGCCCTATGTGTTCAGACATGTGCTGTCCAGCAGCCCCAGACAGCCCACGTGCACGGGTGTGTGGAGAGGGTATGCTTTCCCAGCACTTACTTACCCCTTACTCTAATCAAAAGGCAGTCTTTGGTGCAGACACTGTAGCACCTTCTAAGATTGCTTATTGAAGCAAGCTATCAGGAGCCTTAGAGAGATCACTGTCACAACCATATCCTTGGGAGATTAGACTGCCAATAGAAAAGCTGCCATCTTAATTAATTCTGTAACTGCCACAGATGATAGCATTAAATGTGTTCAAAACTAAGATAACTAGCTTTAAATGGATTTAGGAATATGTAAGTGTATGCATATACATAGACTTATTAATAGCAATTCATGAAAAATGAAGTCGTGAATTTGAAAGAATTGAAAGGGATAATGGGGTGGAGCGAGGAAGAAATTAAAAAATTTTAAAAAGGAAGAAATATTCTCTCATTTAATTCCCTATGAGGCTGAATAACTGAGAAACTCAGAGAAGTGAGGAGTTAGCTTCCTGAAGACAAAAGTTCCAAACTGGGGAAACATTTAACTGAAGGACCATGTTGTAATTGAGAGCCAGAGCCAGTTGTGGCGTCCTTTGCTCAACCTTACAGCCTCCATTTCTGTATCTATTACTCTTTCCAAAGGGCCCATCAACAGGGGTCTCCACTCCCTCCCTGGCTGCTTCTCAGCCTGTACCAACTGAGTTTCAGGTGAAATATGTGATTCCTAGCTGAGGATGTGAAGTTCCTGATAGCTTCACAGTGGCCGGGCTCTTGACAGATTAGACAGTTCAAAGTTCACCGAGTGATTCACACTACAAACAGCCGCCTGTCAAATAGCTGTCTAAACACTGGGGGCGGGACGAGACTGCGAGAGACCAAGCAAAGACAGCTAACTTCCTGTTTCTTAAAAGGCATTCTGAGCAAAGTCTGATATCTACTGGGAAAGAAGCCGCCTAAAAGGGACAAGCTTCAGACAGAAGTACAGTGGTAACGGTACAGCCGAGCAAATGAAAACCACCTGAACCCAGCATTTATTAGTTCACACTCCTCTGAGCCAGCCTACAACCCAATCAAAAGGAGGAAACCAGAATGGACCACTGCGGTGAACACCTAAGGGGAAACGCCTTTTCTCTTGAGTGTATGCGACTCTTCCACAGGCACGCACGCTGCCTGAGTTAACTGTGCACGCAGTAATCGAGTGACCCTGAGCCAGCAGATTTGTGACACGTGCTTACAAGAAGATGGTTACAGAAATTCTGGTTCAACTGAGAACTTTATCTCATAAAAGCTACTCACCATCAATATACAAAACATTATCTTTAGGTGATGTATTTTGCTTTTTTTTCCCCAAACTGCCAATGTTTACTTTCAGTTGAAAAATAACCCCCTTCACCACATGTACTTAGCTTCAGCACCACGGTTCTGAGTGCCTGCTACACACAGGGCACTAACTTTGCTGGTGCAGAAGGCCACACAGAGATCAGCCAAACCACAGTGCAAAGCGTAGGTAATGTGCTTTGGAGCAGATTCATCTGATTCTTAGATGCAATTGTATCAGTACACGCAAGTATATAAACTCATCACTGGGATTAGTATATAGTGTTTTCTTATACTTTCCCTTTTAAACTTTATTAACGTTAACGAAGAAACAAAATAGTTACTTAAAAAGGCATAAAAGTAGCATTGTTTATGTCAACTTCTGTAATCTCAGAGGATAGGGTAGACAGGTATAGACTTGAGCACTTACTAAATTTAAATAGTTCCAAATCTCTTTAGTAAAGAAACCCTGCCCGTCATTTCATCACAATTTTCAGTCTGCAGACTACTTATCTGTAATGAGAATTTTGCCACACAGACAGAACCTGGCTCTTCTGTAGGATCTAAACGTCACACATTCTGGTGGTTCAAAATTAGCTCCAGGACTTAGCAAGGGGGCCTGTGCAAACGAAAGCCCTTCATTAACTTCTGAGCAGATCTGCCTCTAGCTGTTAGTCGGGTAAAACTTCCGTTCCTGGAATGATGTCAACAGAGCAACAAGCATCTGCACGTGTGGGCGGAAACACTGCCCTGAGTTAATTATCAGGGCTACGTGGTCGTCTGTGTAATTGAACCACCAAGGCACCCCCAGAAACCTACTCTAAATCGGCCATGCACAGTGTCAGGAGGAGGCTCAAGGTCAATCGCTCATTTCCGCCCTCAATCCGTCTCCATTACTGTTAAGGGATGCTGCAATTAGTCACTCCCTCGCTCTCCCGGGATAGGCAGAGATTACAGATAACTCATCCCACATAGACTCCTCAGTTTGAACCCTTCTACCCGCCAAAGAGAGCTCCTCACTGGAGACAAGCAAGACTTGCTATCACACACTCTGCCATCCGTCAATGCCACTCTTCGGTCAGAAAAAGAGGAGCCATCCATCTTCAGGGAAGCAACGTGTCTTCTTTCCCCTTCCCCCAAAGGAGCAAATTCTGTTTCTACCACATACTTGCCCCAAGACAGCCTTGGCAATTGTTCTTAAAAACCATCCTTGGATGGCCCGTTCTGGAGGCTATCCCCTAAGACACACCTCCTGCTCCATGCTCTCTACTCCCTACTAATAAGACTGCTTAGCTTCAGTTCTAACCCCTGCAAAAGCAAGCACTTCAGTATCTCTTTAAGAAGCACTTGTGGGGGGTTGGGGATTTAGCTCAGTGGTAGAGTGCTTGCCTAGGAAGAGCAAGGCCCTGGGTTCGGTCCCCAGCTCCCCCAGCTCCGAAAAAAAAAGAACCAAAAAAAAAAAAAAGCACTTGTGGGTCAACGGTTTATAGACCACTGCCCTCAAATAATGATCTCTAAATTCAGAAGAAAAAACAAAATGCTTCCCATCTTTAGAGAAGGCATAGGGCTTTCTAAATTCATGGGATACTGAAGAGTTCTAATCCAGCTGAGGCTTCAGCAGAAGTGTGTGGGCTCTATTATCCGACACAGAGCACGTACACGTTGTGCAATTCCAGTCGCATATAAAAAGAGGCACGTAAGAACATAGAAATGACCTTCCCAGATATGTTTTTAGAAGTTGTTGAGTCTCCTGGGGAGGGGCTCGATTTACTCCAAGTCTGGGTGTGGCAATCACTTTCTAACTGTCCCACCCTTTTCTGTGCCGTTCCTGAATTTGCAGGACATTGGCATCCTGGGGCAATTACTGGTTCTCGACAGCTTCACTCAAGAGCTTACAGATTTCCAGGGAGTGGATAGGGAACCGTGGGGGGCACATTTCCCAGTCTGTATCCTCAGTGACTGTAGGGAGCTGGCATGCATTTAACGTCAGTGGATTTACAGAAGTCACAGAATGGATACCATCAAATAGTGATCATGTGTCTCAAAAACTGACTTCGAATGGTACTGCTCAAGGTCATGGTGAATGACCAGAAGAATTTTAGATATTAACATGGTATACTTAAAAAAAAAAAAAAAAAAAAAAAAAAAAAAAAAAAAAAAAAAAAAAAAGGTCCTTGCAGCTACTTTAAAGGAGCTAGGATAGATGCGGTGATGTCCTGAGAAGTCTTTAGTATGGAGATATTCTTAACATATAACAATGCCACCTTCTTTGAAAGTTCCAGAACTCAATAGATTAAACATATTCCAAATGCATTTAAAATCAAATCATTTTAAAATTTCAAATAAAAATTGATCATTATATGTTTTTTCTGATGCTTTCCTCGTCAGAAGGTATGTAGCTTTGAACACAATGAAATTCCAAAACTCAATCTGGACTCACAAAAGCTTCTCTATCATGGGCCCCAAATATCTCTATACCTCAAGACATAGTTCATCCTGGTTGGCTGGAGCATTTAATAGGGAGGAAACCTGCTTTCCTTGGCACCTTCTCATCCGTACACGTTGTCTTACAGTATCTTCTTCATGAGGTCCTTCAGGCCGCACCTGTCACAGTGTGCAAGCGCTGCTGTCCGCACAGTGACCACTTAAGTTTGCTTTCAGTCATCAACTCAGAAGACTTAGGAAAGCATATAGACATGAGCAAGTAATGCAAGGTGATTCTAGCAGACCAAGTGGTTTCTTAGCAACAGTAAACAGCTCATGTCACAAGGATCTTAGTCACATAGTCCTCTGCGAATTCTCCAAATTTATTTCATTCTCTCATTCACCATAGGATAGGTTCCATTCCTCTCCTGTTGTATATCTGGGCAATGTGAAGCTCAGAAGGGATCGACGACGGGCTGGTATGATCACTGAGACCTCACACTGGTACCACATGCTTTATAATAATAAGAGCAATGAGAGCAGCTAAGAGATTACGACACTCAGGGGACACTCACTGGATGCAGCCCATGGTCTAAGCAGCACACTTATTCACATATGACATTGATGGGTGTGTCAGCACATGCAGAAGGCTGAGTTAGGAACCCAGCTGGGCTGCCAAAAGAGATCCTATTCAAAGAGGAAGGAAGTCCTTCAGTCATTGGGGTGAGCTCCGAGGTTTTTAAAGCTTAGCCCCACTTCCCACCTCCCCAGCCCACTTCCTATGTGTGGATGAACATGTGACCAGTCAGCTTCCTGTTCCTGATACCACATTTCCCTGACTGTTGCTATGCCTTCCCTGTCACTTAGACTTTATCCTTCTAAACACCTTTGGTAATAAACCAAAACAAAACCTTTCTTCCCTGTGCTGCTATTCTTGGGGTAAGAAGTAACTACTACATCTTCTCCTGGACCGTTTTATATCAACTCAACACAGGACACAGTCATTTGGGAAGAGGGAATCTCAACTGAGAAATTGTCCACACCAGATTAGCCTGTGGGCAAGCCAGGACTGCCTGTGGACTAGCCTGTGCTGCCTTTTCTTGACTGATGTTGGCTGTGGGAGGACCAAATTCCGACCCCCTGGGCTGCTGGTCCTGGGGTAAAGGAGCAGGTTGGGATTACCACAAGAAGTAAGCCAGTAAGCAGCATTCTCCATAGCTTCTGCTTCAGTTCTTGCCAACAGGGAACGGAATGAACTTTGATATGACACACAGCCCTAAGCATACACACAGACTTCCATACAGAGTCTAATACTGTGAGGTAAATGGAGATAGAAGGACACAAAGTATTCACAGAAGTTGAGCCACTACCTCTGGGCTGTTTCCATTTTTGTGTTTATATACTGTCTTTTTGTGTATTTATTTTGTGCATGGTAGGGTACAGATGTTAGACTTCAGATCCCATTACAGATGGTTGTGAGCCACCATGTGGTTGCTGGGAACTGAACTCGGGACCTCTGGAAGAGCAGTCTGTGCTCTTAATCTCTGAGCCATCTCTCCAACCCCTACATTGTCTTTTTGTTCCTCTAACTTAAGAATATAATTAAAAAACATTTGCATAAAGAAACTTTAAGGTATCAGTCTTTCTTCAACAATATTTAAGACTTAAACACATCACTCAAAGGACTTATTGAGAAACCAGGGCACACTTTCAATCCCAACACTTGGGAGGCAGAGGCAGGCAGATCTCTGTGAGGCCGATCTGGTCTACACAGTAAGTTGCAGGACAGTCAGGGGTACATAGAAAGATCTTGTCTCCAAAAACAGACAGACAAACAAACAACAACTTCTTCCAAGAGTTTAGCAATCACTATGACAAACAAACCAACTCCTCATTCCTTTCTTTACGCAGCAGCAGCATCGGCCCTTCTTAGTGACATTCTCTTTTTTTCATAAACGTCAGCATATGGGTCTTCTGCCGGTATATCCATCTGTATACCATATGCTTCCCTGGTGCTCACAGAAGCCAGAGAGTGTACTGGAAGCCCTGGACTGAAGTAACATATGGTTGTGAGCCATGTGGGTGCTGGGAACTGAATCCACATCCCCTGGAAAAGCAGCAGAGCCCTCAGCCCTCCAGCCCTCAGGGACAGTTTCCTTTACAAGTAAGAACTGCAGTATTTACCTCAGGCTTTCTTTCCTCCTTATTTCCTTAAACTGTTAACTCACCAAACCCACTGGTTCTTTCCCGGCCTCTGCCACATAGGCCTTGGTCAGGTAACAGCAGTGGAGGGAGGGGCCGGCACCAGGTTTATCTTTCCCCCGAATCCCCTTAGCAACCACAAGATGGAAAAAGCTCTCTGAACCCGATACCATCAATCGGACCATGGCTTAAATTTAAACCAGCGACATCGGGGGATAGGGATAAAGGTCAGGGGCAGAATGTCTGTCTGCCTACTGTGCGCAGGCCTGTGGTTCTCTTTCCAACAACAGCTCCCCAACCCTCTCCCCAGATGGCTGTCTAATACCAAGAGTTTGAATATATTTCTACTTAACGGGCACCCTTAAATTTCTTGTGGCCCTTCATGTCATGTGCTCCATCCATTTTTAAATACTGTACTGTTCTTGACCGACTACTTGTTTCTTTAAGCATCTGATTATTTTGTCCTTCCAAGTGAGTATGAGTTCCAAGAACAGACTAAGTAGGCCTGTACTGCTTTGCTCTGACTCACCAATCCCCAGTGACACTGCCATTTTCTCTCAGTCTGCTGGCTTTCCTTGGAATGCACAGCGCTCTCCCATGCCCTCATGCCGCCTAAGGGAGCAGCCTTCGACCTCTACACGCTTCCTTCCCGGGCTTCCTGTTTGAGCTCTCCTTCCCTCCAGTACTTCCTCTTACCCTGGGGGTTGAGGCTAAAGCCTCGAGCACTCTAGGCCTAGTACTGTCAGGAGCTGCAGCCCAGCTCCTGGTCCCTTTTCTATCTCACATCTACAGATACACCTCAAATCCTCTAGTAGTTCCTAAACTGGCAGACATAAACTTACCATTCAAAAAACGTTGCAGTTATACCAACCTACTTAGCTTTAGTAGTAATGAAAACTTTTTATGATTTCCATACTGATTGTGGTTCTGAAACCAGGCCCTTCCTGTAGGCTATGCCCTCCTGCCGGGTATTTCTAAAGGAGGCTTCCACATGGAACCCAGATAGAACCTGTCCTGGAAGCCACTCTCCATTCTTAGGAGCCATTCCCAAGGAGGTAAGCACTGAAGTCCACGGGAAGATAGAACCGTGACCCTCAAAGCACAGTCTCCAGCTAATGAACAGCCGGTGTGATCTCCTGTAGACTAATCTCCTGTAAGACTTTGGGACTTTCTTATGTCTCTTATAATAGTTATTCTAATAATAATAGTAACAAAGGTGAAAAATATAAAAGCAAGAAAGGTTTTAGTTTAATGCAACTTGAAAAGGAAGACCCAGCAAAGATTAGTCTGTTCCTATTAAGGTGTATAAAAATGAAGCAAGAAAGGACCATATTGGCACATCATCCTGCTAGAAGTCAGGGCGCCTGACTCTAACAACAGCACTTGGGAGGCCGAGGTAAGAGAATACTCAATTCACAACCAGACTGGGTTAATATTAGAGTTAACTGGGTTAACTGGTTAACTCCCAGGGAGTCTCAGACCAGCCTGGGCTGCAGGGCAAAGCAAAACAAAACAAACAAAACAAAACAACACAGCTCATCCTGCTAGCAAGGTATCAGGATGTCAGATAATAGAAAAGCTTTGTGATTAGAAAAGGAGAAGTAAATACTATACTATCTGGATCTACAAAGAAAACGTCTGCCTTGCTCCAGAAAAGACTATGTAAATGCATATTCTTGGTACAACAGCAAGCAATTACTATTGTTTGGTTTTTAAATTTATTTTTAATTGGTACATTACAAGGTGTACATATGTCAGGTGGTGGTGACACATGTCTTTAGTCCCAGCAATCTGTGAGTTAGGACAGCCTGATCTACAGATCGAGTTTGAGGATAGTTGGGTCTACACAGACAAACTCTGTCTCAGATACGCGCGCGCGCGCACACACACACACACACACACACACACACACACACACACACACACCCCAAACCAAAAGAAAAAAAAAGTTGTATAAAATTGTGGAGTACCATTGAACTATTTATATGCATGAAAACAACTTAAATTAGAATAAATCTATCTATCTCCTAAAATGTTTACCAGTTCTTTCTGGTGAAACACTGGGAATACTTCCTTCTACCTCACTGGAGTGCACAGGACATCCTGTCTGATGGCTGCAGTGCTCAGGCGTTGGCACAGCTCGCCTCATCACGGCTCTCTCAGTCTTCATTACACTTCTTATATGCATATTATATACAATATGCCATTAACTTCTCAGTCCTGTGTCCCCAAATGTGCACACTGCAAATGTGTGAAGAGGAAAACAATGTCAGGTGTCCATTTTCCATGGTTCAAATCAATGTTTCTAAAAACAGCGTTCCAGACTACGGGTTATTCTTGTTAGCCAAAGGAGGAACAGTCCATGTGACCATCACCAAGGAAGAAAAAGCGTAAAGACACTGCTAAAAGCAAACTGAATTCCTGAACTCTCTGACCTCACTGAAGCTGAGAAATAAAGTGTATCTCAGCTTCTCTGTACAGTCCACTGCGACATTTGGAGCAAGGTGCAGAGATGGACTTCAAAGTGGCCAGTCAACTGCTAGGGTCTGCGCTACACAAAAGGCAGATGAAGTCTTGTCTTCTGCAAGTCAATATGTGCTCTCTAAGGTCCCCAGACATCGCCACTTCTAATCAGTAACTGCCACTGAAGGTTCTCATTAGGAGAAGTAAGTGTAATTAGAGCACCTTGCCCTCACAGGGTGCGTCAAGTTAAGAGGACTGGAAGGCTCATAAATTAGTGCCAATTCTCTCTCACTCTATCTACTTCCAATCTGCTGTGAGGGACAAAAATGGTGTTTGTACACGTAAAGGCAAAAGCCCACTGGCCCCTGCAAAATTAGCCTAAACACTAACTCTGGCTACTTGAGGGCCTCCCCATTCCATTATGTGTCTCAGAAATAAGAGAGATAAAGTTTGCCATCAATAACACTGAGCCTATCTGCTGAATCCCACAGATTCGAAGGCATGAATAATTTAACCTCTTGTGGGAATTTTGTCATGGTGGAAATACAATGACTGCAAACGGGGAGCTCAGGGGATGCTTGCTGTGATCTATTCTTGTATATGTACGCAACTGCTGTGCTCATCCACAGAACAATACGGGCCTGCTGTCACTCCACAGTGTCTGAGACAGAACATGAGAGTGTTAGGTAGATGGAGAAGAGGGAGCAGCATGCAGTCATTGTACCTCAGAAATGAAAGGGACTGATAACTGTGCCTTATTCCTTCGGCTCTTAGATAGACTTCTAAATAGACAGGGAGATGGCCGGAGAAAGAACATAGAAGAACATGCTGGCCATTTCCCTATAGGGAAAGAGGTGTGTGTGTGTGTGTGTGTGTGTGTGTGTGTGTGTGTGTGTGTGTGTGTGTGTGTGTGTCTACATGAGCAGATAAAATGGTCGTGCGCATGTGCAGCCTTCTTGGTGCAGTATGTCCTGTGAGGACACAATTCTCTAATTACGCTTACTTACCTAAGGAGAGAGCTTTTAATGCAGTTCCTGACTAGCGCTGAGGATGTTTGAAGACCTTAGAAAAAAATGTACTGACTGGCAGAAGACAGGACTTACTTACCTGCCTTTTTTATGGCTCTGCCCCCAGCAGTTGAGTCGCCACTCTAAATCCAGGTATACACACACATACACACACTCACATAACTATGACCCCCAGATTTACTGAAAAACTGGATGTCACCAGGGTCAATTATGCCATTCACTGTTTATTGTTGAAAAACTATTGCATGCATAGGTGACATAGCTAGTGGCAAAAATTAATGGCTACTAGCAAAAACAGCCACTAACGCTTCCTAGGAGCACGCCCTCAGAGATGAGCTGAAGCTGCGGCTGAGTTGGTTTTTGTCTTCTGGTTCTTCAATTTTTTTTTTTATTTTTTTATTTTTTTTGGCAATTGAGACCCAGGGTCTCATACATAGTCAGTGCCTATGACTGAGCTACATCCTCAGCCCAGCCCCCTGATCTCGATGGAAAGTTTTAGGATAGTTTTCATACTAAGCCTGAACACTGGGTCTAAGTCTGAAATCAGATGCTTTGGTCCCTGATGAAATCTTTACACTAAACCCTTAAATCCTCTTTAGCAAGCCTACGGGGTCTCCAAGACACAGCCACTTCTGCAGCCTTACCCTGGCCATTCTCAACAGGCAGAGGTTTTCTAATATTTCTTTAGAACAACCCAGGAATCTTGCCCCAGGCCTTCTGAACAAGCTATTCTCTCTTCTAAATAAAGTCATTGCTTAACTATCCTCGCAAAGGTCAACCACTTAGTAGCCCATGCCGAATCTTTCTTCTTACCCACCAAAACTTAGCTAAACCACCAAGTTAATTAAATAAAATGCTAGTATAGTTACTAATACTAAATGTTCCTATATATTGGGTTCCACACCCTGCTTTTTTTTATTGGATATTTTTTATTTACACTTCAAATGTTTTCCCTTTCCCGGTTTCCCGTCCATAAGCCCCCTATCGATCCCCTGCTTTTTACTTACTTCTTTTTTCCTTTTCTTGGTTTTCAAGAGAGGGTTTCTTTGTGTATCCTCGGCCATTCTAAAACTCGATCTGTAGACCAGGCTGATCTCGAACTCATAGAGATCTGCCTGCCTGTGCCTCCCAAATGCTGGGATTGAAAGTATGTGCCACCACCACTTGGCTTTTACATACATTTTTAAAATTTAGCTTTCACAAAAAACCATAGTATTTCCTTTTAGAGATATGAAAATAAGTTCCTTTAAAAAAAAAAATCAAGGAATATGTGTGTGATGGTTTGAATATGTTTGGCCAGGGAGTGACACTACTAGGAGGTGTAATCTTGTTGGATTAGTGAGGACTGTTGGAATAGGTGGGTCACAGTGGGCGTGGGCTTTAAGTGTGTCCTGGCTGTCTGGAAGCCAGTCTTCTCCTGGCTGCTTTCGGAACAAGCTCCTCCAGCCCCACATCTGCCTGCACACTGCCATGCTCCCATGATAATGGACTGAGCCTCTGAGCCTGTAAGCCAACCCCAAGTAAATGTTGTCCTTATAAGAGTTGCCTTGGTCATGGTGTCTGTTCACAGCAAGAAAACCCTAACTAAGACAATGTGTTTGGTCACAGTTTACAGATGTTGGGGGACCCAGTGGTATGTCCTACATAGAAATTCTCATTTGCATCACACAATATTTGGTTAAATCTATCATATAACTGTCTCCCCAGTGCTCAGGGGTAGACTGCTGGTACTAAGGACACAGGATGAAGAACTGTTTCCTGAGGAATGAATGGGTTATGTGAAACTCAGTGACTATACAGAGAAAGGCTAACACAAGATTATGATACACTGTATTAATATAATGCTAATGCTAAATTTGGGAAGCTAAAATGTTATAAACCCAAGCATGTCTATAATCAGTGTAAGAGATTTTAAAGATGGAGGGTGGGTCTTCTAGGAAGGCAATGCTGTGATGCTGTGTGAGTGCCTACAACAAGAGCCGTTATCCAGAGCAGCTTTTGAAAGGTTAGCCATCAGTGGCTTTCAGAGCGGGCTGGATGGTGCCTAATCCCAACTTCAAGTATAAAGAAATCTAAAAATCTCATCAAAATGTTGTACATAGTCAAGATAAGATTGTTCCAAAAAACATACAGAAGACCTCAATAAATGCAGGAGTGCTTGCATCCGGACTGGGACCATTGCTCTGCATCACTGGGTAAATCTAATCAGAGCTGACAGCAAAGGTTCTGGCTGGGTACTGAAGGTCAGCTCCACTGACCTTGGGACTGGTGAAAGTCACCAGCTCTACTCCACGGTTACAGCACCAATGTAAACCCCATTTCATTATTTTTAGTCTTCATTTGTGCAACTGACTTCATTAATATTTATTCCCAGAACAACAAAAAATAGGTTTTGTTTCACCTTCTTCCTTTCTACAACATCATGAAAAATATTTGGGACAAGTAAAACTGATAATCCACCAACTTCCTAGGTCAGCATTTTCATGGCAACCCTGACTCAGTCCACAGTCCATGTCCGCACTCTGGGCTTGCAGGACCGACACAGCCCATTCCATGGAACAGTTAGCTCCTGCCTCTCTCGAGGGTATTCTTTGTGTGGAAAGTAGACATCGGGTGAGCTCATGACTACATGCCTAGTTTCAACAAAAAATATTGAATATAAAGAGAGAATTTCCCCAGCTCCGAAAAAAAAAATAGAAAAAAAAAAAAAAAAAGAGAGAGAATTTAATAGGCAGACTGCTTCAGAAAGCTCTTCCTCCCCCAAAGACAAAAGCCTTTCTCTTTGCTGGTGTATTAGTTAAGAAATCCAACCAAGTCTAGACACGAACACAGAGAAACACGCACCATGTGATCCAACCAAAATAGAGAAGAACTTGGGGACATTTCAAAGACGCATTCCTTCTGATTCCCTTTTCTTATCCTTGTGGTCATATTTCTCCATACATCTACTCATAACGATAACGTAGAGAGTATGTATTTTAAAACATGTCTTGGACATTATGAATTTTGGGTATTGGGGATGTTTAACGAGAATTTTGTTCTTGTCAACATCTCTACCTCTTCCTTAAAGCCACTGCTGCTGATGTGTCTTCCTCTCCCCACTTCTGAACGTCTACTACGTGTGACACTGCATCTGTTTCCTCCCTGTCCCACACTGCCTTCTTCAAACACACATCCTCTGATGTCTTGCACCTCATACATTTGTATCACATGTTCCACTTTTTAAAACATGTACTTATTTCGCGTGTATGGATGCTTGCCTGGATGCACACCTGTGTATCATACACTTGCCGTGCCCACAGGGGTCAGAGGAGAGCACTGAATCTTCCAGAACTGGACATGTAGATGGCTGTAAGCTGCTACGTGGGTGCTGGGAACAAACTGTGGTCCTCGGCCACAGCAGCCAGCCTTCCACTATCCCCATGTGTCTCACCTTTTAAAGCAGAGATTCACTGAGACAGAGAACTTTTCATCTCACTCCACGTCGTGGCTCTCTAAACCATGTCTCCAACTGCCCATAAGAAGTGTACAGTGCATTTCCTAAGAGACAGCCGTGGCTGCCCGAGTGGACACCAGTGATGATACACCTTCATCTCAAACACAGTAACATTAGACACACCCTCGTGTTCTCAAACACAGTAACATTAGACATACCCTCGTGTTCTCACAGTAACATTAGACATACCCTCATGTTCTCAAACACAGTAACATTAGACATACCCTCGTGTTCTCACAGTAACATTAGACACACCCTCGTGTTCTCAAACACAGTAACATTAGACATACCTTCACGTTCTCAAACACAGTAACATTAGACACACCCTCGTGTTCTCACAGTAACATTAGACATACCCTCGTGCTCAGAATGAACTGAGTCAGATGAAAGAACTCTGAACGAGTGAACGTGCACTGTGGCTGGAACCTCTCCCTAGAATGCTATTACTTTGGCCAATCAATGTCTCTATGCATTTTCTACCTTGACTTTCCACTTCGACTTATAAATACTTACATATGCCAACTGTGTTTTTACTGTTTTCATTATTCCTTATCGTCTGCTTGATTTGAATCTTTTAGAACTAACTCCGCACTCACAGAAGGCAATAGGGAGTCTTCACATATGAAAGCCGAGACGAGCTTTGAGCCTGAGAAACTGAACATTCTTTTTGCTGTGTGGGAATCATGGCTCTTTCTTATTACAGAATATTCCGTTGGCTCGATATCCCATCCTTCCAACATGACTCATCCCTCCTCTCCGGCTCAGACTCACCTTTGAAGAGGTTCCTTTTCACATGGACCTGGAGAACACTACTAACGAAAGTAGATTCTGGTACCGTGTGACGTATTCCCCAACTGCATCACTCTGACTCAACTCTGTACCACAGACAGACTCCATCATCTTAAAGTTTAAGTAAAGGGATAACTAATTAAACCAACGTCACTCAAAAGGCTCAGAAAACAGGAGGATGCTGGGCGTAAGTCAACCTCAGCGGAAGGCAGACATTACAGCACAGCCTCTCCTCTGATGGACACTGCACCAAAAGCCCTGCGTAAATGAATTATTTTTGTGTGTTACAGTATGAAAGCCAAAGGCTCATGAAAGTAGAAAGGGTTGATAGTTTTAGATTCCATTATTCTAAATAAAGGAAGGATTGTTGCTGACACTGCCTTAAATACACTGCATGGTGACATGTGTTTGAAGGAATTACAGCTGTGTGGCACAAGTCAAAATCAAATTTATTCCAATCAACTACAGAATATTTTTAAAACAGAAAAAGCACATTAGGATACAAATATATAAAAATGCCTTTATCAACTTTACTGTTTATGTACGAATTTTTAAACCGTTGCTTATTTGCAAGTAAAAAATATGTGCATTGCTAAAATTGTTGGGTTGTGTATATGCTCACAAAAAAAGTGATTTCACACATAAAAAATTCCAGACCACTTCCTCAAAAAAAAAAAAAAAAACCCAGTAGGAAAGGAGAAGGCCCTCACTAAATCACTACTAAATGTTTAAAGCCATAAAAGGAAAGTAACTGAGATTTAGACACAAATAACCAAAGAAAGAGAAGAAAATAAACAGGAGAATTAAGTCAGACATAGTGCCAGCTGAATTCAGACTTAGAGAGTTTACAGGGCATTAATCTGATATATGCTAAATTAGGTTTTCAAATTCTATAATATTTGATTTCTTTTCTAAAACCTGTTTACCCTTAATCCCAGACGTTTTTCTTTAAATGATAAACTACAATTCTAAGTGGGATTTCTATTCAACCAGGAGTGCTGTTGTTGTTGTTTTAAGTATTTATGAACCATATTTATGATTTTATCCTCCCTAAACATTACTTTTGACTTTAATAAAGTCAAGACTGATGTAAGAACTAAAAGATGGTTTACTGTGGATTAAATAATACTCATTTTGAGGCAAGGCCTCTATTTGTCAACTAAAATAATGTCAGAAAAGTTTTCAGACATCTGGGAATTCCTTCCAACTTCACAACCACAAGCAGTAGCAAAGCACCAAGAATTTCAGAAGATAAACTAGCATGAGATACAGCCCTGATGGGCACACAGCTGACCACAGCCAGTGTTAGACACAGCCCCAAAAGACACACAGCTGACCTCAGCCTGCCTAGAACACAGACCGTAGTACATAGAGCTGACGACAGGTGACTTCCCTGTCTTCACCGTAAGAGCACGTCCTTCAGCTTGAATACAGGTGTAGTCCGTCTGTGTCAGGGTGAGTTGGGAAGCTTCCCCTCATACCCTGACTCATGGGACTTCTGATCCACTTCCCAAGGATCCCAAGTTCAAGGCGCATATGGGGTCAACCACAGAGCTCGGCCACCGTGCTCACACTGAAGCAGTGTTGATACGTCAGTTTTATGAGTTACTGGAGAACAAATAAAAAACTATGGGCCAGTACTCTGGAGGCAGAGGCTTCAAGTCCAGTCTACAGAAGGAGTTCCATGACAGGCAGGGCCACCTAGAGAAACCCTGCCTCGAAAAACCAAAACCCAAAACCAAACAAACAAAAGACTGCTTCAGGATGCCAAGGCAATCAGATTACAGTGAGTAACCCTGGTGTGGTTTAACACAGGAGCACAAGAAACACTCCCCAGGGTAGGGAACAGAAGCTGAAGACAAAAACAGACAAAACAGTAACAAGGAAAGTGACCAATGCAGCAGCAGTGCTTACTGCAATGTGACCTGATCACAACACGAACCTCTTAAGATTACCCTGAAATTCCTGAACATACGTGAACATAGCCAATTGTTGGCAGGTGAAGTGAGGAGAAAAGAATCGACTGTATAGTGAAAAACATAGGTAAGTGTCTCGTCATAAGTCTGGATCCTACAATTTGACCTTTATTTTGGCAATGAAATAGAAATTAGGGCAAAAGGAAGAGCCACTTAGAGAGGGTCCCTGTTACACACACTTGTATACATGCACACACTCTTGTACACACACACACACACACACACACACACACACACACAGGCGTGTGAGGGCTCACACAGGTAACAAACAAGAGAAAGCCATTAGAGTTTAAACGTCTTGTGTTCTCTTTTTCTTGTGGTTTAAGATGTAAAGAGAAGGTGTAGAAGAGATTCTTTACTGCAAACGAAGTCAGAAAAAGACCAAATGGTAACAGCGAGAAACACCAAGGAGGCTGGAGTAGCCCCACTCCTACAACAGGGGGACGGCTCATGCAAGGAAGAGAGACAAGCACTGGACTGGTGATCAGGATGTTTGCTAATTTGTTATAATAGGAGACAGGCTGGGAGACCAAAGCGGGCTGCAATTATTAGAGTTCAGAGAAGAAACTGTGCTGCTATCAAAAGATAGGGAAGATGAAACGTAGTTTGTTAAAGATGGAGACAAAAGACAAGTCTATCTTGAAAAAAGAAGAGGGAGAAGCAAGAAAGCCATGGTGGGACAGGGAGAACAGCCTGGGGACAGGCTGATGGTAGGCTGGCTGCTGGAAGACTCCCCAACCCAGAGTCTGGCCGTCTACCTGAGCCCTGGCTCGTTTGCTCTACAGATGTTTAGTGCACAATGGGCCAGAAACAGGGTAAGTGGAGAGGATATGGGAAGGGAAATGTCAGACAAGGACCCTGCCCTCTCAGACATTGACCAACCATGAAGGAATGAACAAGACACCTTTTGATTATTGCGATTTGGCTGAGAAGACACTAAGGACGGCAGATTAGGTGCACAGGGACAGCAGCTGAGGAGCCAACATGAGCGCTGACGTCTAAGTGACAAGGAGACCACCTCATGAGGATCTGAAGAAAACAGAGCGACACAGCAACAGCCCGACGAAGAAGCTTTGAGGAGGCAGTGGGCGCAGGTTGTTTGGGGAGAGACAGTTGATGTGGCTGTGTGTCAGGTGGAAGACGTGGTGTAAGACCCTGCTGTCGGGGAAGCAGGGAGAGAGAGAACAGGGCAGTCAGTGTTGGCTGCTACAAAGAATCTAGATACTAAGCCGAAAGAGAGTAAAAAACAAGATAAGTCTAAAAGCCGGAAAAGGGATGACAGCCTGTCCATACACTGTAAGGTTTAAGTTCTACAAAGATCAGCCTAGGTGTCCAGTAGGATTTTATCAGGATCAGTACAGAAGCAGGGCAACCGCTTCAGAGAATGGTTCAGTGGCTGAGTTCAGTGACCACTGATGCCCAGTGAGCAAGAGTTAACGGCATCTCTGGTTTGGACACTGACTGTCATGGAGATGAGGAGGTAACCAACGTCACAAGTGTTGAAGGCATCCAACAGGATGCTCTGAGAAAGCAGATGTGGGCTGGGGTGTAGAGGAGAAGAAGTCAAAGAGCCCCCTCAAAGCCACATGTGGTAGAACCATTGGTTGAAAAAAAGGCACACAAAGGAAAAACTGAGAGAGGGGAAATTTCATATGGTAAGTTTGAAATGTTGCCCTAATATCCCAGTGATTTCGGAATAAGCATTTTGATATTCAAGTTTGCCATCTAGGGGAAGAGTCAGAGCTAAAGATGTCAATAGCGGATTCTCTTATAGCAATACCAGACACAGAAGAGGGGCCAAGGTCACAACCACGCACAGGGATGTGTTAGCTCTCAGAGATGTCACACAGCAGAGAACTCCTGAAGGAAACTGAGGAGCAGCCAGAGACACCGATGGGGGTCCCTCAGGGGTCATGAAAGTGGAGAGAAACAAGCTATAACAAGCCACAAGGGGTGAGGAATCAATAAGGCTTAGAACTGCCAAGGGCTTGAGAGAAACAATGACTAAGGAGACCCAGCAGCGGCCCCAAGGAGGTGGAGGAGAGAGGATCTTGCCAAGAGCAAGGGCAAGTGCCAGGGGATCCAATAACAGCAACCCATGGTGGCGAGGCATGAGACGCCATCAAGAGCTTCAAACTGTGCCTCTACAAGATGTGAACTGGAACAGTAAGTAGCTGGGCTGGGTTGGGGAGACATGACTTGTGAGACAGACACATGATCTAGTTCAGGGTCAATCTGCTTCTGCTTTCCAGACACCATGGAAACACAGTGCAAGGGAGAGAAAACAAGAATCTTAGGGGTTGGCTGCGCCATCGATATAATAATCACTGAAATTCTTATTGACCACCCACCCATGTTAGGAATTAGAAAGGAACCAAAGGTATGTGCTCAGAATTTTAGCTCTTGTAGAGAGTAGCATCCTAACCTTGGATTTGTGGAATGCTTCCAAAATGTGCTCACAGAGAACCGAAACACTCAGGTAAGCCTCAGGTCCCACAGAGCTTCCTGCAGGTCACAGCCAGAGATCCATCAATGGAGGATGTAGGTAAGAGCACATGTGCACACACACATACACATACACACACACACATACAAACACACACACACACACACACACAGAGACAGAGACAGAGATGGAGAGACAGAGAGACACAGAGACAGAGAAGGAGGGAGGCAGGGAGGGAAGGAGGGGAGAGGAAACAGATAAAAAGGACACGCCATTAGTCTGGCCTCTAGAAACTGAAAAAGAAAACAGGAGAACAGAAGTGAGCCAGCACAGCCTGAGAAGGACCCTGACAGACAGATGGGAGGGTTTCTCTGCATACACAAGTGTAGAGAGTGTGGCACAAAGCAAAGGGGTTGGACTGACACCATTACGCTTTCTTCTGACAGTGACACGTGTCACGACACATTTACATTACACTGAGGACCGAGTTTGTGAAAACAGTAGGCTGAATAATAGAGACCTCATAGTTCCCGTTTCCATTCACTTTACAAAGGTCCACTGAGATAAAAGCCTAGACTAAAGTAAACATTAGAATACTTTTTGTTTGTTTCATTCATTTATTTTTCTTTTAAGTCAGGGTCTCACTATGTAACCTTGTCTAGTCTGGAACTCACTATGTAGACCAGGCTGGCCTTAAACTCACAAAGATCTGCCTACCACTGCCTCCCAAGAGCTGGGATTTAAGGTGAACACACCATGCCCTGCTTTTATAAGACCTAGGAACAGCTAGAGTTACACAGCTCTGTTCAGTGAAATAACAATTAGAAGCTACAGAACCTCTTTGAAAGACAAAGACACGTACGCACACCCAGCAGCATGTACACACCCAGCATGTACACACGCACACATACTGACGCGCACAGGGACATTCTTTGGACCTACTTAAGAGTAAGTGGCTGACATGATACTTCAGTGGTGGAATAGCATTTAGTATCCAACACCTGGAAAGCCAGGCACACTTCTCTAGGATAAAGCTGATGTTAAGCCCTTTCAATGGATTAAGATCAAATATGTAAACGTCCATAGGTAATGTAAGCTATATATTTAAATATCCAATATATCATATGTAATTTATATATACACATATAATAAATTAGATACAGGGGTTGGGGGTTTAGCTCAGTGGTAGAGCGCTTGCCTAGGAAGTGCAAGGCCCTGGGTTCAGTCCCCAGCTCCGGAAAAAAAGAAAGAAAGAAAGAAAGAAAGAAAGAAAGAAAGAAAGAAAGAAAGAAAGAAAGAAAGAAAGAAAGAAAGAAAGAAAGAAATTAGATACAGGTGTTTGTATGTGCAAACTTATCAACATTTTGAAAACATGAGCCCTCACTTGTCCCTCCAACTTCATTCAGTCCAACACCGCAGACTTATTCTTCATTCCACTCCTTTCGTATTTGTAGCTCCATTCTCCAACAGGGAGAAACCAGACGGCCACACCCTGCATTTGCTCCCACCTGCCCTCGGGCCCGTCACCCAGGTCAGTCTTGCTGCTGAGGTAAGAGGCCTTGTTTCTCTGGCCCATGGTTTCAGACAGTCACAGTCACTGTAATGGTGGGCTGTATGACGAAGGCTTTATTCATGAAGCTTGGACCAGGAAGCACAAAGCTGGCTGGGAGGAAGGCATAACTTTCCAAAGCTTGTCATGGTGGCCCATGGGGGTAGGATTCATATTTTACAGGTTCCGTAACCTTCCAAAACAGAACCACTAGCTGGAAACTATGCATGAGAGGGGTGGAGGGTATCCCAGATTCAGACACAACATTTGATCTTTAGCCCCCCAAAGCCACATGGCAACTCATAATGCAAAATACACTCACATAACTTCAAAAGTCTCCAATGTTTTAACAGTCCCAACATTGTTAAAAAGTTTTAAGTCCCTTCTGAGACTCAAGGCTAACTCTCAGCTACATAAGCCTGTAAAACAAACAAACAAAATTTATGTGGTGCCAATATACAGTGGCATAGATAGAGGAAATATCCCATCCCAGAAGGGAGAGGCAAGGAGATAACATGGAAAGGAGACAAGAGCCAGGCCAAACCCAGCAGGGAAAGCATTAACCAGCACTCATGGGAAGCCCCACCCCTGTGGACCTGATGTCCGTAGCATATGCTGCCCTTCTCCCCTTGGTGCCTGCAGATGTCCCATTCCACATTCCTGGGACCTCCAACATCCTGGGACCTCCAGGGCAACTTAGACACCCCCCTTCACACTTCACACGGTAGCTCAGGAGCTCCAGGAAAGGGACCTGACCCTGCCACACACGGCCTGTCCTTCCTGGTTGTCTTTGGAACTTCTGTTCCATCCTGTAGGGTACCACAACTTTTATGTTCTGCGGAAGTCCAGCAGCACGTTCACAACAGCAAGCTCTAACTAGCTTGAGATACAACCGGCAACATGTTCACATATACCACAGCAACAAAGCTACTTCTTGAGCAGCTGTCCTTGGCCTGCAGCTGCAGCTGCCTCTGCCCCAGGGGAAAATACTTTCCTAGGTGGCAACCTTTCCCCCACCTCTCCACCTCAAAGGCACTCTAATTTCCAAACAGTCTTTCACGTGAGCTTGCAGCCTATACCCTGAAGTCACTGATGGGAAATGTCTTACCTTTAAGCCACTTTTTCCTATTGCCCAAATGTGGAGTTCAGTATTTCTCTTAATAAAGAATCTCTTCTTTAAGAAGAGTCATTGCCACATTGCCTGTTCAAGCTGTGTTTCCTATAATTTCCACTCTACTTGGTTCTCTGCGTTTTCACTATAAATCTGTTTGAAAGCACCTGAAACAGTTGGGCTACAACCTGAGTGCCATGTTATTTTGAAATTATCCCATCCAATGCATTGGCTTTCCCCAGTAGTGGACTCATTCCTGTCTGGGGCCTCGTGAGCAGGCCTTCACAGCCTGCATCACTGTTGGCATAGTGGTCTTCTGAAATCTCACCAAACGTCTGTGATTCTCGGCTTACACTATTATAAGTCTACTCTGGCTTGTAGCACCAAATTTTTCCATAATCTGTCTGTAAGATAGTTGCAAAGCCTACAGTCCTAATCTCTCGGTTCATCACAGCAATGACCCTATCTTCGTACCAATTTGCTATATTAATTATTTTTAGGCCTGTCTATACTGGCTCATGGCTTCATGTCCATCATGCAGGGAAAATGCGGCTACCTGGACAACTCCATCCTAAGTATCAGGGTTTGCTTCTTCCTCATGTGAAGGAAACAGTGACATAGACCCAAACTGGGGTGCTTAGAACCTTCAAATGCCTCCCCTAGACGCAATGCCCTAAAAGTCTGCAAGCAACGCCAACATCTGTTTAGAAACCCAATGCTCGAAACCTGGGCCTGCAAGGACGTTCTACGGTGGACTCATAACTAAGGACTATGTGTCCGATATTTCCATGCCTATTCATTGCCTATGGGTCTTGTGAATCTAAGCTTCGGCATCTCCTAGATAGGAAGAAGCTCGGCCATTTAGTGCAGTACGTATTTGTTATGGGTCTGCTATGTGCCCATGGTTTTCCCTGTGAGTAATCAACTTAAGACTCCTTTTCCTCATTTTCTACAGGAATAGGAATTTACTTACTTTTAAGGCTTGTCTATGTATCGAAAATAAACAATCACCTTCACTCATCTATTTCTTCTTTATTGCATGATGTTGAGGTCTAGAGTCGTCTGGTACACAGAGGGTGCCCTGACCGAGGTATCACTTTCCAGAGTGACGGGAAGTGTGGCCGCTCTGACTCGGTTCAGGTTATTGGCAGTTTGCATGGTTCACTGACGACAGCCCTGGGCTTGTCCTTTGGGTGGTGTCCTTCTCATCTAACCTGTGAAAATGTCTGGTACTACACAGCGCCCCACAGAAATGGGGAAAGCAAGGAAGTGTACGGCCAGCACAACAGCAGTCACTAAGGAGCACATGCCCAGAGCTGCCTCTAGCCTCGGCAGTACGCACGCTTGCGTGACTACTGTTTCTGTGAAGACATTTTCCTTCTAACGTCTCCGGATTTTCAGACCCCCATTTCCTCTTTCTAGATCCATCGTCTGGATCTGCATTCACCTTACTTACATTATGCTTCATGATCTGAAAGACTTTTCTCCTTTCCCTCCTCCCTCCCTGGTCTTTCTTTGAGACAGAGTTTTACAATGTAGCCCAGGATAGCTTCAAATTCCTGCCTCTGCCTCCTAGGGCTGGGATTAGAAACACAGCACATGTCCACACCTAGAGCTTTCCATTCTCTAGACCGCAGAGTCCTAACCTTTCTGTGTCCTCTGATGTCACTTCCACCTCTCTCAATGAACTAGCAACCAAATAATGACATTTCCTGAGGGTACTGGCTTTTTGAGGGCTACCATAACTAAGAGTCAGAGCAAGGATGGGAATGAGATCTGAGAGAGTTACAGACAGGAAACCAATGTGGAAAGCACTGTTTCATCCTCGGTGGGGAAATTATTCAAATGCACACATCTCAGGCCAGAAGCGACTTAAAGACAATGGACTGAGGATGGTTTGAAAAAAGTTTTTATCTGTCTGCATCTTTATCTGTATATCATATGCCTTTTGTTGTGATTTTAAGTCTAGGCAATAGCTCAAATATCTTGTATATTCAAGCTATGGAAGGATTAGTGAATGATCAGCTCATTATCTTTACTGATTTGCTCTTATTCTACGCAATCCAGAAGGACCATGGCTCCCTGCCAACGTCACTTCTGAAACAATGCAGAACTGTGTTCATATATTCTACGTTCTCCAAGAAGATACCTAAATTTGCAGATTTCAGAACAAATACATTTGGGGAAGAGAAGTATGACTTTTCCTAAAGCTCTCCGTGATGTGTACTGCACACTGCGAGGTGCTTCTACAGGAAAGGGGCTCCTGGGAAAACAGACAATCACATCATGGTGCACAGGGGACTGTGGTGTCCCTAAACTGTTCAGAAGATCGGAAAGACCGCTTAGAGTATGGGGCAGTTAGCATCAATAATGCCTCATCTTTAATCTTTGAAAACTAAAAGAAGCTGGAGCGCCACTCCCTATCAATAAAAAAGTAACTAAATCACCTATATATAATTACAGAATAAATTCGGAATAACAATTTCAGAATGTACTGGGATTTCAAGCATCTAAGCTAAAGAGCTCTATGGCAACTTTGGATTTTCTTTTGCTTTAAAAAAAATTGTCAGGCTAGAAAGATGGCTCAGTGGCTAAGAGCACTGACTGCTCTTCCAGAGGTCCTGAGTTCAATTCCCAGCAACCACATGGTGGCTCACAACCATCTGTAATGGGATCCGATGCCCTCTTCTGGTGTGTCTGAAGACAGCGACAGTGTACCCATATAAAATAAATAAATAATTCTTTTAAAAAAAATTTGTCTTACAGACTACTAGTAATACTAATACATGGACTAATTTCCCATTGCTACCGTAGGACTTATATCTGCTTACTGTGTCTATGAAAACTGAAGTTCTATATTCTGATCCAGGGGAACGGGCAATGGGCACTTGGAACCCGTTATCCCCTGTCCGCCATAGATAGCACACAATAGGTGTCCTGTTGAGTGCCCTGAAGACCAAGTGAACTTCCAGAGAACCTGACCTACGGACGGCACACATCTGACTGATGCCCAGTTCCTAGGACTGCCCTTCGTGTGTATGCTATGTTACCTGGTCTCTTGGATGATGTTCCCTTCCCACCTCCCATTTTCCCTGCCAATAAGATCAGGAAAACCTGGGGCATGCAGGCACAAAGCTATCAGTGAACCAGAGGATTAGGATGACGTTTTAGTTCTGAACCTCTTTCCATTATAGCTTCACTACTCAGAAACAAAATATATGGATGTAAAGTTGATACTCAAAGAACTTCCCATATTTAAAGTATAAAACGTGATGGGTTTGGGCATATTTCATCACCTGTGATACCCACCACCATCATCAAGGTGGCAGACACCCAACTTCCCCTTTCCCTTTCCTACGGCCACCATGATCCTGAGATTCAACTCCTAAGAAATCAATCCTATTTGACGCATGAAGAGAGCTTACCAGACAGCTTACCAGCAAAGACTTACCACCCGATCCCTGTCCCCTGTCATGAATAAGGATACACTGCTTAAAGCTGCAGCAGTCACATGGGGTCAACAAGAAGCCAACAGCCAACTACAGCAGAGTAGAAAGATGAAAACAGCCAGGGACTCAACATGACATCAAGAGCATCAACTATCTACTTCCTGTCAACTTAGGGGAGAAGAAAGGCTCCCACCCAAAAGTAGATGGGTGCACACTAGTATATGGAATATCTTAAGTCCTCGGGGTTTTCTTAATTTCCAGAAGCATTATACACAGTGCTTTGGTCTACTAAGATCATCACCACTTTGTGCCTTACAGACAGACACCCATAAGGTAATATTGATTTCTATTGGACTCTTTATCTCGGAACATAAAGCCCCCTAGAAAGCTCAGGATGTCATGGCAACACTGAGTGTTACTCCATACGTGTGTTAATTCCTAGAACCTTCAAAGATCCCGTGTGTGTGTGTGTGTGTGTGTGTGTGTGTGTGTGTGTGTGTGTGTGAAAAAGTCAGTGGATGCTTTATTGCTTCTGGGGTATGGGGCTAAGGAGTTTTTGGTGAGGTGGATTCGGTTCCTGTTCACACCACCGCAGGTTTCCGGCTTTGCAGGACAGCACTGGCCCTGCAGATGGCTACCCTACGCAGATCAGGGAAGAACTCGTCCGTTCGGATCACGTACCTGATGCTGCTGAGGGTAGCCTGGGCATTCTTGTTGATGGTGGTCCTCACACAAGAAGTGGCAGGTTTCATGGCCACCAAGCCCCCTTTGCTATCAGCCATGGGGTCCACCCCCATGGTCTTGCAGTGAATTAGCAAGAAGCAGAAGGAGCTGGGGGCCTCCAGATTATCGGGCTCAGTGCTGTGTGTCTTTATTTATCTTGATCCAGAACCTGGTGCAATTCTGAATGACTGGCCATCCATTGCAGACGCATGGACATGGTGACAGCCAGAGACGGAAAGAGAGCCACCTTCATAAACTCTTCAAGAGTCTGATTATTATTAGCAAAAAAACAAAAGCTCTGAACTAAAGGATTGGAAACAAATGAGTTTTCAGATAGACCCTTTGAATTTTTGCAATTCAAATTTTAAACCAATAGATAAAACATGTATTTTAAATGGTGATTCAACCATTTCCAATGCACAGGCTGGTTTTGTGTGTCAACTTGACACAAGCTGGAGTTATCACAGAAAAGGAGCCTCAGTTGAGGAAATGCCTCCATGAGACCCAGCTGTAAGGCATTTTCTCAACTAGTGGTCAAGGGGGGAGGACGCAGCCCATTGTGGGTGGTGCCATCCCTGGGCTGGTAGTCTTGGGTTCTATAAGAGAGCAAGCTGAGCAAGCCAGGGGAAGCAAGCCAGTAAGAAACATCCCTCCATGACCTCTGCATCAGCTCCTGCTTCCTGACCTGCTTGAGTTCCAGTCCTGACTTCCTTTGGTGATGAACAGCAATGTGGAAGTGTGAGCGGAATAAACCCTTTCCTCCCCAACTGGCTTCTGGGTCATGATGTGTGTGCAGGAATAGAAACCCTGACTAAGACAATAGAACACACAGAGAAAGGAAATCTTAACGGTCATGTATACGCAAGATTCTGTAATGTTTGGGTACTCTCAAGATACTGTAGCCATTGTGGTGTGCACATCTGTAACTCCAGCAAAGTCAACCTGATCGACAGCACATCGTGGACCGCCAGAGCCATACATACATCAAGACTCATTCCAAAAAATGAACAAGTAAGAAAGCGAGCAAAACAATAAACATTGGTTCTCAGGCTGTGGGTTGCCACGGGTAGCATATCAGATATTTGCATTGAGATTCATAACAGTAGCAGCATTACAGTTATGAAGTAGCAAGGAAATAACTATGGCTGGGGTTCACCACAGCACGAGGAACTGTACTAAAGGGCTGCAGCGTGGGGAAGGTTAAGAACTCCTACAAGGCCCACACACGGTCATGTGGAATCTTGCCACGCTCTCCAGTGACAGGCAGCACTGCTACCCTCGTTCACAGAGAGAATCTGGACCAGGAGACGTTGAGTAACTTGTCCACAGCTGTGCTGTTTATCAAGGATGAAAACCAGACTCTCATCCAAGACCTTTGCCCTTTAAACTCTTGATCCGTTTGTAAAGAATGAGTCAAGACTTCAGTGGTTTCAAATATTCCTTTGAATCCCAACATAAAAAATTTTAAAGGTATTATGCTGTTCCTAGCTTTTCTATCTATAAGATGAAGGTTGTGTTTCCTTTGTGCAAATGTGTCCAACCTCTCTGGTGGTGAAAAGGCTGAATCCTCCAATAGCAGATGCTTTCCTGGACCATCCTCTGTGCGTCTACTTGGTACCTGGTACCCAGACTAGCCCAGAGACCAAAGCAACAAAATGCAAAACCAGTAGAGACATGATTCTAGGACAGCGGTGTCTCCCTCAGAAAGCCACTTCTGCTGGAAAGTGCCATACTGCTTTTATAACAGAACTTGTGGATGGATAAGGGAGAAGAAACAGTTCATTTTTAAAGAAATTCTCTAAACCCAATCTAAAACAATTAGCATAAATGCACTTGAGCGCCAGGGCAGAGCACACAGGGACTCAGCACTATTTTCTAGTTTGCTTATCTTTCATGACTGTTATTAACAAGAAAAACAAATGGAGAATAATTTTGATTGATTTACATTGTTAGCTATATTTAGATTGTGTGTGTGTGTGTGTGTGTGTACAAAAAAGGGGAGAGGGAGAGATACATCATTGTCTTGGTGGACTATAACTTGTAAGTGCAGATAAAAGGGAGAAGGAAAGAAGCGGTTTAAACATAAACAGTACCCTTTCCCTAACTCCTGAACTAGTTCACACAATGAGATGAATAATTCAGCTGCCCGGAACTTCGTGTGTGCAGAGCACGGCGGCAGACCAGGGGCATTTTCACTTCGAATTTGTGTCGCCTTTAGTCAGCCCACTTCATCTGCATTTCTGACACCTGCTTCATCAGCTGGGAGGATGCTGCTCTTCCATAATCACCTCTCATCTCCATTCTGTCCAGCTAACAAAAGGATCACATTATAGAACGCAATTACCTGGCCTAGAAGGGACAGGGAGCAGGGAGCCTCTGGAAGGCATTTTGCGTTATCTTATCAAGCATATTATTTATAAATGATCGTACTTTTAAGTCTATATAAATAAATATATGAGACATTAATGTTTACAACAATATGTCTACTTCTTCTGTGATGAGTACTGCTTCAGAGCAAACAGAAGAGAAGAAGTAACTGCAGAGATGAATCAGATTTACAAATTCACGGCTATCACTTACGTTTATTATTACTGAATTATTTGTATTAACACGAGAGTTTTTCAGCTTAGCCTGTGCAATATGGTTGGAGTGAAGCTACCAAGCAAATCAGCGCACAGCAGTGGACCCCGCTCGGCCACGGTCCACAGTCCACACGCACAGGACCCACCCTGCGCCACAGCTGTATGTGGAGCAGCTGAGGCTGACGCTTTCCCACACAGCTGTCTGAGGGGAGTGGCTCCGAGGAGACGCAGAATTAACACTGAGCACGTTTGAGCCTGCCTACCATCGAGCGAGCGTCTTCCTTCAGAATCCCACTGTACTACACCAATTTCACCTGTTGTCTGACTCCCTTCTATGATGCAAACTCCATCTGGCTGCTCACCGCTCTGCTCCCCATGCCAACCTTAGTGACAGGCACGGAGAACACTTAGTACTACCTCTTAGACAATGCTCAACTGCCAACCATGCTAGATTAGAAGGGAAACTGAAGTAGTATTTGTCTGTCTGTCTGTCCATCCATCCCTCTCTGTCTCTCTGTCTCTGTCTCTCTCTCTCTTCTGTGTGTGTGTGTGTGTGTGTGTGTGTTTGTGTGTGTATTGTATACACGGTTTCTCTGTATAGCCTGCTTCTGCCTCCTAAGTGCTAGAATTAAAGATATTCATCGCCAGCCTTGTCTTGCTTGTGGGTGTATTTTTATTTTATATGTGCACACAAGACCCTACCTGTCAAGGATTGCCATAAGACAATATCTTTTATATAAGTTGATTCCCTCAGACACCAACCAACCATACCTTTAAAATACATTTCATTCCAAATATTTTAAATGAGTCACTTAAACACATATATAATTTACCTCTTCATCACCTTTAAAACTGGGCTTCACATCATTTAATCTACAGATGCTTTATAATAAAATTATATACTAACCCCCTCTAGGTCCTGTCATATAATATTGTGACCTGCCGGGTATTGATGACATCCGTAAAGTGTGTGTTCCTGAACCATAGGACAGAGGACTGCAGGTTCAGATCTCACACTGTGTCCTTTCCTGCTTCCTCTTCTCAGATCTCACTTTCTGCTTCCTCACAGGAGGTTCCTGCTCCCACTAAGCTGTAATTTACTCTCTCGCTGAAGTAGAGGTTGTTAAAGAAATCTTACAAATCAAATAAAATCCTTTCGTCAGAAATCTGAAAGAATTAAAGTGCAAATATCTTTCCTGTCTAAGAAGATGCTTCGAAGGCTCTCTGAAGCCTCTATGCCACAGATATATAAAACATCCTTAAATAAACTTCATTAAGAATTACTGGTTCTGGGGCTGGGGATTTAGCTCAGTGGTAGAGCGCTTACCTAGGAAGCACAAGGCCCTGGGTTCGGTCCCCAGCTCCGAAAAAAAAAGAACCAAAAAAAAAAAAAAAAAAAAAAAAGAATTACTGGTTCTTTCTGTAATTGAATCAATAGTATAATGCTTTGGGCTTGTTTCTCGAGTATATTAAAAATACCGACCACAAACCACTTGCAGTATGAATATCCATGACACAATGTTGAGCTCATTTTAACTGGGTGTGAAATGGTATAAATGGTGAATTCGTGAGCCGCACAGAGACACGGAGCATGGTGTAAATACAGAGGAAAATTCAAAGTGTGCAAGTCCCCCCACACACACCCTAAACATTCCTTTTTAACACCATCTCTAATAAGTTGGTGTTTGTGTCTGTGGAGTCAGGGAGGGGGCTTCTCTGCTGGGCACATTACACGCTGTATCACCAGGTGTAAGCAGGCAACAGCCCGGCCTGGCTAGCAGGAGACTGAGGAAGAATGATTAACTCAGAACAGGAAAGACGCCAAAGCCCAGTTAGAAAGCACCACAGTGCAGGAGTCACTCAGTATGAAAGCAGAGGCCTGAAACTCCCCACACCCTGAGGGCAGCACGTCAGTGTGCAGTTGAGGTGAGGTTAATGCACGGTGCTGTCCACTTATGGAGAGCAACTGGAGTCAGCTACAAAGATTAACCATAAGGCATTTCAGAAAACTGAGAGAATATAATGCTTTCAAAATATTTTTATCTGTGCTAAAATTTTGTTTAAACAACTAAAAAACAGGTTTAAAAGATTTCCTCTGCTCTGCAGAAAACGGGGCAGTTGTTGCTTCCTCTTCCGATGACACCTGAGGAATTCAGTGGGGATGTAAACTACTCTGGCCCTGAGCTGAGGGAACTCGGGTCATGGTGGTGGAGGGCAGATGTTAAAGATCACACAGATAACTGTTTAAAATTTCAACTTGCTTTCTGAGGGAGCAGAATAACGTTCCAGAAGAACCTGGTCTAGACAAGAATTTAAAACCACCTCTCAGGAAAATGATACGTATACGGAAGGAAGCCCATGAGGAGACGGAAGACCAGCTAAGGGGAAAGGTGGGAGCACACGCAGAGGCCTCACGGAGAGGCCTCTTCACTTCTCTCCCCTCCCTGCCCTGGCTCTTCCCGGGCCTTCGATTCTGGCTGGGTTTGTTGGTGGAAAGCGGGAGGTGAGTGGAGACAAAGACAGGGACTGCTGGTGTGTCCTGGGAAGCTGCATCTTGCCCTGTCCTTCCTCTGCTTCCTGACAGCCTGGGCCTGCAGACCACAGGCCTGAAACCATCAGGGCAAGGTCTATATTGAGTTCTCTGAAGTCTCGAGCAACAGTGACTCCCTAACTTCAGTTTCTTCCATCAGCCATCTTGTCACAACGCTAAGAAAAGCAGCTGTCATGGAACTGGTCAACCCTGTTCGCTGCTCCCCAAAGCACTATTTCCCCAGAACTTCTGTAGCTTGCTCTCTCACCATCTGCTAGTGTCTACTCAAGCGTTCTTCCATGAAACTCACAACTATCAGGTTATGAACAACTGCAGCCTTCTTTCTTCATTTCTCCTCGTAGTCCTATACCATCCAACAACTTTCCAAGCAGTGACATGGCAATCCTGTAAGGTCAGACGCCCGCTGACCCCACAGCCACGTACTTCACATAAGCACACTCTATGCTGATATTTATACCACAACAGAAACCGCTGACTGCACTTCCCAGTGAGGCATGGTTTGTTTCTCCAAGTGACATGTATATTTTGAACTATAAAACTAAAAATGCTGGTTGTTTACTCCCTCTCTAGAATGTTCTACTCCCTCACTCCATACAGCTCCATCCTCTGTTAAATGAACAAGCTGGTGAAACTGTCCTCTTTCAGATCAGAGGTCATAGGTAAAAAGGTGGCCTAGGGTAAATGTGGAGAGGGGACAAGGAACAGGCCACACACCACTTTGCAAGCTATAATATATGACACTGGCATTTATCTCAAAAGAAATCCATTGAAGGACTTTAGACAGAATATGATACTGTGAATCTTTCATTATTATACTGAGAATGGGACTAGAGAGAAAGAGGAGCCTGGAGGTGGCCCAGTTGGTAGAGTGATTGCCTGGCAGGCACAAACCCCCGTGAGAGTCCCCAGCACTGTGGAAACTAGGCATGGCAGCACATGCCCACATCTAAGCACTCTGGAGGAGAGACAGGAGGGTCAGAAGCTCAAGGAGATTGACCTTTGGTCATATATGAAGTTCCAACGCAATCCAGGCTACATAAGACTCTTACATGGATGCATGCATACATACATACATACATACATACATACATACACACACACACACACACACACACACACACACACACACACACACACACACACACGTCTACTCCCATCCTTGGATTAACACAAGTTTTGGGGTCATCTATGTGATAAGGTGTACACCACTAACACAAAACGATATAAAAAAAGAAGACATCTGCTCATCCTATTACAATTGGATCTAAAGTTGTCAACACTACCTCTTAAAATGTAAACATTTCTTTCCTAAGTCTCTTCCCTCTGAAGAAATGAGACATAAAATGTGCTGATATAAGGACTTTAATCAAATCCTAATGATATAGGCACCAAAACATAATTCAGTTCGTGCTTTCAGCTTACAAAAACATATGTTGGAACTCAGTCCACAAAGGTTAAGAGTGGCCCAACTTTCTGATACCCGTTGGCTACAGATGTGGCTGAGAGCGAGGTGGTGTGGAGAGAGATGAAGCGAGAGAAGCACTGGTGATTTAACCTCCGGTCTTCCCTTAAGGACAAGCATTTGTCACCTTGACAGCAAGGTGAAAGGTTTGCTTCGAGTGTGCTTATAACAGAGCTCTCTTCCCTGCTCCCAGGGGCCCTGTGATTTCTGAGCAGACATTATCTGAATGGATGATGATGAGGAGAAGGAGGAGCCACAGAAAGGGCTGGGGGAGGAGAAGAGGTGAGACCCGCATAACTCAGAGCCTCCTCCGGAAATGCTTCTCTAGGGACCATGACACAGATTCACCATGTGCTATTCCTCCTCCTAAGCTTCCACTTGAGGCCAGAATAATCAACTCCATAAATTATCACAAATACTCAAATGGTGGCCAGTTAACGGCACAGTTCCCATCCCCAGCAATTACTAGACTGTCAGGAAGCAAGAGTCCAGGGAATGAATTCACACACACTCACGCACACAGGCATGCACGCACGCATGCACACACACATACCCCCCGGGCATGCACGCACACTCTACAAATCTCTCATTTTTAGGGCTAATAATTCTGATGTAAATGTCTGCTTCAGGCTTAAATCTAACACTTAAAATGAGCCTGACTTCCATTCTCAGTGACAATACATAACTCAAATTCGCATTAACGTGAGGACGCTCGCAACTCACAAAAGATAACAGGATCTCTGTCCTTAAGCACTAAAGCATTCATACTCTTTTCACAAGTGTGCAAAGGACAATCTAAGTGACAATCATTCATTTCTGAGCATTTGGTCATCATTTAATTTCAGCAAACACAGGGATTCATTCACATATTCCAGTGAAGGATGAAATTTTGTCGATGATAGTATTTTAACCTTTACTTTAAAAATTATCTTCCCTGAAATTGGATAAAGTTACAATTATCCATTTTGTTTCAATATTTACTTGTTTATCTACCACTGAAAACATCAACGTTTAACATGATGAATTCAAACAAAACGAGATAGGGAAAATCACAGACTGTAGAAAGGGTCAGTAGGTAGAGTGTTCACCCTGAACACATGAGGCCCAAGTTTTGATCCCCAGCACACAAAAGGGCAACGTGGCAGCTTGTGTTTGTAATCCCAGGGCTAGGGAGGCAGAGGGGACAGGACACTGGCTTCCATCATCAGCCTTCCCAGATACATGGATGAGCTTCCGGGCCAGACTGAAGAAATGAGAGACAGCACAGAGTTGGTGGCTGGGCCAGGGAGAAAGTCAAAGGGAGGGGAACTCACCGTCTGTCTAAATAATTTTACATTTTTTTTTGAGATCCGACAGTGCTTGCTAATAGATACCAGCCATAGTGACCCTGCACAGCACGACCCAGCACGAACCAAATAATCATGCCATCACTGTTCCCAGGTTCATGAACCTGGCACTTACTGGACCGTCCGTCTAACATCAAACGTTTCAGGTGCTTTCAGAGGAACTGCACAACTCTAAATCTGTAGGAGGGAACGCAAGGCGGTGAGGCTTGAAGACCGGAGTCTGCGCTTCTGGGGGGGATGGGAGGGGGTCCATGCTGAAGAGCAAACCCAGGAGTTTGCTTTAACACAGTCCCCAAGAGAGGAGCATGCATGCGAACTGAAGAGCAGGAGTGAACAAGACTCTCATCCAGGGTGCTGCAGTGTGCTCTCGCCACACGTAAAGTCTCTAGTAACCGGAAACCTGTCTTAAACAGGCAGAGAGTTGAGGAAAGTGCCACACCCAGATATCCAGGGACTGCAGAGCTTTGCTGGGGGATGGGTAAGAGGGCTGGGGTGAGACCATTTCTAAAGCAACAGCAGACACCGACACAAGTGTTCGCCCGAGGCTCCAATACTGCTGAAAAGGCATCTCAGGGGCATCCCTGTATTTCACTAGACTCGAGCCCAGAACTGAGCTGGGCCTGTGCATCCACCCCAGTGTTTAGAGGGATGAGGCAGGAGGATCAACGTTAGAGGCCAAACTAGGCTACATAGTGAGATGATGATGTTTCCTCTTTCTTTTCCTCCTCCTCCTCCTCTTCTTTCTCCTCCTCTTCCTCCTCCTCCTCCCCCTCCTCCTCCTCCTCCTCCTCCTCCTCCTCCTCCTCCTCCTCTTCCTCCTCCACCACCACCACCAACATCACCAGTTGTGTAGACAGGAGTACAGTGCTTACCTAGCACATCGGTGGACCTAGGTTTAACCCCCGTTATAAATTCTATTTTTACAAACAAAAGGGAAGCTCAGTAGGAAGAGTCCTACTCTGTCGGGGCCTAGAGCAGAACTTCCTAAGCTGCCTTTCTAGTTATTGATAGAAGGAAAATCAAGTTTATGTACTAACAAAATGGATATGCCGTTTAACATAAAATCTGAATATTTGATGCTAAATTTTCAATAATTTTCTGAGTTGGTTATATTTAGACAACCATCTTGAATACTAAGAATGCCACTTTGCATAAATATGTAGTGGAGGATGGCAGAATATGCTTATAAACATTTTGGAAATTCTTTTTTTCCCCTTTCTTTTCTTTCTTTCTTTTTTTTCCCCTTTTTGGTTTTTCGAGCCAGGGTTTCTCTGTGCAGCCTTGGCTGTCCTGCAATTCACCAGGCTGGCCTTGAAGTCAGAGATCCTCCTGCCTCTGCCTGGCAAGTGCTGGGATCATGTGTATAATTACTGCCTGGATAGTCCAATCCCAAATCAAAAATTACTTAATGATTTATTAGATGAACTGTCACCAACACAAACAAGTTCAAGATGAAACATTTGAATATAACAATTCAAAGACATACTAATTTGATTCTTGATATTGAGAAATGGTGGGAAGGAAACAGTAAAATTTGATTTTCTGTAATTAAACTACTGTTCCTGTAAGAACAGAAAACTTTAGATAAGGTGCAGAGAGTGCTGTGTTCAGAGTCATGGTAGATGAAGCCATGTGTGGATGCCCGAGTTGATGCTAACAAAAGCCACATCAACTTACTACAGTGGTTGCTTTCTCATGTCTATGTCACTCATTACTGTGTGTCTCTGCAGTGTGTGTGTGAGAGGCTGTCCGTATACCCATGTATACACTTGAGGTCAGAAGACAACTTTCCTTTTACAGTGAGTCCCAGGGGTTAAACTCAGGTTGCTGGCTTAACAAGTGAGCTCTTACCCACTGGGCCATCACAACAGCCCCATTATGCTGATATTTGAAGTAGTCCTTGGTTGTTGTATGTTTAGAAACCTTTTACTGTTACCAATTTTCTCTAACCCCGACATTTGGGTACCTTATCCCATGTGTTGTTGCAACCCACAGCCTGAAGCCATAGCATAGCACACAGTAGGCAAGCGGATCTACATCAGTATCTGAGTCACTGACAGGAACATTTTGCCTTTTCTTCTGTTCTTGGGTTCTTAGCAAGACAACTTAAAAGCCCTGGTCAGTGTTAAACAGTGGTGCTGTGGACTCAGAATACCCGTGGCTCAATCTTTCACTGCCTAAAGCACCAACAGACAAACTGATGCCGGTGCACACACTACTGCCCGTGCACACACTGATGACAGACCATTTCTTCCAATATGTCACTCCGAGCATGATGTACTCCTTGTCATTCCTTCAAAGCTGCATCTACATACCATTTGAGCTAAACTGGCTGGCCAGTGAGTTCCCCAAGATCCTCCTATTTCTACTACTTCCAGTGTTGGGGCTTTAGGGATACCCCATCATAACTCACTTGTTCTCTTAATGTGGGTGCTTACCCAGCAAGCACATTATCCATTCAACCATCTTCCCAAGACCTTATAATAAACATACAATAAAAATACAAGCAGTGGACACACGTGTACTCATACACATAAACAAATACATTCATAAATCAAACTTAAAAATAACAAATACAAGGAATCATATTAATAATACACAATTGTAAAATAGTTTATAGCTTATCTAATGAGCATCTCTCTCCAGTTTCCTCCTCTAGAATTTTCTATAGTGATGAAATATGTTGAGCTGTACTGGCCAGGGCAGTAGCCAACAGCCACATGTGGTTGGTAGGATGTTTAGCATTTTTAGCTTTAATTAATTTTCATTATTTTGTGTGTACAGGGTGTGAGCATGTATGCGTGCACGCGTGCGTTCATGCAAAGGCCAGAGGTGAAGTTGGGAACTGTCTCTTAGGAGCCGTCCTTGTTTCCTTAAGACAGGATCTCTCAGTGGCCTGGCTCTCCCTGATTTGCTGGGGTAGCTCTCGGTAAGCCCCAGTGTCTCGGCTCTGCCCTCTTCAGTGCTGGCTGCAAGTGCACACTACTACATTTAAAACACGGGCTCTGGGGATCCAACTCCAGTCCTCATGCTTTCACAGCGACAATTTACCAAGTCAGCTACCTCCTGAGCAGTTAATGTTCATTATTCAATTTTAAATGGTTATGGTTTGTGGCTACTATGTTGGTTAGTACAGTTACAGATGATGAAATTCAGCAACCCCAAAGTCTCTTTGCCTCTTGGATTGAGAGGCAAATCCATTATAGCAGAGACATGCAAGATCGCTGGGGGACATTAGAGGAGTTTCAGTGTCAGTGAGACATTAGGTACAGGGAGTCGATCAAGGGGAAAACAATCTGCAGTGGAAGCAGAGGACCCAGGCGCAAATGGCTGCTAAGGTCACCTATCTGAGCTCCATCTAGAAAGAGGATCCCAGCAGAGTGACAGGCAGTCTGCGTCCAAGGGCGGCATACCCTTACTGCAGAGCCAGACGGACCCATCCCAAAAGCACAACAGGGCCACACTTGGGAATTACCACTCCATCTTGCTTTCTCTAAAGCCAGATACACTTTTATTCAAATTTCTTCCCATGTGATATTAAGCATGAGGATGGGATGTGTGCTCCCCAGTGTTTACAAATCGGCGGTTGTTTGTCTCTCTTAATTAACATATTAGTAAGGGATTTACATGTCACTACCTGGTAGGACTCAGTCCACTCCTGACAGATGAAGCTTCCACATGGAAAATCTGAGGGCTGTGCTACCTGTGTCCCTAACAGTAAAGCCCTCAGGATTTTAACACAGACTTGAAAAAACAGGGCCGCAACTGGAATTATGCTACACCGGGGATGACATTATCCCATCACCAAGGCTAAGAACGAACTCTGAGATTTGGGGGGTGCCAAATGTAACTCTAGTAGAGAAGGAAAACCTCTCTTAAGATGTGTGCCCCTCGGCTTGCTTCCCATACAGACAAGGAAGGACAAGAAAGGGTGGTGACATCTAGGACAACCAAAGACAGTGTCCCCTGAGATTGTCATTACAGAAGAGAGGTACAGAGGGAGGGAGGAGAGAGAGAGACAGACAGACAGAGACAGAGAGGGTAGCTTGGTGGAGATTCCTATCAGGGCTAAAGGTCATCTTCCCAGGTTACTCTTCGGGATCCTTGACCTGGCTTCTTAGATACCCAGGGAATTGATGAAGAAGAGGAGGAGCTATTCCTGAGAGAGCAGCGTCCCTGTCAAGCTGGGCAATGTCTACTGCTAGGTATCTGTTAGTTTACTTGCTTGCGTACACATGTGGAAGCTTTGGGTCTTTTCTTATAGCTAAAAATCCCATTTTCAACGTCTACAATTGACTTCAAGTTGATTACAATTCTATGGGTATCAAATGTCTCAGGACTCACTTATCCCTGAGGTAGCATACCTGGGAGCTAAAGCTGAAGGCTCCTGTCTCTACTCACCACCACCCCTCCCCCCATCTAAAGAGCCGGAAAGTAAAGGGAAAGGGGAAAGTAGCAACTACAGCTTTTTCTCAATAAGCAAGAAATGTTATCTCCGATCGATGACTTTGTCCCTCCATTCGTACAGCAGCCACTGGGCAGGGATCTGCATGGCTTTGGTTAAGCAGTTCCCAGAAGTACAGATGTCACAAAGAGATGCAGGACAGTATCATAAGAAAATAAACTTGTGGGCCACAAAACCCCACAGAATCAAGTAACCTGGGCTCACAGAACTGTCAGGGAGCCTGCATGGGTCTGACCTGGGCCCTCTGCACATCTTATGGTTGTGTCACTTCGTGTTCTTGGGGGACTCCTAACAGTGGGATCAGGGGCCATCTCTGACTCCTGCTTGCTTTCCCTCCCATTGGGCAGCCTCGGTTCAGCCTTAGTGTGGGGGTAGGTGCCTATTCCTACTGCACCTTGATATGCTGTCTTTGGTTGATGTCCCTAGGAGGCCTGCCCTTCTGGAGGGAAACCAAGGAGGAGTGGAGAGGTGTGTAGGGGGAAGGGACTGGGAGGAGAGAAGGGGAGGGAAACTGCTGTTGGGATGTTAACATCTGAGAAAAAAAAAAAAATAAAACTAAAAAAAAGGAAGCAAAGGAAAATGGAATGAATGCATTAAAAGCTGATGTTCATAGCTATACATTCTTTCTTTTAGTATAGAGAGAGTCTATCTCTTGGGGGCAAGGAATGTAGCCCAGATGTCAGAGTCCTTGCCTAGGCCCAAAACTCCCTCATAAAACTAGGCATGGATGCACACACCTGAATTCCAGCACATAGGATATGTATGTAAGAGGATTAGAAGTTTAAGGCTATCCTGAGCTACATGAAACTCTATCTTAAGAAAAAATAAATAAATCTTGTCTATAATTATGTGTTAATAAAATACATTGTTATATTAATATAAATGTTAATATACATCCATTTTCCAGAGCTCCTCCTGTTAGTCACAAAACCTTACGACTTTCTAGATCACACTTAATTTTCCCCTGTGGCCAGATGACAAGCCACAGCAGTGCCTGCATCGCAGGTCCACCCAGCTCAGCCACAGGGGCCGTACAGGAGGCTTTAAAGAAGGGGTGCACTCACTTTTCCCGGTGCTGACAGACCAGTCAAATTACCTAGTTCCTTGCTATCACCTTGGGGCTTTTCCTTTCATTCTCTTTCTTCTGCCTTTATTTGTCTACTTTTAAGTACTTCTAAGACCATTTAAATCTGTATTTGACCTAGTTTTTACAACGTCATTAAATTGTTTCTTTTTTTCTCTGAGACAAGGTCTGGTGTAGCCCAGCTTGGCCTTGAACCCCTCATTCTCTTGCTTCCCTCTCTGGTGTGGTAGGATTACTACTACACTACCAAGTATGCATTTAAATTGGGTCTCTAATTTTCAAGCTTACATTTTTACCTTTTCAAGTCCCAGAAACCACATGCTGGGTCACAACCATCTCTTCTAGGAACTGATGCCCACTTTTGGCAGGAGTACATGCAAACACTCATATGCACAGATAAACAAGCAAACCAAGGATCTTTTAAAACCATAATTTTAACCTTTACAATCATAAGCATAGCAACAGATCCCAGCTGCAACACGTCTAAGCATGGATTCCAAATGGACCACAAACCTAAGTGAAAACGTTAAAACCAACACTGAGAGACGACATAGGAGGAAAAGCTGTGTGGCTTTAGGTAAAATGTGAATTTGAGCAAAAAAAAAGCTAAGATATGAAAGACAAAAAACAGTAAGTTGGGCCTAATAAAATGAATTTCGCCTTGTAAGTCACTGCTAATAATAATAAAAGAGAAGATACTATGTGTGTGTATGTGTGTATATGTGTGTGTGTCTATGTATGTGTATGTGTGTGTATATGTGTCTGTGTGTATGTGTGTGTATATGTGTCTGTGTGTGTGTCTGTGTGTGTATGTCTGTGTATATGTGTCTGTGTCTGTGTGTGTGTCTGTGTGTGTATATGTGTCTGTGTGTCTGTGTGTGTATATGTGTATGTGTGTGTGTGTGTGTATGTGTGTACATGCATTAGGAGGAATGACTTGTAAACGTCTGATAAGTGATTTGTATCCGAAATAAAGACCCACACCCAAGTATAAAGAAACGAGCATTTCAGTTTCTTTTTTAAATAGGCAAGAAATATGAACAGTCAAAGAAGACATACAGATGGCAAATAAACGCTCATAAAAATGATCCATCATCATTAGCCAGTGAGGAAAGGAAATGAAATCTACGATGACATGTTACAACAGGACAGCAGGATGACTAAATTAAAAACCCGCTAGAGCCAAGGGCTAGCAAGGATGTGGAACAACTGGGCTCTACACTGTCCTCTGGGAACCTGGTCCAGAGCAAAAGTTTGAAGGCTGCTATTAATTAGTTCAAAACACATTCCTCATATCCCAGCAATTTCATTCCTAAGTCCTCCCTGAGAGATATGGGGTAATGTCTCTAAATCCACAATCACAAAAAGCAAGTTATCAGCTTTCTAGCACCATAGCAAAGTACCTTATGGAGAAACTTGGAGAGAGGGAGAAAGGTTCCCTTTGGCCCAGCATTAGAGGCTCTGTCTGTGATATGGCAGAGCACGGTTTTAGATCTCTGCTGAGATGCTGAATGGCACGGGCCAGGAGACCAGAGCAAACTGAACACCTCCTTGGCAGGTGTGGCTGCCCAGCGCCCCCTGAATCCCCACAGTTCTCCACGTAAGATTCACAGCACCTCCCAACAGCAGCACCCTAGAGACCTTCACGCCCTTAACACACACGGGCAATCACTCTCTGAAGTACCTACCACACCAGCGAAAGCCCATCAGCAGTCACTTCCTAAGACTGCAGTGTGACTTAGCAATGGCAAGGTTTGCTGATGAATGTGATAACATGACAAGAACCACAAAGGGGAAAGCACAAAGGGAAGGTAGCCAGGCTCATCTGGAAGATGGACTTGAAGAGGGCCACTCACAGGTCCCTCTGGAAAAAGCAAAGGGACACATTAAGTAGTGCTTAGGAGCTCAGCTGGGAGAAGGACCGAGAACAAAGCGGCACAAACGTCTGATCAAACAGAAATCACCCTACCCTAGACTGCGCCACAGCGTACATGGGCACGCTTGTCAGAACTGAACACCCAACATGGGCAAAGACTAACATCCAGAAGATCTCTGTATATGTGACGAGAAAACTTGAACTTTCTGCCAACGATAACAAAGCCAACGGGCAATGGGAGGTGGTTACAATGGAGAACTAGATTAACCTTGGTAGATGTATGCTCTGGAGAAAGAGAACTAAGAGGATGAGAAGTGTGTTCCCACTAAGAACCAGGAGGTGCTGGGCTGAAAGTCCAGTTCCAATAGCAGTTCTAGTCGCTTGGATTCAAATTAACAAAACTTAATCTCGATTTTAACCAACTTCAAGGGTCACTTTCTAAGGAGGACCTTTATAAACATCCAAAGTAGTGCATAGTATTTATTATTGCCCAAAAAGATTTTGGAGCAAATACTTTTTTATTTTGGGAATGATGACATTTTAAAAATTAATAAAAATAAAAATGAAAGCACATGCTATCTGTTAAAGGGTAATAAAATAACTGTAGTCAATTGGCTAGTTCTACACTAGTAGATTTCTTTAAATAGTAATGAAATCATTGCTTTAAAAAATCCATCATTATTAAAATAAAAAAAAATTGCCTCAACCTCCACCGAAATTAGATTTGTAAGTTGCTGGTCATCCCCATAATTAAATCTACGTCACAAATCTGCAAGAAAAATGGCCACTGTGACTAATGCATTACTGCTCCCCAGTCCCACCAGGCCGAGGGAGCGCTGTGGTAAGATGGACTAGGGAGTCATTCCACACAATTTTATTAAAGAACAAGATCACTTTTATTTTCATTGGTTAATTCAAGTAAGAGTTTGTTTTAAAACGAATTCAAATCCAGCTGTGAGCGAGCCCTCCTTCCCAAGCGACACGGCATGTCTTTGGTTCTAGCACGTCTGGTTCTTAGAAACACTTGGCTAGTGTTGGAAAAGCACTGTACAGAGAAGAGTCTGAGACACAGGGACGCACTTCACTGCTGGAACCCCTGATTCTGGACTTTTCTTTGTCCCAAAGAGTTCTAGCCTGTTTCTTGATGAAGTGATTGAGAAACCCAAGAGCAGTGTTCATACTCAGTGGACACAAGGAGAGACTCAGAGAAAAGCAGACTCACACACAGGCAATTCTCTCTGTAACGGTGTTAATTCTGTCTTTGGGAGAAGGAGGGCAGGCAGGAGACAGCCTGTGTAGGCTGCAGAGTTTACCTAGGAAGTTACAGCAGCTTCTGTCCAAGTGATTTAATATCTGCTACCTCTAGTCATAACAAGATAGTTTTTTTATTTATAGTGTTGCTATGGAGTTTGGGCTTGAGATAAATTCAAATTTTAAAAGTAGGTCTGATTTAACAAAGAGAATGCTGACACGGCAAGACCCACAATGGAGGCTGGACGCCGGGAACCTGCACGGGGGAGGCCCTGCCTTTCTGCTGCTTCACGCTTTTACTGTGACTTTCCCCCTACATACTTATGTATGTTCTTTGTTTTTGCTTCGGTATCTGGAAATAAGCTGTGCACTTATGAGGACACTCAAGTTTTCTGTCTGTGTGAAGGAAGCTCTTGGGAAGCTGCAGCCTTCTTTCCCGGGACATCTGCAGAGCTCTGGCGCTCGGAAGTCAAATTATCTTGGGCCATCTGTAGCGCCCTTAAGAACCCTTTATTGTTCCTCCTTGTGTGTGAGCTACTTTCTTTGGGACAATGAATGAGGTAGGTCCTTTGGAATGTACAGAAACCTAGCCCTCCCCCACCTCCAACACCAAAAGATGACATCAGATAGCCTCTGAGGCCCACACCAGAGACGAGGCCTGTTTGCTTTAACTCATCCACCTAATGTGTTTCTTTATGATTGTCTGTGTTCTTGTCTTAAAAAAGCTTTCAGAAACTACTTCCATATGGAACTATGGGATCTGTGGGGCCCTAAGTCTGTCTTCCTGGTTCTCAATCACTCATAGTTGACTTTAGAATCAACTTGTGTTTTCTTTGGGTGAGCTCTGTGTTTTGTGTCACGTTAAATGAACCAATGGTAATGCTTTGTCATGGTTTGTGTAAGCTAGGGTCCACCCTGTGTGTTGAGGGAGGCTCACTCCCTGTCTGTAACTCAGAAAGTAGTGTAGGCAGGCTGGCTAGCCAGCAAGCCCCAGCGAGCCTCCAGTATCTGTATCCTAGGGCTGGAATTACCGGCACAGAACACAGCATCTGGCTCTCCTGAGCCTCAGCTTGTGTGGCTGGCACTGTGTTGACTAAGGTAATCAGCACAATGTGTCAAACTAGGTGACTGCCAGCAATCCAGCCTTCCGGACAGTCATTAGTCCCAACAGGTGATTTGCCCCATGCTGTAAAGGGGAACATCTGGGAGGCAAGTCCTGATCATGTGACATCCAAGCTACAAAGATGCCTCTGAAATGGTACTGTACAGAGTAGCACCAGCCACCTGCAAACGAAGACGCTTGTTTGTTTAGAGTTAAAGTTTAAATGAAAATCAAGTAAGTCGTGAACTTTGAGGGGTAAACCAAGATTCCAAGTAAACTAAATACATGCTAGACTTAGGGGAAGGAAGGAAGGAAGGAAGGAAGGAAGGAAGGAAGGAAGGAAGGAAGGAAGGAAGGAAGGAGAAAAGAAATCAAATGTCTGGCTTCCTGCACTCAGGAGACTCAGGCAAGAGCATCATGAGCTTGTAAGAACTTGTACAGAGAGGAGGTTGAGCAGGAGAAGAGGGGAGGGAGGGAAGGAGAGGGAGAGACCGAGTGTTGGAGGAGAAGGAAAGAGAAAGGTGAAGGGAGGAAAACTAGCCCCCTTCGTTAACATGAGGTTCTTCACTATTTCTGCTGTTGGCCTCCTCTGGGCTCTACAGGCACTACGTACACATGCAGTGCACTCATGCACATGCAGGCAAACGCTCATACACATAAAACCACATAAATCGTTTTAAAAATCTAACTCTAAAAGCAAACACACCTCCTTCTGATGAGAATGTAACATGGGAGATACTGCTCTTAAAATGTGCGGGTTTTGCACGGGATGCGGGGGCATCTGCATTGTGGAGGATATAGGAGCACAGGCATTTAGACATCATCTTAGTTCCACACGGAGTCACCAAATTCTAGTCACACCTCATCAAGAAGGAAATCTCCAGTCCCTTCCTACATTCCACAACAGCAATAAACTAAACTGAACCCAGCAGAGGAGGGAGGGGCATTAACTTCCTAACTTAGAGAAACCCTCTCTGGCACAAGGAATTTATGTACATTGAATTCATCTATCATTAGTTATTACCAATAGGCCTCTACTAAAAAAAGTTTTATGTAACAATTATTTTTTAAAATCACAGTGCTTGAATTAGACCTGGGACATTATTAAAGTAGCTGTAAACGTGTACCGTATTTATTTGTTATACCCAGATGCCTGAAACAAATCAACAAGAATACCCTTAGGTCTTTCTCTAAAATTTCTTCTAATAAAAACCTTTCAAAGGTTTCAGGTAATCGGAATTAACCCGAAATACTAATGTATATCAGATTCTAATATATATAGAATGTTTGTATAGATTGTTACAATACATGTGCACTGATAGAGTACATAAGAGAATATATACAGATTCTAACATATGGATTCTCTGGCTATAAGTGATCGTTTCTTTTGTGTTAAAACATATGCACATGCTCACATACACACACAAGGAGGGGTAGTCACATAACATATGCACGCGCACAAACACACACACACACACACACACACACACACACACACACACACAAAGACAAGAATGACAACTCACAACCAGGAAATAGCCATTGATTCAGTTGATCTTAGAGCTTATAGAACTTGGCAGAAATAATTTCTTCATTTGGTGGATTTCATTAGTCACACATAAAAACGTCTAATATCAGAGATTGGACCGACACCTAGATGTAAACTTTAGCTCATTTTCTTTAAGTTGTCCTTAACTACTGTCAGCATGGTTCTATAGGAGATGATACACTTTGTCCACATTATATAGAGGGAAGGTATCTGGTTCAGTTAATATTCGGTCAAGAGAGAATTCAAACCCATCCTGCTTCCAATCGGGTGGTACTAACTATAAGCACAAAATTCCTTCATAAAGAAAATCCTTAAGATGATTTATAATTCAGAAGTTCCCCTCTGTAGAGGGAGTTTTCATAATACCAACTCAAAGACCAATGTCACACATCATTCTACTAAAATGAGTTCTTTCTTCAGACCCATGCATACTTCTGTGTATTCCTCATAGGCAGAAAGTATAATCTGTCACCTTCAGTGACAGAAATTGTGGCAAACTGCTACATTCGCTGTTGAGGTGTGATTGTGTGGTTAATTTCTAGAAGATATTAGTGGAAGGATGGTGTTGGAATTTCAGGAGTACCACCATGGGGGCGAAGGGGAGGGGGCAGCCCACAAGCCAACCTCGGGGAAGGAAACCACATGCTATGGATGGGAGAGCAGAAAGATGAGTCCTATCCCCCAGGAGACCAAGTCATCATGTCATATGGATGAGACCTGAACGCATTTTTAACAACCAAAATTTGTTGTAATTATGTTAAAGAAGGAAGGAAAAAATAGAATTATCTGTTCTTACACTGGGGTAAAACATGCACAGACTCAGATCCCTACTAGGAATCTTCAACTTTGGCAAAGAAAAAGGAGAGAAAAGGAAGGAAGGGAATGTAAAATAGAAAGACACTTGTGTTACCTTATATCCTTCTATACAGTGGCACCCGTCCTGAAGGCCAGCGTGGAGAGATGCGCTCGCCAGACCTCTACACTGAGTACAGCTGCCCGTGCCACACAATGTATCCAGAAGCACGACCTTGTATCTACAGTAACTCTTCTCTTTAGCGTCTTAACTTTGACATGGCTTTTTTTTAATGTGTCCCATCTACAGCCATGTGGCCAGACTTCCATAAACAATTTTGATCCATGAGATGCACTAAGGTTTAACGAGGAAAAGGAAAAAGTGAAGAAAGGAAGGAGAGAAACCAAGTAAGAAGACACCACTGAGAAGGGAGGGAGCTGCAGAGGCTCTTGGTAGAAACTCTCCCTCTGGACCTGAGCATGCCTCTGAGCTCGGAATAAAGCAGCGAGTGGCTCCACTGGACAACATAAGGCTCAAACTTATGGAGTGACCGCTCTCTCCAGTGAACGGACAGTGGGTTTTGCGTCAGCCACAATCACCTTATTGCATTTCCTCGGGCATCATGGGAATTTCATAAGTAAGCAACTTAGGAAGCCAGGTTCATAGTGGAGGTATAGGATTTCAAACCACTCCAATACTGGCTTCCAGTAAATTCATATTTTCACACATATTTTCTGTTAAACAATTGTAACAATATGGAGAATAATACCCGAAGAAATAAAATAGTGACTTGGTAAGATATTATTAATTCTAAACTAAGCAGTATTAAAATTCAATATGTGAATGCTCTCTCTCCCCCTCCCCCACCTCTGTGTGTGTGTGTGTGTGTGTGTGTGTGTGTGTGTGTGTGTGTGTGAGAGAGAGAGAGAGAGAGAGAGAGAGAGAGAGAGAGAGAGAGAGAAACAGGGCTCATTATGTAGCTGAAGATAGCCTTAAACTTGTAACAATCCTACCGCCTCAGCCTTCCAAGTGCTAGGCTTACAGACTTAGCTACCCTACCTGGCCAAAAGGTTATTTTTAAATAGACTTTATTACTTTGCTTCTAAGCCCAATAAAATACGGCACCAAAAACAGACAAACAACAGCAAAACCCAAAAACATCTGTATGAATGAGACACACTTCAGCACTGTATGGGACAGAATCAACAGCAATGTGAAAGGCAGCAGGCTTCCAAAGCCATGTGGCATTTTGTGGAACTGACGTTAGGTTAACAATGTGTTTGAAGGCTTGAACACTCATTTACTGCATACAATATGTGACACAGAATAAGCACACATAGTGGGCATTTTAGCAGACCCAGAAGCCAGTTTATATCCCACTGGTTTTTATTCCTAGTCATTTGCAAGTCAAGGCACTAAAGGTCTATAAGTAAGTTCCGCACCTAAAACAGATATTCTAATTCATTTTCATGAATTTAGCAAATTTTACGGTAAAGCGGTATTATTAAATAATAACAAGCTATTTCTCCACTCTTTCATAACAAGTCTATGTTGTCATAACTTATTTTAGAAGTGATAATCTAATGTTGAAACAACAGCCTTGTAATTACAGTGGCTCGGCTTATAAAGGTGGAACTGCTTGTGACTCATTTTATGTAACTTTATATTTCAATCGCTTTTAAAAACTAGATTTCCTTGCAACTTACACATGACTTAAATCCTCATTCAGTGTTGTTGTTGTTGTTGTGGCTATTGCTCCATAAATATTTCTCAGATAGCTCCAGATGACAGGGGAGGTAGAAAATAATGATGGGCCATAAATTAGCATTCCCTTCCTGACCAGCTGGGTCATGTCTCCTTTTCAAAATCCTCGATCCCATGACACAAAATAATAATCATCCAAAGGAGCTCATTAAGTGATCAATATATTGACATATTCACATAACCCCTATAAGGAGACCCACAGCATTTTCGTTGATTCCCTGAATTGATTAACAGACAATTAAACCTGAGCCTCCAAAATACACTGTATGGGAAGATTCACTTATTTTGGCTTACTAATTTTCCTTGGGGTATGTGTCAGGGTACATGCAAAGATCCCAAAACTTTTATATTTAAATAAGAGTAAAAAAAAAAAAAAGTTCGGCTCTTCCTAAATCATTTGTGTAAAGTGATATCTTAAGAAAAATTAAGGGAGGGGTGAGTGGGAGGGGGAGAAGCCTCATAGAAGCAGGGGGAGGGAGGAGGGGAGAGGGGGGACTGGGAAAGGGGGTAACATTTAAAATGTAAATACATAAAATATCCAATAAAAAATGGAAAAAAAAAGAAAAATTAAAACCATGAGTACTCACCAAAAAACTTCCAAATGCTGAATTAAATATTGCAGCTGCCTGTGGGGAAAATAAACAGGAGAAAAGCTCAGTGAAAGTATGCAGAGCAGGGCAAGCAGAGGCTCCCACTCCCCCTCTCCTGCTGCTGGACCGCAGTCACTGCTTTCGAAGCTCGGTAGTGCCCTGTAGTTTACTAAGATAGATGGCTGCAGCTTAGAAATTCATCAATAATCGCTTTCAGAAGCAGGCAGCAAAAGGCTGGACAGGAGATGCTTCAAAACTGTATGACGGTCCAAAGGAACCATCTCCAATAGTAAATCAAAGCCTGCTATTGATTTCACTATGAAAACAGGAGGTTGGTTTATACATAAGTGCATATTAATAAGACGGTAAGACAAACTCTAATTACTTTCTACCAAAGAACTGTCACCACTAGGTGACAGCTATTGTCCCACACTTTAGTACCAAGGACAGGGCCGTTGAGACCAGGAGAACGTGTCATGCTAATCATTCTGCGTTAGAAACAAGCGAGAAAACATGCATTTGGTATCCCAAGTAAAAGAAGAAACCACTGGCTCGGCTTACCAGAGCATCCTTGAGTCCCTGGAGAAGCCACACAGCCGTCAACTAACTCAGCCCTGTGTTCTACAAAGCTACATACATAGTCCTGATGGCTTTTCATATTACTCAAAAGTGGGGAACCCGTACAACATCTGATGAAAGAAAATGAGAGAGGGAGGGAGGAAGGAAGGAGGGAGGGAGGAAGAGAGGGAGGGAGGGAGGGAGGAAAGGAGGGAGGAGAGAAAGAAAGCTAAAACTAGACAAAAGACAAAAAAAGGTTGAGAAAAACCTGCCCAAATGCCCGGCCAGTCCAGAGCAGTGTTGCTAATCGTTATGGACACTCGGCCGCCATGGAGAAAGAGGGCGTTGGTTTGGGAAGTTTGACTGAAGTCCAGAGCTCCACTAAGCTGTAGCTGAGAGCACCTTCGGCTCCAGATGAGGACGAGGACGCAATGAGAGTGAATGTGTAATGAGGCCGCTGGCTCCAGAGAGCTTGGCTCTCTTCTGCCACTTCATAATTAATTCAAAGCTTTGATAATTTCATTAGATTTCTCCTTTGCTGGTCCTATCAATAAAAGATGGCACTGGACCCCAGCTCCTCTGTGGCAGGAACACAGACAACAAGCACAGACCGGGGAAACCTTTGCTCCCTAACAGGGACAGTGGCATATGGTGTCCTGTGTTGTACTGGGAGAGATGGGGTAGAAGAAAGATTCAACTACATAAAATATCACAGACGGCAAACATCGACCATAGCAATATATTTTAGCATCGTCCTAGAGTCTCACTATGGACAATTCCAGGAAAATTCCAGACAGAGAAAAATAAAGGGACACTTGTGAGCTGTGCTCAGCTCAGCAGGGACCGCCAGCCTCCTTCCTGTGCTTCCAACAGTCCCGATGCAGACACCATGTTCTGTGCTCAAGACAGACTCAGCCTTTTCAAAGAAAGAAACCAGCACCTCCAGAGCACCTCCTCCCAAGTCATTTTCAGACCCGTTTACTGGATGGCGAGTCTGCCTCGCACTTACAGAAACATGGAGTCACTAGAAATCAAACGTCGTATGGAAGGAAACCCAAGGAGCAGTCTCTCCGGTCTGCCCTTGTGGCCCAACCATTAGTACTGCTTCATGTGGCTCAGCCGAGACGATCGAGGTACCAAAATGGGATGTCTTAGTTACCTCCTGGCTGCTTTCAGATTCTGAACATGGATCTGAAATGATTGGTTTAGAGTTCTGAGTGCTTCAGGGAGCAGGGTAAGCCAGACACTGAAGCCACTGGGCCCACTGTACAGCAGTACTACAGGAGGGAATTATGATTTTGGGAGTTTCGGAGACTGCCGTCTATGCAGCTTACCATTTATGACGTAAGTGTTCTGATGTGGGGTGGGGTATCCAGTCCCTTCACAGTCTACAAAGCGTTCCCTAAACAGAGCTCCCCCTGTTCCTTCCCTACCCCATTACACTACTCCCAATTTCTCCAAATTACTCATATCACAATATTTCTTACACTTTCGCTCTCTGACCAAAAACGATTAATTCTCCCATCAAGGGGATGGGTAGGACTTAGGCAACTCAGTTATCCTAACAAATCAGTTCAGGAACCACCCTGCCGAGTTTTCAGTGAGCCAGCACCCCATACACATTGGCATATATGCGCTACACTCATAGGTGACCTGAACAAACCCATGCCAGCCGCTACGACACTGAGCTTCTGTCATTCATGACACCTGTCACACTCTATTCACCTCTGCTCACTGCAGGCAAAGGTCTCCTAAGGAAGGAGTGTGCGGAAGTTCACCCTCAGCGTGAACTGAATGTGTTCACAGAATTACAGAAACAAATCAGATGTCTTGAAATTCCAAAACCCACCTCTTCCAAGCTTGTCCTACTATGACTGACAGAGTCCAAGGACTGACAGACCCAGAAGACTGGATCTGATACCATAACCAGGAAAAGACCAGTTTGTCTTTTATTTATTTATTTATTTATTTATTTATTTATTTATTTACTACCACACTGTTGTTCTCTATTCTGACAGACCGGGGTGGCAGTGGATAGTAAGTCACTTCTTGCTCTCTTTCCTCTCCTTGTGCCAAACCGTAATGATTGGTTTCCGAATAAAGTTAGGACTTTAGCTCCTGCTTTGTGCATTGCAGATGGCTCTTGCTGGCTGCCTTTGAAGCTAGAAAGCTCAAGAGGAACAGTAGCAGGCAAGCATTTAGCTTGTAATGCACCCCCCCCCAATCCACTACTGGGCTTACATGCTTTTTAAAAATCTTTAAAGAAAAAACAAGATCTATGAACTGAGACCCAGACATGAGCTGCCACAGGCACCCTGCTCTGAACCTGAGACGGTACAGCACCTCACTGGTTACTGTTGCAGCTGGAAGGGAGTCTGCTCTGAACCTGAGACCGGGTTTCCAGCACCTCACTGGTTACTGTTGCAGGCAGAAACTTTGCTCTTCTGAGGTTCCCTTACTTAAGCTTGGTCTCCAGCTGATGAGGCCATTCCTGGCAGGGAGTTAGATCACTGGGGATATAATACTACAACTGGGACCTCAAACCTTTCCTGTTCTCCTTTTTCTGTTTCAGGTAAAGAAGCCTCCTGTGTTCCAGTGTGTGTGTGTGTGTGTGTGTGTGTGTGTGTGTGTGTGTGTGTGTGTGTGTGTGTAGCATCTTGTGCTCTGTGTGTGTGTGTGTGTGTACTGCTTTCAGTGTATCTAATAAGGTGATACTTTATCACATAGTAATATTTTATCACATATTATATAACATGCCTTTATTAAATTACTTGGTAAAGTTCAACTTTCTTCATAACCTATCTGTAATCATTTAAAATAAATCTCCTAAAAACCTGGAAACAATTGGGATGGAGAGCTTTGAAGCCACAGACACAATCCTTCCCATTACTGAATGGAATGCTGTCAAGTTCTACTTTATGGAAAGCCTGAAGCTCACAAATCCCAGGAGTGCAGAGCTCTGCCCAGCTTTCACGCTCTGGACTTACATAAACATGTCTAATCCCTTTAACATATGAACAGTGCTGGGCACCAAGTCTTCTCATGATACTATATCAAAGTCTGTCTTGGTGGTAGTCCCTTCTGCCCTTCCCTTATATGTCCACTAAAGAAAACAATGAAAATCCACCACTTACATAAAACAAGAATGATTTATCGCAAGTAATTTGTAAAGCTCCTGGCTTTCAATGCTGAATACCTTGACTCTGGATTACGGCACAAGGAAATGTTTCTAAGATGTTAAAAGGATGCTTGTGGCTGTGCTAAATTCCTAAAATGCTCTAAGGTAAAGAAACTATGTGTACACACAGGTCAGAGACCAAACTCAATCTCAGCACCTGCGAAAAGATGCCAAACCTGGGCCAAGGCATCCTTCCTCTGCAGTTTGGATGAAGACTGGAAACCACAGAGAAGAATGACGGATGAAAAGTCCCAGAAGCACTACTTGGCTTTCCTCTTCCTTCTGCAGAGAAGGCTCATTTGTCCTCCCCCCTCTCAAGTTGGGGGCAGGGCAAGTTGACCGAGGGACCATGCTCCATGCTTGGCTGCAAAGGACTGTAAGAGCTTTTAGAAACATAACCCTGTGTACTTTACCTGAGTGGCCAGAGCAGAGAAAGAATAATGCAGAGACATGGACTTGCTTTCTGTCTGGAAGATGGGAATGAAGATGGGGAACTGCTTGGACCAGACCACCACCCAGCAAGGGCAGGGGAACGGAAAGGATGGGAGGTTGAACCAGGTATACTTTAGTTCTTGGTGCTGTGAGGTTATCTCAAAGCCACGTGAGCTGAACTGATGCCTCAGAACTTTCACGTTTGTTCTGGACTCACTTTGAGCTACCACACTCCAGGAGGCACTGTGGCAAAAGCAGTCTGGACAGACGGATTAAAGACTGGGTTAAAGTGTAACCCGAAGTGCAAAGAACCATGGGTTGTTTAATGACAATGAGTAAATCCAGACAGCTAACTAAGCATGAGGCCATGAGAGGTGATGGAACAGCTATCGAGGGAGGAAGTACCTCAGGTTTACAATTCTTACATTCAATGAAGGGCTGAAGCAGATCACTAAACAATTAGCAAAACCAAAATGAAATAGATCCTGGACACACCAGAGCCGGGCCACACCAGCATGGGTAAGCCTAGGAGCTGACTGATGCTGCAGCCATGTCCATGGTAGTGAAGCTGGGCTCTGGCTGCCAAGGGTGGGTGGGATCTGAGGGACAAAGCAGAGTGGAATAACAAAATCCTGCACCTATGAGAGTGACCAGTAACACAAGGCCTGCCCAGCCTCTGACGCCCTATGACCTCATGCTACCAGGAGATGAACAAGCGGGATTTGAGACACTCTGGGATTAGATGTGGTAATTCCAGAGCAGAACAGATACATGTCCGTAGTCCTTGGACAAAGCTGCTCCTCACTGTGATAAAAAGACATCAGGAATGACGGCTATAGTTTGTAACAGAGGAAGGGGGTATGTGTGGCTGGCACCTAGGCCTGCTGAGCTCAGCAAACTTTTGTAGCTATTGCATCCTGAGGCAAGAAAGAGCAGTGTGTGCCCAGCATCGGCCCACCTGTACACACTTCCCACTGTGAGCACTGCCTGATCTAACAGTCTCTCAGAGGCCAGCGTTTGTTCCTCAATGGAGGAAGGAAGGAAGGAAGGAAGGAAGGAAGGAAGGAAGGAAGGAAGGAAGGAAGGAGAGAAGGAAGGAGGGATGGAAGGAAGGAAGGAGAGAAGGAAGGAAGGAAGGAAGGAAGAAAGGAAGGAAGGATGGAGAGAAGGAAGGAGGGATGGAAGGAGGGATGGAAGGAAGGAAGGAAGGAAAAAAATCAGGTTTTTTTTTTTCTTCAAAATGAGTAAAAAGAAGAAGATGAAGACCACAGAAAGGTTAAGCACACCACAAAAGGTCTGAGGGAATTGCAAAATGCTCTGGATGGTATTTTCTCAGTGATGCCAAACATTACCACAGATATGGGTACCTGTCACTCACTACCTAGGACTTCTGGATCCCAAAGCCCTTCCCTCTCCAAAAATGCCTCTGGAAGCTTGACTGCACTTGTTCCAACACCTCCGCCTGGCAGGTGCTGGGCTTCAGGGAAGATCGAGACACCTCTCCTGGGGTGGGAAACACAGCCTGAGATGTGGGAAGCTGAGGCTGGCATTTCCTGACCCCTGGGCACCCAGTCACTGCTGGGGACCACAGAACAGTCATGAATGAAGTATCGGGGGTCCATAGGCCCGAACGAGGCCAGGACCATTGGGGCCCTAGGACTGAGGATGGGAGCTCAGCTTGATGAACACAGAAGTCTGGGAGCACACATGGGCCTTCTACAGGACACTTAAACTATGGATCTGTATGCAAAGGCCTTCGTCACCGTCCCCACAGTGATTCTCCATAGAAAAGACAGTCCTGGCTCCAAACTGGTTACTGGTTGTGTGTTGTGGAAAATGGATGTATATCAACTTCTCTGAGTGGACCTGAGATTAAAAATCTTTTGTGGGGAGGAATGTCCAGCAAGGGGAGTGTTTATTGGCTAAACACTCGGCACCTAGGTACCTCACTGGCACAGAGAACTCGGTTCTGGGCCTGTGTGACAACAGCTCACGTTTCCTTATGTGGTGACTATGGCAAGTATTCAAGGCCAAGAATCTGGCAAGGAGCAGGGAGCTGCCTACCATCTCAGGTGTGTACCCCAAGTTTCCAGGGAATCAGACCAGCTCTACCTTACCAAGTTCACTGTCTCTGTTATGTCTCTGTGTTTGTGTCTGTGTCTATCTGTCTCTCTCTGTCTGTCTCTGTCTCTGTCTCTCTCTCTCTCACTAAACAAAACAAACAAAATGTCATACTTTTAGAATTCGTTCAATAGAACACTGCTGATGACGTATGAGTTTTAGACACAAGGAGTCCGAAAACTCTATGGTGATTTATCTGACCAGCCAGTCTCAAGAAAAGCAATTAGAATGTTAAAATTTACTCTTAAACAAGATGGTGGAATATTGTCTACCCATCTTGATATCCTACACCAATGGCCCAGGAGCCAAGACCAAGTAACCTCTTTAACCCTTCCAAAAAGATCTTCTGCTCAGTGCCACTGTTCTCTCTTGGGTGGTAGGGATGGGACAGAGAGTGAGACAATTGAAAATTACCTTTATGCCCTTAGGGAGGAAACAGCTGTTAAACAAATAGTGCACACAACGAAGAAAAGGTTAGGCTGGCCTCAAAGAATTCACCAGTTTAAAGAAAGACTCAGTTTGGAACACTTCAATTTTTAGTCCAAAACCACTGCTGGAATTAACACAATTACTATTCTTAGAAACGTTGATACATATCCTACTTGAGAGTAAATGTTTGTTATCTACTTGTTGTCCAGGAGTAAACGGTAATTCTTTCTAACTTCTCCAGGCCCACTTGAGATCTAGGTGGGACAGATCTGTTTTACACAGCCTTTATCTGCTGCTCTTCTTTGCATCCAATCCTCTCAAGTGAGGCATGGGGAAAGACGCAAGCCCCAGCTTCTGGGCACTGCACTGAATCAGGTGTCCACTTCTCTTAAGAGAATTAAGTGCTTTTGTGCTGGCGTGTTTTAACGAGCCCAGAGTCAGCCGACAGTGACGAATGGCTACAACACCAGAGAGAGCACGCAAGCAGGACAATGTGTGCAATGCACGGGCTTACAGCCTATTTTTCAGTGACTACTCTGAATGACTTCGCTGTTTCTTAAGGGGCCTATTAATCTCAAATTTAGTTATTGCACAACGTTTATTTGAACATATATTCTGTGGATGATGACAGTTAATAAAGGAAATCTTTCACAAGCTGTATTTTTACATATTGTTCCGACTCCAGCTCCTAGTCCTGGGATGGTATTGACGGAGGAGTCCACATTGTTTGCAGCAGGCTTATTTTCTAAGTCATATACATTCAGATTCTTTTCTGAGCACATGGGGACCCTTAAATAACCGTTAAAATGCATAAAAAAAAAAAAGTCCTAACACAAAACGGTAAAAGTAAAAGGACATTTAACTTTTCAACAAAAAACTGTTTAATGTGCAAACTGACCCTTCTAAGACAAACCAGATGCCTTTTAACACTTTTAGAGCTCTGGCGTCTGATATGCAACAGACCTTGCATACCAATCTCCTCTCACGATGAGCTCAGAGCCAGAGACAGAGGGCAAAATCAATTTTCTTGAGGTGCAAAAAGAATCAAATAACAGCTACAGTGCTTTGCTCCTTGGCATGCTTTTTCCAGAAAATACCAAACCCAGTGTAGATTCTGCAGTTGTTTCCAGCCAGCTTAAAAGGATCCTCTTTACATTCTCCTCAGAACATTTACCAACACAAATAGATCCACCAATTCAGCCTGCGGTTCTGGTTCTGGGAGAAGCAGTTACTTTAAGTGAAACTGGTACACAACAATAAGATAAAATGTCACTGCAGCCCAGAGGACGGCTTGTAAATGCCCTTAATATCGAGATGCATGTGACTTCCTCCTGAAATCTCAGCCTCAATGAAAGCAGAATATTCTAATGGGCAGGATCCTTAGAGCCACTGGCAAGCCCTTTACTGGGAAGCAATCAAACTCCAGAGCGGAGAGAGGTCTTCCCAAGGTCATGGGTACAGCAGAGAGTCAGAAGGACAGTCCAATCCAGCCGTCCTGCTGCCCTCTCTGCCACACTGGCCACTTTAAACAGACATCCACAGACAGTGGCTTTTACACTTGAATTATAAACTAGTAAATAATGCGCATAGGCCAATATATTAAAGCGTTTATGCTTATGTGGGAGAATGGGCTCATAAACATGTTCTCCTCCATGCTGCTTCTTGGTTTTTAAGGTTTTTGTATTGTCAATGTATTTAATAAGTGGGAAAACATGAAAGAAATGTTAGCTATTAAGCATAATTCGAGTCTTAGAGGCTCACTCATCCACCTCTGAGCTAACATAGCACAACAGTGTATATCCATCAGGAGATGCTCTGTCAGCGTCAGGTTAAAAGCTGAATGGACTGAAGACAGTGCCCACAGGGGAACATCCTACCTGGCATCCTCACTCCATCATCACTACTGAGAGGGATGAACTGTGGGTACGAGACAGCATACCAAGTCTTCCACTCAAAGCACAGAAAACTTGCTTTGCTTATAGCACAACAAGCACATGTAAGTATCTAGAATGTGGCCGCACAGAAATCAGCTAGATTGTGAGGTAGTACTTGACATTTTTTGATATGCCAATTTCCTGAGACTCCTTCAAGTTTGATTTTTCTTCATCTTATCCAATCTCCACAAAAAGAGATAAACCAAATACCCCTCTACTTATTCATTAGTACAAAACAAATTTGTTAAGCTTATTTTGTATTTTTGAATACAGAAAGTCAATAGCCCATAGAGTCACAGTTATGGACCACAGCCTAAAACAAAGTCAAAGACTTTAAAGGGTTAAGAAAACCTGGCCATTAAGGACCCCACTTTCCTTACTGGGGGCTGTCTCAATATCTCCTGGTGGCATACAACGAGCATTTCTCTGATCAATTAATGGACGCTCTGTTCAATGCCAACCATGGACAAAGCTCTCAGCACACCAGGAGAAAATCTGGCCCACAAACTCCCCTGGCACTTTGTGTAGAAGGGCATCCACAAAACGGAAGTGACAGCCTCTGTCAAAGCAATCTAGTGTTTCTTACAAGTTTCAGACTCCAGCTACTCAACTCCGGGATTTCTGCTCCTTTCCATCCATTAGGGCAGGGGATCTCAGAGCTGCGTAAGAGGGCAACGGATCAATCCCTCGGCAATAGCTCTCATCACCTTTTCATTAGCAATAAAATAGCTTCCCTACCATCTTCAGGGAGAATACATAGCAGCGTAGAGTCGCAGGGCTGCCAGGGACCTCCGCAGGCCATCCAATCGAGGCCCTTTTCCTCAAAATGGACACCACTGAAGTCACTAGTAAGTCTGCCCACCCTTTATAATCTTCAGAGTCAGCAGCTGGATCAGTTCTTCTGGAGCTTCAGATTCAGAATATATGTTAGAAATGACATTTTCCATGCTAAGATCTTCTCTTGCCTGACATACGTATTGGAGATATTTTCCCATGGGTGGTGCCCCTCATTATCACAGCATTCCAAGTCCTGAGAGGTAAGTGGTAAAGTGGCCCTCAAGAGGAAAGAACACCAGTATGTAACATTTTTTAAGTGTAGTGTGTGTGTGTGTGTGTGTGTGTGTGTGTGTGTGTGTGTGTGTGTGTGTGTAAAACGTGTGTACATACCCCATGATGCAATAGGAAACTCAGAAGATGAGCTGTGCACCTCTGGTCTCCTCTTCCATTCCCGTGGGCCCTGGGGATGGGACTCAGGTCAAGAGGCTTGGCAGCTCTCGTCCTTTACCTGCTGACCCACCTCACCAGCCCCTAACGTGACATTTAAAGAAGAAAACTCATTCAGAAAGCAAAAGACTCTGGAAAGTCATTTTAACACTAGCCTGACATTAAAGCCATGTGAGGCACCGTATGAAAAGCATAAAATGATAATTCCCATGGATTTGGATAAGCACAAGGGTCCTTATACAATCCGAATTATTAGAACCTAGCATATGCAGAATTAATTCATTGTGCAATGGGGTTTTACTTTAGAAATACACAACTAGATTATGATTTGAAAAATCAATCAGGGCAGTCAATCAAGGCAAAACCTTATCAATTTTTTTTTAAATGTGGTCATTTCAAAACTATTTGTCAAAATTCAAGATCAATGTGGTGGCACTTTCCTATAGTCCTAGCACTCAGAAGTCTGAGGCAGGAGGATCAAAAGTTCAAGAGCAGCTTGGGACACAGAATGAGACACCCATATTTACAGTTAAAAACTCAGGAAGCTAGAGGCTGGTGGGTGAGGTGGCTTAGTGTGTAAGTATAGTGTGTAAGTATATAGTATACTATATACTTAGTATACTAGTATACTAAGTGTGTAAGTATACTATAGTATACTTAGTATGTAAGTATAAGGACCAGCGGTCAAGCCTCAGTCCCTATATGAGAGCCTGGTGAAGGGGACAGCCTTTCTGTTACCCCAGTACTTGACTGGAAGGCAGAGAAGAACTACCAGGGTAAGCTGACTAGCTAGACCAGATAAACTGACACTCTCTGGGCTCAGTGAGAACCCCTGCTCAGCAAATAAAATGAAAATCGATCAGGAAAGACACCCAACTTCAGCCTCTAACCTCATACATATGTGAATGTGTGACCATATGTGTGCCTGCCCATGAACAAATATGCATGCGGACACACACATTAGAAAACTAGAATACATACAAATTTTCTCTGTCTGGTGAGTGTATCATTATGAGCGGTGAACAGCGGAACACAACTCACAGGAAGAAGGCTGAATGTTCCAAAACCAGCCCTGCGACGGGATGCATCCTCACTACTGTTTCTTTCATTCTGACCCTTCGCCTCTCTGAAACCAACAACAGAAGACCGGGAATAAAAGTTCCGAGCAATGGACCCAGCTATGCCACAAAAATGAACTTAGCTTTGCATAATTTGCAAAGAGATATGAAACCTAATTTGGGTTTGCATTTTAAATGCCTCTGATAATCATGAATGAAATTTAAACTGCCTTCAAAAACTCAGTAAAAACACTGACCAATCCCCTGCTATACAGAATCCTCTGTTCTGATGACCAGCCATGGCGAAAGTACAGTAACTTTCACATTTTCTGCTATAAAAGACAAGCTGTAATTGTGTGCCTTTGTGCGTCTAACTTCAGATTCTATAGCTTTATACATGTATTTACAGACTGGGAAGGGTGAAACTAACAGGAGGTCATGAATTAACCCCTGCAGCCCGCAGAAAAGGGAAGTGCAGTCTTCATACTGCAGAGCAAAAAATCTGCATACAAAAAAAATAATATACACCAACAAGGAATAATTTTACATTGAAATGAATAAAAATACTATTTATAAGTAATATAAAAACAGGGGAAAGGTACAGAACCTGGATATAAACCAACAGGAGAATTTTAATTCCCAACTAGTGATGTGTTTAGGATGATGGCTCGGTCAAGAGAATGTTTGCAGTGCAGGAGGCAGAGGGACCTGCGTCTCAGATCCACGGAATCAGGTGTAGTGGTCCAAGTGTGGAATCCCAGAGCTGGGGACGAGGAAGAGAAAGAGGAAGGGAGACACATCCCCCAGAGGCTACTGTCTGGCCAGCCTAGCCTCAACTCCTAATTCAAGACCTTGTCGCAAAACACAAGGTAGACAGCCATTATGAGAAACCACACCCAAGGCTGACCTCTGGCATCTATACACGTGCACACATACGCACTCAGACCTACATAAGTATTCCCACGGATACAAACATGTACACACAGAGACACGTGAGCACACATGTACATATGCTCTGACACAAAAAAAAATGCCACATCTTTCCATATTAACCTACAGAGTCATTGTAATTTCAAAATATCTACAGGGTTTTTAGTACAAATTGACTCGATGAGTAAGATTTATTTTTAGAAAGGCTTGCCGGTACTGGTGGCGCAGGCTGGTAGGATTTGCTGAAGGAGGCAGAGGCAGGAGGATCTGGAGTTCGAGGCCAGCCTGGGATACACATGGGGCTGGGGATTTAGCTCAGTGGTAGAGCGCTTACCTAGGAAGCGCAAGGCCCTGGGTTCGGTCCCCAGCTCCAAAAAAAAGAACCAAAAAAAAAAAAGAAAGGCTTTATTTACGAATACGAATGAAGTCAGTGTCCCGATTCCAACACTCACTGAGTTAAGAGTCAGACACTGGCTTGAAGACAGATGGACTGCTGACTGAGGTGCACAGCACAGCAACTCTAGAAATCGACCTTCCTGGATGTGAGTTGGCTTTTGACAGAGTGCTAGGGCATCTCCATGGGGAAAGGACAAACTTCGCAAACGAGAACTGCTCAGCCAGTCACATGCTAGCCAGACCAAAAGCCAAGGGAAGTTAACCACCGGGCTCACCTTACAAAGCATAAGAAACCTGAACAGAACCATTTGATCCAGCCACTCCTGACTTCAGCCTCCCATCTCGCTGTAAGACCACAGGACTACATATGAGCACTATATGTCCGCTTTATGGTGGATCTGAAGTAGGGTCCTCACACTTGCATGCAAGCACTTTACCCTCTGAGCCGTCACTCCAGCACCCTAGAATAACTTGCCAGGAGAAAGCAAGAGACCCAGTCCTTCCTGAGTCTACGTCTTTATGATTGTGCTGACAACGTGAGGAGGAGAAAAAGGCATGGCATTAAACCACCTGCCATTGTCGCAGGGCAAGGACACCGGCTCTACTTCCCCAAACAACATTGGACTCATTTTTTAAAGATTTATTTATTATATATAGGTACACTGTAGCTGTCTTCAGACCCACCAGAAGAGGGCATCAGATCCCATTACAGACGGTTGTAAGCCGCCATGTGGTTGGTTGCTGGGAAGTGAACTCGGGACCTCTGGAAAAGCTCTTAACCACTGAGTCATCTCTCCAGCCCAACGTAAGACTCTTTATACATGTCAATAATTAGCAAATGGTTATGACTTGGATTTTGCTAAATGATTAATAAAAATTAAGGTCACTATTAAAAAATTTTTTTCAAATAAAGACTAGTTGAGTATACTTTTCAGTACCTATCAAATACTGACTGATTCTGCTAAGCTAGTTGAATGAAACTTCTCCTTTATACTGTAGCACTGACAATGTGGATCTTCTCCAGTCTGTACAGAGGGCAGAGGGGTTTCTTTTGATGTCCTGTAAAGATCACGGATGAGCTTACTGGGACTTGGTATGTGGAGGCTGGGTGACATGGATGGGAGGTCTCCCCTCTTCTGAAGAGAAAGGGATGAGGAGTGGATGGAGCAAGGCAGATGGGAAGTGGGGAGGAAAAGCTGGGAGGAGGGTAAGGAGGGGAAATTAATTGATTAAAAGAAGGTACAGCACGCTCTTGCGCCTGGTGAGCTGGTGATAAACTGGACCCTGGACCATTAGCCCTAGGAAAGCAGTTGGGCCCGGCTGGAAGGCCCAGTGACTGCTGACCTTCAACCCTTTGTTAGTCACTGGAGGGCACAGAACAGAACAAACCTGAATTTGGAATTCCACTGCAAACCAAGCAAACAAACAAACAAACAAACAAACAAACCCCCACAGCTGAGTTTAAAGCCCAGCTTCAAGGTCCATTCAGATCTGGGAATAGCAGGAGGATCCTGATGGATGAAGTAGAGACGGCAGCGCAGGGTGGAAAGGGGCTTGCTTGAGAGGATGTCATGGCTGACAGCGGCTGGACTGGAATTACAAGGAAGAGCTTCCAGACCCTCGTCCTTCCCCGGGACATTAATCTTTATCTCACACTAATATACTATGTAGATGGGATATATATGAATATCAAAAATACATGGAAGGAAATCACAGACACGCTAAGAAGTAAAACACTAGTCAGCAAATGGCAAAGCACTAAATCGACTTCAAATTTTGATTAAGGGTATCCTTCCGTTGGTGACTCGGTGCGTTAGCTCAGTGCAGTGGCCGCCGCACAACTAATGGACTGCCAGAGATGATTTAATAAAGAGGCCCAGCTGAGCAGCGGGGTGTAAGTAACTCTGACAACCCGAAGCCAGCTCCTGGTCAAACATTCTATGTCTGTAAGTACTTCCTCAAAAAAAAAAAAAAAAAAGGCCTGAGAAGATCACTTACTGAGGGCTTCACTGTAACCACAGCGGCCCCAATGATCCATGTAAGCTCACTGTGCCTAGAACTGCAGATGTGACTTTTAAAAAAGCCGAAAGGCCTTGTCCCCAGGCTCCACTTGTAGCAACTACAGTTAGTGCCGTGGTGCACTTAGAGGGACGCAACAGAGCTATGCCTTGAGTGTCACCTTCTAGATGACAGAAATGGGACTGGGGTGAATAAAACTATTTATTGAATAAATATTTCTACAAAATGTTTAAAAAGAACTATGTGTGTGACTGAAGAGAGTTCGGGGGAAGGAAATACTGCCCCTTTCTAGTCCTGATAGGCCAACAGCAATATCTTCAGTCTTAAAAATGTCACATACTCCACTTGACTCAAAGATGCCACTGCTAAAAACTTATCTAAGGGGGTTGGGGATTTAGCTCAGTGGTAGAGCGCTTGCCTAGGAAGCTCAAGGCCCTGGGTTCGGTCCCCAGCTCCGAAAAAAAGAACCAAAAAAAAAAAAAACCTTATCTAAGAAGGGGTTGGAAACTTAGCTCAAGCAAAAATAAGGCCCTGGGGTTTGGTCCTCTCTCAACTATAAAAGGAGAAAGGAAATTATCTAAGAAAATATGCTGCCAGCAAAAGACTTAGCTAAAAAGGTCATAATATTACTTTAAATAACAAACCCACAAGTTTATAAGAAGCTAAGGACACACAGATTACACCTAATAATATGGTTATTTACCAGTAAGCAAAGAAATGACTTGGATATATTTTCTAGATTATCATTAGGAGCATATAATGCGTTTATGTTAAAAAAAAAAGAACCAAACAGGAACATAAAACCCATCCCTACTGATGTTGTAGAATACGGCATTTAATTAGTTTGTTGAAATGCAGTGCGCTATATGAGAGTGAATGAAGGCCAAGAACCCTTCTCTTGATATTCAAGCCGAAAGAACACCTAGGTATGACATCGTGTGAAAATATAAACTAAATCCAAAATTTAAAAAACAAAGAATCAATTCAATAGAAATAGCAACAATCAGATATTATTAGAAAAGAACTCTGTCCGTCATTATCAAAGTGACTGTTTCTAGGGGGATAAGTCACGAATGAAGACGTGAACATGTCTGACAGCAGGCCTGGAAGGAGAAAGGCAAAGGTTTAAATGCTAAAGGCCCAGACGTAAATGGTCCTGATCACCTTTAAAACGAAGCGTATCACAATCTTTGAAGAGGCATCTCTTTGACCTATTCCTTATAAAAGATGGGAAGTCTGCTCCAGATGTGAGACTCCAGTTCTTAATCTGTTGTTAGGACGCTCAGTTTCCTACAAAATGAAGACATGGCTTCCCGTCTGCACCTGTCCATCAAACAGCTACACACGGAGAAAGAAAAGCACTGCTGTGTCTGCTGGAGCCGCTGTTAAACTGTCTGTAAGGGAGGGACGGAAGGGGGTACATCTGTGATCCCACGACTTGGGAGACTGCAGCAGGAGCAGCAAGGTCAGCTGAGTAGAGGTGAAACCCTGCCCAAATCCCTACCAATTAACTAACTAACTAAAATAAAATTTGCTTTTATATAGCTTAGCAAAGTATTAAGTAGTCTGTGGCCAATTAACACATTCTTGAACCTCTTTCCCTCTCTGTACTTTTTCTCCATCTCTTCCCTTCTCTCCCCATAACCTCTGCCCCAGAAATCTGTGTCAGATTCACGAGCAAAGTCACTGAGAACAAGCTTACTATCTTTCTATGTATAAACACACACAAAAATAAATAACTTGAAAGCAAAATACTACTTTTTCTTTGAAAATTGTGTTTGAACTATCTTAAAAAGTCACTATGATTTAAAAGTTACCACTGGGAAAACTTACGAACAAAACAAGGTTTATGGGCATAATCAAATTCTGGTAGCCTTTTGAAAAAACATTTTTGATCCAATATCAAATAATTAACTTGAATTCCTCATTCTCTCCTGAGAGATCGTGCTGTGTGACATTTTTAAAGTTTTTTTATTACATGTTGTGTGTGCCTGTTCATGTATATGTGCATGTGAGTGAAGGTGCCTACAGGCCACAGGAGGGCACTACATCCCCTGCACCTGGAGTTACGGTCATGAGCTACCCCATGGACTCTGGCAACCAGTCAGCACCAGTGCTGCTATGCTCTCAAGGACTGAGCCATCTTCCCGGCCACTTAGCTCCAGCACTCTGTACTGTAGCAGACAAAGGAAAAACGGTGATGCCGCTGACATAGCGTCTTTTTATAAACCAAATACCCCTTGGCCAGGAAGTTGCAAGGACTGAAAAGTCAGGTGGCATTTACCGCTTCCCACCCACTCTCTCTCTGTCTGCAAGGCCCACCCATTCACTCTCCAGAGTTCGCAGACATCTATGTGACGTCTCTATCAGACACCGAGTGAGCCAACTTGCACAGACAGTGTTCCAGAGACTATGAACGAGGTTACTAAAATGGCTGTCCATGTCTAACCAGTTAGCTGGCGTTCAGGATCACAAGCTAGTCAGAGATTTTCCTGAGATGTTATTTAGCCTGCTTCCCCTTCCTCTCCTGTTTCTCCATCCTCTCCCCAATCTTACAGTTGAAAAAGGTTTACATCTTTTAGAGAAAAAAAAAATTGTGGATGTCTTTTATAAATGAATTCCCTTAACTACTCCTTACATCTACTTTCTAATCCCCAACTCACTTAATTAAATTCAGTGTGAATTTAAATTGCAATTAACATCTTTTGAGGGATTACATGCTCTAATCGCAATTATACAGTGAATATGTGAAACACATACATTTTGTTACATTATCTGAAATGCAAATTGGGAGCCCAAAAAAGGATGTTTAATAAAAATGTATAGTACTGAAGACTTTATTACGGAAGCTAAGGGACTAGAGCTGACATTGGAAGGAATAAAGCACAGAGAGAGGTACAAAGACAAACGGCCTCGCCCCAAAGACCTGGACCTGGCCCTGCTGGGCTTCCATTTAACCTGGCTTCATCGCAGCTTAAAAACTCACTGCCAAGGGGTTTCGTACCAAACGGAATGGTATCTTTCTCCCTGTTTCAGCAGCTCAGTCTTAACGACACAATTCCATGAGGGCCAAGGATGCTTTTCCAGAATAGTGTCTCACGCCTATCATCCCAAGGCTGGAGGCTGAGCTGGCAGTACTGCTAGAAGTCGGAGGCTACCCTGAGCTACCAAGCAAAACCTAGGCCAGGTTACAGACTGAGGTACCATCTCCAAACTAAAACTTCAAAGACAGAATCCAAGTGGTGATAGTGCAGGGGATTAATCCCAGCACTCGGGAGGCAGAGGCAGGTAGACTGCTGTGAGTTCAAAGCCAGCCTGGTTTACAGCGCTAAGTTCCGGGACAGCCAGGGTTACATAGAAAAACCCTGTCAATAATAATAATAATAATAATAGAAAATAACAAAATGGAGAAGCTGATCTTCGCAGAACACTCCTGACAAGTGCTACTCTACTATATTAAACTCACAATAACCCAAAGCATGCTTCTATTTTACACACAGCACCATGGCTAAGGGAAGTCTGGCACTTGTCTCATTGTTCATGATATCTGACAGGATGATGTAAGAGAGCAAAGACTTACTTGGCTCAGAGCTTCAGAGGTTTCAGCCCATCCTGGCCACAAGAGTTCTTCACCTGACAGTAAGAACAAGAGCTACAAAAGCCTACAAGTAGTCACCTGCTTCCATCGGCCAGGCCCCACAACGTACAAAATGGTTCCACAAACTGGTGAACCACTTCTTGAAATATAAACACTTGAGAGACTTTCCTAAGTAATGTGTGTTGGAAACACCAAATTTAATGACTCCAGAGTAAGATGAAGACTTGACTTCTAAACTCACGCTCCTAAGAGGTAAAGACAAAAACACGCTTACCAATTCTGCACAGCTAACACCGTATTTAGGAGGAAAACTACAGACCATCCTCGAGCAAGATTGTGGTCACCGCAGAAGGTGCATTCTCCTCAGACGAGTAAACTTTGAAAAGAATTATCAAGAGGTTGTCTATCTGGGGATCCTTCTGCCAAACCCAAGATGATATTGAAAGCCAGGTGTCCTGCGGTGGGTTCCTTAGGAACTAGGTTTAAGAAAAAGCCCGTTCCTCCCGCTGTTGGCTCCCTGCTAATGGTCTCCACAAAGCCTCAGTGGCTCTGCTTTCCTAGCAGAGGGGAGGAGCTACTAAGTAAGCTAGCTCTTGCTTTGTTGGTGATCACATACACTCTCAGACCGGGCCAACTGTGGAGAGTGGGGTTTTAAGGCAGCGCTCTGTGGGTCTGGAAAGATGGCTCAAGGGTGAAGTACACTGTGCTCCAGCACCCACAACAGGCAGCACGCAGCCACCTGTATGTAACTCTGGCTCCAGGAGACCTGACATTATTTTATGGCCACATGCACTCATGCACGCGCGCGCACACACACACACACACACACACACACACACACACACACACACACACACACGAATAAATCTTTATTAATCTCAGTTCTGTGTGTACTCCTGACTGTGCCTGCTTAGGCCCCCACAATCAGCTCGATGGTCCACGTGCCCACGCCCATGTGCCACCATATCTGAACAAAGACAAGGATGGATGTGCCATGCTTTGTGTCCCCACAACATCCATGCTGGAACTTGGTCTCCAGCATAAGGGAATGGAGAGACCAGAAGTCCTTGAGCCCAGAGAACTCTACTCTCATGATTAAGCTGTTTGTGGAGTGATGGACTGGCATGCTGCTGTGACTCTCACTCTGCCTTCCGCCGCGTCACACAGCAGAAGAACAACCTTCACTGAAGCTGAGTAGAAGACAGCAGCATATTCCTGGTCTCCCCACCTTCCAGAGCCCCAAGCTAAGTAAAACTCAATCCAGTATATGTCATCTAGCCTGTAATATTCAGTTATAGTAAAAGCAAACAGACTAAGTCAAACCCAACAAAGGCTTGGAGAAAGGAATAGAAAGAAAGATACTCTAGTGTGTAGCTAATTGTCTACAACAGTGAACAGATAACAGTGAACAGGCCACAGAGGGCCTAGCCTCAGTTTACCTTAGTCTGATGGGTGTGGCAGTATCTACTTACATTAATTCTGTGAGAATTTACAAGATGTCAGCTGTTGTTAACTACATTCTCTAAGCAGCATCATGTTAGTAAGTGCACAGAATCATTCATCAGTGATGGCCAAACTAAGAATCCAGAAATACAGATACGAAGTTCCTGCTACATTTGAAAGCCTAGAGAAACAAAAGGCTAGGGTCGTGGCTCAGGGGCAAAGTGACCATGAGAGCCTGTCTCAGACCCTCAGTACCCTCGGAAAAGCTCTGACCCGCAAAGGCTACCTACCTGCCATCCAGCACTGGAGGTGTGGCTGAGCTGCAGAAAGGCAGGAGACAAGGAAAGGCTAGGAAGAGAATTCTGCCAAAGGCACACAGAGAAGGCCTCAGAGACGGGTACCACAGAGATAAGAGAAGCCCTGGGCTGGAGGTCCAGAGGCCTGGAGTCTCACTGAATCCAAATACTGTCCTTAAAGTCAGCACCAGTATCCAGGCAAGAACACAATGAATTCCAGTGTGTCTGAGGAACTGGGAAATGTAAGATGGATCCCTGTCCTCAAGACCCTGTGAGTCCGTAAGACTCAGCAGGGAGGAAGCCAAAGCTGCTTGAAGAGGCCAAGTGCAGCACTTGCTGCAAAGCCTGACCCCCCAGGTTCCACACAGTGAAGTGAGAAAACAGATTCCCACAAGTTGTCCTCTGACCTACACACAAGTGTTACAGCACATGTATGTCTCCCTAGCAACATAAACAGATAGCTATGATAGACAAACACATACATACATACATACATACATACATACATACATACATACAAGTTTTACCTTAAAGAAACAAAGTGTGGCTGGCGGTGCACGTGCAGAATCTCTCCACTCATGGTGGGGGGTAGAGGCATCACAGACTCGAAGCAAACAATAACTGTCTTTAAAATCAAGCACTCTCTAAGGCAGGCTTTGGCAGTCCCCCAGTGTTGGATCTTTCCCTGTGCCGTGTTATACTAATTCCCATCTTCCAGTCAGCCTTGCTTGAAGTCTGCACTATCTGTCAGAAGAACATTTTAAAGAAAAAAACCAACACTATCTCTTCACCTGTTTCATGGACTTAGAGCTTCTTTTCACGTCCTTTCTTGAGTGTTAACAACTGAGGCTCCATCATTCACAGCACTACTGCTAAAGGATTTCCTAGACCAGAGCTCCTCTGTAGATATTCCCAAGGAGATCACTGACTTTAACATGCAGATGCACACTTTATACACAGTACACAGATGTATACACCTGGGTAGTTCAGGCATAGACACCTGCACACCCATGCTATGCACATATGCCCCAGATCTATAACTAAATAGGTAATCAGGCATGTTGTAAAAGGGACCACGCAATGGCTGCAAAGGGCCGCTTAGGACGAGTTCCACCCCATTTATTCTAAGTCCAAGAGGCATGATTGTGTGTGTATGTCATGTGTGTGTGGTAAGTGTGTGTGTATATATGATGTGTGATGTTTATGTGTGTGTGATGTGTGGAATGTGTGTGTGATGAGTGTGTGGTGAGTCTATGTGTATGTGTGTGTGCAATGTGTATATGTGGGGTGTGTGTATGTGTGATGTGTGTGTACGATGTGTATGTGTGGAATGTGTGTGTGTGATGCTTGTGTGGTGAGCGTGTGTGTGTGTGTGTGTGTCTGTGTGTCTGTGTCTAATGTGTGATGTGTATGTGGAGGGGTGTGAGTGTGATGTATATGTATGATGTGTGTGTGATATGTATGCATGGTATGTGTGTGTGATGCTTGTGTAATGAATGTATGTGTGTGTGTGTCCAAATATACTTGTACAGCTGTGTGCTCACAGAGACCAGAGCAAGCCCTCTGCTCTACCAGCCCCCATTTATCCCCTTACGCCAGAGTATCATAATGAACCTGGAGTTTGCAGTTGTTCAGCTAGTCAGTCCCATTGGTCCTCCAGTCTCTGTCACCACTCCCACGCCCACACCCTGCCATGGAGTTTAAGGTGGGCACATCCACATTCAATTTTCGCACATAGGTACTGGGGATCCCCATCCTGGGTGCACAAGCGTCCTCACCTATGAGCCATCCTCCACCACAATGGCCCTTTTAGAACAAGCTGCCCTTCTACAATCCCACCAGAAAGTTAACCTCACGCTTCACAAAATTTCCAATACTGAATTAAAATAGTGTTAAGTCACATTTTAAAGAAAGCAATCTTGTGGGTTCTCGTTTTTTAACTAGACATAGATAATTGTGATTGGCTTATGAAGCCTCTGACAGCCCCCGATTTTGTGCATTTGCTGACCATGAGGGTCAGAAATCCTCTTTGTTAATCTATCAGCCTCCCTTACTGCAAGCAGGCGTGTTGATTTGGGAAAGAGGATGGCAAGAACAGAAGCAGCCCTGCTTTTCAGTCCCCGTGTGCTCAGGCACCCTGCACAGGCCAGCCTTGTGTGGTTCATCCCAGACAACAGGAGTGTTAAGTAAGAAAAGACACGAGATGTGCAAAATAACACCCAGTCATGCTATCCTCAAACTTTCCCACATCCACACTTGAGATGTTAGAGACCAGTTTCCACACTTTCCACTGTAGAGGACAGTAATTCCAGAACAAGAATTCTGACAGGTTTCTACGCATCAAACCCCATAAGCTGCATAAGAATGAAAGCACACCACAAACTGTGAGTGATTCCATTCCATTTGCAGAGGACTGGGAAGGAGCTCATGACCTCTATCCCTGACAGAGGAGCAACTGACGGCTGACGCTTCTGAGAGAGACAGTGTGTAAGGGTGTGGTGATTAGCAGTCAACCATGTTCCAGTGGAGAATCCACGGCTACCTGTGAGTGTATGTATGGGCGGCACAAATTGGATTTACTGGGTTATTTAAAAAAGACAGACAGAATTGGATTTACTGGGTTATTTAAAAAAGACAGACAGAAGCTAGAAAGTTGGGAAGTGGGGTGGATCTGGGAGGGGCAGGGAGTAAATATGACAAAAATACAATTTTGAAATTCTTAAAGAATCGGTAAAAATATATTAAAAGAGAAAATTCTACTCACACAGAAACTCACAAAGCCAAGAAAAATATCCCAACATTTTCCTCGCCTCACTCACTCCAAAGGATACCTCTATAAGTTGTATTTTAAACCTGTATCAAAAAGTGAGGACAAATAAAAGTGATGGTTTAACACAAAATACAAATCCTTAAGTATCCTTAAGCCATGGCAGAATAACTGCAGAGTAAGTAAGAAGGGATAAAGGTGTGGGCAAGCAGGCTACACCTGGCTCCCAGTAAGTTACTCCACCTTCACTTCAACTGAAGTGTGTGGGAAGCACTCCCCGGCAGCAATCGCCAAGCATCAGCAAGGAAACCAAGGCCAACAAAGAGACAGAAAGAAGGGCTTTGCAGGGCATGATGAGAACTTCCAAATAAACTTCCCTTCTACTCCAGTAAAATCTTCAGGCAGATTTCCGGCCCTCATTTGCATATCTGTGCAAGCCTATTCTCTCTTCGCTTTTCCCCTTCAAGGCCCTTTGCCCTTTCAATCAGGAAGCATATTACTCCACTGTCAGGGCAAAGCAGCTCGGAACAACAGGGAACCCAGCTGGGATAGGAAGAGGGCAGCGGGCTCACGCATTAACATAATAATCCAACTGTGTTCCCATAGGCCCTTAGGGCAGACAGCATATTAGGTAGGCCTCCTGTGCAGACCCCGGTGGAAGCTGCCTTATCACCTGCCCATCAACCTGTGGCAGCCAGAGCAGGCTCTGTGGCGGCAGCCCCTGCCAAGCAGTGGTGCCCAATTACCTTACTACAGAAGACAGAAATCCATTTCTCTACGTCTGTTTAATGTGCTCCGTGCATTTCCTTATTTGTGACTTGAATCTGCACTCAGGAGGCTGACTTCTTGCTTTTTAACTTTTTAAAGTCTAGTTGTCTAAAGTCCGTTCTGATACAGGAGGCAGGAAAAGGACTCAAAGGGTGACTGAAAACACAAAGCCCACGTTGGCAAGAAGCTAACTGATTGGTCATCACCAGTTACCTAAAGATCCTTCCAACAATTTAAAGAAAGAACTTGAAATATGTGGAGAGCCATCACTAACTATTTCCTCAGGGAGACAGATAGACAGACAACACACACACACACACACACACACACACACACACACACACACACACACACACACCATACACCCCAACTCCACAATCTTATATCCTGTATTCTTTCAGTAGAAATGTTTACCCCATCTGAGCCCATCCCCCCCACTCCACCTCAGCCCCCCAACCCCTGTGAGCTGTTGAGCATCCTGACCCCAGTATGGAAAATCTGCATAGATCAGTTTGCTGAAGAAAATTTGAGAATGATATGAGTAAAGGAATTTTTTCATTCTTAAATTGTTATTGAAGATCCTTAAGCAGAAATGTCGTTTGTGTCCCCCACTTCCCTCCCCCACCCCTCGCTGGGATGCCTTTCCTTGTCCACACGATATCCCTGCTGAGGCCCTGGTATCTTTGGATCTTTGCTTTGTTCTGTGTGTGACTTTCTTTCCAAGCTTCAGTGTGCTTGAAGTGAAGAAAAGTCAAGGGGTGCGTGCCACCAAGAAGGGTGCCCACTAACTCTCTTGTCTTCAAAACCCAAACCACAAAGCAGGAGTCCCTTTGGTTAATTACGTGTGCTGATCTAATGCCTGGAATCATTACTGTAGAAGGCTGAGAAATAAGGGTGCATGGTGTGCCGGTTCCCGTAGCCTAGGATGGTACCTGTCGAAGTATTCTACAGAGCATTACGAGTGCTGCGCTGCCCATCTGGCTCCGGGAACACTCTCCTGAGTTTCCAGGGGGTTATGGGTATTTTAATAAAAAAAAAAAAAAAAAAAAGAATCCTCAAACAAAAATGTATTTATCTACCATTTCTATGAATTTTAAATGTTAAGGAACCAACACTATTATTCAAGCCAACTAAGCTGGTGTCTTTGTGTGCAGTCTAATAATTTGGTAAAACTTAAGAAAGGAGAGCTATATGGCACAGGTCTCCAGAAACTGAGACCGGAGTTCCAACATTCCATTAGCAGATGGGGGTTGGGGGGCACTCCACAGCCTGTCAGTTCTGCATGTCCGTACACACCAGGCCCGGCTGGTGTCAGCCAAGAACCCCAGCATCTAGAAATCTGTTTGCTCTTTAACAAACACCTGGGGAAAATTCAAATGAAAGAAAAGAAAAAACTCCTAAAAAGTATTTCCTCATGTGTGTAAATCTTGAGCTATTTAAGTCTCAAAACAATATAATATGCTATAGAGTAGTGGAAGGATAAATACAAACTACTAAACTCCATTATAAATATTAATGTTTGTACGTGTGTTAACCAGCAACATTATACACACTCCTTCCTGGTCTGCTGGGGATTCTGTGTTCTTTATTCTTCATAAATTCTTACATCTTGACAAAACCTAATAGATCTTCCAAGTCATTAGGTATAGAAACCTGATTTTTGATTAAAAGACAATAAACAATAACTCTGTGTGGTGGGACCAGGATAAACGGGGGGCATAGACTTTATTTCTTAGAGGGGCCTGCTTCCTCTCTAGGGTAGACAAAAGAAATGCACTTGTATAAAACAAAAATGTAGAGACTCCATTAGCAGGGAGCGGATTTTAATGTATGTAGTAATTTACGCAGCAGCGAGAAGAATCTGAGCTGCAGTGGAGAAGGTAGTGAGGGTAGGAGGCGCGGTTCTTTCCAGATTCAGCAGCTCAACCTTTGATAAGCTTGAACATTTGAAGAACATGAGTACTGACCATAAACATTACATTTTAAGTGGGTGTAAATGACAGGAAATCCTGTGAAAGCTGTCTTATTTACACTTTGGTACTATATAGCAGTTTAAAGGTCTGGATCACACACACACACACACACACACACACACACACACACACACACACACACACATGTCTTGGCTGTACCCTCCTGACCTGAAATGAGCCACACCTGGAGATGGTGCCTCTTCTTCTGAGAAGGTTGATCTGACCCCCAAGGACTCCACCCACCCCGTTCAATTTGGTGTAGACACGGCTTTGGGGATAGGAAGCAGCTAGTATATTTTGACATGTCTGCCAAGGATAGAAATTAAGTATGAAATATCAAAATTACACGTTGAAATGGATGCCATTTTGCTTTGTTTCTTCCTGACTAGCCCTTCAGCTGTTGAGGCACAATACATTTCCCCCAGGCAAAATCCCCAGGCTACAGTCACGAGTCTCAGGTCTTCCAGGCGCCTCCCAGACATTATCCTTCTGATTATCCATCCGGTATAGCTCTGTTTCATATTTAATCATGCAAATCATACCTTTAAAAAGGAAAATTAGTCCATTTAAGATATTACTTAGATACCAAGTTAATCTTCCAATATTTCTCAATCATAGACCACTTTAAAAAAAACAAAACAAAACAAAAAAAAAACACTGCTACATCTGGCACTGGAGACAGGAGTCCCATCAGCGGCGACTTCCCTCACCCTCGGCATCAAAGACACCACTGCAGACAGTAGGCAATGTCCCAAGGTCAGTAATCCAAACTTAGGGTGAAGATTAACTATAGCACATTTAAATTAGGGAACTTTATTAAATAAATAAAATAAATAAAAATTAAACAAACGGCTAAAAAATGAAAACTTTCAGACCATTATAGACTAAAAATAAAAATCGTTAAGGTTGTGTGCTCAATCCCAAGCTTTCCAGAGAGAGGGAAATTAAAATGCATATTAAGACATTGCATTCTAACAAAACCAATTGATTTATACTGCAAACATTTCTCAGTATGCAATTCCATCGTCAAAGTTTATGGTTTGACTTCAATACCCATTCAAGTACTAAGTCATTATGCATAAAGTTAACAGAGAGAGAGGTTCAAAAGCAGACCTCCACTGTCTGCTCTTACAATTTAGCTCCTGCTTCTAGTAAAAAGTACCTTCCATGCAGATGCTCTGAAGAAGCACACACCAAGGTGAGGGGGGATGGGGTGAGTGGGTAGAGGAATGGACAACACATAGAGAACAAAGTAGAATAAGCAAATAAAAACCATGGGGAGATAGCTCAGGGAAAAATATCTGTTCTGCAAGCCTGGGGACCTAAGTTCGAATCCCCAGCACCCGTATAAAAAGTCATGCATGCCTGTGAACAAAGTGGATGAGAAGAGAGGCAGAGACAGGCAAGAGTTAGATGGCCAGCCAGCCTAATCAAAAAGCAAGCTCCATACCACTCAAACACACACACACACACACACACACACACACACACACACACACACACACACAAAATACACAACCTCACAACATGAACAAGAAAACTCTTCATCTTTCTAAATTCCATAATATCTGTTACAAAGCAAATGCCCATTTTAATGGCGTGGGAGACTGGGAAGAAAAGGGTGGGGCCTGAGTCCACATACATGAACAGAAGCATAAAGGGGCGACATAGGGAGATCTCTGACATGAGAAACAGAAAGAGCTGCCATCCACAGTGCAGAGTGGATGTACCTCAGTTCCAAAACAATAACTCACTTTCAAATCTCGCCGTAATCAAGTCCAAGGGACTGAAAACACTGTATGAGAAAAGTTTCGTTTCTTTAAATAGCCCCTTCTTAAGTTAGTCCACTCACTGAGGCACAGAAGCATTTATGACACAGTGAACGGAAGTGCTCAACTGAACTATGAACTAGCAAAGGTGCTGACTGACTGCAGGCCAGGGGCAGTGTGTCAGAGTGAGAACACTGCACCTTGGTAAGTAACACCAAATCCCGTTCTGAAGAGAAAAGAAACAAAACCAAGCCAAAATCCAGTGCCTCCTCAGCTCTTCCTGCTTCAAGAAGCTAGCTTTATCCGTGCTTGGATACTTAAGTCCAGAGAGCTAAATCTATTAGCGCCTATAAACTGCTACTAGGGGCTTCGGTTTCCTGAGGAGTTAGGAGAAAATCCTTGACCTCTACACAAAGAATACAAACTCTGCACTACACGGCTAACACATATCTCCAATTATATTTAAAGACATTTTTACAGCCTCTGTGGCAAGCTTACACTGCCAGCTCTTAAAAAATGAATTGTAACATTTTAAAGCTCTAAGGCTGGCTAATCAGTCAGATCACAGTAGTTTACAATGGCATCAGATGAGTGCCAGACCGATGTTTTTATTGGCTGCTGTTGCCACATTACAATGTTAGAGAGAAAGCAAGTAGTAAGGTAGTCAGATCTGCCAGCTACACTCTCACCAAGAGCCCAAGGTGCCAAAATGTCCGAATTGGAGTTTTACATACTCCCTGGAATAAATTCAGCTACACGTTTTTAAATGTTCTAGAATTAGCAAGTGTATTCATATCTCCCAAATTCGTATGTAACTAAAGAGTGTAACGTCTTACATGTGAGGCAAACAGGTAAAGGTTGTTGTGATTTCTTAACAAGCATTAGTAATACGGAGGCGAATGGCGCCTATGATTGGTAACGGAGAGCCCCACGGGGGAGCAGTGTTCTCACACCCAACTCCAAAACAAAGGTGCTTCACACAGTGATGCAGGACTGAAAAGCAGCCCCTGTTACACAAGAGCCAGCCGGTCCCTCACAATGGTTTACACTGTGACTCACAACTGCAATGCTCCCATGGTCACAGCAGGTGACGATGATGCCCTTCTGATGGCTTGTCTGCTGGGCCTAAGAACAACACTTGAGAGATTTAAATCAAACAAGCTCTTTTCATTTCAGGGTATTTTGGATGGTAAACTCCCGACCAGCTACACAAAGAAAATTGATCCAAACTGAAATAAACTCACTAAAATTTAAGGTTATTCCAACAAAAGGGTTAATTAGGAAAACAAATTTTCTCCGACTGTTAATAATGGGAGCGACACACACTATGTGCCCATAAGTAATGTGCAGGTATCTTTGATCTTCAGCCCCACGCGGTTTCTGCAGCCTACTGTAGCCTGGCCGCTGGGACTCTCTTAGAACCAGACATCTGGCTACTTTGTTGTTTCAGACTAATCTCTTCCCAAGAGAGCTCAAAAAAATGACACCAGGCAAGGAGGGTCCTGGCAGGGAGGGTCCTGGCAGGGAGAAACACAATATTAGCAGATTCCTTTCTGAGTGGAGAGGGCACCAAATAGCCTTCCGATTTCTATAGGTCTTCTGGAGCGCCTAGGTCCGGGTTTTACCCTAGCACGATTTTAAAGGGATGTAGAGTACCATTAAGGCCCATCAATCATCTTGCAAGTCCACTGAATGTTAATCATGGCCTATTGTAATGTGCAGAGAAAGTTGAGGGGAAATATAAATCAGATTAAGTCTTCACCCATCTGTTAGGGTTGGGCGATGACTGCTAAGACAGAGTTTTAATTGTTAGCTGAAGGTTACACCAAAATGGTGGGCACCTTCTGAGATCCAAACACACCCTGCATGCCTCCCGCTGGGCCACTCCCTGCTTATCACCGCTTTTAACCAGGACTTTTCCTTTCTCTAAGAGTCTCTGGTACCAACCTCCTGCAAAGGTTTTACAAAGCCGGCTTCTTTCCACAGAAACGAAATAGCAAGCAGTGACTGACGCAGGCTGAACAATCCAGAGTCAAGGATAAAAATGGTATTTTTGTAGCTGTGGAATCATCAATATTTTCCCCAAGGCAACAAATTACATGAATATCTTAATACCTGTTTAGAGATTATTATCCAAGTCCCAAAATCTATACCGTCAGAGGACGAGAAAAATCATTTGCTGTTTGCTCCACGAACAGAATATAAATCAAGTAGGATAAAGGCTTGACATGAATCTGAAACTTCATCCTAAAATCACAGTTCAATTCGCAAACCACATTCTTATATGATTGTAATATCTGAGCTCACACAAACACTGTCACATGGTATTGCTCTTATGTGGTGACAGTGCACTCACCAGACTGTCAGAATGCCCAAGAGGCTCATCCTGGGGCTACTGTAGAGAGAGAGTCCTCTGTTCTGCTCTAACTATCTTCCTAATGATACTGACCCACCCTGTGCTGTCTTCCACTGTAAATTCCAAGTGCCCTATTGTACCACGGTACTCCCTACTCCAGCAGCCACTGTAACAAATATTAACAAGCACAGACAGAGAGACGACTGCGACTGTAGTAAACAGCTGCTTTCTTTTCTCTTTTTCTTTCTTTCTTTTTAGAGGCAGAGATTCTCTGTGTAGCCCTGGCTCTCCTAGAGTGATCTGTAGACCAGGATGGCCTTGAACTGAGAAATCCACCTGCCTCTGCCTCCTGAATGCTGAGGTCTGTGCCACCAAGCCCAGTGGTAAACAGCTTCCAAAAACCAAGGGACAAATGTGTTACTGGTGTCAGACTATCATATTTCAAAACAAAGAGTTGGTGGACAACATGGAGGGAATCAGTATCATTTGTTGCTCTGAGACAGGGTCTCACACAGCGCAGGCTGGCCTTGAACTCCTGACCCTCCTCCTTCCTGAGTGCTGGGATTACACATGTGTCATGTGGATACCTAAAATTAGAAATCTTAAATTGAGCCAACCTAACATGACATTCAGTTTGAAAGACAAACACAAGAAATTTATTTTCTTACCTCAAAGGAAATTCATTTCTTTGCATAGTAACTGAGTATTCAGGCAAATCCTCAAATGAGTTAATGGTCTCCGTGTGTTGTGTGTGTGTGTGTGTGTGTGTGTGTGTGTGTGTGTGTGTGTGTGTGTGTACTTTGTTTACATTGGTGTTCTGCTTCCATGCATGTCAGTATGAGGGCGTCAGATTCCCTGGAACTAGAATTACAGACAGTTTGAACTGCCATGTGGGTATTAGGATTTGAACCTTGGTCCTTTGGAAGAGTAGCCAATGCTCTTAACCATCTCTCCACATTTCTTTTTTTTTTTTTTTAAGATTTATTTATTTATTATATATAAGTACACTGTAGCAGTCTTCAGACACACCAGAAGAGGGCATCGGATCCCATTACAGTTGGTTGTGAGCCACCATGTGGTTGCTGGGGTTTGAACTCAGGATCTCTGGAAGAGCAGTCAGTGCTCTTAACCGCTGAGCCATCTCTCCAGCCCCCCTCTCCGTTTCTTTAGAGTTTCATATTTAATAAACACAAGCTTAAAAATGGTCTGAATTCCCCAAGACTCTACCATCTTACTCCCATTTCTTATCTACTGAGAAAAAAATGCATGAAGAAAAACGTGAAATGAATGAAAACTAGTACAACTAAGTCAATTTCCTGTAGGCTCTATCCCCCAGATCACCCAGTAGTTTAAAATTTCATTTGACTATGTCTCAAATTTTTCTTTAATGGGTAGGGGGTGTGCATGTGTGTATACACATGTTCATATGTGCGGCTGTGTGTGTATGTGAAAGCAGGTATATGTGCAGATGTGTGCATGCCTGTGGAAGCCAAGGGTTGAAGTCAATAGTCTCCCGTGGAGCCGTCCTCTATCACTTTGCACCTTACCACTGTAGCAGGGCCCTAGGCTGAACTCACAGCTCAGTGGCATCCCGCCAGGCTGGCCAGCCTCACTCGGAGTTCAGTCTCCACCTTCGCAGTGCTGCCAGGACAGGAGTCACCAACCTGCTCAGCAGTTACCTGCATTCTGCGGATCCGAACTCCTTCCCTCACGCTTGTATGCTTGTATGACTAGCACTAATCACAGAGACGACTTCCCATCTCCTTGAAATCTGTGAGTTTCAACATCTCCAGTCCCCTTAGCTGACCAGGTGTCTCCCTGCGGCACAATGCTGCACTGATTCACTTTGGGGAAATTGCACAGCATTCCTTCAAAATAAACGGTGGTCACCTAAAAATCGTATTGGGACAAGAGCTCTCAGCAGAGCGGAGGAGGACAGCCTAACGGCTTCCTGGAAGTTGGTGTTGAGAGGCAGCATGCTGAGGGACATCCTGGGGGATGCTGGGAAAGCAATCTGTGCGGTGTCTCCTAGGTAGCCTTCAGAAAGTACCAAGCTCCAGCGAACTACCCAACCACGGCAGCTTCTTGAAGAGGACGCTGTATAAGGACTACCTCAGCCATTGGATGTCTAGGACAAGCTGAGCTGTGGTGGCACATGCCTTTAATCCCAGCCTGGTCTATAGAGAGAATTCCAGGACAGCCAGGGCTACACAGAGAAACCCTGTATCGGGGTGGGGGATGTGGGAGTCTAGTTCGGGGCTTGGAGATTTCAGGATGCCCCACTTTGGTTTGAAAAATGATTATACCCAGAGGAAGAGATTGCGATGACAATAAGAATGACAGTGACAGCAAAGGAGGGCAGAGCCAGGCTTCTAAAGAAGGTCTAGCCCGCTCAGTGGAGAAAGGGAAAGACTAAAGGGCCAGGGGGGACAACTCAGTGCACAAAAATACTCTCAAGCCTGGAGATAGGAATTCGATCAGAAAATCACAGCAGGAAGCAAGAGCTGGCCCCTGACCTCTGTGGCACATGTGCACCTGCACACATGAGGAACACACACAAACATACAAATCACAGTTAAAGCGACCCAAGTCACCAGAAAAGAGAAGAAATGCCAAGGTAGGATGAGGGAGGAGAGAAAAACGCAGAGACAGAGCTGCGTTTTACTCTGCAGTACAGAACAACCTGGCATTCGTAAAAACCATACTGCCTCACTCCCGAGGTACTAGGATCCCAACTGGAAGCCACCATACATGCGTAAAAGAACATTTTAAAAATACCAAGATAAAAAGCGAAGGGGCCGGAGATGGAGAGATGGGTCAGCAGAAAAGAAGATTGGCTGTTCTTGTTCAGGGCAGAACTTGGTTCTCAGCACACACGTCTGGGAACCCACAACCACCGTGACTCCAGTTCCAAAAAATCCAACTCCCTCATCGACTCCCCCTCACTCCCTCCATGGACGCCTCTTCTATGCAAGCAGCACACACGCATATACACATCAAATAACAATTTTAGTGAATGCACATTCTTTTAAAGTTAGGTAAACGTGTTTAATTCTCACTTTCACGAAATGAAAGGAATCATAGGAGTTAAGTTAGGCAGAGAGAGAAAACAGGAATGTTTTCCCCAGCTTATCCTCATAAAACAGAACAGAACAAAACAGGACATGGTTTTTCTACACCAACAGGAGAAATAGTACAGTGAACTCTTAATCTTTGAAGTAATAACATACCAGTCAATAACATAATGCAATATTCAATTAGAAAGTGCAGGTCATTCAGATAAGCTGTTGAGAGAGCAATGATTAATTTATTGCCAATTAACTGCATCCAATAGACACTCCAATCACTGTCTCCAATCACCGTTACTTTATAAGCCAGTCTTCTAATCGAGATGGCAATAACTTACAATGTTTTGTAATTGTCAAACGTGTGTTCACAATGTTAAATTAATCATTTAACAAGACTGCATTAAGCACTATACACACTGGGGTGGGGACAAGAACTATTTCATATAACCATTCAGATGTGGGGGAAGGTTGATACAGAGGAAGAGGGTTTCTAGCATTGCATTTAATTCTGCATTTTATTTAAATGGTCTTTAAAGAAAGAAAACATGTGGTGTCTTAACTATTGTTTCAGACCCCTTTATAACAGTTGAAAAGCAGGCAATACTCGGGTAGGATTGGCTCCCTGGTAAGAGTTTATAGCTCAGTGGTTTCCCGCCGTTTGGGTGAGGAAGGGACCCTCAGCTCTATCTTCATCTTCCCCTCTGTAGGGAGCAGAATTCTTGAGACAGAGCCTGCCTTTCCCTCCAGCTCCCCACTAGCACAGAAATTTGGGGGTCAAATGACTCTTTCACAGGAGTTACCCTAAGACTGTCAGAGAACAAAGACATTAACATATTACAAGTCATAACAGTTTCAAAGTCACAGTTACGAAGTAGCAACAAAAACAACTGTATGCTTGAGGGTCATCACAGCAGGAAGGACTGGATCAAAGGGCGGCAGCACTGGGACTGTTAGAGCCACTGCTCTAGCATGATGCACGATGCACCATGCACGGCACACGGGAACAGCCCGAGTCACTCACCACCCAGGCAGAATTTACATCTCTGGGGTGCCACAAAGCAATAACTTTGCCACCAGCTTGCCACACAGAGGCAACCTTTCAAGCTATCTGTTGGCTGGACTATAGTTGTTTCCTCCCTGGCTAGTTTCTTTTGCTCGCCACAGAGGTAAAATCATTCCAGAGACCAGGTCTCCACACACTGTCTGGGCTCATCCTCTCCACCAGACCCACTCTCTTAAATATTCCAGAGTTTGCTATCCTGACCCCACAGAGCAAGTCCCAACCACACTGGGCGAGTACGTGCACCATTCACATTCAAGAGCCCACTATCCACACAGTGGACCTGCCTCAAGTTCAGAGAGCTCTTTAGGCCCAAGACTCCCCTTACTGCAGGCTCGCCCATTCACATCCACAAGGACAGTAATGTACCCCTTAGTAAATGCAGGCACTCACAATCTGTTCTGATAGTTCTGGCATGTACTCCTTAGACAGGTACTAAGCCAATCTCTTTAGTGGAAGACTGACGTGGCACTGGGATCTGAATGTAGCTGATACGTGGAGTTTTAATTTTGGATGAGATGAAGTCTAATGGGATGGCAGTGTCCTGACGAGGGAAAAATTCCCAGCTGAGGGACTTAGAACGGGTTTGCTCACCTCTCCATGTTCATCCGCCCACCTACGATGTCAGCATAGTATAACACTAGGCGTAAAGATAATTAACATCATTATTAGGAAAGCTAAAGATAAGAGCACTTTGTACAATGCCTGATATAGAAAATGTATTAATCACAGTAAGTGACCTAAAAAGAGTATTCTCACATACATTTTAATCTTAGACTAAATCTTCCATAAAGGAAAAACTGTTCATTTTAAACAAAAAGAACATCAAAACTAAAATTTAACAGATAGATGTGGTAACATAAGTCTATAATCCAGCACTTAGGAGGCAGAGGCAAGATGATCTCTAGTTCAGAGTCACAGAGAGTTCTAGGCAAACCTGGCCTACACAGTGTATCCTGTTGTGCTGCCTAGTTTTTATGTCAACTTGATACAGCTAGAATGAGTCATCAGAGGATGGAATTTCAATTGAGAAACGGGCTTCCACCAGGCTAGAAACGGGCATGTAGAGCATGGTCTTATTTAGAGATTGATGGAGGAGGGCCCAGCCCATTATGGGCAGCACCATCCCTGGGCAGGTGAGTTCTGTAAGAAAGCAGGCTCTGCAAGCCAGGAGCAGGTCAGCAAGCAGCACCACACCATGGCCTCTGCATCAGCTCCTGTCTCCAGGAGTTCCTGCCCTGGCTACCCTCAGTGGACTGTGATTCAGAACACATAAGCCTTTAAAGAAGCCCTTTCCTCCCCGAGTTGCTTCGGTCATGGTGTTTCATCACAGCCACAGAAACCCTAAGAGTAGTCCTAACTGAGGTGCTTGGGCTTTGTTTGTGGAGAGTAAGAATCTGCTAATTAATGTTTTCTTTTTTTTTTTTTTTTTTTTTTTTTTTGGTTCTTTTTTTCGGAGCTGGGGACCGAACCCAGGGCCTTGCGCTTCCTAGGCAAGCGCTCTACCACTGAGCTAAATCCCCAACCCCATGTTTTCTAATGTCCAAATAAAATCATTTTTTCATAGAAGACATTAAAGTAGATAGTTTGACATCATCCAAAGTTACACAAGGAAAATTAGACAGAAGAGGATCCATTCAGCTAAAATTGTTGTGCATGTTTTTCCATTCTTTGATGGCTTCGAAAATGCACAGCACAGCTAACGAGGGAGAAGTCATTCATTTATTTCTCTCTAAGGCCTGCCAGCTATAGACAGCTCTCACCTTCTTCCATTCAAAGTGCTACTTTCTTGCAGGCTCAAGGTGAGCAAGCACTTAAGGGCATTTCTCCAGAAGGCTATGGCTGCCTATGTGAGACAAAGTAGAAGAGGTGTAAGGAACTGAAACATTCCAAGTATGTATCCTGACTTCTTGGTAAAGATTTGACCAGGGCAACAAGTCTCTGGAAATGAGTCACTGCCTTAATAGTACATGGAGTGGTGAATTGAGTAAGAAATGCCCTCCCCTGAACACTGGGTCCCAAGAAAGTGGTGCTATTTGGGGGTAGGAGGGGCTTGAAGCGCTTTAGTGAGGTAAAGCCTTGCTGGAGGAAGTACGTCGTTAGGGGCGGGCCTTGCTGGAGGAAGTGCATTGTTAGGGGCGGGCCTTGAGCATTTACAGTCTCTCCCCACTTCCTGGTTGTTCTGTGCTTGGTGTCTGCATTTGGAGATGTAAGCTTTCAACTTCCTGTTGCTATGTCTGGCTGCTGTCATGGCTTCCTTTCAAGATGAACTCTCAACCTTCTGGAACCATAACAGAAAATAAGCTTTCAGGAGCTGCTTTGGCCACAGTGCTGTCAAAGCAGCAGCACTGACTGGCGCACATGGTAAAGATACTCTCGGGGACAGATGTCTTCTTAATCCCCTAAGCACTCGTTATCTGAATGAATAGTCATGGAATTGAAGGTACATTCACTGTGCATCTGCACACTGCATACAGCAGCTACAACTGTGGACGAGAGATACCCATTTGATGGAGGAAGACCCATCTGTGAGGCACACAAGCCTTCACAGTATGCTATGCTAAAGATGTGTAGGCCCCAGGGAAGACCAGAGGACTTGGAAAAGAGATAGTGCTCCCTGAGGGAAGAAGCTACCAGTCAAAGAACACACCCAGTCAACAACTTCCTACGAGGTATTTTTACCAAGTTTGGGCTTCTCTGGGGGAACCCTTATTTTCCCACCAAGGCGGCTCAAGCACTAAGTCATATATGAGCTTTCTCTTCAGAAATGCCTACCCTACTGCCAGGGACAGACAAGGCAGCATAGGATAATGAGCCACAGGCACTGAAGCAAAGAGCTAACCAAGGTCTTCATCCAGGCTCCCCCGTTCTTGCTCTCTACAAGCCTGGACACGTTCCTTGATCTCTTTTTGTGTCCATTTCTCATCTGTATAATGGGTAAAGCATGGTGTCTAACTTAGAAGAAGAGTGCTCTGTAGAATACAGGGATTCCCTTTGCCGCAGAGCCCGCACTAGCATGTCTGTGACTGTAAGGGGCGCCACAAATGCAGGCACGTCTTCTTATGCATGTAGGATAGGCCCCTGCTGGGCACACTCTGGGCAAATGGGCTACATAAAAAAGTCTGGAAGAACAAGTGCATGCCAACAATCCCCTTATACAAAGACAATGTATATGTAATGTTTTTAATTTTTATGACACTTATTTTGTGTGAATATTCACACGTATATTTGGACAAAAGCATGTCCAGCATGCACATGTCATTCAGAGCATAAATGGCAGGGTCAGTTTTCTAATCTCCCCACATAGGTTCGGGAGACTGACAGACTGTCAGGCTTGGCAGCAAGTGCCCCGACCCAGTGAGTGGGACACGCAGGCCCTGTCACCTTTGCAATGACGAGCTATTTCGATAAAGGACGTATTGCAAACTCACATGAAACTGAAGGTATATCCGTCCCTTGGTCTTCATAAAAGGGATTGCACACATTGAGAAACATTTTTAAGCTAACCCATCATGAACTTAAACAGTAATTAGTGGCTAGAACATATAAATATACTTTACCTCACACTTTAGTTTCTTAGACCACTTTTTCAGAACTAATCTATTATGGTCCACCTACTTAAGAACGTGTACCAGTGTGAACATAACTATACTTACATTGAACTTTACAATAACATTGTCTCAAGGAACACACTGAACAGATCAGTGAATGAGAAACACTTCTGAACACAAAGGGAATAATTCACATAACAGCACTGATCTAGACTTAGAGGGGGCTATCCCTGACCGATGGACGGGGCCCGTCAACTGGAACTGAGGGAATGAGGAGGTTGTTGTTGGCAGGGCAGGCAGGCTAAAGAGGCCCAACAACAAATCAGAAGGACAATGTTCTCCAAGTGGCCAACACCACAAGAAATGCCTGTAAGTGACATAAAGCTGGGAGCCTGAGAGTCCCCAGCATGAACCAGTGTGGAAGTCCGTGCAGGATCACAGCAGCAGACAGCAGCAGACTCACACAGTATGGACTGCAGCTTCCCCTGCAGGAGTGTGGCTCTGAACTGTGGTTCCCAAAATGAACTTAGTGAACATAAGTTAGCTTGGTCCTTCCCAGCATGCACAGGAGGGAAGGAAGGGAGCAAGAGGGCAAGGAAGATGGGATAAAGGGGGGAGGGAAGGAGCTACACAGAATGGCTATATTTTGGGAAACTCAGCTTCTAGAAGTGGGATATATTTAAAAATGAAAATAGCTAAGTTCTAAATATAGCATACAAATTCAATACCTTGACACTTGATTAAACACATCTTAGTGAGCCCTCTTGATGTATTAAGACCATGAGTTTGGATCCAAGTGATCCATGAGTACTCCTGAAAATCTCACTACATTCTTGTTACAGGGTGTTCTCATTAGAGACTTAAAAGACATAACTTGGAATCTTCAGAGAGCAAGTAGGTTTAAAAAACTGTAGCCAAGATCGAGCAAGACTCCACGATTTCTGTGGTCACAGTAGGCAGCCCCGTCATATGAAATCAAATGCCTGTTTAGGAGGCCTGTGCATTCCCACAGCAATGAGCAGAAGCAATCCGTAGATATAGCTAAGGACCAAGAGCACAGAACCAGCTAGGGATGGGGCCAAGGAGACAGAGCTGACTGCTGAAGCTAAACCTCTTCATATTTCCACAAACCCAGGAAATCAGCAAAATACTGGGAAAATGTTCATCTCCAAAAGTAACAACTTCATAGCTATATGCAAATGCAGGAACCAAAACTTTTCAAAATGCAGAAACCCAGAATCTGGAAATAAAGGTAAAGATAATCAAACTATTATAAGACAGAATAAATTGACCACTACTTACAAGACTATTAAGAGAATAATTTTAAGTGTTGTTATTTAGACTAGCATTTCATCACAATCAGCAAGGGATCCAAGATTGCACTGAGACAAGGAGCCTGGTCATTAACCACAGTTGATCCTCAATATGCTCTTACGGGCCATGATTCATACAGACACTGTGAAGGAAGGAGAATCAGATCAGGAGCAAATGTTTATGTTGGCAGGGAGAAGACACCTGTGGGCTTCAGCCTGTTTCCAGGACGGTGCCAGGGTGCCTTCCTTCCTAGGCGCCGAGCCTGAGGACAGCACTGTGTACGTTTGTTCAGTCCTTCTGGTTCCAAATGCTAAAAACAATCTTCCAGGTAGTAATTTGGTTCCTATAACCTTTTGTACTTGGAAGATATTATCTTGGATACCTGACATGACTATTCCAGGTTACAGAGAGAAAGAGAGAGAGAGAGAGAGAGCGCTAACATGCTAACTAATAAACTGTAGTTATCCAATTTATTAAATGTAGTTGAATATCCACCATCCTGTAAATTTATTTAAAACACTGGTCATCTTATACTAGTGACTTAACATTTATTCACTATGTATTGCTTATTAAACTGAAGCTCTTACAAAGCACTAAACAAAGAAAGGTATAGCAAGCACTCAACACATGCTTTTCACTGAAGAGAGCAACTAGATGAGATATTTAGAAGAACAAAGCTATTTTCATTTGGTTTCAACCATGGGACAAGGGCTAACTAAAATGCATATGTTACACACCAAAGCAGACCTGGCCTCTAGGTCTTCCCAACATTCCTCAGTTCCTACCTGGCATACCCTGCCCTCAACCCTTGTCCCAGAGGCTCTTACCTATACATTTTGGTCTCCCTCTTCCCCTCTCTTTTTCTCTCTCTCCCTTCCCATGGCAACTTCCTTGACCTCTTTCCCTTAGGCCAGAGAACTCGCTGCCTAAGAGCAGCTTCCCAGTAAGCCTGCCTTTATCTGGCCTGAATTGCCTCATTACACCAGCACGGGAATAACATCAATTTCAAAAGTAACAGAGCTGGGCGTGGCAATGCAGTCCAGTACCCTGAGCACACAGGAGGCTAAGAATGAATCCCAGGCCTGTAGAAACTACATACAAAGACCTGGTCTGGAAAGGAAACTCTGGAGGAGGAGGGAGGACATCAGAGGACTAGGCTCTGACCTGAGAACAATACTGGTTCTTTCTTAACTGTCCCCTCACACTTTGCCTGCATTCTGGTGCAGACCAGTCAGGGCCATGTGGCCATGTGGCCATGTGAGCCATCAGTGAAATGCGTATGTAATTACTATTGTTCCCTGAAAGGCTAAATAAAGCAAGGGTCAGAGAAGTCTGGAGCTCAGGGGAACCAGCAGATAAGTAAAAGTAAACAAAGGAATGTAAAGCAAGCTTGATTCCAAGGCCTGAGCACCCAGTGCTCAAGCATGACTGGAATTTGCCAAGGCAGAAAAAATAAAATAAAAACAAAAAAGGCATTACCACACCTAAAGCGGGCCCTGCTTACTCTTCACCCAAGAGCAGAGCAGTCAGAATCAGGGCTCTACACAAAAGTGCTTGAGCTCTGGCAAGGTGGAGGGGAGGAAGAGAAAGAGGAGAAAGAGGAAGAGGAGAGAGGAGGGGGGAGGAGGGAGGGGACTCAACTTGCAAGAGGGAATCTGGCCAGGCTGATGGTTGTTCAAGTTCAGGTCTTGGGAATCCACGCCCCTTGGGGTGGGAAAAGGGCTAAACTTGAAAAAGTGAAGCTACAACACCAGAGATCAAATCCAGAGGACAGTGTGAAGGAAACAGAAGTAAGATGCAGGGAAGTGACCGTGGTATCAAGGACTGAAGCCAGGAAGTCCAGAACTGAGTCCAGAACTGATTCCTGGCGTACCGACTTGGCCACCAGATGACATTTTGCTTGCTAAATTATTCTGCCTCCTCTGGAGAATGGAAGATAGACAGAAAGGTATTGGAGTTAAGTGAAAAAAGTCTGAAGTAGATAAAAACCTTGAAAAAGCATATTTAACCACATTTACAACAGCTTAAATTGGAGCCAGGCACCTCTTTATGGTGCTCCTAAGTGTCCAACCCGGGGCCGGAAGTTGTGCTGAAGCTAAAGGCGAGGAGGGTAGAGGGAAGCAGAGGCCTGTGTTGCTACACCTGCTGTCCTCTCATCCAAGGAAAATGTGTGCCCCATTGAGATGAGTGCATGAGGCTGAGCACTACGGGGGGGAGGGGGGGGGCCGCGCACTTACACAGCTGCGGGCTTGCACACAGCTGCAGGCATACACACAGCTGCAGGTGTACACAGCTGCCTGCTTGTAAGAAGGTGCAGGGCTCAGGGAGTTTTCTTCCGCCTGCCATTAGCCCACTACCCAGTGAATCAAGCATAGGTCGCTCACTGATAGGAGAAAGAAGGAATGGAGCACTTGCTGAGAGAAGTGACTGACAGGTTTCCCTCTCCTCCAAGTCCTCCCTGGGTGGATCAGATTTGCTCTGACTGCCTTTATAAATGTTTCAATGAACGTTATCTTCATGCATTGGATTAGCAAAGCCGACTCCCCACTGATAATGCAAAGTAACCCTGATAAGCAGAGAACTGAACTCTCCCTCTCCACTTGGACTGTGATGATCTTGACCTTTCACCTCTAGCAAAAAGCTCTGAGCTACACATTCAAAGCTGGTAATGAGGGCTTCATTTGCTTTCCAAGCAGTCAGAAGACCTTTTTTAAATACTCTCAGGCAGTCATGACCTTCACCTGTGACTTAAAAGAGTTCACCACACATAATAAAGATCTTTGCTCAGGGGACAACTCTAAAGTCTCCTTAACAGAGATCTGGACACCAGCCCCATTGGTGAAACTATACACACACTTCTATTCTCCAAATCAAAATGTTTCCTTAAAGTGCATTTGGAATTCATGTGTCTGTTATCGAAGGAGTCTAAAATCCTTCTACCTCATAAATACTAGATAATTAAAAACCTCAGTTAGTTTCTATTTGAGAAGACGCAAGCTAACGTAACCCTTCACTAGGCAAGACAACAACCTGATGCCTCCAACCAGAAACATAATCCAACGTCCCAGGCGGAACTCAATCCGCCTGTGTGTGTTTGGGACTTTTCTATGTTAAGGTAAGAAAACAATAATTTAATGAAAAGGGTCCCTCTAAATAATTTCACTCTTCTATTTTTGTGTAGTTTCTAACAGGAACTAGAGGTCTGAATCCTCTCAAAGGCAAGCAGACTGAAGGGCAGAACACAAGCCCTGCACACAAGACAGGATGCTGGCTGCTGCCTTAGCAGTGAATGGACAAACAGGGTCTCGCCTCCTTTCTCCTCCCATTTTCTGGCTAGTGGGTCATACAACCAGATTACCCACTGACCTCTCCTTTCTTTCCCAAAAATCCTCACGGGACAGGCCATGCCTGGGGACAAAGAGGCAAAGAAGGCCTTACAGGGACACTAGAACAAGTGTGACCAGTAGACCTTACCCCTCAGCACACTGGTCATAGCCATTCCGTCCACTTGTGCCCTCCATTACACACACTTCAGGCTCTCAATATAGAAACCTGCAGTCTTCTGAGACTCTGGGTCAGCATTTCGGAGACCTCTCCCATGTCAGGCAAAACTTCAGTTAAACAAGCTTGCTCTGCCTTTTTTCTCACTAATCTATCTTCTGTTACAGAGCTTCGAAGAAGATGGCTTCTCTCTGTGACAAAAGCTTATCTATTCTCTTTATTCCTTATTGTAAAAATGGTAAAGATGAGAAGAGTCTTAGGTGAACTGGCCGAGTAGCTAGACACACACAATATGCTATCTCTGAAGCTGGACACGGAGGTGTGTTACGCTATGAAATGCACACACAGGCTTATAGACCATTGCAGACAAAACAGACTTCAGACTGTGGAAGACAAAGAGAATGGCAAGGCCCATCCACCAACACTGGACTGAGGTAAGAAGCAGAAAGCTCACTACTGTAATATCCCGGGCGGTGCTCATGCAACTGATGCACACACTTTATCCTGGGGGACTGAGGGAAGTGATAAGCCGATCTGAACAGCCTGCCTACAAGAAGAGTCCTTTGAAGATGGAGGGGCCTCTTCAGTAATACTAAGCTTATACAGGTAAGGGGTAGCAGTGCAAATGGGATTTGAACTTCTCCCTTTTGTCTGGACTTTATCCAGTGGATTCCTGGTATCCTTTCTTTCTTGGCTTTGCTGTTTCCTTTTCCCTCCAGAAGTCTGAAGGCAGAGTCCTTACTTCCACTCCTCTCCACTCTGCAGCTTCTTCCAGTGTCCAGTAGGACCACTCGCTCCAGTTTCAGAGAAGGCCTGTGGGTGAATTCTCCGTGTCTACGCTTCCAAGAGAAGAAATTCTGAGGCAAAAGCAGGGAGTGTCTCTTCTCCTGAAAGCTACCTTAGCTGGTGCTTTGCTCTGAGTTAACATTAGCGTAGGTGGGAGGGATGTCTTTATAACAACACTGTAAAGCCAATAACTCTCTGCCTTTTAAAGAATAACTTTCTTCTATAAAAGGGATTCCCATGGCAGTTACTGTAAGTCATAAGTAACTTAGATTAGAATATGAAGATTCTTTATAAAGCCTTTGAAAGGCTCTTTTGGCGGGAGAGTCAAATTTCTTATCTCAGAACCTTACATTTAAAGCAGAAATCTAAGTAAATAAATGTGCATGCTTTTCAGCAATTATAAAACATTATTTTATTATCTTATGCTTTGCAATGAGATTTCCTCTGTAAACTTTTTTGCTTTGCCTATTTAAAAAGTAAGCTACAATTGCATGCGTGAGCTCAGAAAGACACACAGACAGACATACACACAGCCACACGTGAGACATGCATGCATGTATACACCACTTCCTCACTGTAGGTTGGTTGGACAATATAAATAGTATTTCACAATTTTGCAGTCCTGAGGAAATGCACTAAAAATAAATAAATAACTGGAATAAATAAATAGCAGCTATGAAACAGTTATAGAAACCATGTTCCCAGCATTTATATAAAGACAATTTAAACACTTAAATGTCACAAACTTACACTGTTAGTCAACTCCACCCCTAAATAGGATTTTTAAGCTTGTGTACTATGGGCCAGGGAAATGGCTCAGGGGGAGGTGCTTGTCTCTAAGCCTGGTGACCAGAGTTTGATCCCCAGAACAAACTGACTCCCACCAGTTGTCCTCTGACCTCCGAATGCACCTGGGGCACATGTGCTAGAGCCCTCCTTGCCCCTCCTTTCTTCACACCCTCTCTAGGGTTCCTACATAAGAATGCTACGCTTTTCTCTGAAGCTCACTCTCTATGATCTCTGAATTTCATTCTCCAGTCTGTAAGACAAGAACCCCAAACCCAGAGTATAGCCAGAATAGCTGAGTCGAACCAGTCAGCCAGAGTTCAGAAAGAACAGAAAGGGTGAGCTTATTCAGCAGTAAGCCTCCGAGATGACAATTACATCAGGCAAATGAAAGTTGCTTCAGATGGATATTTTAGAATGGTAAAACTTTAAAACTGCCAAGATCAAGAGATGACAAGGTTACAGAACACGGGTTTAAACGTAAAATGATACATCTGCTTCGGAAGTGAGCTTGGAAAGCTCTTTCAACAGTGAAACATCCATTTGTGATATAGAAAGAACTGGATATAGAAAGATTGGAAACTGTCTACTTCAGAAACTATGAGCAGGAGATTAAGCCACATAAAGATGACTCTTCCTTGTTTCAAAGGCAATGAAACATCAAAGGATCCAACTATTCCACTAGTGCATCTTTCTCAAAGAAAGGGCAGAGCAGGTCCAGTTAAGAAGAGTGCATGAAAACTCTCCCCTCCAAACAAGAACTGTCCGTGTCTATCGACAGGTGGGTAAACAATCTGTACCTCTGTGCACACCACTCGGCACCAAATAAACAGACAGACAGACAGACAGACAGACAGAAACCAAAGGATTGATGAGCACAAAATAGACAAGTGTCGAAATAATTACAATGAGTAAAAGAAGCCAGGAAAAAAAAAAAACAAAAAAACAAAAGCAGAAAGGGACACTGTAGGATTCCATTCTATAAAACTCTGGAATATGCAAGCTGGTCTACAGTGACAGAAGAGCCAAGGTTGCCTGTGTCTTTGGAGGAGCGCTAGAAAGGGCAAGAGGAGAAGTCGTCCAAGGGACGTGGGGAGCTTTTCAGGGTGCTGTGGTTTCAGTGCATCTCCCACAGCAGACAGTGGCATGTCTGGAGTCCCAACTGTTGGGTAGGCTAAGACGGGAGCCAGGCTGCATAACACAGCAAGACCCCCATAGAACAAAAAGTGAGGTCAGTGTGCTCCCAGAAGTTACCTATTGGAAACTTAATCCCCAGCACAGCGGTTCTCAACCACTGTGCATCTTTTTTTTTTTTTTTTTTTTTTTTTTGGTTCTTTTTTTCGGAGCTGGGGACCGAACCCAGGGCCTTGCGCTTCCTAGGTAAGCGCTCTACCACTGAGCTAAATCCCCAGCCCCAACCACTGTGCATCTTGACCACTCTGCAGGTCAAATGACACTTTCACGCAGGTCACCTAAGACCACTGGAAAACATAGATATTTATATTACAATCCATAACAGTAGCAAAATTAGTTATGATGTAACAACAGAAATAATTTTATGGTCGTGTCACCACAGCATGGGGAACTATACTAAGGGGTTGCAGCATTAGAAGTTGGGGAGCCACTACTCTAGAGTCATCTCACTGGAAGGTACAGCCTACTGAGAGGGATGTGAGCCTAAGAGACCCACCCTCGAGAATGAGTTAACTAAATACAAAGGGGCTCACGGCTATGAAGTCCTGCTCTTTCTCACCAGTTCTCTCTTGCCTTTTGAACAGCAAGAAGACCCTCACCAAACTCAGACCTCTCAACCTAGACTTGCCTACCTCTCAGGCTGCGGACACACACCTCTGCTCTTCATAATTTCCCAGTGTTTGGTTTGAACAGCATGGAATGGACACAGGAGGTAATGAGTGTGCTCACTCCCTTGAGAGTGGCCGTTCCTCTTAAGGAAACTGCATTCAAAACAATGAGACACACAATGCCTTTAAGTGAATTAACACAGGCTGTAGACTAGACATACCAAACTGTGTGGCAAATGAGACACTCAGCATAAAGAAACTGCTTAAGTTAGCATGCTTTCTTTTTTCTTTAAGATTTATTTATTCATTTATTTTACGTGAGTACACTGTCATTCTCTTCAGACACACCAGAAGAGGGCATGGGATCTCATTACAGATGGTTGTGAGCCACCATGTGGTTGCTGGGAATTGAACTCGGGACTTTGGCAAGAACAGTTAGTGCTCTTAACCACCGAGCCATCTCTCCAGCCCTTAAGTTAGCATTCTTATGCCATTGAAATCCTACTCCAAGAAGCTATACACAACTGGGTCTAGACACAAGAACACATGTGACCATGACACTTGCCTTCCCTTTAAATGATGGTTTTACAGACACAGACAGGAGGGATTGGGAGTGAGAGTGAGATGGGAGGGGGAGGGTGATAAATTATATACAGATAGATAATAGATATATAGATGAGAGCTAGATAAATAATACTGGTTGACATGATAAGCAGATAGGTAGATAAATGATACATAGATACATGACTAGATGGCAGATAGTAGAAATACAGTTGATAAATGATATTTAGACAGTAGGTTGATAAACAATATAAGTAGGTACATAGATGACACACTGATTGACAGCTGATAGGTGATTAATAGATATGAGAGATGATGAATATGAATATGTGTATAGTTCATGCAATGAATTTAACACATCAGGCATGCAGTAAAGTATTTTTAGAAACAATGAATAAAAATTGTAACAGGAAGCAGAACCCTAGGAATGAGGTGGGGTATCCTAGTACATTTTCCCCTCTTCCCTGAGAGCACCTTCTTCACAGATGAGAACAGAGGAAGAACAGGTGGAAAGGAAGGGCCCTCAGCGTGACGGCACCAGGCCTTTCAACCAAGGAGCAGCTGCCACAGCTGCAGGTGGACAGCTGCGATCTGAATTTTAACAGACTTTGGCCACCGCTGGGTAATTTCTTTGAGCGCATCCTAGAAATGTGGCCTGGTTTCTTATTTCATAGCATCTGTACTTGCCACTAAACATATTGGATCTTGCCCGGTAATTGAATATATTAACATTTTGGCTTTTTTTTTCCCAAGGAACTGGTGGCCACAGTCTTGGGTCTGTGAGTCTGGTAGGAAATGTTCCTTCCTCTGGACTCACTTCCATCATCCCCAGCTTCCTGCTGAGAGAGGAAGGTCACCCTCGCTACCTCACTCTTCTCCCTTGTAAGGACCTAGTTCCACTCAGCACCAATTTTAGGATCATTTTAGTCCACACCAAGGACCACATCATTTATCAACAGCTCACAGAAGCTCTGCTGATCCTCTCATGTCCGAAGCACGGCCTTGAGACAGACAGAAGCACAGCGCACACATGATTAAATCAGATCCCCATAACTCACCTCATTTCCTCCGACTGCCTTGGTTAGAATCACAGCAGAAGACACAGGGGGAGGCATGCAGCCTACTGTCTGCAAACTGAAAGATAAAAGAAAATCCAATTGTATGTAGCCCCTCCTTTCCAGTTAGAAATAATTTCCACTAGTTAGTCCTGGAGAGCAGAGCGGAACAAAGAACCCAGTGTTTATTGATACATATTCCCTCCTTCTTGAGCTGAGACACCATCACCATGAGACAAAATGATCCCTGAATGCACACTGCATTCTACCGGCTTGAGTGGCTTTCTTTTTTTTTTTTTTAAAAAAGATTTACTTATTTACTTAATGTATATAAGTACACTGTAGCTGTCTTCAGACACACCCAACCCCATTACAGATGGTTGTGAGTCACCATGTGGTTGCTGGGAATTGAACTCAGGACCTCTGGAAGAGCAGTCGGTGCTCTTAACCGCTGAGCCATCTTTCCAGTCCCTTGGGTGGCTTTCTTAATGTGTTTACACGTTGAGGGGCAGGGATTTAGTGTAGTTGGCAGAGTACTTGTTAAACATGCACCACACCCTAGGTTTTATCCTTGGCACCATATACTATAAGGCAGTGGTGGTGCACACCATTAATCCCAGCACCAGGGAGGCAGAGGCGGGCGGGTCTCTGAGTTCCAGGCCAGCCTGGTCTACAGAATAAGAATTTCAAGACTGCCAGGGCTCCACAGAGAAACCCTGCCTCAAAAAACACAAATAATAGTTAATAATAGCATAAAATAAAAGTAAGGCATGCCTATAATCCGTTTCAGCAATACATGAGACTCTGTCTCATTAAAACACATACGCCAAACATTGATTATGGAGTTCAAAAGGCCACTGGGTTATGGTAAGTGGTTAGGGTTTGGGGTTAGGGTTAGGGTTGGAGTTAGAGTTAGGTTTAGGGGATAGGGTTGGGGTTAATGGTAAGTGGTTAGGGTATGGGGCTAGGGTTAGGGTTTGGGGTTAGGGTTAGGGGTTAGGGTTGGGGTTAATGGTAAGTGGTTAGGGTTTGGGGTTGGGGTTGGGGGTTAGGGTTGGGGTTAATGGTAAGTGGTTAGGGTTTGGGGTTGAGGTTAGGGTTAGGGGTTACGGTTGGGGTTAATGGTTAGTGGTTAGGGTTAGGGGTTAGGGTTGGGGTTAGGGTTAGGGGTTAGGGTTAATAAAATAGGTAACGTGGTCTTGGGTTACTGCCATAGAGAGCTTCAGGAACTGGTACAGTGGCACACACCTGTGGTCCCAGCTGCTCAAATACACAGCAAAAACTGTCATGAGTTCAAAGCCAATCGAGGCAACATAATACTCTGCTCAAAAGAAAATCTCTACATCTTCATTGATCTTTTGGTAAAATGTAAAGCCTGGAGGTGACATCTTAAGCTCAAGAATATTTGACAAGTTCATATTTTACCTCTCATCTCCGCAACAACACTCTCGTGCTGCAAAGTCACCGTGGACATCTCCAATTACACTCCATGGTGAATTCTAATACCGACTTTAAATCTGTTATTAAATTATGTCCATACGTCCAAGGCCAAGACAGTTGGTATAGGAAACACACTGCACAGCGGGCAGTCAGAACGACGGGCAGCAAATCTGAGGACTAAGACCGAAAACCATCCCTCAGCATCTGAACAGAGTATAGCCTAACCAGGAGGAAAGCTCAGAGGATCCAGTGGACATGACAGTCAGGAGAGGCCCAGGTGCTCGAGGCCAGCCTGGGCAACATGGTGAGACCTGTCCTCAAGATAAAATTAAAAACAAGGGGATCTGGGAAGATTTGTTTTGTTTGATTAGTTGGCTGGTTTTTTGAGACATGGTCTGGTCTTCAATATAAGTGGTTCTGTTCGGATGGGAGGGCATCTTGAGACATGGGGGCCCAGGGGCCACACAGCTCTGAGAGGAAGTCTCCTCAGCAGAGGTGATGCAGCTCTCAGCTGAGGTGAGGATCTCAGGAGCCTCAGCCCCGCTCCACTTGTTTGCTTCTTCCCTTCTCTTTACTGCTTCTTTTCTTCCTGGATTCTTCCAACAAGAGTCACACCAGGCAGAAAATCTCATGAAAGAGATTTATTGGAGGGTCCAGGTGTGGACTGATAAATCCAGCGATGGCTGCCCTCTGCTCCCGGGAGCAGACAGCAGGGAACTGAATAAAGGGATGGTGCTTACATAGGATTTCTGAGGAGGCAGAGCTTCCTTAGCAGAGATTTCCAGAGTGAGGATTAATGGGATTTCAAGTCCTGATCTTGGGGAGTTTAGAGACTGGTGGGTTTCCTGCTCAGGGATTGATGGCTCTTTTCACCTCCTTTTCCCTGAATTGGGCCCTTGGGTTAGGGTGAGAAGTCCTTCGCAGCAGCAGCCTGCTTTTGCAGGTGCACCATCTCTGTAGGGCTGCTGGGGGTGGGGGAAGCTGGAGAGAAGATGCTGCCACTGTGGATAGCTCCTATGGGACCCCTCCTGCAGTGTTCCACAAAAGCTGTAGGCTGAGGTAGGAAAGAAGGTGTCCCCACTGGCAGGAAGCTGAATTAGGAAGGGCATGCTTGGTGGATAGTTCCTGAAGGGCAGTTCCCAAGGAAGCAAGTAAGGTGGCCCATCACCGTGGACAGTTCCTGTGCTACAGGCTGAGATGGTGTGGTGCTGCCATTTTGAAAGGAGCTGCCATTTTGTGAGGAGCTGCCATTTTGTGAGGAGCTGCCATTTTGACAGGTCCTGAGAGACATTTTACTGTCAAGGCCATAGACTGAGGTGGGAATGAGGGACGTGACACCACTTCAGTGGCTTTGTGGGCCAGCAGCTTTTGCAGTGCACAGCTCAGGGACTACACTGAATTCACTATGTAATCCAGGATAACCTAAAACTCCCAATCCTCCTGCCTCAGCCTCCCTAGTGTTATACTAGCAAAACATTTCAAATAGTTTTGGGTTTTTTTCTTTTTTTTGGGGGGGGGTGGTGTTTTCAAGACAGAATTTCTTTGTGTAACCCTGGCTGTCCTGGAACTAGCTCTGTAGACCAAGCCTTGAACTCCCCGAGATCCACCTGTCTGCCTCCTGATTGCTAAAGTGTGCCTGACACCCTTGCCTGACATATTATGCCTTCTTTTTAATGATAACTTCTGAGCTAGACAAGAGAGTTCCAGAATAAATGTATTCAATTTCCAGAAAGTCCGTTTTCTCTCTGAACGCATCAAGGGGGCTAGTTTTCATTTCATGATCTACTTTGAAATTTGGAGTAGTGTGTGACTCCACGTGTGGCTTATGAAGAAATTGCTCTTGAAAGCCAAGGTCTCATTCTTCCCCAGGACTGCTGCCGCCACCCCTGGCCAGAGACTTTCCTTCCATGTCCACACACTCACACACTGCTGAGTGGTTCTACCTCCACCCACTCCTCACTTCTACTCTCCTGTGATTCTGAGGTAGAGTGTGTACTCCCTCAAGCTAACTGAACTGATCCATTTTTATTGTCAACATCATACAAACTAAAGTCATCCTGGAGAAAGGAACCTCAGTGAAGGACCTGCCTCAATCAGACTGGCTTGTACCACTGTCTGTGGGGAATTTCTTGATTACTAATTGATATAGAAGAACCTAGCCCATTGTGGGCAACACCACCCCTAGGCAAGTGTGCCTGCCTTGTATAAGAAAGGTTAGGTCAGAGAGCAGGGCAGTAAGCAGCATTCCTCTAACGGCTCTGCTCCAATTCCTGCCTCCAGGACCTGAGTTCCTGCCTCGACTTCCCTGCGGTGACCGACTGTTACCTGGAAGTATACGATGAAATGAACCATTTCCTCACCAAGTTGCTACTGGTCTTGGTTCTATCATAGCAACAGAAGAGCAAATTAGAGCACAAACACACCAGTGCTTCTCCTTAGAGCCAGGAGGCTGCGAGAGAACGAAGGGATGTGAGAAGAGATTTACCTCAAGGATGCACAGCAGGTTTGGGCTCCTTTACCATCCTGGGGTGGGCGTGATGGGACCACCTGCTACCCAGCACACATGACAAGTGCTCCTCTCCTCATACAATCTCGATGCCATCAGAATGCTCTGCTCTGATGACCAGCATTAATTCCTAGGTCTCTCCATTTAGCTCTGACTTGAGCTCTCTTTTAGCTACAGCTGCAAGCCCAAGATTCCCCAGCCCAATACTCAACTCTACTGGGCTGACCCCAAAGAAACTTTATGTCTCTTACTAATGCCTCATTTTGGAGCCCTCTACACTAAACATACACAGATGCTGTTGAGTTTTAACTGATATGAATTGCCATTTACCATAGCTAGAGATCTAGATAGATGATAGATGGATAAATGATAGACAGATAGATAGATAGATAGATAGATAGATAGATATAGATATAGATAGACAGACAGATACACAGAAGCAAACATAAATAGCATATATATGTTGTATGTATTCAGCTAGATTGAAAGCTCCCTGGAAAGAAATAAAATAACATCTTTGTATTTCTCGCATGCCCATGAACAGCAGAGGCTCAGTACTCAGTACAGAAGGCTCCCATACAACAGGCCCAACGGTACAGGCCTCCTTCACCCAAGCCTCGCAGTAGCTCCCTGCAGCAGCTCCCAGAATAAGGTCTCCACACTGTGCTATGGCTGAGAAGACTGCACATCCAGCTCCACTCTGTCCACTACCTCCAAATCCCATTGTCCTTCCACCACAGGAGCAGGACCTGCCCACTGGGTTGCTTTACTGAACTTACCTGCCTGCCACACTCCAGGCTTGTTTCTGCCTGACTGCTTTAGCACATGGCTTCCTTTAGGGAGAACATTCTCCCCAAGTCCTCTGGGAGAAACAGTGTTCCTCAGCAGCCTGACCATCAACCCCATGGTACACTTTCCCCTCCAGCAGCACTCATTCTTACTCTGTCCATCATACTGACTGCTGACAATCTACTCTGAGTCTCCCTGCTTGGCCAGCACTTTTGTTTGCTATCCTTTCTCCAACATCTGGAATAATCCCTGGCACACAGTAGGGCTAAACAGGCATTGAAGAAATTATGTCATGGGTGGAAACATTTGATGCAGCAAACATCATTAGGTGGTTAAAGTATGTCCTCATTTTATACAGAGAAAAGCAGGTGTCAGGTATGAGATGATTTCGCTAGAAGTCACACAGCAAGCCAGTGGTAGGAGCAGAGGGCAAGCGCTGAGCTCCGTGGTTGGTGTTTTAAGCAGCCAGAACAAGATGCTGAAGTGAGGTAGGTTTTAAACTATTTTAATTAATGTTTCAATGCTAAATTCTTTTCATTAAACATGGTAAATTTTTTCGTGAAAGAAAAACCTCACAAATCTATAGTTAAATTACCCACACCAACGTAAACCAGAGCAAGTGAAAACCTAAGTATGTGCCGCACACATGCACCTTTATTCTGCATTCCAAAAGTAGCCGTTATACTCAGCCATTATCAGTATATGCTTTAAAAGGTACAGACACGCACCAGTTGTCAGTCTGAACTCCCATGCAGACATCTTCCAATGTCCCAGGACATAGCAGGTCTAATACTCTCTCAATCTCCACATTCTTCCCTCAGACAGGGTCTCTCACTGAACCTGGAACTAAGCTGGTAGCCAGTAAGCCTTTCCAACCCTCCTGCCTCTGTCTCCTCCAACCTTGGAGCTAGACGCATCACCCTCCACCACTCAGCCATCTCCCCAGGTCCCCTCCTACTCATTTTAATGCCCAGAAATTGTCCATCCTGGTACCTTTCAAATTATCCACAGATGTCTTCTTTAAGATTCTGTTAAACAAGTCTCTCCTGAATCTCTAATAAAATAAAACTCTATTGTTTTAACACATGATGTTTAAAAAGTGGTCTCCTTTCCTTATAACACACAAGTCCTTTTATTTATAGTTGCCATAGAAACAATAATGTCACTAGAGCTGCCCCATTAAAAAAAATACCCATCGAAAGGTCTAAACATACCCTTTTAAAAGCCACTCGTTGATGGACGTGACTGATAGGAGCTGAAGAAAGAGCCATATTGTTGTTGGGAAGAAGGCAAGCGTGAAGACCTGGATGAAGAGATGCAGCTTCAAGTGCACCAGTGCGCTGGTCAGCTCCTGGAAGGGCAAAGGAAGCAAGGCCCGAGGTAAGAACATGCTGCAGAGAGAGCATGCGTCAAGTGACATCATACGCGTCCGCTCTAACTGCTGAATTGTTTCAAATCTTTACAGGCGCGTGTTTAACAGAGGGGCTGTAGGAAAAAGCATGATGACGATAATAAAAGTTTCATATAAAGCTTCTGAGCTACCTAATTTTCTTCAAATATATAACTCTAAGAATTCTGACCTGTACAGGTCTGGTCATCCTGGTCAGTAAAACATAAGCTACTTAGAATTACAGTGGTAGAGAATCAAAGACCGTGGATGTATAAGTAGAATACATGTTTATTACATTAAAAAATTACCTTAAGAAACTTCATAAGGTTTACCACACTTTAGCCAAGTATACTAATCTCTAGTCATTGTATGAAATTTATCAGACTTTGATTTGGGAAATCAAATAATGATTTCTAAAAAACACTCTCTCCAGTAACAGTTTATAAACCCAGGAGCGCATCCCTGCGGTTGTCAACATTCTTTGTGAAAGGGCCAATGCCTGGAGCTAAGCTAAACTAAGTATACGTCATCCCTTCCAATTCCCAGGGCAATCCTGTGAGGCGGTCAGTATTACCCCATGGTACTGCTAAGGGAACTGAAACTGAGAGCAAGCATGAGGTGGCGAGCAGGCCACGCCCACGCCGGGCTATCAATCAAATCTGGGTTTGCTTCTACCACGGGCATCATAAGCTGCCCCAAGAGGATAAGAAACGCACACTCAAGTCTGGGCACTGGAAAAGGCACACTAGGCTGCAGGCGTAGCTCACCTGGAGGAGGACTTGTCTGACCTGCACCTGCACCTGACCCTGGGTCCGAGTCCCAGAACTGCATAAGCCAGGAACAGTGGCTCACACACCTGTAATCACAACACTCGGGAAGTTGAGGCAGAAGGATCAGAAGTTCACTGTCTTCCTCAGCTGAAACTGAGGCTGACCCGAGCTGTACGAGACGCTGTCGCAAAACCAAACCAAACAGAACAGAAAACACACACAGTGAGCTTGTTATGAGTCTCACAGCCGGAAACGATGCAGTAATTAATGTGGCAATTCAAAACGTGTGCGTGCACGCATGCATATATACGCTTACAAACATACACATTTGAACTGTAGGCTATTCTGCTCAAACCCAACACACTTAGAAAAAGTAGGGCTAAGCGTGGTAGCGCACACTTTTTTTTTTCTTTTTTTTTTAAAGGTTTATTTATTTATTATATATGAGTACACTGTAGCTGTCTTCAAACACCCCAGAAGAGGGCATCGGATCCCATTACAGATGGCTGTGATCCACCATGTGGTTGCTGGGATTTGAACTCAGGACCTCTGGAAGAGCTGTCAGTGCTCTTAACCGCTGAGCCGTCTCTCCAGCCCCCGGTGGCGCACACTTTTAATCCCTTGGAAGAAATGTAAAGCTTGGAAGGCAGAAGCAGAATTATCTCTGTGATTTTTAAGACCACCCTGGACTACCTAGTGAGCTCCAGGCTATCCAGAGCACATAATGAAACCCCAAAAAACAAACAAACAAGCGAACAAACAAATAAACAAATGAGTGGATAAAAAAGAAAAAGAGTAGAAAAGGCCTAGTCATTGTTAAAAAGTCAGACAGAAAACAAATAGGAGAAAGCAGCAGCGAGGGCCAACGAGATGGCTCTACAGGTAAGAGGATTTCCTGCACGTGCCTGGTGACCTGAATTTGACCCCTAGAGTCACAATAAAAGACAGAATCAACTTCCAAAATTGTCTCGACTTCCACAGGTACACTAAGACACACACACCCTGACCTCTTGACATACATCATACACAGGGAGGCAATAATAAAATACACAGCTTTTTAAAGAAAACAGCTCCAAGACAAAAGGTTGCAAGTGCATTAGGCATATTCAAAGATGCCACAGACTCACCCGCTCTAACCTTCATGTTTCCAAGTGTGCAGCAGACCCTCAGCCTCAAGGACACTGCAACCTGATTGTCTGTAAACAGAAGCTTGCACAGACTCACCCACCGACTGCCTCGCTCACTCCTCCATTAGCTCCCACCTCTGCCTCCCCGCCAGGAGATACACCAGTTCCTCCTTGGTCCAAGATGTATCTAAATGCATGGAAGCTTCTGGGGATCTGGGAAGGCCTAGCCTACCAGAAGCACACGAGATCCTTGGCTGGATCTAAAAAAAAGATTCAGTGCATTGAACCGGAATCTTCAAAGTTATGCCCTCGCAAAGTCTGACACCAGCGCTTTACAAACGCTCTTGACTTCTGAAAGCAGCTCTGATTAAGTGTGCTCAGAGACCCCTCATACATGTCAGATGACTGTGTCCTTTAAAGATTATCGTAATAAACTTTCTGCCAGAATGCAACAAGTAAAACATTTGCACGTATCTTTACAGGTGTATCAAAAAATAATAATAATTTGGGGATATACTTCAAGAATAATACAATCTCTTGAACATAATGTTATTTCTGGGTACTAATTCTAAAGACAAAAGTGGCTACAAATATTCACTATGTTATCTGTCTACTCGCCAGTTTGCTTGCTTGTCTGTCTGTTTTGAGACAAGGTCTCATGTAGCTCAGGTTGGCCTCAAATTCTGTAAACAACCAAAAGAATTCAGGATATCCCAGCCCTATCACCTGACTGATTTCAGGGGATTAAGTTCTCCAGGAAGAAGTAGTCACAGGAGGTATGCCTCCCCCTGCTTCCTCTCTGCCTGGACATAAGCAGCCTCTGACAACAGTCCCTCCCCCGCCACAATGACATTCTGCCTCACCTCAGGTCAAAGCAATGGAAGAAGTCAACCATAGACAGAAGTGGATGAAACCATGAGCCAAAATAAATCATTCTTCCCTTTAGATTGTTTATCCCAGGTGTTTGGCAGAGTTTAAAAAAAAGAATGCTGCCACATGTGAAATAGGCTATCGTCTAACCAATGCCACTATCGATTAACCACGTTGACAGGGATGAAGTAGGAGAACTTTACACTCTCCACTGGCACAAGTTATAGAGAAAGCTGGCAACTTGTTCCTTCATTCAACAACTGCTAAGGGCTAGGGATTTAGCTCAGTGGTAGAGCGCTTACCTAGGAAGCGCAAGGCCCTGGGTTCGGTCCCCAGCTCCGGAAAAAAAAAGAACCAAAGAAAAAAAAAAGAACTGCTAAATGGGGCTGGAGAGGGGCTCAGAGGCAGAGCTCCTGCTGTTTAGACAAGTCCCTCCCCCAACACCCTGGTGCAAGCACTGCACCCCAGTGAAAGTTTGAGCCCCAGACCCATCTTTCAAAAGCTAGGCACGCTGTCATGTGCTTGTAACCCCAGGCTGAGAGAGAAAAGACAAGCAGACCCCTGGGCCGTGTACTGACCAGACAATTTAACCTACTCATTGAGTGCCAGGCCAGTGAGGCCTTGTCACAAAATAAAGGGGGTGGGAGACCAGAGACAATGGCTGAGGAGAAACACTGGAAGTTGTCCTCTGGACTACATACACACACGAGGGCACACAGACATGCATAGACACACACAGAAAAACAAGGGAACAGAAAATAAAAAACCACTAAGCCTTATAAACCCCCAAATAGCATTATTCTATACTTACTTATGTGCATTTAAGGCCATATATTGGAATATACCACCACGGCTAATTGAAGACTGGCTCTGTGGGGGCAGTTTGTTTGGTTAGACGCAGTACAAAATCCACAGCACACACTGCCAACAAGCAGGGCCTCAGAGAGCAAGAGATGCTTCACACCAGGATTCGGATCAGGATGCAGAAATACGTTATTTACACGTCGATTCCCCCAGACCTTGTTTGACCTTTCTCGGCTTTTCTTTCTGAGAGTCAGCATCTGAGCTTGAGACAAGCTGCACGAACCAAGAGCTTAGCTAGCATTTGCTGTTTTACAGCTCGGCTACTGAGATTTCAGAAGTCATCATCAGGTTAGAGAAACAAAGAAAACCTGTGTATTCTGCCCAATTCGGGCCCAAGTTTAAATGAACTGGCCTTGCCACAGTCCATTACAAATTCTTTAAGGAGCTTATTCCTCTGTGTGTGTGTGTGTGTGTGTGTGTGTGTGTGTGTGTGTGTGTGTGTGTGTGTGTACTTGCACATGCGCACACACGTAGGTGCCCAGCGCATGCACGGGCATCCCCTGTGACTTTCTACCTTTTTTTCCTTTTTGAGACGTCTCTCACTGAACCTGGAGCTTGCCATCCGAGGTAGATGACACCTGGGATCCAAGGGACCGCCCATCAGTTCTGTTTTCCCGAGGATTAAAACTCAAGTCCTGTTGCTCACACAAGCAGGCACTGTACCCCTGAGCCAGTCCCTCAGTCCTACGCTCACATTTTTTTTTTCTTTTCTATTTTTTGGAGCTGGGGACCAAACCCAGGGCCTTGCACTTGCTAGGCAAGCGCTCTACCACTGAGCTAAATCCCCAACCCCGCCTACGCTCACATTTTAAACATGTATTTCCCAGTTGTTAGGCACGACTTTGGGAGGGTATGGAATCTTTAGGAGAAAGAGGATAGCTAACAGAAGTAGACCTAACAGAGGTTAGAGCCTGGCTCTCGGTCCCACCCGCAATCTCTGCTTTGTTCCGGTCTTCCATGATGTGAACGCCTCCACCCCACACCCTGGCTGGTAAAAGCTGCCTCAGGGTGCTTTCCCTGGCCCCAGGGCCTTTCCTCCCCCACGTTGTTTCTGCCTGGAATTTTGGTCACAGAGATGTGACAGTAACAACTATGTTGGCTAAACATAAAGTTAGATTTAATTTCACTGTACTTCGATTTAACATTTCCAAAATAATTTCAACAGGTTTTCAAAAATTAGAAACCAACAGTCATAAAGCTGATGATTTGGCTTGCATTAGCATAGGGCCCTTTATGGTGCTCATAAATCAGTAAAACGGTTGGGGAAATGGGTCAGTTTGTAGTGTGCCCGCTGGACAAGCATGAAGACCTGAGATTGGATTCCCCAGCATCTATGCAAAACATTGGGCGTGGTAAATCGTGTGAGTACATTAGAACATAGAGGGGAGAGGGATGCCTGAAGCTCAACAGACAGCCAGGTTAGCCAATGGGTGAACCTGGATTCAAAAACTAGTGTGGAAAGCAACAGAGAACACCAGACATTGACCCCTGGCCTCCACAGGTACATATGCCAAACACACACACACACACACACACACACACACACACACACACACACATATATACAAATACATACACACAAAGTAAAATAATAAATATATAAGCTAATTTTGGATTACACATCATTAAATGAATGAACGGTAACCATGGAATGTTCGATGTAAGGGCTGAGTGGGACAAATGCTCTGGAAAGAAGCAACCCAATAACCCACCATCCAAAGGGACAAAAGCGCACGCCATTCCAGGGCCAAATGAGATGGAAAATAATGACCACAAAGTCACAGATCCCGTCAAAATTAACTTAGGATTACTAAGTAAAAACCACATTACAAACCACTCCTCCCTACTTGCTGCCCAGGAGACAGCAGGGCTTAGAGATGGCCTAGCACTGTGCTCTGATGTAATCTAAGTTAAATGGCTTTTGAAAGTGACTGACTGCTGTATGGTCTGAAAGGGTCTTTGATGGAGGAAATGGCTTTGATGGCTACTCAGATAGCACAATAAAGTAGGGGATCAAAGCCTATCACCATTACATCCAAACTAGCTGGGTAAGCTGAAGGCTTCCTAGGTGCTCACAGAAGTCAGTCCTCAGAGACACGGAGAGTCCTCTACCCTTACAGCGCACTGGCTGCTTTACAGAATAACATTAAGTAAGACGCTAAGGAGTAAGAGATGTGAAGCCTCTTGACAGATTTCCCATGGCATAAATAACAGCTGCAGCCACTAAATGGATACCAGGGGACACAGTTAGAGCAATGTCCCAAGCAGAGGACTTTCATCAGGCAGCAGCTCCACAAAGCATTAACCAAGGCCAGGAGAAAGACCTCCAAGTCATGTCTGGCCTGGACCACAGCATGGCAAACGCCATTCTGCATTCCCCGAGCCCATGCTGAAAACCGATTGTGGAACTCAGGTGTTCACAGAAAAGGCCTATTCCCTCTAACAATGGTTACTTCTAACCTACATTTCCGAAGGACCCATAATGAATAGAACGGGAAAATACATCCGAATCAGTTATCTTCAGGGAGGGAGCCAATCAGTGAGAATATTTACAATTGTTAGGATGAAATTTATCAGTTCTAAACATCACACACTAATCCTCTGTATAACAAAAATGCAACCAATGAAAAGATTTGTAACAGCCCAATACCTTAAGGGTGAAAAAAACGTAGTAAACTCCGTCTCTCGTGTTCTTAATAAACAGCACTACCTTCTCAGGAGGTAGCTAACTTTAGTTTGTTTTCTATCTCTGTGGTAAACACCATGTCCAAAAGCAACTCGGGAAGGAAAGGGTTATTTCACCTTATGCTTCCTTCCCTATTACAGTCATCACTGAGGGCGTGAGGGGCAGAAAGTCAACCAGGAACCCAGAGGCAGTAACTAAGCAGACAGCACTGGGGAAGCTGCCTACTGACTTGCTCTCCAAGGCTTGCTCAGCCTGCTCTTTCAGACCAGGCCCACAATGGGCTGGACCGTCCCATAGTCAACCATTAATCAAGAAAATGCCCCCATACACTTGCCACAAGCAGTCTGAGGGAGAGAATACTTGAATAAGGTTCCCTCTTTCCAGATGACTCTAGGTTTGTGTCAAGTCAAGAAAAAGCGACCAACAAAATCTTCACTCACATCACACCAAAATACATCCTATGACCCAGCAGTGTTCCTGGGCACATCCTGAGGGATTCCGTATCCCAGCACACATGTGCTTGCAAATCTATATCCATTGCTGCTCTGACAATAGCTGGGGAGAATGCACATCAGCAAGGACTGGGTCACAGGCACCATGCATGCCGCACTGTGACTTCTCAGTCGAAATACCAAACAGTGATCAGAATGCTGGGATGTGCTCTTCTTTTTTTTTTTTTTTTTTTTTTTTGGTTCTTTTTTTCGGAGCTGGGGACCGAACCCAGGGCCTTGCGCTTCCTAGGTAAGTGCTCTACCACTGAGCTAAATCCCCAGCCCCTGGGATGTGCTCTTCTAACAAGTAGTTCAGAGTTGACATAACAATGTGACTAGATACCGTAAGGTTTGTGTCAAGTTGACACAAAGTGGTCACGAAAGTTATGGGGACCAAACTCCCTGAAGAACCCCAGGACACTCAAGCAGAACACTGCACTGCAGCTTTCTCCACAGTTTAGGAAAAATATCAAGTGGGTACTTTAGTTCATTACCACAATAAAACATATTCGCAGTTTATGTTTATATATATCACTAAAAATAAACCTGATTTTTAAAGAGAAATATTTGTTTCTTGGTTCTTGGTTTGTGTAGCCAGGGCTAACTTCAAACTCAAGGCAATTGTACACCTCGGCATCCTAAATACAAGGTGTGGTGGTTTGAATGGCCTCCCAGGTGGACTTTGAAGCTCCAAGTTTCAACTAAGCATGCCCAGTTAGCACTCTGCCTCACAGCCGTTGTCTCAATACATAAGCTCTCAGCTACTGTCTGTCTATCTGTTGCTCCAGCACCATACCTGTCTGTCTGTCTGCTGCTCCAGCACCATGCCTGTCTGTCTGTCTGTCTGCTGCCAAGCTCCTGACCTCAGTGATAATGGACTCAGCCTCTGAAGCCAGAAGCAGGCCCCCCCAGCTTACTTTTTTTAAATTAATTTATTTACTTTACATCTTGAGCAAAGTTTTCCCCTCCCTCCTTTCCTCACAGTCCAACACCCCTATCCACCCACTCCCCACCCCCTGCCCCACCTTAGTTAGGGTTTTACTGCTGTGAACAGAAGCCATAACCAAGGCAACTCTTATAAGGTCATTTAATTGGGACTGGCTTACAGGTTCAGGGGTTCAGTCCATTATCATCAATACAGAAACATGGCAACATCCAGGTAGGCATGGTTCAAGAGGAGCTGAGAGTTCTACATCTTTCAAAGACTGCTTCCAGGCAGCTAGGAAGAGGGTCTTAAAGCCCACACCCAGTGCCACACCTACTCCAACAGGGCCACACCCTCTAATAGTATCACTCCTTGGACCAAGGATATGCAAGCCATCACACTCCCCACACATGTTCTTAGGTGGACCTTGGGGAATCCTGTGGAAGAGGGGAAGGACTGAAGGAGCCAGAGGAGTTAAGGACACAAGAAAATCTGCAGAATCAGCCAACCCATAGGGACTCATAGAGACTGAACTGCCAACCAGGGAGTCTGCATAGGACTGACCTAGGTCCTCTACACATATGTTACAGTTGTGTAGCTTGGTCTTCATGTGGGACTCCTAACAGTGGGAGCAGGGACTGTCTCTGACTAAACTGCCTGCCTTTGGGCCCCTTTCCCCATACTGAGCTGCTCATCTAGGCTCTACAGAAGAAGCACATAGTTTTACTTCAACTTGATAAGCCAAGGCTAGTTGATTTCCATGGGAGGCCTCCCCTTTTCTGAAGAGAAAGGAAGAGTGGATGGGGGAAGGGTTACAGGAAAAGAGGAAAGAGGTGGGAAACAGTAGAAGGGGTGTAAATTTAATTAATTAATTAAAATAAAAACTGGTCATCAAAAACACAAAATGCTCATTCTAATCCACCTCTGGGCCCCAACCCTCAGGTGAAGTTCCTGTGTGCAGGTAGAGGCAGCCCGTGCGTGAGTCCTGCTCCTATCCACGCCACTGTGTCAGTGAAGCCTCAGTGAGTAGCCTCACTCAAGGCCCCTGGAACTTCAGCATTCAGGACAAGCTAACGTTTCCGCACTGTTCTTCATGGGCCCAGGTGACAGTACCTCTGTTTTCAATGACAGTCCACTGTTGAAGAATATCGTTGCAACAGCAATGTAGGACACAGTTATCTCTGGCTTCAGTGGTCCTGAGAAGAGAGCAGTGAGTTACTGTTAGTGAGTCTGCAGCAGAGAAGTGGGTCTGAAAGAAGGCTCTCTAAGAGGGGAGAAAAGAAGACTTTCAGCATTAGCACTGTACCCCTGCGGCCCACTCCCCGTGGGAAGCATCCTCTGTGAGACACTTCCTTACTGCAGAGAAGCTGTCAAGGTAAGCACCATGGCTTTCTGGTTGAGCACATTATCCTCTAATGAAAGACCTTACCCAACAATCCATTGAGATATCAAGCCATGTTAGGAAACCCCTGAGTGGTCAAGCATGATGCTGGCATGATTCACAGAGGCCAGGAATTCTGCTGGACATTCCTGGTAGCATAAAATAACACCTACAAGCAAACTGTCATGTCCAAAATGTCAACAGTGCCCAGGCTGTGAAGCTGGGGTAAATATTATTTAGGTCTCCTGTACTGGATTCCTGAAAGTCATATCTACACAGAATCTATGAGCAGGAGGGTACTTGGAAATCAAGTTAAGATCGGGTCTCACTGCAAGTGTGCAGTTATCTAACAACTATGCTTGCCTGTGTGCTTGGATTTGCAGTACCAGGGATAAAACTCAGGTCTCATACAAACTGGCAAGCACTCTACCACAGAGCAATCGGCAGGCAGCCTCAGTGACTGGTATTCTGAAAGGGCTATTTGTATGCAGATACATAGTGAGGTCAGAGCAAAGACTGGAGTTATAATACCACACCCTACGGAAAGCCAAAAGTAAACACCACTGAAGAAGCAAAGAAAGCAAGGGCCCCAGAGGCTTTGGAGAGCATCTTGTCTTTGAACTCTGGCCTACTGTGAGGGAATAAATTTATGTCATTGTGAGGGTTTCTTTTTTAGTCATTTTGTTGCTAGACTACTTTGCTTCAAGTCAAATAAGAGGATCACAATCGTGTATGTATGTATGTACTATGTATGTATGTATGTATGTATGTATGTATGTGAAACATATCTTACAATCATAGAATCCCAAAATCCTCTACCATTTCTTTTTTTTTTTAAGATTTATTTATTTTATGTCTATGAGTACACTGTAGCTGTCTTCAGAGACACCAGAAGAGGGCATCAGATCTCATTACAGATGGTTGTGAGCCACCATGTGGTTGCTGGGATTTGAACTCAGGACCTCTGGAAGAGCAGTCAGTGCTCTTAACCACTGAGCCACCTCTCCAGCCCCTCCTCTACCATTTCTATCAATATTTTCAACATATTGATATGGATAGATGACCAAACTCTGAAAGATATCACTATTCATTCAGCAAACACTTGTTAAGTCATCAATGTCTTAGATATTTATATGGCGACAATTTCCCTGAAACAATGGAATAAACTATTTCATATGCCTGACATTAATGCAGTGTTCCAGTCTCTCACTGGAATAACCGAACTCCGAGGGACAAGCATGACAGGCATCCCACTTGTGGCTTTTAAAAAGAGGCGCACTGGTCTGAATTGTGAGCCTATCAGTCTCAACAGTGTATCAGCATACACTTCTCCAACAACTGGGGAGTCAGCTAAGGAGCAGAATGTAGAGGCAAGAAGTCTGACTCACATCAGGGGTAGATTGCTCCCAGAAATTCTAACTATCTGAATTCTGAAGTTCTGTTGTTTGTACTCCCTACACCCAGAGCCTCACTTTCTCAGACCCTGTCCTTGTCCACGCACGCTCTGTCCACAGTGGTGCTTCAAGGAGAATTTCTAGTGAGGAAGAGTCAGTTAGTGACATGGTTGCTAGCAAAAGATGGGGGTGACTCCAAAGACAGGGACATAGATAGCGAGGCGTGTCAATCAGACATTCAATCCTGAACTGTCAGTGCTTCAAATTCCAGAGACAAGTCACAATGACTTCTAGCTTACACTAGCTGCAGATCTAAATAATCCTAAACCAAGAAATGCAGTGGGGCTATTCCAGGATAACTTAGAGGGTACTGGTCAAGGAGAAAGGGGCATTGGATTAGAGAGACACAGGCACCTCCTTGACACACACAACTGTTTGGAACTCCTCCTGGCTACAGGTCACCAAGGCAAAATGAAAACTAGGCAAATCCTTAAGAGCGGAGAGAGCCGAGAGTAGGGTATAATCTGTCACTTTTACAAACTAACAATTGTGTCTTCCAGGTCACCAGACAGTAAGGTTCAGACCTTTCTAAAGCTCGATGGTTGGTGTTTTCCTTTGCCTTTAAACACAATTCAAATTGTATTAGACAACAGAAATGGGATGAACACACTCACTCAATCAAAAGGAAAACGGGCCACTGAGAAATGAAGCCATTTTGACCTCTATCTAAAAGCTATTCTTTGTTGTTGCTCTCCGCTTTTGGAGACGACAGGGTCTCTTCTATAGAGCTCTGGCTGTCTTGGAACTCACTAGGTAGACCAGGCTGGCCTCCAGCTCTGAGATCCATCTCCCCTGCCTCCTAACAATGGGATTAAAGAAGTGTGTCACCTGGCTGGCCTCACACAGTCCTTTTGAAGGCAGGAGAGAAGGAACCCTTTTGTAATGCTAAAGAACTAGCAGCATCCTCAATCTCACTTCCAAACACCAACCCTAGGACTGCAGGCCGTGCACAGCAACTCCCTTCCAGACTGTGGGTTGGGGAGGGGACCACAAAGGGGGACTGTGGCTCAGGGGTTCAGAGAGTCTCCTGTACAAAGCTGGGTTCCACACACAACATCAATAAAACAAAATGACCAGAAAAAAAACTCAGTTCAGTCATCAAAACATTATACCAGATAAGGTGCAATAAGTATTTTATTAGTAAAATGAAAAGAACCAATACTTCTCTTTAAAATGGGGGGGTGGGGGGGAAGCATGCCGAGTGGGGGAGGGGTTCAATCCCAGCACTTGGGAGCCAGAAGCAGGCAGATCTCTGTGAGTTCAAGGCCAGCCTGGTCTACAGAGAGAGTTCCTGAACAGCCAATAAAATAAAATAAAATAATTTTTAAAAAGTTAAAAAAGGGGGGTTGGGGATTTAGCTCAGTAGTAGAGCGCTTGCCTAGCAAGCACAAGGCCCTGGGTTCGGTCCCCAGCTCCGGAAAAAAAAAAAAAAAGTTAAAAAAAGGCAGAGGATAGGCATGGAGATGCATATTTTTTAATCCCAGCCCTTGGGAGGCAGAGGCAGGTAGAGCTCTGTGAGTGTGAGGATAAGCCTGGTCTACATAACAAGTCCCAGGCCATCCAGAGCTAAATTAAATGAGACACTGCCCCAAAACAACTAAGTAAATTAACTAACTAAGTAAAAGAACGTGTAGGAGAGTCTATTTTTGTGTATACATTTAAAAACTTGCATTCCCGGCCTGACAAGATGGCCACAGTGTGTAAAGGTGCTTGTCACCAAGCCTAACAACTTGAGGTCAATCCACAGAACACAATCTGAGCACACCTTAAAACCACATTTCACAGTTCCAGCCGTGTGTAGTGGCACACACCTCTAATCTTAGCACTTGGCAGGCTAAGGCAGGCAGATCTCTTGAGCTGAGGCCAGCCTGATCTATACAGCAAGTTCCAGGACAGCCAGGGGTCTAGAGTGAGACCCTGTCTCAAAAAAATAAAAATAAAAATAAATCACATTTTCATCACGCAGTAACTAAAAGAAATGCTTTAGGGATTATAAGAAGTATGTGGGGGCTGGGGATTTAGCTCAGTGGTAGAGCGCTTACCTAGGAAGCGCAAGGCCCTGGGTTCGATCCCCAGCTCCAAAAAAAAAGAACCAAAAAAAAAAAAAAAAAAAAAAGAAGTATGTGAGGGGAAACGTCCAGTGATATTTCTACTCTACATCTTTAATTGTTGTTGAGGGGTTCGCTGGAAGTGCTGCTGGACAGTTTTGACTTCAGTTTTTACAGATCAGACCAGACCACCAGCTGAAATGGTCACGGAATATAAAGCTCTGAACTAACCCAACGACATGCACAGAAAATTACAGGCCTTCGACTCCCCCCCAGCTGGGGACCGAACCCAGGGTCTTGCACTTGCTAGGCAAGTGCTCTACCTCTGAGCTAAATCCCCAACCCCTTTGACTCTTCTTAAGACAAGTAATTTTTATACAAGGGCCCTAGAAGAAACACATGAAAAGTTGTCTAATATTTAGTGAATTCAGCACAGTTCCCTTAGACTAAAAACTATAGAGTACAGGAATGTTTTTATTCCACAGAGCCTTCTCTTTATCTCTCTCTAGTGATATTTAATCTTTCTCTCCTCTCCCTCTCTCTGTTTTTGCCACTGTTGTTATAAAAGAGGAAGCCCCAGTTTCCACTGTTCCCTAACTAACCTCTGATGTGGTCAGGCCTCAACATCTACAAACACAGCATTGGGGGTGGGGGTGTCAATTCTGAGAGTGTGTGCCTGTGCTTAATTTGTGTATGCTAACACCCTGTTTCCGCCCCAATATTCTAGTCAAGGGGGGGGGGGATCCTGATCTAAATTATTTTATAAGTTACTTCTAACTGGAAACATTCTGCTCCTACTTTTTAAATTTTTGTTTATTTGTTTATTTTGGGGTTTCAAGACAGAGTTTCTCTGTGGAACTACCTCTGTAGACCAGGCTGGTCTCGAACTCAGAGATCTGCCTGCCTCTGCCTCCTGAGTGCTGGGATTAAAGTTGGGCACCACCCACAACTGGCCTGCTTCTACGTTTTCATGAAGAAAAAAAAATCCTGTATCCATAGGGATTGTTGAAATGGAACAGTATTTCTAACACACAATAGTGTAGAAAAGTTCAATAACAGAGTCCAAGAGAATAACTGAGATCACAGAATCCATCTTGTTTCTGCCAGAAACTTTAAAGGACCGATTCACCATCAGAACCTTCCTGTCCACACAGGGAAGGCAAGGGAGGACATGTGGCAAACCCAGCCATGCTGGGCCACACAGGTCAGCAGGAACTCCATCTCAATGCTGAGCAGAGATCTCACTGAAACCAGTACCGTGAAGCATTGTGGGTCCCCCTCAAAGACAGAACTTCACTTCTCCCAGCTCCAGGGACAAGAGGCTCCACCTTCATTTGACAGAACTCAAACTCCCAACTTCACAGTTTCCCGAAGGCTCACAGAAAGGTTGTACCTAAAACTAACTGGTAATTATACATAATCTATGTTGCATTTAAATTTTAAGATATGCTAAACTTAAAAGGGAAAAAATTAAATATAGAAAGCTTTCCTATCCGAAATTGCTGTTTAAATAATTCCATCCAAACGATTCCAGAAGTTACTTCTAAATGGAAAAACTTGAAATGGGGGAAGAAAAAACACTATTCCAAGAGATCATTCACTTCTGTAAGGTTTTAATAAGAAGGTACAACTTCAAATATCCACGCGAGCACCTCCTTCTTGAAAAAGACTCTGTGTGTGTGTGTGTGTGTGTGTGTGTGTGTGTGTGTGTGTGTGTGTGTGTGTTCTGTTCTCTTCTGTCCTCATTTGGGTCCGTGACATGATTGATATATTCGATCTGTCAGTAAACTTGGAACCTAACACTGGAGGTCAAAAACAAATGAACTGAAGAAACTCAATTAATATCTATGAAAAGCGGGACAAGGGTGTCTGAAGGTGGGGGAAAGAGAGTGTAAAAAGCCAGTGACGGGGCCCATGTTCTCACCCGTGTCCACAGGCACATTACAAAGCTCCTACTATTCTGGGACTGGAGCCGGGTTTTAACCCATCCACACTTCCTTGCCAAAACATACACTATGCATAGTCTAACACAGTCTGCAACTGTTAGACGGCTGCCTTGCTACAGCAGCCCAGCAGCACACGGAAGTCGTGTCCTGTAAGGAAAGAGTGCAACGTGTCAGTAGAAATGGGAGTTTTGGACTGTCAGCAACTAAGGCAGACTATTGCTCTCCAACACATGAGCCACCAAAAAAATCGAAGTTTGGAGCAAGGATGTCCTTGCCTGTTTTCCTTTTTCTTCTCCCCCCTCCCCCGCCCCAATAACCTCCACCCCTTTCTCTCCAACAGCCTTTTTTCTTAAGGTGCAAAAGGGAGGAATCGGAAATAGACTAGATAATGAGGTCCACTCCAGGACTGATAAAGAACTCCTGGCAACCTATAGTCCCTTGGGATGGGATGCTACTCTGAGAACAAGAGGAGTAACTTTCAGTTTCTGTAACCTCACTCCCGGCACTGAGCAAAAGTCATTGATTGCCCGCAGAAAAGGCAACCTGCACTCCCATCCCCGTGCCCCATTCCTAATCCCATCCTGGGCTAGCAAGTAAAAAAAAACCTGCTAAAGCCCCTCTCAACGTGCACAGGGGTTGGTCAGGGCGCTGCAAGGGCAGAGGTCTGCACCGCAGCCGGGGCGGCCGCTCCTCCGGAGGACTCGCCGACGAGTTCTGAAGTGGGACCCGGCGCGTGGCAGCCGGCGGAGGTGCGGCACTTACCCCCGTTCACTCCGACCGACGGCTCCAGCTTAGCGGCGCCGATCGCCACCACTATCCCGACCATGAACCATTCTTTCCTCACCCTCTCCAGCAGCCTCATATTTGTTAGGGCGGGTGGGTTTTGTTTATTTGTTTGGCTGGCTTGATTTCCAAATTGCGATCCCTAAATCCCCGGGGCGTCTCCACACTTTCCTCGGTCCCACCAGACATGCAGCAGAGCAAGTCAAATTGCTACTCTTAAACGAAAGACCGAGGGGTGGCTCGGGCGGCTCCGAGGCGGGCTGGGAGTAGTAGTATCCAGTGACGGGAAAGCCTCGCTGAGCGCCGCCATCACTACCACGCGCCTCCGAATAGACGCGCACTCGGGCCGAGGACTCGGGAGCAGGGCACGTAGAACGGAGACACACCCACAACAAGCGAACGAGGAGGATGCAAGGGAGACGAGTCACGGGTTGCACTAACAGGACCCGCTGCGGTGCACACATGACCAAGCTTGGGGTGACCCGCGGTGGGAGAAAAGCACGAGGCGTCCCAGACGCCCAGCCTCATTATGGTGTCGCTGCAGTAAATCTACAGTGACGGAGGCCCGAGCCCCGAGGCATGCCTCGCAGTGAACGTCTCTCGCTCGACTCTGAGCCCGAGAGACGCGAGACGTGCGCCTGGCCGGTACCGGGCTGCGCCGCGGCGATAGCTGCGCGCGCCAGTGCCGGCGGTTCTCATGCGCGCATCCTCGGGGCATTACGGCGACGGCCGACGTCGCGTTGACGTTGCGCGGGGGGAGGGGAAGCCATTCGCGGCCTCTGGTTCTCGGCGGGAGCGGCGGCGGCAGACGCGTGTGGCGACCGGCGCGGGAAAGTGGCTTCCTAGTTGGGGGAGCATTAACCCCGTGGGTAGGTTGAAAATCGGTGGCCGAGCAGACTTCCTGGACGGTAGGCCCCCCGCCTTCCCGCAGCAGCGGCGGGAAGGCGGGGAAGGCGGGCCGGGCCTTCCCGCCAGGTCGGTGGCCTGCCCGGGCCTTTCTGCCCGACCGCCTTCCCGGCCAAAACCCGCCTCGGGAGTGGGGAGGACGGCCGGGATGGAGCAAATCTTCCCTGGGGGGCGGTGAGAGAGCGACCCAAGCTCCTCCCTACCCGTGTGCCGCGCGTGGGCGGGCGATTCTGGAGGCCGCGTGGTGCGGGCCTTGCCTGACCCCGAACCACTAAAGCAACAGGACAACTGAGAGGGGGCCAGGAACTCAGAACAAAAGCAGTGAGGGCAAGATGCAGGGTGGAGGGTCTGATGTCCGCCCCCCTCCCCCCTCGGCTTCTTGCATTGCAATTTGGCGAATCTATGACATAGTTTCACAAATGGTCTTCCGAGCATCAACCCTTCCTCTTTATGCACCCAAAGAAAGAAAGGAACAAAGTATTGTGGGACATTTTGAAGCAGCCTGGTTATCAGCTACTTGAATAGTTTACTATGGAACGTAACGTTCGAAAGAAAGAGATTGTACCAGACTTTCATTCTGAATGCATTCAAAGCTTGAAAGAGACTCGGCATGCAATTTGCTCTTTTTAACTTTTATCTTGCTGACATGACTCGCTATCCAAAAACTAAGCTGCTTTAAGCAGTTATGCTATCAGTTCTCAGTTGCACAGCCCCCACTGCCGGGTCATTACGCATCAGGCAGCAAGAAGAAAAGCTAATCTCAAGATAAAAAGAACTTAATAGGGAGACACTAAACAATTTACCAGGCAAAAGAAGTACATGAAATGTGATAAAGCCTTATTATAAGACAGTCACAAGGTAAGTGGAGTTTTAGGAAGCAAAATTTATAACAATTTTCTTACAGTAATTTTTCTCGGTTCAAAAGAAAAAAATCTGCCTCAGCCATCGAATACTCTCAAATTAAAAGGTCATCACAGAGATAGTGCTGGCTTAAGTAAGTCTGCTCACAGATTCTTTCTAGAGATCTCAACCTGTTTAGAACAGAATTTTAATTCATAGAATATTTTGACGTTAGTTCATTGTGAATTGTATTGTCAAGGACTGTATTAGTTTGCTAGGGCTGCTATAACAAATAGCCCCCTCGGAGGTAGCTGTACTCAGACAATAGACATGTTTTACTGTTGCAGAATAAGAAAGTCCAGAATGGAGTTGTTGGAAGGCCATGTGTTCTAAAGGCTCTTTCCAGCTTCTCTTGACTGTCGGTATTCCCTGGCTTCCTTGATTTAAGGTTCTGATGCTCCAGTCTCTGCCTGGTTCGGCATCACATTCCCCTCCATGTTTCACATGCTGCCCTCTGCATCCATCTTCAACATTGCCTTTTTCTGCATGTATCTTTAAAAGACACTTGTCCCTGGATTTAGAACCTAACCAGAATAGTGGGTCAGATTCCTCTAGATTAATTATATGAGCCTGTATCCTTTCTCAAATTAACTGTTCGGTACTGTCCCCTATAAAAGGCACGTGGTCCAATGACCTCGGAACTTGGATGTAGAAATCAGATGTTTATGGCTATGATCAGCAGCGGTTCTTCAGAATGTCATGAAGTATAAGTACCATGTAAGGTGGAAGCAGAAACTGGATTGAGATATCTATAAGCCAAAGTATTCTATGAATTACTGACAACCACTAGAAGCTAGGAGGGAGTTGTGGTACAGAATTTTATTAAGACTTCTGGTAGAAACCTTCATACTTCGTAACTTCCTGAACTATAAGAAAATCGGTGTTTTATAACCCACCCCCAGCCCTTTCACAATGCAGTTACAGCAGCCTGAGGAAACTAATACAATAATATTCACAGGTGCTCGTGTGCAGTAGTCCTAGTGGCTTTTCTGTTCTGTTCTGAGACCCAGCAGCTGTCACCGGTGAGCTACTTGGAAGGCCCCTTTGGCGAGCTTGTAGAGGAGCTTGAGACCTTCACCGTCCCTGCGACTCTTACCAGCGGGAAGGAAAGATGGTTGAAGCAGATCGCCCAGGAAAGCTCTTCATTGGTGGGCTCAATACAGAAACAAATGAGAAAGCCCTGGAAGCAGTATTTGGCAAGTATGGACGGATAGTGGAAATACTTTTGATGAAAGACCGTGAGACCAACAAATCAAGAGGATTTGCTTTTGTTACCTTCGAAAGCCCAGCAGATGCTAAAGATGCAGCTAGAGATATGAATGGAAAGTCTTTGGATGGAAAAGCCATTAAGGTAGAGCAAGCTACCAAACCATCTTTTGAAAGTGGCAGGCGTGGACCACCTCCACCTCCAAGAAGCAGAGGCCCTCCCAGAGGTCTTCGAGGAGGAAGTGGAGGAACTAGGGGACCCCCTTCACGTGGAGGATACATGGATGACGGTGGTTATTCCATGAACTTTAACATGAGTTCTTCCAGGGGACCACTTCCAGTAAAAAGAGGACCACCACCACGAAGCGGGGGTCCCCCTCCTAAGAGATCAACACCTTCAGGACCAGTTCGAAGCAGCAGTGGAATGGGTGGAAGAACGCCAGTGTCCCGTGGAAGAGATAGCTATGGAGGCCCACCAAGAAGGGAACCCCTGCCATCTCGCAGAGATGTTTATTTGTCCCCAAGAGATGATGGATATTCTACAAAAGACAGCTATTCAAGCAGAGATTACCCAAGTTCTCGAGACACCAGAGATTATGCACCACCACCAAGAGATTATACTTACCGCGATTACAGTCATTCCAGTTCCCGAGATGACTATCCGTCAAGAGGCTATGGTGATAGAGATGGATATGGTCGGGATCGTGAGTATTCAGATCATCCAAGTGGCGGTTCCTACAGAGATTCATATGAGAGCTATGGAAATTCGCGCAGTGCGCCCCCTACTCGTGGGCCACCACCATCTTATGGAGGAAGCAGCCGCTATGATGATTACAGCAGCTCACGTGATGGATATGGTGGAAGTCGAGACAGTTACTCAAGCAGCAGAAGTGATCTCTACTCAAGTGGCCGTGATCGCGTCGGCAGACAAGAACGAGGGCTTCCCCCGTCTATGGAAAGGGGGTACCCTCCTCCACGTGATTCCTACAGCAGTTCAAGCCGTGGAGCACCAAGAGGAGGTGGCCGTGGAGGGAGCCGATCTGATAGAGGGGGAGGCAGAAGCAGATACTAGAAACAAATAAGACTTTGGATCAAGGTCTCCATGCAGAGAAACACAAGATGGAAAGTCTCTGTCATAACTATCAAGGACTAATAAGAGAAGTTGTGTTACCTTTTTAAATTTTCTGTTTTAAGTTCCCCTTCATTTTTGTGTTCTTGTGAAGAAAAAGTAAAACATGATTAATTTTGATATTATGAATTGCTTTCAACAAGCAAATGTTAAATGTGTAAGACTTGACTTGTACTAGTGTTGTAATTTTCCAAGTAAAAGTGTCCCTAAAGGCAATTTCCTGTCTTGATTTTTTTTCCCCCCCCTAATAAATGAGGTCAGCAATTTTAAGAGCTTTGAGAAGCCATCTAGATAGTATTTGGCCTCTGGAAAATTGACTCAACCTTCCAATCCAGGTAAGCTAATTCTAGTAGAGGGGTAGTAATAGTGTATTGCTTTTAGTATCTCAGGGTGTCGTCTAACTTAAGTCTCAGTGTAAAAACCTGAGACTAGGCACCTAGGAAAAGCTGCTTACCCAGAGGCAAGAAAGGAAAGGCATAAAGCTGACTATTTCCTGTGCTGACATTTCTTTGGGAATCTTCAAGAGCCTTCCCTTGACCTCCAGTTAGTCTTTATTTCATTTTCTTGATAGAAGGTTTATCTGTGTAGCCTTGGTGAACCTGGAATTCACTCGGTAGACCAGGCTGACCTTGAAGTGGATCCACCTGAACTAGATCCTGATTGCTGGAATTAAACATGTGTGCTGCCATACCCAGCTTCCTTCATCCCTCTTAGGTGTTGTTTATTGTATGTGCATTGGTGTTTTGCCTGCATGTGTGTTGGATCCCCTAGAACTGGAGTTACAGATTTGTGAGCTGCCATGTGGGTGCTGGAAATTCTAAATTCTTTGGAAGAGAGTGCTCTTAACCACTGAGCCACCTCCAGCCTCCAATGTGTGTGCGTACCACCTGTGAGTTTGTGTGCATAACTTGTGTGTAGGTGCCTGTGGAGACCAGAAAAGGATGACAGGGTTTTACTCCATAACCCAAACTGGCTTCAGTGATCTTCCTGCCACATCTCCCCAGGGCTAAGATTACAGGTATGTAAACACCAACTCATCTACATTCAAGCAAAAATGGACACACAAGCAAAAAGACTTGAGTTGTTTACTCAGTAAATATTCCTTTGGTCCCTCATAACTAAATGCCTCTACTTGGGCTGGATATTTAGCATAGCTGGTAGAATGCTTTCCCAGCATGCATAACACCCTGGGTTCAATAGTACATAAATTGATTGTGAACAGAGTATGGTGTAACTAGCATTTGGAAGGTTGGAGTGGGAGGATCAGACGTTTAAGGCTAGATTCAGCTACATGGAACCCTGCCTCAAAAAATAAAGAAAAATCCTGAGATTAAGAACTTAGTCCAAGGGGCTGGAGAGATGGCTCAGCAATTAAGAGCACTAGCTGCTCTTCCAGAGGTCCTGAGTTCAATTCCCAGCAACCACATGGTGGTTCACAACCATCTGTAATGAGATCTGATGCCCTCTTCTGGTGTGTCTTGAGGACAGCTACAGTACTCATATATAATAAATAAATCTTTAAAAAAAAAAAAAAAAAAGAACTTAGTCCAAGAACATAATACCAGGATCTGGTCATTGCCTCATGCTACATCTGAAGATGTCCTGTAGGTTAAAGGCTCTGGCCATCATGACTGCCCCACCTCTGTGCTAATTGTAGTTCCCTCCCAGCAGCTCACTTAAGAATAACAAGGGTGGGGTTGGGGATTTAGCTCAGTGGTAGAGCGCTTGCCTAGCAAGCGCAAGGCCCTGGGTTCGGTCCCCAGCTCTGGAAAAAAAAAAAAAAAGAATAACAAGGGTTTGGGCCTTGTTTACATGCAGTTTGAAAGAACAAAAAAATACAAGCTACCACAAGCATTTGTTTAGTGAAGGAAATGTCCCTCTATGCCTGACAGGTGGGTGCTAAGATTTCTGTAGTAAAGCTGACCTTGGAGAGCCTAGAAGAATGCAGGCTGGGAAGATGGCTCAGTGGGCATTAAGTTGGCTGCTCTGGATCAGAGTTCAGGTCCCCAAAACCCTTAGGTTTTAAATGGGTGAGAAGTTTGGTTGTCTGATATCTATATGTAGGTGAAGGCAGGCACAAGATAAGACAAAACCTGGGATTGGGCAGTGAAAAAAAAAGCCAAGAATATAAACAGAGTTCCCAGCAGAGAGTCCCAAGAGAGCTGCTGCTGCTGGAGCCAGACAGTAGCCAGCACCAATGTAGGGCTATCCATGGAGGCAGAGACAGGGACAGAGGAGGAGGAGGAGGTAGGATGTCATAGTGCCTGGTGCCCCACATATTTTTATTTACCACAGCATTCCATTGCTTGGGAGGTGGACAGGGAGCCATCCCTGGGGCAAACTGGCTAGCTGAATTAGCCAAATCAGAGAGCCCTTGGTACAACAGTGACCCTCCTAGTGGACAGCAATTGAGGAAGACACCCAGAATCAGCCTCTGGCTAGCAAGCATGCACACACATATCACACAAACCAAATGCCATCAAGTTCTGATTTGTGGAAAGAACAAGATATTAAGAGTCATCTTAACTGCAGAGAGCATTTCTGAGACCTGGAGGATGGACAGGTATGTGGGAGAACTCACAGGTAAGGAGAAGTTTGACTTAGGAAACTCAAAAGAATTACATGACTAAACAAGCCAGCAGTGGGAAAGGCTTGTGGAGAGCTGGGTAGGGTGCACATAGTGCAAAACCTTACATTATCATGAAGGGTTTGGGTTTTGTTGACAAGATACTATAAAAACTAAAAGTTGGGGGCTAGAGAGATGGCTCAGTGGACTGAGCCACTGACTGCTCTTCCAGAGGTCCTGAGTTCGATTCCCAGCAACCACATGGTGGCTCACAACCATCTGTAATGAGATCTAATAAACTGGTGTGTCTGAAGACAGCTACAGTGTACTCATACATAAAATAAATCTTTTAAAAAAATAGATTTGTTTAAAAACAAAGTTGGTGGATTTTAAGCCAGCACACAACATGCCCAGTTTTGCTGAAGATATATAGAAGTCATCCAGTCTAGACAGACACTTAAAGAAGTGAGTCAAGGTCAAAGCAGAGGTTAGTGCAAGAATTGCTAGTATACACAGGAACACTCAATAGCTGTCACCACCTTGAGGGAATGGGAAACAGGAAAGTGACAAGTCAAAGCTCTCCAGGAATTTGGAGAGAAAGACCTTCAGTTGCATGCAGTGTTGCACCCAAACTAGCAATGGGACTTTTCTGCAGATTGCGGGAGCCATGCATACTTACCTGGCTGCTACAAACCAGCAGGTGCCTGCTTTGTAAGCTTTGTTCTTGATTTGTGTGCGTGTGCTAGAGTTAAATCAGTGGCTTCCCATACAAGAAGGCTAACACCACCACTCACCTTTATTCCAACCCACTTTTATCTTTCTGCCTTTTTAAGTTTCCTCACTAAGTGGCTCAAGCAGTCCCTGAGCTTGGAATCCTGCTCTTAGCCTCCTGAGTAACTGGGATTACAGCTCTGTACCACCAGGCCAGTTCACTTTCTAAACATTATCTTACACTGAGCTATTTCATTCCGTTGAATATAGTTCTTTTTCTCGTACTATCTATAAGCAATTACTGTCACAACCAAATAAGCCTGAGTCATTATATTTGATACCCTTACATTTGATAAAATGGTAATAGGAATTCTATCTCATGGGCCTGGGGTTAAGTAACATAGTACACACACACTTTCTTTTTTTTTTTTTTTTTTTTTTTTTTTTTTTTTTCGGAGCTGGGGACCGAACCCAGGGCCTTGCGATTCCTAGGAAAGCGCTCTACCACTGAGCTAAATCCTCAACCCCCACACTTTCTTAATAAATGGCCACATATTTATGTATTTAGCAAATATTTGTTGAGTGTTATGCAATAGACACTAATACTATGTGTGCAAGGTGAGAGGTAAGACATGATCCAGTTTTTATTGAGTAAATGTAACATCAGAAAAATAACAAGCATTACTAAGGCCATAGTTTTTGTTTTGTTTTTTAAAGGTAGGGTATGACTTTTGCAGTCCATCAGTTTGAGCTGCTATATGAAGGTAGTTTAGACTGGGTGACTTATACACCAAACATTTACATCTCGTACTGGGATACCCATAGAATTGTCTGGAAGAAGCTTCTACTTTCTGATTTGCAAGTGAGTATATTGTTAAGTTCTCATATAACAGAATGAAGAAAAGCAAGTCTCTGCACCTCTTTCTAAGACAGTTTCACTTCAATGACCTACTCATGTCCAAAAGCCCATCATCTAAACACTACCACACTGGGAGCCATGATCTAAAGATGCTGATTTGGGGAGGGGTTCACAAATATCCAGTTCCCTGGTAGAAGAGATTCCAACTACAGGACAAGCCTACCATTACATATATATATATATATATATATATATATATATATATATATATATATATATATATATATGGGGAGGGGGAGGGAGAAAGAGAGAGAGAGAGAGAGAGAGAGAGAGAGAGAGAGAGAAACACTGTATAGTTTCTGTGTGAAAGCCCCAAAATAGCAATGGCTTTGTCATGTGTATTGCCTTACTATTGACACTAACAAAATCACTATAAAATTAGTGTCTCCAGGCTCAAATCAACCTGCCTTCAGGTCTGTCTGTGTCTTTCTGAAGATTCTTGCAAAGAATTGCTGTTATAGATGTCTGCATTCCTAAGTGCTCTGCCCTTCCAGCTTCATAGCCAGCCATGACCATTGATTGAGTCTTTCTTGGGAGGAATCAGTCTGATCCTTATTCTCTAGCAACTTGCTTTCCTTTGGTTAGTTGGTTGATTGGTTGGTTGGTTGGTTGGGTTGGGCTTGGTCATTGTTGGTTTTGTGTATGTGTGTCCTGGGCTGTTGACACACACACACTCTCTCTCTCTCTCTCTCTCTCTCTCTCTCTCTCTCTCTCTCTCTGTGCGTGTGTGTGTGTGTGTGTGTGAGTGATGCTGAGACAAGGTCTCTCTATGTAGTCCTGGCTGTCCTGGAGCATGCTATGTAGACCAGCCTTGAACTTACTGAGATCCTTCTGCTTCTGCATCCTAAGAGCTGGGATTAAAGATGTACAGTACTATGCCCAAGCCTTCTGATGGTGTTGGCATTATGGGCTGTATAAATTTCCCAAAGGTCATATTACTAAAGTTCTAGCCTTCAGTACTTGCAAATGTAACCTTATTTGTAATTAAGCTCCAGATGGGTGTTTGAGTTAAAATGAAGGTATTGGACACATGTGAAGGAGAGACATTCCGAAGATACAGAAAGAAGAACATGTGAATGAGATGACACAATACAACTTAAAGAGAACTGAGGGTTGATAGAAGCACCAGTTATGTGACAGTACTTACTGCCAGGTTAGATTCATGTGAGTAAGGGGAAACCAGGAATCAAGGGAGTCCTAAATGATAGCTAAGTGAATCAATGTGGGTATGCTGATATTACTCAAAATTATGTTAGAAACAAGGGGATACAGAGTTTGTGTGAAACAATGTTCAAGCATCTCTTAGAAATTAAGGTGGGGATGAGGCATTTGGCTAGGAGGTTCATATAGGGAGCTTGGAGCTGGAGATAAAAGCTAGGAGTTAATGATAGGAGTGGTACCAATGTGGAGTTGGGTTAAAATGGCAGAGATGGAAATGTGCAGAAAACTATGCTAACAAAAAGCCTTAGTCCTCTGGGTTGCTGTAACAAACATGTTGTTGTAAAAATATAAAAATAAAAAAACCACAACATTTCCCCCTTTTTGTCCAGTTAAAAAGTCTTTTCACTTATATATAAATTGAGTACAATTATTACCATTCCACAATTTATAAAGCTTATGATATACTCAACACCCAGTCCATCACTATATCCGTTAAACAGAACATTTAGTTACCTATTCCAGCTTAAGAAAGGCTTAAAATCTATATTATATCTTGGCTAGCTTGTATACTATCATAACTATCCAATAAAATATGTATATTCAGAGTTAAACAGCCTGATAGGCTATGAGACTATAATCAGTCTTCAACCCTGTCAGAAATCTGAGAATGACCAAATATCTATACACAAAGGAAGCCTAACACGGCTTCCAGAACTGAGAGGTTGTAGAGACAAATCTCCACTACCACAGTCCCCTGTTAGCAACATGTGAGCGCAAATCTTCAGCCTTCTGGCCCAAAATCAATGGACAGACTCTTGAAATGCAGATTTTGAAGGGCTGATCACCCTGTCTTAGCAGAGTTTATCAGTCAACTATTCTGCATAATTTGTCCTTTTCTGGACAGTATTAGTCTGCAGATGAAACAGGCAGTTTTGTCCAGTGGCTGCCTAGCCACAAAGTATTGCCTCACCTGGAGGTAGAGATGTTCACATTCTTCATTAAATCCACCAAAGGGGAACTGTTAGGAGCAGATATGTCTCAACAAAAGATAAATAACTTTAAATCTCTAATTTTGTGGATTTCTGACGTTTTTGAAAACCATCTACCTATATAAGACAATCTGGACTGTTGTCTTTATATCTTAATATCTTGAAAGTACTCTCACAACGTCGATAATATATTTGCCATTTGGCCCTTAACTCACATGTGTAATCAACTTAGAAGTTTGTAGTGACATCAATAGAAGGACTGACTCTAAACCTTGTACTTTTAAACTTTTACCAAATAAATTCTATATCAAAGCAAAGATATGATTTTAGCTTAGTTAACAAACGAGATTATGACTGTATAACTCAATCTAGCTAATTCCTCCCTGTTAAATTACAATCAATTTTAAATTCCTCATAAAAACAACTTTAGAATAACCACTTTCAGCCCCCCAAAGTCCAGGGAATTGGGGTGACAACTCCTCTATAACTTCTTCAAGCTGTACATGGGTGTTGAGATATCCTTGGGAGTAGGGGGTAGAAAGAATGAAGCAAATGCTGTAGCCGATGTGTCCTGACTGGACCCAGCTGAAAGTCCTTGAGACCAGGAATCCAAGTAGGCACATTCTGTAAAATACAACTCTCAAGACAAAAGTTTAAAATCAAAATCTCTTTTTGTTTGATTGTCCTGCATTAATTTTTTCAGGCGGTCTACCTCTATCAAATCTGATCAGTATGACTCTGTGAGGTTTCCAGAGCCTAATCACACCTTTTAAAAACACAAAGACAAAATCTTTCTCCCAAAATACTGTGTTCCTTAGTCTGTAACCAGAAAAGCTTGTATCTTGCACTCTCTCCCAGAGTAATAATATAACCATAAAACTCAAAGTCACACCCATTATGAAGATTCAACAATTTTTTTAAAAAGGAAGTAAGCTAAACAATGAGCCTGATAGGCTTTTGTATTTTTACAACACAAACATGTTACCTACTCGGTGACTTGCTGAGCACAAATGTCTTTTTCAGATCTAGAGAAAGAAAATCCAAGATCAAGCAGCTACAGGTCCCACGTGTGGTGGGGCTCTACTTCCTGATCCCTGGTGTGTAATTCATACCTGTAGTGGTTACATTCTTCCCAGTGTCCTTACACAAGCAGGAGGCCAGTTAACATTCTGGGATCTATTTTAATGACTCATCCTTTCTGACGATTTGGTCTTTATGTAGTTATTTCCCAGAGGCCCCACTTCCTTAGACCACCCCAGTGGAGGCTGAGCTTCTAGTTATGTATTTAAGAATGATAGGTACGCTCAGTACACAACATGGAATACAAGTTAACTGCCACCTTCTGAGGATTCATCCACTTTCTAGGAGTATGACACAGTTGTACCCAAAGGTCTTCAATGGTTCTCTATTCTCTTCAATTCTTAAAATCCCCTCCTTATTCTGACGTAGCCTGATATACTTATGCAATCACATTTTCTGTTAAGCCTCTTCTTGCTCTCTGAAATGAGGTTTCCTGCTTTGATGCCTTTTCTAAATGCTCTCTGACTTTCTAAGAATATCCTTCTGTATCCATGAGTTCAAGTCCAATCCCATCAAATCATTAAGTTCCTGAACAAATATCTCCTCCTTAAAGCTTTTTCTGTTTCCAGTTAAAAGTTTCAAACTCCCTAACCTCTGTCTCTATCCAGTCTAGACAAAAGCATTGAAGGCAGCTTGCTTGCATACCAGTTTCATCTTCTTTTTTTTTCTTTTTTCTTTTTTTCGGAGCTGGGGACCGAACCCAGGGCCTTGCGCTTGCTAGGCAAGTGCTCTACCACTGAGCTAAATCCCCAACCCCCAGTTTCATCTTTTGATCCCCTTCTCCATCTCCACAATGCATGGGGTGAGGGAGGGTTGAGTTACTTAGAAAAAGAATTCCTTGAATTTATACTATGACTAGATTTGCTGCACATATATGGCTTATGAATGGAAAATTCTCTACCTTTCATATAATTGCTATATAAAAATACATGATGGGTAGGTTATGGTGATGGACGAATCTGCACATTCATATTGATGGAGGCTGTTGTTCTGCTTAGGCTTTTGAGACAGGCTCTCTGTACCACAAGCTTTCCTCAAACTCAGAGCAGTTCTCCTGCCTCAGCCTCCCAAATGCTGCGGCTGCACATATAAGCTTCCACATTCAGCCCACATATTGTGTTATACACACTTGTTTTTCCTTTAGAGAGCTGAATTTGGGGGTGTCTCTTCATAGTTGCCAGATGATCCCCAGGAAATCTGGCTTCCCTCTTGGGGCTCTTAGTCTCACTAATAAGAGAACTGAAGACTCAAACGGAAGTTCTAAGACAAAGAACCCTCAGCGTGGGCAGAATGGAAATCTCAGCTGCCTTGAGGAGAAGGAAGGACGGGAGAAAAGGCCACCCCATTTGAGTTATAAAGATGGGGTCTACCATATGGCAACAACCACCAGGTAGGAAAAGGGAAATGAACACCACAGTAAAGAAAATGCATACTCGGGGTTGGGGATTTAGCTCAGTGGTAGAGCGCTTGCCTAGCAAGCGCAAGGCCCTGGGTTCGGTCCCCAGCTCCGAAAAAAAAAAAAAAAAAAAAAAAAAAAAAAAAAAACTGTCTCTTTAGCATGGATTAAAATAAACCCACCTTCAAACCCACCTTCATATGGGTAGTCCCTTGGCCAGATGATTGACAGGCCCACCTAAATGTTAGGTATCAACTCACACCAGAAAGTCTATTCTCCCTTAATAGGCTGTATTACAGGAGATCCACTACTGAGTCCTGCTTGTAGTTTACAACACTACTTTACTCTCTTTGGAGCAGGGTCTCTGTAGTCCTGGCTGTCCTGGAACCCAGGGCCTTGTGCTTCCTAGGCAAGCGCTCTACCACTGAGCTAAATCCCCAACCCCGATGAGGCTGGTTTTGAACTCACAGAGATCGTTCTATCTCTGCCTCCTTACTACTAGGACTAAAGACAAGTGCCATCACATCCAGCTAATATTTTAAACTCTTGATTACTTGTGATTTTTTTCTGTTAAGTTGCTTAATAGTTTTACTTTGATGGCTGGAACCTTTGCAGTTTTGTCTTAGCATTCTAAAATGAGTTAAATATTCAGAACAACAGATTCTAAAGAAAATCTTGAGTTCTGTTTTGGTCTTGGGTGGTTTGAGATTCCTGTTGTACATCTGTGATGCCAAAAAGGCAGCTGAGTAAGGACTGCATCACTTTCTAGTGATTTACATAGAACAAGTGTGACTTGTTTCCAATATTAGGGAAAAAGGTTCATGATGGAGCTGAGTGCTTGAAATTTTACATGTTTAAAGATGATCAGTAGGGTGCAATGTGTGGTACACATTTTTAATCCCAGCAACTGGGAGGCAGAGGCAGGTATATTTCTGTGAGTTCAAGGCCAGCCTGGTCTACAAAGTGAGTCCTAGGACATCAGAGCTAAATAGTGAGACCCTGTCTCAAAAGAAAAGAAAAGAAAAGAAGAGAAAAGAAAAGAAAAAAGTTATTTGTTTCAGTTCTATATCATCTCCTCAGTTTGCTTATTTGACAATATTAATTCTACATGTTTGGTATAGACACATCTAAGCTACATACTTCAGGTCTCATATTCCTTAGGGTCTACTGTAGACACTACAGGAATGTTCCCACAATGGATGCTGTCGATATGTTTCTGTTTTCAAGGAAATGTAGTTTATTCTAAGCCAGATATGCGTGGCCATGGCTGGGAAATATGGGTTGAAGGATATGCTTCTTCCTGGAAGGTGTGAAAAGGAGCCCATCTGACCCATTGCATCCATTTTGTTTCTGACTTCAACTTTCTGAGGTCTATTGCATTATTCTCCCTTCAGTTCTAGGGTTCTAAGAACAGGCCTGACTGACATACATATAGTTCCTTATAGTTCCTTGCCTTTGGTCAACACCCTGATGGGACACTGGCTAGGCAGTCTACAGCAAAGTCAGGAAATGTTATATCACTGACTTTTGACTTTAGAGTTTATAGAGGCTGGAGGTCTCCTGAGTTTAGTGTGTATCCCAAGGGTTTTCACTGATAGTCATGAGAATGCTGGACCAGTTAGCTATAACAGATTAAAGTTGGGGCTAGAGAAATAGTTCAATGGTTAAGAACACTGACTGTTCTTCTAGAGGTCCTGAGTTCAATTCCCAGCAACCACATGATGGCTCATAACCATCTATAGATGGATCCCTTTATAAAGGGATCTGGTGTCCTCTTCTGGTGTATCTAGAGAGAGTGACAGTGTACTCATATACATAAAATAAATACATCTTTTAAAAAAAAAAGGATAAAAGTTGATGGCTACTAAAGGGACAGCTATATCCCAAGATAATTTTGGTGGTGAAATCTGTAGGATTCGGATGTTATTTTTGTCAAATTCTTATTAGCCTTAAGCTGGTGGAAGTCAGCTTCATGTTTAGTGATATACTCAAAAATTGTATCTGAAATGCCATGAAGATTTCAACTCTGATGTGACTGTTGATAGCAAATGACTATTAGGAAGGACCAAGGATTGTTCAAAATACTTACTCATTTGTCATATTTTATGTCTTCACATTAATATAGTCTAGTCAGCCAAAGTTTGTCTGCAAGACCTTCACTACAGATAGAGCACACATTTCCAGAGAACTTCAGTTCACACCTCCTTTCCCCAGTCCTCTGCCTTTTAGTCCCACCAAACTGGGATTTGATTTTAACATAAAGGATTTGGAGGTATACAAACATTCAAACTATAGCAAAACGTGATTTGTATGTACATCAGGCACATAAATCTGAACCTGAAATGTTTAAATTTTGGTCTTTATTAATTTTTAGGTGTGAAGTCTGTTGGAATTCAAACCTGAAACAAACAGCTGAGGTACATATTTAACATGCCAGAGTGGACCTGGCTTCCAGATTCTTCCAGCATCCCTCAGTCCCTGCCTGGCAAACCCTGTGCTCTACCATGAACTTCCTGGCCCAGGGGCTGGGCTTCCCCTCCCCCAGAGGCTCTTTCCTATATAACCCAGATGTTGGTCTCATTCCTCTTCTCTCCCCCTCTAGGCATTTTCTCTCTCCTCATGTGTGACCTCTTGTTCTCTTCCCCTCCCCTCTGTGACTTCCCTGACTTCCTCTCTTGGGAACAGCGAACTTGCCTGCCTGAGAGCAGCTTCTCAATAAATCTGCTTTTATATACTCTAATCTGGCTTGAATTGCCTCATTTTACCAGCGGAGAAATGACATCAAAATCTAACAACTAGTTATTTTCATAGGCCTCTATTTGGATTCCTGGGCTCTAATTATTTTCCAAGACTACCAATACTCTTAAGTCCTCAACCCACTCCTATACTCTCAGATGTAACAGGCCTGTAATCCTAGCTACTGAGGCAGGAGGATCACAAATTCAAGAACTTCTTAGGCTAGAGAGTGAGTTCAGGGCCTGGACAAGTTGGTACTAATGTGTGCCAAAATATAAAGTGAAACAGGACACATTTCTCTATGTTCTGGGCTCAAGCCCTAATACTGTGCTGAGAAGAGTTTCAGATTGTGTTAACATGGACAAAAGACAAGTTAAAAATGCCACCCACAATACCTAGAAATGCAATATGAGATGGCAGTGTTCAGTTCAGTAACCCATACAATCTATTCATAACTGGTAGACAATCTGTGAAGAATATGTTAATATTCACGATGATATCTTTTGAGAAATTATACTGCTTGTATTCTTTTTAATTATTCAAAATGATTTAAATTTAGCAAAAAGTTTCAGAAAGGTATACATAATCTTCAAGCTACCCTACATATAAGAGCAACTTTTTAGGAGAATGCTTTTTGTGCAAATGATATTGTTAATTCCAAAATTTTACCGTGAAGAAAATGCTGACTTCTTTTTCCGAATCAGCAGGGCAGCGAAGATGAAGCTGTAATGTGATATGGTGTGGTCATTTACAATAGCACACCAGCAATACTCGCTTAATCCAAAACACTGTCGCTCACTAACTAATTTCTAAAATAAATGTCAGGTTGCCCACGTCTCTGCATGGCTGAATGCTTTACAGAGATGAATACCATTTTCTTCCTTGATATTGCTTCTCTCTGGAGCAACTCACAGACTAATATTAGGCAGTTATGAAAATTCCAACTCAAATACAGGAAACCATGTTTTATATTAGACTAGCAATATAAGCACTCTTCTGCCCTCTGCTCAGGAATTTAGGCACTTAGTTTCTATTGTACTCGAGTTAGGGAGAGTTATGCATGCTGATTCCCTCCATTCAAATGTGATTACTCCCTCTTCGTGTGGGTAGTAACTGGGTTTGTCATTTGGTTAAACCGCAGAGGGTAAGCATGTCTCTTTGCAGAAGACTTTCTGCTCTGGTGGTTTGTAGAAGCTCTCCATCTAATAGTTTTTCAGCCTCTTAAGTGGAAATCTGTCTCAGGAAATTAAGGGGGGAAAGGAGAGCAGACAGTAGTGGATGATAAGCTATTGGGAGGCGCAGTAAATATCGGAGGGAAGTGTAACTGAAAAGAGGGGGATCATTTAGTGCTATTAGGTGACAAATCCACTTGGACAGAGAGCTATTATACCTGCAAATATAGAAAAATGATAATGTTGACATCTCTTCATCACACAATCTGCGTCATTAATAAATGATGAAGGATAGAACGAGTGAGAGAAATAATGCCAACACTACATCACAGTAGCACGGAAGCTCTAGGGAAAACTAGCCAAAAATGAAGGCTCAACTTAGCACCACTGTGGCGGGAAGAGAGTTCATGCTATGCATGAGAATAGCTAGATAACTTTATATTATCAGAGAAAATCATCGCAGGAGGAACAAATGCTCAGGAAGAGAAGAGGCTAGGTCAGGAAATGTTGAGAACTGTTGGAAGTGGTGATGGGGGAGGAGGGTATATTTAAACAAACAAAACCTTTGCTCTTACTATAAAGACAAGCCGCCTGCACCACTCTAGGGTACAGAGTGGATCAAGGTTATATACTTGCCCACTTCCTAGTCCTGAAAGAAATGACACTACATTTAAATTCCCCAGAGGATTTTTATCTTCTAGAAAACTTTCCATAGCTACTCTATCTGATTGTCCCTGAAATGCTTCATGGGATTGTAAGTCCAAGTTAAGAAAAGAATAAAAGTCTAAATGGGACAACCTGTGTCTCTGTGAGGACAGGATCGGGTCAGTGAAGCTCTCCAAGGCTACACAATTTAAAGAACAGACTGGGGTGGCTGCTGCAAGAGCATTAGGTAGCAGTGTCCTACCATTCAATGCTTCAGTGCTGGGATGCCTAAGACAAGCTGGGCATGTGGCTGCTAAAGAAGATGGTCGCTTCCTTCGACTAGATTCCAGCAATGGAATATATCCAGGAGAGTCAAGACACACCCACCTCTCTACTCCATGCTTCTTCTAAGGCAGGGATACAGGAACAAAGGCTGAAGTCCTTGGTGCCATCTTCTTGCCAAGCAACAAGATCGGAACAAGTCACGTGGGTTCAAGTGTCCAGATTTTGGGCTATGTTTTAGGGTTTCTATTCCTGCACAAAACATCATGACCAAGAAGCAAGTTGGGGAGGAAAGGGTTTACTCAGCTTACACTTCCAAATTGCTGTTCATCACCAAAAGAAGTCAAGACTGGAACTCAAGCAGGTCAGGAAGCAGAAGATGATGCAAAGGCCATGGAGGGATGTTTCTTACTGGCTTGCTTCCCCTGACTTGCTCAGCTTGCTTTCATATAGAACCCACGACCACCAGCCCAGGGACAGCACCACCCACAATGGGCTGTGCCCTCTTAGTTGAGAAAATGCCTTACAGCTGGGTCTCGCAGAGGCATTTCCTCAAGGGAGGCTCCTTTCTTTGTGATAACTGCAGCTTATGTCACGCTGACATAAGAGCCAGCCAGCACAGGCTACTTTGGGCTTTCTATTATTTAAAGACAAGCCTAATCTTATAGAAACATGCTATCAATTCCTAAAAGATAGAACAGCAATCAGAATTTTTTATTTTTTTTATTTTTGGTCCAAAGGGCGCTCAAAAAAGTGAATTGCTAACCCTGGTTAATGCCAGGTTGATTTCTTTCAACTCCCACAATCTTAGCCTCTTACACTGAGTACAAATGAGGTTATTGATGATACATTGGTAACCGAAAGACAAAGGGTGGAATTCATTGTGATTGGTTTCCGTACATTTGCGTATGTGGAGGATGAAAGACTCAGAAGTTATTTCTGAAAATACATACCCCGACATCATTGGGTGACGCCTTTTTTTTTTTTAGTATTTTTTTAAAAGATTTATTTATTCATTTTGTATATGAGCACACCGTGACTGTCTTCAGGCACCAGAAGAGGGCATCAGATCCCATTACAGATGGTTGTGAGCCACCATGTGGTTGCTGGGATTTGAACTCAGGGTCTCTGGAAGAGCAGTTGGTGCTTTTAACCACTGAGCCATCTCTCCAGCCCGGGTGATGCTTTTAACATGCCAGGTCTCCGGCTGTCAACTGACCAGAGGGCTCCTGACTCCACAAGACTCTGGATAATGGAACTGAAACTCTTAAACAATGAGGGATAAAATAAGGATCATTCTTATCTTCAAATAGAGCGTCAATTTCCTTTTCCTCTACTCCAAAGTAAATCACCCCTATGGATAAGATAAAAATAAAATAACCTTTTAAGTTAGCAAATTAGAGTCCTCTTGAATTTTTAAGTTTATTATTGTAATTAGTGCTTACTCGTGATGTCTGTGCTTGTTTGTTTGTTTTGTATGTGGGGGCATAGTGAATGTGGGGGAGCCGTTTCTCTTTCTGCCTTTTGAGTGTTGCACAGATCAAACTCAGGGCAGACTGGCAAGCTCCTCACACACTGAGCAATGTCTTAAGGAAAAGGAGTCTGTAGGTGTTCGCTGGAAAGGAAAGGCAAGTTTAACTACTCACATCGACAGAATGCAGTGTAGACGTACTGTGAGGAAACTGGTATGTGCCTTCCGATGTAAGACCGGACTAAGAAACTCTACTAGTATCATTCTTCTGTAATTGGGAGGCACATTAATAAAATGTTAGAATGTTATTGTGTCCTTGCAATGTATTTCTGGAATTCTTTGTACCATCTACTTGCTGCCAATATTTCATTATTTCTTCTCTCTCTCTCTCTCTCTCTCTCTCTCTCTCTCTCTCTGTGTGTGTGTGTGTGTGTGTGTGTGTGTGTGTGTCTCCCCTGTTCTCTTATATATTATACCCAGACAGCAGTTTCTCCTCACTCATTCCTCCCAGTCCCTCCTCGACACCTCCCATCTCCCCAACTCTTCCCTTCAGAAAATAGCAGGCCTCCCAGGGATATCAACTGACATGGCCTAACAAGTTACAGTAAGACCAAGCACAAACCTTCATATCAAGTTTGCACGAGGTAACTCAGAAGGGGGAACAGGGTCCCAAAAGCAGGCAAAAGTGTCAGAGACACCCTCCACTCCCACTGTTAGAAGTCTCACCTAGAAGAACACCAAGCTATACAACTGCCCGACCTGCGGGGGTTCAGTGGAGACCTGGGAGGGGGAGAAAGAATGGGGACAGGAGGCACAAAGAAGGAGAGCAAGTCTATGGTCTGATCAAGCTCTCAAACTGTATTTCTGGGCTGTGTCTTATAAAGACAAGCAAGCGAGAAGGCCACACAGGGCCCAGGACCAATTTCTCTACTTCACCACTTTCCCATTGTTCTTTCGGTTCCTGTAACCCTAAACTTCAAACTGTAGGTGTGCTGATGAGAACAGATAACTGGCTAAGTTTCTCAGTGGGCTTGGCTCCCGGCATACAACCATAACTATATACAGAGGACCTAGCTCAGATTCATACAGGACCCCTGATTGTCACGTTAGCCTATGCAAGGCCGTATGATTCCTGCTTAGTGAATTCTGTGGGTTCTTCCGGCGTCCTCCATTCCTCTGCCTTCCTCTTCTTCCTTGGGGTTCCCAAAGCTTCACCTAAAATTTTTGATGTTGGTCTCTGCATCTGCTCCACCAGTTGCTGCATGAAACCTCTCTGATGACTTTTTTTTTTTTAATTGAGAAGATATCTTGTCATATAAGCCAGGTTTGCCTTAAAGGCGTGGTCTCTATCTCATCCTCCTCAGCTTCCTGATGTTTGGACAATGCCACTACAGTCAGCTATTTTCATAAAGCGTCGCCAACCGTCGCATTCCCATAGTCTCTTCTGGAACGATGTTAGAGAATATAGAGTATGGAATCGGTCGGAGAGCAGTGAAGCTCTAAGGAGCAAAACTGGATAAGACATACATGCTCCCAGGTAGGAAGAGCTCACAGAGCTTAGGGTTTAGTACTTCCTTCCGGTCTCAAGTTCTCTGAGTGACAGGCGATCTTGCATCTCTTTAGCGGAGTACCAGCTATGCGCTAACCCAGTTACATTCAAAAGGAGGCTGAAGGGTCTGATCCATAAATGGCGGCGAGATGCAGAGGAAAGGCAAGGGGGTAAGCATCCTAGCCACAGTCATCAATGAATGGCAGCAATACTTGTAGAGAAATCATCTTGTGTATTGTATGGATGCCTCACCTGTCAATCAAAAGGCCTATGGCCTATGGCTTAGGAGAGAATAGAGGTGGGACATTGGGAGGAAAAAGAATTCTGGGAGAGAAGGAGGCAAGGAGAGTCCAAAAGGAGCTGAGGAACAGTCGCTCGGTACCTGAGCACAGGTAACCAGCCGCATGGCCAAGTGTAGGTTAAAATAAATGGGTGTCTTTAGCTATATATGATCTAGTCAAAGTAGAGCCCAGCTATATGGCCAAGGTGTAAATATATTTTGAGTCTGAGTCTTATTTCTGAGAGCATGAGGCTGGGAAGAATCTGGGACCGACTACAAGAAATATTCAGCAAGAAACATGAAGCTCAAAAAATACGAACATTACTTAGAAAAGTTTGTGCTGCAGCCAATTAGCTTGGGGTAGCCAAATCCCCAGACAGCTCCATAGCATTTGCTATCACCCCATGTTTCAAACTGAAAGCTCAAAAAAAGAAAGGGGGGGAGCGGTTTTAGATCCTCTGCTTTGTTGGGGGAAGACTGGGAATTTGCAAAGAGCAAGGTCTTTTTTATTTAGATGTATTTATTTATTATATATAAGTATATAAGTACACTGTGCTGTCTTCAGACACACCAGAAGAGGGCATTGGATTTCATTACAAATGGTTGTGAGTCACCAGGTGGTTGCTAGGACTTGAACTCAGGACCTCTAGGAAGAGTGGCCAGTGCTCTTAACCACTGAGCTATCTCTTCAATCAGAGCAAGATCTTCATTCCCTGTAAATGTCATTGGGTTAGCTTGAAGTGCTGGGGACATCCAACAAACAGTTTGACCTCTTCACAAGGTGTTTGAAGTCTGTGTTGTACGATGCACACTTAAATAACAACTAACTCAAGACAGCACTCTGTAAACCTCGAGACCCAATGTAATAGCTGATCCTAAAACTAATTTGGAGTTTGAAGTTGTGTCAGAGTGTGGGTTGCAGAGATAAGGAAGCCTTCTGAGAGGCTCTGCTTCTTTTCTTAACACAACCCATCTCCTGGCCACGCTCTAAGAAGCAGAGGCCATGGCTTGCCATAGGTGCATGTTCTGCTTGCTGAGTTTCCCCAAAGCTAAACTCTGAAAACAATAGAGGAGCTGGCACGTTTTAAGTGGCTCGATTTTACTTTATGACTTTCTCTGGTTACTTCGATCTTCTATCTCTAAGTTCGTTTTGAAGAAAATCAATTTGAAACACCTTCCTTGGAAAGACACAGTGCAAGCCCGGCCTTCAAACTCCACACCTTACATTTGGCTAAATGGCCTAATCACAGTCTTAACATAATTCTCCATAAACATAATTCTCAAAAATCATAAGAAAGCGATGATATTGTTGTTACTGTAAATAAGTGTATTACAATGCTATTTACTCAAATAGTAAGTGATCTTTCTAGTTCCTCTTGATATATCCCCTAGTTAATAATGTCAATATTTTCTTAAATTATCACTGATTTAATTTAACATATTTTATAACATCTATTTAAACATATTTATTATATTAGTATTTATATTAAACTAGGTATTAAACTAGGTGCATGCTTATAATTTCACAACTTGGGAGGTCCAGGCAGAAGGATCAGGAGTTCAAAGCCAGCCTTAGTCCATATTTCACAATGTAATGACAGAGGTTAAATTAAGTAAAATACCTAACTGCAGAGCGAGTGGTGGATAACATGGCACTCTTATGACCTGGTGCTTCGCCCTTGGCAGGAGAAAGGTCGGATAATGATTTTGAATGTGCCGAGGAAGAAAATAGCCCCTTGGCCTATCTTTCTTTTGTTTTTTCTTTCTTGAAAAGGTCTCAGTATGTAGCTTTACTTCTCCTGGAACTTCCCAAGGAGGCCAGACTGGCCTTGAACTCATAGTGATCTACTGCTTCTGCATCCTGAGTGCTGGGATTAAAGTGTGGCCCACCACGCCCAACAGAGCCTTGAACTTTTTAATGAAAAAATAAAATAATAATGAGACATATAATGCCTCTCTGCATAGGGAAAATATAAAATCTTCCTTCATTTCAAAATGGAAATAAAGTCAGGCATAGTAGTATATAACTGTAATCCCAGGCCTTGGGAAACTGATCCAGGAAGATAAGGAGTTCAAAGCTAGTCTGTGTTACATAGAAAATTGGAGGCCAGCCTTGGTCTACACAATAAGACTGTGTTTCAAAACAAACACATGCAGCCGAACAAAACACACTGAGGTAAAAGTGGAACAGTGTTAATACATTGTATCAAGGTATACAAGGACAAACTCAGAATCCCTGGACTGGGGAGACAGCCCAGCCAGGAAAGTGCGAAAGTGCACACTGCACAAGCACGAAGGACCGGAGTTCCGTCCCCAGTACCAGAGGATGCTTGTGTTTGTCCTCTGGCTTCAGCTGCACATGCACACATGCCCTCAGTCACCGACAAGATGGACACTGGGCTTGTTTTCCAGACTGAAGATTTTCTAGAGCATTACTTTGATCTGTTCCAATGGGAAGGCTTTAATGTGCCCCAGGAGACAGCAGTCGGCTGCAGAAGTAGATATGGAACCTGCTGCCACCTGAGGGACCTCTCTCTGCTTATAGCTTTCTCAAGTTAGACCACATGCCCAGATTCCTCTCGGGTCATAAAGAATACAGGGTCAGGACGTTACCTTTAGAAGCTTTTAAGCAGCAGGCTTAAAAAGGGCAGGGCTGGGAGTGAACTGCGTGGCTCTCTCAGCTAACATTCTACCTTATTTGTGGTAAGGACCCAGATATGCCATCAGCCTGAGCTACCTGGCAAAGTGCACTTCAATTTCAAGCTGATGCGTTTACTCTCCTGGTCTAAAATGGTTGTCAGCAATTTTATTTTAAATAGAACTTGCAGTTGCTGGCCTTTTAGAATATTTCATATGAACATCCTAAAGTGCTGTATGAAGATCATTTCATTTATCCTTATAACACCTCTGGAAGAGAGAGTAGGCCACAGTGCTCCCCCTGCCCCAACATCAGCATGATTGAAACAAAAGTGCACAAAGGCCCAACACAGATCGATCGATCGATCTATCTATCTATCTATCTATCTATCTATCTATCTATCTATCTATCTATCTATCTTTCTTTCTTTCTTTCCTTCTTTTTTTCTTTCTTTCTGTCTGTCTGTCTTTCTGTCTTTCTCTCTCTCTTTCTTTTTGGCAGTTTTTTTTTTAATTGTATTTTTTTAATTTACATTTTAAATGTTATCCCCTTTCCTGGTTTCCCCTCCAGACACCCACTATCCCATCCCTCCTCCCCCTGCTTCTATGAGGGTGCTCCCTCACCCACCCACTCCCTCCCTCCCACCTCCCTGCCCTGACATTCCCCTACACTGGGACATCAAGCCATGACAGGACCAAGTGCCTTTCCACCCATTGATGCCCTTCAAGGCCATCCTCTGCTACATATGCAGATGGAGCCATAGGTCCATCCTTGTGTTCCCTTGGGATGGTGCTTTAGTCCTTGGGAACTCTAGGGGTTCTGGTTGGTTGATATTGTTGTTCTTCTTATGGGGTTGCAAACCCTTCAGTTACTTTAGTCCTTTCTCTAACTCCTCCATTGGAAACACGTTCTCAATTCAATGGTTGGCTGCAAGCATCCACCTCTGTATTTGTCAAGCTCTGGCAGAGCCTCTCAGGAGGCAGCTATATCAGGCTCCAGTCAGCATGCACCTCTTGGCATCCGCAATATTGTCTGGGTTTGGTGTCTGTATATCGGATGCATTCTCGTGTGTGGCACTCTCAGGATGGCTTTTCCTTCAGTCTCTGCTCCACACTTTGTCTCCATATTTCCTTTTGTGAGTATTTTTGTTCCCTCTTCTTTTTTTTTTTTAATTTATTTATTTATTATATATGAGTACACTGCAGCTGTCTTCAGTCGCACCAGAAGAGGGCATCAGATCTCATTACAGATGGTTGTGAGCCACCATGTGGTTGCTGGGATTTGAACTCAGGGCCTCTGGAAGAGCAGTCAGTGCTCTTAACCACTGAGCCATCTCTCCAGCCCCTTGTTCCCTCTTCTAAGAAGTTCTGAAGTATCCACATTTCGCTCTTCCTTCTTCTTGAGCTTCATGTGGTTTATGAATTGTATCTTGGGTATTCTGAGTTTTTGGGCTAATATCCACTTATCAGTGAGTGCATACCATATGTGTTTTTCTGTGATTGGGTTACCTCACTCAGGATGATACTTTCTAGTTCCATCCATTCGCCTATGAATTTCATGAAGTCATTGTTTTTAATAACTGCATAGAATCCCATTGTGTAGATGTACCATATTTTCTGTATCCATTCCTCTGTTGAAGGACATCTGGATTCTTTCCAGCTTCTGGCTATTATAAATAAGGCTTCTACGAACATAATGGAGCATATGTCCTTGTTATATGTTGGAGCACATTTTGGCTATGCCCAGGAATGTATAGCTGGATCCTCAGGTAGTACAATGTCCAGTTTTATGAGGAACCACCAAACTGATTTTCACAGTGGTTGTACTGGCTTTCAATCCCACCAACAATGGAGGAGTGTTCCTCTTTCTCCACATCCTGGACAGCATCTGGTGTCACCCGAGTTTTTTTTATTTTAATCATTCTGACTGGTGTAAAGTTGTTTTGATTTGCATTTCCCTGATGACTAAGGATGTTGGACATTTCTTTAGGTGCTTCTTGGCCATTCGATATTCCTCAGTTGAGAATTCTTTGTTTAGTTCTGTAGCCCCCCCCCCCCCCCCTTTTTTTTAAAGCTCATTTGATTCTCTGGAGTTTAACTTCTTGAGTTCTTTGTATATACTGGATATGGGCCCTCTATCAGTGAAGGTTTGGTAAAGATCTTTTCCCAATCTGTTGGTTGCCGTTTTGTCCTTTGCCTTACAGAAGCTTTGCAATTTTATGAGATCCCATTTGTCGATTCAAGATAATTTCTTGATGACCTGGCCAAAGCTCATGCTGGGCTGTAGAACAGGGTTGGGAGAATTGTTGGTTGTCTGTCTGGGGGAAATACTTTCTCAAGGGCAACAGAGTTAGAGCAGGGGAAGAGAGACTCCAGAACTAGTCTGCAGTGATAAGCTTCCTCCTGTCCAGTTCTGTCTTTATCCAGTTCTCCAGTTCCCTGTCTCTTCTGGAAGGGAAGAGGTGAAAGGAAGGCTTAGAAGACAATGTGGGGGTTGGGGATTTGGCTCAGTGGCAGAGCGCTTGCCTAGGAAGCACAAGGCCCTGGGTTCGGTCCCCAGCTCTGAAAAAAAAAAAAAAAAAAAAAAAAAAAAAGAACCAGAAGACAATCCGTGCCCAGGAAAGGTTGGTCCTGCAGGTTTGAAAGACCCTGGGTGTGGTGGAGCACAGCACTTTAACCCTAGCACAGAGATCCACAGAGGCACTCACCTGGTCATTCAGAAATATATTCAGTAAGCCTTTGCTTTATTATTATAAATGAAAGGGAAGTGGGGGAGAGAGGGGAAAGGGAGTGAAGTTTGTCTAGAAATTTTGAGACACCTAGAGCTCTTTGAGGTGACCTCAGATCATGTTACTGATAGATTTGGGGAATTGTGATTCTCTTACTCCCTTTAAAGTAAGTTTTTGTTTCAGGAAAACAAAACAAAACAAGAAACCAAAACAACAGCAACAAGAACCCAACTTCCTGAAAGTCATATAAAGAAAGAAAAGTAAACCCCAGCATCTGGATCCCACCCAGAACTTTCTATCCTAAGAACAAGAATATTTACCAGGGGGCTGGAGAGATGGCTCAGTGGTTAAGAGCACTGACTGCTCTTCCAGAGGTCCTGAGTTCAAATCCCAGCAACCACATGGTGGCTCACAACCATCTGAAATGAGATCTAATGCCCTCTTCTGGTGTGTCTGAAGACAGCAACAGTGTACTCATAATATATAATAAATAAAATATTTTAGAGAAAAAAAAAGAATATTTACCAGGTGTGCAAATGAAAGCCAAGTCACCACTTGCTTGAATTCTTGTTTTCTCCACTGTCATTTATTGGTGGGATCTGACCAGATCAGAAAGCTGACAAACAATTTCCCTTACCTGTGTAAGGGTCCATGATTCACCCAAATGATATCCCCAACTCAAATAGTATAATGCAAGAAAAAAAAGAAGTTTTATTCTGCAGAAGTCCAGCATGCTGGGGTCTCCTTTACCAAGATAGAGAGATCACCAAGTGAGCTCACAGGCTTGATTTAAGCACATTAGGGAATTCCAGGGTAGGTGACCTCTATGCTAATCTGTTGGGCCAACTCTACTGACATTCCAGAAGTGGGTGGGGTGGAAACCGTTGCTGGGGAAGACTGGAAACTGCTGCTGGGGAAGACTGGAAACTGCTGCTGGGGAAGTCTGGAAACTGCTGCTGACCCATTGTCCTTGCCTCAGGCCAAGTGGCAGGGCAGCTTCTGATGGCCGAGCAGTAGCTGCCTGAAGCCTGGGGGGGGGGGGGTTTGTAACTGACTTGCCATCTCCCTTCCTGGATTTGTCCAGTTCTTAGGCCTAGTCTTCTAAACTGCCAATTTGAAGCCTGTCATGGAGTCAGCCTAGCCTTCTCATCTGCTCAGTGACAACAAAGTGCTTTCAAGTTTCAAAGGTTTCCAGGACCACAGTGTTGACAGTCACTTCTTCCTCTTTTGCTTCTAGCTACTGAGGTCAAGCATAAAGCATGATGTTACTTTTCAAGTGGGTCTCTTGCATCTCTGTGGCTACCACCATGCCTTCTATATCACGTTTTTGACCAGCTACCTCAGGTGAAGCCAAACCTCAGGTGCTTCGCTTACAATGAGTCAGCAGCTCTTGGCTTATTGGACTGTGTGGTGGTTTGCGTTAGAGTGGCCCCCAAAGGCACATAAATTTGAATGCTCATTCAGGAGGGAGTGGAACTCTTCCATAGGATTAGGAGGATTAGGAGTTAGGAGGTGTGACCTTGGTGGAGAGAGTGTGTCTCTAAAATGGGCGTTGAGGTTTTCAAAAACCCTACACCTCCAGGCCAATGGGGTTTTTTGGCCTCTGGCCTCTGGCTCCTACTAGATCTCTCTCTCTCTCTCTCTCTCTCTCTCTCTCTCTCTCTCTCTCTCTCTCTCTCTCTCTGCGTACAGATCAAGATGGAGCTTTTTTTCCCCCCATCTTTATTAACTGGAGTATTTCTTAATTACATTTTGATTGTTATTCCCCTTCCCAGTTTCCGGGCCAACATCCCCCTAACCCCTCCCCCTCCCCTTTTGTATGGGTGTTCTCCTCTCCATCCTCCCCCCATTACTGCCCTCCTCCCAACAATCACAGTTCACTGGGGGTTCAGTCTTGGCAGGACCAAGGGCTTCCCCTTCCACTGGTGCTCTTACTAGGCTATTCATTGCTACCTATGTGAGGTTGGAGCCCAGGGTCAGTCTTTGGGTAGTGGCTTAGTCCCGGAAGCTCTGGTTGCTTGGCATTGTTGTTCATATGGGGTCTCGAGCCCCTTCAAGCTCTTTCAGTCCCCTTTCTAAGATTCCTGGCCTGCACTTCTTTGCTTCATCCATCTTATCTAGTTTGGTGGCTGTATATGTATGGGCCACATGTGGGGCAGGCTCTGAATGGGGGTTCCTTCTGCCTCTGTTCTAAACTTTGCCTCCCTATTCCCTGCCAAGGGTATTCTTGCCCCCCCCCTTTTTTTTTCTCGGGAGCTGGGGACCGAACCCAGGGCCTTGCGCTTATTAGGCAAGCGCTCTACCACTGAGCTAAATCCCCAACCCCCTTGCTCCCCTTTTAAAGAAGGAGTGAAGCATTCGCATTTTGGTCATCTGTCTTGAGTTTCATGTGTTCTGTGCATCTAGGGTAATTCAAGCATTTGGGCTAATAGCCATTTATCAATGAGTGCATACATGTGTGTTTTTCTGTGATTGGGTTATCTCAGGATATTTTTCAGTTCCATCCATTTGCCTATGAATTTCATAAAGTCATTGCTTTTGATAGCTGAGTGATATTCCATTGTGTAGATGTACCACATTTTAACAATTACTCCAGCACCGCCTGCATGCCACTGTGCTCCCCACTATAACACCAATGGACTAAACAGACCTCTGAAACCGTAAGCAAGCCTGCAATTAAATGCTTTCTTTCATAAGAGTTGCTGTGGTGATGGTGTCTTCTCACAGCAATAGAACTAAGCCGAACCGATTCCAGGCTCTTTGGCATAAAACAGTAGCCCTCTAGAATCAGTCTGCACCTTCACATTAGCTAGGATTTTGTACCTGAGGGTACACTCCACAGTGGCAGAGAAGGCACAGTGGTGGTAGTGGCTTCAGCCTGTGATAGCACGAGCATGAAGCTCCTTGTTCATAATTGGGGGGACATGGAAACAGAGAGTGATGTTTCTCAGGTTGATTTTTTTCCCCTACCCCCCCTTTTTTTCTATGCTCGACCACTACCTATTTTACATCCACAATAAGGTTGCCTTCCTCCCCCTGGTTAAAGGGGGAAACCTGGAAATGCCTTCATAGACACATCCAAAAACATGCTTCACTAATGCCTTATGTATTTCTTTTTATTTTATTTTATTTTTTTTCCTTTTTTTCGGAGCTGGGGACCGAACCCAGGGCCTTGCGGTTGCTAGGCAAGCGCTCTACCACTGAGCCAAATCCCCAACCCTTTATTCTTTTATCTTAGGAAAAAATTGTGTGTGTGTGTGTGTGTGTGTGTGTGTGTGTGTGTGTGTGTGTGTGTGTTTTCTTTTTGTGTGGGCATGTACATGTGGATGCCAGAAACATCTTTCTCAATTGTTTCTCTTCCTTCCTTCCTTCCTTCCTTCCTTCCTTCCTTCCTTCCTTCTTTCCTTCTTTCCTTCTTTCTTTCAATTTTATTTATTTTTACTTTAAGTAAATGGTGTTTTTCTCCATGCATGCCTTTACAGTGTGCATAGCTGGTGCCTGTGGAGGCTAGAAAAGCATGTTGGATTCCCTAGAACTGGAGCTACAGATGGTTGAACCCACCATGTTGGTGCTAGGAACTGAACCTGGTTCCTCTACAAGAGCAACGAGTGCTTTAACCATTGAGCTTTCTCTCTTGCCCTTCATTTATTTTTTGAGTCAGAATCTCGTACCAATTGGGCAAGTTCAATCATTTGTTTATCTATCAAGTCCTGTGAGTTCTCTTGTCTTGGCCTACTCACCTGAGCTTACAATTGTATGTTGCCATACCCTGCTTTTAATATGGCAAGGGTTAGCATTCATATTGGCGGGGACTGCATGGCAGCAGATGGCCAGAACAGAATCAGAGATCACATCTTCAACCACAAACGCAAAGGGGCTGGAGGGGGAAGGAGGAGGAGGAAAGAGTGCAGACTGGAAATAGGAAGAAGGCATGACTCTCTTTTTTTCTTTTTTTTTTTTTTTCCGGAGCTGGGGACCGAACCCAGGGCCTTGTGCTTGCTAGGCAAGCGCTCTACCACTGAGCTAAATCCCTAACCCCGATGCTAGTCTCTTCTTAATCACCACTAATTTCTTAGTTCCAGCTAACCAGCATCATTTGTCCCAGTAGTTTCCTTCTCCTCTTGACTATAAAGCCAGAGACACATGGCTGAAGCTGGCTGAAGCTGCCAAGTTCTATTGCTTGATGGGGCTGGAACCCTAGCACTAGCTTCCTCTTTTCCAACTCCTTCACAGCCTAAGCTCAGCTGCCCGATATCTTCCTGTATCTTACTCTGTAGGTTGACCTAGAACTCAGAGATCTGTATGTTGTTCCCTAGGATTAAAGTTGTGTACCACCATGCCTGGATCTAAATTTAGCTGGGTAGGATCTTTCCCCAAAGTCCCACTCCCTTATTTGTTATCTCCTTGAACACAGGATTCAGCTCCATTCCACTTCTTGGTATCTTTAATACTGACCCATATATTTTATATTTTTCCTTTCTCAGTTTGATACGCTTGTTTAAAATGCTCTTCATGAGACTTAACCAGAGAACGAAGTCCATGATGGGAGTGTCTGAGACCTCCTTTGTCAGTGCAATTAAACTGAGTTTCTTTACCTTAGCCTCAGGAAGACTCTTCAGACAAGGGCAAAAAGTAGCCATGATCTTCACCAAAATATCACAAAAACAGTCTCTGGGCCACATATTGAAATTTTCCACTGAAACCTCTTGGGCTAGGTCCACACAATTCAAGTCACTCTCCCTAACAAAACCTTCCATATTCCTACTATGGTAGCCCATTAAGGCCTATTTAAAGCATTCCACTGCTTTCCAAATCCAAAGTCCCAAATTCTACATTCTTCTAAACAAATTATGGGCAGGACTATACCCTAGTATCCAGTACCAACTTCTCAGTTAGGGTTTTACTGCTGTGAAAAAACACCATGACCAAGGCAACTCTTATAAGGACAATATTTAATTAGAGGTTCAGAGGTTCATTCCATCATTATCAAGGTAGGAGCAGGCACGATGCAGGCAGAGCTGAGAGTTCTACATCTTCATCTAAAGGATGCTAGTGGAAGACTCACTTCCAGGCAGCTGGGATGAGGGTCTTAAAGCCCACACCCACAGTGACACACTTCCTCCAACAAAGCCACACATCTCCTAACAGTACCACTCCCTGGGCCAACCATCACAGCCAGCTTTCCTAAGATTAGCCGCATGTCAATGTTAGCTGATATGATGCTGTATTCCTATAATCCAAACACATGAGGGGCTTAGAAAAGGGTCCGAAGTTCAAGGCCAGCCTGGGTTAGACAGTGAAAACCACTTAAGCAACCTCCCATTCCTAATAGGAGTATGTCCACAGGTGTGGTAGAGTAGTCCTTCTCACATAAGAAGAAATTGTGTTGGATACAATAACTTTATTTTGGTGAAGCAATTTGAGAGACTCTTTGTTTGGTTTGGTTTTTGAGACTGGGCGTCATAAAGCCCAGGCTGTGTAGCAGAAGATGACTGAACTTCTGATCTTCCCGCCTCTCCTTCTGAAGTGAAGGATTACAGGCATGCACCAGCACCCCCAGTATCCCACAGTGCTGGAGTCCTAATGGGTGTATGTACTGCATGTGCTCCTGATGCCAGAGGAAGTCAGAGAGGGCATCAGATTCCCTGTAAGTAGCATCACAGAGAGACATGAGCTGCCTCATGTGCTCAGAACAGACCCTGTGTCCTCTGCAAGAGCAGCAAGTGCTCTTAACTGCCCAGCCGGCTCTCTAATCCCTGTCATTTGTGTTTTAAAACTGAGTGAAATGCGCTTTCCATAACAACATTTCTACGTTGTGCCGAATGCCCAAAGAGAATGAGCCATAGCCAGCAGTTCCCCGGACCACAGTCAGCAGCCACTTCAAGCTCATAGAGCTGAGGACTTTCTTCACTCCAGTCAGAAGAGAAAGATGGCTCCATTTTGCCAATGCTGTTTCTGGTCTCCATCACACGGCTCTGAGATTTGCGTCCAGCAGCTGAATGCAGCACAGAAATGCATTCAAAGTCATTGTGTGGGTTTGTGCCTTGATTTGTGTTTTGAAGTTGGAAAAACGGTTTAGAGCTCCATATCTCAGCTTGTAGATAGCCTCATTTTTTGGTCCTGAAAAAAAAACACCCAAGATTACATATCACAAATGTAATATCAATAAATACAATATCATTAACGGATTATACTGATACATGATACCTATAGTCTACATTTTTTATTAAAAAATTTGATTCAAATTAACATATCAAACCATTCAGGTACTATCTCACAGGAAAACCAAGGCTGATTTCTGGAGAGCATAGTAATTAGCACACATTTCCTCTGAGAAAAGTTTAGGGTCATTTTGTCAGGTATACCTCGTTACTAGGTTTTACTCTCACACTGTAGCCCAAGCCCTGAACCACAGGTTAGAACAGCACCAACGGCATAATTTAGCACCAATCCCATACTTTGTCTTTCTTCAAATTAGACAAAGACAGTAATCCACCTACTCTGACTGTTACCACAAAAAGCCTTTCTGAAGAGGCACTAAATATTTTTAAAAGCCTGCTATTGTGATGAGGTGATCCCTGGTATAAATAGCTCTTCATCTCTATGTCTGATAAAACAATCTCGGGATACAGCTGACGTGTACCCCTTTAAAATAAATCTCCCGTCAGGCCGCTGTGTGTGCACAAGGGAAGGAGCCCCATGAAACACCCGGAGTAATCAGTGCACACAGGCGCACCCCCAGCAAGCTGCGGACTCATGTCTGGCTGGTAATTTAATGACACCTCCAGGCATAAACAAAGGTTTATTAGAACAGTAAGTAAAGGAGTCCTAAACACTGGTTCGCTTTGAAAATTGTCACGTTCTGCTCTTGCAAGTTAAGGAAGTTTGTATCGGGATGCGGAAAGGTGATTGATGGCAAAGCAGCTGTTAGCACCACTGAATTCAGAGCCTTACCATCACCCCAAGCAAGTGAGCAACTTATGTTTGAATTCAAAGGTCTTTATTTTTTTATTTCTGGGAGGAGCATTGCGACTAGTGATGAACAGCGCCCCCTTTCCAGTTCTTTTTTTTTTTTTTTCCTTTTCCTTTGCCTCCTACTTTTATTTTCACCCTCTTTATACACAGTTCCCAACACCCTTTGGGATGGTCAAATACCACTAGGGGTTTTATTTTCATGAGAAAAATAACCAGTGGATGCACTTTCATGTAAGACGGGCAATTCCATGACTCTACTTGAAGAAGCAACTTTGCAAAGTTTGGGTAAGGTGGCAAGAAGTTTAATATGGTATCCCCTGCACCTGGGGTGGATGGGTTGGAGTAGCTGTTCACTTTAATCACTGCTCTTGGGCTGGAGAGATGGCTCAGTGGTTAAGAGCACTGACTGCTTGCTCTTCCAGAGGCCCTTAACTCAATTCCCAGCAACCACATGGTGACATGGTTCACAACCATCTGTAATGCTGTTCGATGCCCTCTTCTGGTGTGTCTGAAGACAGCGACAGTGTACTCAAATAAATCTCTTTAAAAAAAAAATCACTGCTCTTAGGGTCACAGAGGCTTAGTATGGTCACAGTAGCTGTACTTTCGATCACAGTTCCTTCACTGGGAGTCATCATATAACTGGTTTGGGATAATTGGCCAACAATAAAAGGATTGTGACTGTGTGACAACTGAATGTTAATTCAGAATCAAATGCATAAGGGCTCTGAGCTGCTTCTGGCAGCACTTGCCCGTGGTGTCTAACAACTTCACTGCAACCTCGGTTCTCAACATACAACATGCAGGCTTCATTCACACTATGCTAACCAACGATGCCTGAAAACTCCTCGCTCAGCTTCGACCTGAGACTTTCCATTCCATGGTAGGGATTGCAGTGTTTTTACCGTACATATAAAATCTTGTGCTTCACCGTTTTCTGAACATTCATTCAGTGAAAAGCAACGAGAGTTGACTACATACCTACAACACGACTTACCTCAATTTCCTCCAATCACCTTCTCTACGGCACGCACACCCTGTTTCTTTATCGCATCGATGCCCTTAAGTCCTAATCTCCTTGAGGTAAAACTGAGGTTTGCCCTTGTCTCTATGTGACTTATCTTGCAAATGCACACGTTTTTGCAAAACTCATTGCTTCAGTACTAGGCATCAATCTTGACTCGGCAGTGGTGGCCTGGTTGGCTAATAGGGTACGGATAAGAAGCATCCTTAATTTTCAAAGAAAGACTCCGAGGCTGTTACCAATATCATTGCATGTTTCTCTCTTTCTCATGCATATGTATGGTGCATGGTGTATTTGTGTACACAGGCTCACGTTTGTGCACGTGTGCATGCGTGTGTGGGCATGTACCTGTGAAGACCAGAAGTTGACATCCGATGTCTCCCTTTGAAGCAAAGTCTTTCACTGAACCTAGAGCTCATAGATTCAGTTAGACTGGCTGTCTACAGAGCTCCAGAGATCCCCCTATCTCTGCCTTCCCCCTTCCCCAAGTGCTGAGGTTACAGACATACAGAACCATTTTTACCTGGGTGGTAGGGATCTGAACTCAGGCCCTCATTCTTGTATAGCGAGTCCCTTAGTAACTGAGCTCTCTTTTGATCCCCAGTGGAATAATGGAATTTCAGCAGATAGACCATATATCTTCCCTAGGAGTTGACTTGGGAATTGTGCTGCAGTATCAATAACTCACCAATAGGGGCAGGTACCATCAGCTGTGTCTCTGGTCCCTCTCTCCCCCATGAATGACAACACAAGTATTTTTGAAAGCTCTAGAATTCATTGTTGTTGATGTTCTCCTAAAAACCTACCAATCTGATCAAAAGCTAAGCCAAAGAAGTAATTTATTTATAAGATTTTTTTCTGTGGGTTCTGGGAGAACTACTTGACTGTGAGACAATATATTGTACAGTGCTCAGCATATAACTGGCTAGCTTTTTAGTAGCTTTGTCTTAGTTAGGGTTTTACTGCTGTGAACAGACACCATGACCAAGGCAAGTCTTAAAAAGGACAACATTTAATTGGGGCTGGCTTACAGGTTCAGAAGTACAGTCCAGTATCATCAAGAAAGGAACATGGCAGCATCCAGGCAGGCATGGTACAGACAGAGCTGAGGGTTCTACATCTTCATCTGAAGGCTGCTACTGGAAGACTGACTTAAGTGGTCTTAAAACCCACACCCACAGTGACACACCTACTCCAACAAGGCCATACCTCTAAATAGTGCCACTTTCTTGGCCAAGCATGCTCAAACCATGACAAGTTTAAAGGGTTATTTTAGTGACAAACTTTCCTATAAATCTTTTTTTTTAAGATTTATTTATTTATTATATATAAGTACACTGTAGCTGTCTTCAGATACACCAGAAGAGGATATCAGATCTCTTTACAGATGGTTGTGAGCCACCATGTGGTTGCTGGGAATTGAACTCATGACCTCTGGAAGAGCAGTCGGGTGCTCTTAACCGCTGAGCCATCTCTCCAGCCCCCTATAAATCTTTTTCTTTGTGGTAGTTTACAGGGACTTGCACAGCAAGTCTGTTTTCCCTGGGGCCCTATTTCCCTGCCTTTAACAGTTCTAGCTGTGGGTGCTGGAGAATCACTTTGAGGCATGGCTGCTGGATTAGTGACATTTTTTTTTGACATAAGAGAATCTAAAGACCTCTGAGCAACATCTTCTCTGGATCTTCTAGGCTAATATTTTAATCTAAAACATTTGAGTTAAATATTCTCTAAAGGCAAATATTGTTTTCTCATGTTAAAAAAGAATATTCCCTCTGAATATCCAGAAAGCTGTACTGGTGGCCAGAATGGTAGGTAGTGCTTGGCTCCTATATTTACATATATATACATATATACTTCTGTGTGTGTGTGTGTGTGCCAGTGCAGGTCTCAAAAAGAAAAAAAATTGCCCTAACATGAGAGTAAAGGTTAATTAGGGGAGCTCAGCAGTGCCCCGGTTTATAAAACTCATTTTATTAAATTTATGTCCCATATTTCCACCACAGCATATTGCTTTCTGCACTTAAAATCCAGGCACGAAGATATGAAATTATTTTCCCACTCCACCATTGGCTTCAGGGGACAGGGTCCTGATTTCACCGAGGTCTTTGGTCTTCCTGCCCTTTTGTGCCTTATTCAAAATTTTCAGCAAATTTGACCTCTCAGGAGATACAATTTCCTGTTAGCTTCCTACTGTGCATCTCTGTTTACATGGTAGGGCTCCGTTCAGAGGTAGGAAGGTGCAGAATGGATCTTAGGTGCCGAAGCAATATCAAGCAGAATTTTAGCTGCCTGCATATTTTACAACAGGGACAATTTCCTTGTTTGAGTCTTAGCATCTAACTCTTATTTTGGGGTCAGGAGGTCCATTCTGGAATGACTTGCTTATAAAGCATGGTCTATGAACTAGTGTGAATATTATTTGGTTAATTCTATAAGATGCCTTTGTTTCCAACATTAAATTATGTTACTAAAGGGGGAAAATGAATAAGTAAATAAATAAAAGCCAAACAGCAGAATTCAGAAGACTGAGTTGTCTTGTGGGAAGGTGGTTATCTACAATGATAGAATGCAGGAGTGCCCTCCTCTCTTTCATTTGTGTTAGCTCAGCCAGCAGGAAAGTAATGATGTTCATGAAATCATCCTTTCTGAGAATGATGTTCTCGTGTGGACTCTGTGGTCCTGGAACTCACTGAGTAGACCAGGCTGGCCTCGATTTCAGAGATTCACCTGCCTCTGCCTCCCAAGTGCTTTGATTAAAAGTGTGCACCGCCAGGCCTGACTTCATTTATAATTTTTGAATCGTGTTTCAAAGATACATTTGTTAGGTAGCTGCTCATAATGTATTTCTCAATACCAGCATTGTTAAAACTAGAGGCCCAATTGGAAAATGGGTATTTTGAACAAGCCACATCACATTCAGTAAAATAAGCGAAATGGAATATGCATGACTTTAAAGGATTTCAGTGGCCAGAGGTGATAAGAACCCTCTGAGGAAACGCAATAGCCACTGAGTGTGCCCACACCCATCCTGCCCTTCGCTTCCCTTTGTTGAACTAGTTCAGTGTTTGTGAAAGACTTAGTTTTTGGAAGGACATCAGGGTGTGGTCCATGACTTGTTTGCATAACCAGGTGCTAACTCAGAAGGTAGGTGACAGGAAAGATAGGGTGATGCATTGAGTTCTAACTCAGTTTCATTCTTAATTTCGTGTTGGTGCTTCCGGAAGTTGGTGAGGGTCTTGGGATGCTAGGAGCATTGTTGGTGAGGAGAATGTGTAGTCAAGTCAAATGGAGAGTCAGGTTACTAAGCCATTCTTATTACCTGCTTGCCTCAGTTTTACCGTGCTCTCCTTGCCCTGATGTGTTTCTTGTCTCATCAGAGGTCCCAAAAAGGCAAGTTTAAGTGACTGACTATTAATTGAAATCTCCAGGTTTCTGAACCAAAATAGATCTTTCATCTCGGTAAGTTAATTTGTGTCCTATTCTGCAACAATCACACAAAGCTGGGTAACAGAAGTTCAGAACCGTATCTTAGGAGACTGAGTAGCTTGAAAGAGAACAACTGTGGCTCCACACTGCTCCCCTTCAACATTGATTGTCCACTTGTGTCCTGAGGTGCTTGTGGGCTCATAACTACATTATTTCCTTGAAAATTCAGACACATTAAGAGAAGTAGTGTAAGAGACAGAGAGGAAGTGGAAGGAGTGAGGGAGAAAGATGCTTCTGGCTACTGGGTTGGAAGAATAGAGAAAGGGGGAACAGATTTACTTGATGAATATTTGTTCATGTCATATACCAAGAACGGTTAAAAAATGGCATTTTTTTAAAATTTTGCTTGTGTTGTTTTTCTTCTTCTTTTTTTTTTTAAAGATTTATTCATTTATTATATGTAAGTACACTGTAGCTATCTTCAGATACACCAGAAGAGGGCATCAGATCCCATTACAGATGGTTGTGAGCCACCATGTGGTTGCTGGGAATTGAACTCAGGACCTCTGGAAGAGCAGCCAGTGCTCTTAACCACTGAGCCATCTCTCCAGCCCCATGTCATTTAAGAAGAGAGGGTGAGATGGAGTTCTTATTCTCAAGAGTTTATGTCCTAGTGGGGAGAAATATAAGCAAGCAAGTAGACCTTGTCTATGGAGGTAATAACCTGAAGCCACGCCCCGCAGCATGGACCTGGTCTGTTCCTGGCTCCTGTGTACAGGAGGATGCCTTGAGCTCAGAGTTTGATAGTGAGACACTGTCCTTTTTATTATTAATTACATTTGTTGCGTTTATTCTTTGACAACAGAATACATGGTGTGTTCTGGTTGCTCTCTGCCATCTTTCTTATCTTTCTTCCACCCTTGTCAATCCCTTCCCCAAATCTTTCCCTATGTTCTTTCTTTGGATTGTTTGCTTTGTTTTGTCTCCATGACCATAAATTTGGAACTATTCATGGGAGGCTGGTAGACCCACAACTACGGAGAGTGGCGACTCCATTCCAGTTCATCAGTGCCAGGGAAGGGTAGACACACACAAGCCTTTCCTGGTTCATGACTGTTGACAGGGCCAGTTGTGTGCAGGCCCACTGTGGGGGAGATAGCGGCTGTGAAGTCATGACTGTAATGGCTGTGTCATTCCAGACGATGGTATTTCCAGCCCTGTATGCTTTGTCAGGTTCTTGACATTCTTTCCAGCTCCTCTTCTTTGGTGATGTTCTCTGAGCCTAAGAAAGAGCTGATGAGACCCTGCCTCCTCCCCCTTCTTCTTCTTCTTCTTCTTCTTCTTCTTCTTCTTCTTCTTCTTCTTCTTCTTCTTCTTCTTCTTCTTCTTCTTCTTCTTCTTCTTCTTCTTTTTTAAAAAGATTTATTTATTATATATGAGTACATGGCAGCTGTCTTCAGACACACTGGAAGAGGGCATCAGGTCCCATTACAGATGGTTGTGAGCCACCATGTGGTTCCTGGGATTTGAACTCAGGACCTCTGGAAGAACAGTTAGTGCCTTAACCACTGAGCCATCTCTCCGGCCCGACCCTGCCTTTTTTTTTTTAACTTATTGATTCTTTGTGAATTTCATACCATGCACCCCGATCCCACTCACCCCATTGTCCCTCCATATTCACCCTCCACTGCTGCAACCCCCAACCTCCCAAAGGAAAAAAAATTCTCTCCATGGAAGCTGCAATGTGTCATGGTGTGTCACACAGTACAGCCTTTTACCCAAATAGCTTTACTTGCAAATATTCATTGCAGTGAGTCATTGGTCTGGTTCGAGGCCTCTGGCTTCTACTTCATGATCAATACCGAATCCTTACTGGGACTCCTCTCGGATATCCTGTTGTTGCCCTGTGTCATGGAGATCCTGCAGTTTTGGATCTGCAGGACTGGTCCCTTTGCATGCTCCAGCAGTTCTTAGATGGGGTAGATGTTGACCTGGGCCAACTCCAAGCCTAGATCTGGGCCTGGATGCTAACTGAGTTGGTCAGCCAGCCAGCTCTCCTGCACCCACATATTCAAGGCCAAGAGATCCTGTCTTTCAAAAAAGGAAAGATATATAACCTGCTGGCCAGTGGTGGTCCATGCATTTAATCCTACCACTGGGAGGCAAGGGTGGTCAGATCTCAGAGTTTGAGGCCAGTTTGGTCTGCAGAGTGAGTTCCAGGACAGCCCAGGCTACACAGAGAAATCCTGTTTCAAAAAACAAACAAAACCAAGCAAACATGCCCCTCCCCACCCCACCTCCTCAAAAAGAAAAAGACGGAAAAATAAAAGGACACTAAGCCTCTAAGAAGCAGGAGATGTAAAAGACGCTTATGTGCCCAGTGGTATTGGTGGGTTTTGTTGACAGGGCACAGCTTCAGACAATGGGAAGGAATGAGCTGACTTGTGATGGGAGAGGGCCTAGCCCATTCTGGCTGATTCTATCTCTGGGATAGTGGTACTGGGTTCTATGGAGAAGCAAGCTGAACAGACATGAGGAGCAAGCCAGTGTACCCTGCATGATCTCTGCATCAGCTCCTACCTCCAATGCCCTGACTTCTTGGGCGATGACTGTATGGACTATGGACATGTGAGCGGAACAAGCCCTTTCCTTCCCAGTTTGCTTTTGGTCATGGAGTTTTATCGCTGCAATAGTGACCCTAATTAGGACAACATCCCAGGATGAAGTGAGTTGGAAGGCCCTGGAGCCAGCATAGTCGGTGAGTTGGAGCTTAGCTGGAGTTGAGGCAAAGAGAGAAAGGAACAGGTGAGGTGAAGTGTGTGGTGGTGGTCAGATAATGCTGGAACTTTGGAGTGACTCTGAGAGCCAGGCGGACGGACCCTTGAACCCATAGAGACAGGGTCTTGTGTTCAGACAGGCAGGAGCCAGAGGGGAGTTATGAGGCTGTGGGGTGGTTCAGCCAAGAAACACTGATGGCTGAAAAAGGTGAGAACGGCGGACTGCTGAGAAGCGGCCTACACATTGTTTGAAATGAGAATAAGCAAGATTCATAGATGAATTAGATGTGGTTATCAGGAGAGAAGCTCAGAGGGTAAATACTCTATGTTCGTGTAAGCTTAGGAGTGTCGAACTATAGATGAAGTGTGTGTGGGAGAGCTCAGTAAACTGGGGTGATGGCATTACATCCATCGCAAAATGGGGCAGGGATGGCTGAGTGGTGATGGTGCACCCCTTTAATCCCAGAACTCAGGAGGCAGAGGTAGGCATAGCTCTGTGAGTTCTGGGACAGCCAGGGCTACACATAGAAACCCTGTCTCAACAACTACAACAACAACAATAACAACAACAACAACAACAGCAGCAGCAGCAGCAACAACAGTAGTAGTAGTAGTAGTCGTCGTCATCGTTGTCATCGTAGTAATTTTTAAAAATTGGGCAAGGAACATACAGGAAAGGAGGGTTCTAAGTTGCCTGGGACATTACACACATGAGAGACATCATTCCTTTGTATGGTGCAGGAGGTTGGTCCTATGTGTTTAGAGTCCTAAAGGGAGGTGTGGGATATAGAGCAACATTTGGAGGCTGTGCAGGGAGCAGTCATTTAAAGCCAAATAATAGAATTAGATCACCTGAAGAATGGATGGGTGTAGAGGAGAGGTCTGAGCACTGAGTGCTTTGAGGCTTTTGAGTGAGGACATCTGTCATGTAGGAGGAACAAACAGGGATATGGCAGGAGGACCTAGGGAGACCACAAAGAGGCCATCAGAAGTGACTTGTCAAGACACATGTTGCCCATCGTGGAGGAGACGCAGGAGACACAGGTGTCACCATTAGTGTGCATAAGGTCCACAAGTGTCACTGGTACTGGTCCTGGAACTCCCAGGGTGGGAGTACAGACAGCAAGTCCGGCCCACAGCTGGGAAGGTCTTTATAAAGGAAAGCAGAGAAATCAGTACTTGGAAAAGTGCATGCAGCAGAGAATAGGAACAAGTTTGAGTGATGGGGAATGGGGGTCACATGGGGACTGTTATGTCCTGGAAGTTCCCCTCAAAGGAGCAGAGAGTTTGTTCAGTGTGGGGAAGGAAAAAGCTGCATCTGCACTTAAGGAGGGTATGAGAGTGGTCCATCTGAGCACCTCTGACTTCTTAGTCAAATCGTGAGTTAGCTCGTTGTGGTGAGGGTAAAAAGAACAAAGACAAAAGTTGGAAGAAAGGAAGAAAGGAAGGAGGGAAGGATGGAGGATGGAAGGAAGAAAGAAAGGACGGATGGACGGAAGTAAGGAAGGATGAATGGATAGATGGATGGAAGGAAGGAAGAAGAAAACACTTCTGGGGAAGAAGGGAGAAATATATCCAGCATAGCAAAACTCTATTTTCACTGTCAGGCCCTACTTGTCAATAAACAAAGGGTAGATTTTCTTTCAGTGAATTTCAACAATTCAGGAACAGGTGGGGAGGGGCGGAGGTTTGAATGTAACTTGAAACAAATACATTTTGGGGTGGGAGAGGAAGGACTGAGTTGGGATCTGCTGTAGTGATCACCGTATTGAACGAGAGAGACTTAATTACAGAGAGTTAGCCGAGGATACAAGTGGAGGATAGATTGATTGGTGAGTGTTTCTCCCATGGGGATCAGAGTGAGCTGGAGGGTTGAGGGTGGTGGGAATGTGTGTATTTGGAATTGTCATTATAAGGAAGGTGTTACTATGAATAATGACGAGACCCAGGTATGACTGTGGAGCAGGTTGGGATGGCATAAGCAAGATAACATCAACAGCCTGCGTGCGAGATTCTTGCAAAGCTCTTTTCAGTGGTATTGACATAGCCCATAATTAGATTACCATCGGAGAGGCTGTGCTTGTGGGTATTTGAAGAGTGGGAAGAAGTTACTCGGATGTCAGTCCACTTGATAACAGAAAGTGCGTGCTGTGTGGAAGAGCATCTGAGCTCGAAAGTCTAGGGAACAAGTGACTGGCAGCGAACACTCATGGCTGAGAGACAGAGAGGTATGGTATGTAAAGAAGACATCGAGGATACATGGACTTTTGATGGTAGAGTGTTCCAGTGGAAATGGCAAAGCATCTACATGGTAGGGAAATGTCTGAGACTGGATCTGGCAAAGAAAGACAGAGCTATGTGGGGATGCACCCTATAGCAAGAAGTGGTAACTATGGCTTCTCTTTGTGTCTGAGATGAGTCAGGCGTCTTTTCATTGAGGAGAAACTTCCAAGACAGAATGCTGGGTTTTGAGACTAGTGTGAGAGAATGTAGCTTGTACACAGGCTTAAGTAATTTTAGAGACTTAAAAGAACATGGCCAGGAGCTGGAGAGATGGCTCAGAGGTAAAGAGCACTGACTGCTCTTCCAGAGGTCCTGAGTTCAATTCCCAGCAACCACATGGTGGCTCACAACCATCTGTAATAAAATTGAATGCCCTCTCTGGTGTGTCTGAAGACAGCTACAGTGTACTCACATAAAATAAATAAAATCTTTAAAAAAGAACATGACCAGTAGGTGGCGGTGTTGGCCCAAGATAGTCTGGTTGCTGGTTGTTCAAAAGTAGGCAGAGGAGGTCACAGACTGAGTGGGAGGGAGAGAAGGCGATGCTCTCAGTAAAATGAAAAGGATGGTGGCAGGTTTAAGTGGTCTTGCTTTCTGAATAAATCTTCTACTCTTAAGAATATTTATTTTCATTTTCTGTGTATGCGTGAGTGACTATATGTTTGTATATATACCATGTATGTGCCTGGAGCCCATGGAAGCCAGAAGAGGGCACTTTATCCCCTGGTACTGGAGTGGCTATCCGCTGCCATGTGGCTGGTGAGAACCAAGCCCAGGTCCTTAAGGGCAGCAAAGTGCTTTTAGCCATTGCCCCATCTCTCCAGCACCCTCACACCCCTTAATAAATCTTTCTTAGGATAGCAATTACACATTTTCAGAAGTTCTGTGATGTTTTAAAATATTTGAGTGAGAGATAATTACAGAGACATACAAAATGCAAAGAACAGGGCTTTCACTTTGTATTTTGAAAATAGGGGAAAAGAGAGGAAAAACCCTGAGGACCTGCATGGGACAATCCAGAGGCTTGACTGGTGAAACTGATTTCATTTGGTTCCTGAAACCACCCTGTGTACAACAGATGAAGACATTAGAAATCACCAACCAGTGCTGGAGAGATGGTTCAGTGGTTAAGAGCACTGATTGCTCTTCCAGAGGTCCTGAGTTCAAATCCCAGCAACCACATGGTGGCTCACAACCAACTGTAATGGGATCCGATGCCCTCTTCTGGTGTGTCTGAAGACAGTGACAGTGTACTCACATACATAAAATAAATGAAATAGAAGAGGGGGGCAGAGGAGGAGAAAAAAAGAAAACTAGTCACCACCAACCAGAGGCTCAGCAGTTAAGAGCACTGGTTGCTTCTCCAGAAGGCTTGTGTTGGTTCCTGGCACTTAAATGGTAGCTCACAACCACTCATAACTCCAGGTCCAGGGGATCCAGTACTGCCTTCTGATCACTACAGCACTGGGTACACACAAACATACACACACACACACACACACACACACACACACACACTCATACACACACTCACACAAGACGCTCACACGCTCGCACACACACACTCACACTCACACACACACTCACACACACACTCACACACATACACTCACACACACATACACACATTCTCACACACACTCACACACACACTCACACGAGCACATACACTCACACACACTCACACATGCACATACACTCACACAAACATACACATACACTCACACACACACACACTCACACACATTCTCACACACACTCACACGAGCACATACACTCATACACACACTCACACACGCACATACACTCACACAAACATACACACACACTCATACACACACACACTCATACACACACTCGCACACACACTCACACATGCATATACACTCACACAAACATACACACACTCACACTCACACACTCATATACACACTCTCACACACACAGACGCTCACACGCTCACACACACTCACACACACTCACACGAGCACATACACTCATACACACACTCACACACGCACATACACTCACACAAACATACACTCACACACACACACACTCAAACACACACTCGCATACACACATACACACACATGCATACAGTCATTCACAAACGATAAAAACAAATAGATCTTTAAAATTTTTATTATTTTTATTTTAATTTTTCTTCCAGTGTAATATTTGTATTAATTATTTGTGAATTTTATTCAATACACACCATCATGCTTGCTTCCCAGTCCTCCCAGGCTCACACTTTCCCTTGCCCTCCCAAACAAAAACAAAACTGGGAAAACCCACCAAGTTCGATTGGTGTTACCCATATACTCCCTGGAGCACGAGCTCCCAGTGGCCAGCTCCTTAAGAGGAGCTGAAGTCCGTCCTCCACCAGAATCGGTTAACCGTGAAGAACTGCACTTCAGCAACTTTTAAGGATTCTCTTCAAGAGCTGGACTGTGAGTTCTCTGCACCCAAATCCCGTGGGAGGGAGAGCTAAACCTTCAGAGAGTCAGACACGCCTGGGAAACCAGAAGAGACTGCACTCTGTGCACATCCAGACGCCAGAGGAAAACACCAAACGCCATCTGGAACCCTGGAAAGAGCGGCGCAGATCTTCCCGGTTGCTGCCGCCGCGGAGAGGACTTAGGCAGTACCCCACGAACAAACTTGAGCCTTGGAACCACAGGTCCGGCACTGCAGTGTCCCAAGATATCTGCTGGGTATTTTGCCAGAAGTACACATTCCAATTCTGTGGCTGTCCAGACAAGCCACCTCAGACTCCATTACACTTAGATCTAAACATAAAAGAACACACACACACACACACACACACACACACACACACAAAAGTTACACTGTACTACAAGATCAGATTTTTTAAAATGTGCTCTTGGATTTAGTTTGCAAGTATTTATTGAGTATTTTTACATCTATGTTCATGGGGAAAATTAATCTGTAACCTTGGATATCAGGGTGACTGTGGCCTCATAAAATAAAAAAAAATGTTCCTTCTGAAAAAAAAAAAAGAGCTGGACTGTGTGTGTGTGTGTGTGTGTGTGTGTGTGTGTGTGTGTGTGTGTGTGTATCCCAGAAGCCTTCAGTGTCTCTCATTCTTGGTTTTAGTTGGTAGTCATCAATACCACTGTAAAAGAAGTGTCCTTGCTCATAGCAGCTGGATCGTGGACGGGACATTCTTTCTGATGGCAGCATGGTTGATGGACATGGACATGAATCACGGACCAAGATATCAACCAAGTGCCCCAGGAGCATGGGTCATGAGTGTCATCTTTTCTTTCTTTCTTTCTTTCTTTCTTTCTTTCCTTCCTTCTTTCTTTCCTTCCTTCTTTCTTTCTTTCTTTCTTTCTTTCTTTCTTTCTTTTTCCTGGAGCTGGGGACTGAACCCAGGGCCTTGCGCTTGCTAGGCAAGCGCTCTACCACTGAGCCAAATCCCCAACCCTTTTCTTAAGTCACGGACTATTTTCTCATTGCCTGAGAACACATGCTGTTAACACATTTCATTCTACTTGCTCTAACAAACGTGCAAATAAAAACATGTCCCTCTTCTGTGCGTTTGACTTGGGATGTAGAAGGCTGAGCATCAATGGTGGAAGCCACAATGACTTTCTTTCCAGGAGACTTCTCTGGAGGAGGCTCAGAGGACTCATGAGCTCTAGTTGTCCATTACCTGAATAGGGCAGGAACAGGTAGAAAATCCCAGATACCTTTGAATAGCTCAAACATTTCCATTCGAATGTTTCTACGGAGAGCTAGCTAGCTAGCAAGTCTCCCTTCACCTCCAAGCAGGAGCAGCCCTTGCTCATTGACGTCTTAAGCATCACCCACAAGATCCCAACGGACTTGTTAGAAGAATTGTCATGGTCTCTAGCCATGAATAAGAATGACTTCAGATACGGTCTTTCTCTTACCCTCTGTACTTCATGGGATTAATTGAACTGAATAGCCAGGGTTGTTAAGTGGTTGCTAGTAACAAGTAGAATTCTTAATTTTTAAAGGATCCACATTAAATACATTCAATTCTGACATGCTGCTTTTATTTAAATGGTTGGAACTTTTTTAATATTAGTACAGGTATGCCTTGATTAAATATCCTGACAGGGGTAGGGAGATCTCCTGGCAATGAAATTAACGTATAAAGAAAATATCCTACAGCTACCACACACAGCAGATATGCTCGGTGTCTATTTGAACACTTGAAATGGCACATTGCATATGATGCCATACCCCGGCACACATGCATTCAGCTACTTGGAGGATGAATCAGGAAGATAATGAGTTCTGGAATTCAGGGCTAGTTTAAGGTCAGTTTGTGGAATTTTGTAAGACCCTGTCTCAAATGAAAGCACATTGCGTAAGAGTATTACGAGATGAACAAAGCCAAAGAGGTATGATTGGCAGCCTGTCCTTGTGGGAGTTGCTGATGTTGTGAATCTGACGTTACATCTTGGGCAGATGATCGAGAAAGAGGCTTTGAGTGTGTTAAGTAAGGAAGTCAATGCTCCTGCCCAAGATAAGCAGAGCGTGGTAGGTTCATGGGCAGTTAGTTATTTTATGGTGGCCTTGAAGCTCTTACCAATTTGGCAGCACTGAGGCCTGGGAAGCTTTTCACCAGGTAGGTCAGTTTAGGGTAGAGTGTAGGAAGTCCACACGACCTTCACCAGCACGGGCAGAGCAGCTCCCTCCATTCAAAAGGGTGAGGTAACAAGTGTGTCTCGTCGTATCCACTCATCTGTCCCACAGGGCTGGAGGACAGGACACACATGATTCCTCCTGAGTATCCAGGTTGACCAAATGCCTAACTGAAGCAGACATTAAAGAACATTGTTTAAGAATCTCACCTTTGTGGCTTGGGTTAGAAAGACAGATAGGCTAAGTTGGCAACCTTTCAGGGAGCGTGGGGTGTTTACCTCAAATAGATGTCCCTACGGCTCGTGAAGATGGAGGTGACATTCAGGGTTGGCCTTCAAGGGTCTCCTGGTCCATGAGACGGCACCTGTGGCTGAGTGATCTCTCCACAGGGTTCCACTGCTGTCGGGGCCACCCACTGCCTTTCTTAACGTAGCTTCGTAGCTTCGGCAAAGAAAAGATTAGCTATAAACCGAGGAGTTTAGGGCCATGAATACCTTCCTTTCAGGGACAGAGACAGTCAGGACGTGGGGGAAAGGAAAGCCTTTGAGGGGAAAGGAAAGCCTTTGAGGGCAAAGGGGGGCAAGGTAGGATTCCACTCCCTCTCTCCAAAACAGAGAGGGCTTCAAGCCTCCTTTCCCCGCAGAGTCAGATAAAGTGATACAAGGTCCAGCTTTTTCCTCCAGGCATCGGAAACCATCAGGGAATGCAAATGAGTCCTCTCTGACTCAACTCAGTGAAGAACACTGTCCGGACCACGTGTAAAACCGCCCAGTCGTGAACAGGCATTTCCTCTGAGCACTGTGGGCAGGATCTATTCCAGCAGAAGAAAGTTTGACTTACAAGGTAATTAAAAATGAAAGCAATATTTTTTAAAGCATTTTCTCAAGTTAACAAACAAGATTGAAATTGGTTTCAGTTGCTGAATTTAAAAAAGAGAGAGACATTTAAGTTGGTCGTTTAGGGAAAGCAGTGTAAATAGTGGGGAGATGGTTGTGCACTCTGATCACATTGCTGGGAAGCCTGGATTGACAATTTTTAGGCATGAGTCATCTGCCTACATGCAAATCGTAGGATCAAAATGTTTGTTTACTTGTAAGCCCTTAAATGACTGCTTAATGGGCAGGACTGGGGAGATGGGGCAGTGGGTAAGAACACTTCCTGGCAAACATGAGAACTTGGGTTCAGATCCCTAGCATCATGTAAGAAGCTGAGTACAGCACCCCTGAAATGTCAGCATCAGATTGCAAGAGGAGACGGGAACATCGTTGGGGATCGCCGGCTATCATCCTAGTCAAATAACCAACAAGTTCTAGGTTTCTCGAAAGAACCTGTCTCAAAGGGAGCTCTGAGAATCTAAGTTGGGAATCACAACATCTATGAGTTCTGCAAACACACGAGCACACTGACAGTGGTTTGGGAAAACTAGCTTATTTTTCCCTTAGAAATAATAAGAACAAAAGTTTCATGTCAGCCAGCAGAATCTTGGGCTTATTCTTGGGAGGAATAAAAGCAGAGTCTCATATATTTGTATGTCCCAAAATAGAGTCAACACATGAACAACCAAGATGTGGTATTTATACATAATGAAATACTATTCAGTTTTATAAAGCAGTGACATTCTGACACCTGTTACGACATAGGTAAGCCTAAATGGCACTGTGTAAGTGAAGTGTGCTGGTCACACAGCCCACAGACAGTATGATTCCATTCTATGCAGCACTTAAAGTTGTTAAATTCTGAAGCAAAAAAATGGATGATGGTTACTGAGGGTCAGAGGAGAGAGCAGAATGTGGAGCTAGTGTTTAAGGGTAGTGGGTAGAGAATTTCAGCTCAGATGACAAAAATGCTTCTAAGTGTGGTTTCTGGTGGCAATTGAACACCAATGTAAATGTGCTTAGTACCACTGAACTCAGTACCACCAAGCTTAGAAGCACTACATACAAAGAATGGAAAGTTTTGTTACATAAAATTTACTATTAAAAAAAAGGAGGGCAGCCATCTTCTAGTAACTCACCAAAATGACGAACACAAAAGTAAAGAGGAGAGGCACTCGGTATGTGTTCTCTAGGCCTTTTAGAAAACATGGAGTTGTTCCTTTGGTCACGTACATGCGACTCTACAAGAAGGGTGATATTGTAGACATCAAGGGAATGGGCGCTGCTCAAAAAGGAATGACCCACAAGTGTTACCATGGCAAAACCGTTAGAGTCTACAATGTCACCCAGCATGCCGTGGGCATCATTGTAAACAAGCAGGTTAAGGGCAAGATTCTGGCCAAGAGGATCAATGTGTGGATTGAGCACATCAAGCACTCGAAGAGCAGAGACAGCTTCCTGAAGCAGGTGAAGGAGAACGATCAGAAGAAAGAAGAAGCCAAAGAGAAGGGCACCTGGGTTCAGCTGAGTCTCCAGCCTGCGCCACCCAGAGAAGCTCACTTTGTGAGGACTAATGGAAAGGAGCCTGAGCTGCTGGAGCCCGTTCCATAGGGATCCACGGCCTAATGGACAAAATGGAAATAAAGGACCCAGACTGAAAAGTGTTTTCCTTAAAAAAAGAAAGAAAGAAAAGAGAATGAGCATGTTAGTTTTTGGTAACTGTAACAAAATATCTGAGGCAACTGGCTGAAAAGAACAGTCTCATTTTGCTCACAGCTGAGGAAGTTTCAGCCTGTAGTCCTTTGACCCCATTGGCTTTGGGCCCGTGGTATGATCACACCATGGTAGGAAGCATACAGTGATGACTTACTATACCTCCAGGCTGCATGTGATATTGAGCTACCCAGTTATTCCAAAGAATCAAAGGTTTGCTAAGTAGTTAAATTACAAATTGAGGACAGTGTTGTTACTGTTATATCTGAGGATGTGAAATTGATGTGGAATTTAGCCTCCTTAAAGCAGTAGAAAGTAAGAGATGATGTGGTGGGACTGTTCGTGACAAGGTTCATCTTTGAGTGTGAGAATTTCCTGATGGAGAGGAAGTAGGTCTTTTAGCCAAGGGTAGTGATTCACAGAAAGGAAGTGACAAATTTGGACCATATAGCAAAACTTTGACTCTAAATAAATATATGTACAAGTTAGTGCGGGTGGAAGGAAGGGCTGTGTGCATGCGTGTGTGTGTGTGTGTGTGTGTGTGTGTGTGTGTGGTGTGAGGGTGAGGAGAGAGAAAACGAGAGAGAGAGAGAGAGAGAGAGAGAGAGAGAGAGAGAGAGAGAGAGAGAGAGAGAGACTAAGCAGAAGGTACCCCTTAGGCGCTGTCACCTTGTTTAGAGATGGAGCCTTTTATTAGCTGGCTCTTGCCAATTTGGTAGGCCTGTGGGTCGGTGAGTCTAAGGATCCACCCGTTCCAGGGTCCTGCGCTTTTTAAAATGAATTCTAGGGATCAAACTCAGCTCTACATGTTTGCACAGTAGGGCCTTTACGAACTGAGCCATCCCTATACCCTACACCTAGAACTTTCAGTGAGAGAAACTTCAAGTGTGTTGAATTGCTGACATCTCAGATTTCTTGGGCCATCTCCTCAAAATATTTGCTCCTTTATGAACTCTCCTCCAAGTGTTATTTTGAGAAATCCTGTATATTCGGGTATATTTACAGAGTTGAATAATATTTCAATACATTTTTAAAAGACAAATGTGTGGCCTTTGGCCTCCCTGGGCATGGATGTTATCATGTTCCAATCAAATAAAAATATCTATCTTACTTGAAAAAGAAATCTTTCATTTTAAGCTCTCTGGAAAAGTTTAAAACAGAAAAATATTATTTCCTTAGAAGGGCTAATAAATAATTCAGATCAGCTATGAATTGTGACAAAAAGTTTTCCTTTTTGGAGAATCTCAGCCCTCTTCCTGTCATGGATTAGAGTTGTTTTGTGGTTACCTCACACCTAATCATGATGCCTTCCAGAGGTGTCTCAAATACCCCTCTCTCTTCCCCTTTCCTTCCCTCTCCTCCCTTCTCTTTCTCTTCTTCTTTTTAATTTTAAATCTTTGTTGTTTTGGTTAAATTTAGTCTACTCTCCATTCTAGGGTTTACCATTGACTTCTAAGTTTGGCCAGTGAAGACGTAAGGAATTATGGTTGGTTAAAGGATGGGCATGTGATCCAAATGATGTGAATTATATACAGTCTCTCTCTCTCTCTCTCTCTCTCTCTCTCTCTCTCTCTCTCTCTCTCTCTCTCTCTTTCTCTCTCTCTCTCTGTCTATCTTTGGACATGAATCAAGGACTTCACACATGCTAAGCCAGTGAACCAGAGATCTAGGTAGGGACTAGGGGAGATAGAGGCCCCAAGGCCATGCTCCCAGAAATCTATTTCCTTCAGCTAGTCTCCAATAAAGGGTCTAGAACTCTCGAAGCAGCCACTGCCAGCTGGGCACCAAGCTGTCAACACATGAGCCTTTGGGGGAGGGGCACTTTATACCCATCCCTAAGAGCTGGTAATGTCATTACTGTACTGGTGCTTACTGGAAAATTGTTATTATTTGGGATGCTGGGGGTTGAACATGCTACTGACCTATTTTTTTCAGCCTAAAAACATTTGTGTGTAATAGTGTATACATGCAGAATGACATATATTCATACCTTAGAGTACATGGCAGCATCTCGGTGGCTCTTCCTCCTCTGTCGAACTTTTTGTTGTCAGCATTAGTATTTTGGGTGCTGTTTAAGTAGAAGCCACAGGCACAGGAGCGAGCTTGGAAAAGCCATTCTGGGCTACAATTCTCTCCTGTGATCCCGGAAGCTATCTCTCCCCTTCATCAGTACATGATGTCTTGCTTACTTGCTCATGCCAACTCCTTGAGTAATGAAATTATCTCTACAGTTTATCCCTTTATTTCCAGCACCTCGCACAGCGACTACCACAGTGTATGCTATAGTAGATATTTTGTGGAATAAATAGACGTTATAAGTAACGAATGTTAACTAAAGTGTTAGTTACAAATAAAATGAATATACTGTATCAACACTATTATTTATTATTTTATTTTATGTGTGTTTATTTTTTGTCTGTATATGCGTGCGTGCATGTAGACCATATACATGCCTGCCTGATTTCTGTAGAGGCCAGAAAAAGGTGTGGGATCTACTGGAAATGGTTATATGGGTGCTGGGAATTGAACCTGGATTATCTGGAAGAGCATCCAATGCTCTTAACTGCGAGCCATCTCTTCAGACTCCTGAAGCCATTACTTATTATTTCACGCTGTCCATGGCTCTACCAAGACCAACTTCCAAGTGCATTTCTTTGCCTGAGGGTTTTCTCTGACCATCTAGGTCTCAAATGAGAGGGAACGAATGGCCACAGCCACCACCGTTAGTCACCTCCCAATAGTCAGGGGATATTCACGTCATGTGTCTAGGGGCCACTCTCAGGTGTTCCCAGGATTTCAAAGCAGGATTAAGCCTTAGGTACTTATAATGGTAACTTACTTGAAAATACAGGGGGTATAGCTCAGTGAACTGCTTCCTCTACTGTGCTCAAATGCCTGGGCCGAACAGCTGTGGACTGAGCCTCCAGGACCTGGGCAGTAAAGCAAAGCCTCCCTACTTAGAGTCATTCTCTCGAGCCTTTTCCTGAAGCCATAAGAATCACCCTTACTCCCACGGCAGCAGTTTCCTTCACCGCTGCCAAATACGGCTAAGCAAATGTAGGATCCAAGCACAGCTGGAGCCAGGTGAGCCGTGGCCACACACAGGCTTACCTGGACTTTAACGTGGTCCAGGACGTTTCAACTCAACCCATCCCACCCTGTGGCGCTGGTTTCAGGAGGTTTGCTGCCTTCCAGGTTGGAGCAGCAGAAACCAGTAAAGCGCAGTCTAAGGCTAGATGCGTCCCAGACTCTCAGGGAATGGGGAAGAGGCTGGCTGCATATCCATCCAGCTCAATGGAAATTGTCAAATTTAGTTAATTATCGTGAAATGGATACAGCTGCCACCATGAGTCCGTGACACTGGCTGACTGTTACGAGCTTTCACTCGTTATATCTTATATCCGATTAATTGAATATGTTCATGTATTAATTGGGTTAATAAACCTTCAATCTGTTTTCTCTGTTTGGAGAGTCCCACAGAGCAGAGTGGTCTCCCTTGGTGAGCTTTCAGACTCCTCCAACAATCATCTGTTTTTTAGATGACCATGCTGGCACCTGTCTACCCCATCAGTGTGCCTTAGGGACCCGAGCCTCATTATTTCTTAGGGCGAGCTGAAGAAAATTATGCCTCGGAACTTGCCGCGATAACACAGGACCTCGGACACTGGACCCACCGTGAGCAGCATCTTGTGAGGCCCTAAATCACATTTCTATTTTATTTCGCTCTACCTACAAGCACGTGACTTGTGCAGGTATGCACCGCCGTGATGGCGCACAGCCTTCAGCGGAAGCCCGCCTCATCGCTCCTGTCGAAGGCTGCTGTTCACATAGCAAAGCCCACAGCTGCCTGAGGATGCCATAAATGCTGTTATTCCATACTAATTGCTTCAGAAATTTGTGCTTTTCTTTCAGGAAACTGTTCTGCAGAGATCTTTCTGCCTATCCATGATGATACTTATTTTCCCTTCAAGTTACATTATCTGATCAACTGTGCTTCAAACAAACAAGCAAACAAACAAAAGTCAGCCACATTATGTGAGTTTAACATATATCATTTCACCCATGTTTTTATATTTTGATTATATATCCTTGAACTTATAAACAACATTAGATGGTGTCTTAGTCACTGTCCTACTGCTGTGAAGAGATACCAGGACCAAGGCAACCTTTATAAAAGAAAGCATTTAACTGGGGATTTGCTTACAGGTTCAGAGGCCTAACTATTATTGTCATGGCAGGGAGCATGGTGGCATGCAAGCAAGGGATGGAGTAGTAGCTTAAAATTCTACATCCTGATCTGTAGGCAGAGTGGCAGAGAGCCTGGGCTCGCCATGGGCTTCTGAAACCTCAAAGCCCAACCCCAGCACTACACAGTCTCCAACAAGGCCACACCCACTCCAACAAGGCCACACCCACTCCAGCAAGGCCACACCCACTCTAACAAGACCATATCCATTTCAACAAGGCCACACCTCCTAGTCCTTTCAAACAGTTCCAGTCTCTGGTGACTAAGCATTCAGATATATGAGCCTATAGGGCCATTATTATTCAAACGACTGCAGATGGCTTTATAAAAATTTTTATTGTGAGAATAATAGTAGTCTCTATATTATCCTATCACTTGCCTTGCTGTTTGCTCAAGGTTATATATGTTTCCTTGGCATCTTAGTCACATAAGGGAGTGCTTACATTGAAAGTTCTAATTTGCATTCTCAGTTATGTTTCTCAGTCATCTTAAGCCATTCGCTGCCCCTGTCCTCCCCTTAAGAACATTCAACTCTGCTGGAACTACGTACTAGTTCAGGCTGGGCATATGTCAGTGGTAGAATACTGTTTAGCATGCACATGACTCGGGTTTTATCCCCACCCTAACATTTTTTTAAAGTTAATTTTTGTGCAAGATAAGGGATAAGGGCTTATTTTTTTTTTTTTTCGGAGCTGGGGACCGAACCCAGGGCCTTGCGCTTGCTAGGCAAGTGCTCTACCACTGAGCTAAATCCCCAACCCCAAGGGGTTACTTTTACTCTACTATATGTGGCCACTCAGGGGAGAAGAAAAAGTATTAATGGTCTTACCTAACTGTGACTCCTATGACCTACAAGACCAGTGTGCCGGGTAAGATGTACAGTAGTGGCATTACTATTAGTAAACAGTTGTTCTTTGATTAGATAGTCCACAGGAGGGAATACGTACCTACCGTTGTAAACCTGGTTAAAAACCTGTGTCAGGGCAGATCACAGACCCTAGTGGGAATCGAACACCGTTGTTTAGCTGAGATCACATAGCACTGAGTTGCCTTCTCAACATTTATGTTTATGCCCATAGATACATGTTACCCTCCGCAATAATCAGACAAGCCTCTCCTCCCGGTGGTCATCGGTGAGTAAAGAGACTCATGGCTGTAAATGGTGCTGAAAATAAGTGACAGATGAGTGCTCAGCTCTAATAAGACACTTAGACCATTTAGGGAAGATAAGGGGAATGGTGAGGAGTCAGCTTCTGGGCAAGACTGTGGTTGTAATCACAGCTCACATCAGCTGAGGGAACCTGGTCCGGACCTCAGTACAAATGGGTATGTCCATGTCCAGACATGGAAGGAAGAGGGGCTCGGAGGCCTGATCTTTCTCTCCCCAACCATTTGCTACCAATAGATTAGGGTGAGGGACTCATAGTCTTCTACTGTGACCTACAGATGACTTCATCAAACTTCATTAGAAAGCTCCAACCCAGTATTCTCACAGACTGCATGGTTAATTGAAACAGATCTTAAAACATGTCCGTGTTCCAAACAACACTGTTTCACTCTGGCCCTCTTCTCCCTCTGGCTCTTATAGTCTTTCTGCCCCTCTTGACCGATCATTCCTAAGCCTTCAGGGGAGTGGGTGTGACATAGATGTCCCACTGGCATTTATTCTCTAGGCAGCTCTTTTAAAAGAACTGTGTAGGATTTCTTCCTTCGGAAAGGCTTCTAAATGGGAACCTTCAGTGAACAAAATGTGTTGCCTCTGAAGCTTCTTACAGGCCTCCCGCCATTGCAGAAGACTCGAAGGCTGCCAACTGCTGCAGGCGTACATGTTGGTTCTCAGAAAGGACATCTCCACCACCTTCCTTTCTCTCTTGCATTGCCAGAACAACTGGGACAGGAGATAGGAACAGATATTTGGCAAGATTCTCAAGTTGCCAGAGGAATAAAGGATGAGACGGAAAATTAAAATTAATTTACACCTGGGAACGTTGTAACATTCCTTAGTAAAGGGAAGGAAATTGCAAAGAGGTAATTAAGCATCTAGCCCTGATGGGACCAAACCCTTTTCTCTGTGTTCACATACTTAACTATTGAGTGGGTGCACACAGTGTCTAAGGCAGTCTCAGAGAAGTTTTACCGCAGCGTACAATGAACTAAAGTTTAAGAGGATAAGGACATCCTATTTCGATGTATTTTTTGGGAATTGTTACTGGTCAAAATAGTATTTTAAAGTTATGTACTTGCACCCATTTAGCAGCCAAAAGAGTTCAAGGGAGAAATAATTAAGAGCATAAAAGTAGGTACTCCACATCCTGCTGGGAGAGATCTGGTCTCCCAGGAGCGCTGACATACAGGCTTGCACTGTCAGGCCACTGTCAGAAAGAGCAAGACCAGCTAACACCAGAGATAACCAGATGGCAAGAGGCAACTGCAAGAACCTAAGCAACAGAAACCAAGGCCACTTGGCATCGGCAGAACAGAGTTCTCCCACCACAGCAAGTCCTGTGTACCCCAACACACCGGAAAAGCAAGATTTAGATTTAAAGTCACATCTTATGATGATGATAGAGGACTTTAAGAAGGACATAAATAACTCCCTTAAAGAAATACAGGAAAACAGGTAGAAGCCCTCAAAGAAAAAACACAAAAATCCCTTAAAGAGTTACAGGAAAACACAACCAAACAGGTGAAGGAATTGGAAAAAGCCATACAGATCTAAAAATAGAAATAGAAATAATAAAGAAATCACAAAGGGAGACAACCCTGGTGATAGAAAATCTAGGCGAGAGATCAGGAGTCATAGTAACAAGCATTACCAACAGAATACAAGAGATAGAAGAGAGAATCTCAGGGACAGAAGATACCAACCATAGAAAACAACACAACAGTCAAAGAAAATGCAAAATTCAAAAGCTTCTAACTCAAAACATCCAGGAAATCCAGGACACAATGAGATCAAACCTAAGGATAATAGGTGTAGAACAAAGTGAAGACTCCCAACTTAAAGGGCCAGTAAATATATTCAATAAAATTATAGAAGAAAATTTCCCTAATCTAAAGAAAGAGAATAGAATAGATTGGACCAGAAAAGAAATTCCTCCCATCACATAACAGTCAAAACACCAAATGCACTAAACAAAGAAAGAATATTAAGAACATTAAGGGGGGAAAAGTCAAGAAACATATAAAGGCAGACCTATCAGGATTAAACCAGACTTCTCACTACAGACTATGAAAGCTAGAAGATTCTGGGAAATATCATACAGACCCTAAGAGAAGACAAATGCAAGCCCAGACTACTATATTCAGCAAAACTCTCAATTAAGGTAGTTGGAGAAAACAAGATATTCCATGAGAAAACAAAATTTACACAATATATTTCCCCCCAAACAGGGACTAAACAAAGCTGCCCACTCTCTCCCTACCTATTCAATATAGTACTTGAAGTCCTAGTCAGAGTAATTAGATAATAAAAGAAGTCAAAAGGATACAAATTGGAAAAGAAGTCAAAATATCACTTTTTGTAGATGATATGATAGCATACTTAAGTGACCCCAAAAATTCCACCAGAGAACTCCCACAGCTGATAAACAATTTCAACAAAGTGGCTGGATCTAAAATGAACTCAAACAAATTGGTAGCCTTCCTCTACTCAAAGGATAAACAGACTGAGAAAGAAATTAGGGAAATGACACCCTTCACAATAGTCAGACATAATGTAAAATACCTTGGCGTGTTAAACAAGCAAGTGAAAGGTCTCTATGACAAGAACTTCAAGTCTCTGAAGAAAGAAATTGAAGAAGATCTCAGCAGATGTAAAGACCTCCCATACTCATGGATTGGCAGGATTAATATAGTAAAAATGCTCATCTTTCTAAAAGTAATCTACAGATTCAATGCAATCCCCATCAGAATCCCAAGTCAATTCTTCACAGGATTAGAAAGAGCAATTTGCAAATTCATTTGGAATAAAAAAAAAAACCAAAAAACCAGAATAGTGAAAACTATCCTCAACAATAAAAGAACTTCTCGGGGAATCACCATCCCTAACCTCCAGCTGTATTACAGAACAATAGTGATAAAAACTGCATGGTATTGGTACAGAGACAGGCAGGTAGATCAATCAAATAGAATTGAAGACCCAGAAATGAACCCACACACCTATGGTCACTTGATCTTCAACAAAGGAGCTAAAACCATCCAATGGAAAAAGACAACATTCTCAACAAATGATGCTGGTTCAACTGGAGGGCAGCATGTAGAAGAATGCAGATCTATCCATTCTTAAATATTTGTTTCTATTTTTAAATATTTATTTATTTTATTTATAGATGGTTGTGAGACACCATGAGGTTGCTGGGAATTAAAGTCAGGACCTCTGGAAGAGCAGTCAGTGCTCTTAACCACTGAACCATCTCTCCAGCCCAAATCGATCCATTCTGATCACCCTGTACAAAGCTTAAGTCCAAGTGGATAAAAAGAAAAACCAGATACACTCAAACTAACAGATACTAACAGATACTCCACATAAAACCAGATACACTCAAACTAACAGAAGAATAAGTGGGGAAGAACCTCAAACACATGGGCACAGGGGAAAATTTTCCTGAACAGAACACCAATGGCTAATGTTCTAAGATCAGTAATCGACAAATGGGACCTCATAAAATTGCAAAGCCTCTGTAAGGCAAAGGACACTGTCATTAGCACAAAACAGCAACCAACTGATTGGAAAAAGATCTTTACTAATCTGATAGAGGGCAAATATCCAATATGTACAAAGAACTCAAGTTAGATTCCAGAGAATCAAATAACTCCATTAAAAATTGGGCTACATGTGGGTGTTGCATGAATCATGCATGGATGATGAGTACAACTTTTCGAGTCTGAGGTCCACATCAAAAAAAAATTGGGCTACAGAGCTAAACAAAAAATTCTCAACTGAGTAATATTGAATAGCCAAGAAGCACCTAAAGAAATGTTCAACATCCTTAATCATCAGGGAAATTCAAATCAAAACAACTCTGAGATTCCACCTCACACCAGTTAGAATGGCTAAGATCAAAAACTCAGGTGATAGAAGATGCTGGTGAGGATGTGGAGAAAGAGGAACACTCCTCCATTGCTGGTGGGATTGCAAGTAGGTACAACCACTCTGGAAATAAGTCTGGAGGCTCCACAGAAAATTGGACATAGTACTACCTGAGGACCCAGCTATACCACTCCTGGGCACATACCTGAAAGATGCTCCAACATATAACAAGATCACATGCTCCACTATGTTCATAGAAGCCTGATTTATAATAGCCAGAAACTGGAAAGAACCCAGATGCCCTTCAACAGAGGAATTGATACAGAAAATGTGGTGCATTTATACAATGGAATACTATTCAGTTATTAAAAACAATGATTTCATGAAATTCATAGGCAAATGGATGGAACTAGAAAATACCATCCTGAGTGAGGTAACCCAGTCACAAAAGCACACATCATATGTATGCACTCACTGATAAGTAGATATTAGCCTAAAAGCTCAGAATACCCAAGACAGTTCACAAACCACATGAAGCTCAAGAAGAAGGAAGACCAAAGTGTGGATGCTTCAGATCTTCTTAGAGGGGGAACAAAACTACTCGCAGGAGGAAATATAGAGACAATGCGTGGATCAGATACTGAAGGAAAGGCCATCCAGAGACTGCCTCACCTGGGGGATGCATTCCGTATACAGACACCAGACCCAGACACTATTGGGGATGACAATAGGTGCATGCGGGCAGGAGCCTGATATAGCTGTCTCCTGAGAGGCTCTGCCAGAGTCTGACAAATACAGAGGTGGTGCTTGCAGCCAACCAATGAACTGAGCATGGGATTCCCAATGGAGGAGTTAAAGAAAGGACTGAAGAAAGCTTGCAACCCATAGGAAGAACAATATCAACCAAGCAGACTCCTGAGAGCTCCTGGGGACTAAACCACCAACCAAAGGGTACACATGGAGTGATCCATGGCTCCAGCTGCATATGTAGCAGAGGATGGCCTGTTGGGTATCAATGGGAGGAGAGGCCTTTGGTTCTCTCAAGGATCTATGCCCCAGTGTAGGGGAATGTGAGGGTGGGAAGGTGGGAGGGATTGGGTAGGTGGGTGAGGGAGCACCCTCACAGAAGCAGGAGGTGGGGGGATGGGACAGTGAGTTTCTGGAGGGGAAACTGGGAAAGAGGATAATGTTTAAAATGAAAATAAAAAATATCCAATAAAAGGAAAAATAACATTAAAGTATTACCAAATCCATGTTAATTATGTTAGAAAAATGCTGTATAAAAACCCATATTCTAGGACTTTGGACTCACAGAAGAATAGCTATGATTCTAAGGCAATATTTCATCAATAAAAAGGAAATCCACAAGATGAGTATCTTACCATTGACATAAAAAAATTACAGGTTACCTTCAAAAGATTCTGAGAGCCACTAGCTACCTGGATGATGAGTTTATGTAAAAGTTGAACAATGAGGACCATAAAAGGGATCAAAGATCCTGAGAACGGATGCCTGGGGTTCACTTTACTCAATACAAGCTTCTGTGCATGAATCAACCATGTAGCAGGACAGCTCTGTTCAGTGAACTCTCCATCGGCATCAGGAGGTTCAGTTGGGCAATGTCTTATCTCACTTTCTTAGAGTCCTGCCTACTCTACAGCAGCATAAATTTGTTCTTGTGGCAGTTGAGTAGCTGGTATCTTTACCCATCCTCCACTGTCTCCAGACTAGCATCTTAAATCACTACAATGAGCCTTATAGCCTCTGTGTGTTCTCCCTGCCCCAGTCAGGACCTCTCTCATGCCTCCGTCCTGTTCTTTTAGAATTTATTTTCATGCATGTGGATGTTTTGCCTGTGTGTATGTCTGTTCACCAAATGTGTATCCAATGCTCTTGGAGGCCAGAGAGGGCATCAGATCGCCAAATTGGAGTTATAGACAGTCGTGAGCTGCCATGTGGGTGTTGGAATTGAATCTAGGTCCTTTGGAAGGGTAGCCAGTGCTCTTCACCATTGAGCCATCTCTACACCCTCTCTAGCCCTGTTCTTGGTTCCTTTTGTTTTCATAAACACATACAAATTTTTTATGAGTAGTGCTGCACCTTTATGAACTTGCAAACTGCTTTCAGGATGGCACGGGACAATGGCTACGAGAAATGATAGGCCTGTCAGGCTACACTCGATTGCTCCCTAACCGTAAGTTTGATCAAGGGTGGTAATAGTTGAATGGATTGCATTTAAAACCGACTCAGAGCAATGTCATACTCTGACTATAGATTTCTTATAAATAGACTTTTATGACGACTAAGGAAATTTAGACTGTATGAAAGAAAATGTGTTCTAAGCTAAAGTGAAATGTGGCATGAATCAACAGCCCTGAATTTTGCAATATGAATGCGTATAGCCAGTGATTCTTGCTAGAAGCTGAACCTTATTCAGGATAGCCTCAGCCCCTGTCTGTCTTACTTGATATCTCTCAGATGTAAGGGTCTCGGAAGCCCACACAGTGCAGTTCTAGATCTGCACATACATACAAATATTACTCAGTAAAGGCTGGATTTGGAGCCAGAGTTGCCTGGTCTGCGTTTACTGTCAGGCTTGAGTAAGCCTCTCCTCTGTCCTATGAGTTTCTCTGTGGTAAGATGGTCATTATATTTATTTATTGTGCATTGCAGAAATGAAGCATGGGCGAGTTTATCAAATATCAGTGTAACTGGTACACACTAAACTCTAATTACATACTGTAATTATACCTATATCTATGATCGCCATCACTGTTTAGAGCAGGGAATGGAAAATGATGGCTCTTGAGCCAAATCTGGCTTATCCAATCTCTATAATATGCAAGCCAAGAATGATGCTTACATATTTAAAAGTTCATAAGCAAGAATAAGAGGGAAATAGCCATCAAAGATTTATGTGGCCCATAAGTTAAGAATCATCTGTTAATTAAGCTGGCCATTTTCTTGACCAGAGGGTGATTTTTTTTTTTTTTTGGTTTTTTTTTTCGGAGCTGGGGACCGAACCCAGGGCCTTGCGCTTCCTAAGCAAGCGCTCTACCACTGAGCTAAATCCCCAACCCCCAGAGGGTGATTTTTAATTGGAATCTATTTACAATTAATGCAATTACTGGTCCAAGGTTTAAAACATCCACATGACTATTAATTTTGTTTATTACCTGAGAAAATTGTTCCCCATTACTAACTCTCAAGTCTTCTTTGGAGTTCACAGGACCTGTTACATTTTCATTTTTTCTTAAAAACCAACAAACAAACTCAAGCCAGGTGTAGTGGCTCATGCTTTTAATCCCAGCACCCAGGAGGCAGAGGCAGGCAGATCTCTGTGAGTTCAAGGCCAGCCTGGTCTACAGGGTGGATTCCAGGACAGCCGGAGCTATGTGGAGAGTCTGTCTCAAAGCAAAAGCAAAACCTGTTAGTAGTTATCTCAGGATGACATCATGAGCCTAAACATAGTGGAGTTTACTGAGCATTAGTACTGTGTCACCTCTGCATAATGATACTCTCAGAACACTTTATTTAATGCTGTCTTAGCCTTCTTTGCTCTAGTTATAATAGATTTTAATTCTGTATAGAGTTTTGTTTACTCCGTATTCATTTTTTTAATGCTCTCTGTGCTCCTCAAACTTCAGGGCCTGACTTTTAGGCCTTTTCTTTTCTGAAGAACTTCCTCTAGAATTCCTTTGGATTTGGTTTGGTTGCTGAGAAATTCTTTCCAGATTTGTCTGGAGCGTCTTTCGTCTTCGTTCCAGAGTCTATCGTTCGGTTACTGGGTCACAGATGGCAGTCACCGTCTTTTAGTGCCTCACACACACTGAACACATTGTTTTTGAAGTTTCCTGTGAGTCTTGTTGTTCCTTTGAAGTTCCTGTGCTCTTTCCTCTGGCAATGTTAAGATTTTCTTTGCTTTCAGAAGTGTTCCTGTGATTGCTTAAGTATTGTTTCTCTGTTTTATCCTGAGAGCTCGTGAAGCTGTGGTTCTTTTTGTATCTTCATTCTCTTTTCTGGTTAGTTCAGATTCATATTCCAGTCAAAAATTTTATCTACTGCGTGGCCTAATTTTATACTAAATTTGCTGTTTCATGTACTATTCCACTTACTTCTAGAATTTTCTTTAGTCTTTTAGGGATTGAAGCTGGCATTTAGTTTTTTAATATTTATTTATTTATGTATATGAGTACACTGTAGCTGTCTTCAGACACACCAGAAGAGGGCATGAGATCCCATTACAGATGGCTGTGATTCACCATGTGGTTGCTGGGAATTGAACTCAGGACCTCTGGAAGAGCAGTCAGTGCTCTTAACCGCTGAGCCATCTCTCCAGCCCAGGCATCTAGTTTCTTAAACCACATTAATTATGTGTATTTAAAAGCCCCTATCTGTCTAGGCGTGATGTCAAGAACATTTAAGCCAAGCTTTTGGGAGGTAGAGGCAGACAGATCTCTGTGAGTTCAAGGTCAGTTTGTTCTTCACAACAAACTCCAGGACATCCAGGGTTGCATAGGGATACCCTATCTCAAAAACAAACGAAGTAAATAAAAGCCCATACCTGATCATTTAAATACCTGGACTCTTATTGTAGTTAATTTTATCATCTATTACTATTTTCTGGTTATTTGGCCCTATTTCCTGACATGGATGATAATTTTTCTTTAAGTTCTTCAGGACTTCCATATGTCATTTTCAACTTCTATATTGGCTATTCCAGGCATCATCTCCCCCCCCCCCCACATGTTCAAGCAGACCATATGAGTCTCACGTATCCTTCCACTGGTGGATGTGGAAGAGAGGCAATTCAGGAGGGCACCAATTATGTCAGAAGAGAATTCCAGAAAATTTATTAGGCATAAAATATGTCATTTGCGTTTATTCTATAAAATTCTGAACAGTACATTGAATTCTATCAGGAAAAAAGTGGCACATTTTTATGCACGCCACTGATAAACCCTGCATTTGACATTGTTGTTAACTAGACATGCTAACAGCATTTGAGAATGGAAGCAGGCCTTACAGCTAGCAGGGTGGGCGGCATGGGAGCTAAAGCAATGGTGCAAGCTGCATGAATAAATGGTGCTCTTATGAACACACACAAGACCGTGCAGAGATAAGAGCGTGTACGCTCTTTGAACGCTTGACGGTGTTCCAAAAGCTGCTCCATTCTTACAGCGGGGCTATGAAACCGGTGAGGAACAGTCATGAACAGGAGGAGTAGGAGGTATTGCCAGCCTGTGTAAAGACTGGTTCCATACACGCACAAGCAGGCAAGTATCTATCCTAAATCCCTGTCAAGAAATCACTGTGCACCTCCCGCGGTCATGATTTTATAATAACATATACTTCGGGATCAGGTTGGCTGTGCAGACAAAGGCTATGCAGACAAAGCCCGCATATTGGTTGAGCGATCCTCATAGGTTTCTCTCTCCTGTTGGCAGAGTTGAGCTTTCAGGGGTTTGAAATGCAGCCTTTGCCTTTTCACCAACGTGAGTCCAGAATCTGGCAGAACTTCCAGTCTCAAGATTATAAGACAGCAGAATATTTTATTCTGCTCTTCTGGCCCAGAAAAAAAAATACACTGTTGTATGGGGGGAAAACAGCCTCCCTCAAAAAATCAAAACAAAATAAAACAAACAAACAAAAAAACAGAAAACAAAACCAAAACAACTATGGGCTTGATATCCTGAGTTTTACATGAACAGTCACAAAACTTCTGGCTCCTCCTCCCAGGCATGCCCTGTGCCTGATGATGTGTCAAAGGGTTTCAACTTATGCCTCAAATCACCAACATTCCAGGTGGGATACAAAAGAGCCTTTGACCTTAGCTTAGCTAGAAACATCACTTTTTCTAAAGTTCACAGTTTCCCCAGCTCACCATGCTCTTTAACACTTTCATTGTTTTCTAGTTGCTTTTTGCTTGTTGTTGATTTCGTTTGTTTTGGTGGATACAAAAGGCCCCAGAGGCTCATATATTTGAAAACTTAATCATCAGAGAGTGGCACTGTTTCAAAAGATTAGAAGGATTAAGAGATGTGGCCTTCTTAGAGGAAATATGTCACTAGGGGTGGGCTTTGAGATTTCAAAAGCTTGTGGCAAATCCAGAGTGTCTGTCTATCTGTCTGTCTGTCTGTCTGTCTGTCTGTCTGTCTGTATCTCTCAGAGGATGACCTGTCAAAGGCTGTGTGGGGGTGTGGGGAGGGGAAAGATGTACTCATGATACATTGTATAATTTTGTGAAATTGTTAGGAAATAAATGAAAATATTACTTAAAAAAGAGAACAAGAAAGAAGAATGTTTTAGTCTTCCAGGTTCCTCCATGATGCATTTCAATTTGAAGAAATGTAACCAATTGGCTTAAATGTAACCTGGACCAGCCAGAGAGCAAGCATTCACTGAACCGAGGCCCCTTACACATTTGTAGCAGATGTGCACCTTGGGCTTCATGTGGGTCCCCTAACAAATGGAGCAGGGACTGTCTTTGACTGTGTTGCCTGTCTTTGAATTCCTTTTTCCTGCTGCACTGCCTTGTCTGGCTTTAGTGGGAAGGGATGCGCTTAGCGGCACTTGCTGAAGCTTGATGTGCCAGGGCAGATTGGGACCTGTGTGGGGCTTTCCCTTCCTGAGGAGAAGGGGAGGGGGTAACAGGGCAGAGATTTATAAGGGTGGAGTTGGGAGGAACGGAAGGAAGGGGGTTAGGATTGGGATGTAAAGTGAATAAATACATTTAAAAAATGTAACCTAGAGCCAATTATTAATGAAAGGACACTAAGAAATGTTAGAGAATGAAATACGGCTCCCATCAGTCCTAGATCAAAATGAGGCAGGCAGCTCACGTGAATGGCTCACTGCTCATGCTTCCTTCGGCTGATGGAAGAATGTAGTCCACACCAGGGCAGTTTACACCTTTACCCTGAGGTATGACGGGATAGCTGAATTCATATCTGTAAAAGAAAACGAGGCAGAAACAGTGTCCTTCCTGGACACTCATGGGCGTGAAATGAGTGCCTTCCTTGAGAGTGAAGTACTGTGTGTCCTGCCTCCATTTCAGTTTCCTGTAAGTGACATGGAACGTGGAGCCACCGGTCTTCCTTCTCTGCCACCAGGATCTGCTTCCATAGCATTTTACCTGACCATGTCATGTGTCTCAGCTGAAGGACGGTCAGAGTGGCACTGCTGGGCCACCTAGAGTATGAACCCAACTGCTGAACATTGTTTTTAATTAAAACATAGTAGTGTTTAAAAATTCTCCAAGTAGATGTCATTTAGGAAATAATTTGGCTGGTAATAGAGATGCCATTTTAACTTTCTTAATAATGTGTCACTTTCCTTTAAAATAACCGAACATCCATTCGTTCTGAAGTAAACATCAGGGAGAGAGAGTGAAGACAATGCCTGATATCACAGCTCTCATTCCCTCCTCTTACCCGTGGAAGCATGTGGTCAGCAAAGACAAAGGGAGATTTGCAGAAGTGATTTAGCCTGTATTTAAAGGGTCATTTTGTGGGATGCCTAGCTAAGCATGTGGTAGTCAAGACTGACTCCTTTTATGAGCTGGTGAGCTTTTCTGCATTTCAAAGATGCACCATAAAACCTAGATGGCAAAATGCCCTCTGATACCTGTGAAATATCATTCCAATCTGTGAGTATTACCACGCTCGTCACAGTGAATGGGTTCAGCTGGTGGGTCAGTTATTTACAGCACTTTAAATGAGAGACGCCATGAATCTTACATGACAATCACACACACACACACACACACACACACACACACACACACACACACACACACACACACCTACATCCAAATCTAAACATGTATCGAAGTCTGGTACTAAGGAGACTAATGTTTGTTGTTGATAGTTTATAAAATTAATCTTAACACTGTCATGCATTAACAAATGAAAACCAATTTTCATGATTCGGACAACAGCAAACGCCACATTGTTTTGCTACATTTGCTTCCCCATTAAGCATTTCCTCATGTTGTTAAATGTTCTCCGAAAGGGCCGATAGTGGCCGAGCATTCCTTGTTAGCACAATTGCACTATAAAATGGGTTCTAGTCCGTTTCTGTATTTTTTTTTTTTATTGGTTCTTTTTTTCGGAGCTGGGGACCGAACCCAGGGCCTTGCGCTTCCTAGGCAAGCGCTCTACCGCTGAGCTAAATCCCCAACCCCCCGTTTCTGTATTTTACACGTGTAAGTTGTCTCAATTTTATACAGCTAGGAATACCTTTTGTCCTTTTAGCTTATGTTTTCTTATTTTTATTTTTCACGACTTTTATATATAGAGAGTAGCACTCTATTTATAACCAAGACTTCTTGGAACCTTATAGCCCAGGCTAGCCTCAAACTTATAGTCCTGCTGCCTGTGTCTAAGTGTTAGGATGACAGATGTGACTCACCAAACCCATGGCTTAAACAACAACAACATCATCAACAACAATAATAATAACAACAAAAAGAAACCCTACTTCTATAAGAAGGTCCCAGAAAAACACTCAGAGGGAGAAGTGACCTCCTAAGGTCTATGATAGGTTTTCTGTGGTTGTTTCTCAGTGTCCTTCCTGTCAGCCAGTAGTGCATGTTTGCTATGGTTTGCATGGTGGAATCTCCCCCACACTTCGTGTGTTGAATGAACTTAATAGCTGATGTAATAGCATTAAGAGGGATGATGCTGGCCTGGATGTGTTAATTCACTTGGTAGAGTGCACAAGGCTCCAAGTCTAATGTCAGTGCTGCAAAAAGAAAAAAAGTAGAAAAATGAAAGAGAGATGAGCCCTTTGAGTGATTAAAATGACTGGTGATCATTGAAACAGGGAGCCATTTCCCACTTCCTGTGCACTGGGGTCCTCAGAGATGAGCCATTATGATTGGATGAGGGAAACTCAGGAAGGCTGTGAATGGTGAGTTGACTTCTCATCCATGTGAGGACACGGTGTTCTTGCCCTCTGTCCTCAAACCAGACAGACCAAAGTGCTCATGTGTCAGCACGTGATTTCGGACTTCCAGCTCCTAGAACCTTGAGAAAAGACTTCTGTTCTTTATAAATAATCTGATCTAGTTATTTTGTTATGGTAGTAAGGAGCCTCTAAGGAGCTGAGTATATTCTTCAGGCTTATATGTTACATATACATAACTTTATGTTGGATGTACCCAAATGTTTTGTGTATATGTGTATCAGTGTGTCTTGCATATATGTTATCAATGTGTTTTGCATGCATGTTATCGGTGTGTTTTGAGTGTATGTTTATTATAGTGCTCAGCCTTTTAAGACTATCCTATATTTTCTTGGGTTATGGCTTCTGCCTGCTGCCTCTACCTCTTTTCCATGTTAAGCAAGACTAAGCTGACACATATGCAAACTAGCAGTAAAATGGGCTTTCACGATCATTTCTACTGAAGACTGTTAGCTTGGTTTTGCAATGACCATACTATAAAGGTATTGATATTATTTTACGGTTTGTCCATCATATCTCCAATAACTACTGATGTGGTCTGCCTTCTCGGTTTTAAAGAGACTATTTATAAAGTGGTCCATCACTGTTTTAATTAGTACTTGTCTAATACTTGGTAAGATTTGGAATTTTCCCTAGCCTATCTAGACCTTAGCTTTACCAAACCTGTAAACAACTACCGAGTTCTTTGTTGGGCTTTACTGTTGGATCTCTTTTTATGTTGTTTTTCCAGAATACTTCATATAATGAAGGCTTTTCCTCATGATTTTCTTCTCTCCATTTGTCACCTGAGTTCATTCTTCAGAAGAGAGCAAGCAAGCTTTAGAGTGACTTTAAGACTTGACATTCATGTCCTTTATCAGAGCCACCATTCAGTCAGCCTGCAGCTACATATCAGATACCTTCCGCACCCAGGGCCTAGTGGCAGCCTGTTGAGTTCACAAGGGGATGCTAAGCACAGATTCTGTCTTCAAGGATCTTAGGGTTTTGTAATACTGGTGAAGCGAACCAACAAGGAAAAAGAAAATAGGGAATATATACAGACAGACAGACAGACAGACAGATACCTATCGTTGCACAATAACTACCTTTCTGGAAGTGAGAAAGTAGCAGAAAAAGGGAGAAAAGGAGATGGCTTCTCTTCTGGGAGAAGCTGTAAGAGTGCGCTCAGCTTTAGATATTCACTATTTTTCTTTCAGTCTTTTTTTTTTAATGGAATAAATTAGAAATGATGTGAAACTCGTAGGAAAACCACAAATTCAGGTTCCCTTGAGCAAGATAAAGCACTTAACCAGTAACAATTAGCCCCTCGTTCTATGAATACATCTTTGAGTCAATGAATAAATGATGTCTAAGTTCTTACTTTGTCTACAGCAGCCTAGAGGAGACACGTCACTGGGGAGCTGGCCTTGTTTGATGGACAAGAGCAGGCGGGAGACCTGGGAGAAGAGACGAAGCCTGGTTTAAGGCTTGATCTGCTGAGGGTGGCCTGTCTCTCCTGTAGAGATCAGATGCTGAGCTGCATGGCAGTCTGTTTCAAGACTGAGAGATTGTTAGCCTTCGGTCTCCAGAGGCTGCTGCTGCTGTGGGTATTGTCTGGTAGCTCTCATTACATGCTTAGTAAATACAAGGACATATGCTAAGCCCTTTGCGTGCAGCGTGCCATCTAATCCACTTGATAACTCTGAAAACCAAGAGGCAACGCTGACACCTGTCTTCCTTCACAGAGTCAGAATCTAATCAGAGTCGACTATTGGCTGGCAAGCCAGAGAATGTTAACTTTGGGGGGAAAATGCCACAAATTTATAACCTAAAGGGTTATTGGTACCCTACAAGACAGCACCATGAGAAGGAACTTAGGGAAACAAATGACCTCGGCAGAGGTTAAGAAATGATTGTGTTGGGCTGGAGAGATGGCTCAGCGGTTAAGAGCACCCGACTGCTCTTCCAGAGATCATGAGTTCAATTCCCAGCAACCACATGGTGGCTCACAACCATCTGTAAAGAGATCTGATGCCCTCTTCTGGTGTATCTGAAGACAGCTACAGTGTACTGATATGTAATAAATAAATAAATCTTAAAAAAAAAAAAAAGAAATGATTGTGTTAAGAACACACGGAGAGAGCTAGTGAGATGGCTCCGTGGGTAAGTGGACTTCTTCCAGGGGTCCATGGGATGCTTGCCAGCAACCACAAGGAGTCTCACAACCATTTGCAATTCCTGTTCCAGATTCAGGAATACCCCATCTCAGAAGCCTACAACTGTTGGCTCCAGAGAAATGACACTCCTCTTAGATTCACAGTCACTGGCAATGTGAGCTCACATTCCTGTCTCTCAGTCCCAGCTGTAAGTCTTAGAAACGTAACAGCCTAAGAGAGTCACACCAACAGTGTGGTGCGGGTGGCGAGTGTAAAGTCTTTATTACATACATGAATAATACATATGTGATATGTAATATGTAATATGGGATATGAAATTAGAATATAGAATTATATGTACTATAGACTACAGGCAACGGAATACAGAATAATATATTATATAATGTGCAATATGTATAATGTGTAATATATAATATGTAATATAATATACAATATATATCACAGGTCACAGCTTTGAATGAAAGTAACCTAATATTTTTACACTGCCCAGCAAAATCAGTAATCACTTGACAAACGTGGAGAAACATGGAAAAATACAGGATCAAAGCAATTAAGGTGTTTCAAAGAGACATTCTAATAGTAACTGCTTGTGCGGCTTAGATTAGGTATATAAATGGTAGCCAAGATGAGCAGTAGTGTAGCAGGATAGAAATATATCCAATGAGCACAACCTTGACTTTGGCATCGAAAGAAGGACCATAGTGGGCCCGAGACATCACAACCTCTATCGTAGTAACACTGAGGATGGGCGTCTTTCATGCTTTTATGTACTGCATGCTTGTCAGGGCGCTAAAGTAAATCCACGCTTTGGACTCCTGTCATGCAAATCAATTCAGATACAAACCTGCAGCTTCACTTGGCAGTCATGCAGCTAAATCCCATCTTGAGGATCTGCACCGTACGAACATCTGTGATGGAGAGAAAGGAAGAGGGAGACAGTAACACTTTGGGGGCATACAAATATAATTTTGTTTGTTTTGTATACTTATGCATGGATGAGATTTACAGGGATATCATGAGACATACTATGACATATCGAAAAAAGAAAATGACGGCCTGGCAAGATGATTCAGCCAGCAAAGACGCTTGCCACCAAGCTTGAGGACCAGGGTTCGGTTCCTGAGACTCACATGATAGGAGAGAATCAACAGCTGAAAGTTGCCTGCCAACCTCCTCACACACGAAAGGCAAGTGCACACCTGTGTGCACGCACACAATAGCTAATACATAGAATGTAAGAATATTAAAAAGGAAAAGATAAATGTCTAAGGGTGAGTTTGTCATCGATTATAGAAGGAGGGGGGGGGGGGAGAGAGAGAGAGAGAGAGAGAGAGAGAGAGAGAGAGAGAGAGAGCCTACAAGCAAGTGAACATGTTTTATTCACTTACTTCATATTTATATAGCTGAGAAGTATTTATAATCTTTGCAGCCATCTTATTAGCATTTCTTCTTAGGTGTCTTCTGTTTCCTACAGAATGTATGCTGCTTTGTTTCTAAGCCATCTGGGGATGGGAAAGGAAGGAAGGAAGGAGGCTTCACATCCTTCAGATGCGTGCGATTTGACATGGGCTGTAGTCCTCTATTTCCTGGTGGCTTCCCAGCAGATGTCGCAGTCATGGCTTTATTCAATTCCTGTTGGATGTCTGCAAATCTCTCCTTTTGTAAGTTTTTCCTTTATCTCTGGGAAGAGGCAGTGAAGTTTGCTTTCTGCCAGGTGGCTTTGATTCCTCCCTGAGCCTGGGACATCAACAGAGCTCCGGGGGCAGTCCCATGTGTCTCCCTAGCAAAATAAAAAAAGAATACACAGTGAGGGGGAAAAAAAATCAGAATCGAGGCACTGTGTCTCATTCCCAACACCCTTACAAAAGGTCTGGTGCATGATTAAAGGTTTACAACCTGATTATCTGTGAAGAATACCACTCTAAAGACTTTGGAGACCGAAAGAAAGAAAACCATGCTAGCACTAAAACAAATCTGATACAAGGAACAGAAGAATGCATCCACGCAGTGAAAATGCATGGTGAGGCGCGCACAGATTCTGCAAGGCATCTGTGAGTAAAAGATCAGGTTGAGCACAGGGAACAAGCTACTGCTTTTAAAGGGCCATTGTTTTTGTGAAATCCTTGAGGGGTGGGTGAGGCAGCTGTCCAACCAAAGTCTGTTACAGAGCAGCGAATCTTCCGGACACCTGTAGGTACGCATCCCGCAACACAGGAGCCATCTGATGCCTGTGCTCCTCAGTTGACACTACTCCAAAGAAGTTGCACAAACTCAGGCACTGGGTGCATCTATAGATACGAGAGGAAGGTCTGGGGGTGTTTAAAGAAGATGTGGGTTGGGGTGACGAGGAGAACTGTGTCCTTTGACAAAGGCACAGCCTCGAGTTGGCTTCTCATTGGCAGGCTGCTCACATCTCACTGTCATTGAGTGGAGTGTGTTTCCTTTGTCTAAAGCGTTGAGTGGTTATGAATAGTAAGAGTAGACCATCTGTAATTATTTTTTAATTATTAATGGTTTTGTTAGATCCTTTCCCTTTTACATTCCATTTCTGTTAATGTAAGTTAAATCAAATGTACTTCAGTTCCCAAGCTGCTCCCCAATGTGTTTTTCATTGTTCTATAACACTACTTCAGCTGTCTGCGAGGTGTCTCTGAAAGAGCCTGCCTCCACAGAGCCACCCTTACCGTGCTAACAGAGCCAGGTGCCATCTCAATGCACATCCAGTATGTCTAATACACAGCATTAGTCTTGATCAAATCCTCAAATTCCCAGTGGTGTCCAGCGTCAGAGTCATGGCATGTGCAAAAGCTTTCGGCTCTTAGCCACTGTCTCAAAGGTGAACACAGGAACATCTATTTTTATTTGGAGCCCTGGGTGAAAGGTCTTTTTAACAGTTTACATGTGCAAAGGTTTGTTTGTTTGTTTGTTTGCTTTTCACTTAACTGGAAGCTAAGTGAGGAGAAAGGGGTAAATTTGAAAAGAATTAGAGGGAACAAAACTGGTGTCCGAGTTTAGTGGTCTGACTAAAGGCTTGGCCGAGTAATTTAATCAGAATAAATACTTTACTTAGTATCTGGAAATTAGGAAGATAACGACACTGAAGAATGCGCGGGAAAAAGCTTTCCTTTGAGAGAAGAAGAAATCCACCATTTAATCAATTTTTCATCACCAGCAGAATGGCTTTTGATGGCACATTATCCCCTTGGAGAAGCAGTTCAGGGCCTGCTATTTACCATGGGACCTGGCTTCAGATCTACTCTTAAACATCCAACAAATTCAGGCACAATAGTCTCGGTGAACAAAAGACAAGGAAGAGAGAGTGGGTGAGATTTTAAGTTTTGTTTTATTCTATATAACACTCAGCCTGAAGATTGCAGTCTAGGAAGAAATGGTCAGGACTGGTCAGGAGGCAAGAGGACTGAGGAGAATGAAAGGTCTGAGGTGGAGGAGGGCAGTAAGCCTCACGGAGTCTTACTTGTAAGGGGGCAGCTATGTCTCCAAAAGCACACAGGTAACATACAGTGAACCGAACACAAAAGCTACTAAAAATGACCGGATAAATTATGCAAAGGGATTTCTGGATTTCTTTCAAGTAATTAAGTTTCGATTTCTTACATTTATTTTTGTTCCATGAAACACAAGGCACCAATGACTGCAAAAGTCTAAATTGATTGTTCCAATACTTTCTGTTAGATTTCGTGACTGGACTTAACTTCAAACAGAGGCAAATACGCTAACTAGACCGTGGAAATTCCCAGGGATGAAAAATAGTTTACCTGGACGGTAGACCCAGGGGAGTCTGCAGGAGGTTAGGAAGAAGGACTTGGCCTCTGCCCTTAAGTTTTCTGGGAGAGGAAGGAAGGGGCACATACCTCTCCTCCCCCCCCCCCCCCCCCCCCGTGAGTGAGTGAGAGTGTGTGTGTGTGTGTGTGTGTGTGTGTGTTGAGAGTGTATTCAGAGGTATGTGGATTCACACCAGCTCTTTGCACAGTTGATAGAGGAGGGGGTCCTCTCTGCCCACTCCTGGCCTCCAGTATTAGTCTTGTCAGAGGATCCAATCAGCATCCCCTCCTGGTCACTCTTAGCGGCAGCAAACTCACTAGCGGCAACAGCAGGGATGGACCCCTGGGAGGCCCAGGGCTGCAGGCTACCCTCCTCCTATTACCAGAGAGGGCTTTTCTTGAAACTCGTCTCTTTCCTCGCCAATTAAAGGGAGGGCCGTTGTTTTCATTTTCTTTTTCGTCCCCCTTTCATCTTGTAGTCTTCTGTCCGGTATAGAAGCCTTACGTTTGACTCAGGCTCAAACCTCCTAGCCACCTGAGTTCTCAGTGCTAGCCCCGCGTAATTTTGACCTCCTTTGCCCAGTGGGTTCAGGAGGTGGGGGATGGAGGAGGTGAGCTCTTTAGAACCTTCTGGGAAGTGCCATATGTGGAGAGATCTGAAGGCGGCTAACCTCTAAGGGGAAAATTAACCCAAAACCCTAAGAGCTGTGTTGAACAAGGGAAGGCATCTCGGTGAAACAATTGACCTCTCTTTCAACATCTAGTACCAGAAGTGTCCTTTCCTGGCGTTTTCACAGATCCTTGGTGTCCCAAGAACTCTAGTTCTTTCCCTCCTTCTTTTCTTTTTTTCTTTTTCCTTTTCCTTTTTCTTTCCAGGTACAGCCAAGGCTCAGGAGTTTTATCACTCCCCGACATCTCAAGTCAGTGTCCGGTGAGAGTGTTGGGGGCCAGGGTTCGTCATCCTGCAGAATCTGAAGCAAGTTGGTTGATCACCTTGCATTTAATGACCTGGAAAACGGGACTTAAAGAGACCGTCCTCTCTTCCCATGCTCATTTAACTCCAGTGTGTTGGTGCACTCAATAGGGCAGATTTGTCTTTTGAGAAATCTTTCTTGTAGTGCATTTCAATTCTGTTTGAGATACAAAGAAATCACACTGCCCTTAATAAATTAAATTTTAATAAAACACATTAAGTCCAGTAAAATATGAATGTGCTACTTAAAATTTGAATAGTAAATTAAGACCCAGGAAGGAGGAGACAGTGGTTTGTCCCCCTGGGATGGCTTCAGGCATCAGTCGATTTCTGGGTAGGGGGTGGGATAGAACTTCAGGGACCCTGCCTGCTGCTGCTGCCAGGAATCCTTGGTGGACTCCTCTTCGCCTGGAGGGAGGCAGTTCACATCTGTCTGCACCTGGCAGCGGATGGGACAGAAGCTACTGTCAAACAAAGAGGCTGGGTGGGAAGGAAGAGAGAAACCCTGGGTCTAATCACACAGCTGATATACTTCTCAACAACAACACCCACCCACTTCGATTTGCCTAAGTAGGTGTGTAGGTTGGCAGACATAGAGTTTTGGGCAAGAGGGTTTACAGACGACTGTATCTTAAACAAGTTTGTAATCTGGGTCCAATTTACTGGCTAAGGAGTGGGTAGGGTGGAGTTGGGGGTGGGGGTGGGGTGAATCTGGATTCTTTTTCTCAGAGCAGCTCCCACATTCTACAGCTGCTGAAGTACTTTCCAGCAAAGCTGGTGGGCAAGACTGAAATGGGTTTTATTGATATGACCATAAGGATGTTGGTATTTTGGACACTCCTGAAGGGAGAGATGGCAAGACTGGCAGTCTTGCCCATGAAGGAAGACTCGCATTTTCTCTCTAATGCAAGGTAACCACTTGCTCATTTTTCACCTGGAGTAGGAAAAGAAGTGAAACTCTGACTTGACTCTTAAAAATGCACGGGTTTTCTAGAAGGAAGGAGACAAGGGGACCATTTCCAAGAGACAAGAAACAATTTCTCTCCAGTCACACTTTAGTCTCCACTTGGTGATTAGTTAACAGAGGTGTTTCCTTTCTTGTCTGCAATTAGAGATAACACTAAAAATATCTCAGAGCTGAATAGTTATTTAAGACTAGCTTAATGAGGTATGGAATCCAATCATCAGAAAAATTGTTTCATGGGAGTTTTCTTGCTCAAAGAAATAGTTTAGCCAATAAATTTCACATTAAGCAAAGTTTGTCCAGTCAGTTCATCAGTACCCTCTCTATTTCATGAATTTATCACACTATCTTATTTACCATATAAAGTGGTGACAAGTGTTTAGCATTTTGGAGATCAGTTGTCAGTTGGTATTAAAATCAAGATTAATTCACATTAACGATATGCATTTCTCAATACTCCCAGATGACAACATACATTAATACAACTATTACAAGTGATTAAACACAATGAAAGAGGAGGGACAAAGAGAGGTTCAAAACACCCCAAATATTTGATTTTGCAATTCAAGTTCAGCAGACTGTTGCCACAAATAGTGTTTGGGCAACTCCTCAGGGCTGCTTTTGACTTTACATCTAATTAGACACCTAATGAAAGAGAAGAATTCTTTCCCCGTGTGGTTTTCCTCCTTAGTATCTGTGTGCCTTTATTCATACACATAAACACACTATTTAGGAGTTGAAATACCACAAAGTATTTTTCCCTCTTTCTTTCTATAATTCACTCACTGTAACTATCTGGGGGAACTAGATGGATGAAAACATTTGTCTTCCTGCTGTTTCCTACTCTGCCCAGAGTTTCTTTGGGCATGTGGTCCTTACTCAATATGGAGAAAACACACCCACATCTTTTAACGGATTTTTATTAGGCATTTGAGATGCTCAACAGTTTATACTAATTAGACCATCCAAAGCCTTTTGAAGATTAAGCAAATTGGACAACCCTTGTTAATTAGAACATAATTTGAAGTTTGAAATTATATCACTGATGAAGTGGTCTAATTAGTATGGCGATATGTTAATGGACCAGTGAGACACCAGCAGTGGAGTTTGGCATGGACCTCTCTGAGGCACGCACAAAAATTCTCTCTCTTCTACTGGCATTAATAAAAGATTTCTATAGACTCCAGCTTTTTCACGATGACATACAATTTATATACACACAATGCCCACAGTGCTGTTCATTTTTTCACTATTATGAAAACTAATAAATTCGTCAAGCTGAATTAAGCATACAAATCAGACGAGGCATAGCAGATTACACGGTGAAGCTCGGTGTCTCCCGAGCCTAAATGAAATTTCAATCTAATAATTCCTTCCTGGCTGGGTCATAATTTGTTTAGAGATGCTGTTGTACTTCTTTCAAAGCGCCATTCACACTATAATTAAATGATACTCAAGCTTTTAACTTTGATTTATTTCATTTCGCGAAGCTTGAGACAGTGAGAACTGCACAATGTTATTTTTTTTTTATTTCCTTGAAAATTACCTTGGCTGCTGAGGTAGAAATTAAACACCTAAGCACTTACTTGAACAGTCTTGCACACAGCCACGTTCTTTCATGTCAACGCCCCCCTCTTTGAGTCCCGTGCCCAGGCTTCTCAGGGCTCTCAGTGGAGAACAAGGCTCGTAGGAATCCCCTTTGGCTACTGTTTATTATTTTCCTTTACGCAGGGGAAGAGAAAGGCGGGCTCCAGACTGGCGAAGAAAAGCGGCAGAGATTTAAGCACCACGGACAGATCCCGACGCGCTGTAAAAGCTGAGGCTTTCTTTGGGGGGGGAAACTCCGACCACTGCTTTCCTAACTTGAACCTGCCAGCCTTAGCCTGGATGAGGTCAGGGGAGGATCCGCGGTTTCCTGCTCGCCGCTACCGCCGCAGGGCTTCCGGGTGCTGACTCCCGGAGGGCTCTCCTTTCCACGCTTGCCCTCCACTTTGTTTTTGTCCTAGAGCGTGCCAGTGCCTCTTAGGCCTGCCGCCTCCTCTCGCACCTGCTGGCCTTCCCAGGCTCCCACGGCCTGCACCTGCTCCGGATCACCCCTGTCCGGGACCAGCCACCCGCAGGTCCTCACCGTTGTCTGCACCTAGTGTCTTCCGCGCCCTGGAAAGATGAGAGTAGCCCCAAACACCGCAGGACGTAGAGGAAGGATGGGAACGTGAAGGAGAGTAAATAGGTTGTGTTTGGGGGGTTGGAGCTGGGGAGTGGGCCACACTGTCTGCTTTTGAACTGGAACTCAGAATGTGTGTTCACTTCCAGGAAAAGTGGTTTGCACTAGCACAAAAGTGTAAGCTAAAAATAACCTCTGCACACAGCGATTGTGGAAATGAAGATAAGTGGGACTTACGCCAGCCTCTCTCTGTGTGTGTGTGTGTGTGTGTGTGTGTGTTTGTGCGCTTGCGTGTGCGCGTGTGCCTGTGTGTTTGTGTGTGTGTGTGTGTGTGTGTGTGTGTGTGTGTGTGTGTGTGTGGTGGTGGTGGCATTCGGCAGCACATGCGCTCTGTATTGCTGGCCCTTCTCTTCCTGTCAGTTGCGCCTTTCCCTTTGATTGTAGTTAATGAAGAATAATACATCCAGAGTCAGGGTTTGCCAGGGGATCCTCCCAAGTCCCAGCTCATCCCGTACTGGACATAGGGAGGAGGTGGAAAAAGAGAAGGGGGTGGGGGAAGAGGAATCTGTACATGTGTTAGAGGGGGATATGCCCATAAAGGGGGGAGTCGCATGCGCACACACGACCCTAACGGGCTGTGTGGCTGTCCAATCCGCTGAGAGCTGAGGGAAATCGAGGGAGAGAAAGCCCTGCAGCCGGGCAGACCCACGTCTTTCTGCACTAGGCACCCGCCGGGCGGTGGGATGCGAAGCCCGGGGCTGACCTCAGCACCCATCAAGGCGGGAGCTCAAGGCAGAGCGGAGGACCTGGGTCGCCGCCGCAGCGTCTAGATCCTCATCAGTGGCCCGCAGCTGGGGAATCGGGGTCACTGGAGCTGACGGGAGGGGAGGGCCCCTGAAACTTAGTGGTAAGCAGAAGGCAGGAGAGCAGGTCGCCAGGTAAGGTGCACCTCACAGTACAGGGCCAGTCGCGTCTTGGAACGCAACTTTTAGGGGGAGTTTCTTCTTCTAGTGAGGCGGAAATCTGGCAGAAGCGGCGGGAGGGGCTGGAGGCTGGCATTTAGGTGACTGGCACTGTCGGGTGACCTGAAGCACGGACCTGGCTAGTTGGGTGGGGTTGAGCTGGGGCGCGATTGGAAGCAGGAGTTGCAGGCGCGGCGTAGGAGTGGTAACAGCTGAGCGCGTGCCGGGGCAGGGAGGGCAGCGATCCCGTAGCAGAGAGAGAGAGAGAGGGGGGGGGGGGGCGGTGCAGGGAGAACTGAAAGGACCAGAATCTGGGGGGAGTCAAGGGGGAGCCAGGGCGGGGAGAAACCCACCCAGAGCTAGTGCTTCCTGGCAGGGGAGGGCGGGGGAGGGAAAGAGAGGGGAGGGCGGGCGGGGGGGCAGGCGCGGGAAGAGGGGACTATAACTCCACGGCCTCGACGAGCTGGGGCACTTTGGGGCGCTGAGGTCTGAAGCCAGCCCAGGGCAACAGCTTGAGCAGACCCAGCAGGCGACACAGAAGCGGAGCCAGACTGGGAGAGCCGAGCCTGGAAGCGGTGGCCGCTGAGCACAACTTTGCCGTGTTGTTCCCTCTGCTGCTCCCGCCGGGTACTTCTCCGGAGGGTCGGTAGCTGGGACCAGAGTGAGCCAGCGACGAGCGCGCCGCGCAAGGAAAGATGATGATGATGTCCCTGAATAGCAAGCAGGCGTTCAGCATGCCTCATGCCGGCAGCCTGCATGTGGAGCCCAAGTACTCGGCGCTGCACAGTGCCTCCCCGGGTTCCTCTGCGCCCGCGGCGCCCTCGGCCAGTTCCCCTAGCAGCTCCAGCAACGCTGGCAGCGGCGGCGGCGGCGGCGGCGGCGGCGGCGGTGGTGGCGGAGGCCGGAGCAGCAGTTCCAGCAGCAGTGGCAGCGGCGGCGGCGGCGGCGGGGGCTCGGAGGCGATGCGGAGAGCTTGTCTTCCAACCCCACCGGTGCGTATGTCTGCATAATCACCGCTTAAAGGCACATTTTGACAGCCTCCTTTATCTGCTTGATGTTTTTTTCATGTCTGCACAGCAAATCACCCCACACCTCCAACCAATCCCCCCCTCTCTTAAGTATTCAACGGGTCTTGCCTTTCATATTAATTTTTATGACCTGGGATGCTGCCTGTGCGCGTGTTGTGTTGTGTTGTGTTGTGCTGTCTGTGGCTCACTTTCCTCCCCCTGCACATTGGCTTCTCGCGCAGGCTTCTCTTCTCTTCTCCCGGCCGAGTTTCAGGATCCTTGTCGTTATTATTATTTTAACGTTCTGGGAATGCTGTAGGCACGGTGGCGGTGGCGAGCCCTGGGCCGGGGGCTTCCGGAGAGAGCGCGCACAATTCCCTGCTGAGCGTAATGTGTGCCTTCTACTTACAATTGCAGAGCAATATATTCGGCGGTCTGGATGAGAGTCTGCTGGCCCGTGCCGAGGCTCTGGCCGCCGTGGACATCGTCTCCCAGAGTAAGAGCCACCACCACCATCCGCCCCACCACAGCCCCTTCAAGCCGGACGCCACTTACCACACCATGAACACCATCCCGTGCACGTCTGCCGCTTCCTCTTCATCCGTGCCCATCTCGCACCCGTCCGCTCTGGCTGGCACCCACCACCATCACCACCACCACCATCACCACCACCACCAGCCACATCAGGCTCTGGAGGGCGAGCTGCTGGAGCACCTGAGCCCCGGGCTGGCCCTGGGAGCCATGGCGGGCCCCGACGGCACGGTGGTGTCCACTCCGGCTCACGCACCGCACATGGCCACCATGAACCCCATGCACCAAGCAGCCCTGAGCATGGCCCACGCGCACGGTCTGCCCTCGCACATGGGCTGCATGAGCGACGTGGATGCAGACCCGCGGGACCTGGAGGCGTTCGCCGAGCGCTTCAAGCAGCGACGCATCAAGCTGGGAGTGACCCAGGCGGATGTGGGTTCGGCGCTGGCCAACCTCAAGATACCGGGCGTAGGCTCGCTCAGCCAGAGCACCATCTGCAGGTTTGAGTCCCTCACGCTGTCGCACAACAACATGATCGCGCTCAAGCCCATCCTGCAGGCGTGGCTGGAGGAAGCAGAGAAATCCCACCGCGAGAAGCTCACCAAGCCCGAGCTCTTCAATGGCGCGGAGAAGAAGCGCAAGCGCACGTCCATCGCGGCGCCCGAGAAGCGCTCACTGGAAGCCTACTTCGCCATCCAGCCAAGGCCCTCCTCGGAGAAGATCGCGGCCATCGCCGAGAAGCTGGATCTCAAGAAAAACGTAGTGCGCGTCTGGTTCTGCAACCAGAGGCAGAAACAGAAGAGAATGAAATACTCAGCCGGCATTTAGGGACCCTTCTCCAGGGATGGCCCTTTCCCTTCGCCCTCTCTTTTCTAACCCCCCTCTTGTCTCTCCTGCCTCTTTTCTTTCTACTTTGGCTATCAGAAACAATTCCGGTAAATGTGAACCCAGACCAAGTCAGGAGCAAAGAAACAAGCAGCTGAGCCCAAATCAGAAAGATTGTGAATTGATTTCGCAAAGTGAAGAAAAAACAAAATCACAAACACACCACAAAAGGAATTTGTCACGTTGTAACAGAGCTGTCCCTTTTAAGCGCACCTCGACTGCTCAGCTTCATCAGAGGAAGTGTGGAGCTGGTTGTCAACAGGAAGACAGAGGGACAAGCTTCTGAAAACCCCGCAAGAATGAGCAAGTAAGATTTGTTTTTATTCTTACAGACGTCACCTTGTTCACGTTTAAAAGTACACTTTGCAGCTATTTTTCAGAAATAGAAATTGATTCAGGACTGAAACTCGAAGCTAGAGTTGATGCTTAATGTGACACGATAGAGACGCCTCTAAAGTATTTTGAATTAAAAAAAGATGGCAGATTTTCTGCATTTACACTGTATATTATATATATATTTTTATTGTGGTTCTTATCGCTTTCTTCCTTCTCTAAAGTGTTAATACTTACGAAGGAGTTGCGCCTGCTGTGTTCACTGATCTTGACAACTATTATTAGATTATTGCCGTACAACCTTCTGTAAATTATTAATTTATCTCTCTGGCAACTTAATTTTGTGCACATCCTAACTAATTAAACTTCTTTAGTCTGAAAAATAAAACCGGCGGATACATATAGGTAGTGATGCTCAAATGTTCTTTTTTCTTTTTCCGTCTGATGAGTTCCCTGGAGTTTCACAGCTTTCCCGCTTAGACTGTGTTCTCTTCGGCCTAGTTGTATATTCTCACTTTGAATGAAGATTGTTTCCTCCCTTTGTTTTTAACTGGTAGCGTTCTAATTTGTGAGCTGACACTTGATAATGGATGTCTTAATCGTGTAGATCTGATTCACTGTCCGAAGTCTTGTTTACTTCCTTCCATATTTAATGGGGATTCCCACATTGTCCCCCGCAGCACACGTGCTCTCTCACTCACTTTACAAGCCTACACACAGACACACAGTACACGTCTCTAACAGAAGAGAAGGGGCAGTTGGAGGTACGACTGATAACCAGTGTATCCTTTTCCAGCCTAGGTGCGTTCTCCACTTGGTGCTTACTCTGCTGGACTCAAAGATTTCACCCAGGTATTTCAATCTCCCAGCTTTTAGTTGCTTTGTGGCTACATTTGACCTTTATAGGATCCTTCAGTTTTTCCTTTTAGGATGTTTGTTTGTAGGGGAAAATTTTGGAACTATAAGAAAGACAGTGCACTGCCTGTAAATTCACAGTGTTTGGTAGAATCCTTTTGGAGCACACACACAAGAATAGGTACACAGCGACTGGTACCTTCTCTATTGTAAATATTTCATTCAAAATGATGCACATATAAATATATTCTTACAGAATTTGCTGTAATTGTTGATCCATTTGAGGCTCTCCAAAGTTCTGAGTTCTGTATATGACCTCGTTCCTTGTTTTTGTTAATGAATTATTTACTATAGTAATGTATTAAGTTATTTTGGGTGTTGTTTCATTGTCTTTCATCGAAGAGATGATTTTAATGTTTTATTGGCAAAGTATGCTACTTTTTTCATTAAAATATGCTATTAATATTAAATGACTTTTAAAACGTGATGCAGTTTTTAATCATTTATGTGGGAATTATTTTGGTGCTGATTCTTTTAAAAGACAGGAACACAGAGAGTGGCTGCTATTAAAATGTGGCTTGGACTTTGTAAGAGGCAACTCCCTGGGAAAGGCTAAAAGAACAACAGGGTTTATAATATCACATTAATGGTCAGAGCTCATCTCACAGGGCACTTTGCTTTTTAGCTCAGATGAAATCATGATGTCTGGCTCCAGATAGCTCCTCTGGAGTCCTTTCTTCAGACTTGAAATAATTCTGTAAAGAGAATCTTACAAAGCCAAGGTCAGATGGAAACTATTCCAGCCCTTCTTTCCCACCTCCCATGGGGCAAAGGAAGAAAGGAACTCAGCCCACATTTCAGTAGCTGTGGGAGGGTGGGTGTGGCAACAGGGGGGGCAGGACTTGGTAAGCAAGGAGAGAAGTTCAACCCCATAGTTCTCAGTTCCTTAGCCTGTCCTGGAGATCAACACACAAGTCATAGTAGAAAGCACCTGGGGTTCTGGCAGGTGAATAAAGTCTCTGTCTTGGGGTTCTCTGTCTCTGTCTTTTTCTATCCCCCATAACCTTTAAGGAAACTAACCTTATTGCAATAGACAGGGTGTGGCTGAGGAAAATCCTGGGTAGTTAAAAGGAACAAATTTTTGTCCCTTTTTGTGACTTTGTCTGGCACAGGAGCTGGAGTAAGCCTATTAAACATTGATGTGGCCGTGGGTTCTGCCCATTTGGCACAGTCACTTCTTTTTTGAATCCTACTTTAAGACAATTCCTCTCCCATTAGAATAATTTTCAGGTCCTTCACAATAGTTGGGCAATGTATTGGGCTTTCAAAGTTTATATTTTCTAGTGAGGCTATGATTTGTATTTTTACACCATCTATAATTCATGGAATTAATTGGCAAGGAAACATTATATTAATGTATAGATTAAACAAGAAGAAAGAAGCAGGTACTGACCTGTCCTGAACACACTCGCTGAGGGTAACTCTTGTTAACTATATTGGCCTTCCCCACATGAAACTGCCACAAGATGCCTCTTTATTAGGAAGAAGCTAAGGAGACAGCCCACAAATGTATGAAAATTGTTACACTGGCCCAATTTGGGATTAAATGCTTCAGTGGAACTGATTATTATTTCCAGACAGAACAAAAATAGTTATAGAAGTTGGGTGGTACATGCGTGGAGAGACCATTTCTTTTATAGCTGAAACAAAGTACGTGTCACAAAAACAAGATCCAAGTGTCCATTTAGAGATGCACTTACTCCATAGGTTTGGAAGAAAACATGGACATATAGTGTTTTAAGAAAAGAAACTGTAAATGTAGGCACAGTGCCATTGGTGGTTTGGTTTTAGTCCTGTGTTTAGGAGGGCAGAAAGTTCTGTCTTTCATTTCTGTTCTCATCCTCGGTTTCAGGTTTCCTGAAACTTTTTAAAGACAGCTCTAAAAGTCTCAGTGGTCTGCGAAGAAACTTCAGCACCATGGCCAGTGACCGTGGGCTGAGAAGGCGGTGCTGCTCCAACAACTGACCAGCTAAAGAACTTTTCACTTGTTTTTATTTATTTATTTTTCCTCCACTTCGGACCAGAAATAATGAGAGCAATAAGTTGAATGTGTAGCATGCCACACTTTATGATATGAACTAGGAGTGATTTCCATAAGTAATAATTTTCGTCTTCTCACATGTGTGGGTTTTAAATAATGAAGGTGGAGATTAGCTCACCAAGAGAAGAATTAGATGACAGAAGATTGATTAGTGTGCTAGTGTCTTCGAACGACAATAAGCCATCTCTCAGTATAATCACACAGAAGCACTGAACACAAATATTTTTTGAACAGAGATAAAATAGGTATTTATTCTTCTTGGTTCATTTTGAAGTATAAAGCAATTTACACATATGCTTGCATGGCCAAAATTCTTATGAATTGGAGAACTTTTCACTTCGATAGTTAAGACTGAAGTCCTGCATTTCCCTCTAATTTACCAAGTTCGTATATTCCTGAATTTCAACTCATTTATCCATTAGTAAGAGACTGCTTCAATGTGTGTTTTATTGAAAATTAGAATTTTAAAAAAGCAAACATATTCTGAAAGCTTTTATTAGTGAGAGTTGCAGAGATATTCAAAGCCAAAGATTTGGAAAGAAGAAAGTTGGGCTTAATAAAGGATTCAGAGGTAAGAATAGACTAAATTAAGCAAATTCTTGAGAAATATTCGTTTGGTATTGACAGCAGAATCTGTCTGAAGGCTTTGCTGTATCAATCAAAGCCATCAGCATTCATGACTAATTTTTTTTATTTTCCCTCAAGACCACAATTGCTGTCTTATGCAAAGAGATATATTATGGATTGACTTAGCAACCTTAGTGATCCCAAACCTATGTATCTAGTTTCTTTTTGTTAACTTCTGTAAAAGCAAATGATTTGATCTTTTTGTGTATATGACCACATAAATCCACATTGGAATGAAAAAAAATCACTAAAATGGGCATGATGGTGCACCCTGTAATTATAGACCTCAAGAAAGTAACATGGAAAATCAAGAGTTCGAAACCCACCTGGAATACATGGAGTTCAAGGCCATCTCAGGCTCCCTAGTAAGATCCTGTTGCAAAAAGCAGAAAACAAAGCAACATCACACACACACACACACACACACACACACACACACACACACTCACACACTCATTGATATCTAAGTACTCTAAGCCATACAGTGTTATACTGTCCTGGTGGAGGTTATCGATTTCACCAACACATTACTTAAGGAAAAATAATGAAGACATGAAGATTTGAGTAAAGTAATTAAATTTAGAAATCCCTCTGTTATTTATGTGAAATACATTTGTCGATGAATAACAGGCATGATGATGCCTTGCACTTATAATCTGTTCGTGTGTGCAGAGCTGAGGCAGGAGCGTTGCTGCAAGCTTGTGGCCATCCTGGGCTACTTAGTGAATTCCAGGTCAGTCACAAAACCCAACTTCAAAACAAAATGAAGCAAATCAATAAGAAAATAACATTTAAAGTAAAATAAATAATAGTATATTGTAAGTTTTTTTTTGCATCATTTAGTTTCTGTGCTTCTTTCCAAGATAATTGAAGTGGAGGTGTGATAAGCTAAACGGCTTTATTTCAAACTCCACATGGAATTATTAATTTTTCATGTATTGGGAAAACTCTTGAGGGCGGGACAAGAGCAATGAAGGACAAAAAGTCCCGCCCTGTTTTATAAAACATTCTGTTTAGAGGGTAAGCCTCAGACTTTCTAGGCAGGTTCTGATAAAGGCTTAGAAACTTGTTTCTGTAATTACTTGGCCCAAGTGATGTCTAACTTTAGGCAAAGAATTCACACTACAGCGCTCAACTTCACTTTCTTTTTTTTTTTTTTTTTTTTTTTTTTTGGTTCTTTTTTTCGGAGTTGGGGACCGAACCCAGGGCCTTGCGCTTCCTAGGCAAGCGCCCTACCACTGAGCTAAATCCCCAACCCCTCAACTTCACTTTCTATTGTAGCTGGCTGCGAAGGGAGGGGCTGCCACAAAAAGTCGGTCTAGGTGGAGACTGCTCCCGCACAACAAAAAGGGGGATGAAGGTTTCTGGTTGGCTGTGATATCTCTGAAATCTACATTTGTCAAGAGACAGATTTATAGCATTGAGAAAAATATTGCTAAATTTCCCCTGCTTCGCCCCTTTGGAAGAGTCATTCCCAGTACTGAAAGTCTATTATGAGCGAATTAATAAATTACACAGCGAATTATTAAATCCAGATAATTACCAGGAATAAGTAAGTAATCATTAGTTATCTCAGCTAATTACTGTGGGTCAGAGTCAGCCAGAATGGAAACCCTCCCCGGGAATTGAAATTAACTTTGCACGGCAAGTCTCTCTGCTTGACACCCTCACTCGGCAGGCGCACGGCAGCTCCCCTGTGAGCCAGTCTTTCTGTTTAACTTGGAGAGAATAGAAATAAAATTAAGTGGCAATGTGATAATAGGAAACCGCTCAGAAAGCAAACTGTGGGTTTTATTTCGTACTTCCGTGCCTGGAGAGGAAAAGGTTTATTTACACCAGTTTCAAAAAAAAATTTTTTTTTAAGCACCCTTGTTGAGCTGTGGCTCCAGGAAAACACCAGCACAGACAACTACAGTCTCTCTCTCTCTCTCTCTCTCTCTCTCTCTCTCTCTCTCTCTCTCTCATACACACACACACACACACACACACACAGAGAGAGAGAGAGAGAGAGAGAGAGAGAGAGAGAGAGAGAGAGAGAGAGAGAGAGCGCTGTGAAAGGAGGTGCAAAGAAAGATAAAATTGTTACTCTTTTCCCTTTTATCCTCACAGTGGTGGTGGAGGGATTGGTGATGAAAATGCCACCCAGGTATAATAATCTGCGTGTTTGGGTAACAATACACTTTCCTCTTGCTACAGGAAGACCCAGTTCTGTGTGCATGTTGTCTCTAGTTCATCTCTTCACCATATGCTTCATGAACTGGCGTCACTTTTTTTTTTTTTTAAATCTAGCATCACCTTCTGTATCCAGCCTCTCCTACTCTCCCCACCCCCTCTTCCCACCAAGCTCCTAGGCCTTCCAAAGAGCAGAAAAGAGGGTGAAGCCTGGTGCCTGTTGGAAGGTAGAAATGAATCCGTGTGATAATGTGACTGTGTGTATCACAGGTCTGGGAGAGCCCGGGTATGTGAAGAAAACGGCTGTTAATATATTAAAATGAGGGGGAAATCTAAGAGGGCTCTCTAGCTCGCTCTCTCTTTTTATCAATTGCAATTAGATGGACGGTCTTTCCGCTCGTTCCCTGCTCTAGTCTGGGATGATAATAAAAATTTAATGAAGCCTGGGACGAGTCGAGAGCTCTGTCGAGGGACCGTGGAATAGAATATTTTAACTGTACATTTATACCAACTGTCTAGCTTCAAAGACGTGACTGCTTTTAATCTCGAATTATAAAACCACAGACTTGAAATTAAATATTAGATACCCTCGGATCCCCTTCCTTTCTGAAATATTGTCACGACTCTGTTTTCCTCCATCGCCTCGGAACACACGTTATCTTGGGTCTCCAATTACATTTCCGTGAATAATAGATGCCTTTGATAGGGTATTCTAGAGCTTTGTGTGTGTGTGTGTGTGTGTGTGTGTGTGTGTGTGTGTGTGTGTGAAAATAGAGTTGATGCAATATTAATTGGCTGTAGATGTTATAAAAATGCACAGCCCCCTTTGCAGGAACAAATCGATGGGCTAGGGGTGTGGGAGAAGATGATGAAGGCGAAGGTTTCCCCCAGCGTGGGTCACTTCTTCGAGAAGGGGACTTTTCAAAGAGCCAGTAAGTAAAAAGACGCCCTAACTTCCGGAACCAGCAGCCTCAAGCGAGGTCCAGCGGCCAGGACAGAGTAGAAAAGGTGGGAAGAAGTAGCGGCGCGCGGAGCAGCCACTAACCGAGGCTTTCTTTTCTTTTCTAGGTTAATGCTTGGGCGCCGAGGAATCAATATCCTCGCCCCACTCTGTGGGCCGGACACCTTACTGTGTGCGCCTGCTGGCCTTGGGTTGTCTTCTTGTTACAGGGTTCGGGGATGTGCGGTGGCAGACAGTTGGGAGCGGAGGGAGGACAACGAACAGAGCCACCCTCCAGTGGCTAGGGAGCCTTCACTAGCTCTGGGCAGCCTCCCCAGAGCACTGGGTAACCTTACCAGGCGCACAGCCAGAATCCCGCAAGAAAGAGAGCCCCAGATCCTAGCTCCCTTGCATTTTACTAATCACGTCTATTTAAATTCTAGCGCGGTCTGCCTTGCTCTCCCCGGGAAAGCTCTGGAGAACTGGACCCATCAATTATTCTGAAAAAAAAAAAAAAAATCCCAGACTCTGCGAGGCTTCCAGCCAGCCAGAGGGAGGCGGCGGGAGGAGGTGCCCACCCTCGTTCCCACCACGCTCTCTCCCCTCCGCCCCTTCCAGGCGACCCTTGGGTGGACACTTAACTTCAAGGCTCTGGAGTCCCATGGGGCTTGCGCATGGTCTCTGGGGGCGGAGGGCGTTCGCACTTATGTGGGCAGAGAGGGAAGGTGGTACGAACAGGTTGAGACCCGCTTTGTTTTCCCTTCACCTCAGTGGCCAGGTGTCAGTCCTCTGCAGAGACACCCAGCTCTTCGCCCGCACCTCCGTCTGATGCTCAGTTTTACCAAGTCCCTCATGCTCCCTTGGTGGTTGGGGACTGTCGGGGAAGGGCTTAGGGACTGCGTGGCTGCTCCTCTGTTTTACCACTCTGCCTTGGGTACTAGTTCAGAAGTCTTTTAGGAATGTCGGATTAACGCTCCCTAGCCTGCTCCCCACCCCCATTCAGTCTGTGGGATGCCCGGAGGCCGAGCAGCAAAGCAGCAATCCCTGGTGCGCAGCTGGATGCGCAGAAAGAACCCGGGTCCTTGTAAAGTAGAGAGGCGGGTGAGCTTGGCTAGTAATTACTGCTCCCCATCCCTGCGCAGCCTCACCCGCCCCCCCTCCTCACTGGGTCTGCAACCATTACTCCACCTGTCACTTGGCGAGAATAAGCTCCCTCCCCCCACTTGGCTGTAGCTGAGAGCGTCAGTGTCCCTTCACCCTCACCCTTCCACTGGGTCTAAATCACATCCTTACTTTTTTTCCTTATGTTTATTAGTACCACATTTCTCTCTATCCTCTAACTTTTTCAATTTTCTGACCATGGGAGGGGACTCAAAGTCTTTTGTTGTTGTTGTCGTTGTATTTTTTTGGGGGGGGGGATATATTGGTGAGTGGTTTTGTTCTGAGCATCATTAGCAAGGGCTTTGGTCCTTTGCAAGTCTTCCTGAACAATTTGAAAAGGGAAGACAATGAGAACTGTCGTCCTATGAAAACTGATATTTTTATTTTTACTTTATTTATTTATTTATTTATTTATTTATTTATTTATTTATTTATTTTTGGAGCTGAGGACTGAACCCAGGGCCTTGCGCTTGCTAGGCAAGCGCTCTACCACTGAGCTAAATCCCCAACCCCGAGAACTGATATTTTTGAAAGGAGCCAGCTTACTTCTGAAATGACTAGGAGGTGCCATTCTCCCTCTCCAAGCTTGAAAGCAAATGCGTTTGTAAATTATTGAAAGGCTTAAAACTGTAAATCAACACACCCACCAGTGTGCTTCTCTTACTGTACAGTTTGTGCACTTGGAAGATCTTGATGATGAAGGTTTCCAGGCTTAATCAGTGGGAGAGGAAAGACTGACAGCCACCAGGCTTCACCATCCTGTGCCCCTTCTTGGCCGCTCTGAGAACTTGTCGGTCTGGCATGGAGGTATAAGTGGTGGAAGAACCCTTTTGCCAAAAACTGATCGCCTTATGGTGAAATTTCAGTGACACCCGGGGCCAGGATGTAAGGGCTTTCCTGCTGACCCTCGTCCAGACTGTGCATCTTTCCTGCTGCATTCCTGGTGCTTGGCCTTCCTAGTTATCAACTCCAGGGGGCTCTGATTAGCTATCCTGGGGTGGGAGTGGAGTGACTGTCCCTGGTGGTGACTAGTCAGCCTCATAGTGTGACACAGTCAGGCCTGGGTTGTAGAGGTGCTTGAGCCAAATCACTTCACAAGAAGTAGAGACAGGATGCGTGTTTTACATGGTGTGGAGAAGGGACAAAGTTTGCCAAATCTTTTGCAGGCTTGGATTTGAAGTCATTCAGAGATTCAGACACTCAAAGCCTCGACTTCAACTCCTATTTTCACACACAATGCTCTCCTACAGTACATTGTAGGAGGATGGAGGCTCATGAGTGTAGCCTGAGAGAACTCCCCCCACCTCTACCCCCACCTCTACCCCCACCGTGAAAGTTTAGACTCGCACGGAGTCTCTTCTCATTCTAACCAACACCCCTCTTCTCTAGTGAACACACTGAAGACTCAGGTCTATTTCTACCTCTTTGTCCCCAGTGCATCTGCCGGTTTTGACTTTATCTGTTACAGGCGTTCTTGCTCAATCATTGGTCCTTATTCAGAAACCAGCGGTGACGTCTAAGTGCAACACCTTTTAACTCCAAAGGTGAAAAACATCCCTGCCTCTCTGAAAACTGGAAAGCACTGTTGGCCATTGTGATCAGCAGGGATGAGGGATCTCAGTTAGCTCAAGGGTTCTTTTCAGCGAACTTGATTCAGAGCTTCAGGCCCCCCCCCCCCCTCCACAAGTTTATATTGCCTTCCAGGGAGGGCAGGCTGGCTAACATGTTGCTTCTGGTCTTATTTAGATACCAAATGTGAGAGTCTTATCAACAGTAACCAAGGTGGCTAACTTCCTTCGGTTCCTGAAGAGGAGTCCTTCTTCACCTGATATCAGGATGAAGGCAGCTGCTTTTCTCCCCTCACCAACATTCTGGAGTCTGTAAGAGAAGGAGAAGCTGCCTCTAACTGGGCATTTGGTTCCGTCTGGGAGAGCAGTTTCAGGGGAGCCTGTGCTGGTGCTCTTAAGTAAGCTCTCACCTTTCTTAAGTAGCGCAATAAGTGAACTCAGAGAGACTGCTTGGTAACTTGGATTTTCTTCTATCATTTCTTCACCTTGCAGTTTTGAGAGGTTTTAATCACAGCATTGTTGGAGGGATTCCTTCCTTCCTTCCTTCTTTTCTCTTTCTTTTCTTCCTTCTTTCCTTCCCTTCTTTCTCCCTCCTTTCCTTTCTGTCATCCTTTTCTTTCCCCCTCTTTCCCCTTCCTTCCTTCTTTCCTTCCTTCTTTCTTCCTCTCTTTCTTTCTTCCTTTTGTTTTTTTTTTTTTTTTTGAGACACGGTCTCGCTTTGTAGCTGAGACTGGCCTTGAACTCATGGAAATGCACCTACCTCTGTCTCCCACCTGCTTGGATTGAATGTACCACCATCCCAGCTTATCCTTCCATTTCTTAAATAATTTAATTTTCCCTCAGCCTATACTGCTTTTCTTTCTTTCTCTCTTTCTCTTTCTTCCTTTCTTTCTTTCTTTCTTTCTTTCTTTCTTTCTTTCTTTCTTTTAGTAAAACATCCCCCTCTAGGATTCACTCAGAGATTCTGAGCTGGATAAGAAAGAGGGAGAACTTGAGGAGGCATGGTACAGAATCTCTACTCTCCCCAAAGGGACTGTGGGGGGTATGATCCTTCTTCTACCTCCCTAGGTTACTATTACAATGGAAAAGAACAACAGGGAAATAGTCCCAGTGATACAGGGCTTCCCTGCAGCATGCAGAGGATCCTGTTTCACCAATATTGTGAGGAGAGGAGCCAAAATGCTCCCTCCCCCATAAGTTGTAATTAGTTTTGGTAATAAGTGTTGATTTGCTGTAAAGAAAATGATGTCTCCAACACGATGGTCCATTAACTGTAGATGTTAGGAGGAAGGAGGATTTCTGAGCTAAAGTGTCACAAACAGTTGCTTCCCACTGGGAAAACTTAGCCACCTTTCTTCTTGAAACCAGGTGAGACCAGAATTCCATGGTTTTGCTATTCACATTGTGATTTAAATAACTATTAGCTTTCTTTTTTCAAAAATATGGCTTCCTTGTCTGATTTTGGCACCAGAATACAAGACAATCCAAGGCAGAGGGAAACTGGAGATTTTCCCCATTGCTACAAACTTAGCAGCTTAGAAATTAGTGGGTGGAAAAAGAATGTCAGGATGTTTCTCCAACATCCTTTATCAGGAGAAATAGTTGTAATTGGGGTCTGGGGTTTAGAAGGCAGAGCAGTCAGATTGAATGGAAACTCAGAGCAGTCATATTTACTGGGCCTCAATCGGAAGCTATTTCACAACTTAGTAATGATGGTCAGAAGCAACCTTCCACCACAACACTTAACTATGGCCACTAGGTATCCGTTACTGCAAGACAAAATGATTTAATCGGACTAGAAGTCTCTTTAGTGCCTAGTCCCTCACCTTTCTCCTCCCCTCCCCTCTTCTCTCAGATGGATGAGGAAATCTTAGAAGCTTCTGCCACTTATTGAAACAGAATTTTGCCATCAGCTTTAGTGTCATTCATGAGTTGCATATAAAACTGGTCCTGCCCAAGTCTACACTGAGTCATTTAGAAGACAGAGAATCCACATAGAGATAGCACTGTTTGGCTTTGCAGCTGGGGTAAGGTCAGGATTTTGTTTGTTTGTAATTTACAATCAACAGGCTGTTGACAAGGCCAAGCAGGCAGGCTTTCCGGGTTTTGCAAATCCATTCGTATGGGTCCAGTTCTCCAGTGTTTTGCCTTCTCCAGGAGAGGGTAGTATCCTTGAAAACTGAAGCCAAATGAACGAAGTGTCAGGAAGTCTAGTTTTAGACATAACCTCCTTCCAACACATGGCTACCAGCAGAAACTGGGTGGAGAGAACAACGTAGAGTGCCCTTCCCCACTAGCTTCCCATGGATCATCAGAAGAGGTTAGGAGGAACAAAGAGCTAAGAGTCTGGTCACACAGCCATTCGTGGTGATACCTTAAGACTTATTGTATAGTGTCTAAATGCAGAAGAACAGAGCAGGCTACGTGAGGGAATGAGCCTGAGGGCTCCCTCACTTCTTTGTCTTAGATTTCTTCCGGCCTTTCCCATAGGCATTACTCTCAGATTTTTGTTTCTCCTCCCTCCGCCTTACTACTGCATCTCCATCTTCTTTCTCCTCCTTCCCACCATTCTTTCCAGCACACTTTTACAGACTGTGAAATTTCGTGCCAAGCTAGGGGGAAATGATCTCAAGCAATTTCACATTAAGCAAAATCTCACCGGATCCTGAAACGTGATGCGTGAAGCTCAGATCCCAGCTTTGAGGGGTGATGTTGGTTGGAAAGCACGTGAGACAGATTGGAGTTCTGGGAAAGAGATTAGAGTTCCAGAGAAGAGCAGAACTGTGTGACTATCCTGGGTCTTGGGTTTAGGGTGTTGGGAAAAGAGAAAGGAAGAATGAACAAGATATTCTCGTTCTGTGACACTCTTAAGCTTAGTCGAAGAAGGCACCAAGGACTCTCTTCTTTTTCTTAGAGAAACACACATGGATATGGTTTTATATTCACTACTCAAAGACCCTGACTTTTGGGTAGAAATGCCATCAGTTGTCTCTGCCCAGCTCTTTTGCAGATGTATTAATCATAACCACAAGGATTGCTAAAATGGCAAGGCTCTCTTCGCTTTTCAGTTTATACAGAACAGAATCATTTACATAAAGTCCTTAAGGCAAATAACTGTTGGGGCTCTAATTTATATCTGATCGAAAATTAGCCGTCATTATGCGCTCCATTAGCATCGTCTTTAATGTGCTTCTAAGCACCATTTGTCAAGCGGCTTGTTAATATCCTTCAAGTCTTTAAAGTTGAGAGCTCATTAAAGAGTGCGCTCTGTTATTGATGTAATTTAGATGAGTTTGGAAGAGCAAGCACACCATGCCTTGAATGGGCAACCTCCAGAAACCAGGGCTAAGGGGCATTTGGTGACCAAGTTCAGAATCAATGATTTCCTATATGGCTCCTAGTTCCCTGGACAGGAGCAGCTTTAAGCCCTCTAAGGAGTCTTCCATGGCCCACTCCCTGTCTGAGAGTCCACCATTCACCTCTCCAGGAAGACCTGTGTTGCTTTGAATTGCCTTTTCTTCTCAATTTATTTTGCTGAGCTCTCAAAGAAGGAGACTGTTAAATGGGTATCATTTGTGGGAGAACTCCATAGTGTAGTTTCTTTTTTTCACAGCTCTGCCCCTGTTTAGCACCTACTTAGGAGATAGACCTCTTTATTCCCCATTGAGAGAACTCCAGGCCTGGAGACAAGATGTTGCCCTTGAACCTATTTTGACTGAGGTATAGCAAACCCGCTTAATTATGTACATGTTATTACATTATCTATCAAAAACCCCATCAGAAGAGCATAAAGGCCAATAAATTATCCCAGTTATTCATCTAAAAATCCATATATTTTGTCATTTTCTTTCAGGAGGAGATTATGTTAGTGTAACACAATAAAGAAAACCATTAGCACAGCTAGAAAATTGCAACTGAGTGCAACAATAATTCCACGGGCAAGAATAAATAACAGTTAGAAAGTGGCATTCCTGCCTTAGATTTCCTCGGGTGGAGGCTGTAGACGCTTCCTTTCCATGCCAGTCTTGACTTTATCAGTGAATCTTGCTACCAGAGGCTTAGTTACACCTCCCCTCTAACTCTTACATTAAACAATTAAACCCCCATAATTTCTGAATCCCCTCTTCTATTTCTACTCTAAATTCATTCCCCCTCCTGAGACCTTCCCAGGACTTAGAGATTAATGCAGATAATGAAAGACATCAGGAGTTTTATTCTCCCCTCTAAATTTCTGAGATTCCTCCAGCTTAGAAGGTTGGGTGCCAGGAAGGCTCTATTCTGCTAGAGTGGAAATGAAACCGTAGTTTAGGCCGTGGGGGAGGGGCGTCCCAAGCCCTCCTGCTCTTCCTCGCCCCTTCTTTCCCTCCCTCTGTAAGAATAATCTTTCTCATCATTTCTGGAACAGCGTCTTCTCTCGCACGTCCACACCTTAAAAGAGTTCATTACACACACAACAGAGACGGAGAACGGAGAAAGAAAGATATAATAAGATCAATTTAAGGACATATTGAGGTCATAGAACAGCACAAATACTCAAGTGCTCTGTATAATGTGCGGCGGGGATTTTGGGCAGTTTTATTGTGTGGTTAGGATCCTCATCTCCGTTGTTTTTTACAGGATTCCTCCAGGCTAAAGTAATAAAGCGAGTAATTAGAATGCTAAAGACAGATGTAAATAACAGGAACGAGACAGCGCTGACAGATGAGCGGCTGGGTCAGGAAAAGAGCCCAGTTGGTGGAAATGACACGGCTCCACACTCCCTCCCCCGCCCCCCACCGTGGGCCTCTGCTCTCTCTGGCCGTGGCCTTAGGCGGCCAGCTGGGGACACAGTGGTCAAAATTGCACTGGGAGGTGAGGCGCTAGGGGGTGTGTGAGCCTCGGGAGTCACAGCCAGGCCACTGCTCTGCTCTGCGAGGAGGACGCAGCGCGGGGCTCCCCGGACAGTCTCGGGTCTCCAGGTCTCCCAGGTCACCACCCTGAGCCTCGCCTCGGTCCAGCTGCCTTCTGCTCTTTCTTCCCAGCCAGCTCGCAGCAGACCCCTCAGTCCAGCTATAGCCCAGATCCGAGGAAACCACCCAGGCGTCGTCGTTCCACAACCCTTCCATTCCCTTCCCTTCATCGCGGAATCCAACAGTTTCCACAAGTTACCAGAAATCACAGGAGAACTCCCAAACCCTCACCTCCCCTCTGGCCCCAAAAAGCAATCCTTGTCCCCTTTGAGCAAAAGGTGTAACCAAATCTCTGGCTTTTCCAAATCTGACCCAGCGATTACTCTGGAAGCAAGTGGAACGATTTCTAAGAAAGTGAGTGAATTTCGTTCTCTACACAATCTGGGTGGAAGAGCAGCAGGGGCTCAGTTTGTTACTGAAATTTTACAAAAGGGCCAGAGCTACTCAACCATTTTAATCTCTGGCACCAGAGGATGAACAATGAGATCTGATTAAAGCCTCATGATGAACAGGTCCTCAAGTCTCATGACAAAACCCCTTGGGCCATGTTCAGAACTGGTGTGTAACTGGTCTCTTATTTCCTTTAGAAGAGCCTCAGTGTAGACACGGAGGCCTGTTAAGGTGTGCTGCTTTACCTTAAGGCTAATTCCTGGGACACTGCTGCCAGTGGGCGTGGATGCTGTCTAAACAGACTAGCTTTACAGCATGAAAGGCTGTCTAACACTCTTTATAAGCAACAGACCCCAGAGGGAGCCATAGTCTACCAGAGAGCTTCCCTAGTATCTACTGAGAAGGTTGGTACTGGGGTGGATTCAAACCTGCTTGTGAAGCAGAGCCTTACACAGCAGTCCAGAAATCCCTGCATGTGGTCTAAGTTAGAGACATTAGCTATAAATTCGGTGGAGAAAAAGAATCCCAACACTTCACCCTATTCTTAGTGGTAGGGGGTAGAATAATGGGTTGGGGTAAAATAAGGCAGGGTAACTTGAGATCCAAGGATGTTTTTGGGTTTTGAATACCTAATCAGTCCATAGAGCTTTCTCATTTCCTCCCATCTGTTACAGATGCACTTCTCAGTCCATTCCCCACCTACCTCAGACTCTTAGCATCTCCTCTTGGTGTAACAATGTTTGATCATCTCTTCCTTATAAGACCTAAGGACCCAATATGAGCGAACTCTATATTTTTGTCTCTCGGTGTTGACCTTAACTTCCCTCTTCTCTTTAAGCAAGCAGAGCAATGGCTGCAGTGTGTCCACGCAGCTGGCGAATGCTGACAACGTTCCACTGAGACTTCTTAGGTGTGCACAGCCACTGCCAAATCGCTGCCTTTCAGATCACTGTAACTAGGACGAAAACTACATTAGTACGGTCAGGTGAGATGGAGAAATCACAGCAGCATTGGAGGAAAATCGGTAGCCTCCTTTGGACAATCAGTTCCTGTCCTTACCAGGCTGGCCAATGGCAGACACTCTGACTTGGATAGGACTAGAGGACTTAGGACTAGAGGACTTCACTGTGCTCAGGGACAGACAGTCTAGAGAAATCTCCAGTTATCACATTTGATTTTTGAGAAAAAAATGATGAAATAAAAAACCCCAGTGAGTTTTAGTCTGAGGATCTAAAATACAAAAGATCTATGATCTAGAATTCTTGTTTTGCTGTCTTTTTTTTTTTTAAGATTTATTTATTTATTATATACAGGTACACTGTAGCTGTCTTCAGACACACCAGGAGAGGACATCAGATCTCATTACAGATGGTTGTGAGCCACCATGTGGTTGCTCGGATTTGAGCTCAGGGCCTCTGGAAGAGCAGTCAGTGCTCTTAACCGCTGAGCCCTCTCTCCAGCCCTCTTGCCTTCTTTGACAGCAATCTTTGTTTATGCTCACAAGGACAAGCAAGCTTCAAGCTTGCTATCTATAAACCAAGTCCTGGCGATGGTAGAGGGATGGCAGTAATGCCTTAGAGGAAGTTGCAATGCAAATAGAGTAGCCACTGGTAGGTAGGTGCACATTCCTAGGCAAGCTGACTACTCCACTGGGTGTAAGGTCACACACAGCCAAGGTCATCCAGGGGAGGCTGTAAGGAAGAGTTAGCAGTCCATGCAATTGCTGAAAGTGTTTCCTCCTTTGTGAAAGGTTCCTCTTCTCTGGGGAAGGTATTTCCTGTGTGCAGAAATTCTGTCTGCTGTGGAAGTTCCCAGCCCTAGGTTGTGATTTAGTGATTGAAGAACACACTTTGAAGGGCAGAAAAGGAGTAATGCCCGCAGAACCCGAGTCAGAGTGTTCTCATGCCGAAGCTTTGGTTACAGTGTGGTGCCTGCTTTCGTTGGGCTGTGGCGTACAGTGTATTTCTTTCTGTGTGTTTTAGGGAAAACACTTAAGAATGCACTTTGTGACCAGCCTTCAGTGAGAAGTCTTTCCGAGTCCCACCAGCCTTGCTGATTTATCAACGTTTTGTTCCACTTGAAACTTTGTGCATTCAACACTTCTTGGAACTCTTAATGTCACCAGCGTATTTTATTCTAAGGAACTGAAACTCCTTTACAGGTGTATATTCTAGGCTGCTTGAACACTTCATGGTCTCTACTCGGTTTTGAGCAAATATATCACCAACAAACGTAGTTAGCTACGTGTTTAATTAAAGCAAGTCCCTCTCAGCTCTAATACTTCCTCCCCCCTCCTTCCGTCTGTCTGTCTTCCTTCCTTCCCCTTCCTTCCTTCCTCCCTCTCTCCCCCCCTCTCTGTTTTTCTTTCTTTCTTTCTTCATTAGAATCATTTCTCAGCCTGTTCTCTCTCTGAGCGCTAAACTCTCTCATGTTTCCTATTGTTGCATTTCATTGTACTTTGGAATGCTTATCTAACTCTGGAAGGCACACACACACACACACACACACACACACACACACACACACACGCACATCCTGAGAACTATAGCTAGAAGACTGAGGTAAATTAATCAATGTGCCTTTTGACCAAAAAGATATAACCTCTAGCAACTCACTTTTCCAAAACCTGATCTAGCAATCCAGAGGGAAGGCAGAAGGCAAATACTGCAATTCCTGAGTAACCTTCACTTTCCTTCTTTCAAATTAAATCGCTGAAAAGCCTGGTTCTAGTTTGCTTGTGAAAATTAAAAAAAAAAAGGTCAATACTGTGTAACCTCTGTCTCTGCTACAAGACGACAGCTAGGTCTGCTGTGGGTCTCCAGATGGACGGGCCCTTCAGGTGCTAGAATCTCACAGGCAACACCGGGAAGAGCAATGTCTTCCCCTTCTCCTTCAAGACATTCTTAGGATTAGTCTTGGCAACTTGCTCTGTAGGCGAGGCTGACCTCAGTCTGGCTCTAGATCTGTGGGGCCAGCTGCCATAACAGCTGCATCTGGTTCCGGCAGCAGAGAGCAGACAGCATCAGGGAAGCCCCGATCCTCGAATCTGCCTGCATCCAGTCCTAATGCAGCTCACAGTGACACACGGCCACTCAATCGTTGACTGAAGGCTGAGCTGAGCCACTTACAGAGTGACCTGACAGTCAGGTGCTTTTCTTTCTTGATGTCAAGAACTCATGATGGGGAAGGAAGACTTAAAGTTAATAATCAGACATTCCTGGTCAGAAGGTTGAGGTACCCTAATGAGACTATTTGGGGAAAAAAAATGAACTGAAAAACAAACAAACGGAAACAAACAGTAAAAGCCTGATGATTGAAGGAGTTAAAAGCCTGTGTGATAGCACGGCTTTCTTTGTTTCTCTAACGCATGCTGTTTGGATCCTCTGTAGCCTGAAAGAGGCCCCTGTAAAAGCAGTTATAGGAAAATAGAATTCTCTGGAAGAGGTTCAGTTTCTGACCTACACAAAAACTCGATGGGATGTGTGAGTTATTTCTTCTTCTGGATAAATGGGGAGCTCTCTTTTTATTGGATAAATGAGGGCAGCAACCCCTGTAAATCTCCCTCTCTGCCTTGCCTGAGGTTTAGGTTAAATTATAACAGTTTTTTCGTCCATTATGGATCTTATCAAACACTTACCAGGTGGTAGTCTAGTGTTCTCAGCTTGCTTTTTCCCACTCACTGCCCCCTCCCTTCAACTTGCTTTAAAAAAATGGTTCTACATCATTACTTTCTATCTGCTACCTGACTCTATCACACTGTGATAGCCTAGCTCAGAGGGCGTGGCATGCGCCATCTTGGATCTTGATGGACCTGAGTTCAAATGCTGGATGAAGTCAGATTGGAAAACTTTCTAGTCATATGATATCGCAGGGGAAAAACTCTCTATGAGTTGTTATTTTTTTTTATCTCCAGACTTACAGTGGTCACTTTCCTTATTGTTTCAATTATCATTTGAGACATCATAGTGTTTAGTGTATGTATGTATGTGTATATGTATGTATGCATGCCTGTATTATGTATGTATTGATTCATTTAGAGGCAGGGTCTCTCTATGTAGCCATGGCTGTTGTGGAGTGCCCAACGTAGATCAGGCTGGTCTTTACAGAGTTGTTCTTGCCTCTGCTAGGATTAAAGGCTACCATTCTCAGCCCTGCATGAAATGGTGCATTTTTAAATATTAAATAAAGATTTGTGTTTTTCCTTTTTATTTTTTCCCTTTAAAAAAAGTCTTTATTTTATTTTTATGCATGTGAGTACACTTGTTGCTCTCTTCAGACACACCAGAAAGGGAGTCGCAACCATGTGGTTGCTGGGATTTGAGCTCAGGACCTCTGGAAGAGCAGTCAGTGCTCTTAACCACTGAGCCACCTCTCCAGCTCAGTGCTTTCCCTTTTTATTTTGACCTTTGCATAGTGGAAGTGTTCTGGATGGTGATTTTGTGTTGCCTTTTGAGAACATGGCAAAGTAATCTTATTTTCTCAATTATTTCATCTACAAAATATAGGCAATAATAATTGTATGTCCTTTTATAAAATTTCTTTATGAAAGACCATCAGTGGGCTGGAGAGATGGCTCAGTGGTTAAGAGCACAGACTGCTCCTCCAGAGGTCCTGAGTTCAATTCCCAGCAACCACATGGTGGCTCACAGCCATCTATAATGGAATATGATGCCCTCTTCTGGTGTGTCTGAGGACAGGTACAGTGTACTCATATAAATAAAATAAATCTTTAAAAAAAAAGACTATCAATGGATATACAATTTTTAGCAATATTCGTGTATTACCTAAGAATCACTTCAGAAGGGCACACGGGTCTCCTACAAAAGATGGCTCAGGAGGCTGGGATACCATTTCTAGTTTGGGTGATCAGCTTTTTGCAGCAGTACTTCTAAAATGTAGAATTTTACTAATGTTCTAGGCATAAACTTAACACTTATTTCTTGAGGAAAGTGAAATTAAAATAATTTACCTCCCCATTCTGCTAAGTGGTTCTAACGCATATAGAAAAATGTGAAGTTGGTTGCCACTTTGGCTTCAGGGGCACGGTGCTGACCTAGGCATATTGGCTGGGTGAATGGAAAGCTAAGATCTAAGCAGTGGCTGCTTGCGTCTGGGTGGTGAGGCACCCACACAGCATAGCCAGGCTCCGGAGTCCAGCCGAGACTCCAGGTTGCAGGGGGCTGGTACCCTGGGAGGAGACATCATGTTTTCTGATGTTTTCTGACATCAGAAAAAGGCAGGGGCTGATGTTGCAGGGGTGTTTCACATGTGTTCCCACCCCAGGGATGAAATGGACAGAGGATCTGTCCCTGTTTAACTTTTGCCTTGTGAACTTTATATGGATTTTGCAGGTGTGGCCTGGAAGGATTTGTAGATTAGGGCATTCACCCATTAAGTACCTGGTTCGAGGCCAACATTGTCTTTCATACTTAGTGATGCTTTCTCTTTTATCCAAGATTTTTAGAAAGGTTATATTAGTAAGGGAAGCCCCGATCATAATTCCTTTCCTTGAATTTCAGGGAGCTAGAATGGTTATATTCATAAGGGAAGCATTTCAACTACGTCTGTTGACTTTCATTGGATTTCAAGTATTCTGAAACATGTTGGGAATGAAAAACACACCCTAACTTTGAAAATCTAACCGTTCTTTGGGAGAAACACAAAGAATAATTTAAGGATGCTTGTGTGCCCACATTCTATGGAAGTAGAGTACAATTAAAGCCTGTTGGTACCTGTAGGCTGGCATCATGCACCTCGAATTAATATAGGCAATGGAAGATTTTTTTTTTCTCTTTCTTCCTCCCCTCCCTTTTAGGATACAGGTTCTCTGTATGCAGGCTGGTCTTGAACTCCTGATTCTGCACCAGACATTCCAGTGCTGAGATTACAGCCACCATGGCTCTGTTAAATTGTAACTATTCGTTGAAGTCACCAGACTTTAAATACAAGTGACAGACTCTCAGTAATTCTGTGTCTTTTAAGGTTGACCCTGAACTAGAGAAGACCAATAGTTTGCCTCTTAAGTTAGCACATATATTCCATTTCAATCAATGTATTTTTTTGTTTAATCAATGTAGTTTTCCATACATTTGCTCAAGAACTTTACTCACATTAGTAGCAAATATCATCAGCTAAAAGGAAACATAAAAACTCTACCCTTCATCCTTTAACGAGGACAGACAGACTGTAGTCTTGACTCACAGAAAACAGTATCGTCACCGGAAGATCCAGGCTAATGGTTCTGGCCTACAATCTCAGTCACTTGGGATGTGCAGGCAGGGGGATTCCAACTTCAAAACTTGTTTCATCTGCAGTGAATTCAAGGCTTGGGCCTTTAGTGAAGCTCTGTCTTAAAATGGAGAAATGCAGACCGGGGCTGGAGAAAAGGCTCAGTGGTTAAAGGCATGGATGGTTCTTTCACAGGACTCAAGTGCAGATCTCGGCACCCACACAGGACAGCTCCCAATTGCTCCTAACTCTAACTCTAGGCGGAATGCCACACCTTTGCGGGCACCCTCACGCAGGTGGGCATAACAGCATGCGTACCCACACATACGGAGCTAAAAATAAATCTTAGTATTTCAAAAGTAAACAGAAGGCTGGGAACGCCACTCCGTGGTAGAGCGCTCGTTCAGCATGTCCTAGACTTTGGGTCAATCTGTAGCACAGAGAAAACAAGAGAACACAATGAAAAGCGGGCAATAAATGGTTTCCGCTCTGTTCACTTTATAAAGCTGGTATCGTTTCAGTTGATGTAGGTGCTGGGGATGAAGGCCAGGACCTTGCTGGGGCTGTTTACTAACCTGCCTGCTAAGCTGTACCGCAGGCTTCGGAGGGAGTCAGCAGTCAGCAAGGCAGGGTGCTGTTTATCCTTTATCCTTCTTGTGGAGCTGTGTGATCGCATTTCCTGTCCTGTTCGTTCAAAGATATTTCTCTTTTATTGTTTAAAAAAAAAAGAAAGGTTAGTTCGTTATTTTGGGGAAAATCTCTCATCTGGGGGAGACTGGAGGTGAACGCTTGTTGCTGTGCACAATGAGAACCGTGCAGCACCGGTGATGACGCGTACTCAGTGATGACGCATACGTACCGTGGTACAGTACCGGCAAAGCTCAGTGATGACGCATACTCAGTGATGCTGCATACGTACGGTGGTACGGTGCGGGCAAAGCTCAGTGATGACGCGTACTCAGTGGTGACGCATACTCAGTGATGACGCATACGTACCGTGGTACGGTGCCGGCAAAGCTCAGTGATGACAGGTCAATAAGTCCCAGAAGCTTATCTATGCCTCACTTGCTTCTACAATGAAATAATTTGGCCGCTGAATTTGCTTCACATTCTTTAGGACTTGGCTGGGGGCCAGGCCACTAAAGAAGGCAGCATGGAAGCCAGGGAGGGAGAATTAGTTAAGCTTTTTGCTAATCTACATTTTACTTTTAGAGGGATGTATAGAGAGATTCCCAACATCTGTTAGACGTCAGCCACTCAATCCCGGCCACTCAATCCGGGCCACATAGCACCTGTACCTGACGAGGCTTAAAGCCACATTTACGGAGCCTTGAGGACGATGGGATACACAGAGTGAGCCTTAGCATAGACGGAGCTGAAGAGCCTAAAACAATTCGCATAGACCTGGAGGGAACAGACACCTCAAGGGGCTGAATTTCACTCCGCTCTGTGTAGCTCGCTGCTCTGGTGGGCCTGGAAGGCACAGCCTCTTATTACTGAAATAACCGAAAGGCATTCAAACTCACTCAACTCACGTGTTTGCCCATAGCTTAAGCCAATGCATCCATTCAACTTACGCCTGCAACTTACTGCCCTTTCGGGGTCTTTAGTAGGTATAGGTAGGCTCATCCATAAAACCTTCCTTACAGTTCCTACTTCTCAAAGATCACAGGTGTGTGTGTGTGTGTGTGTGTGTGTGTGTGTGTGTGTGTGTGTGTACATGTATGGTGTGCTCACCTGTACAGAATCTGTGAGGACCTCATCTTTTTGAAATGTAATCTTTCACTAGTGCTCACTCAGCTAGTCTGACTGACCTGTGAGCTCATGGGATCTGCTTGTGTGTATGTGTGTGATTGTGTGTGTGTGTGTGTGTGTGTGTGTGATTGTGTGTGTGTGTACATGTATGAGTGTGTTCACCTGTACATGACCTGTGAGGACCTCACTGTTTTGAGATGTGGTCCCTCACTCAGCTCATCTGGCTGACCTGTAAGTCATGTGCCACTGCTCAGACCTTTATGGAAGTGAGAGAGCTCTGAACTCGGGATCTCATGTTACAGGCAGATGGTTTTGTCAATTGAGCCATTCTCCAGTTCCTCCATTTCCTAATTCTTGTTTTGTTTTTAAGGCAGGGTCTCACTTTGCAGTTGTGGATGTTCTGGAACTCGCTCTGTAGACCAGGCTGGCCTCAAATTTGCAGAGATCCACCTGCCTCTGCCTCCTGAGTGCTGGGATTAAAGGTGGGCACTCATTTTCTAATTCTTCTGTGCCACAGTGTGAGTTGTCATCTACTGAAGTGGCCACTGTCTCCAAAGCTAATGCTTAAATAAAATACTGCTATCACAAAGCAAGGAATGCTGAGTGTGGACATCTCAAGTTGCAATCAAGAGTAAAAGCAGCAGCTTACCTGCTGGAGACACGAATGGAACAGCTTATTGCCCACGGAGCGTGATCTATCTACCCACAAGTAATAGCCATTTGGGTCTTGGGCTTTTCAGTAAGTGCAGACCACACATGGTGCATGCCATGAAGTAGACAGTCAAGGACTCGGCTGTCAGCAAAGCTCTCACCGGGTGATGTTTGTTCTGTATTCTATTGTAATGAAGGAGGGCAGAAGCATGGACACAGGGAAGGGCTCTATGAGCTGTCTGGAGGATTTATTATGATTGGAAAAATGATACAAAACAGATGTCCAAGTTTGTGTGTTTTTCAAATGACAAAGTTTTAGTGACTCATTTCTTTTTCATGTGTGTGTGTGTGTGTGTGTGTGAGAGAGAGAGAGAGAGAGAGAGAGAGAGAGAGAGAGAGAGAGGGAGAGAGAGGGAGAGAGAGGGAGAGAGAGGGAGAGAGAGAGAGAGAGAAAGAAACAGAGGCAGAGACACACACAGAGGGGGGAGAGATGGGGGAGAGGGAGAGAGAGAGAGGGAGAAAGGGAGAGAGAGAGGGAGAGAGAGAGGGAGGGAGGAAGAGATAGAGGCAGAGAGAGAGAGAGAGAGAGAGAGAGAGAGAGAGAGAGAGAGAGAGAGAGAGAGAGAGCTCACTTTGCAGTCAGGCTAGCTCTAAACTCAGAGCCTCCTGCTTCCGCCTCCACATGCTTGGCATATGTGAGGGTTACTATGTCTGTTGAGGTGACTCTAAAATCCAGTTCCTGTGTTGTGGGACAGTAAACAACTCCCTTGGGCTTTCCTTCTGCTTCTTCCTCTTCCCCTCCTCAAATGCTAATTTCTGTATCACAGTCTTCACAAAGTTTCCCCCTTAAACTCCCTTTCATGTCCCCACATAGACGATCAGAAACCTATTTTATGCTACCATGAGTCTTTTAATTGTGCCTACATAGCTAAATATTGTTTCTGTGAAAATATTAAATGAAAGTGATTCTTTTTGTTTTTAGTGCTAGCACTTTGATTTTATTTATTCTTGAGTTTGAAGAATTAGTCTACATAATAAGCACATGGATAAACTGAAAAATTTCAAATTCCATCATGCAAGAAGGACCCCAGGGAAAGAGAGTTAGCAAGCAATAGCAAAGGATGTTAGATTCATTGTGCTCTATTTTTGAAACGTTTAGCTAAGGCTTGGTAAAAAGATTTCCATAGAATAATAAAACGTTACAGCCAGAAGAAGTTTGAAAAATGGTTTACTCAGAAGTTCTGTTACAGGAGCAGAGACTTATCTCAGGTCATGTAGAAAATAAGCTATACCGTCAGTCCTAGACTTCAGGCACAAGGAACCATCATTCTATGACAAGCTCATAAGGAGTTAATCAGGGCAACATACAACAAAACAAATTATCCCAGACATCAGCCCCCACGTTTGCACGTCCAGCAGTCAGGTTTGAAGCAGCATTTCATGACTCTGAGGGACATGGGGAGCTTGATGCAGACGGAGCAAGGGCTGGGATCCTGTGTCCCTGACATCGTCCTTTCCTCCTTTTCCCACCTGGCCTGGTAAACCTCTGGACTAAAAGGTATATTTTTTTGTCGTTATTTTGTCCTTCTTTTTCAAGATAAGATTTCTCTGTGTAACAGCTCTGGCTGGTCTAGAACTAGTTTTCTAGACCATGCTGGTCTCGAACTCACAGAGCTCTGCTGCCTCTGCCTCTTGAATGCTGGGATTAAAGGTGTGCATCATCACCATGCAGCTAGAAGTTAAGTTTTAATAACCCTCTCCGTTCTCGAGAGTGGACCCCGAAGAGTAGTTTGACTCACAATGCCAAGAGATTGTGTTTAGTCTAGAACAGAGAGTGTGTGGAATGAAACAGATGGGGTCAGGAGATAGGAAGTCTAAAGGGTGGATACGGCTTTGGATCTGACTTTAGTCGTTCAATGTCCTAGCTGTTTTTGTCCCATTCCACATGATTTAAAGTCTTCCTTACGGACACCGCTGACATGCTGTGTGCTGTTAATGGTGCTGATCCGCTGTGGCTCAGTGCTAGACCACCAGGAAAGCACTTGTGAGGGTGCATGAGTTCATTGACTCAAGCCTTACCACTCTAGCAGCAAACATATATAGTATATGTTTTCATTCTACCTTACATTGATGCTAAGTATTAATTATGCCTACATCAGTGTTTGGCTACCATGGATACCATGCTTAGAATTCCTAAATCGGCTATAGGTTTCTAGAATCAAGATAAATAATAATAATATAAAAACAATGATAAGTGTATTGCTTTTCTTCTCCAAAAGCATTTTTAATTATTGATTCTAGAATACTAGGGTCAAATTACTGTTTTTTCTTTTCTTTCTTCATCTTTTTTTTTTTTTTTTGCTTTATTTTGTGTTTTTGAGACAGGATTTCACTGTGTACCCCTGACTGTCCTAGAACTTTCTCTGTAGTCCAGGCTGGCCCTAAACTCACAGAGATCAAAGGGCTGGGATTAAAGGCATATGCTATCATCCCCCCCCCCCCAGCTTTTTTTCTTTTTCTATTATTGGCTTGTTGGCTAAATCATGAAAATAATCTTGTACTGGGGCTGGGCATGGTGGTACATTCCTTTAATCCCAGCACCTGAGAAGAGAATGTAGGTGGGTCTCTCTGAATTCAAGGCCAGCCTGTTCTACATAGAGAGTTTCAGGCTAGCCACAGCTGCACAGAGAGACCCTATCTCGAACAAACAAACCAATCAATCAACCAAGCAAAAACCCCTCTAAAATCTATATTTATTTCCTCTTAGAGTGTTCTGTGTATTATTTAATTTATGCAATGCTTGTATTTTATGTGGCATGTCATTTGAAGATATGTTCAATTTATTTCAGATTTCCTGGGCTGCTTGGTAGATAACATTGGTCTGAATGTCTCCTAATCCCACCTGCTCAGAGGAGAAAGGGTTTGGGGTTGGGGGCTGAGGATGTGGGAAGGATTGTGGGAGGGGGTGACGGGAAAGGGCAGGGAAAAACATGTAAAGTGAAGAAGTAAAAAGTAAAATTAAAAAAATGTAAAACTCTTCCATTATAGGCCAAAAGAGAGGCAGAAGTAACATTATTTCACTTAGTCTTTCAACAGCTGTATGTTCCGTCCCAGACAGAAGCTGATGAATAAGATTTGAGCTATACTATGTTTCAGTTTCTGGTGCCAAAGACTTGTTTTGGGGCATCGGCAGTTGGTTCTGTAAGAGGTGTCAACGGTGGTCATCACGCCCTCGTTCAGTGCTAATTGTCAGTCAGGTGACACAACAGGAAACAACGGGCAGAAGATGTGAAATTGAATGGAAAAACGACAGGAGCCTTGTCATTGGTGGTCGTGTGATTGACAGGAACAAAAAGCCCTCCTATCCCAACCCCCTCAACCCCTCCATTCTTGCTTCGCCATACTTTATACTTTATACAGTTTTTGATACTGTTAATCGAGAAGAATGGAGATGCGACACAATCGATTTTAAAGTGTAGCTTTAAAATGTGCTTATTTTTGGTGCTGAGAATGGAACTCAGGATTTCACACATGGAAAAGTCATCATTTACCACTGAGGTACACCACCCAGCCTGCTTCACAAGTTTCATCAGGAAAAAGATGTTTGAGATAACGATTTCTGTTTTGTTCATCTTTTATTTTCCTAACACTTCCAGGAAGCTTCCACATCAGCAGCGTGCACTAGGGCAAGACTTAGTATCATATTTAAAACCCTCGTTTTTCTAGGATCCCTCCACCTCAGCCTATCTCTACATTGTGGGAGCAGGAGACGTAGCTCTGCCCCCTTATCTTCTGTAGCACTTGGGAGAGCGGGCCTGCACCTAGTCTGGGCAAAGGCACAGATGGGCCAGCTGGAGGGTGTGGAAGCAGGGGAGTTGTCTTAGTCCCTCACAGGCTGTAGCACTTGAGAGAGTGGGGCCCTCACATTGACTGGGCAGCACAGTGGAGCTGGCTTAGGAGGTCTGGGTGCAGTGAGCAGGCCCCGGGGATGTGAGAGCAGAAGAGCTGGCTCTGTCTCTTGCCAAAGGCAGAATTGTGTGGTCCAACAGAAGCAGTGCTGGAGAGGTTGCCCTGGTGCTGTGGATATAGGAGAGACGGCACATTGAGCTCTCATCCAGGCCCACATCCAGGCTCTGAGTTGGCCCATCCCCCAAATCTGTATCATCTGTGAATGGTTGGGACAAATAAGGGTCAGTTCTGCTGTTCCAAAGTTGCAAGATTTCCATGGCACAGGGCAACAACAAGATAAATGGGAGAAGTCCTGATAAGGATCTAATATTGATGGTGTCACAGAAGCCGGAGACCAGAAACCAGAGCAATGACTCATTGCAAGGAACATTCACAAGTGAAGATGTATGGACAGAGGGATACACTGTGGGACACACTGTGACACACTACAGCTTCCACCATGAGATGTTTTTTATGTGTTGGGGTGTGTGTGTGTGTGTGTGTGTGTGTGTGTGTGTGTGTGTTTTGGGAGAGGTTGTAAGGGTAAAGGGCAGATATGAGGGATGAGTGGAACTGGGGTGCATGATGTGAAACAAAGAATCAATAACAAGTTATGTGTCTATTAAATGCTGTAACAGGAAGCTCAGACCTTCCCAATAGGGAGTCTTTGCTGCCTGTTACTTGGTGTTCTTTCAGTGTCAAACAGCTCATTGCTGATTAGATCTGACTTAAAACTGCAACTGTTTTCTTCAGAATACAAAGAAGATAGGTTCTGAAAGAGCTTGTTGCCTTGTTCTGACAAAATACTTATTTGCTAGTGGATTTAGCAAGTGAGAAGAGAGGACAGTGAGCATGTCGGATCATGGATGTCCACGAGTCAAAGGGGTTGGCAAACCGCGTTTGTGCCAACACACTGCCTTGGATTCCTTTTCCCTTTGCAGTCGGGGAGCTAAGGAATGATTCCGGCTGGTTGCACGATGTCTCCTCAAATGGATGACACACACAACACAAGCATGCGCATCTACACAGAATACCCTCGCTCACAGTTTCCCCTCTGGCTCTTCTTAAAACAAGCAATTTATTCTCAGCAGTTTTAAATGTAAAATCAATATTTCTAACAAAATAGTTTTACACTTTTCATTTTTATGTATGGACACTCATCAGAAGAGAATCCAAATGAGTTTAAATTTAAAGATGAAACTATTAATAGAAACATTCTGGGGACTGGGTTTATAGACTAGTGAAACTTTTCCTTCATCATCTAGATTTTAATTAGCAGGTTCACTTTCAGGGAAAGAAAGCAAACCAACTGGTCATATGAAAAAAAATGCACCTGGAGGTCGACGAGATGTCTTAGTGGGTAAAAGCAGTTGTCACCAAGTCTAACCTTGAACTCAACTACAGGAGTCCACAAAATGGAGAGAGAATAGACTCCTAAAAGTTGTTCTCTGATCTCCACAGGAACTTTGTGCCACTTGATCCCTGTCCCCAATAAACAAAGTGTTCCAAAAAAACATTTTTAAAAAGCATGTGACCATTGGGAAATAGTTGGAGCAGTTTGGTGCTTTTCACACAAACACTGAGAGTTGGTGTGCGTGCGTGTGTGTGTGTGTGTGTGTGTGTGTGTGTGTGTGTATTTGTGTGTGTACACATCTAGGGCCTCTTGCATTGTAAACACATACTCTCCCACTTCTTAGCACCCAACACGGAGCCTCAACGCTGATAGCTGTTCATGGCCTGCTTTAGTAGAACACAAGCTAAGAACCTTGTGGGGTCCAGAATGCAGGCATCCACCTTCCACAAGCTGCTCGAATGCTTACAGTGAGCCATCATGAAGATTGTTTTCTACAGACTTGGAGAAATGGGATGGTGAATTTCTGAAAACAAAAAATTGTAACAGTTTACAAAAGTGACGGTATGAAGTTAACTGGCTTTTTCAGTATGTTACAAAAATTTAAGGAACTGACTAAGATAATTGTGCCTACATTCACATCTGGGCCTTTATCCCAGCCCTCCCTTCACTCTCACTAGAGTTTGTTGCCCTTATCTCCTTCATTGTTCCCTTGTGCAAACACAAGCAGTAGGATCACATGTTTTATTTGTCTTCTATCATGTATGGTCTTCATTTGTGCTGCTTCAGAGCCTGCATTCATGTGCATGTGTGCAGGTGGCTACAGAGGCCAGAAAAGCAAGTTCAGAGATCTTCCTGAGCTGGATCTACAGGTGCTTGTGAGCTGCCTGCTTGAGTGCTGAAAACAACTGGAATCCTCAGGAAGAGCCCGGAGCATCCTAAACCCTAGTGCTGGCCAGTGAACACCTGGTTCCTAGGTCTATTCCTGAATGGTTGAAAGCAAAGGGAGAGGGTTGTGTCTGAAGTTCTCATGTAAGACATTAATCCTGCCCAGAAGAGCAGGGTCCTCGTGTCACAGTCTCTTCTTAGAGGTCCTGCATCTAATTATGGTGATGTGCAAGCACATAAGCTTTAGAGAGGACACAGGCATTCAAGCACAGAACAAACTATGATACTGCTCTTCATGCACTTATTCTTTTCCTCTGAAGAGCGTGTGTCCTGGTCAAGAGGCCAAGTAAGTTTGCAAGATCATTCTCAGTCTTGTCTTGGTCACCTTGTCTTTGCCTTTCTTTCCTTCTGCCCTCCCCACTTTTGTTTATTACTGTGCAGTACCACATTGTGTGAACTTACTACTGCTTGTTTAACACTTTTTCTGTCAGCATAAACTCTGGATCTACTTAATAATATTGTAAAGTGAACTTATGTGTGTGTAATTTCTCATTTCTGTAGGCTTGTCTATAACATGCATTCCTGGACTAAAACCAAAACAAATCCATGGTTTATACATGAGTAGTTTTGGAAATAGTAAAACATATCTTTATGTTACAGAATATTTGACCCTGTTTCTGGTTAGGGTGTGACTCAGCCCTTAACACACACCTTTATCCCCTCTGGCTGGAATACAGACACACCCTTAGCACACACCTTGAATCCCAAACAATGAAGGTAAAGTTAGTTTATAGAAGGGAGGACCCATTTTTGAAAGTGGTGTCTAGTTGAGTGGTAGACAAAGTGATGAATCAGAGAAAGATTTGACAGAATAGGATATGCCTAAGTCTCACTAGAAGAGAGAGGAAAGGGAAGCTACTTAAGGGAGAGACAGTACAGGAAGGAGAGAGTGCAGCACAGGAATACATGGAGAGCAGCACAGTAGAGTTGTTGAGAGAGGGGTAGAGCAAAACAGAGGAAAGAGGCACTTTTACCAGGACAATTGTACTGAGACAGAAGAGAGAGAGAGAGAGAGAGAGAGAGAGAGAGAGAGAGAGAGAGAGAGAGAGAGAGAGAAACAAGCTAGACACAGGTGAAGACAGAATGAACCAGAGAATGAGAAGGAGCCAGCAGATTAGAATAGATTGGCAGAGTTGATACATATGAGGCAAGCAGAGCGATTCAGGAGAGGCTGAGAGGGAGAAAGCACATTGGATCAGTTAGCGTGGAGAAGAATTTTGAGCCGGAACAGCTGAGTTGACCAGCCAGCAAGAGATCAGAAAGAACTAGGAAGGGGTGAGCTTATTCAGCAGCAAGTCTCATAAAGAAAACATTCTAGGCCTAGATAAGATTACATGGAGTCTAGAAACTTCCAGGACTGGGACTAGATTAGCGGACTGAGGCAGTAAGTTTCAGAAACATCAATTAAATCAGGTGAGTTGTTGGGGTCTGAGACTTGTTCAACAAACCACACATTTTTGTCAGTTAGACATGGATGGTTTATTGAACGCACACCCAGATACTGATCAGATCAGGGGCATTTCTCAGGGCAGCCTTATAAAGGAAAAAATCCCACAAACTCCACAATGAGCTCACATGCAGGTGTAGGAAATGTTGCCCGGTGGTCAGTTCTGACTCAAGGTATTTTGGCTAGCTAGTTAGAACAGTTCTGACATTTATTCTGACTGGTCCTAAGGGGAGCTTATGGTTGTGGATTTTTTTTTTTTTAAGATTGTCAAGTTTCAGAACATACAGAACCTAGCAGGGGACGTGGTCAGCATGGCCCTGCTCTGAGTCATTATTTCTGTGTTAATGACTCAGAGGCATAGTACAGCAGTGATATGAAATAGCTGGCAGGCTTGGAACAAAATGGCTTCAGCTCTGTGGGGACTGGGGCAGGGGGGAAGGGGGTGGGCTCAACAGAACAAAAGTTACTTTTACACTTTTCATGAAAGAGAGAGGAGCAGGAAATAGTAAAACATACCCTTTATGAAAAAGAAAGGAGCAGGAAGTAATAACAAAAAAATCCACAAGTCACAGTTGGTGTGGCTAAGTTCATGTTTACAGCTCTAGGAAAATGTCACTGTTATTTGCTGTGTTGATACTTGTACCAATGATGCCTAAAGAATGACGGAAAAACCATGGGGAGACGGCAATAATCAGGATAGGCATAGAAAGCTATAGTGGGACAGCGGTCAGCATGGCTGCCTTTGAGGCTGCCTTCAAGGCTGTTTATAGGCAAAGCATCTTCCTTGCTTTGTACCCAAGGTCATCAAATAAAGAAGCCAGTTACCATGAAACATGAAGAGTACATGGATTTTGACTGAATCTGAACTCTTGAATTCACTTCACAGTGTGTGCTGTGTGGCAAAATGTGGGGTCTGCACAGAGCGCCCCAGCACCAGGAAGCCGAGTGGGAATCTGGGCTGTATGCTAAGCTCATCCCCTCTGTTTCCTGTTTTACTTCAAAGAATGAGGAGCAGGAGGTGTGTGGCAGACGCTTTCTTCCAGATGAACAAAGTGAGCTTGTCACTTCAAGAAAATCAGTTATCTCTCTTTTCTTTTTGCCAGTAATAATTTGAGTTTTCAAATGAAAAACGAATCAGAATTTTGGAAAACATTTTTCTTTCATCTTGAGCTTGCAAGCTTCAAATCACTTTCTGATGAGGTTGGTAGTGATATTATTGACTGCAATTAAAATATTGTACAAAGAAGTTGGTCAACATTTGAAAGAGCTGCTTAAGTTTTTGAGTCAATATTTTCCAAAGGATCAATGCTTGCTGTTATAAAAATCGTGTATGGCTGGGCTGGGGATGTATGTATGTCTGTATGGCTGGAAGAGTGCTTGCTTTGCACGCGCCATATCCTGAGTGAGTGACTCTTCAGCACCATGTAAACCGAGTGTGCTGTTGAATGTCTGAAATCCCAGCATTCAGGATACAGAGGTGGGAAGATCAATCCATTCTCTGTTACTCAGGAAATTCTGATCCACCCTGGGATAGACCCTGTCTGAAATAAACAAACAAATAAAAAAAAACCCCATTATGCATGCTTTAAACGCAAAGTAAATAGGGAAAGTTTACTGCTGTGGCTTCAAATTTTATTTTGCAAACGACATTTAAGAAATTATCACTCCTCCACTGCTGGTGGGATTGCAAGCTGGTACAACCACTCTGGATGTCTGATAGTTTCTCAGAAAATTGGACATAGTGCTTACTACCTGAGGACCCAGCTATACACTTCTAGGCATAGACCCAAAATGTGCTCCAACATATAACAAGGACACATGCTCCACTATGTTCATAGCAGCATTATTTATAATAGCCAGAAGCTGGAAAAGAACCCAGATGCCCTTCAACAGAGGAATGGATATAGAAAATGTGGTACATCTACACAATGGAATATTACTCAGCTATCAAAAACAACGACTTCATGAAATTCTTAGGCAAATGGATGGAACTAAAAAATATCATCCTGAGTGAGGTAACCCAGTCACAAAGAACACACATGGTAAGTACTCACTGGATATTAGGCAAAAAGCTTAGAAAACCCACGATACAACTCACGGACCACATGATGCTCAAGAGGACGGAAGACTGAAGAGTGGATGCTTCAGTCCTACTGAGAAGGGGGAACAAAATAATCAAGGGAAGTAGAGGGTGGGAGGGGCTTGGGAGGAAGAGAGGGGGAGGGGCAGGATCAGGCGCGGGAGGAGATAGAGGAGATGTACAAAGGGTTAGGGAATTGAACAGAAGTGTGTAGCAATGGGGGATGGGAACCAGAAAGTCCCAGATAAAGCAAGCGCCTCCTAGGACCCCACAGGGATGACATGAGCTGAAATACTCCACAAAGGGGAGGGAGAGCCTGTGAGAACTGTAGTTAAGTGTATATGGAGGTGAGGGCCGGCACAAAATAAGGCAAGGCCTGTGATTGGCCAGTGAAAAAGTAAGGTGGGGCTAGAGTTTTTGTGAGGCAGGAGAGAGGGAAGAAAAAGGAGAGAACCAAGATGGAGGAGAAGAAGATGACCCAGATCTGAGCGGCCTTAAGGGATGGAATTTTATAGGACAATTTGTCTTATTTAGGTGGCCAGATTATATTATTATCAAGTGTTTGTGAGCTTATTGTGTGGACATTTTGTGGGCTGAGGACTTACTGATAGAAATCTGATTGCTAAATTACAAGCTTATTGAGTTCTGATTTTAACAGGTTACTGGGAATTTTACTATAACCACAGCGGGTGGATGCTGGGAATGTGAGCAGAGTCCGCAGTGAGAGAGTTGCAAGGGGGGCGGCTGCTGCTGGGCTCAGAGAGTAGCTGGCATAAGTGAGATGGCGAGTTCGGTTGAGACGCTTTGCTCTTTGAGATGAAAATACCCAACAGATGCCATGTGGTCCACTGGAGCCGGCACTGGCCTGGGTTAATAGAAGCGTTTTTATTATTTACCGCTACTCCAGAGGATAGGCACGCCCCCTCCCACAGAGGGAGGGGCCACCCACCCATTTCCAAAATTTTAATCCAAAATTGCTCCTGTCTAAAGGAAATGCAGGGACAAAGTGTGGATCAGAGGCTGAAGGAAAGGCCATCCAGAGACTGCCCCACCTTGGGGGATCCATCCCTCATGCAACCTCCAAACCCAGACACTATTGCCGATGCCAAGAACTGAATGCTGACAGGAGCCTGATACAGCTGTCTCCTGGGAGGCTCTGCCAGAGTCTGACAAATACAGAGGTAGATGTTTGCAGCCAACCATTAGACTGAGCACAGGGACCCTAATGGAGGAGTTAGGGGAAGGACTGAAGGAACTGATGGGGCCTCATCTAACATCAATGGGAGGGGAGGCCCTTGGTCCTATGAAGGTTTGATGCCCCAGTGTAGAGGAATGTTAGGGCAGTGTGATGTGAGTGGGTGTGTGGGTCGGGGAGAACCCTCATAGAAGCAGGGTAAGGGGAATAGGATAGGAGGTTTGCAGAGGGGAAAATGGGAAAGGGGATAACATTTGAAATGTAAATAAATAAAATTTCCAATTAATAAATAAATTATCACTCATAAAATTGGGGGTTGTATTGAAGGAGATGTTCAGTGACACCTGAAAAGCTTTTAAATAACCCACCCTTCTCCACTTGCCTGTGCTCCCTTCTCCAGCTGCCAGTGCTCCCTTCTCCAGCTGCTAGTGCTCCTGAGGGTGCATTTTCTTTACAATAATCCACCATGAGCAATCCTTTACAGGAGTGACTGTAGACAAATGTGACCTTGAACTCACAGATGTCCTCCTGCCTCTGAAGTGGTGACTTTTATTTTTTCATTTAGGATCCACCAGGAAGCACATTTTCGGCAGTTCCTTGGGAGCTCTTCCAGTGGGGAACACATTGGAGATGACTTTGGATGGGTGGGATGGTGGCCTGAGATTGCCCGTCAGTGTTGCAAGTAGCAGTGGGTTATAGGTAAGAATAAAGGGTCAGTGTCAGTAATGTCAAGGGAAGCCAGAACACACAAGGACATCAGCTCAGCTCAGCTCTCATCACTTTAGACATGCAAAGTAAAAACTGCAGATGAGAACATAGGTGTGGGTAGACATGGATGCAGCATTAGCTTCTGTGGAAGAGGCAGAAGCCTAGGTCTATGCTTCCTTTTAAGAATATGCCTTAGGATCTCTGTGAGTTTGAGGCCAGCCTGGTCTAGAGTGACTTCCAGGACAGCCAATGTTGTTACACAAAGAAATATGTCTTGAAAAACCAAACCAAACCAAACCAAACCAAACCAAACCAAAATGACCAAAAAACCCTCCCCAAACAACAAAGACCACCCCCCCTCAAAGAAAAAGGGAAAGAGATTTGCTGTCTTAGGGTTTTACTGCTGTGAACAGATACTATGACCAAGGCAACTCTCATAAGGACAACCTTTAACTAGGACTGGCTTACAGGTTCAAAGGTTCAGTCCATTATCATCAAGGAGGGAGCATGGCAGCGTCCAGGCAGGCATGATGCAGGAGGAGCTGAGAGTTCTACATCTTCATATGAAGACCGCTAGGAGGAGACTGCCTTCCAGGCAGCTAGGAGTAGCATCTTAAAGACCATGCCCACAGTGACACACTACTCCAACAAGGCCACACCTTCTAACAGTGCCACTCCCTGGCCCAAGCATATACAAACCATCACATTTCCTTATTGGGATTTTTTTTTTTTGCCCTTGTTCTAAAGCTATGGCTTTTGTAAAAAAGAGCTATTTTAGCTGACATCCAGAGACATTTTGCAGGATCTGTGGTACAAGTGAAAAGCTTACCATCTCCCTGATTCCATGCATACGCTACACATCGTTGAGCTGAACAGTCATTATGAAATAGAAATCTGCATTCTCTCTGTACTTCGTAAGGGAAAACATCTCAGTACATTTATAATGCTGAAAGGCTACTGTCTGTTGGAAGAGTAATGCAAGCATTCTAAGAATAAAATACAATAATTAATAATGACTGTGAACACTTATAGCTTGTTATACCAAGTGATTTGGCCTTTCAAATTATAAAAGGAGAAGGCAGCAAATTAAAATTAAAGGATAGTATTCACAGAGCATATATTAGGTAACTTAACTATTATTATGTGGGCATATATATATACATATATATTCAAAATAATACAACACGCAAAGGCAGAAACATTATCACAACGATTAAACTTAATGCTTGGAGTTACTGTGGGAACATATAGATATGAAAGAAAATAGCCTTTAAAACTATGCTTATAATTTGAGAGAAAATTATTTAATTCTATTTAGTTCATAAGTTGCCCCTTCCTCCCTGACCCTGTCTTAGCAGCCCTGGTTGCCTGGGACTCACTGTGTAGAGAACCATTTGCTTCTGCCTCCCCAGTGCTGGGATTAAAGCTTTGCAGCACCAGACCTGGCTAATTTATGGACCTTTCCCTCTGAAGGCCTCTTAGAATTTTTTTCATATTGGAAAGAATGAATATAAAGCAAAATGTTAACTTTGCCTGTTAGACTTTCCCATGGCTCTGATGGTGACAGCCCAGGCTAAAGCATTCGGGATTGTTCAGCACACAGCATCCTTCATGTAGGGTGGACACTTACGTCAACCTAGCAACCACTGCAATCTCTGTGAGGTTGGGGGCTAGCCTGGTCTACAGAGGGCGTTCCAAGACAGCCAGGGACACACAGTAAAATCCTGTCTCGAAATTTTTTTCCCCCTATGTCAAGAAAAAACTCAAACCATGTACGACATCATCTGTGATAAATCACCTTTGATCTAGATATTAGACAATATAAAAAAATAAGAACAGGAAACAAAGAACTCCTATGGCATCATAATCTATCAGCCTCGTGACAGAGAGAAAACAGTGGGTACGAGAGGCTGGTGTGTGTGTGTGTGTGTGTGTGTGTGTGTGTGTGTGTGTGTGTGTGTATGGGGAGGCAGTTGGAGTGGGGATGAAGAGATTAGACAGCTGTTTGTTAAAGAACACAACATTTCAGTTAAATAGAGGGAATGAGATCAAAAGACACCTTCTGCATTTCAATGTGCAGAGTTGAAATGTGCCTATAAGCAGGAGCCACATGTACACTGGAAAATGGCTGAGTGGACTGTGTTTCCTCCATGAACAGTGAAAGAACACACAGGTTGAAGAGCTTGACTGAGCCATTTCACAAGGAACTCATGAGCCAAAACAGGGTGTGGCACCCTATGAATAAATACTTTCATTTGCTAATTCAGGACAAAAAAGATGGTGCAATTTCCCTGAATAATTTCCTTCTTGAAGAATTTACTAAAAAGTGTATCAACTGAGCCTGCTGTGGCCTAGACTGTCACTCCTTCAGGCAGAGGCAGGAGGACAGTGGATTGAAGACCAGCTTGGTCTTCCAAATAGAGACAAATCCATAGACTTTGAAACAAAACAAAACTCTCATGATAGCCTGGAGTTAACTTGTTTTATATATTATTTCTCATAAAACATGCAATTATCTTTGAAAGTTTCTAATTTAATCACAACAAAGATACTTTGACTTTGAGGCTAACACAAAGAAATTCAACCAAAGGGGAATGAAATTAAGACAAAATTATAAAAAGGAATGTCTTCTGATTAGAGCCTGGAAAAATGTGAATTTCTTTTATGCAGTAAAGTTATTCTTGTCACATTTGGAAGCCGGAAGCAGGAGAATCTCAGGTTTGAGGCCAACCTGAGACATATATTGAGTTCAAGGCTAGCTTGGTCTACATAGTGAAACTCAGTGTGAGAAACAAATAAATCAACAAATAAACCAGCAATTAACACCCTCTAAATTCTTTATTGTGCATTTTATCTGCTGTTTGGAACGATTTGCCTTGAGAAGCTAGGCAAAAACATGTGCCTTAAAAAAACAACAAAAAACCCCATACCCTCCCCCCCCAAACAACGACAACAAACAGAAAACGAGATAAGTATGTTTTTAAAGATGACTTTTTATTTTTACTTTATGTACATGTGTGTTGGATGCCCCGTAAATGGAGTTATAAACACTTGTGAGCTGCCATCTGGGTACTGGGAATTGAACCTGGGTCCTCTGGAGGAAGAGTCAATGCTCTTAACCACTGAGCCATCTCTCCAGCTCCCAAGAAAAAGTAATTTAAAATTAGGTGGTTAATTATTAAAAATTGTTTGGAGAGAGGGTCTCACTGCCTAGTCCTACTTGGCTCCATTTTCTTGAAGGGTTAACTGAGGGATAAGATCCTTTCCGCAGTGGGCAGTGTCTTCTACCTGCAGGCAGGATCTACAGAGATCGGAGAGAAAACAATGCTGGTTTTGCCTGCTTTCCTTCACCACTTGCTGGTGAACACATCTACTCTACAGTTTCTACTGCTGCTGCTGCTGGAGCACAGCTTCTTCAGGCTTTCTACACGGGTGGAAAAGCAGTGGCTTTCCAGGCCTCAAACTCCAGATCGGGACAGCTGAGGTGGCCAGCCTCGTGGACTAAGCAGCTACTGGGCTCTCAGCTACACAAACATGCAGATAGCCATGTTGCATTACCCAACCTGCATCATTCGCATTGATCCAGTAACTCTCCTTTATAATATATATTTGTTATATTAGCTTAAGCTCTCTAGGGAACCTTAATATGCTGTATCTTCACGTTTGAACATTCTTTTCTAGAAAATCTTACTTTCAGAGTTGTGGTTTGAAGTCAGGGCTGAGCACATCCTATACTACTCCACAACTCCAGAGCCAACGGTTGTCTACTTTTTCTTTTTCAAGAGCTAGGGACACATCATATTTGGTAAGCAGTTCATCTCTGAAATCGGTGCAATCCTTTGTGACTTGATTGTCCTTTGATGGCTTGGATTTCAATGTTTTCCCAAAGCCTACACTAAATGATTAACCTTAGCCTGTGAGAATACTGAGTGTCCTTCCAGCCCATGCCATCCACCTTCTTTGAGGTAGGCTCTGTCTTCGGCCTCCAATTGGTTCACTAAGGCTAGACTAGCTGACCTCAGGGATCCTTCTGTTCCTGGCTCTCAAATGCTGGGCACACAAGGACACAGCACCATTTCTGTTTACTTTTACATAGGTTCTGGGAATTGAATTCAGATCGAATCATCAGCTGAGCCATCCTACTAGCCTTAAACCAGGAAGAAGAAATGAGGTGTTTGCAGTACTAAATTGTTATTTAAAAGCTTTACAAAAGGATAGGGGAATCCTTAGTTTTTAAAATTATTTTTGTATGTATTATTTAAAAATATACACATACGGGGGCATGTGTGCAGAAAAAATTTAAAAATACAAAAATATATTAAGATATATTTCTAGAGATATGCAAAGCTCATAATTGAATTTGGGTCATTAAAATCCTCTTTTTAGAATAAGCATGGTGGAAGACACCTTGAATCTCAGGGTGGCAGAGACAGGAGAACGTTTGTGAGACTCAAGCCATCCTGGTTCACGTAATAAGTTCCAGGCCAGCCTGAGCGCACAGCAAGAGCCCATCTCCAAAAGGAGAAAAATATTTAAAAGCTGATATTTAATTTATCACTACCACCACCACCAACACCAGCAGCACCACCATCAGTGTGTGTACATGTGTATATGCGTGTGTATTACAGGTGTGCACACGCCACAGTACATTTGCTTGTTGGTTCTTTCTTCCCATCATGTGATCCAGGGATCAGACTCAGGATGCCTGCTTTGCGCAGCAAATGCTTCTCCAGTACTCAAACATCTTGCTGGCCCTAAGAATCCTTTTGTCCCCTTAATATGTGTAAACATTTGTAAATAATCACAAGCACAACACTGTGTTCAGTCTCTATGTGGCCGAGCTGAACCTACCCTGCAGTCACACACTCATTTTCGTTTTATTTAGAGTCAGGTTTACTGATGTGTAATTTGCACTGTAGAAGACACCCTCCTCCATCTGCGTACAATCTGATTAGACTTGACAAATGTTCAGCCCTCGAAGCCACCATCCCGCCCATCCTGTTCTCTACCCTCTGCTGGCTACGGGTTTCATGGTTTTTTGTCCCATTGTTTGTCCTTCCTAGAAGGCTTTAGAAGTAAGCACTTTGGTGGCTGGCTTCTCGTGCGTAGTGTGGAGCTTTTGGGGGTCATCCTGGTTTGTTCACACATGGCTTCTTTCATTTTCACCATGGTTTTAGTTTAGTTTTGTTTTATGAATGTCCACCAATCTGATTACTCATTCAGTGTCACGGACAGCTAGTGCCAGCTTTTAGTTATTATGAATAAAACACTACAAACACTCACATAGAGGTCTTGATTGTAGGCGCATATTTTCATTCCTTCTGTGGAAACATCTCGAGTGGGGCTTTCTGGGCCACAGATGCGTGCTTAGGTTGTAGGGAACCACTGAAGAGTTTTCAAGAGAACGTGTCATTCTGCTTTCAGACCCACCACTTTCTGAGCCGTCCAGTCTGCACGAGTCCTTGTCAGCACTTGCTGTCGTTAACTCTTTGTTTAGCTATTTTAACAGACCTGGAGTGACATCTCGCTGTGGTCTGAATGCACAGTTTCCCAGTGACTAAAAATGATGCTGCAGAGGTCTTCACAGGCTTAGTTACCACACAGGTATGCTCTGTGGGGAAATGGTACTCAAAGTTTTCCCTTATCTGTTACGTTATGTCTTTTCTTATTATTGGATTATAAAAGATCTTTATATATTCTCAATTCTAGTTCTTTATCCAATGGGTGTTACAAATAACTTTTTATTTTTATCAATGTGGGTTATGCCTTTTTCTTCATTTTTTAAATTTTATCTTTTTTGTGTTGTTTCTCTTTTCCTTTCTTTCTTTTCCTTCCTTCCTCTCACCTCCCCTCCCCTACCTTTTCCTACCTTCTTTCCCCTTCTTTTGCCCTCCCTCTCTCCTTCCTTCTCCCACTTCTTTTTTTCTCTCTTTCCTCCCTCAAATCTTTGTTTTAATTTATTTGAATGTATAGATGTGGATTTTTGGATCATATGACAATCACTCATGCATGCACACATGCACACAGACATACACAAACACACACAGACACACACAGATACACACAGACACACACACAGACATACACACACATAGACACACACACACACACACACACACACACACACACACACACACACATGTACCTGCCATACTGTTTCCCCCTGATGGCTCTGTCCCATGTCACCAGCCAAACACAGGTGGCTAGCTTGGCTCCTGTTTCCTGTGTGTTTTCTCAACTCTATTTTCTTTCTTCTTTGAGTCAGGTCTATGCATTGTCTGTTTCCTGTTAGATTGTATCTTTTTATCTTTTATTTAACTTTATTAAATTGTAATTACTGTAAAATATGTTTTTGTAACACAATCCTTTTGCTGTTGTTACCTTTTCTCCCACTCTGTTGATTGTCTTTTAATTTTATTTTATAAAGTTATTTGTTTATGTCTTTAAAACAGGGTCTCACCCTTGTAGACCAGGCTGGCCAATGTAGAGCAGGTTGACCTTGAACTCTTAGTTGTCTTCTTGCCTCTGCTCCTTGAAAGTTGGGACAGCAGCTGAGAGTCACCAAGGCGGGCGTTTTACTTAGTGACCTTTTCTAATTAGCCACATTTGTAGTAGTAGTCATTCCCATGCCTGGCCTTAGCTTTATTATGTTTTAGAAAGATCTTGCGTGCCTGGGCTCACAGAGACTGAACTGACAATCAGGGAGCCTGCGTGGGTCTGACTAGGACCTCTGCACATGTTACAGCTGTGTAGCTTCATCTTCTCGCATGACTCCTAACAGTGGGAGCAAGGGCTGTCTCTGACTCTTTGCCTGGTTTTGGGACCCTTTTCTTCTACTGGGTTGACTCATCCAGCTTCATGAGGGGAGGTGCCTAGTCTTACTGCAAGAGGATGCTTGATACCCCTGGGAGACCTGTTCTTTTCTGGAGGGAAAAGGAGAACGACTGAAGAGGAGTGGGCTGGGGGGGGGTGGGGGAGGACCGGAGGAGAAGAGGGAGGGGAAACTTTGACCAGAATGTAATGTATGAGAGAATAAATATGAAAATTAAACCAGAAAGCTGTTTCTCAATCTGTGACTAGAAGGGTGATTTCTCTGTTCAGCTGTTTGTCTATAGTTCTTTTTCTCTTTTTTGAATATTTTCTTTTTAAGCTTTATTTACTTTATTTATGTGAGTACACTATAGCTGACTTCAGACACACCAGAAGAGGGCATCAGATCCCATTGGAGATGGTTGTGAGTCACCATGTGGTTGCTGGGAATTGAATTCGGCCCCTCTGGAGGAGCAGTCAATGCTCTTAACTGCTGAGCCATCTCTCCAGCCCTGTCTAGAGTTCTTATGCAGATAAGAAGATCCACTTATGCAGTTTCAGAGCATCCACTAACAAGTCGGCCATCTTTTATTTCATTTTTTTTCAGACAGGCTTTTACTATGTAGCCCTCCCTGGAACTCTCTGTGATGTGTGCCTTTTTAGATCTGGAACTCACAGAGATTTCTCCTGCTTCCCCTTCCCGAATGCTGGGATTAAAGGCACAGACCACCAACCACTTTCAGCTTACCATCATTTCAAAGTGCCTGCTTTATTACATGTTAAACATTTTAATATAAATTGAGTTTTCTTCTCCTGGTTCACCAGTTTGTCAGCATCCATTTTAATAGGAACAAATAGGACATTTTTGGAAAAAGACGACCCGATTTCTCAGGAAGCTCTAATGTCTGTGATTGCTAAGTTCTCAACACCTCTGCCCTTCTCCAGGTCTCATCCTAGTGTCCTGTAATTCCCATCCGCTGAAGGCAGACATCTGGGGCAGACTCAGAGAGGGAATTACATTAGATTCTGTTTTTAGGGTGAGAACCAGAAGACACAAGAGACTGGGATGTTGTGGAAATTGGCTCACATCCCAGGAGAACCCACTCCCCTAATACACCGTAACTAAGTGTTTTAGTGTGGGCACCGACTCATCTGTGTCACAGTGCTGCTGAATCAACCCCCTCCTGGGCTGATCACAGCACCTTTGTACACCTGAATGCTCTCTGAACGCTGCATTGTTCCAGGATTAGCCTCTCTGCAACTGCAAAACGGAAGGAAAATGCCCTGACCGTGTTGAAAGGGAATAAGGTCTTTATTCTTGGTAATGCACTACCTTTATGGATTCACCTGAGGGCCTCCATAAGCTCCAGAGGCAACCCTCTCAGCTTCAGTCTTTCAGTTGCGAGCACACCAGCAAAGGTCCCTGAGACCGATGGATTTTCCACTGTCTCAGTGCACATGGGTATGTCAGGCTGTGTTCTGTCAGCCAAGCACGCCATGAATTTAAGTTTCCTCACATAAAGCAAATGGAGCAGCATTTAGCAAGCCAAGCCCAGACTGCTCGTGGCCCTTTGTGTATGCTGAGGTTTCCTTGGGATTTTAGCAGACTATCGTGTATGTATTCAGCGTGAAAGATTTCTTTAACTCGTAAATATCTTGCAATCAAAAACAACTTAGATTAAAACTCCTGGAGTTCTTGAGTAAAGTGTATGAGGAGACATTCTAGAGTTTATTTTATGAGTAACTGTTGATCGTTCTAATCATTTAAGCTGTACTTGATCTTCATAAACTTGCCATAGTCACGGCAGAATAAAATTCAATAAAAGCAACCCTAATCTTTTTTATAACTCCCTATCACTTGTTTTGTGCTCCTATCTAACGAGGTCTAAGGCTATAGCTAAGTTTCTTCTTGCTCTGATGTTGAGTCACTGGAGTTTCACTTTATTGATTTTCTGGAGATCTGAAATAAAATAAATGATGACATTGACTTTTGCATTATGATAGAAAGTATAAAACAAGTCGCTGTGAGAGAGATGTTGGCATCCCATGTACACAAACATTCCTTAAAGATGAAAATCCCTCAAAGTACAAGCTCCAGAGCAAGTCTGTGGTGGCTCAGGAGCAGCATTTCAGCCTTAGTTTAGCAAGCACTAGGTCATGTGTTATTGTTGCTAGGAACAGACTGTGTTTGGCGGGGACAGGTGGCTCAGCAGTTGAGAACATTGGCTGCTCTTATAGAGGACCTAGGCTTGGTTCTGGGCACCCACATGCTGGCTCCCAATGGCATGCTACTCCAGTTCTAGGGCATAAGATGCCTTTCTCTGGCCTGCTAGGGCATCAGGCATACTCATGGTGAACAAACATACATCCAGACAAAACACTCACACACAGAAACAAAATCAACCAACCAACCAATGAATCAGTCAATAAAAAAGATAATGTTCAGTATCCCACAAAAGTTGAAACTTCATAGAAAGTACCTTCTTGTTTCCTCCTGAGCGTCTGGGAATTGATATATGTTGTCTTCCGTGGCTTTTCTAGCCTCCCCTAAAAGAAAAGGAAAACAAATTCAAGCTCTTTCCTGGATGGTTTCTATTTATTGTGCGCTGGTGTTAATCCCTCTGAAGGAGAGTAAAGACCACGGACAAGTATTTTGGTCAAATTAGGCTTCATTTTCTCTCAGACAGGGCTATATTCCTAGAGTTGGCTTTGAGAGAACAGCCCTGAACGCAGGAGAAATGCAAACCCAGGGGTTTCTGAAGGTTTTTTGTTATGTAGGACCTTGTCAGAACATCTCAAAATTATGTGGCAGAACCCAGAAGGTAGAGTGCAGGTTATAGAGTGTGGAACATGCACATTCCAGAAGACGGGTCCAGCTCTGGCCGAACAAGTTTACAGACAATGTGAACGAACTTAGTCTGACCTTGTGACACGATGGCTTCTGATCTTACGATGCAGGCAGGGAGGTCCATCATTGGAAATGCCTTTTCAGTGAACGCAATCCTTAGCACTTAAATAATAAGGCTGCACACATCACTGGAGCAGGTTAGATGGTCCAAAGATGGCCACAGCTGTACCCCACCCCCCAATTCAACAATCCTACAGCATGACCTTAGAAACCCTTCACCAAGAAACACAGTCTCGTTCATCCTTTCTTGAAATCAAACTATCCTTCAAATGTATATATATTATATAAAATTATACATATATATGCATAATTTTGTGTATGTGAGTACACTGTTGCTGTCTTCAGACACACCAGAAGAGGGCATCAGATCCCATTACAGATGGTTGTGAGCCACCATGTGGTTGCTGGGAATTGAACTCAGGACCTCTGGAAGAGCAGTCAGTGCTCTTAATCACTGAGCCATCTCTCCAGCCCTCCTTCAGGCTTTAAAAAACCAAGAGTTTTATTAGAAGTGACTGTGTGCACAGCTTCCAAGACTAGTTCAGGAGAGGCCTTCAGTTTCAACCCGCCTGTCTTAGAATGCTTCTTTCAGAGAAGGCGAGGTCAGCGTATGGGACGTTCTTCTATCCCGAGGCTGCTTTGCGGGGCACTCTGGGTCCAGCAGAGAGTCCCAGATAGGCCCAGCCGCCTTGCTGACTACAGAGTTGCAGAGTGTGAGAACCAACCCTTGGCTGACCCTTCAAATTGCCCGGTTTGTCATCTGTGATACAATAACACTGGATGGGCCACTGTTGTTGCTAAGATGACTTGTTAAAATGATACTCAAACACTGTTAATTTGGGGAGCAATGTAAGTTACTCAAACAATAAAGTCAAATATGGCAAGTCTGCCTGTGTACCAGTCTGCCGAGCTCTGTCGATTGCCTACGTTTCTTCCATATCTTTTCCTTCTCTTTTGACTTGAATCCATTGGGACGAACCTAGAAAGATGCTCTATCCTTGGCTGTGACGGTTTTCAGGAGGCTCCCAATTTCCTATGTTCTATTTTCGAATATGGGGAATGTGAAGCTTGGCATATTAATAGTACCCCACTTTCTGTCTTCCCCCTGCTTCCTGAAATTCCCTTTGGGTTTTTGAGAGTCCAGAGACCCTTTTTGTCCCCGTTTTTGCTGATGGCTTTGGAGATGAATGTGGCCTCCATGGGCCACCTTTCCTTTAGCACACTTATCCTCTTTTATCTTCTTAACCCCTTGTTGACAGACTGTGCAGCCAACCACTCGTGCTTGGCTTTCTCCATCGATGAGTGGGATGGTTTGTCCTCACCGTACTTGTGTTCCTGATTCCTTGGTTCTATCCTTTACTCGCCGCAGCCATCGCTTCCCCTGGCCATCTGTAGAACTGACCATTACCGGCTCGCTCCAGTCTCAATTTCTGGCATCAGTGACTTAGCTGCCATCTTTATTTTTCTGGATTTTCTTTCTCTAACTTCAGCAATCCTGCTCCACAAGGCTCTGTAGCCCCATCACCTTGTCATTGCTGCTTAGCATTTACCACCTTCTCTCCTCTCTTCCTACAGTTTCTCTCTTCCTCGAGGCTACTCTTGAACTCTGTACCCACTTCCTGCTGTATCATGTCAAACCTGACACATTGTCACCTCTAGTCAAATCAACTTTCTGTCCGTTCCACTCCATGACTCGCTCGTTCCATGCAGCTGGAGCAAACGTACATTCAGGCAGAGAAAGCTCAGGCTGAGTTTGTGGGCACAAACAGAAGGACCACTTATTGCTGCCAGACCTTCCTATTAAACACTCCTGATCGGATACTCTGTCTCTGTTAGACAGCTCTTTAACTCTCGAAGTTTTTCAGCCCTCGTGCTGAATATTCATTCTCGTTCAGTAACTTATTTTCCAATTCCATATTAGAAATGAGTCACACTAGGAAGGACATTCTACAGGTTTTGTTGCCAGAGTGAGCCTCAGACCTGCATGTGCTCAGTGCCTTCTGTTTTCTTCCTGCTACTACAGTGGAACTGCTTGCACTCCTTCTGAGGTTGTATTACTTGACACCTACCCTACATTCCTTCATTCCTTGTCCACACAAAACATGGCTCCCATAATCCCTTCTGCTTCTTACTTAGCAAGTTATTTTTTTTTTTAATCCCCAACCCCCAGCAAGTTATTTTTTGTATAAGATCCGATACCCGACACTCCTATGAAAGAATACAGCTTGCCATGGTGGGTGAAGGCACGGAGGGGAAGTGATTTGTAGTCAGGAAGTAGAGTAGATAGGAAGTGGGGCTGGACTATAACACTGTAAGGCCCACCCTTAGTGACTCACTTCACTCAGCAAGGTTCCTCCTCCTAAAGGTTTAATAACCTTCCTCAACAGTACAACCCACTGACAGGAGCAAGTGTGCAAGCCGGAGCCTACCAGGGACACATCACTCTCAGGTCACAGAGCTCTGCTTTCTAATAGGTCTTTTCTATCTGTGGATAAATATGAAACAGAGTTCAGATCTCTAGGTTTCCAGGAACACACACAGACAGGGTTGTGTGGACTGCACCTGGGTCTGGTGTTAGACCCCAAGTCTGGTATTAGACCCAAGGTCTGGTGTTGACCCCCGGGTCTGGTGTTGGACCCCCGGGTCTGGTGTTAGACCCCCAGGTCTGAGGTTAGATCCCCAGGTCTGGGGTTAGACCCTGCAGATTTACTTCTCCTTGCATCTCTACTCTTTCTTGGTCTTTTTATTTATTTTTAAGTGATACAGCCTTGGCCCCTGAGCTCACAGAGATCCACCTGCCTCTGCCTCTGCCTCCCAAGTGCTGGGATTCAAGGTGTGCCACCTTTTCCTTAGCCTGGAACCTGAAATAGTTACTCTGTCACTCAGATCCAGTCATGCAAAGATTAGCAAGACTTTGATGCAAACATTCTTCCCTGGAAGAGGGTGACTTTGTCCTCACACAGGACATTTGGAAATGTCTGGAGATGCTTCTTTTGTTATAACTGACAGAAGGAAGTGCTACTGGAGTTTAGCAAGTAGAGGAACTGATGTGCTTTCCTCAGGATCTAGTGACGCATGGGGCAGGCAAGACCTACCTCTTCCCCATAGATAACCCTTTCTGAAGAATGATACCCAGACTCAAATAGTATGTAAACACAAAGAGTGTTTTATTCTGCACAAGTCCAGCACGCTGGGATCTCCCATTATCAAGACAGACAGACATCCAAGTGAACTTGTAGGCCTGATTTAAAGCACATTAGGGAATTTCAGATTAGGTGACCTTTATCTGTTGGGTCTATCTCTGACATTCCGTTACCGGAGTGTGGGGCCTGGAAACTTGCTGGGGCAATCTGAAAACTGTTGGCTGAGGAAGTAGCTGAGGAAGTCTGGAAACTGCTGCTGACCCATTGTCCTTGTCTCAGGCCAGGTGGCGGGCAGCCTCTGAGGCCTGGACTTGCCTGGAATTGCCCAGTTCTTGAAAACAGAGATTTAGGTCTAGTCTCCAATTTGAAGCCTGTCATGGAGTCAACCTAGCCTCCTCACAATAATATAAGGCTGAGAAACCCTGTCCCAACCCTTATGCTCATGGGAACATAAGGTTAAAAACCATCATCTCCGTGTGCCCATGTGTTTTTGTCCTGCGTTAACAATGCTCATGTAGAACGCTCACTGCAGGACTGGGGGATAAGGAATGTCCATAATCTTAAGCTACTGTACTTTTAGGCTCCCTCTAGTAGGAGCACAGCCTTCCTCATAACTAATATGCCCTGCTCTTCTCTTTGAGGCTGTGTTTCACTGTGTACCCCTGGCTGGTCTTGAACTCTCCTATGAAGACTAGGCTGGGCTTAAACTCAGAGATCTACCTGCCTTGGTCTCATAAGGCTGGGATTAAAGGTGTGACCACTGCTCCTCGCTGCTTTATTTTAGATAAGAGCCTCCTTTGGCTTTACAGTTGAATGCTTTCCTTGCTCCACGACATATGGAAACACCCAAGCCTATCTCAAGCTAAGTTAAATTTTCTAAGATAGGGTTTCAAGCAAGGCAAGCACCACAGGATTGGGGTCTCAGGGCTCCATCACTCCCGAAGCTCTCATTTCAGTCCTAATCCAGCTCAACCCTGCTATGTGGCCAACTCTTCAACTTCTGATCCTCCTGCTTTGACTTCCCAAGTGCTGCTGGGATTACAGGTATGAACCCCCACAATGGATGGGTTCATACGGGGCTGGATTGAACCCAGGATTTTGTGCACTCTAGGGAAGCACTCCAGCAACTGAGTTACATCTCCAGTTTAGGTCTTGGATTCAGCATTCCTTTTAGTGTGGTGAATGCAATGGTGCTGTAGGCTGCAGAAGCCTTCCTTGGAGTGGTCCAGTTTGTTTTCAGTCGTGTGGTATCCACTTCCCAGATGCTGAAGGAAGATGATGTTCACTCTGGGATACTGTCCATAAAGGTTCTCTGAGAAGAATAGTTACACACGTTGCTACTGATATTCTCCTCCACTCGGCTATTGCTACTAGTGGAGCACAAAGGCGTTCCGTGCTGTCTGTGTTAGGAAGTCTTGGCAATGGCTAATTCACATATGGAACACACTTATCCCTCAGGTTTTCTGATCATCTTTTCACATGGACCAAGGTGAGCACCATAGGACTGAGGATTCCATCGATGCTGAAACACTCTGCTTCAGGCCCAGGCCAGGTTTTGGGCTGTGAGTCTGACTCAGGGAGTGACTCAAAATGTTTGACCTGCAGGGCTTCGGAGATAGAAGATTGAACCAATCATTGACAAGAGGCTCCCGGAAAGCAATAGAAAGTGCAGTGGTGATATTTGTCCCTGTCTTGTTCCATTTCTGGGGAAACGAGCAATTCTCTTTTGATAACAGTGAAGGAATCCTTATGTGGTGGATTCTCTCAAGCAGGCAATGGGGAACATGTATAAGTCATTATAACATCATCTGCTGTTTTCTGTGACGGAACAAGCCAAACAGTGTTGAATTGCAGGCATCTTGCTGTTTTGTCCCTTTGTTTGAAGGCAGTGGTGTATAACCTTCATGCTATGGAGGGTTGGGTATATATGAGACCTTGAAGACCTGCTCTGTGGATAGGTTTGGACTGAAATGGAATGGACACTCCCTGGCAGTTTGGTGACTAGATAGGTAGATTAATTTTTAAAATTTTGTCATGCAAAACATTTTTAGTGGCCATATTCTAGAAAAGGGTAAATCATAACTCACCCGTAAAGGTTGTGTCAGGGTTTATAGACTAGACCCCTGATAATAGATTCAACCTTTCCACAACAAATCAAACGTATTGTTGTATGCTCACATGAATATACAGTAGTCATTACCTTAAATTTAAAACTCACTGTAGGCGGCAAACCCAGACAGCAGGATGTGAAGGCTGCATTGTATCAGTGTGGTCTGCAGAGAATTTCTTTGTGTGGGTTTTGCCGGGTTGAAATATATGCTGCAGTTCAGAGCTAAAGGGATTACTTTTGAATAGTCATTGCTGGGGTTGATTACATTCGTCGATCATATTTAGCTGGACCCTGCAGGCTATTATTCCATTAGCTAGGCTGGCCCTGCCATTGTCAAAAAGTTGATCACCTAACGTTAAAAGACCATGCTTTCTGTTGACCTTATCCAAATGCTTTATCAAAAGGTTTCGTTAAAGGAAACTTAGATTATGTGTTATGGGGCAGATTAAGGGCAGATACTGTGTATAAAAATGCCTTTCTCATTGCTGAAGATTTTTTTTGTCTTTCAGCACATTTTATTTGAAAGCACAGACTTCAGGAGACACGGCAACACACTTTCGCTGATAGCAATGTCTTGGAAAGGGATTTCTCAGAAAGGAGTCCTTTTCTTTCCCAGCATGCACTTACCTCACACAAAATTAACACAGTAAAAGGAAGCTAGTTCATCAGTGGCAACAGTGAATCCACGATGCCATGAGGTCAATATGATTTCGCAAGATAGTTTCCCTGGAGAGCCCGACTTGCCTTGTATTTTGAGAAATATATGTAGGAATTGAAAATTTGCCACTCATATTTGGTAACCAGAAAAGAATTTGAAAAAATATACAGACTTCTATCTGTTTATTCCTTCTTTAATGGTTGTATATCTTCAGTTATTTAATTACCACAGTTAGATGATTTTAATGAAATAAATATATATTTTATTAAATTAGAATCCCATCATCAGTATAAGGCACATTTTGTTAAGCTCAACTTTTAGTGTATTTTATTATGAATTATCCACTAGTAAGTAACAAAACATAAATATATCTTTAGAAAAATATTGAGAAGTACAGTTTTAGTATTTAAATAATATAAGTATAATTTTTCATTCGGATCATATAAAAGCTGACTCCTAGGAAGAGAGACAGCCAGGAAAGCATCACATGAACAACTAGGCCTTGAACTGTGATCTCGGAACTGGTGCTGGCTTGGCACACTCTGCAGGTGCTCTCTGGCATGGTGTCCCTTGTAACTGATGGTGTGTGAAATGGCTGGTCAGCGATACAGGCTTGGCCCCTTAGCATTGTTCTCCAATCAAAAGAACTTCTCAGTACACAGAAGTTCCAAATGGTTCTTACTCTTGATTTTTTGTTTGTTTTTGTTTTGTTTTGTTCTTTGCCTCTAACTTGACTTTCACAGTAGAGAAATGGCAGTCAGTCAGAAAGGAAGAGATGGCATGTCCAATTGGAATTCTGACAACTGTTTAAAAAAGTGTTATTAAGAGATAAAGGCAAGATCCAGGATCTACCAAAGGATATCAAGGGCCCTATGTATAGTGCAAAGAAAGATACAACCTTATTATCACCCCTAGGGCTGACTGGTAAAAGGAGAGGTTGAGAGACAAAGATTTAGAAAAAGGATCACCTGAGAGAATGCAGAAGGAGGAGTTAGAAATGAGCACAAGTGGAGCCTGGGCTAACAGCGGTCAATTGCCCTCTCTCCTGAGTCCCCTTCTGAAAACACATCAAGGCAAATGTAAACTCAACGATGTTTGAAGACAACGATTATCAAGAACAAACCAGCGATCACTGATTGGCAGAATGCAGGCCGTGTGACCCTCAGTGGCTCAGGCTCTCTTTGAATTTTCTGACTTCAGGGTGAGTGAAGGAAAATCCAGGAGCCCAGCCCAGCTCCGAAGCTAAAGAGATAGATGGTCTTGAGATTCTGGGGATACCAAAGCAACTGGAGTTTGTAACCACTGCCACAGTGTACTGAAAGTTGATGTGTCCTTAGATATCTGAGATGAAGCCTATTCAAGATGAAGGTTTGAAAGACGCTCAGGCAGAAACTGACAGCACTCTGACCTTAGACCTCCTGACTTTCAAACTGTAAGAAAAAAACTCATATCATATCATATCATATCATATCATATCATATCATATCATATCATATCATATGCCTATGAGATTAAGGCCCTCTGTAACATGGCAGCCAAAAGAGACTGAGAAAAGGGTACCAGAGAGGAAAGAACCAGAGACGAGAAGTCTGGAGATCTGTGTAGGTAAATGAAATCTCAAGTATTTACCCAAGTACAAATCGGAGCCTTTTTTTTTTTTTTTATTAACTTGAGTATTTCTTATTTACATTTCACGTGTTATTCCCTTTCCCGGTTTATGGGCCAACATCCCCCTAGCCCCTCTCCCTCCCCTTCTTTATAGGTGTTCCCCTCCCCATCCTCCCCCCACTGCCGCTCTCCCCACAACAATCATGTTCACTGGGGGTTCAGTCTTAGCAGGACCCAGGGCTTCCCCTTCCACTGGTGCTCTTACTAGGATATTCAATGCTACCTATGAGGTCAGAGTCCAGGGTCAGTCCATGTATAGTCTTTAGGTAGTGGCTTAGTCCCTGGATGCTCTGGTTGCTTGGCATTGTTGTTCATATGTTGCACATATGAGCCCCTTCAAGCTTTCCAGTACTTTCTCTGCAAATCAGAGCCTTTAATCTGAGGCCAGAGAAAGAAAGCACCGTGTGGATACAGAATAAAGTTCATGGTGTCCACAGAGCTGGGACTATTCACTCCGATCAACAGCCATGTCAGGAAAGTTTCCCAGGTCTTGGGACTTGCTTTGCTATGGATAATAGTCACCCCAACATTAGGCCTCACTCAGACCCTATGTAACAGATCATGAAAGATCTTTAAGACCAAAATGCTCCTAGGTGACTTTACCACATCAGACCAAAGCTCAGAAGTATTTATGGGAATAGAAAAAACTACACAGCACCAAAAAGGGGGTTAATGTTTGCGATGCCTGGGATCCAGGAAAAACAAGACAGACAGATAAAATTACCCACGTTGACTCAGTCAGGGCTGAGGGAGAGGCATTTAAGATGATCACTGTAATTATATTTTAAACACTTAGAGTGCTTAGAAATACAGAATGCATAAAAGAAAACATTTATGAATGGGAAGATAGAATGACAGGAATGACTCAAAGAGGGTTAAAATAGGAACTTATTTTGTAAGCTGTAGGACAAGCTCACGCAGCCTAATAGAGTTTTTTCTGCCTGTCCATGTGAATTTATTCTGTGATCCCATGTTAAAGCCTGGGTAAAATGTTAAGGCCTAGGTAACTGTTGCCTGTCTAGCCTGCCATTTTGTGCTGTTACTAGCAAACTTTTTCATGCTCTAGTTGATTGCAGATTCTGTTATGTTCTGTGCTTTGGGTTTATTGAAAACTAATCACAACAGAGGTCAGTTAGAGTTGCTTTGTGTAGTTAGCCATAGTAAGCTTGGACCTGAGCCAACTGGCAGGAAGCATTTCCTGCACCGTGTATGAGCTTTTATGGGTTTTTGCTTTTTTAAGCTGCTCCTGGGATGGACCCCAACATAAGAAAGACACGTGCACCAATCTAAGAAACCATTTGGAATAAGACTTCCATTTTGAATAGTGGTTGAATAAAATCTAAGTTCCCAAGACCTCCCTGGGAACTGACATCTGCTTGACAGAAAGAGACATGTATGTGGGTAACTTACGTTCTGGTTGGCAAGTCAAGTCTCCTGCCACAGCTGAATACCTCAACCAATGAGAACAGGATACACGCACAGCAAAGACATGTTCCTAAGTTCCCTATCTGTAAATTCTGATTGGTGAAACAACTTGGCACAGATGTTTGTGGATTTCAAGACTTAAGAGATCTGTAGGACCCTGGTTCACTGTCACAGCAGCTCCTGAGTCTGACCTGTGGCCCTGATCGACCAGCCTTGGGGTGTGGTGTTTAATAAATCATCCCCATTTCACTGAGATTGGTGTCAATGGTTTGTGAAGTGGTCCCAAGACTTTAACACCCAGTACTCCACACCCAGAGAGTACTGACCCTACATGTTCCGAGCTGCTAAAAAGAGTGCAGCACGCTCACGTATAACATGGATATGCTGAATCAAACAAGATGGCGTGAGGCCGCACCAAACTTCACCCCATCACCTAGAAGACAGAATGTAAAGGAGAAGAATTCTTCATGTCCGAAGTCTTTTCTTTTAATATTTTTAAATGGTAGTTGATCACTGGCAATGGAAGCAACACAAGGTAAGTACTATACACACACTGTTGGAATTCTGGAAGAAGATGGAAGGATACTTGAAAATATTTTAAGAAGTAACAACTGAAAGAATTTCAAGATAGATGAACTTCATAAACATACAGCTCTAAGAAGGTCGCCAAAAAGAAAAAAAAAGGTAAAAAGGAAAGATTTGTCTGTCTTAGAATTCTATCCCTAGAGAAAAAAACTTTCAAGAAAGAAGTTTCAAAAAGGACCTTTCAGATGGACAACAGCTAAAGCTATTCATCTCCAGGAGACCTGCCTCACCAGAGACAATAAGGTCCCCAGGCAGACAGAGCATGGTGACCAGTGGGAATCTCACTCTGGACAGAGGACTGGTGAGTGCCAGGAAGGCCGAGTACATGAGAAGTTATAAAAGAAGTTTTAAAATGCATTAAAGAGCAACAACAGGGGCTGGGGAAATGGCTCTGTTGGTAAAGTAAGGGACTGAATGTGGATGCCCAGCTGTTTTTAGTGTTGCGTCCCAGTGATCCCAGTGATGGGAAGACAGAGAGGTGGATCCCTGGATCTCTCTGGCCAGCTAGCCACAGTGAACATGTGAGCTCTAGGTTCAGTGTATGCGTGGCATGGGTACGCACACGTGTGCGCGTGCACCACACGCATGTGCACACAGATGCACATACACATGCATGCATCCCTAAATACATACATGTGCATATAAAAATAAGTATACACATATACTACACACAATACGGTGTGGTGTGAGATTTGTAACAGACATAAACACCAAAGGCCCAAGAACAGTAGTGCCAAGGTGGGCTGGGGAGAAACACAAATGAGGGCACAAACCTGAGTCAACGGGAAAGATCACACGTGTAGTTGTTATGACTTTTGCCTTTACACTTTAGCTTACACATTTCAATTACTTCGGTTAAAAAGATTTGCAAATTAACATTCCTCCGATCTGAAAATGAGAAACTCTGTCTCTAATTCAAACACTGATTTGAAAATTCACGTGTTTTCTGTATTTCCCAGAAGCTCAAGAATGAGCCAATGAATTCAAAGACTGTTGCAGTCTTATCCATAATTTGCCCAGACAAACTGTGGGAGGCGTGGTCCACCCATATGAGGTCAAGCTTTGCTAGCTACAGTTACACTTTTCTGGTTTCATTATGAGAAACAGAAGTTGGAAAACACATGAATCCCATGGCTGTGCTTTCACAAATAGGCTGTTTTAGAGTAAAGTATTATCTAGAAGATTTTTCAACAGCTACTTATGAGGGTTATGACTACAGTACAGTAAATTTACACAGCCTGATGAGTTTGGAAATAAGTGGGTAACTGAAACCATTAACACAGTTTATGTGTAAACACATCCATCAAGCAGATGTTGTCTTTAGTGAGTAATCCAGAGATGTAGAATGAAGCTCAAAAACTGAATACCCCAATAGGCAGCAGGATCCTCATTGAAAAGCCACTGTCCATACAGTCTCTGGTCCCAGTAGTCATAGTTAAGTAAACTGGACCTCAGGAGCAGAGAGTGGTTCTTGGAAATGCCTTTCCCTTTGAAAACCAAAATGAATTTCTACCAAAACTAAGTCAAAACCTTATAGATTCCTATTTACTTATTTATTTGAATTATTTGTTTATTTTATGTATCTGGGTAAACTGCAGCTGTCTTCAGCTATATGATTGCTGGGAATTGAACTCAAGACCTCTGGAAGAGCACTCAGTGTTCTTAAGCCATCTCTCCAGCCCCACCTCTTTATTACTTATTTTTTCATAAGAATGAATGAGTCTATGTAAGGCAATGCCTGTGGTAAATTATGAAGAAAATCCATCGTCTGGGCAATGCATATTCTCTGTGATCTAAAGCAGTGCTTCTCAACCTTCCTAATGCTATGACCCTTTAACATAGTTCTTATGTTTGGTGACTCCCCCAAACCTAAAACTATTTTTGTTGCTATTCATAAATATAATTTTGTTATTGTTGCGAATCCTAATGTAAATATCTGTGTTTTCCAATGGTCTTAGGCAACCTCTACAAAATGGTTGTCCAACCAACCCTCGAAGGGGTCACAGCAGGTTGAGAACCACTGATCTAAAGTGTGGCCTCCAAACAAGCGGCCTCATTTTATTTAGAGATTTTTAGCGGCAGAATCTCAGGCCAGGGCCTGTAGCTCAGCTGACAGCGTGCTTGCCTAGCACACACGAAGCCCCACGGTGATCAGCACCGAGAGGCAACACCTGCAGTCCCAGCACTCCAAGGTGGACTCCAAAGGCCCGGGAATTGAAAGTCATTCTTGTTGACCAAGAGTTCAAGGTTAGCTGGGAATACATTAGACCCTGGTGCAAGACAGACAAACAGACAGAAAACTCTCAGAGCCCAATTTTAATGCAGCAAATCAGCATGGCATCCTAAGATAGTCAATCGGCAACTTCGTGTTTGAAAATTATCATAAACTAGCTCTCAACTGCCTAACTTTGGGGGAGGATAGTGCGCTCAGGAAAAGGTGGGACAGGAGATGCAGGCATCCCAGGAGGCTTTCAGAGCATAGGTGCTAAGAACATGTTCTAGGAATCAGTTAGCATTTTATTTAAACCTCGCAGCCCCTACAGGCGTTGTTCATTTGCAGACAAGGGACACAGAAGGCCGGTGGTAGCGTTAACTTCAAGTCTCACATGGCTGATAAAAAAGACTTGTTGGACATTCAGACCTATGTCCAGCTATTCATGTCGCACCCATGAACCCCCGAAAGGAGAACGAGAAGCCACAGAGCCGCTCAGGTGAGTAAGCTTTAGCTACGTTGATTTATGTGACTTTGTGGCAAGAAGAGCTGCCAGCAAGCTTATTCAGGTCCTAACTGTCTCTTAATTGTTTAATTTCTTGTGTTTGAGAGGCTACTACAGCACTTACAACACCAACAAGAGCAAAGCCCAGACTCAAATCAACCCTTTAAAGCCATCAGTTTGCCATGGCAGCAGAGCTAGGGGGACGCCTAATCCCGGGTTGCATCCTGTAGCTTACCTTTGTTTCATTTTATGTTAACTCAGCTTCTGATGGATTCAGCGTCAGGAAGCCAGAAGAGGAGGGAATACGGCAATTTATTCACGCCTTCACTGGAGTTTCACTGCAGACAGGAAATTTCCCTGAAAATGCAAATCACTTGGTGCCACACAAGTGTGACTCCAGCTGAAGCACGCACAGGAAAGTGCCGTCCCAGGCTAATGTTTTTATGCTCTGTGATCGAATAAATCGACCCACTTATCACACCATCTTCACCTAAGTTTTATTTTTAAGCCCTAGACGAATGTGTCTAGGGGTAGTGGGGGCTTTTCTCTAACGCTCAGAAAATGAATTACACTTGTTAATTTGACTTTCAATCCTAGATATATCAAAATAAATACCATAAACAAGCGTTGAAGAAATCAATCTAGATCTGTTCAATATAAGAATGATCAAAAAGGGATTTAGGAAGACTCTCAGATGTAAAGCACTAATGTGCACACTAAGCCCTTATGTAATATGACTTTTTGACATGATCAGTATAAGGATGAAGGAAACGATTTCTGAAGGCAGAAATGGCGAACTTTTGTTGCATTAAGGAACAGTCCCCTGAAGGCCCACCTACACACGGCACTAATGTGGACAGGTGTCCCTGAAAACATCTCGTCTTTCATCACGACATTCTTCTTAATTCACGGGGCATCGTATCACAGTTTTCCTATGTTACACAAAGCAGCAATTACACACAACAAGTGTAGGGTTAGTCTTTAAATATGGATGAAACACATTCTCAAAGCTGGGATAACATGAGGGAGCGCGGTCCTCTATTTTGTTTCAGAGAAAGTTAAGGAGAAATAAATGTCATATACAAAAGCTTCCAAAATGCATTACTGCCATTTCAGACTTGGGGCCCAAGTAGCAAAAGCCAACTTTTTTTTTTTTTTTTTTTGGCCTGAGCATTTTTTCTTACAATTTCATTTGTATTAGGATGAATAAGACAAGAGTTTTCTCACTACAGCACAACTGAGAGACAGGACTCACTTTTCCAGCTGGGATGTGGGTTGTGTTGACTAGGTTGTCCCATAGACGGTCACGGTCACTAGCTGGTCTCATGTGGTATTTCCCATCCACTCCTCATCCATTCAACAGCCGGCCATTGAGCACCCCCCAGGGAGGAAAACGCATCTGTTCCACAGAGGACCAGCTCAAATTGGATGGATGCAGAAGCTGATGTGTGGGGAAACTGAGACCCAAGTCAGCCATCTTAGATCAGGGCATAGACTTCAGGAAAGAAATGAAATCTATGTGCTATGAATTTTAACTGTTAAAGTCATTGCATTCAGCAGGCAGCTCGGATTTCTAAAGCAATTACTGACTTTCACTGAGTTCAGATAAATGCTCATCTCCTCTGAGGAAGAGCACACCTGGGTTTCCCACTGGGATCCAAATGCTTTGATAGCGTGGATGGGTAAAGAGTTTTAAAAGAATCACAGAAGTGATTGATTAGAACATCCAACACCCATTTTATATCTGTTATGACTTTATTTATGGATAGATAAGAAGTGGTCATTTAATAAAATATTTTACATAATCTTTAATTCTGTATATGTGTGTGTATCAATGTGTTGGCATGTACCCGAGAGTTTAGATGTGGGCATCCTCATGTGCGTGTGAGTGAGTATCTGTGCATGTGCTTGTGAGTTCCGATGTGTGCAGAGACCCTCAGTATTGGGTTCAGAGCTTCAGTTACGGTGTCTGTAAGTCACTCAATACGGATGCTATACACTGAGCTTATGTGCTTGGAAAAAGCAGTAGAAGTTCTTAATCACTAAGCCGTCGCTCTGGCTCCACTAGAGGCCACTTAAAAATGTTTTCTGGCTTGAACACTGACTAACAATCAGTGTTTTGAAGAAAACCTTTCAGATTATAGATGTTTCTGCTTTTAACTATTATATTGACCTCTCCACTTACAGTACCTTGTACAGTGTTTTAAATACTGTATAGACTAGATTTTTTTCTTTTTTTTCTTTTTTTTGTGGAAACAAAGTCTGCCTATGCCACTCTGGCTGGTCTGGAACGTGCTGGGTACACCAGGCTGGCCCCAAACTCACATTTAATTAAAAAGTGAATGCGGTTTATAGTTTATTACTTGCTTTAAATGTACTAAAATATTGAACAACACGTATCAAATGCTCACTAAATAAATGTCTGTTGAAAGACAGAATAAATATGTCTATTAAGATTTCAGACAAGAGTACAAAGTTGCATGAGAAAAACAAAGCTCTTAAAATTTTGCTTGAGGCAGATTCTACATACAGTCTGGTAAGTGGGTAAGAACAGATTTAGTCATGTGTGTGTTTCTCTTCTTGCTTTTGTTACAGACTCTCAGTATGTGGCTCAGGCTGGGATCCTTCTGCTGCGGCTTTTGACATCAGGATTACAAACACAGGCACCAGGCTTGACAGGAGGCAGGTTGGAGAATTTGTTTTTTTCTGTTGAATACTTTATTTGGTAATTTTACAGATAGGTGAGAAAATGTCTAGTCCCAATTTCTGAAGTGCTTCAGAGAAGAAATGGTGGTTTTAATGTTCAACTTTTTCGAATAACTTACAACAAGGTTTTGCTTTCTGTCATAACGGAAGAAGGCCCCAGACTCACTAACACCTCCATTTTCATCACCCAGTTTCTTTAAAGGGTTAGGAGGTACTGAGGCACCCTCCACAAGAACTAGAGGTTGCAGTGTGTGTGGTCATATGCAGGAGGAGGAAGGGACACCAGGGGTTGGATGATGGCTGACCCTTCCTATGACTGACCTTCTTTGACCTTCTAAGGTTTTGTTACATCATGGTTCAGAATGAAAAGCGTTGTCTCCAAAAACCAAAAAATACTTTTGTATAAAGACATTATACGAATTACAGTCTCATGAATGGGATGGAATTACCAATTCTAACACACTGCATTCAATGCTGACAGCTAAGGGAGGATGACTTTATAGATAATCTCATGCCAATCAATTAAGCTGGAGAAAAATTTGATAATGTTTTAACCCCAAGAACGCCATTATATTTATATTTCCATCCCTCCCGTCTTTCATTGAGATGATGGCCTGTATCATTTTACCATTCTGTAATCTGAAAAACTGGGAATGAAGACCTGAACACCAGGGACAGGAGGGGAGGCTTAGCAGTTAGGAGCACTGGCCTCTCTGTCAGGGGACTTGGGCTCCCAGCAAACACATGGCAGCTCATAACCACACATAATTCCAGACCTAGAGGATTCAATGTCCTCCTCTGGCTGCCATTGGCTCCTGTACATATGTGGTGCACAAAACCACACACAGGCACACACACACACACACACACCAAACTTTAATTCCTGATTAAAAAAACCCATGTACTAAATGTAGTTTAAATTTCGGTTCATATGTCCCCAAATTGGAGCATTTCACCACACTTATTAGGGAAGAAAGTAAACTGAGTGATAACTTCAATGAAAGCCCTTTTATTTATTTATTTTTGTTTGTTTGCTTTTTTTTTTGTTTTCTACTTTGAATCAGTTAACACTAGGATAGTGCCTACTTATATTAGCTATAAGGTGGGAAATGTCATAAGAAATGAACTTATAAACTCAACTGAAAAGACATTCTAGGAAATGTTAGAGCTTGAATAGTATAGAAAATTAGAGTATATCCATGTAAACCACAGTGTGATGTAGCAGACTCACACATCATCTAGGTCACGTGGTAGTGGGAGGTGAATTTCTGTCAGAGATCTTGAGCAAACAAAATTCAGTATAATATAAGAATAGCCCTTTTATTTTAATATCTAAATTATCCTTAAAAATCTTTTCCTTATACAGTTTCTGATTAGTTATACTTCTTACTCAGGTTGGCCTGTTCTTTAAAAAGTATTTATTATATTTAAGCATATTTCTGTTATCATTTTTCACATTTAACTACCACTATAAGATTTTTCCTTTTTCTTTGGCATTTGTTACCTTGCTCAGGCTTGGGTGGTATTTTTCACTACGATAGCTTACAAATTTATTTGGAATAATGTTAAGTGCCTACTGCTTTATCCAGACCACTGGGGACTCTGTGAGGCCGCTCTTGCTAAACTATATGTCATACAAACAGTAAAGGGCTTTGAACTATGGGAAGAAAATGAATAGAATAGTCCCTGTGTATTGAAATTATGGAAAAATTTTATTAGCCCTTTTATGAAAGAGTAAACAGTGGTCCCTAGAAATCAGTAATTACCCCTCGTACATCATATGCCTTGCTTTCGAGGGTAGTTATTGCTTCTGTAGGTGAGGCACCTGCATGGGACACTGCTTCTAAGAGATGGCGACTGAAGAATGTGAACGTTTCCACCCCCAGCTTCTTATTGTTTCTCCCCTAGAGGCAAACACTGCTGCTGTTTGAGCACATTCTTTTCAGAAACAGTCCGTGCATTTTAAAAGGATAAAGAATCTATATTCATATCAACAGTAATATGCATGCTTTCTATTTGCACAGATGTCAGCACGTGATGCTCCTGTTTCTGCACAGATTCACTGTGTTTTGGGCTCTCTCTTCCTAAATGCACCATTTTCTTTTGAGCCATTTAGGTTCGCAACAAAATCGAGCAGAAAGAATTCCTTATGCCCTATCACATACATGTGTCCTATCATATACAGCCACTACCGCTCCCCAGAGTGGTCCATTGTTCCGACTCACGAACCCACACTGATATATCGCCATCCCAGTTCTATAGTTTAGAATACACTTTTGGCCATTCCCACATCTTGCCTTCAAATTTATTATAAACCTCAGTGTGTAGTAGGCACGGAGGTATGCCTGAATGATGTGTGGGCGTATGCTTTCAACCTACAGGTGTGCATGTCCATGCCTAGAAAATCATAGGAATTTTACCTAAAGAAAGAAGAGGGTACCTACGTGGTAATTTCTTTAATGTGAAACCACCCAGTCATGTTGCTGGGGCTCAATATGTGGATAATTTGAACACTTAGTATTTTAAGTATAACATGGTTTTCAGCATTCTTGTGAGTTTCTAAAGATTCTACTTCTTATTCCCAGGAACCTAAAATTAATTTACTGGCAATTTGGACAAAGTAGGAACGAGGGTATCAGAGAAAAGGGAGCTGGAAAGGAGACAGGGTCAGCTGACAAGGGTTAGGAGCCCATACACTGTTGGAGTGAACCAAGGGGAACAGTTTGGAAGATGCTGGAGAAAGACTGGGGCACTGTGCAGTTATAGGCACTAGAAAGGCCCAGGGTTAACTAACTATGGGAATAATTAAATGAATATGATAGGAGACCAGACCAGTGAAGGAGACAAAAAAGTGAAGAGTAACCATGTAGATTTTTGAAGGTATCCAAACATATCAGGCTGACTGATGGAGTGGCAGTCAACCACGGCTAAGAGCTTCAAGGAGACGGGGTGAGGTAGCTGGGTACAACCAGAAACATCAGGATTATACAGATTTATAGAGAGCTACAGATCATGTCTTAGGCAGTCAGAAGTGGTGAATAAGGTCAAGGTTATATCCCAAAGGACTTAAGAACACAGACAGAGATGCTTCTGTGGGAGCTGCAGAGGAACAAAGACTTCAGGAGCCAGCCAGGCTCTCATGACACAGGAGTGTTGGGAGTAGGGAGAGGGTATCATTTTGTCTGACCACGAGTGGCTGACTACTCATGGGAAGTGTCCCCATAGGTGAGGATTTGGGAGAAGGGATGAGTAGAAAGGATATGCGGATGAGATTAGTCAGAAGAGGCTGGGGAGATTAGAGTTTGTCCGTGTCAGCGTGCAATGCGTGTCAGCGTGCAATGCTTGTAGGGACCACAGGACAATGAAGGCACAGGTGGCAGTGGACCTATATTCTGAATGATCTACTTCAGAATGGACTTGACATGCTAGGAAGTTTACCATTATATTTTGATTAATAGTTAACTATTTTGATAAAATATGTGCTTTGAATACTTCTGTAAAGCTGGCATGTGGAGCCTGTGTAAAATAGCGGCATCCACGACTTGTTCATTTCCACCCATTTTCTTTGAAAATATAGTAGGTTAACAGTTACATAGGACTTCAGTGAGTATATTTAAAATATTACTAGGCCTATTATTTAAACATACTTGTGCTGACTTTAAAATATTTTAAAGTTTGTTTGTTTATTTATTTATTTATTTATTTTATTATTTTTTTGCAACAGGTGGAGACTAGGAGATTCACAATTGGTCAGAACGTGGAAGTTAAGTGAGCCTGGGGTTCTCAGCCGTGAATGACACATGCTCTGCCTACATCTAGATGCAAGCTCTTCAACTAAGGCTCAGGGGAAATAGAAGAATACGGAGTGAGAAGATTCAAAGAGCCAGAAGGCCAGGATGCCTGTGAATAAATCATGCTCCTTGGACATGACTTGGAAAAGGCACCCACTAACTCTCAACACTATGGTTGCCTGGCCAAGACCACCACACCAGCTGACATGCCAACTCGGACAGAGACAATTTCACAGGGCTCTACTCCTAGGTGAAGAGCCATAGGAAGTCAATCAATATGCAGAGTTTCAAATCTCTACACATGACAGAGCTGCTAAATGCTGGTGTCACAGTTTGGACCCCAGGTCACCTGACCCAGCCGTTAGCATTTTGGATTACTTTGTTTGCTGAATGAGCTCTCCCTCCCCATACTTCTGTCTGTGTCTTTCCCAAACTCTCCTCAGGGGAGTCTGAGCATCCAGCTGAAGGGAATACTTTTTCTTCTCTTAGTGAAACAACATCGTGTTTCATATTTCCTATAGAAACTGCTAAGAAGTGAAGGCCAGTTATGCTGTTCTCCTTTCTCTAGCTGAGGAGCCAGTGAGGGTTCCAGGGTAGCCTTTGGGTGAAAGTGGACACACATCGAACTCAGCTGGTCAAAGTCTGACTTCTAGGTGCTGACCGAGGGCACAGCTCGGTGTGCAGCTCGACCTCCTGCATTTGAAAAGCAACAGCAGGGGAGGGGGAGTTACAGAACTCAGGAACACACACACACACACACACACACACACACACACACACACACACACGGGTAGGCACATGCAAACTCTGGGGAAGAGGGCTCTTAGCATTCCTCTCTTTCTTTGAGGGCAACTGACTCCTTGAACATGTCAGAGCTGGGATGGTATCAGTATGTGTGTGCACGTGTGCGTGTGTGTGCGTGTGTGCGTCTGCAGAATATACATCTCCAAAAGTGAAAGGCATACTTCAAAACATTGAAACAAATCTTTTATAGCAATGTGACTTCCTCCTCCTCCCTCTCTTCCTCCATGTTTCCTTCTTTCCTTTTCCTCTCCCCCCTTCTTCTTCTCCCCTTAATGTAAACAAGTCGATTGTAGTAAAGTGAAATATCGGAATTATTAGACGAGGCTGCATTTGCACAGGGTCTCCTAACGGCGTCATCTCCCTTTTTAGAGAAATGTTAATGGAAGCATAAAACCAACTAAGATAAGTAGATCCCAGTGGAAAGCGAGTTTGCCTAAAGCCTGAGCTAGCTCCTAGCTTGACCTCACAGACCGCTCACCCCTCAACTCCTGCTGCCCTTCGCTCTTCACCAACCTTAGTCACAGACTGTTCCTGGCAGGAAGAACCAGGCAGCATCCCTGAAGATCATGTGGAAAACATGCCCTGAGACACAGTTAAAATGATAAACATGAGATGTTTGTTTTCCAGAAATAACAGGAAGTTTCACCCGTGAAGCCTCAGCAGTAGGACTGCTTAAAGAAGACCTATTGAAACAAATACAGCACCAACGGGTGTGCTAACATGGGAAGGGGGAGCTCACTGGGCCCTACCCCTAGACACAGAACTAGAGGCAAGGAAGGAATGATGAGTGGGGAGAAATAATCCTCCCCAGGGGCGAGCCCCCTAAACAGTCATCGGATACCAAGAGGTCAGCCCTGAAGTCATATCCAGGCCAGCAAAACTAAATGGGGGGGCAGGTTGCATTTGTATATTTAAGCATTTATACAGAAATAAAGAGAAAGAATTTGAGTGGGAGCACGGTGGGGGAAAGGGATGGGAGGAGCTGGAGAAAGGAGAGGAGGAAACATATACAATTATATTTTAGTTAAAACAATACAAGTAACTTTGAAAAAACATGTCCTAATTGGACTTTGTAGAATGAAGGGTGGGAGTGCACAGTCGATTTCACGGAGACTGACGTTTTATTAGAATGTTTCAAATGTTTCAAACGCTCTGCAAGGGGAAATTCCTTTCACCTCCTTTACAGATCACTGAAAATAGGAGGCAGGCCTGGCGCCACCCAGGGTTCAGCCGTGCCGTTTTCAAGCTCCAAACAGATATTGATTTTCATTTCAAACTCTAATGCCAGAATTAGCAGTGTCAGGTTGAATTAGAGGTGGATGGTTGGGAGCGCTCACAAGCAAACGGTGGGCACAGCCAGCCTGCTTCTTCTGGCCATTCCGCCCCCTTTCATGCTTTAAAGGAAACGAAGCACAGGACACAGGACCCCCTTCAGGTTTACTGCACCCAGAGAGGCGTTTAGCTCAGCTCCACTCCTAGGCCTGTGTAGTGAGTCTCTCCTCCAGGTTCACCAAGGGGTGAGTGTGCAGAGTGTGGGTCAGCCTATTGATGGGAGGTAGCCATGTTTCATACTCCTTAGGAGGAAGCTTGCCTGCATCACTGTTGATATGAGCAATCTTGTGTCTCTGGAAACTTGAGGTCTTCTGATACACAAAGACGGCTTTTCTGCCTGCCCTCCACTGCCTCTCTTGTTGTATTAATGGTTTCCATAATTTATATGTCAGCACAGTCAAGTATCCACAGAGTGGAGTGGGTGAAAACTACATGGTATTTTAAGGCACATTGTGCAAGATTTACTATTAAAATGTTAATTCAAGGTCGGTTATAGGCACAAGACAGGACTTCCTGCTCCTGTACCCGCAGTACCAGGCTCTATTGACAGTACCTCAGACAGGACAATGTCATTTCACAGTGGATTCCTCCTTTCATGTAAAGAATGCCACAACAGGAAAAGCCATTTGCAAAGAGATTCTTTGCTTTCTGTACTGCAGTTGGGAAGCACAGCTAATTCGCTCTGTCAAACTCCCAGCTCAGCGATTGATGTTGGAGAAAGCTCAGTCTCCTAGAGTGAGTGGAGTTTACAGACTAGCCTTCAGCTTGCAGATCCTCTGTGCCAGCCTTAGGGGAGGACAGATTTTATAAATAAAATATTGGCGAACAGCAGTAGTCACAATATTATTACAAACCTAAAGGAAAAAAAAAAGATATCAAAGGGTTTGGCTGCGCGAGCCAGCAACAAGTCAGTACTGACATCTCTGAATCAGTCAGGGCTGGAACAGAATGCAAGACTAAATATTCTCAAAGAGAAAGTTCTGGATCAAGAATTAGGGGCATGAAAGATGTCGGAGTCTAAATAGACTTAGGACTGATTTTTTTCCACTGGACTCAACATTATGCTGTTAGGTATTTTATTTGTGAAGCAATTACACACTTTGAGGTGAGCACTAGATTCTGAAAATTGAGCTGTGATCCTGTTTTCAATATGTAGATATAGCAAGATACTGGCTGATCCGTTAGTCCTGGGTGATTGTAGTTTGGGTGACAATGTTCATTGTGGTAACTTTTCCTGAAGCAAATGTGTGTGGGGGTGCAGTTACCCTCTCCCCCAATCCTGGAGGAAATGTGGCTATGCTGACAGGGAAGGCCCACACATCTCCAATTTCACAGCTCAAGGTAAACATGGCATCTCCTAGGAATGACCTGAAATTCAATTTAGTCTCGTATCACAGATGGAAATACAGTTCAAAGACTGACCAGAACCACGTGTCCACTATCCTAGAAGTGAGTTTCCTTCTGGGAGCTGTCATCCAAAGGGTCTTTGATCTGAAAATGAGCAGCGATCTCTCAACTCATCTCATTGGAGTTGACTGAATTTCAACTTGTGTTTAAATAGAGTCAGACCCTGCAGTTTTTTTTTTTTTAGCAGACTTTAGTCTGGTTTTTATGTCTATTCTAGTATTTTTGTGTGTGTTTCTATTATCCATGAAGTTCAAAAGATACTACATACCAAAACCAGAATAAAAACTGTCTATCTGGAGTTGACCATGATTTTGTGCAGAGTGGCTGGAGTAAGAAAACCAAAGATCCATTGCTTGTGGAGGCAGACTCAGGACTGAAGGAATAAGTCCATTCCTGTTAGGATTAAGAAGGGCAGGCCCAAGTGGAGAGATGGCTCAGGGGTTAAGAGCACTGGTTGTTCTTCCAGAGGACACAGGTTCTATTCCCAGCACCCACATGACAGCTCACAACTACCTGTAATTCAAGACCCAGGGAACCTGATGCCTTTTTCTGGCCTCTGATGGCACTGCATGCATATGACAGGCAGACATACATATACATATACATATATATATATATATATATATATAAAATCAAAACAATGATATACATGAAAAAGAGAGAGAAACATTGTCTGTCCCTGAATAAGCTCATGTACAATGAAAGCTGTCTCCTAAAACAGTTAAGTGAAATCATACTTCTAGGCGGTAGGTGTCTGCAGACTGTTTTGATCACTTTTCATGGTTTAGGAAATAACCCTCAATTAAAAAATTTAGAGCAGGTCAATTAAAGAGCAGAGGGGAATAAGGTTTAGGCTGATTATTCTCTTTGTCACGTGAATGGAAAAGAATTCATGTGGTCCTATTCTTCAGTAATTGGCCAGCGTTCTTGAGCACTCACACTGTCCATTTTGTATACTGCACATAAAATTAGTTTGAGATGAGACCCGGATGTCAGTGTAGGATACTGAGCTTGGAGGTCAACACTGCCTTGTATTACTCTAGCTAAGAGGTGAACTTTGCAGATATTAGCTGTGCACTGTCTCTAAACAGATTTTACTTTTATAGGTTTGTTTCCATTGCTCCCTTTACTTAGTCTTTCTTGAGTGTGGTATAACATACATAATTTCAATAACCAGAGAATGTCTCTGTACTCAAAGCCACTTGCTGGCTGATATTAGGTAATTAATGGTGATTTATTTGAATTATAATTTGAGTGGAGCTGATTGGTTTTAGGACAATTGCCTTAAAAGAATTTTATTGTTGTTGTTTTTGTTTGTTTGTTTTGTTGTTTTTTGGTTGAGTCTTGGGCTCAGATCATTGTTTTCTTTTTTTCCCCCTCTTATTCTCTTCCAGGCTTTCTCACATCTGGTGTCTTACATTAAAATATTTTAAGCCTTCTTTTATAGGATGTTGACTGTTTGACCAATAACAGTTTGATCTCGGATCTATAGACCTTATCACATAACAGCAGATTTGTGAGCCACCATGTGGTTGCTGGGAATTGAACTCAGGACCTCTGGAAGAGCAGTCGGGTGCTCTTAACCGCTGAGCCATCTCTCCAGCAGCAGATTTGTTTTAAGCACATTTATGTCCCAGTGCTTGATTGTGTGAATTTAATGGTGGCACATCGTATGCAGCAGGAGCAAAATAAGGCTCTCAGCAGCGTCTCTACTCTATTGGAGCGATTTCTTTCTCTTTTTAAAAAATGTTTTTAAACCTTTAGTTTTATTTATGTGAATGGATATTTTGCCTATGTGGGTGTTGGATGCCCTGGGCCTGGAGTTACAGATGGTTGAGAGCTGCTATGTAGGTGCTGGTAATTGAACCCAAGTCTTTTCTGGACAAGCAGCCAGTGCTCTTAACCCCTTAGTCATCTCTCCAGCAGCTGCTCTCTGTTGCTCTCTCTCCACGTCTCTGTCTTGGTCTCTATCTCTGTCTCTGTCTCTGACTCTCTCTGCTGGTCTCAATGTCTCTAACTTAGAAAAATCTATATTCTGTAAAAACCAGCGATCTCTTTTGTCCCGATGCTGATACAGCACAGAGAGAAGCCTCTTCCCAGGCAAAGTATGTGTGTACAATTACTGAACACACAATTCGGGTTTGCGAGAGCTGTGGCTCCATAATTTGTGGTATGGTTTACCTTGATTTCCAGAAATCATGAAGTAATTAACTTGTGTGCCTGTCAAGACTTGGATTCAAGAGCATTTTCATGGGCCAGACCCCTCTCAACAGAGATTGTTCAAGTAATAGCAAGATGTATATTTTCAATTTCTGTTCATAAGTTCACATATGCCTTGTGAGGAACAAGGCACTATTCAAATGTATTTATATGTATTATGATAGTTAAAGACTTTAACTACTAAAATAGTCATGAAAGAATTCAAAGTTAAAATGCAGATGATAAATTTGTCTTCTCAGCGGACACAGACTTAAAGGTTGACTGACTTGTCTAATATTAAGGCATACAACTGAAGAATAATTTGCCATGTTTTTCTGATATGCTTTCAAAATAGAGAACACATGCACACACACGTTATCATCACAGATATGGCTTAACAACAGTGAGCGTCCCTGGAAGGCACGAGGCTCTGTGATCAGTACTACATGTTATATGTTTATATACATGTATAAATATTTGTGTGCATAGCCATACAAGCCTTATATAGGCACAGGATCCACATAGGTTACCAGAGTTGACAATCAAATCCAAGTTTCGCTATCATCACTGAGCTGTTCCTCTTTCGATGGAGTTACTTTTGTCTCTTATGACTGAGGAGGAGATGAAGTTTTCACAGTGACCCATCTTTGCATCTTCAAGAGTTCAGCTCACCTCCTTGGTTATCCAGAATTAGGACATCAGGCACTCTGGTTCCTCTCACCTACTTTTTTCTTATCCATGTGACTTTCAGCCTCTTACGCCTGAGAGACCACTCAGTTTTTCTGTTCTGCTTCTGATGTCTGCCCATTCCTCAAGAATGCATGAGCTAAGTTAAGCCATGAGATCTTCTAAATCTCTTTATGTTGAAATTGGTAAAGCTATCTATCTCCTCTTGGATGAAGATTTTCCTGACACATCTGTACCCCAATTTGTTTTCTCCTATTTTAGATCTTACTAAATGCAAAGATTCTCATTGCTAATACACTGGCTCTGAGTCCAGCTTACCTCATGGAGGTTGTAGACTCCAGTTTCTGTTATCTCCTCAAAATGTGGAACAGAGGACAGTAATTGTCTAATGCTTTTCTGATGGATTTAGTTGAATGCTAGGTCTTAAAAATATATAGTCATGGGGCTGGGGATTTAGCTCAGTGGTAGAGCGCTTACCTAGGAAGCGCAAGGCCCTGGGTTCGGTCCCCAGCTCCGAAAAAAAGAACCAAAAAAAATATAGTCATATATATATATGTATATATATATATGATCATCAATTTCCACTTTACACACACATATATGTACTAATTTTATGTGTACATTTGCCTGCATGTCTGAATGTGTTATATGTGTGCCTGGTACCTTGAGAGGCCAGTAGAGGGTGTGGAGCCCCATCATGTTGGATTTAAAGATGGTTGTGAGCTGCGATGTGGGTGCTGGGAGCCAAACTGGGTCCTCTACAAGAGTGGCAAGTATTCTTTTTTTTTCTCTTTTCTTTCTTTCTTTCTTTTTTTTTTTTTTTTGGAGCTGGGGACTGAACCCAGGGCCTTGTGTTTGCTAGGCAAGCGCTCTACCACTGAGCCAAATCCCCAACCCCGAGCGGCAAGTATTCTTAACTACTAAGCAACCTTTCAGTTCCTAAAAAGTCCTTTTGGAGACTAGGTAAAAGAGGACAGGGGGCACATGACGAAGACAACACAGAGGCAGCATCAGGTTATCTTGGTCACCATCTAAGTAAGGTGAGTCACAAAAAAGGAAATGGAAGTTGGACTGTAGGCACTGACTGCCCAACGTGCACTCACAGATTTTACTAGGATGCGTCTGAGTTTCCTCTGAACATATTTCATGTTCACATATAGGATCTTCATTTTTTATAGGTTGAGTCCATGCAAGTGCTAAACTTTGTTCTTGTGAAAGATCCCACTCATTGGCAGAGCTGATGACTGCTAAAGCCACATGTCCAGATGAACCCAATTAGTTCTCTGCTTGTGGCCCGCCTGGGAGGATGAAGCAACCCATTGACCTTTCAAGAACACAGATTGGAGAAGCCTCCTCAATAGGTCCCTATGTTGACACATATGGCTGTGAACTTCTCATGATTTCTAACACGCCGAAGGAGGGTTTGCAGGAAGCATTCAATCACATTATGGTTGGTTACATTTCAAGAGTGATAGAGAGGAGAAAATAGACTCCCATTCGTAGCTATTGTCTTGTGCCCGATTCTTATTAAAAACAGCACATTCCTGTAGCCCAGAGGGCTGACAGGTTCTCCCTAAGCAGGAGTGCTGCTTGAAGCTAACCTCGAGGGGCTACTGAGAGAGTCAGAGATGCTGCCTGCCCCTCTCTGCGGGGGCCTGGGCGGGAGGGGCAGGGAACATGTGATTCTATCATGTCGCCAAGCCTCTGTCACCCCAATAGACAGGCTTTCTTAAGACTGCTGACTTCCAGCTCTATGATTAATTGGTTTCTAAGTGCGCCACTAAGAATAATTGATCCGAAAGGGAAACGCCTTTGAATCAGTGTGTGAGGTGCGTACACCCTCAATATGTTAGCTAGCGTTTTTCCTGTTTTGTTTTTATCATGTTCAAACATAGGTGTCGCTTACTTCTATTTCATCACTTGGGCTTGACATTCTATCCAAAGATGATCAAAATACAATACAAGGATTGCTGCCAGGCGAGGGTCTTAACAACCTTGAGTGAAGTAGCGCTTGGAGACACTGCTAAGGCGCTGAATAAATTCAGTTCAAACGAGACGCTCGTGTCCTGAGGTACCGCTAATGCGCCTGCTTTTTTATTATTGTCTGAAGAAAGTGACAGCGAGTGTGAAGACAGGGTTTTGTTCTTTGCTTTTCCACGAAGATCGTCAGTTTCCACTTTACCGCCTTCACCTTTCATGGACGAGATGCTAACTCTAACATCAGCAGTCCTTACGTGCTCCTGTATGACAGAACTTCCTTCGCAAAGCCTTGACTAATGTTATATATCTATTTTGTCTACTATCTCATCACATAATAGGCTTAGAAAATCCAATGAAGTTAGATTTACACAGTCAGGTCGAGGCCAGCATCAACTGAGCCTTTTGACACCCTATCTAAAAAAATTAATAAACAAACAACCAAATAAAGACAAAAATGTTCAAGTTTGGAAGAATTTTGGGCTTACTTAAAATGTTTTGGGAGCTGGAGAAATGATGGTTAAAAGTACTGACTTTCAGAGGATCCAGGTTCAATTCCAGTACCTACATAGCAGATCACAACTGTCTCTAACTCCAGTTCTAGGGGATCTGACACCCTCACACAGACATACATACAGGCAAACCACCAAGGAAAATAAATAAATCAATAAAAAATACAAAATAAATAAAAATAAATAAATAAACAAATAAAATAAAATATACAAAAAAGTGTTTTGGTCTTGCATTGGGGATAAGGGAGAGAGAGGGAGAGAGAGAGGGAGAGAGAGAGAGAGAGAGAGAGAGAGAGAGAGAGAGAGAGAGAGAGAGAGAGAGAGAACACTAACGAACCCTGGTAGGCTCTGGTATAATGTAATTCTGAAGATTAAGTGTGAGGCTGGGCACAGGCCAGACAAACGACCTACAGTGAGCTATGTCATCAGCTCTTTATTCTCAGCAGAGATGACAGACATACAGAGTAGTTCCGGGAAAGCCAGGGCTACGTAGGGAGTACCTGTCTTAAAGAAAAAGGACAGGCAGGTGTGCTGGTGCTCGCCTTTAATCCCAGTGTTTGGGAGGTAGAGGCAGGTAGATCTCTTGAGTTCAAGTCCAGCCTGGTCTAGAAATCAAGCTCCAGGCCGGTCAAGGCCACCTCGTGAGACCCTGTCTCAAAACAAGACAACGGCCACAACAGGGAAAGAGAGCTAGCAATCCAATTTTCACAGAAGTAAATTATTAAAACAATTGAACCATAGTTTAAATGCCCACTCATTTCTTTAAAAGAAACAAGAAGTCACAAGGAAATGTGTTTATAAAGTGCGTTAGACTTTCCACTTACCATTACCTAAATCGAATAATGGAATGAATTTGGTGACAAAGCTCTAATTTTTACCTCGTGCACAGTAAGTACAGGATCGCTCAGTGATGATGAAGGATTCTCGTGTCAACATACTTGCTAGCTTGCACTCCAGTCAACTGTGTGTGTCATGTGGCCCTAAATCAAGAGCATCTGGGACAGACAAGGTCCAGAAGATGGGCAGACCTGAGCTTCAGCTAGGACTCACCATTTCAAATGATGATACTACTTTCTGGCAAACAGATGCTTGGTTGAGGAGGGCAAATTCAGAGATAAAGCAACTGTCAATACTTTTGACTAGAGTGTAAAGCGCCAGCCGGCGGGAGGGCTTTGCTGCTCAGAGCCTCGGCCACACACATGTGCAGGTCAGTAGCTTTATCCTTGGGGTGGACAGAACACTCAGGGAACGTGTGAACGAGGACCAGAGAGGGCGGAGCTGTAGTCTTACTTAAATCCAGTCTCTTTGCATATCTCTGGGGAAGAAGTGGGAGGGGAGGGGAAGGGAGAGGGGAAGGGGAAAGGGGGAAGAAAGGAAAGAGAAAGATATAACAAGCAAGCAGATGGTCACACAAATGTTTGCATTTAAAAACTTATGTCAGTAAACTTAAAGAAACACCCACTTGCCAACTCTCCAACTTAGACCATGGATGTGCAAGTAGGTAGTTTTGTCACAGGAAGAAATGCATTTGGTCAGGTCAGGATCACCATGTATAATCTGGGTCACCTCTTCTTGCTTTTTGTTTTTGTTTTTATTTTATTTTTTTTGTAGACTTATTTTTTATTCATCTCTCTGTGAGTCTGCATGTATGTATGTGCACACCCATGTAGGTGTCTTTAGAGGCCAGATGAGGGCATCGGATCTCTTGGAGCTGGATTAACTGGCATTTGTGAGCCGCCTACCGGATACAGGTGTTGGACACCCAACCCTTAGACTCTGCAAGAGCAGGAAGAACTCTTAGCTGCTGAGCCATCTCTCCAGCTCCTTGAAGCTATTTTTCATGGTCATCTCTCTTGATTTCTATACCAATACATGTTGCTAAATTGAAGTTTTCTAATCTCATCTCCCAGTATTGATGGATATGCAGGGGTATGTGAAGGGGACGGGAAGGGCCAGGTACTCAGAAATGACTACATATTGTATAGACTTCCCATCTGGTAAAAAGAACAAAAGAGGAAGACTGGATTGTTAAGTCCCACTGCAGCGATTTTCAGAACGGGTGTTAATGGCTTTGGGGACAGGTAGACCTTTGTTAAGAGCGTAAAATCATTCCCTGGATACAAATGGCAAATATTTTTTTCTCACTCTGTCTAAGGAAAACCTCTAGTTAGGTTAGAAGAGATCTTGTAAAGGTTGGGAATTGGGAAGAAGTCAGACAGCGGGCAGAAGTGTGCCTTAAAGCTAGACATTCAGCAGCGACTAAGGCAAAGGCCAGTGAGGAAAGCCATTGGGAGGTCCCTCAGAATCATTCGCTAATCCCGATGCCTGTTAAACCCCAAAGACCGCAGATGACCAGCCATTGTGTTAGCAACATGACATCACAGAACAACTCTGCAGATTCCTGGGAATCTCTCAGAGCACGAATCACCCCCAGCTACAGTCACCACGATGGAATGTTCTCTCATGACCCTAGAACAAAGATTAGTGCCTTGGTTTTTAGTTCTCTGCGTGTTTACGTGTGTGTGTGTGTGTGTGTGCAGAGGCTAGAGGTTTACAGCAAGTGACTTCATCATGCTCCACCTAGCCTTTTTAGGCAGAGTCTCTTGCTGACTGGCTCACTGGCTGGCTAGACTGGATGGTCAGTAACATCCCTCCCCCTGTCTCCATCTTGGGTCCCTTTGTCTCCATCTCAGGGGAGTGTGGCGCCACATTCAGCATTTTATTTGGGTGTGGGGACCTGCACTCAGGATTTACACTTGCAGAGTCACACTTTGCCTGGCTTCACTGAAAGGGTAGGTCCTGTGTCCTCTCAACCTCTGGTTGGGACACTGTGGGGAGATTACTTAACAGCTCCAAACCTTCTCTCTCTTACTGAGAAAGAGAGCTTCCCCACCCTTCATATTCTTTGTTCTGTGTTGACAACTGCACTGCATCCCACTAGTTCTGTTCCAAAGGCCAATTCCTGATCGTTCTCTGCCTTTCTTCTTCTCCAAATGAAAACTGAACACTTTGTCCCATTGCTTCAGGCTTGGCAAATATGACTGTCCACTAATAATTTGCCTCTCAGACAATAAAATGCCTTAATTCAGTGGAAGCAGACACTCCTTCTTAATCACAACCCACATTTATATAAAGAGTGTGGTTTACACAGTGAAATCTCAGTTAATCCGTACTAAGTAGGACCCCACTGCCTACACTTCCTGGGTTAGGGGTGGTAAAACCAGACACGTGACTGTTTTCTCAAGGATGCAGGCAGAACTTGGGACTCAAGTCCAAGGCCAGCTACTGCTAAGTCCTGATTGTCATTACTGTTGTCATTACTAGGACGCAGAGAGAACACTGAGAAATACAAGAATTTCCTAGTTGGTGACTGATACCGCTAAATTAGCCATGGAGAGGTGCTACTTGACATTCACAGATGTGTGTGCTAAGGCGAGCTGTTTAACTTGCCGAGGTCTCAGTGTTTTGCCTTTACAATGGAACTGCTGGACAACGTAACGCCTTGGGCCCACTGCAGTTTTCAGATGCTATGATTTGATGAACACATAGACACCGTCCTTGCAGGTTTTAATGTCAATTTCCATTTTCTTTTCATTTTGTTTCAGGTGTACAAGGAATTTGTAGTTACTGGAGAAACCCGACAGTTTCAAAAATGTTTTATAACATGTCAAGAAAAAAAGCAAAAATAGAGACAATCGAGGATTCGACGGTGAGGATTTAAACAGGCTGAGTTGTGTCAACAGAGCAGCACCTCCCGAGTTATTGTGCTGTGTCTCACAATGCTTTAGGATGGATATATGGTAGGGAATTGGTGTCAACATCCGACCATCCCAGCAGCTGAGTTAGCCTGAGCTTTCAGAAGTGTCACCAGTGTGGAGACACCAGCATCGACAGAACATGGATTAAACTGTAAAAGTCCTATGTGAAGCAAAATCAAGCCATGCATTCAGTACAGACATTGCCCAAGTTCAAGTTCTTCTCTCTGTTTATTATTATTAACCGTTGGATAAAATGCAGTGCGATATCAGACAACAGGCTAAGGGCAGAGTTAAAGGAAAAGATGCTGTTTCAAACTAACCGCCCCCTTCCCTTAACACGAGGCTGGCCGAGCTATGAGATTGTGATGGAAATATTTGAGCTGGTGTGTCTGGAAAAAAAAATACTGATCATTTCACTCTTCCTGGCTTTTAATGCTCCAGGGTTTTGGAGACGAATAGGAGTAATAAGTTCACTTTGCAGGATTAATGCAGTCATTCTTTATCATAAGGGCAGAGCATTACCTCAATCTGATTTTGCTACAAAATGGTTCAAAGTCTATTTTTAATGATGGCCCTAATTTGTTAACACCTTTTACATTATTAATCCCCTTTATATCCAAGTAGTTATTGCATGTCATAACAATGTATCTATGCAGGGAATTTAATAGTGTTTTCTAGATGTCAAGAAAAGGCTTGTTCCGCAAAATGCTATTAAAACTGATAATGAGCTAGATATTTGCCATACAAACACTGAAATTACTATATCAATCAGCATTGGGCCCTCTTATTCAATAAACAGAAATTAACCTATTAACTATGCCCAACTTTCAGCCACAAAATGCTGTTTTCAGCCCTGCTTTCCAGTCCTACTCTTTACTTTCTTAAAACCATGTTTTGTCCTAAAGTCTCAGAGTTTTGAGTAAAATTTCCGTGTTAATGCTGGTGGTGCAGACCCTGAACAGGACATGAAATCGTGGGTACTTTCACAGCGACCGTGGCTGTGAATGTTTTTAACTTTCTTTTAAGGTAGGCACCTACTTACACACAAAAAAATTAGATTCTACCAGATAAAATAACGAAACACGCTTTTAAATTGTGCTTTCAGATTTTTCTAGATTTCCACCACTTAAGATGAAGATTCCTTTAGTAATTATAGATTGTGGCTGCCGTATCTCTATAAAAAATTAGGAAAGGTGGCTGCCCAATATGGCATTCAGATGTTAAGTCAGAGACAGAGCATTTATTGCTCATAGCTCCAGAAGAAAGCTGTGTATTCCAAGATACATTGTATAAAATCAGAGCCAAAAGAAGGCCTCATTCCTACTGCGCCTTACGCAGCCCTGGGTAAGTGGTCGGGCAGCTCCTTCACTGCGCAGATTCAATTACCCTCTTAGTGACACTCAGTGGCACTGGGCTAAAGATCAATGCTGTACAGCAGTGTATTGGAAACCGGGGTGAGTTCTGACAGTACTCTGCAGGTACCTACAGAGAGCTTGCACGTCTTTGATTGTATTTGTGATTTCTGATTTTCTGGGCAACATGACACTACACATCTTATGCCACTTGGAGTCGGGCAATGTTGATGTTTAAATCTTTTTTTTTTTTTTTTTTCGGAGCTGGGAACTGAACCCAGGGCCTTGCGCTTGCTAGGCAAGCGCTCTACCACTGAGCTAAATCCCCAACCCCAATGTTGATGTTTAAATGGTGAATTGAGAGATTAGATGGTTGATTATGTGCGTCAAAAATACTATTTTGTGTTTGCGTTCCATCGTTTGCAGAGCTTCGGGGATCTGTTTTCTACAGGTCCTTTGGGGCAGGCAGAATGTACAGGGTTTCTATTGAGTTAAAAGGCAGATCTAGAACAGTTAGCTGATTGGTTAAGTCAATATGGGTATGAGGGAAAGGGCCTAAGACATGGTATCCCCGCTTATTATTAAAGAGGCTCTCAGTTCTGGTTACTTCCTTGATCCACTAGGGGAAGCTGATACATTGTTGCAATGTCGCTCAGTTTGAAGCCTACACCCCTTGGTATGAAATCTCTCCATCATATTTTTAACATAAAGATATGGGGTACCTTGTGACACTTTTGACACGTGCACATAGTATATACTATTCAAGTTAGGGTAAACGTATCTATTTCCTCCAACATGCATCTTTTGTTTGTAATGAAAGCATTCAGTTTTCTTTCTTCTAGTTTTAAAAATGTATCCATTCTATGACTGTCCTCAGTAGTCAATCCCTTGCACCCAGGAATTATAGAGGGTTTAACCAGGGCAGAGGGCCCAGGGATCTTGTTAAAAAGCATACTGTGGTATGCTCTTGGGGAACCTGAGAGTCTGTTTCAAAAAGGCTCCTGGACTCTAACAGGCAGAACTCTCATGCCGAGTATCAGATCACCCTTCTTTAACACCAGGACTCCATGGAGACCTTGATGGGTGAACAGCCTATCTCCAGGGGCTCTTTCTGATGTAACAATGTACTTCCTTGGTTGGCCCTGTAATTACTTTGACTTCACTGGATCATGTATGGCTTCCCAGAAACACATTCCATTTGATCCTAAACTTCAGTTCGTTCCAAGTTAAATAGTCTTGTAAAAGCATAGTCTCTAGTTAGAACATTTGGGAATAAGGATCAGGTAAGGCCTAAATAGGAGTTCTAAGAATAGATTTACGAACTAGCTTAGGGCCAGATATACCGGTTCAGTCAGACACTAGTACATGACCTCGTGTGGCTAAGCCTTGGTTCTTTAGTGTGTAAAGTGGGAGCAGTGTTAGTTGCTAAGTACATCCAAACCCTGTGTATTTGAGAAGAGCAGCCACCTCACCTACAACCAGCACCATGTCTTTGTAGACGAGACAATGATGCTTGCAAATTGCTAGGCATCCGGCTGAGCCTGGCGTTGCAAGGGCTCTATAAATCTTAGTCATTATTTTGTATTAGTGCTAAAGTCTTATCTGTTATTATGTCCAATTAGTACATGGTGCCCTGATTTGTTGATACCCTAATAAGGACAGGAACCATTGATTAAATAGACTAATCATAATCTTGGGTGAGGGAACAGGCCTTAGAGGCACATTATGAGAATCTGCCTAACAGCAAGGAGCAAAGCTTTCTTGATTAAGAGACACACAGACTTCGGCTGTCAGTTTTATGATCAGTTTTTGGTCAAAGGTCCCATGTTGTTTGTAACAAAACGGACACATCTGCCAGAGTGATGTGCAAAGTTAAGTCATAGCAAGATTGCAAAACATTAACTATATCTTCCTGGATGCCAGTTATTAGTAAATGTTCTACAGCAATCCATTCATTAGCTTTGGGAATTGCTCATTTGGTTAGTATTTTCTTTTTCTTTTTTTTTTTTTTTTTGGTTCTTTTTTTTGGAGCTGGGGACCGAACCCAGGGCCTTGCGCTTCCTAGGCAAGCGCTTTACCACTGAGCTAAATCCCCAACCCTAGTATTTTCTTTTTAAAGAGATTTCCTCCTTTTTGTATCTTAAGAGATACATTTTTGTTGTTGTTGTTGTTGTTATTGTTAAATTTTGATACTGAGCTTTGGAGCTATGGCTTCAGGCACGCTAGGCAGTGCTCTCCCCCAGTTACACTCCTAGAAAGTCGTAAGGTTTTAAGTGTGTATAGCTTAAACTATATCCTCTCACATGCAAAACTTAACTGTGGAAAGGATATAAGGAGATACCTTGCCTAAACAACCCCCAGGGAGAGAGATGCACACAGGAAGAACACAGGACTGAAATATAAATGCCAGGTCTTGCTCATGCCATACTTCAAGTGTCCCAGGCCACTTTGGTCCTAGGAGACTCTGTAGAGGCAGGGCAGGAAAATGCCTTCTTTCCACATATATGATGAAAAAAATCTATTTTAAATTATGTTTTTGGTTTGCACTTCATTCTGCATCCTTCCTGGATGAATAACTAGTGTACTCTCTTCTGCGTCCCATCTCTGAGCACCCCGCCTCTATAAGAAAGTCCTTCTGGGGCTACAGGAAGTTTGCTCCCTGTTGACACAGAGGGAAATAGGCACATAATACCATCAGCTCATCCAACTCAGAGCCAGGACCAGAGACTCAAACTATTGCTCCTGCCCCCTGTTCCTTCTTATATCCAACCAGGGAGGAGGCTACATCATTCTTATTTTTGTGTCTTAGATGGTCTTTTAAAATTGAATTCATTCATTCATTCACTCATTATATGTACAAGTGTGTGTTTCTGTGTGTATGCGCACAAGTATGCGAGTGTTTGTGTGTGTATACCTGCGAACATTTCACAATGCATTTGTAGAAGTCACAGGCTGATCTGCAGGGGTTGGTCTTTTCTCCCTCTCTATGGGCCCACAGGAATAAATTTAGATTGGCAGGCTTATCGGCAAAAGTGTCTTCGCTTGCTAAAGTTCACTTCCATTTTGACATTTTCTTTCTTTCTTTTTTTTTTTTTTGAGAACCTATTTGCAGAGCATTCTAAATATTTCTTATTCGAAGAGAGAAGTTGTAAGACAGAAAAAGAAAAGAGGTTGAGTTGTAATGCCCAGGAGAGCTTCTAGACGCATAGAGATGCTCTAACATAACCTTCCTGTGGCCTTGGTGTTGCTCTCCATGAAGCTGTTTATGACGCATTTATCTGCACCTCATGGGCCATCTGTTTTTCCAGCTGTAGTTTTCTAATCCTGGCCCTGCCATACCCCCACTGCAGCACCTTCGACATGTTTGCTAAGTTTGGGCATGCTTAAAAGTTCACCAGAATGTTTGACAGTGTGCTTGTGAGGCTCTCCATGTTACAATAGGTCCTGTAATACATAAGCGATGGGCTAGCCAGCGGGCTTCGCACTTCAACTGGACTCGGGGTGAGAGAACAGACAGATGTGAAGATGACCCCATTCTGTTGCTTTTGGAAACTAGAAGGATGTATAATTGAGAGGAGTTGGTTGGGTAAAAATCAGAAAGCTCCATTGGTTTTCAGATGGTTGTAAAGTGTCTCAGTGAAGAAATGAGGTGGACAGGAACCTTGGGGACCCACCTCCACACACACCTACGCACATCTGGGTGGCACCTATTACAGGTTCCTCTTCAACGTGTAATGAGTTTCCTTCAATGTGATCCTTTTCTTTATCTCTCCTCTCTTTTTCTTTAGAATTGGGCCATTACTCTAATATTTTAATTTATATATTTAGCGCATTAATTTGTATACTACTTTACTACCAATATTTATTTAGAGTTTTAATAATCTGTCAAGAATTGCTTTAGTTAGCTATTTCCCTGCTTTTGATATTTTAATATCTTCAGATCTATTCAATTATAGGAATTTTCTCTCTTCCTTTTGGGTCTTCTTTTGAGGACCTCTTTATTTATTTTTAATCAACTATTTATTTGAAGCATTTTAATTCTATTTTAGGCAGATTCATTTGATACAAATCGCATAAATTCTGTTCAGGGTTATTTCCTGGGTGCCAGCTTTTCAAAATGTCTCTTGTGTTTGTTATTATCACAGAGACCTGTGGTTCTCAGCCTTCCTAATGCTGCAATCCTTTAATACCATTGGGAGGAGATAAAAGGAACCTGTCTTAAGTACTGCCATTTTGACTTCGGACTCCACTTTACCTAAGCTGACCAACCCCCTCTCTAAGCAATGATAGTTACCCAAAACATAATGACTGTACTTAACATCAGAAAGAAGAAATGAATTTGCTTGGTTGGGCAAAAACACTTATATTCAATGTCAGTTCACAATGATGGAACCCTAGGGAAAGTCCCTAGTTCCCGAGTTCTGATTGGTGAAAATTTTAAGTGTAACTTGGCACCGAGGCGTGAGGGTTTTATGCATATAAACCCTACTTTTATGCTTCAGCCCCTACTCAGGGTTGCCAGAAGAAACAAGGCTCTGGAGTTCTTGTCTGGTGGCCCTGATCCATCAGCCACTCTGCCTATGTGGAGGGAATAATAAAAGGTTTTATTGTCTCAGGAAACAGCTGGAGTTTTCTTGCCCCTTTCCTTGTGGCCCACAACAGACACAGTGTAACAAATGCAGTTCTTCAGGATGTGGTAACCCCAACCATCAGACTATTTTTATTGCTCCTTCATAGCAGTAATTTTGTTACTGTTATGCATTGTAATGTAAATATCTGTGTTTACCTCCATGAAAGGGTAGTTTGACCCCCACAGGGTTTGTGACCAACAGGTTGAGAGCCACTAGTCTAGATGGTCCCCACTGTTTAATTGTTGTTAATTGGATTTATTGTCTTTTAAAAATATTTTTTGAAATTATACTATAATTGCATCATTTACCTCCTTCCTTTTTCTCCCCTAACCCCTCTGATGCACTCCCCTTGCTGTCTCTCAAATTCATACCCTTTAACCACATTGTTAATACACACACACACACACACACACACACACACACACACACACACACGTGCACACATACACGAACACTCACATGCACACACACAGGCATACAAGGATGGATTTATTTTGTAGTACTTGTTCTTGGCACTGTCATCTCCCACATATGGTACCTTTGAAATTTCATGGTAACCTTGGCATATCTAAAATTTTACCAGAATTTATGATAGTATGCTGGTGGGATTTGGGTAAGCAGATTGTTTCCACAATTTTTAAAAGCTCATCTGATTAGTTTCATGGCTTATCTGAACAGGATTCACTGACTGTCCACATCTACTTTAGATTGGGCTCATCCTTTTTCTCACCACCTAATTTCATTTTAGACCTGTCCTATGATTCCTTCATCTTCGCATTTTAGAATCTACTTCAGTGAGGATCACTTAGCCAGTTGGCTTGTTTTCCTGCAAATGTCTTTACCCTACCCATGGTCTTAAGGTTTTCTGTGTTTGCCATTCAGGGTTGATCGTGACTTCTCTTGTTAGAGGGGCAAGGTCCATGTCCTGACATCCATTACTGTCATTTGATAATGTGTCATCTTGTCACGCTCTAGTGAAATCTTTGCCTTCTGGCTACTATTCAGATCTTTGCTTTCTTCGAAGTTCTGCAGTTTTACTCTGAGGTTTCCAAATTGTGGATTTTTTTTCTCTTTGCTTTAACTGTGCTGTGAACCTCATTTCTTGGCCCTTTTCATTCTCAACCACTGGACTATTGGGCATTGCTTTTCTTCCCTTTTCTCCGGGTGTAGCTCCCCAACTTTTGTATCACAAGTATTTTTAATTTTTAAAATAGGATTTATTTATTTTTATTTGTATCTGTACTTCACTTGTATGTATGTATGTATGTATGTATGTATGTATGTATGTATGTACATATATGCACACTTGTGTGCCTGGTGCCCACAGAGCTAGAAGAATCTGTTAGATTCCTTAGAACTGGAGTTAAGGATAGTTGTGAGCTGCCATGTAGGTGCTGGAAACCAGACCTGGGTCCTCTTTAAAAGCGACAAGTGCTCTTAATGCCTTAGTCACCTCTCCATCCTGTACTGCATGTTTCCTGTCTCGGGTGGTAACTGTGTGTTGGCAATATCTTTCCTTCTGTCCAGGAATGGGCCCCATTTTTACGGCAGGTTTTTTTCTTTATCAGCTTTCTTTCCATTTATCTGGGTCCCATCTGAGGCTTAGCGTATCTGAAGGCTTATTAAAATTCCTTTTGTATTTCATTGTTTATCATATCATCTTCTCTTTGGTATGAGCTCTTAATTCTTTCTTTTGGTTTTTGAGTATTAACTTAGTGAATCCAAGCCTGCTTTAGCCTGGATGTCTTCACATTTTGAACTCCAAGAGCGCCTCCCTTGGAGGAGAAGCGCCACAGAAGCTGATCGATCCTTCCTTAATCAATGGCCACTGTCTCAAGTGGCCCCTTAGCGTGGCTTTGGAACAGCCATCTACTGTCTTAGCTCACGTGCCCTCTCATTCTAGAAGATAGACGGTTGTGTGTCTGCCACAGTTTGGACCTTGCATGTCCTCTAAAGGGGAAGTCTTCAGGTGATTTAGGCTGTCTGTTCTTAAGGAGACTGTAGGATCCTGGACCTGTCCTCTTCAGCCCATCTGCTTTGTGGCCTTGAGATGAATGAGTTTTCCCACCTCAAACTCCTGCCATGATGTGGTCCACCCCCCCCACTTCATGCCTGGCTGGGCCCTAACAGCAGCACATCTGCCTGGATGGAGCCTTCAGAACCGTGAACACAATGCTTTTCTCTTCATATGCTCGCTGATTGTCTCAAGTGTGTGACATAGTAGCAGAAAGCAGACTAACACAACCTTCTGTCTCTCAATCTGATCTCTACGGTGATGTTTTCCCTACTGCACTGTGGTAGCTGACACATTTAAAAGATGACTTTGAGAAACATCCAGTATGTCAGCTCACCTAGCTTACCTTGAACCTGCATTTCGGTGTGAATGGAGATGTGTCTGTCCATGCTCAAGGCTAAAGCCAACACCGCTACTCTTAGGTGTGTCCCATCTGCCATGCCTCAACAGAGACATTTCACTTGTGAGTCTCTTCTCTGTTTAACTGTACTTTCTTCCATTTCCATTGGCTCTTTCTCAAACCATGGCCACCAACCCTGGGACCTTTTCTCCTGCCACCGTGCTTCTGATTAGGTTTCTCCTCTGAAACCAAGCTGACTTCTTTTCTGTTTTGTAAGCATGCAGACACTGTGGTTTTCACTGAAGTTATTTTTCTTTGAAGTTCTGCATTTTAGAAGCATTCACCATATTTCAATGGGAATCAAATGCCCCATGGTGGCAATGGTTTTCCTGTGAGCCACCACACTTTCCTGCCCTCTTCCCTCAGGAACAACTCAGAACACCACTTATCTTCCTTTTCTCACTATACTCAGGCATTTTTCATAGAATATCACAGATTCTAGTACTATGCATAAAGTATATCCCCACCCCATCTTGAATGTGATCCACCAGAAAGCCTTGGTCCTGAACACAAACATGTCTCAAATCTCTCTGTTCCTCCCTACCTGACATTACGTTAGTGTTACTACCCTGTTGCCAGCCAAATTTTCAGAGGAACAGTTTCAATATGCTGTTTAACCTTTTTCCTTTCTATTCATTTTTCTTCTGGTAGGAATGAAGTTGGGATGAATCCTTTCCAGTTTGCACTCAGGGTTTGCCATGCTGCTGTTCTGACAGAAGCATCCACAAGTACGCCGAACAGCAGCTCCCGGGGTAGGGACAACGCTCTGTGGCAGAACCTGGGCAAAGTGGGCAAAGTCCTGTGTTCATCCACAGAACCACAAAAACCAAATAAAAAAAACCCCAAGCAGCCATGCTGCCATTTCAAACTTAATCACGTCTGGTGTTTGTACCTGTATGTGTATGGATATACATTTCTACATCCAAGAGGACATGAGCTGAATTCATCTCTAGAAGTGTCGAGAAACTGAGTAACCATGCAGAAGCATTTAGAGACGCTGTTTCAGTCTTTCTTATGGGCAACTGCCCTGAACAGAGAGGGAAGACCTTGGTCCCATTACCACTTGCTAAAAGTTAACTTAAAGATAGTATACAAAAACGAAATGGGGCTGGGGATTTAGCTCAGTGGTAGAGCGCTTACCTAGGAAGTGCAAGGCCCTGGGTTCGGTCCCCAGCTCCGAAAAAAAGAACCAAAAAAAAAAAAAAAAACCGAAATGAACATCTAACTTCACAATTGTTGTGTGAACAGTTTAGAGAAAGATTTGGTAATAATTGGTCTTGGCACTGTCAGTGGGTATTGCTGTCCGGTTTGTGCTGTTTCCTCTACGGTCTGCTTCCTTCCAACTCATTTCCGAAGTTTTCTGAATCATTTTTACTTTTCCTAATGTTTAGGTGGGGCTTGAGGACGTAATCGAGACTGATGCATTTTTAAAAGACATGCGCATAAGCTCACAGACAGCTTTTGAGATACGCTATAAACTGAACTCAAGCAAGATCTAAGGCATCTTAAACTGTCTCCGCTGCTTAAAATCTTAGAGCCTTGACACTGGTTTTAATATTTAGCCAATGACCTAGGTGATTTTTAAATAAAAGTAGATTATCTGCTTCATCTTTGTCCCAATGTGCTGCCGAGGTCTAGGGTTGGAGACCAGGTTCTAATTAAGGAGATTAGGCACCGTATGGCTGAGTCTGGCCATCACTCCATTCATGGTCGCTGGCTCCCAGCTATGGGGAGGCTGCCAAGGGCTCACTTTACTTCCTTTACATTGGTTCTGAATCTCTACTTAATGGAAGACTAACCTGGAAGCTAGTCAAAAATCAGACTGAGTTTATAGGTTTTCATGGAGACTGGAGCCACCTGCTATATCTACTACCTTTAGAGCTCCTTATAGCTAGGGCTAGAGAGCGAGTCTTAAATTCAAACAATCTTTTTGGCTGATAAAGTGTTATGTTTTACCCCTACCTGGGCTTAGTAATGACAGTGTAGCTACTTGGGATCCTAGACCTGCAGAGATTCTTAAAAACTGGAGTGTTTTACAGTTTGAAACTATTACACATATTTTATGTCTGTGTGGAATGCCAGGAGAGTACACACTATCCTAACAAAATTTTTTTAGCCTTAAAGAAAGCAAGGAACATTTAACTAAGATAAAAATAGTATCAATTTCCCCCCCCCTTCCCCAATAGTATCAATTTTTAGCAAAGAAGATTAAAAAGAAAATACTGTTTAAAACACAGTTATCTACTGTCTTCTAAAACCCCCTTACTTGAAACAAGTCTGACACTACAGTTTGCGGTAAATCTTTGCAAATATTTCAATTAAATTTAAACAGTTGTGAAAGGGTAGTATTAGAATTATAAACTTCCCATATGTTCTTCTGAAATTGCTAGAACCTATGTTTCTCCCCAAACTGAGCTTTGTGGAATTCTTTTCACAGTGCTCCTGGGGAGCATATGTAAGGGAAGGCCACAGTGTTAGCCGTGGAGGATGTGGGCAATTCATCAGGCTGTCTCTCTTTAGGACAGAGTATGAGCAAACGAACAGCACTTTCTGAGTTTCACGTAGTGTTTGTATGCATGTGTGTGTCACAGAAATCTTCATTTTTTTATTACAAATTCTTATACAGCTTGAATGGCTAAAATGCTTCACAAACACGAAACGCAATGTAGCACTTTCCACTTGCCGTTTCTAGGGGTTATCGCTTAGACTTGTGAAAAATGTACTAGCAGCATGTATATAAATTATCATAGTTCCAAGGCTCTCTTACTTACTTGTTTCAGGGTTTTTCTGTTAGTGTGTTTTCTGTTGCTATACTGGTCATTCAACTGTATGTAATGAACCATGGGCCACTAAGGAATGCCGAGAGCAGGAGAAACAGTCTTCCCCAGGGAAGAGAACAACACCACCAAATGGTCAGCCTGAAAACATACGGACAAGTAACATTCTGAGACTGAACAAGTTGTATTTACATATTTAGTAATATATGTATGTGTGCATGTTTGTGTGCATGTATGTGTGCATGTATGTTTGCATGTGTGTGTATATGTATGTGTGCATGTATGAGTGTGTATATGTAACAATAATTAATGAAAAAAGAGACTGACTTTGAAAGAGAGGAAGGAGGGGTCTAGGGGAAGGTTTGGAGGGAGGAAAAGGAAGGGGAAAATGATATTACTTATATTAGAATCTCCAAAAATAAAAGAAATAATTAAAAATTACCAAAGGCTGGGTTCTTTATAAGGAATGATATTTTGGAACAGTATTGGTTCAGCTTCTGATAACGACCCATCTGGGCTGCATCAGATCATGGCAAATGGCTTCATGGTGGGCACACATGTGAGAGGGAAAGATGGCCCAGCGAGACAGGAAGCCAGAGACACAGTGGCCAAGTCTGCTTTTTTTTTTTTTTTTTTTTTTTTTTTAAATAAGAGCTCACTCTTCTTGGAACCAATTGTGGCCTAAGAGAACCTTAATGCCCACCTTCTCCAAGGCTGTTCTCCTTGATCTAACTGGGTCCTCGCCACCTCCTTTTCTAAATGAGCTGCAGAGGAGATGAGTCTGGTCAGACTCTGTCCCTGTCCACCCAGTCAATACAAGTGACTTGTTCGGTGACAAATCAGAAAACAAAAATCAGATGGCCAACGATGATAGGATTGCAATTAGAGTTCACGACTTCGTGTCTCCCTATAGATAACTTCTTGTTTCCTTCTGACTGTGGCGTTTGTGGATTTGTGGGTCTCACAAGCATCACAATGCCCTAGTAACTTTGTTCAGAAATACACCTGCCGGTATAACAAAGAGTGCGACAGAATAGAAACTGACAACCCTGTGTGATAGGAACTGCTAACTCAGAAAATGCACCACTACAGGGCTTGGCCCCACCCAAGCAAGACATGCAAACAATATGAATAGTTTGGTAATTTCACCCTGAAGCGAGTTAACTTGAGAATCAAGCAAACAAATTAGGAAAAGGAAGTTAGTCACAGAAAGTTTCCTTTTAAAAAGACTTCTGAAATTGAGATTTGGAAACCACAATAAAATATATGGCTGATCCTCATAGTCCAAAAACATATGATGGTTGAAAAAATGGATTTGGAGTTTAAGATTAAAATCCTGAATTGCATGTGCCAATCCGGTAGAATAAAATTAACGTGAGGACTGTGACATGAAAGATTTATTCGATACAAGCGAGCACTGTATAAGACAAATTCTCTATATTTGGGGTTTGGTAGAACTTCATTACAGGTGAAGTCAGAAGCATGCTATTCCTCAATACTGCGTTAGCTCAACTTATTCACCTGTAGTGTAGGTATTCCAGAAAATGAAATTTTATCACAGCAGTACTTGGAAATGTTTTGCCTTTGGTATCTTGAGGAAATGAAATCTTCCCTGCTGTGTGCCAGGAAATGCTGCAAAAGCCATTTTATGCATGTAGAGACTGCTTAAGGAACTCTCCAAGACTCATAGAAATAGAAAGAAGATTTGCTGGTGAAACTGAACTCGATAAAGATTCCAGCAGTGAAGGGGAAACCCTGAGTTTTAATTTTCGGAGAACAAAAATACAAAACAAAAGCCACGGGCAAACCTCAAGACCAGCAGGCGGGCGCATTCAGGGCACTGCCACTCACCCAGGAGGCTGCACAGACTGTGGAGACGCACGCTGTCCAGTGACATCTGGGACACAATACCTTTATCCATGAGCCTCAGGGGATGATAGTGCGTTGCAAGTCTAACTTTATTTTTATTCTATGAATCCATTCCTGAGAGTTACTCCATGCCCATGGAAGATACTTCACTGTCCCTTGCTCCCCTCCCTTTCCTCAATAATATTTTTCTTTTTTACACTTCTCCTCTCTATGGTATCTTTATGCAGAAAGAACAATCTTTACGTTGTATTTTGACCTAACTTGTGTTCCCAAGTTGGGCAGCCGCAGGGAACACCCATGAGTATAAGGATTTGAGGTTTCAATCTTTCCTCATGGTTGGATTTCTGAAATGTACCAGGCTCTGCAGCTCAGATGAAGCTCATCCAGAGACTGCGGGCAGGGAGAGAAACACCCTCATGGTTTTATTAACATGGGAACCAGCGATGTTTGTCCTCTACGCTTGCAGAAATAGTGCCATGTCTTAGGCTACAGCTTGGCAGCTTTAACAAGTTCTTTCATTTTTTTCTTTTACGATAAAAAGAGAAAGATGGGCCCACAGATTGGTGAAAATTTCAAAAAGTGATTAAATTAGGTCTTTACCTTTACACAATGCATATAACTGGCAACTTAAGACATATAATCATTAACCTTCCTCAAGACTCAAAGACTCAAAGAAATTAGATGCAGCCATTAGCACAGGTGCTTCAGCCAGCTCTCCACTGAGAAAGGACTGAAATCTCTGTCATACATAGAATGATGTGACACAGAATATAAACAGATATTTCATGTAATATACATGATACCATGCACTATGTACATCCTATATTCGCCATATTATTTGCTATGTAATAGAGGGACACTGTTTAAACCACATCATGTATACAAAGACAACACACAGTAGTAACACAGTAATACAGTCTCCCATTACTTTCCAGGATCTTGTGAGAAGACAGCTGGTAAACATTTTCAGTAACTTAAATGTATCTTTGTAACTACCAACATCAAAACAAAACAAGGAAAAAGGCAGATGTTGGGGAGGTTGTGGGTGTGCTTCTGAAGTGTCTTTGAGTCCTTGGCAGGAGCTGTGGCCTCAATGTTCCTGTCCCCAGACGCAAAGTTGAAATCCTAACTCTCAAACTGATTGTGTTCAGAGTGGGTTCTCTGGAGGGAGCTAGGCTACTCTTCCTCGCAGATAAGGGTAGGCACTAGAATACCTCTTCTTTGCTAAGTTTGTTCCATCCTTCCAATCAAGGGCAGATTGGAAATCAGGGCCTTTTGTATTATTACTAGCGTTCTACATAAGTGTTTCCTTAGATTTCCCCTTAAACAGATTAACTAAATTAAAAATTTCCCATGTAGTTGAGGGAGGGACACCAATAGAAAACCTGTGTGATGTAACATGAGGCCATGGAGTTTGCAAGGACTCTAGGTTCAAGCCCACCTCAGACGGGTCAAGAATTCTATACACTTGGATGGGCAGATGAGGAGCGAGCAAGTAGAACGAGGAGAGACACTATTATTTTCATCTGCTTACTGACTTTGTCAGTGAGTTTACAACTCATTGTGGGGCAAATAAATACATCTACGAGAGACAGCAACAGCAAAAAGAACAGGTTGGGCTGGTTGAAGCCACCAGCATGTGATGGATGGACAGGGAGGGATTTCTACACGTTAATAAACAAGAGATCTTAAAAAAAATAGCCTCTTGTGCTCTAATTGCCAGTCTGCTTGCCTCAGTCGCATCCTGGGAAGAGATGGAGAACAGCTGTTAAAGTCTCCTTTGCTTAATGACGCCTCTTTGGACACAGCTATTGGGTCATTAGAGAGCCTTCCTTTCCCACAATCTGACTCAGAGTCACAACCTTTGCTCGTGTGTCCTGTTTTCCAAATGATCAAACTTTATTATAATTCTCAAAATTGTTTTTAATGATTTTTTGTTTATCTTTTGAGTTGTCTGTTTGCAAAATCAAAACTGTGATCAAATAATAAAACCATTACCATTTAATTTCACATAAGGTAACAGCAGTGCTTTTTTAAAAAAAAATGGCTAACCTAAGGTCAGAGTTTAAGTATTTTACTGAAGGTCAGTAAGTGGGTATAACTGAGAAAAATCACATTCTTCCCAACATTGTTAAAGAACAGATGCATGTGTGCACATATGTGCCTCTCACAGATGCATGTGTGCACATGTATGCCTCTCACACATGCGTGTGTGCACACATGCGCCTCTCATACATTCTCTAGGATAATAAACTGGGATACAAGGAGATCTTTTTCATGAATTGCTTTCAAGCCTTTATCCTGTTTAAGATCGGCTGAGAAGACACCAGGTGTTAAAGCAAGATGGCTCCCCTCTGTCCCTCTGCTGCACTGTGACTGTGAGCTTCACTCCCTTGCAGGTATGTGTGAGGTGTAATGAGTGCTTGTGTCTACTACCCTAGAAAATCATGGTATTGCCAGGTTTACATACATAATAAGCCTATGTTTGAAAAAGTGCTTTAAATGAATACCAAGTCAATTTGTGAAACTGAATCCATTCCACTCACACTACTTAAAAAGAGCACGTAGAGCAGTGTTTTTCAACCTGTGGGTCCATCCCCCTTTAGAGGTCAAACAACCCTTCCACAGTGGTCGCCCAAGGTCTCCGGAAATGCAGATACTACATTATGGTTTGTAGCAGTAGCAAAATTACAGTTATAAAACAGCAAAAGAAACAATTATATGGTTGGGGTCACTACAACATGAGGACATGTATTAAAGGGTCACAGCATTAGGGAGGCTGAGACCCACTGAAATGGAGGGGCCAGGGAGATGGCCCAGGCAGCATAGCTTTGTCATACAAGCATGAGGGCCTCTGCATAATCAAGGGTGACTACAATACTCATGGGAAAGGTTGGGCATGCTGTCATGCACTTGTAAGTACAGTGCTGGGGAGGCAGATATGGGACAGTGTCTGGGGTTCATTAACAAGCCCTAGATCCCAGTGAGAATCTGTCTCTAAACTAAACCAAACAAATAAACAAAAAGAGAAAAACAAAAACCACTGTCACACTCAAGACTGACATCTACGTATGTACACACACACACACAAATCTGAAAACTATGGCTGCTTATGTCCGCCTTTACAGACACGGATGTAAGAATAGCACCATGTTCTGCTCCTCTGACTAGCTTCAGTTCAAAATGTTCCCACTGCCTGTGGTCCCCTGAGCTGTCCAGTTCTTACTGCTGGGGGGGTCCCCTGAGCTCTCCGGTTCCCACAATAGCAACTGTCCCACAAGGAGTCCAGTCTTGAGCATCTGAGATTCTGTAGGCTCCCCAACTCTTCTGGTCATTGATTTATCATCAGAGAAAAATGTCCTCTGACTTCTATGGCTTATTCTAATACCTGGAGACCTTTGACCAGTTCTATGAGCTATTTCCTGGAATAGTAGAGATGAGTGCAAATCAATTATCTGAAAAATCTGCATAAAATGTAGACGCCAACATGTAAACTCAGAAGACTGTCCTTTGTAAGGCAAAAATAGAAAATAAAAAACCTGGGAATTTCATACTAACACAAGACAGGTACTGTGTTTGCCAATAAAGACCTAGGATACGGCATGAGTTTGAGCATCTCCAAGCTTAACTAGCCAGAATGCAGAACTTTAAAACAATGTGAAGATCCCTGCATGTGAACAGTGTCTTACTGTATCTGATACAGCAGTCCAGTTCTTTGAGATTATTCCCCAAAAACTTAAAAATGGGACTAAAAGAATTTTACTCAAAATACTGCTCAAAAAATTATGTGAGATAGCTGAATACTCACATATTATAATTTCCACATTGTCTTAAAAATAGTGTGTGTGTATTTAGAGATAGCCTATCACTAGTTAAAATATTTAAGGCGAATATTCGAGTCATACTCACTAAACTGGGGAAACTGGTCTACACATTTGTTTGCTTAGGCTCAAGTAAGTCCCATATGCTGAGGTTTTCTCCTGTGTTTGTCGATTTTTGACAGCTGTCAGTTTCCAGGTCTGACTGCTTTATCTCAGCCTTGCCAAGGCCACATTAGTATCTTCTGAAAATGGGGCGTGAAACCTGCGGTTCCCCTGTCCCAAATCAATTACCGCATTCTTAAACTGGCAGTGCGTTCATCTGTGGGCACAGAGGCAGCCGGCGGGGCGCTCATCGGAGTATAATGTCATGTGTAGCAGGGGAGAGAGGAGAGTGTTTCCTGCTTAATGGGTTGGTATTAAGTAGGTGGGAATGGCTTCTAATTAGCCAACAGTTGCTGTGTTTTCTTGGTCCCCTCCTCCTGCCGGTCACCAGCTGCCAATTGGCCCTCGGTTCTGGATTGTTTTTTCTCCTTTTTTTTTGAGTTCATTGCTCATTGCGGTGGAAGCCTTTGTCTAAGAAAGAGGGCTTCCAGGGTCTCAGCTGCCTGGGTGCAGCTTGCAGCCTACGATGAGTAGCAACTGTCAGTTTATTTTATCTCAACCTTTTCATCATCCTGCTGAAACTGATCGACTGAACCCACCTGAGAGACCTGAGGATTCAGTACCTACGAGTCATTAGCGGGACGATGCAGGGGAGTGAGTCAACGCAAGGCCTCCTGAAATACAGTCCACCTTAATCCCATGTTGCCCCTGGAAAACACGAGAAATCTGGCCCCTTTGTGGTTCAAAGCTGAACTGAAAGGAAATGCTTCTTTTCACATACATATATTTTGCTTTGGCCAAGGTTTTGCTACAGTGATCTCGCTATGGGGAGAGGACATATACAGTATTATTCCAGCCACAGGTAAAGCAAATATAAAATTGGACATTTTACAGAATGACTTTATAACATGAGGGATTAAACCCCACTCTTTACAAACATCCAATGAGTGGGACTGGAATCTTCTTTTGTAAGCTCGTGATATATGATGTTGTTTTATTTTATTTTTTATATTTATTTAGCATATAGTGTGTACAGGTGCACACACACACACGCATTCACGCGCATTCATGCGCATCCACGAGTGTGTGTTTGCATGAGTGCCACAGCACACATGTGGAGATCAGAGGACAACTCCCAGGAGTTTTCTTTCAATCTACTGGTTCCAGGGATTGAACCCAGGAAGTCAGACTTGGTAACAAGCACCTTAATGTTAACACTGAGCCATCTCTCTGGCTCTGATGTAGCTCCTCTGTGGGGCTTCCTGTGTTTCATTTTACTACTAACAGGGGATGATTCTCCTGTATAAAAATCATTCCCAAAGGAACCATGGAACCTGTGGTGTGGTGAGTGCATTTAAAGAGACTAGCTGTCAAGACAAGAAAACCCCGCTGGTACAGTGGGGGATAGAGCACAGGGAAAACCAGTGGCTGGCCAGACTACTGCACGTGGTAACACGCAGAAGTGTGGCATGGCAAACCGATCATATTTAGCCACAGTCAACATGAGCAGAGCAGCTTCTGAGGGGGACAAAACTGTGTAGAGAAAAGCCGATCATGTTAGGTAAATTGGGACGTGCGGCAAGTATGGACTCCGGATTGGATCTGGAGGTGGCAAGTGTTCCGGGAACCCCACACCACAATCAGATTGGCTCTGAGTGGAAAACAGATGAGATGCTTGAGCACCTAAGGCAGCACGTGTGAGAACAAAGGCACTGACCTGGGGGGGCTTGCTACATCCCACCTGTGAACTGCAGTCACTTCCTGTAGAACCAATCTGCTAAGGGATGCTATCCTTCTAAGGGAAAGATCCAATGAGCTGTATACATTTAACAGAGGGAATGAGTCTGGAGACGAGAAAACCTTGTTCAAATAACTAGTACATGGGTTTATATATTTTAGTGAAGTGGCGTATTGTCATGAGGAAAATTTAACTGTGTGATCAGCTAAGATATTAAAGAAACTTAAGAACAGTTCTCATATACAAGAATCAAGCTTGAACAGAGAGGAGCAGAAAAGCAGGCTGTTATATCTCACCATTAGAAGTCTGTATCTGTTAATTCCCAGGGCCCCAGAACACTCATAGTAACTGTATGCCAGTCCTATAACCTTGGTACAAATGACCCTTGCATTCAACCTTGAGAAACTGCCCAGGGCTAACGTGAAGTTTAAGTTTTCACAGGTCATCTTAAAATGCCACAGATTGTCCTGGCTCACCCAGGGACATTTTTGACTTTGATGCTGTTTACTTGTTTGCTTGTTTGTTTGTTTGTTTTTTCATCGATAGGACTCTCCTTCTTGAAACGAGAAGACCTGAAGGGGAACTACACAACAGAAGAATGCAGACTGCTTTACAGGTAGCATACAATGTGCTTCGTTTGTCCAAGGTTTGGTTCAGTTCCTTGTTCTAGTCAAAGCTGCTCTTCCACAGAGCAGTGCAACCAGTCTGTTTGAAAAGTCAACCAGTGTGGTGGCCTCCCACCTCTGGATATTTTCTCTAACATTTATTACAAAATTCATAACATTCACTGCGGTTTACAAGAACGATTGACCAAATGCCCCAACTCCCTCCCTTTCCCCCTCTCTCCCCTCCTTCCTCTCTCTCTCCCTCTCCTCTCTTCCTTCTCATAGACCTTCACCTTCTTCCCCCTTTGCTTCCTCTCTTCCCTTGCCCCTTTCCTTCCACTCACTCCGTCCTCCTTCCTCCTCCATTCTCTCCCTCTCTTCCTCTTCGCTCCTCTCTCCTTCTCCTCACTCTTTCCTGTTCCGTTCTCCTCCCCCACTTCTTCCCCCGCCCCCGTCCATTCCTCTCTGGACTTGCTCCAGTCATATTGGTCATCTTGCTGATCCATGAGCTAGCCTAGCCTAGTCTTCCCTGGATATGACCTTCCCAGAAGAGCTTGGTTTTTCCTTTCCCATGTCTGCTTTGGGGGACTTCTTGGAAGTTTCTATCTAGAGCAGTCCCCTGCACCACTGATCTCTCCTCCGCCCCCGCTGACTTTATGCACTTGGGTAGGAGGTATGGAGATATGCTCACTGCATGTGTTGGAAAGAGACTCACTTTCCTACCTTACCTGACAGGTAGCAGGACTCTTCCCAGTCAAGATCCACCTGTCTGCTTTGTGCACACTACACTTTGTGTCAGGAGCCAGGGACCTGAGTGATGTGGGGCTATCAAGACCCCAGTCCTGTGAGACATGGCGCCAGGTGGGGCTCTGTGCTGTAAAACTTCCTTAGCATTTCCCATGACAATAAACTAACCCACCAAAATATATACACCGTTAAAAACATTTTCCTGTGGATTCCTTACTGTTATATAATCTTGGATTTGATACTGCAAACCTGAAAGATTTGCTACCTACAGTTTTGTTTGGGAGTCACTCTCTTAGATCCCGGTTATTAAGTCTGTATACATATTTATGCAGACCTAGGCTCCCCTAAGTGTGATTATAATTCTATGTAATTGTTGAGTTATCTCTTCACTTTGATTTATTCATGAATGCAGGTTTCCATTCAGAAGTATATTTAATTTCTATAGATAGCATTTATTTTATTTTGTTTTTCTTTCTTCAAATAGGTTTGCAAAAGAGTCAACGGGAAACCTTGCCGATAATCTTATCTTTAATGAATTACATTTTACTGAGAAGGCTACTCAGTAGAAAGTAAAAGTTTTAAAAAAAATTCTGTGTCGGATATACAAAGTGACAAGATTATGCATAATTATCTATGAAATTACACTTGCTTGAGCTTGAAGATTTTTAGCCAGGAATACTTAATAACATTGGCATGGTTAAATGAGACAGCAGAAACAATAGGAAAGGCCTCAGGGCACGGTCATCTATTTAACCATCCTCTTGGATTTTCAACATAATTAGTCATATAATTGTGTGCCTAAACTTAGTGGATCCATGTAAGTAATTATCAATTATTAAAAAGCAGTGCTTGTAATGTTTTTCTCGGCGTCCTGCCAATCAAATTACCAAGGAATATACTAAGTTCATGTTTCATCACAAAAATTTCCAAGTAAAATGGACTCTGAAGCCTTGGGTGGCAGTGAATGAGTGGCGGGTCTGTAAATTCATTTAGATGAATGGTAGCTAATCTGGCCTCGTGGACATCTGTGTTTCCAGGGAGCATTCTTGCTGGCCAATCCTAACATCATTGGAGGACCTGCCAGTGGCACATGGTACCACAGTACTTCTGAGGGTTCAGGAAGAAGGTGCGTTCAAGTCCAGGTATGTCCATAGTGACTGCAAGATGCGTTTCAGCAGCACTGACTCTGTCCAGGATGGACTGGGGATAAAGGAAGGGATATACATGCATTTTGTCTTATTATATTCGGGACCGGTGTTTCCTTTATGGTTTACATTGTGCTCAGCCTCAGGAGGCTGCCATCATCCATGAGAAGGTAGATGTAAGACCATGGATTGATATTCAAGTCAGTGTCATTTCTTAAGTGCTGTAAGAAATTGCTAAAAGAGAAACTGCCATTAAAGACATCATCTTGTTTTCTAGCAATCATGCCAGAGTCCAAGTTAAAGAGCATTCACTCCTGTCTGACAGATAAAATAGTCCTGCTGGGAAAGAGCATGCCAAATGGCCAGCCTGGAAAACACAAACAACATCATACAGACTGGATAGGCTATATGTATGAATATAGGAACACACACACACACACACACACACACACACACACACACACACGCACACGCACACGCACATGCACATGTACACATAATAACAGTTAATGAAAAAAGAGGCCACAATTTGGAAGAGAGCAAGGAGGGGTATGTGGGAGGCTTTGGAGGGAGGAAAGTGAAGGGGAAATGATGTTATTATAGTCGTCAAAAAATAAAAAAAAATTCATGCCCAAGGGGGATGGATGTTATATTATGATTTAAAAATAAAAATACTGTAAAAAAATTTAAAAGCTAAGTTAAAAAATATACGATTTTTTTAGATATTTAGATATATTTTAGTTATTTAGATAAAGGAAATTTAAAGAAGAGTAAATTCTAGAATTAGGTTATAATTCTAAAGGTGAATTCCCAGATGGGGAAAGTTTGGGAAGAATTAGAAGCCAAGGAGCAATGGTGCTTTACTTCTGTTTTCCAGAAAAAATTCTGAAATGACACAGTAACAGAATTATCCCAACAGAGCTTCACCAAAGTGGGTGACCTGTACCATGTTCCCAAACTCTGCCAGTGGTAGAAGGATTTAGCTACATTCATAGGATGTCAGACGTATGGCCACAAGTCCAGGGACAGAGCTAGACAGCGGAGACTAACATTTCTCCAGCAGTGGAACAAGTAGGACAGGTAACAGTCAAATGCACACTTCCTGTTCTGGTATTAACCCTGGTTTTGTATGGTTGAAACCACCCAAAGACGGTCCACATAAGGTTCTCAAATTACCAAAAACACGGCAACCAACAGATTGGGAAAAGATCTTTACCAATCCTACAACAGATAGAGGCCTTATATCCAAAATATACAAAGAACTCAAGAAGTTAGACTGCAGGGAGACAAATAACCCTATTAAAAAATGGGGTTCAGAGCTAAACAAAGAATTCACAGCTGAGGAATGCCGAATGGCTGAGAAACACCTAAAGAAATGTTCAACATCTTTAGTCATAAGGGAAATGCAAATCAAAACAACCCTGAGATTTCACCTCACACCAGTGAGAATGGCTAAGATCAAAAACTCAGGTGACAGCAGATGCTGGAGAGGATGCGGAGAAAGAGGAACACTCCTCCATTGTTGGTGGGATTGCAAACTGGTACAACCATTCTGGAAATCAGTCTGGAGGTTCCTCAGAAAATTGGACATTGAACTGCCTGAGGATCCAGCTATACCTCTCTTGGGCATTTCCCAAAAGATGCCCCAACATATAAAAAAGACACGTGCTCCACTATGTTCATCGCAGCCTTATTTATAATAGCCAGAAGCTGGAAAGAACCCAGATGCCCTTCAACAGAGGAATGGATACAGAAAATGTGGTACATCTACACAATGGAATATTACTCAGCTATCAAAAACAACGGCTTTATGAAATTCGTAGGCAAATGGTTGTAACTGGAAAATATCATCCTGAGTGAGCTAACCCAATCACAGAAAGACATACATGGTATGCACTCACTGATAAGTGGCTTTTAGCCCAAATGCTTGAATTACCCTAGATGCCTAGAACAAATGAAACTCAAGACAGATGATCAAAATGTGAATGCTTCACTCCTTCTCTAAAAGGGGAACAAGAATACCCTTGGCAGGGAAGAGAGAGGCAAAGATTAAAACAGAGACTGAAGGAACACCCATTCAGAGCCTGCCCCACATGTGGCCCATACATATACAGCCACCCAATTAGACAAGATGGATGAAGCAAAGAAGTGCAGACCGACAGGAGTCGGATGTAGATCGCTCCTGAGAGACACAGCCAGAATACAGCAAATACAGAGGCGAATGCCAGCAGCAAACCACTGAACTGAGAATAGGACCCCCGTTGAAGGAATCAGAGAAAGAACTGGAAGAGCTTGAAGGGGCTCGTGACCCCATAGGTACAACAATGCCAAGCAACCAGAGCCTCCAGGGACTAAGCCACTAACTAAAGACTATACATGGACTGACCCTGGACTCTGACCTCATAGGTAGCAATGAATATCCTAGTAAGAGCACCAGTGGAAGGGGAAGCCCTGGGTCCTGCTAAGACTGAACCCCCAGTGAACTAGACTGTTGGGGGGAGGGCGGCAATGGGGGGAGGGTTGGGAGGGGAACACCCATAAGGAAGGGGAGGGGGAAGGGGGATGTTTGCCCGGAAACCAAAGAATTATTATTAAGTATTAAATAAATTAAAAAAAATTACCAAAAACAGCAGCAACACCCAGAACCAAACCAAACCAGAGCACAGGAGAGGTGCACTGAGTGCTTTGGAATGCTAAGCCTGGTCACACCAGCAGCTACCAAGCTCCGTGAGTGGAATCTGAAAGAGCGATAGTTTTTGTCGTAAAAATCAAGAATTCTCTTTTATTGAACCAAGGCAGCAATAGAGGAGATCCTCATAGTGGGGGAAAAAAAAACCCAACAAAACCCCCACCTCTCAACCCAAGGGAGGGGCAGTCACACTAGTATTTCCCAGTGAAGTGCGTTTTCACTTCTGAAGAAATACTTTATTCTTTAGGATGTAACTTGTTAACTTGTGTTGTAGGTAATGGACAAAGGCTGGGGATGAGTGTTTGAATGAAGAAACTGAAAATTCACACTCAAACTCTTCCTTTTCCCTTTAGAATTTGCTTACAATTAAGTCTTGGCTTCTCTTTCTTCCAGACATTCCCCACTTGGGGATTATGCTTGTTTTGTTTAAGTCACAGAAGGCACTGAAAAGCTTTTTCTAAAGCTCACAAGAACCAGATTCATAGGATTAATTTAAGGAAGGCGAACGGAAGGAGTGCATTCCTGGTTTTCTTCTTCGGATGGATTTTAATGCTTTTATCCCATTTTTCTCATGAAGCTTGCTTGTTGTAATTACAACTGAGAGTAAAATATTACAGGCATGGACTATAAACTCACACTTTGCAAACTGTCCTACACAGAGATGACTGCCCCAAGTCTTGGAAGCCATTGAAAAAGATCCTAAGGCTTCTGGAGTCAGAGGGGGCTATGGACACCTATGTAGGGAGTGGAGATCAGGATCCTATCCATTTTCTCCTAAAAGCCATGGGTTATTAAAATCCCAGGACCAGGTGCAGGGTATCTTATGAGTAAGGGAAATCAAAAGATCACCTCACAGCAAAGCCCTCCACTCCTACTTGCTCACCAGAACTAGATGACAAGACCCCATTGCTAAAGGTCCCATACTCTTTGACTACAAGACAGGTTAAGCTAGAACGAACTGGAAGCTTCCCTGCTGCTCACCAACTCTCGTGGTGCCAAAAGATGCTATGCAGGCTGCTTTGGGAGGAAGGGCATCAGCAGTTTCACCCAGCTGTGAATCCTATAAAGCACAATATCATCTTGTCACACAAGGTATATGGATTGAAGCAACATCAGTACGGCTGTTACAGGGGTAACTAAATGGTTGTTGAGTAGATATGAGGCTTGCCCCTGGTGGGGGAATCCTTGCTTGATAATGCAAATGCTACCACATTCATGGTTAATGAGACCTTCAGCCTAGTGGGGTTGATTATGACAATCTATTTGTCATAGCACCAAATTGCCTTCTAAGTATTTGTTTATACCATACACAAGATGCTTCTCTTTGTACTGAATGATGTAGCAGCCTGTCTGCTCACAGTGCTGAGAATAGGTGACGGTTGAGTACTTAGCCCTGAACAAGATATACCACTCCCTCAAAGGTTTAGGAAACATGGCAGAAGAGGGTGCAGAAAGATCGTAAGAACATGCAATAAGGAAGCGCTGTGAAATGCTAGCCTCTGGCACGATACCAACAGCATAATCACGATTTCATAGGAGCTCTGGCTGTGTGCAATCAGCCTGTCAGGCTTGGGGAGGTCCAACCTCTCCTTCCAGAACTGTTGGTTACTGATGGACTCTGGAGGAGGGGAAGACATCCTTTGCAGTTAGTTAACCACTGATAAGTCCACTGACTCCAGGGGTTAGTTCAAAACCCATCATCACAGAGACAGCCCCGGTTAAACTCGGTGTCTCATAAAACAAACGACACAGAAGGGGAGATGTGGGGACAAGGCAGGAATTCAAAGAAGGGAGGGGTGAGGACAACCAGAGTATGCATGTATACAGTTGTCAAAGAACAAATTGAAAGATTTCTTTATAACCCAGTTTGTTAGCCTGCTAGATAATTCCATGATTATCTCTTCATAATTATGGGTAATAAGCTATAGAAAAAGGATGCAATCCAAGTAGAATATGAAGGCTTTGTTATGAATGTGACCTTTTCGTATGGCTTAAAAGGGTGAGGAAAGTTCAGGAATGAGAAATGCAAACAACATTTAGAGTAGAAAATGACTTGATACCAAACTCTGGGTGCAAGGTGAGGCCAACGTGAAGCGAGAGCCAAGAGACCAAAGCACGGCATTGCTTGTTTTTCGTAAAGAAAATTGCATGAGTTACAAAACCAAGATGGCCTTTTCATCCATGTAAACCTTGACATGACATCACATGGAAGATTCAGTGTGCTTGTGTTCCAACTAGCTGGTGTGCTCATGTACTTTGGTGCTCAGGATTATTTCTCTCATGTAACTTATGTTTGGCCTCAATGAGAAGGTGCATGGAAACCCTCTTACTGATACAATTCTCGTCACTGATGTAGCTCACAGCCTGGGCATTTATTAGTGTATATTTTATGTATTGATTTTTCAAATGTTATCCACTTTCCCCCTCCCATTACCCTCCCCTGCTTCTATGAAGATATTCCCACTCCTTCCCGCCCATTCCCACCTCAACACCCTGGCACTCCCCTACACTGGGGAAATGAGCCTTCACAGGACCAAGGGCCTCTCGACCTATTGATGCCAGACCATGCCATGCTCTGCTACAGATGCTGCTGGAGCCATGGGTCCCTCCATGTGTACTCTTCAGTTGGTGGTTTAGTACCTGGGAGCTCAGGGATGTTTGGTAGGTTGATATTGTTCTTCCTGTGCGATTACAAAGCCCTTCAGCTCCTTCAGTCCTTTCTCTCCCCCCTTCCCCCCAATTAGGGTGCCTGTGTTCAGTCCAATGGTTAGCTGCAAGCTTCCTCATATGCATCAGCATGCACTTCTTGGCATATAAAAGTGTCTGAGTATGATGGCTGAATATGGGTGCCTGCTCCACCCTTTGTCCTGTATTTCCTCCCGTGAGTATTTTGTTCCCCCTTCTACGAAGGACAGAAGCATCCACATTTTGGTTTTCCTTCTTCTTGAGCTTCATATGGTTTGTGAATTGTTTCTTGGGTATTCCGAGTTTTGGCCTAATATCCACTTATCAGTGAGGGAATATCATGTGTGTTCTTTGTGACTGGGTTACCTCACTCAGGATGATATTTTCTAGTTCCATCCATTTGCCTAAGAATTTCATGTAGTCATTGTTTTTGATAGCTGAGTAGTACTCCATTGTGTAAATGTACCATATTTTTTATATCCATTCCTCTGTTGAAGGACCTCTGGGTTCTTTCCAGTTCTGACTGTTATAAATAAGGCTGCTATGAACATAGTGGAGCACGTGTCTTTGTTTTATGTTGGAGCATCTTTTGGGTATATGCCCAGGAGTGGTACAGCTGGGTCCTCAAGTAATGCTATGTCCAATTTTCTGAGGAACCACCAGACTGATTTCCACAGTGGTTGTACAAGCTCACAATTCCACCAACAATGGAGAAGTGTTCCTCTTTTTCCATATCCTCGCCACATCTGCTGTCACCTGAGTTCTTGATTTTAGCCAAACTGGTGTGAGGTGGAATCTCAGGGTTGTTTTGATTTGCATTTCCCTGATGACTAAGGATGTTGAACATTTCTTTAGGTGCTTCTTGGCCATTCAATATTCCTCAGTTGTGAATTCTTTGTTAAACCCCGTACCTAATTTTTTTTTTTTTTTTGGTTCTTTTTTTCGGAGCTGGCGACCGAACCCAGGGCCTTGCGCTTCCTAGGTAAGTGCTCTACCACTGAGCTAAATCCCCAGCCCCCGTACCTAATTTTTTAATAGATATTTGGTTCTCTGGAGTCTAACTTCTTCAGTTCTTTTTTTTTTTTCTTTTTTTTCCTTTTTTTTTTTTATTAACTTGAGTATTTCTTATATACATTTCGAGTGTTATTCCCTTTCCCGGTTTCCGGGCAAACATCCCCCTCCCCCCTCCCCTTCCTTATGGGTGTTCCCCTCCCAACCCTCCCCCCATAGACTAGTTCACTGGGGGTTCAGTCTTAGCAGGACCCAGGGCTTCCCCTTCCACTGGTGCTCTTACTAGGATATTCATTGCTACCTATGGGGTCAGAGTCCAGGGTCAGTCCATGTATAGTCTTTAGGTAGTGGCTTAGTCTCTGGAAGCTCTGGTTGCTTGGCATTGTTGTACTTTTGGGGTCTCGAGCCCCTTCAAGCTCTTCCAGTTCTTTCTCTGATTCCTTCAATAGGGGACCTAGTCTCAGTTCAGTGGTTTGCTGCTGGCATTCGCCTCTGTATTTGCTGTATTCTGGCTGTGTCTCTCAGGAGCGATCTACATCCGGCTCCTGTCGGTCTTCACTTCTTTGCTTCATCCATCTTGTCTAATTGGGTGGCTGTATATGTATGGGCCACATGTGGGGCAGGCTCTGAATGGGTGTTCCTTCAGTCTCTGTTTTAATCTTTGCCTCTCCCTTCCCTGCCAAGGGTATTCTTTTTCCTCATTTAAAGAAGGAGTGAAGCATTCACATTTTGATCATCCGTCTTGAGTTTCGTTTGTTCTAGGGATCTAGGGTAATTCAAGCATTTGGGCTAATAGCCACTTATCAATGAGTGCATACCATGTATGTCTTTCTGTGATTGGGTTAGCTCACTCAGGATGATATTTTCCAGTTCCAACCATTTGCCTACGAATTTCATAAACTCGTTGTTTTTGATAGCTGAGTAATATTCCATTGTGTAGATGTACCACATTTTCTGTATCCATTCCTCTGTTGAAGGGCATCTGGGTTCTTTCCATTTTCTGGCTATTATAAATAAGGCTGCGATGAACATAGTGGAACACGTGTCTCATTTTATATGTTGAGGCATCTTTTGGGTATATGCCCAAGAGAGGTATAGCTGGATCCTCAGGCAGTTCAATGTCCAATTTTCTGAGGAACCTCCAGACTGATTTCCAGAATGGTTGTACCAGTCTGCAACCCCACCAACAATGGAGGAGTGTTCCTCTTTCTCCACATCCTCGCCAGCATCTGCTGTCACCTGAGTTTTTGATCTTAGCCAATCGCACTGGTGTGAGGTGAAATCTCAGGGTTGTTTTGATTTGCATTTCCCTTATGACTAAAGATGTTGAACATTTCTTTAGGTGTTTCTCAGCCATTCGGCATTCCTCAGCTGTGAATTCTTTGTTTAGCTCTGAACCCCATTTTTTAATAGGGTTATTTGTTTCCCTGCGGTCTAACTTCTTGAGTTCTTTGTATATTTTGGATATAAGGCCTCTATCTGTTGTAGGATTGGTAAAGATCTTTTCCCAATCTGTTGGTTGCCGTTTTGTCCTAACCACAGTGTCCTTTGCCTTACAGAAGCTTTGCAGTTTTATGAGATCCCATTTGTCGATTCTTGATCTTAGAGCATAAGCCATTGGTGTTTTGTTCAGGAAATTTTCCCCTGTGCCTATGTGTTTGGAGTTCTTCTCCACTTTCTCTTCTGTTAGTTTCAGTGTATCTGGTTTGATGTGGAGGTTCTTGATCCACTTGGACTTGAGCTTTGTAGAAGGAGATAAGAAAGGGTTGATCTGCATTCTTCTGCATGCTGACCTCCAGTTGAACCAGCACCATTTGTTGAAAATGCTATCTTTTTTCCCACTGGATGGTTTTAGCTCCTTTGTCCAAGATTAAATGACCATAGTTGTAGTTGTGTGGGTTAATTTCTGGATCTTTAATTCTATTCCACTGATCTACCTGCCTGCCTCTGTACCAATACCATACATTTTTTTTTTTTTAAAATCACTATTGCTCTGCAATACAGCTTGAGGTCAGGGATGGTGATTTCCCCCAAAAGCTTTTTATTGTGAGAATAGTTTTCGCTATCCTGTTTTTTGTTTGTTTGTTTGTTTGTTTTTGTTGTTATTCCAAATACATTTATTGGAATTTTGATGAGGATTGCATTGAATCTGTAGATTGCTTTCAGCAAGATGGCCATTTTTACTATATTAATCCTGCCAATCGATGAGCATGGGAGATCTTTCCATCTTCTGAGATCTTCTTAGATTTCTTTCTTTAGAGACTTGAAGTTTTTGTCATACAGATCATTCATTTGCGTAGTTAGAGTCACATCAAGGTATTTATTTATGACTACTGTGAAGGATGTCATTTCCCTAATTTCTTTCTCAGCCTGTATATCCTTTGAGTAGAGGAAGGCTACTGATTTATTTGAGTTAATTTTATATCCAGCCACTTTGCTGAAGTTGTTTATCAGGTTTAGGAGTTCTCTGGTATAACTTTTGAGGCCATTTAAGTACACTATCATATTATCTGCAAATAGTGATATTTTGACTTCTTCCTTTCCAATTTGTATCCCTTTGACCTCTTTTTGTTGTCTGATTGTTCTGGCTAGGACTTTGAGTACTATATTGAATAAGGAGGGAGAAAGCGGGAAGCCTTTTCTAGTCCCTGATTTCAGTGGGATTGCTTCAAGTTTCTCTCCATTTAGTTTGATGTTGGCTACTGGTTTGCTGTATGTGGCTTTTACCAAGTTTAGGTATGGACCTTGAATTTCTGAACTTTTTAAGACTTTTATCATGAAGGGGTGTTGAATTTTGTCAAATGCTTTCTCAGCATCTAATGAGATGATCATGTGGTTTTTTCCTTGAGTTTTTTTTCTTTTCCTTTTTTTTTCCAGAGCTGGGGACTGAACCCAGGGCCTTGCGCTTGCTAAGCAAGCGCTCTACCACGGAGCTAAATCCTCAACCCCGAGTTTTTTTTTTAATATAGTAGATTACATTGATGGATTTCCGTATATTGAACCATCCCTGCATCCCTGGGATGAAGCCTGCTTGATCATGATGGATGATCATTTTGATGTGTTCTTGGATTCAGTTTGTGAGAATCTTATTGAGTATTTTGGCATTGATAATCATAAGGGAAATTGGTCTGAAGTTCTCTTTCTTTGTTGTGTCCTTGTGTGGTTTAGATATAAGCATAATTGTGGCTTCATAGAATGAATTTGGTAGTATTCCTTCTGTTTCTATTTTGTGGAATAGTTTGAAGAGTATTGGTATTAGGTCTTCTTGGAAGGTCTGATAGAATTCTGCACTAAACCCATCTACTCCTGGGCTTTTTTTGTTTGTTGGGAGACTTGTAACAACTGCTTCTATTTCTTTAGGGGTTATGGCACTGTTTAGATGATTTATCTGATCCTGATTTAACTCAGGTACTTGGTATCTGTCTAGAAAATTGTCCATTTCCTCCAGGTTTTCCAATTTTGTTGAGGTTAGGCTTTTGTAGTGGGATCTGATAATTTTTTTGAATTTTCTCAGTTTCTGTTGTTATGTATCCCTTTTTATTTCTAATTAATTTTGTTAATTTGGACACTGTCTCTCTCTGCCCTGTGGTTAGTGTGGCTAAGGTTTTATCTATCTTGTTGATTTTCTCAAAGCACCAACTCCTGTTTTTGTTGATTCTTTGTATTGCTCACTTTGTTTCCTCTCGATTGATTTCAGCTCTGAGTTTGATTATTTCCTGTCACCTACTCCTCTTGGGTGTATTTGTCTCTTTTTGTTCTAGAGCTTTCAGATGTGTTGTCAAGCTGCTTGTGTATGCTCTCTTCAGTTTCTTTTTGGGGGCACTCAAAGCTATGGGTTTTCCTCTTAGGACTGCTTTCATTGTATCCCATAAGTTTGGGTCTGTTGTGTCTTCATTCTTATTACGTTCTAAAAAGTCTTTGATTTCCTTATTTCTTCCCTGATCGAGTTATCACTGAGTAGAGTGTTGCTTCCATGTGTATGGGGTTTTCTGTCGTTCGGTTGTTATTGAAGACCAGCCTTAGTCCACGGTGACCTGATAGGATGCATGCGATCATTTCAGTCTTCTATCTGTTGAGGTTTGTTTTGTGACCAATATCGTCACAATATGGTCCATTTTGGACAAGGTACCATGAGGTGCTGAGAAGAATGTATATTCTTTTGTTTTAGGACGAAATGTTCTATAGATATCTGTTAAGTGCATTTGGTTCATAACTTCTGTTAGTTTCACTGTGTTTCTGTTTAGTTTCTCTTTCCAGGACGTGTCGTCCATTGATGACAGTGGAGTCTTGAGTCTCCCATTATTATTATGTGTGATGCATGCATTTGGGTGCCTTTGCATTTGGAGCACAGATGTTCAGAATTGAGAGTTCATCTTGGTAGAGTTTTCCTTTGAGGAGTATGAAGTGTCCTTCCTTTTCTTTTTATTTTTTTAATAACTTTTGGTTGAAAACAGATTTTATTCAATATTAGAATGGCTACTCCAGCTTGTTTCTTGGGACCATTTGCTTGGAAAAATTTTTTCCAGCCTTTTACTCTGAGGTAGTGTCTTTCTTTGTGACTGAAGTACATTTCTTATATGCAGAAAAATGCTCAGTCCTGTTTATGCATCCTGTTAGTCTATGTCTTTTTAATTTTTTAAAAGACTTTATTCATTTATTCATTTATTTTATGTATGTTGCTCTCTTCACCACCACCACACCAGAAGAGGGCAGGCATCAGATCTCAATACAGATGGTTGTGAGCCACCATGTGGTTGCTGGGATTTGAACTCAGGACCTCTGGAAGAGTAGACAGTGCTCTTAACCACTGAGCTATCTCTCCAGCCCCTATGTCTTTTTTTTAAATTTTATTTTTCTTGGATATTTTAAGTATTTGCATTTCAAATGTTATTCCCTTTCCCCCCTTTCTCATACTTCATCCCCCTGCTTCTATGAGAGTGCACCCCCTCTCACCCACCTACTCCCACCTCAACGCCCTGGCATTCTCCTACATTGGGGAAACAAGCCTTCACAGGACCAAGGGCTTTGCCTCCTATTGATGCTGGACATGAGTTCCTTTGCTACATATGCAGCTGGAGCCATGGGTCCCTCCATGTGTACTCATTGATTGGTGGTTTAGTTCTTGGGAGCTCTGGTGGGGTCTGGCTGGTTGATATTTCATCTATGTCTTTTTATTGGGGAGTTGAGTCCACTAATGTTAAGAGATATTAAGGAACAGTGATTGTTGTTTCCTGTTATATTGTTGTTAGAGGTGGAATTATCTTTGTATGGCTATCTTTTTTTGGGTTTGTTGAAAGAAGATTAATTTCTTGCTTTTTCTAGGGGATAGTTTACTTCCTTGTGTTGGAGTTTTCCATCTATTATTCTTCGTAGGGCTGGATTTGTGAAAAGATATTGTGTAAATTTGGTTTTGTCATGGAATATCTTGGTTTCTCCATCTAAGACTATTGAGAGTTTTGCTGGATATAGTAACCTGGGCTGGCATTTGTGTTCTCTTAGGGTCTGTATGACATCTGTCCAGGATCTTCCAGCTTTCAGAGTCTCTGTTGAGAAGTCTGGTGTAATTCTAATAGGTCTGCCTTTATCTGTTACTTGACCTTTTTTCATTACTGCTTCTAATATTCTTTCTTTGTTTTGTGCATTTGGTGTTTTGACTATTATGTGATGGGAGGAGTTTCTTTTCTGGTCCAATCTATTTGGAGTTCTGTAGGCTTCTCGTATGTTCATGGGTATCTCTTTCTGTAGGTAAGGAACATTTTCTTCTATCATTTTGTTGAAGATATTTACTGGTCCTTTAAGTTGGGAATCTTCACTCTCTTCTATACCCATTACCCTTAGGTTTTGTCTTCTCATTGTTTTCTGGATTTCTTGGATATTTTGGGTATTATCTTTTTGCATTTTTCATTTTCTTTGACTATTGTGTTAATGTTTTCTATGGCATCTTCTGCCCCTGAGATTCTCTCTTCTATCTCTTGTATTCTGTTTGTGATACATCTATGACTTCTGATTTCTTTCCTAGATTTTCTATCTCCAGGGTTGTCTTTCTTTGTGATTTCTTTCTTATTTCTATTTCCATTTTTAGATTCTGGATGGCTTTTGTTCAATTCCTTTACCTGCTGTTTATGTTTTTCTGTAACTGTTTAAGGGATTTTTGAGTTTCCTCTTTGGGCTTCTACTTGTTTACCTGTGTTCCCCTGTATTTTTTTAAAGTGAGTTATTTTTTCCTTCTTAAAGTTTTCTATCATCATCATGAGATGTGATTTTTAGTCCAACTCTTGATTTTTCTGGTGTGTTGTGGGTATCCTGTCCTTGCTGTGTTTGGAGAACTGGGTTCTGATCATGCCAAGTAGTCTTGGTTTCTGCTGCTTAGGTTCTTGGGCTTGTTTCTCTGGTTATTTCTGATGTTAGTTGGTCTTTCTTTCTCTGGCTGGAGCTTGTCCCTCCAAGGTCCCTTGGGCCTGTGAGCCTGTGATCTTAGGAGTGAGAGGACTCCTTGGATACCAGCTTTTTCTGGGCAGGTTTTGGGTCCTGAGGGCTGTGGGACAGTCTTAGCTTTGGGCGCAGATGGAGACTGGAAAGGTCCTGTTCTAGAATGTTCTGTGGTTCCTGTTCCCTGTGTACCTCTGGTGGGTCCTTCTTTGGACAGTTAGTGGAGGGAAAGTGGGGTCTCACCTGTGGGCTTATGAGTGAGAGCACTCCTGAGACACCAGCTCTCTCCAGGCAGGATTTGACCCCGGAGGGCTGTGGCACAGCCTTAGTTCTGGGTGCAAATGGAGACTGGAAGGTTTATAGCATTGGCATTTAAACAGCTCCAGCTTCATGCCAGGCCTGACACTGTGGGGAAGCCGGATATGGAAAGCTTTGGTTTCTACATTTCAGTGTCTGTGATTACAACATGAATCACCTTTCCCCACTAAAACAAACATTTATCTGACTGATATCTTAGCGATATCACAGGTATGGGAAGGAAAGAATACTCTGGAGAATTCAGTAGAACTTTGTAGGCCTTTGAGCCTCCCAGAACCAAATAATTAGAGTTGCCTCAGGATTGAATAATTTCACTGAAGTGTAATAAAGTTTATTTTTTTACCCTCTCAATTGTTAAATTTGGGAGATTCTTAACGTAGAAAGGGGAGGGCAAGCAGTATCAAATCATGCTGATCATCTCCTTGTATTCCAAGAGTCTGTTCTTGCCGGCCGTGTTCTGTTGGCCAGGCATGAGATGACAGTGGTTGCTGGTGAGTCACCAACGTGTGTCATCCTCGCACCTTGGGTTCTCATGCTCAATTCCCTTAGGGGGTCATGTTCTCTGCTTAAAAGAATATTGGCAGTTCTTTGAGCTAATGATTTGTTTGGAGGATGGAAGTCTCCAAGGTGCCACTAACTGCACAGCTTTCATAATGTATCTTTCAGGTCTTTGATCTTTTTTTTTCTCTGAATATGTGGAACCTTCAATAGCAAGATTAAAGATGCCTCTTCCTACAAGGAAGGCAAAAGTTGAAAACTTAAAAGCTGCTCAGGTTTCCAAATAATATTTTTGTACTTTTTCATTTTGTCAACATCATGTTTGAGGAGCACCATCCTTCATTCATGTGGCAATCGGAACGGAAATCTAAATAGTGTGGAGTCATAGGCTTCCCAAGGAAGCACTGAACACGTTTAAAAAGTGCTTAGTACAAACCAGCTTGTGGGCAGGCTTAACGACTCATCTTGAATTCTATTTGATTCAAATATTTACTTGGGACTGTGTAGGTGTCAAATATCATATATCTTTTCCAGAAAGTATCAAGAATTTGGAATGTGTGTTTGAGAGACCCAAGCTAACTGAGCAATTAATTTTGAAAAAAGATCATGGTACAAAATGAAGTGTAATGAGTGTGTAGGGTGGGGTGTGTGTAGGGACGGAGTGTGTGTAGGGGTAGGGTATGTGAATGGTGCGGTGTGTGTAGGGGTGGGGGTGGGGTGTGTGTAGGGTGGAGTCTGTATAGGGGAATGGACTGGCTTCAGAAAGGTCAAAGGACCTTTAATCAGAACCCAGTAAAGAGCTAGTGAGGAGTTTTAAGCAGAGTGAAAAAGAAGAATATTCTCAAAGCACTTTAAGCCGGATTTTAATGTACTTTGACCTAAAAGCACACATATGCAAAAGGGCTGTTTAATAATTTCCTATCAGTTTTATATCCAAGCAGAGAAGCTTGACACTATGAAATGTGTCTGTGGGATGGGAACCCAGTGCTTGTTTATAAGTGTGGGAACAACGGTGGTGACTTCTCGCTTCCGCTGGGATGTAGCTCATCCCTGCATGGAGCTCTGAATCATGTGAGATGAAGCACAGATGGATTGGATTTCTACAGCACTCCGAGGAAGGCTACACCCCCCACCATGCAGACCATGCAGAGACTTAGTATCTGAACCACACTGGGGAATGCATGATTTGCTTCTGCTCCTGAATCTTCTAAAGAAAATATAACCTCTCAGAAAACCTAAAGAGCTACACATTTAAGAGGTATGGATGAGCAAAAGCAGAAGGGTTTTCAAAAGCAGAAAAGAAGGAGTTGACAGACAGACCTGGATGTTATCAGAGGATGGCTCCCCTCATCCATCCCCTACCCGGAGAATTTTTTCACAGTATCATCAGGATGGTGAGAGTTTATTCAAGACAAACCTGAGATCCTGAGCTGCTCAACTTACCCTCTGCAGACTGAACCTTTACCAGCTAACTGGGAACATTTCCCAGAATTAGTTCCTGATATCCCAGGTAGAAGACATCAAAATCTAAGATGCAGGTAATTTACTACATCTTAGTAATTCACTGTTTTATTCTATGGCGAGACAAGCACAGAAAAAAACCTTTCCCCTTTTCAATGGTTTAAGTTTCATATTCAGGGTGGGCAAGATGGCTCAGTGGGTAAAGGTGTTGGCCCCTCCGAGGACCTGAGTTTCATCCCTCAGGTCTAATGATGCTAACTTTCCAAGCTGACTCCTACACACACCCTGTTTGTTTATAATAAAAATAATTTAATTATTCCCAAGACAAAGTAGTAGAAAGAGACACTGCTGTAATATATTTCCCAAATATCCAAAGTCAAGATAATAAAAACAATATTAAGTACTATCAGTAGAGTAGATCATATACACTAGTGCCTCAGTCTAGATGCTCTCATCTGTATGCTGTATGACTGGATATTATTAAAAACCATAAGTTGATTGCACATGCCTTATTTCTTGCTTTAAATTATTCCTCACAACTGTCTGGTGCATAGTGTGGCCTCTAAGATTGCTGGGAATTACCCGAGACAGATTGGTTGGTAGGGCCGACCACGTCCACAATTTTATGCGTCTCTTAAACGTTGCCAGCACAATAGGACATGAGAGTATGACCAACTTCCAAGTAGTAATGAGTGAACAAAGACAAAATTACCAAGCAAGTTCAAGTCACCAACATGTGAATAAACCCGATAAAGGCCTTAGCCACTAAGAATGACACAAAATCTAAAGTGTTTCTGGAAACAGAAACCTTACCCAGAATGGGGTCATATTCGACTTGAGTTCTAGTCTCCTTCCAGGACAGCAGGCAGTTGAGGCTGTTCATGTCAGCAGATTCGATGTAACCGTTCATCGTCAGCATCATCTGGTGGGCTCTGGCTATCCCATAGTGGACTTTGGTTTCATCCATGAGCGTCGTTTTCGTGACCTCCATGGCGGTGCTGAAAGCTTGTTGGAAGTAATCGGAAGCCTTGTTGTATTGCCCCTAGCGAGAAAGAGAATAAAGTCACCTTTGTTATTTCTTACCTTACCCACTTCACAGATTACGTCACCTTGCCTCGGCACACCCATTTTTGAGGAGGATGAGCTGGGAGGCTGGCTTTTCATCAGAAAAGGCTGCCTTCTGTGAGCAGTGGCCACTCGATGGGCCGGATCTTGTAATTAATTCAGTCAGAAAGCTGATGGACAGCTGAAACACAGGAAAGGCAGAGGCAGGAGGAAGTAGCAGGAAAAGTGAACTGATTGCCACTGATTTCAACAGAATCTTACTGATTCTGTCACTGTGTTTATCCAGTGAAATATATGTCTGTCTTCTGTTTTCACTTGTAGCACGAGGGTGTTTGATGTGAAGCCAGTCACAGGAACTGATGACCACATGCATGTCTCTATTGCTTCTGGTCACCTTTTAGCTTTCCTAAATGCACCTGCATTGTTTAGCTGAGAACATGGGAGAATCTACATTTAAAACATATGATCATAATATAGGACCGAAACAAAGGAGAGGATTGTTTAAACGCCTATGCCTTTGGTAAGTTCACTGTAGCATTTCAAATTTTAGAAATTTAAGATGTTTTTCTTTTACCTACCCAAAAAACTATTGTTCAAATAATAGCACTTGCCTTGGGAACAGAAGTGCCAAGGCCAGGAGCAAGTGCTTCATATACGTCATTAGCTGTCACATGTCACCTCTGAGGACAACGAAAGAGCATCTCCTTTCTCCTCCAAGCCTCCTAAAAGTCTGCACACATGGTTTTCCCTAAAGGAGGAAATTGCTTCCAGTTTGACCTATACCTGTGGAGACTCTTAAGGATAAACTTCTATTTTTCACAGACTTAAGGTGCTTTGGGGGATTCCTATCTCTTTCTCTTCACCAGTTTCCCAAGTTTCTACTTCACAGCCGTGTGTGGAGCCCAGGTCGAGTTATCCACCGGTTCAGCGTAGGGTTCTACAGCACAGCAGGAGATTGCCGCTCCCACAGCCTGTTCTGCACTGGGCAATCATTTGGAAACATTCAGAGGTCCCACATACACATACAAAGCACCGATGAAAACGAACGTTAAGCTCCTGACGTGGTCATTCAACAACTGCCATGCACTAAAAGACCCACACTGTAAACATGTATAAAACCAAATAAACAGAGGGTCTGGGGAACACTCAGTGGATAAAGTACTTGTGTTGCGAACAAGAGGCCTGGAGTCTGAGTTCCTGGCACCCAGAGAAAAGCTACAGCCTGTCTATAATCCCAGTATCATAGGATGGAGGCAGGCGTTCCCCAGAAAAGGCTGGTTGGTAGAATAATCAGATTGTCCAAGCTCCAGGTCCTGGCAGAGACTACACTTCAGTAAACCATGTGAGAGAGACTGAGAAAAACACAGGACTTCAACCTCTGGCCTCCACATGCATACACACACCCACATTAAGAGGAGATGTTTAAACCATGATTAAACACTCCTTTCAAAAGAAACCTTTATAAGGAACACCGTTTTGCAATAAAGACTTTAAGCCATATTCCCATACCTTGTAAAAGCAATGAGAATTAGAACCACCATGAATGTGTCGTCACCCTCCACGCCAGCAGACGGAAGCAGCTTCAACTCCATAGCCCTCCATGCCATTTTGATGAGCAGTCGTAAGGAGGTCTTTGCCAAGGTGAGGAGTAGCTACTCTCAAATGCAGCATGTGTCACGCTGTAGCTCCTGTGTCCACAGGGCAGACTGGGTGGACCCCCTATTTAACTGTCCCTTCTGCCAAACTTGCTGACTGATGTGGAGCCCTTTTTATTGTGTAAGTAATAATTGCTTGTTGCTGTAAGCGATTCAGTCTTTCATTATTATCGTAAAACGGGATTTATAATGAGCGAAGATTTGATTAAAACCATGTCAAAGGTTGCATCTGTGTTCCAATAATGTATGATTGAGAACCATAACAAATATTAAGGATGCTGAAGACACAGATTATCTTGATAGATACCAGTGAGATTCGATACAGGAAAAGCCGCAATTCTGCAACTGATACCCTTAAAAAGCAAAAGACGTGAGGTTGAGGCGTCTAATTGCTCCTGCCATATTTCTGAGCCTTGGGCTGTTTATTGATTTCAGATGAGAGTTTGAATTTGGAAAAACTAAGGACTATAAATTAAATGGCCATATATTTAAACTTCCAGGATTTTTCAAAGCATTGTGCATTCATTTTCTCAGACACGGGACAACCACTGTGGGTGAGCTTTGGTGGCAGTCCCTGATGCTCAGCAGCAAGAGGAGGAGGGGAAGGAAGCATAAAGTCTGAAAGGCTGACGGGGCCATGTTTAACCCAAGTGCCTGTGGTCGCTAAAGCAGGATTCCCCTTAGGTAGCTGTCCTCACTTCAAACTGGGCCTTGTATCCCACCTTTGGATGCACAAACAGCTGTTATGAACCTCTACCAATGAAGAATCCTCTAAAACACTGCCAAGCACATGTAATATTCATTCTTTTCAGATGTTAGCATTCTTAAAAACATACCTTTGGGAATGAGTTTTCCTTAATGTCTACTATATTTCCAGATTCTTAATTCTTTGAAAAAGCTTACTATGTAAATTTAGTCTCCTCTAAAACTCTGTACAACCGTCTAAAGTTCATCTTTGTTTTCATGTCATCTCTATTATAAATGTACTATATTTCCAGATTCTTAATTCTTTGAAAAAGCTTACTATGTAAATTTAGTCTCCTCTAAAACTCTGTACAACCGTCTAAAGTTCATCTTTGTTTTCATGTCATCTCTATTATAAATGTTTAATGATTCTAGAAGTCAGTTCTGACAATCTTAAATATAAGCTTAGGATTGTGCTGCAAATTCTAGAGGTACCACTGCATTCATGAAAGGAAAACTGCAAGAAATGCTCTGAAAATCCCTGACAATTCCAGAGTTCCGTCTCAGTGACATCATAGACCTGGAAACAAAGCCTATCATAGAATTCTCATGCATTATTCTGTTTCCTACCAGATCCTCCTCCTCGTCTAAAAAGTCACCTGCCCAGTAAGCAAACTCAAAATAAATGAGTGTTTTCTCAGTAGTCAGGGCAACATCCTCTCTCTCTCTCTCTCTCTGCCTCTCTCTGTCTCTCTCTCTCTCTCTGTCTCTCTCTCTCTCTCTCTCTCTCTCTCTCTCTCTCTCTCTGTGTGTGTATGTGTGGTGTTTCTATGTAACTGGGCTTGCATACATGTGGAGTTGAAAGAACAAGTTTGAGGATCAATTGTTTTCTCCCACCTTGGTTTGGAGGATTGAACCCAGATTCTCAGCTCGTGAAGAAGTGCTTTGGCCTGTTAAGCCATCTCACTGACTCTTTTCTGCTGCTAATTTAACATAGGAACTACTGTTCTTTTAACTGTGATTATTTTTAGATCTTATGGAGGAGTGAGAAATCTTATAAGGGCAGATACTTGATTATGTCCCCAAAATTCTCTCACTTGGCTACTTTATATTAATTATATATTTTCAATTAACATTCCATCAAAAGATCACATATAGAGAGTGGCATGGGTGGCCCATTCTCCCTGATTATGTAATAAAATATTAACTAAGGAAAGAGTAATATTATTTATTGATTTTATTATATCAATTTTTTGAGACAGGGTTTATCTGCGTAGACCTGTCTATCCTGGAACTCACTCTGTAGACCAGGCTGGCCTCGAACTCACAGAGATCCACCTGCCTCTGCCTCTTGAGTGCTGAGATTGAAATCGTGTATCACTATGATAAAGACTATTTTTAAGATCACTAATTTAAATTATAAAAGCAAGACCATAATCACAGAATATGCCAATTATAGTGCTTTTCAAATAACAGTTTTGCCTCACAACTTCTGTCTTACAACATTATATTTTGGAACTTGTTGCTAATAACATCATTAAAGATGTTATTTTAATTGAGAAGTGAGAGAACGGGCAATAAAACAGTAACTGCAGAAGGGATCTCACCTCTTGTGATATATCACGAATGTCCAGAATCCTCCAAGTTTTATAATGGTGATAAACTGATACAAGTTAGCTTTTAGTAATTGATGCCATCTTTTGGTATAAAACTCTTCTTTGAGCATCAAAGTATCAGATAATAAATCACAGTTGTGACATCAAAAACACTTGGCAAAACTTGAGAACATGAAGTTATTACTCCTGTTTGTCTCATAGTCCCTGTCTTTCTGACCCGGGAGGAACAGGCGGACACTTGGCATTTGTGTCATATGGCATCTCAGTGTTTAGTGTTTGGTGGATGGTAAAGTCATAGCATTCATAATCTCTGATATTTCTGAAGACCAATACTTTAAAAGAGTCTGTTGGTGTCTTTTGATTCAGTGTGTCAATTCAGCTATGGGGAGGATGCAGTCCCCTCTTTGATGAATCTTGGCATCCCTGCCCACCACCACTTTGTCCTGAAAAATAGACTAAAGCTCAATGTGGAGGTCAACAGAGAAGTGGCAGAGGCAGCGGATGAGGCATGATGAGACAGAGGAAGGTCCTGGGGTATGGACGTGGAGTGCAGACAGTGGAAAAGCAAAGTGGGAGACAGAGGGAGCAGAGCCAGGCAAAGATGACAGTCCTGAAGGAGGAGGCAGGATAGCAGGGGAAAGGTTAAGGGGGCGGGAATGGAGAGGACAGGAGGCCTTAAAAGCTCCTTCCACAGGATTTCCACAGCGGTCTCTGGGCAACAAAAAAAATGGTGTTATGGTCAGCACATTGGCTACTTCTGGTGTCTTTGTGCTGTGAAAAACCCATTCTGAATTGCCCTTTAGAATCGCTGCTGTGATGGTGGCTTCTTCTGGGGAAGGCAGAGGAACTAGGGGAGCAACAGCGGACTGAGAGAAATAAGAGGACATGACTGCTCGTAGGAATTATTCCCAAAACAGAAAAACCAAAAGACTTTCATTCATTTGTATGAATTTCAAACTCATTTCCCTAAAACACAGTGTAGTGGTTAAAGTGTGGGTTGGACTGTTAAGAGGGCTTTGAGTCTGGAGGACTTGAAGTGAGTTGCACTCTTGGGGGATCTGTAACAGGGAACTGGTATGATTGTGAGCAGTCATAGCAACACTCACCACACTTTTCCTGCTAGACTCCTACAATCCAACTTGCTCTCCTTACTAACTCAGTTCCCTTTTCCCTCAGTATTTACACTGTGTACAGTGTATGCTTGTGTTCACATGGATTGAGCACCTGTGCATGGATGTGTATGAACATATGTGTGGAGGCCAGAGAGCAACATCTAGTTTCTCTTGTGACCACTTTCCACATTTTTGTTTTGAGGCAGGGTCTCTCTTACTGAACCTGGGGCTCACTGACTTTGCTCGGAAGATGAGCCCCAGTGACCCACCCATTACTGAGGTTTTAGTCATGTGCTACCTAATTTTTTTTTTTTTTGAACATGGTGTGGGGGATCTGAAATCAGGTCTCTATGCTTGCAAAACAGACACTTTAATGACTTAGTCCATTATTTATTTATTTATCATGTGTGTATGTGTTTGTCTGTGTGTATGTGTATGTGTGGTATATATATATGTGTGTGTGTGCATGTGTGTACATGTATGTGTATGGTGTATATGTGTGTGTGTGCCAGTGTGCATGTATGGTGTGTGTATGGTGTGTACATGTGTGTGCATGGGTGTGTATGTGTGTCTCTGAGTGTGTGTGTATGTGTGTGACTATTTGAGTTTATGTGTATCACCTATATTCAGATGGCTGCAAAGGCCAGAAGATGGTGTCAGATCCCATGGAGCTGGAGTTATAAGTACTTGTGTGCTGGGAAGCGAGCTTCTTTTGCAAGAGCAGCAAGGACTCTTACCCTTTGAGCTATCTTTCAAGCCCCCTAGTGCTGATTTTTTTAAATTAACATTTTTAGTTGCTATATAAAATAATGGCTTTCATCATGACACATATACTGTTGCACCTTGTCATGTTTACTGCCCTGCGCTATCCCCTCCCCAGCCCCATGAAATGAAAAATCCTTGCAAGATGAAAAAAAAATTCAAAGCACCTAGAAGTGTAAATAACTTGTCCCAGGTCCCAGATCTTATGAGTGAGGGAGCTGGGCTTGTCACCCAAGCGGTGGGATACCACAGTGGTGCTTTTAATCACAGAGCACTCAGATTAACACAGAGTGCATGAACACAGTTGGAGAATATAATTACCCTAAAAAATGATAGATCTGACTCATGATCAAAATAGCAATTATAACCAGAGAAACTGGCTTCTTCCATACGGTTTCTAAAGGAGACCCTGGGCAACTGAAGATATTAAAATTGATATTACAACCGGTGCGTTTACGAATCGTGGTTCCTGGGATGCTGTAAACCCCCATCTAAATTCCCTTTGTAATCATTCTCAGGACTTTCTTTTCTTCTCCAGTTGAGGCTTACTAAGGAGTATCCCAATTGGATTAAAAAAGAAAAAGAAAAAGAAAGAGAATTTGGACCAAGAGAGAATGTCAGAGTGAGCTGATAAGAGTCAACAGTTTTCACAAAGTGCCTTTGAATTTATTGCATTGTTCCTCACAGTCAGTTACTTGGTACACCGAATGGCAGTGTCACCTGTACCCAAGACAGCTCTGAACGACAGATGGAGGAAAGAGATCTTTCTAGTTCCACTCCTTGCCTTGGGTCTGGGCTACATCCTGCAGTCTCAGGCATTTTCCACACTGACTTTTGGGATGGCGGGTTTAAACTGAGAACAGACTTCAGCCTCTGCAAGCTTTTCCACACAAAGGACACAGCACTCACCTTTTCATTGTAGATGTCACCCAGCATCGTGCACGCTTGAATCACATCCAGGCTTTTGAAGTTGTTTCTTGCAATTACAACGAACTTCTCCAGGTATTTAATTGCTTCTGTCATCTCTCCTTGGCTAGGGTAAAACAGGAAACTGTTAGTGTCCATCTCATCATTGTTGTGAAAGGAAGGGGTTTGTGTCTTACCTGGAGAGAATGGTGGGTGTTGGTCAGGATGGTGAGACTTAAAACACACACATTTCTTTTTTTTTTTAAAGATTTATTCATTTATTATATATAAGTACACTGTAGCTGTCTTCAGACGCACCAGAAGAGGGCATCGGATCTCTTTACAGATGGTTGTGAGCCACCATGTGGTTGCTGGGAATTGAACTCAGGACCTCTGGAAGAGCAGTTAGTGCTCTTAACCGCTGAGCCATCTCTCCAGCCCACACACACATTTCTTTAGACCCCACTAATCTCTGTTAAAGTATGCAATGAGCTAAAACACAGTTAATTTTAAGGTAATTTTTTGAATTCTAAGTACAGCAACTCCTCCTCATCCTCTTCCCCACTCCAACTTCTCCCATGTCCCCTCCACTCCCTCTGAAAATTCACATCCTCTTCCTCTTTAATTATCATTAGACACACACACACACACACACACACACACACACACACATGCACATGCATAAGCACAGGCACACACACATGAATACACACGGAAACACTTGGGCATGCACACACATGCACACATACATGTGCACACCCATGCACACATATATGTGCACACATACATATGCACACATGCACATGCATAAGCACAGGCACACACACATTAATACACATGGAAACACTTGTGCTTGTACACACACATGCACACATACATGTGCAAACACATACACACATACATGTTCACACACACATATGCACACATGTACATACATATATAGCCTGCTGTGCCCATTTAATGATGCTCATATGTATCTTTTTTTAGGGTTGACCACTTGAGATTGGCTAACTAACCTATCTAGGGGCTTGTCCCTGGAGAAGGCTGATTCTCCCTCTCAGCAGCCTGCATCTCTTCGTTTAGGGTGGGGCCTTGGAAGCTTTCTCTCCCATCCATGTCAGCATGTTAGCTGGTACTGTCACTCTTCAAGTCTTTTTTAAGTGGTCATAATGTCAAGATTACATGGGTGTAGCTTCCTTGTCATTTATGGAAGACACAACCTTATAGTAGACATCCTGGTCCTGAGCCTTTCCAACCTCTCTTTGATGATGCTCCCTGAGCCTTAGGTGCAGATGTGTTGAAAACTCAACCTTGTAAAGCCTTAAGGGTGGTTGGCATGAATGTGAAATAGCACCACAGCTTTAGAAAACCAACAGTCCCTCAAATGCTGTAACACAGAGTTAATGCAGGATCTAGAAATCTGGCTCCAAGATAATGCAATCAAGAGAAACAGTGATGTGTCCACACAAAAACCCACACATTGATGTTAGAGCAGCATTTTGAATAATAGCCAGTAAGTAGACAGTACTGAAAAGTTCATCAATTAGATAATGACTCGGGACATGGTAGGTCCATATAGTGGAATATTACTTTGCCATGAAGATGAAGCACCAATACACGATAAACCAAGTAAAACTTGAAAATACTACATGAAAAGAGTTAGACTCAGAAGATTATATATTGTGTATTCATTTTATACCGTGTGAAGAATGGACAAATCAACAAAGACAGAAAGTAGGCTAGTGGCTGCCAGAATCTGAGGGAGGAAGATGAGTAACTAATGACCCACACAGGATTTCCTTAAAGAATAATGGAGAGTTCCTGAAACAGAAGGTAGTCATAGCTACCCAATTCTGTGCATGTATTACAACCACTGGTTTGTGGGATTTAAAAGAAGAATTAGTATAGTTTTATGAACTGTCTCAATAAATCTTTTTTTTAAAAACTTCTAAAAAGTGAAAATGCTAATGTACCCTCCTTTAATTCCCAGAACTTGGGAGGGTCTCTGTGATTTGAGGCTAGCCTTGCCTACACAGTAAGTTCTAAGTAAGGCCACACAGTGTTACATAGTGAGTGACGTAGTGAGTGAAGGAGTCAGCCTCTCTCTCTCTCTCTCTCTCTCTCTCTCTCTCTCTCTCTCTCTCTCCCTTCCTCCCCCCTTCTCTCCCCCATGCCCCCACCACAGAGTAAATATTGTTTTGTAAGTGTCTTTTGGCAGCAATATTTCAGGCATCACTAAAGCAGCACACATAAAGTGGTTTATATTCTAGCAAAATGCTTAAGGAGACCCACACCTTCTAGCCAAGTCCACAGCATAGGGTAGTCACTCACATACTTTTGCAGGCAGGCATGGCTGAAGGTTGGATAGAGGAAAGACAGAGTCCACAGGAGAGCTGAGCATCAAAAAAAACCAGTCATGTGGATGTTTGGAGTTCACGACTAGTTTTAGTCAGGGACTTAATGAGATAAGGATGTAGCTCAACTGATAGGGTGTCTGTCTGGTGAGATCAAAGTTCTGGGTTGGATCTCTAGCCTCTCACCAACCATGTGCCATCCTAGTACTGGGGAAGTAGAGATGGGGGTGGGGGCATCAGAAGTTCAAGGTCATCCTTGTGAGTTACAGGGGGTCATCAGAAGTTCAAGGTCATCCTTGGGAGCTACAGGCTGGCCTGAGATACATGGAGCAGTGTCTCACAAGCAAGCAGGCAAACTCTGAACTTTAACAGTCTAGCGGATGTCTTATAACAGAAAGGCTTCTCTGTCAGCTTGGTGGGCTAAATGTAAAGCCATATGCGGCTTGAGCTGTGACAGTCACTATGAATGACACAAAATAGCTAGAATCCTGCAGTGCCTTGATTTGACAGTCTGTGTATGAGCAAGACTGGTAGTGGAAGGGTAAATTTGCTCTTAAAAGGCAATTAGAGGGAATTTAAAGTCAAATCTCATGAGCACAATACTAACTGAGTATTCATAGAGGTCATAAACTGTAATGCACACTGAGGGGCTGCCCTTGCATGTTGAACTGTAGACAACGGAAGCGCAGTACACTGTTTAACTCACGGGCCATTGCCTCCTCCTCCACCCCCACCTAGGTCTTGCACACACAGTGAGGGGGCACTACCATGAATGATCCTAGATTTCCCCACCCAGGCCTTGCATAATGATCCCAGATTCGTTCTCCAGATGTTTGTCCTTCTCATTCACTGTCCTGCATATCCTGACAATCTCTGCTCTCTCCTTTTGCCTACATAGGTCCTTTGCTTCTGACCTCACCCTGACACTGAGCCCAGGCAGAGCTCGCTCCCCCCCCCCCGGAGTTCCATGCAGCAGTCTTGCTCCCCCAACAATGCGTGGCTGTCCTGGGTGTATCTGTAACAGCACAAGGTGTGACCCACTGTGCACCAGTGTTTGGCAGATCTGTCCTGCTTGGGTGTCCTTTGCTTGCCTCTGGACTTCAGACCTGCCTTTCCTGTTTCCAGCTACTCTTATCCTACAAAGGAGGCAGGCCCCTTCCAGTGTCAGTCTCAGGGCAGCAGCACCTGCTGAGAAGGCAGATGATGTTTATGGGCGCTCATTAGGGAATTCTGTCATACCACAGAGGGAAAAATGTTTATTAAATAAATTAGTGAATTTTGCCCCACGGTAGGATTATATGTAGAGATTTTTTCCTTCCTTCTTTTTTCCTTTCCTTCCATTTTTATCTGTTTTCCTTTTCTTTTTTATTCTCTCCCTTTTAAAAATGCTCTTTTCTAAGTATGACTCCATTTTTCCTCTTTAAAATGACTAAGTAGACCTCCAAATGTGCGATGAAGTGCTGCTATTGGGGTGATTCAAAAGAATAGGGAACAAGGCTACCGTAGAAGCCTTGCTGTGAGTGCCTGTTTGCAACAGGCCGTAGGAGGGAAAGGCTCTCGTCCTGCAGGAGCTTGCCAGCTCTGGACAGTTTGTTTTCATCAGACAGTGTGTTGCTAAAGCAGCCAGATGATATTAAAGCCAGGGGGCATCCGTTAGGAGCCAGGGCACAGGCACACTTGGTAGGTCCTCTTTGTGTTCCTCTTTTGTTCTTTTAGATGAGGAATTTTGATAATATTAAACTTCTAGACCTAGGGAAAACTCCCACTTCTTCATCTGTAACATGATCGTGAAAGCTCAGATGTGGAAGTTGTGTAAATGAGCAGTTGGGTATGTGGCAGGATCCTGCAGTGACCGTCGGCAACGTAACAGGTTACTGTCCATGGCCCTGCTGGACACTACCATGAGAGACAAACCCAGTGTTGCTAAGTATCCACGGTGACAATGCCCACTACACAATAAAGTAGTGAATGCTCAGCCCAATAGACGCATGAAGCCCTGGCTGTTAGAGCCGATTGAATACATTCTTCCCTCTTGTTGATAAACCAGTGCTCACAGGGCAGAGATAAGATGGGATTTCATGCTCCCCAAAATTGCGATTCCTGCCTTTCGTGACTCCATGTCTCCTTTTTTCATACCAGAATCACGAATCATCTTCTGGACTGGGGGATGGGTCGATTTTCTAGAAAACTCATGCTGTTTATGGAATATGCATTAAAGTATAAAGAGAGGCTATTTTAACTCAAACGTTTGTCTGCGTGTATGTTCTCAGGGAAGAACATTTGGGATTGAATAGCCAACCAATCTGTGTGCTTTTCCCCGGGGAAGAATATTTCTTCGGATCTCAGCATTTTTTAGTTGCTTGTGGTTCTTTGTCTGGGATTGCTACACTACACGAACTGAGCAGGTTGCATTGTGTTTAGGAATATGTATGTACAGACACACACACACACACAGATATGCAGCCACAATTAAAGACAGAGCAGGGGTGGGTGGTACATGGGAGGGTCTGGAAAGAGGAAAGAGAAGGAGAAAATGATGTAATTATATTATAATTGCAAGTTTTTAAAAAAGTATTTAACAAATTAACCGTCTACAAAAACTAAGGTGAACTGGAAAAATATTGATAAATCAAACAAGCATAAAGTATATAAGCCAATAGAATACAAATTAATAATAGTAAATATAGAGTATAATAATAATAATATTTCTATGTCTGAGACTATTTCAGCACACGATGCTAACTCCTCAAGCTCGTTGGCACACTATGACATTGCAATAGAGAAGGCGGCATCTTTACTTTAAAAACCGTAGGAAAATTCACTGTTGCCATTTATCTAAACTAGATCAGTAGAGCTTATGTATGTTTAATGTTCCTTAAAAACTGGGTATGCTTTTGGATAGAAGTACAGTTTTAGATTAGGCTTGGCCAGTTGAGGATAGTTAAATCATATTGTACTCAAACAGCAGTCCAAAAACAAGTGTAGCGGGAAAAACACAACACAGTATAAATATAGTGACTACTGGGCATTTAGAATTTCTTTCTCTCCAGTCTGCCACGAGCAATGATTTCCCAAACCCGCAGAATCATCCTGGACTTTGTTCCAAAGCAGTGGTAGCGAAGGTCCTCTGGTTGCAAGTTATACTCTCCACTCAGCGAGTGTGCAGCCCCACATCGAGGCCACCCGTCCAGCTACGGGGACATAAACAACCAGGGTGCAGAGAAAGCTTGCAAACGTGGGCATTAACAGCAGAGTTAGGAGCGAGTCTGTCCTTGGCGCAAGGTGGGAATCAATTTCTCTTTCTAAAGGAAGGCTACAGATTATTTATATAAGTTCAAAGACAAGGTTAAAATGTTAGACAAATATTAATTCCAGTTTTCCTATATGCAGTGCACAGGTGCAACTTCAACAGCAGATTATATGATATAATCATTAAATTCATTGAAGCAGACCTCAGAGAGTTAAAGACATATATTCCGAGGACCTGGACTCCTCGGTCCAAAGGATGAAAATGACACAGGGCAGAATATTTGTGTATCAAGGTGATTCCAGTTTCCAACTGGGAAAACAGGACCGTTAACACCCACGTTCCCCTGACAACTGTCCAATTATGTATACCACACTTGGCCTAGTGTTTGCTGAAGAAGTAATCAATAAAGGATGTGGTTGACTGAGCATAGATTTTGGTTGAACCAATGCATGAAAACTTAATCATTTACTCAGGGAGAAGAAATCAAGGAGAGCAGAGAGGAACGGCCACAGAGGGCTTTGTTGATTGTGCCACCAAGTTTGTGGGCCACAGATGAAAGTAATAAGGCCAATGGGACCCGCACAGGAGGGAATTAGAAAAGCCATTCTTAATTCTGCGAATTAATAGAAATGTTTCTCGTGGTCTTTTTTTCCCGATGTCATTTTTAGCAAATTTCACTCCAAAGCCTGGATGTTTCATTTTCGAGAATATATGAAAATTACTAGGGCGTGTCGTCTCTCTCAAGCAAGGAGAAATTAATCTCTGGCTATAACAGAAAGGTAATTTTCACACTGGAAACTTTGCTGGAATTTATTTGAAGATCTCCACTGTGGAAAGTTTTCCGGGAAATCATTTAACTCAAGTGTGTGAGAAAATTTACAACGGGCATGGAATAAACCCAGAAGCAGGGTGGCTGTGCCCAACTCGAATGCGGCTCTGCAGGATTCCTTCTTCTCTACATTCTCTGAGGGAGCTATTCTGCTTCTGTTGAAGAGCTGTGGCATCTCAACAAATGGAGTAGTTGAGTAAGTGAGAATATACAAGCATATGCATTCCATAAGGAAAATCAAGGGTTTTCCTGCTTTGTGTGCACGTGGACAACCTCTGGCTACGGTAGTAATGACAATGACGATAAATAGTATTGGTAATATCTCATATCCCCTTTCCTTTATGAATCACAACGGACTTTCAGAGTAGTGGCACAAGGCTCTTTGAGAATTGACTCTTTTCTTCACTACTCTGGCAAGTAAGGAAGAAATGACATTGCAAATTTTTTTATGCTGCTTAAGCCCTTATATAGCAGATATTATTTTCACTAATAGCCAAAGGGTTGCTCACTATTGAAGCTTTCCTTAATAAGTCACACCAGTCTGGCTTGAGCATCGCCAAAGGGTAACTTCATATGTCCAAATCCTATCCTGAGAGAACGTGGTGTGTTTCCCAAATGAAGGCTTAGTATAAATTCTTGTAAGCACTTTAGAAGCTTCCAGCTTATAGACCTCGCATGCACACTCAGCTGAGGGCCTCGGACACCCACTTATCCTAGACATGGCATCCTCCTCTGTTTCCCAGAGAGATAAAATATGTTTATAGATGTAGGGCTGCCATTAGCGAACTGTTCCAATCATGCAGGTTAGAAAAGAAGAGATTTAGGGAGATGCTAAGCTTCACACACAACCCGATTTATTTCTCAGCCACTTCGGCCATGATTTCTTCTATTTTGCCCATGTTACTTCTTGTGCGTGATACTGCTAAGCACAGAGGGAGAGTTGAGTACTGTGAATGGATTCAACATGTATGTACCAATACACGTGTGTAGACGTGTTTATCAATTTCTTTAAAATGACCACGAAACGTGCAAAGCTTTTGACTTTAATAGGCTGGTTTAAACCAAAGATTTCCAAATAGCAATGCTTTTTGTGTAGAACGTTGTGTTTGAATGAACACTGAAGAAATGTTAATAGGACATAATTGCCCATGACCTGTGTTCCTCTGAGCCAGAGCTGCAAACTGGCAGCTCTGCCTTGGGGAGATCATGGCCTGGGACATTTTCTCCTGTGACTGCAGAAGAAGCATGCCTGTGCACTCCCGCGTTCTACAGGACATTACAGAATTAAGGATGCTTGTCTGTCTGTGCACAAATCATCACAATCTTTACTGTACTTTAGGAGAGGGTAATTTCTGTAAGTGGAATTAGTTTTGTTTGGCATAAAACAAGATGTGAATCTGTTTTTGTCTCTTTGTCTCTCTCTCCCCTCTCCTTCCCCACCTCTTTCTTCTATCTATCTATCTATCTATCTATCTATCTATCTATCTATCTATCTATCTATCTATCCTTTCTTCCCCCTCCCTGTGTACATGTGTGCATGACTCTGTGTGTGTGTGTGTATGTTTGTGTGAATGTGTGTGTATGTATGTTTGTGTGAGTGTGTATGTTTGTGTGAGTGTATGTTTGTGTGAGTGTGTATGTTTGTATGTGTATGTATGCTTGTGTGTGTATGTTTGTGTGAGGGTGTATGTTTGTGTGTGTATGTATGTGTGTGTCTGTGTGTCTGTGTGTGTGTGTCTGTCTGTGTCTGTGTGTATATGTGTGTGTGTGTGTGTGTGTGTCTGTGTGTGTCTACCAGAGGACAATGCTAGGAGTCTTCCCCAATTGCTCACCACACTATTTTTTTGAGACAGGGTCTCTTATGGAACTTGGAGCTCATCAATTAGACTAACTCTCCAGTAAGCCCCAGGGTTCTGCCTATCTTGCCCTCCACAGTGCGGGATTACAGCATGTAGCACCATTCCTGGCCTTTATGTGGATGCTGGCAGTCTGAACTCAGGTCTTTATGCACTTTCTCAACTGGCCCATCCCCAGAGCTCTGTTTTCCATGCTGCTGAGAATATAAAAAAAACTCCCCTCACTCCTGAGAAGCTTCCCACCTCTCGGCCTGTCATGGACAGGTCCAGCCTTTCCCACCTCAAACATGTGATTATCTGTGCTTTCAAAGCTGCCACATTGTTAGGATTTTACACTGATAATCTGTCCCCTCAGCTTTGACTGGACAGATGAGGAATTTGAATTCTGAATTACAAACTGAAATATCCCAGATGAGACATACAGTGAACCTTTGTAGATAATTTGAAGCCAACCTTTAGCATCTAGATGTTTCAAAAACATGTTTATCTTGTGACCTAGCAAAAGCTAAAGGAGGCTTTTGAAGGGAAACATTCCTGCGAGGGTTTCACCTCTTGAGCTGTGTAGGATGTAATGGCCATTTTGTTTTGTGAGAATTATTTTATAAGCATGTGAAGGAACACAGAATATCACTGGGCAAACCTAGGTCAGGCTTGTTATTACAAAGATGAGGAGTCCAATGATTTTCTGGGGAACAGAAAGAGAGTACAACAGGAAGAGTACTTGACTGCTGTTTTAGAGGACCAGGGTTCAGTTTCTAGCACACACAGGATTCCTGACAATCCCATATAACTCTAGTCCCAGAGGATCGTACACTCTCCTATTCTGGCTTCTGTGAGCATCAGACATACATGCAATGCACACACACTCACACTCACACACACACATACACACATGTGTGTACACATATGCACACACACTACACATACATATACAGTAACAAACAACACAAGAAAACTCCTTATACATACATATACATCCACGAATACAACAAACCCAACTGTTTTCTGCTGGCTTGGAACAGGGATAAGACCCAAAGTGAGTAGTTTAGTAGCTGAAATGAACTAGACAGAGGAGTGCACAGGGACACTACGTCCAAACAGATTAAGTTGGAGACTAACTGATCTCATATTAGTTGCTATTTGGAGAGTAGAACTTTCAAGAGAAGCTGGGTTGGTCTTCTGGGGATTGGTTGCCATGTATATTAAGAAGGCCCACTGACAGACTGCTTACTTCCCTTACATGTGGCTGGCCCTGATTCTCTCCAGTAAATGTCCATACTCTCATCAGTATGCTGTCTTCTAAGACGTTTGCCCAACAATGACCATGTTTAACTGATATTATATAGGATACCTTCCATTTCATGGGCACTGGCATTTTAAGGAGTGATTCTTATCTTTATAGTCTTTATGTATTTAGTATCATGAATGTAGTATTTAGTATTATGATTCTACTTTTAGTTCATGAAGCATATAGGCACAATGTCTTTCAATAACACCACACCTTTTCAGACTGCCCTGTATATATTTACAATGAAAGATTAACTTGAAGTTACATTGTAGCACATTTACGCCTGCTACCATTACGATTATTTTGAACAGGCTACAGTTTGGATCTAAGTTAACTATTGAAAACCAAGACTGCACGTTTGAGGACCTTTGGTATTGTGAGTGGCTTACACACAGTTATGCTTTATGATGAATAATGGCTGTGGTACAGGAGGTGAGGGGCAATCAGGATATTTTCCACTAACAGATACCTATCAGAAGCTGTTCCCAGAGACTGCTGTTAAACAGTCTTTTCTATTTCAAATAAAATGTTTGCACCCAGCTGTTAATCCAGGTTTGTGTCACAGAAGGAGCCTGGTGGAAGTTTAAGTGGAACTCTGCCTGAAGAGCTCAGGAAAGGTTAGGCAAGTCACGGCACTGAAATGCACTGCCTGGCACTAGGCTCTCTGAGCTCCGGGCCTGTGAGATATGGTGACCTGATTTTTTTCTTTCTTTCTCTGGTTCACTCAAGGTCATCACTAAACTCACAGAAAACCAAAAGGGAGCTTACACAACAGACAAAGAAGACTTTGGATACATCTTTTTACAATACCACACCAGTTTAAAATAACTTCCGACCAAAGGGTCACTTAAGAAGGGCACTGCTTAAACTTTAAGCAGGCAGTAATGGAAAGCGACAGACCTCAAACAATTTAAGTCTTTCACAGCTGGGTGACTCCACAGAGACAGCAGGACCACGCTGTGCTGGCTTACCTCTGCAAGACCTTGGCCATCGCTTCGTAGGCTCTCCCTAGGCTAAGTTCATCATCCAAGCTTGTGGAGATCTCACTGTACCTATCGAGCACCTATGGGGAGAGGAACATGCTGAGTGTCTAGACTGTCCACATCTGAGGAGGATGCATCATAACAGAGAAGATGAAAATTAACAGTTTCCAAAAGGTCTCTTTTTGTTGGCTTGGTTTACATGGGACTGTGCTATGGTTTGTTTCATGGATACGTCTTTGAGCCACAACAGGGAATTCTTCCTTTTGTAAAAATGCTCCCCCATCCCAATTCTCCAAAGCATCCCGTGTATATAATGTAGCTGTGAATGAATAATTGAATAATTGAATGCTTTACAGAATTATTTTAAAACACGGAGACGATTACCTAAGGTAATGTAAGTGCTATCATAATCTTCTACCATGGTAGTCAAATATCAATGTTCTTTCTATATATAGCTCTTTGAAAAGAATGAATTTAGGCAATAGACCTTTTCTTAATCTGTCATTTCAGAAGAGCCCTGTCTTGCAGTGTTATGTGTATATAGCTCACACTAAAAATATTTCTTACAAATGTACTTCATTACCAGCAATCTCCCCGATAATCAAAAGCTGCCACAGCCAAACATATGATCTTAATTTAATTTAACACTGACATCACTGTGCGCTGTCATTTTCTTTTTCTAATTCCCACCCCCCACCCCCACCCCTCTATTCCCAGGTCAGGGGAGGAAAATACAGAAACCAACATCTCCCCCACCCTCTCTTCTTCCTTATTGTTATTCGACCCAACCTATTACACACATGAGAACACAGGAAGTCTCCAAGGACCTTCATGGAAATCCTTTTTGCACATTTTCTAAGCCAGAATTAGTGAAAGTCACTTTATGGCATTTGAGAGGGCGAGTGGGTGGGGGTGGGGCATCCATCTGCCTGGTGTGCTCTGTCTGAGTTAGACAGCAGGAAGGTGGAAGTCCTAAGGCAGGGCTTGTATTCGCTTCTCTCCTTTTCCCTCCTATTTCTTGTATTTGCCCACCCACGTCTCTTCCCTGGAGCCCCTTTCCCCACTTGTGTTGTCTCTTTCCTTCCCACGCCCCCGTCTGTTTTTATGTCACATTTATCTTTATTTCTTCCAAGTTAACATTTGGGAAATGACTCCAGTGAGACCCCATGACCCCTCATCAGAAGCAGATCTGTGGTTTGTAAGGGATCACTCAAGCTAAGACCTCTCTGTGGGTCCATACCAACCCTGGTTTTGAGTCTTATTGAGCCCCCAAAGTCCTAAATTTTGAAAACACGTTCAATAACTTTAATTCACATGTAAGGATTGCATTTATTTATAAGATATAGTGTCATGGTTTATCCTGTGTATAAATGAGTACTCCACTAACAACTTTCCAACTTGCTAATGTTTTATGCTAATGATGTTCAAAAAAACAAGCAAAAAGAATGCATATATTTTCATCATTTTTTTTGTCTGTGTGTGAATGTGAGTGGGGTGTGTGTGTGTGTGTGTGTGTGTGTGTGTGTGTGTTCATGTGTGTGATTGCGAGCACACACACTCCATGGCATGAGTGTGGAGGCCAGGGGCCAGCTGCAGGTCTCAGAGCTCTCCTCCACCCTGTTCTCACCATGTAACACAATCAGGCTGGGCCACGCACTTCCTTGGACTTGCGCCTCTCATCTTGCCGCAGGGATGTTGGGCCTACAGATGCACTCTGCCACAACTGGCTGTGCGTGGGCGCTGGAGGTCGTAACTCAGGCTCTTACATTTGCTCAGTAAGCACTTCACCTACAGAGCCACATCTCTAGCCCTCCCTTAGCAATTTAAAAATATACAGTCAGTAGCATTGATCCTTATTCTGAGGCCTCTTAATGAAGCTCCGTAGAAACCTGAGGACATACTGTTCATTCTGCCTCACAGTCGACAGCTCTCTGGCTAACCTGAGATGCCTTCACAGGAGCTGTCCTGAGGTATGAGATGGAACCACTGAACTTTTTAAATTTTAAGAAACCTTGTTGAGTTAATGTATAAAAACACCTTGGAAGAGACTTTATTTTGGTCCGCATATTTTTAGGTGACATTCTAAAATCTCAAATTAAAGGCTAATTATTAATATATTTTATACCTAAAATAGTTCATTTGCTTTCTTTCAATAAGAACTTCCACCCTGGTCCTGGCCCTGTTTTACAGAATCTTTACGGAATCTTATAATGGTGACTTGTTTGCAGCCCTGAGAACATTTATGTGTTAGTGCAGACAAACTAACATGTATGTGAATCAGCAGTAACCTGAAGCAGGTTTCTCTAGGGCATGAGCCCGGCTCACACAGCAAAGCTCTCTCATGGTCCCAGTTATCGTGTGGCTTCTTCATGGTGGTAGAGAGGGTCTTCTGGGGTGAACACTAACCTAAGTGTTCCTCCTATGTCTTGTCCAATGGGATCTCACTTCATTCCCAAGCTGGCCCCATACCCTGGGCTCAATCAACCCTGCCTTAGTCTTCTGAGTAGCTGGAGCTACAGGCCTAAGGCCCAGCAACCAACCCCAGGATAGGGAGACCGAGGTAATACAGGCCTCAGCTCTTCTGTATCTGCCCGGTATTCGAACATGCGGGCCAGGAGAACTCTTTGTACTTAATTTCCTCCTTAAAGAAGAAGGCCTCCCTCTAAAAGCTGTCATGCAGGTACTGTGATTTCATATGTCAGTACTAAATAGTCTACACACTATACAACAAGAATTCTTAATCTCTTCCTCAACCTCCAGGAGCAGCCCAGTGCAAGAGTTTCCTGCCCCAAAGTAAAGATTTATTTTGTGTCGAGATGAATCTGATATTTCTTTAAACAGTTGCCTGAGAACTAGTAGCTACATAGGCAGTTGAAAAGACATGATTTTTTTTTTTTTTGCCAAACAGAGAAGCATTCAAGTACACGGGAGCCACACTGGGTGTCTTGTGGAAGATTTGCTCTAAGATGGTCTACCTACCTAATTCCTACCAGAAACGTGAGCTCAAAAGAAGAGACACGCAAGTGGGAGAAGTCTAAGGACAGAGAAAATAAGTTTTGTTAAAGTAAAAAGAAAAATACGACTAAGTAGAAAAATAGGGTAAAATGATGAATTCTGTGGAACACAGGAGTGTTTTATACTAATTTGTGGTAAGCTAAGGTGATGATTAATCTCATCACCTTAATCCTATTAAGGGGTGTTGCAGGATATTTGGTCCACATTATGAACCCAGAGATTGTAGTTTTTCTGGAAAACAAACAAACAAACAAACCTGTTTTTAGTGGTGGTGAGGCTTAGCCCTTAGCACTCATCTTTAATCCCTCTGGCAGATACATTCTTAGTATAATCCTTTAATCCCAAACAATGAACTTTAGTTTGTAGGAGGAAGCACCCATGTTTGAAAGTGATGTCTAATTGAGTGACAGACAAAGTGATGAATCGGAGAAAGATTTGACAGAATAGGATATGACCAACTCTCATGAAAAAGGAAAGAGAAGCTGAGATGGGGGGGAGGGGGAGGGAGAGGGAGAGAGAGAGCGCGCGCACAGGAGGAAGAGAGTACAGTACAGGAATACAGCACAGTGAAGTGGAAAGGGAGAGAGATGGAGAAGGAGGCAGCTTTACTGAAAGTGTTTTACAAATACAGATTGAAGAGAGAACAAGCTAGACACAGGTAAAGACAGAATGAGTCAGAGAATGAGAAGGAGCCAGAAGATTAGAACAAATTGCCAGAGTTAATATAAGGCCAGGCAGAGCAATTCTGTCAGAGGCTGAGAGAAGCCAGATTGCAGCAGTCATCTTGGGGAAGAGTTTGAGACAGAAAGCTGAGTTGAACCAGCCAGCGATAGCTCAGTAAGAACAAGAAGGTGAACTTTTTCATCAGTAAGTCTCAGAGCTCAAAACATTCTAGGACTAGATAAGATTGTACAGAGGCTAGAAGTTTCCAGGACTAGGCCTAGGTTAGCAAAGAGAGGCAGCAAGACAAACTTAAGTTGGGTGAATAAAAGCAACTTTTATGGCAGGGGTGTCTAAGAGACTAGTAAGTATATCTCCAGGTATGTATGAAGGGCTATCTCTAGAGAGAATGGGCTAGCAGGGGCTGACCTACCTTGTACATGGCAGCACCACTCCACAGACCAAGTAGGCTTGTGGTGGAATGAAAGAGGAGAAAGAGAAAGTCCTTTAGTGCAGACGTCCCTTTGTTCTTTTCTGGCTTCTGTGACACGGACTGTTCTGCAGCTCCTTCCTTACCAGGACAGGCAGAAGCTTCTAAAACATATGGCCCCACATATGCTTCCCTCTTCACAAAAGTATAATGTGACCCCTTATCTTCTTTTGGAAGCAGATAAGATGTGATTTACAAATTGACAGGGAGTGAGCAAGTCCTAGTTAACTGAAATCAGTGAGGGAAGCCAGACAGAGAGTGGGACTGTTTTCACAAGACACACCATGGAGGAAGGTGCACGGGAGTCTAGCAGCATCTGTGGATGTCTGAGGGACACTTGGTTGAACAGACTCGTGCTTTGAATATGTCAGACACATATCTGTAACCTGGACGGTTAAAATCTACCAGCATAGTTCAGGGAAGTGGGAGCAAAGAACTGTTAGTGTCAGAGTTCTAGTGGATGAAGATGTCTTGCCTTTCAGATTTATAGTCAGGGGAGCTCATGAGCCTGGAAGGAAGAAACACTGATCTGGTGTGCTGCTGTGTCAACTCAATGCCACCAAAGTGATAAGACGTCCCCCAAGTTCCACAGGTGATGTCAGGTCAACCAATGAACTGAGTGTCCTGTGTCAAGTGACTCCATCTCTCAGAGCCTATTTCCTCAAGTGTGAGTGGAAAGTGGCAGAGTCTATGAGGGAGGACTGTTACCTGTTCCTATGTGACGTGGTATTGAACATGCTCACTCAGGACTGAGTGAAGCAACACCCTGGCTTCACCCATGCTCACCTAACCTAGCTGTTCTCAAATGGAGGGGCATCTGCCAACATCTGAAGACACTTTAGTTGTTATAATCAGGGAAGGGTTGCTATCCCTGTGGTACACATCACAAGCCCCCACCCCACAACAAAGAATTATCATCGGGCTTAAAATGCAAGTAAAGCTACCGTTGAGAAACCCCAACCTGGCTTCCACTTAAACAATCTTCATGACTGGACACTAAGAAGCTAACCACACAATCACTAGAAAGCTCGATAAACAAACTATAGGTTGGGTTGATGTAAGATCTGCAACTCCCATGTGCTTAGCCAAAATTCTGTCTTGTGGGGCAGCAAGAGGACTCTGCCCATCTCTATATAACAACTTCTAATCCCGAGACATGACTGTTTTCTCCATCTGGTCATCAGCAGGTACATAGTCATCAAGGACGTTCAAAAATAAGAAAGGGCAAAACCCCTGCTCTTGAGCCTCATTTAAACACTTTCCCTCTATGTTTGTCCACAAATCTAAGAGGAGTGGAAGAGTCAAGATAAACCCACTTAGATCAGTCACCACCTATAAAGCCATAATGGAAACTCAGCAGATAGGTCTACAAACAAGAAGTTAGGAGTCCACAGCTCGGGGTACATTTTATATTCCCTGCCACCACCATCATAAAAAGGCAGCACACCTGGCATTTTGTCATACACACCCCAAAGAAGCCCCGAACCATCTATTCATAACAAGAGTTAGGCACTAGTCTCCGTTCACAGCTTTTCTTTGAAAGAAGGAGAAAACAACAACATAATAATAAACACAGACAATTTAGAAAGTCAGGTTTGCCACCGTGAGCTTGAAATCATTTGTCAAATCTCATTGGAAATACATTTATTCTGATTTCTGGCACGCTAGGCCCCTTCAGCCACCTCACAGTTGGCGAGCAGAGAAGGCGCTTCTGCGTCATTTACAGTGTCTGAACCCGATGCACACAATCAGCTGCAACATTAGTCAAAGAAACCGGTGGCTAATGACTTCTGACAGGCACTGTAGTAACAGGCTGAGACCAGCCAGGGCATCACCAGCATCCAGGGGGATCTTCCTGGAGATGGAGAGTCATTGCAGGCCTGGCTAAGAATGGGGGGAGGTGTCTCACACCACTTGAAGTTCACACACGCTTTCTTGGAAAGGCACAGCTTCTGATGTGTTTATTAACAGTGACACCTCATAGAGCCATGGGATCCTGAGTGGACCATCCAGCCATCCGAGTGTGTGACTTTGTGAACATAGCAAATGCAGCTTCACTCTTCTGTATCTCACCGTGTACCGAACGTTCCAAAATTCCCTTCTTCAGTTAGAAGTAGCCTACTTTCCTGCTTCTAACAGTGATCATTTAGAGGGTGCCTTCTTTGTCTTTGAAACCCATTATTCATCATTGAGCCCATTACCACATTTTGATGGCTTGTACTGTCTAGCATACACACCAGAGGCTGTGTGGTGTGGGGCAGGAAGGACTGAGTATGTGCTCGTTTCTTCTGTCTGAGCAGCTCACTGTGTAACCTTAGTCAAGAAACTTGGTTCCTCTAGGATTCTGGTATATGACAGAGTTAGAACAAATGGCCTAGAACTCTCCCTTCCAAAAGTATAGTTTGGAGTTTAGGACGCTAGAATGATGTGTTTAGTCATTTAAGATATGTTGTACTTGTTTTCAACAATTTAGCTTTAGGTTAAGAATTCCAGATCAGAGGGCAAGAAAGACGACTCAGAGGTTGAAAGTGGGTACAACTCTTCAGAGGACCCAAGTTTGGGTCCCAGCATCCACTACACGTGACCTGAAACTTTAGCTTGAGGGAGTCCAACATCATCTGGCTTTTTCAGGTTCCTGTATACACGTACACACAATGTACATAGGAGCACATTTAAAATAAAATGAATTATTTTTTTAAAATATCCCTAATCAGGGGCTGGAAAGATGGTCCAGTGATTAAGAGCTCCTGTTGAATAATCTTGAGTATTCCAGACAAATTGAGCATCCTGAAAACACCTGTAATTCCAGCTCCGCGGGGTCTAATGCCTTCTTCTAGCCTTCAGGTGGGCACAGGCACACAGTGTGCCTGCAGCTGTAGAAACATATACACAAAGAAATGGAATGAATCTTTCAAAATGTCCCAAATGGAATTACTGTTTTTCTTTTTTAAAAAAAAGTCTCAGGAAACAAAATAGCGAACCATTTCAATTCAGTTGAAATCTTTACACTTTCTCTTCAGCTGAAGAGTCTTGAAAAGTCTTGAGCTGGTAACACTGTCACTGTGTTACAATAGCAGTTAGCAGAAGTGTTACGTAGTAACCAGTTAATCTGAAGAGGCCATTAGCACATGCTGTTCCTCAGAACTTGTAAGCATTTGTTTTGCAGCTTCAAGAACTGGCTGGAAGTTCAAAGTCACCCTTACACTTAGTTCGTTAGTGCTGAATAATCCCGGGGATGCTGGAGCCTCACACTATACTCTCAACAGCCTTGTAAGGATAGATATATGTTCCAGAACATTTCTAGTCCTTCACCTAAAACTCCTCTCCCTCTGTAAATCCAAGATGCAGAAGGTGCTCAGCCTCAAGACGATGAGCTTTGCTTTGCACATGCAAGTAGAAAGCAGTTTTCCTCAGTCCTGATTTGAAGCGCATTGCTCCAAACTATTTCCGAAGTTGCTCGTTACCGTTTGTACTAGGACAATACTAAAGCTCCATCCGAACAGCGCCATTGTGCTTCTCAGTTGTGAGTTTTTTTATCGGAAGTCTGAAGGCCCAGGGATATCTACCATGGGCAACCCAATCATAGCGTGAGTTATGTTATATTTGCAGTGCCTTGAAAGAAAATATCTCCCTGCCCTTGACCTATCACAAAGAAAACCATTAGAGACTTGGCTTTATATTTTGTTCAGAGGCCCTTGACCAAGGGGTAGTTAATTTACAGGCCGTCTGGCTCTCAGTGAGGTAGTCAGATATAAAACTTGCTGCTTGGTGGAAGATAAGAATGATAACTTAGTTCAATCACAGCCTCATAGGACATTCAGACTGTGGAGCAGTGAGGGCGGGTGGAAGGGGGAGGCAAATGCATCAAGAGAGGAGTCCAGTGAGTCAGTGGAAGTGCACTGTGGCTGGCTGCAGAAGCTGTAGGGGAATAGGAAAACTCAGTCCCCCCCTTTCCCACGAGTCACTCCACTTCAGTGGGGTACACTGTTGTTCACTGTTGATAGGGATTCCTAGGGCTCTGGTCTGTGAAGGACCTCAAGCATTTTACATTCACCCCTTCTCCTTGGTATAATGAGTGGATCTTTCTTGAAACAGAACGGAGAAATTCTTCGAGACAAAATAGCCATCTAGAGCTGAAGGGACAGGTTAATAATTCTAGCTTCCCCCACTTTTTGTCAGTGACAAACACTGTGAGGCAGACTCAGTGTGGAAGACACAGGGAATTTCGTGATCAGAATGAGCTAAAGATGTCAAGTGTTGGGGGGTTCCGTTCCATGTATAGCTGTACGGAGGAAACTGCCAACTCTAGTAGGAAGAAGAGTGAAGTGTGACAGATGATCAGCCTGCACGTGGTGTGATGACGTCAGACACGATGCCACTTCTCGGCTACTCACCAACGTTGGAGATGGCTGGGGCAAGCAGCCATGGTTAGTGCCAGTCAGATCTGTAGTTGCTGGCTGCTAAGCACTTTGTTCATGCAGCTGTGACAGCATTTACACATGTTTGCTGGACTGCAGGTCTTTACTCTAGCCGTGCAGACACCAGGTCAATCACTACCCTGGTTCCCTCACTCAGCCTCTGGACTCGGGAACTTCAAGGCCCCGAGTCTGCACTGCTCTTTCCTGCTTTTCTCTTGTTTTCCCAGAGCTTTCTCACAGGGAGCTCTGCCCTAGCCTCGCTCCACTCACACTGTCCTGTGTATCTAATTATTAGTATGTATTATTAGTATTTATGAGTTGGTGTCACATGGACAGGAACCCTATCTACCTTGTTCTCCATTGTACCCTTAACTCAAGCCATGTTAGCATTGAATGTGGTTGAGTAGATACGGTGGAATCTGAGTGAAGAGCCTATGGAGACACTGATGTCGTTGTGACAGGACCTGCTGTGGACTGACATTTACCTTAGCTCCGTGCAATAGAGAGTAAGCAGAGTCAGCATGACACCTCATGCCTACGGCCAGTGGAAGGAAAGTGGGTGAAGATTCTCAACGGGCAGCCAGTCTGGAGAGCTGAGTCATCGGCAAGTAAATGTAAAAGGATATAGATGAATTTTGAGATGACACAAGGCTCCTTAGCTAAATGTGTGATTGTTTGTCCTGACGAACTAACGACAAGACCTGGTAATACTGAGGACTTAGTCAGACTGGAACAATGCAAGAACGATGGCCCCAATCTTGCCCTATCTGTGAAATGAGTGGAAGGCGTTTCCTTCTTCATTTTACTTAATAATGAGAGACAGCTTAATGTGAATGCAGCTCCTCTCCTCATAGGTAACAGAACAAGTCTGAGGGAGTGTGACACAGAGAACACATGACAAGCCAGGAGCTTGGTGTCCCTTGGATGCCTTGAAGGAAACCACAGTTGGCTCACAGGAAAAGGTTCTGGAAGGTTCTACATTTGTCAGAGATTTAAACAAGCACAGATACTGCAAAGGATTCCATATTCTTGCCTGAACCCATTACCAGGAGATTTCTCTCTTTCCCCTGGTGGAAGCCATCATCTATCGGTAATCCCTTGCGCTGGATTTCCCTCTCATAGAAGGCAAGATTCAATAAAAATTCATTCTCATTTCCCCTTCTAAGAAATCCACGGTTGTCTTGAGAAGCATTTTGAGCATAAGCTCCGTGGACAGCACAGTGTCCTTTCTACCTCAGGCCATTATTCTGGTAAAGTCAGTAAACCCTAATTTATGTTTGCAATGTCATGCTTTCCTGTCGGCGGCATGTGAGAACTGTATCCTTTCAAATAAAACATGGTAGGAAAGGTTTCCTCTGATCACTTTGTCCATGACCCTTCCTCAGTGACAGGAGAGACAAGGAAACAATTTATGAGCCATTTCCATTCTAATGGGAAAGGCGATGGCACTGAGAGCTTTTATCAAGTAGGTTACAACAACTAGTGAGAAACGTAAATAATAAATGGTTGGACTCCTAGGGGATATGGTGGCGATAGGAAGCCCTTTGGGGTACTGCAGATGGGGTGCTAGTAGCCTTGGAATTCCCTGGCTCCCCAGTAGAGTTTGGCCTGACAATAAACAACGGTTTAGTACTTCATCTAATCTCAGGCAGGAGGGGAGTGCGCCAAGCAAGCTTTTGCAGATGTTCACATCCAATAATCTATCCATAATTGATGAAACAGGGAGGTCAGATGTAATGGCTGCTGCTATCCCAGCAACAAATAAATGGTTATTGACAAAACAAGCCAGTGTGGCACAGAGGGCTGGGCGGTGACAGGAGGGGATGGCATGGAGGCAGAGGCAGGGGACCGCAGGCCTCTTCATTGGTGGAATTCCTCAGCAAGCCTGTGGTGGAAGGACGGCACTGGCACACAAGCAGACAGGACTGGCTTATCCCGGGGCATGGAGGAAGCTGCTGGAGTACAACAGAAGATGACCGGCAGGCAGAGAGGGAGGAAAAGGAGGAGGGAGACAAGACAAGGCAGGTGCTCGGTGAGTGCAGATGCATGAATAGTTCAGAGACGCCTTGGCATGCTCCTGTGATCCAGCTGTCTGAGTTGCTTTCACCTCACAGCAGCTCCTCTGCTCATCGGCTGAGCTGTCAGGCTGTGCAGACCAGGTGAGTCCAGGGCGGAGTGGTTGATGCATGGGACATTTGGGGGACCCAACGTCTCCTGATGCTCAGGGGTATCCAGGCATAGATGTTCCATTGATGTTGTGCCCCTCCACCAAGTCTTTAAAACACACCTGGGAAAACCACTCTTGCTAGGTATCAAATCAAGAAGTTAGGAAATTTGCTTGAACTGGAAGGAACCTGAAGTGCACGCTGCTTAGAATTAGCTACAAAGGATGAGTGTGAGGGAAGGACCCAAGCCTCACACCATACTTTATTCACCTCGACTTACGCAAAGAGAACAATAAAGCCTTAATTGAGGGTACTTTTATTGACTGAATAAAATTCAAGATGTTTAAACATAAACAAGCAGCTGCACTCCTAGACTTCTGTTCTAAGGCGAAAGCATGCGTTTGTAGCCAGTTTATTGTGTAATATTATAAAATGAAGGATGGTGGGATGGAACTATGGTTATTATTGCTGTAGTTGGTCATAAAGATGCATCGGACACAGATGTTTTAAATATTAATACTCCCTCAAATAGCTTAAATCAATTTAACACTCTTTAGCAGTTTGTTTAGAAGTGCGATTTATTTTATTCTTTGCAACCGATGTGTTTGATCAGTTTTGGGATAACATCCGAGCTGAGAACAAATGAGGAAACCAATAGCTACTGAGCGCCCTTCTGCTTTAGGTTCTACGGCCTACGCAGAGCTTCCTTGGCAGCCGCATTTCCCAATTGTTTATCAATACATAGTCACCGAGAATCCGGAAGCTCAGAGGGATCCTGGGATCTTCATGCAGTGTTTGCCAATAGCTTCTCCTCCGTTCTCCCCAGCTGAGCCCCTGCCTATGACTACAAACCTTAAAGAGGCTTGGCATCTCCATACCTCATAACATCATGTTATGAACTTTAACCCTTGTTTGCAGGACTGGACCTTGGCTCATTCCCAGCCCCTGGGGTTTCCTTCTTTCCTGTCATTGGCTGCTTGCTTCTGCTTTTGGCCCTTGGCTCAGTCCTGCCCTCCTGAGATCTATATGCCTGTGTCACAGAGTGTCACCTTTGGGCTCCAGGCAGGGTGGCTCAATGGCTGCCGCTAGCCCATGACAGTTGCTACCACTGACTAAAGCCTACATGTGCAGTGTTTCTCTGCTCACCGTACGTTTGATCTTCATGAAGCCCTAGAGATAAATGTGAATATTCCCAGTGTGTAATCAAGAGAAACAAGGCACAGAGAGGCCTAGTGTCTCATTCTAAGAAGCACAGTGAGCAGGAGGCAGAAGGGTCTGAACTTGGTTTACTGGCTGTCAGAGCCAGCCTTTTAAGCTTGGCCGTCACACTTGAAGCTGCACTGTCCCAGACAGGACTGTGCTGACTTCTGTCTTCACTTATAACTGTCATCCGTGCTTCAGTCACCTTAAGCCAATTCCCTCATTGCTCTCAGTGAAGCCGCAGCAGCCCCAGGTCTTCTGGGTTCTAAATGTTAGCTTTCGGGTCATGACTTTGCCTTCACCTGCAGCCATTTTATCAAGACTGTTCAATTATAACCACTAAAAGTAGCCAACAGAGAACTTTTATGTCATTCCTTTGCCTGTAGCCAACATCTTTTATTTTTATTAATTACTATTATGGTACTGTCTTTTTCTGGAGTCTGGATATCATGTATCCCAGGCTAGAACTGGACTCTCTGTGTAGCTGAGGATAACCTCGAACTTCTGATTATCCTGCCTCTACCTCCCAAGTGTGCGTACCACCACATACACCACCACACTGGTTTTATGTGATGCTGGTAGTTCGGTCCTAAGGCTTCATAGTTCTAGACAAGCTCTCTACCAACTGAACTGTATTGCCAGCCCTAAGTAAATTTTTTAATCAGAAAAAAAAAAAAGGCCTTGCTTTTTACCATGCTTCCCCCCATGTTCTTTCTACCCATCCTTAACTTTCCTGACCACCTCCTACTGCCCCTCCTTTGGCTTGCTGAAGCCCCATTAGCACATTAAACCATTCTGTCTCCTGAAAACACCGGGCACAGTATTACCTGAAAGTGAGGACCCTGAGACACATAGAGATGAAGCTTCTGAGCTACGTTTAAGCAATTGGGCAGTGGTCATGTGCAAGGAGGGAGGAGCCTTCTCACTTCAGAGCAGAAATAAGCTAGGCAGAGGAGGAACTCTACAGGCAAGGTTTTGATTTCAGCTATGGCTGCAGAGAGCTGTCATGAGTCACGAGAGAGCACAGGACTAGGAGACAGCTCACCTGGTGAGAGGCTATGCAAGCTAAGAATGGAGCTTGGATCTCCAGCTGCCACACAAAAGCCCAGCACACGGCAAGCACCTGCAACCCTACTGCCAGGGTGGTGGATACCCATCGTGTTCTGGCCAGCCAGTGAGAGAGCCTATGTCTTCAAAAGTAAGATGGACAGTCATTGAGGCAGTCACCTGAAACTGACTTCTGGCCTCCATCAGAGGTGCACACACACCAAGGAGAAAGGGAGGAGACATTAGGCCTTTCCACAAACAGTAGTAGAGGTGGCCTTTCATCCAGTCACTTTGGTAAGCTTGCCTCTAGAAATTTCCCAGCGTTCACTTGTATGACATTTTTCCAAGACATTGCTTCCTAGTATAAGACACAAAGCTGTAATCCGCTCATTTTTGGAGACATTACGATGTTACCCTATTAGTTACGGTGCATTTTGGTCTAACAGTGTGAGAAGTGGGTAAGGAGAGACTCAATGCTTACCCTTTAAAAAGGAAGGTAGGGAAGGGACTCCTACCCATCCCTTTAATGGGTAGCAGGCTGTGGGTTAAAGCCCAGTCACCTCTTGCTCTGTGGTAGTCACTCACGATGGAGGTGATGACCACACTCAATAGCGCTCCTGTCTAACCCTCTCTCCCACCTCCCTGCCAAGATGGTGCTTGATGCTGCTCCAATGGAGGCTAGGTCCAGGCTTCTGAATCTTTCTGTACGGACCTGTCAATTAGCCAAGATTACAACAATGGTGTCACGCAACAGTGCCATTTAGGGGACAGAACAGAATCTAGGCCAAAGAGCACCATGACAAACCAGAACTACAATCCCAGACGCCTGAGCCCCCAGTTTGAAAGTATTTCTGATACTTTAAAAGCCAATTTTGAAGCCTGCAGTGACTGTAGAGATAGTAGAATTGTATTCCCATGTCATCGATTACTGTAAACAATTAAAAAGTAATTTTAGCTTTGAAATCTTGTGACAAATATTAATGTTTATTTACATAATGTTTTTAAAGGAAAACATTGATTTTTAATATCTATGATATTATAAACATATAAAATGTACATAATAAACACTTGCTCTGCTGTAAGCTAATATAAGCTCATAGGGAAAATGAATATGTTTAATTAAATTTGGGAAAAGCATATAGTTAAATCACTTGTGGTACCAATAATAAGGACCAATAAACCATTACCTCCTTACTGTTCTGCTGGAATTTCATCAACACGCTGTATTAATAAACATCATCTTCGTTTTACAAAGCAGAGGGTGGGGCTGGGAGGGTCCTTCAGATCCCAGGAGTCAGCAGAAACAGGAATGCCACCAGCCTCATGCTGACCCAGCAAGATCGTCCTTGAACTGTTGCATAGTGCAGGGGTCCTGAGCACCGCACCGGCCCCAGCGCTTTCATTTGCTGTGTCACTTCCGCCTCGCCACCTCTTCGAGGGGAATTGGGAACTCCTGTAAGACTCATGCTGCAGGAGAGGAAACTGAGGCACGAGGGAAGCTGGTGAGCTCCAAGGCCACAGGATTTACAAGTGGTGGGATCAGCATTTAAAGTGCTCTGACTCCAGAGACCAACCTTCAAACTGACATCTCACTCTCTGATAGCTGAGGTGGCAAGGAAGGAAGCTAGGATCTACATGAAGCACCTGTCCCTCCCCTCTCCTCCTTTTTTTTTTTTTTTTTTTTTCAGTTGAAAATTCCAAACATCGTCTCCTCTGAGAGAGTTCTTCAACTGAAAATGTAACACCTGGCACTTTAAAGGAACTCCATCACGAGTGGCTTGTGGGTAGCAGACCTGTGTCCGAATCAGCACGGAGAGCCAGCGAGGGGCGGAGCAGTATGCTGAAGACAATACTTTTGAAAAAGATTTATACGCTAGCCTGATTTAGATTTGTATTAACTCTAATGCACTCGGGGCATTGACAGAAAACTGAAGAGAAAACCAGGCGGATGGGCTGAAAGAAGCCGCTGCTGGACCCCTGTTTACTGTATGGTAGAGAGGAAGAGGGAGGCAGGGGCAAGAAACAGGAAGTGGGTGTGCCTGATGTCCCTTTCCAAAGAGACTACAAAGTAGGGATCCATCAAGACACCCGCTCTGCTTCCTGTGTTCTTTCCCGTGTGTCGCTAAACTGTATTGATTCTCAGCGGGTCTACCCAGCAGTACACTGGATTCTGCTCTAAGTTTCAAGTGTTATTAGATAATATTTCCTCCTGGGCAATAATAAAAAGGTGTTATTCGCACTGTAAATTGTTCAGTAAGGAGAACAGATTTGGATTCTATTAGATATTTATACAGGGATCCAGAGAGAAGGCTCATTGGTTAAGAGCATTGGCTGCTCTTCCAGAGGACCTGGGTTTGGTTGCCAGCACCCACATGGTGGCTCACAACCATCTGTAACTTCAGTTCCAGGGGATCTGATGCCCTTTTCAGTCACCGGGCATGCCTGTGGTGCACAGATGTCCATACGTGCAGGCTCAAAAGTAACAAACATAAAAATAAAATAAAACAGTAAATCTGAGTAGCTGTGAAAGCATGATAGTACCAGCTTCCTCAGATGCGACAGGAACAGTTTACATCAGCTGGAGGGCGGGCTGCAGGAGGGCTGGATGCTGGCTGGCCTGGTCAGCAAGGACAGGGATCTCAGCTGTCCTCTCCTCCGCCTCTCTCCAGCAACCCCTTCCCCCAAGTCGGCCCACTTCCCTGACATTCTAGCCCCCACCTTCATCTTGCTCTCATCTTTAGATGCCTTTATTACTGGCTAAGTACTTAATAATTCTCTTTAATGTTTTGGGCTGAGTTGAGCTGTTACCATGACTAAATGCTGTGACCAGTGGTACCCTGAAGAATTTTACTATAGGCAGCCTATGTAGCCCTATTGAAAGCATCAATTAAGACCATTACATTTCAGTGGAATGCAGAGGAATAATAGCCTGCTTTTTTGCATAGCTCTTTCTCTTTTAAAATATAAAATCAATATGTTAATTGTGGGAAATGCGGCAAATATACATCCCATTGTCTGTACCCCAATAGGAAATTAAAGCCATTTGTTATTTCTATTTCCACCGATTATTGTGGAAAACAACTTGATGTTTCTAGTATCTTCTATATATTTATGTAGTGTTCGTATATATGTTTGCATATATACATATGCAAATGGGGTAATAATGTACAGTGTTTTGTAACCTATTTCTTTACCTCAACCTATCAATAACGTTTCTATTGTTATAAATGTTTGCTGTTTAATTCCCGTTGTCTGTGCGGGGTGCTCAGCAGTGCTTTAAACAATTTGTTGTTGTTTTACATTAATTTTGCTTATGGATTTTCCACCATGATAAACAGTGGTTATAAAATTGTATATAAAGGTCACAGCTAGATCTCTGTATATATCACATATGCAGATGACATTATGGCTAAATGTTTGTACGCTTTAATACTTATTATGTCCAGACAAATTCTGAAATGATTACTCCTGAATTAAAACATGTACAAATTCATACACATCCTTTTAGAAAAGGTAATATTTATTGGTTGTTTATGAGATAGCAGAAACACTATCTCTTTAGCTTGGTTAGTCTTACTGTAACTTTACCTCTCGGTTTTACAGGTATGGAAAATGCGGCTTAAAACTCAAAGGGGTTGCATAAGCCGCCTGCCTGTGCCCCTCTGAGAATCTCAGTAGCCTCAGGCTGCTCTGGCCAGCCCTGACCCCTTGCCTTGGGTCATAGCAACCTATGTGCAGAGATAGGCCGCCTGGGAGCAGCTCAGTGACCGGTGAGAGCTGGGAGGAAGAACTCTTGCTTCCTCATCCATCTGGCTTTCATTTGTGCATGGTGGCAAATGTGTGGCAGAATCTTTGTGTGGGCTTCTGCCAGAGTCTCCTGCCTACAGAATTCCTCCAAGCTAGACACTTGTACTCAGATTTGTGTCTCAAGGTTGGCTCCCAGAGAAACTCAGAGTTAGTTCTATAGTCGTTAGTTTCATAGTGTGAAATTGCTTGCCTTTCATGGCCCACACTTAGCACAGAAGCTCAAAGTTTGCCCTGTAACATTTTAGAAAATATCTAAAAGTACATATTTGAGCAAGACCAATCCAACAACTCAGGCTGCAATTCAAAGTAGTCCTGGGTAAGCTGTCTTGTGTTGTTTATTGTGAAGAGTCAAGTCGAGTTAACCACAATTCTTAGAGTAAGCCATGGTTTACATCACGGATCCCAAGGACTGGTTGCACCAGCATAGTAGGAACAGCACACAGCGTGTCCTTTCCATCGTTTTCAGAACGACATTCCTAACTGGACTTTCTATTTTCTCAGATCCTCACCAACCTTCAATTCTATTTGAGTTGCTAATTTTGTACCTCTAAGTCATGATTTTATGCAGAACAGTATTAAAGTCCTTCTTAGAATGCTCACAATGGAAGCTACGATACATGATACATGTCTGCATAATCAATTCTCTGTCGATCAGGGACAGGAGAGTTTTGTGATTGAGAGTGTTCATTACTTTCTTCTCCTTTTCAGATTATCCCTGGCTGCTACACACACACACACACACACACACACACACACACACACACACAAACAGACACACACAAACAGACACACACACAGATACACACAGAGACATAAACAAACACACACACACAGACACACACACACACAGAGACATATACAGACACACACACAGACACATATATGCACAGACACACACACACACACAGACATACACAAAAGCAGAAAGATGAACGTTCAGTCTTAAACAAGAACTCTTTACTAGTTATTAATTAAAATTATGGGTTTATGAATGTAGTTATTGAATAAAATAAAATGTTACAAATCTATGAATTAAGTATTAGGAATATAGAATGGATGCTCCATTCAAATATTAATGTACATTTTTATTGAGCACTAATTATTATGGACATCTAAACTCAATATTGCTATTAAGTGGAAGGTAACCAATTTCCTCTGTTCAGATGCATTTGACATATTTTCTTGGGTTCAAATTTAGGTCCCATGAGGAGGCAGGCTTTACCTTTGAGCTGTACCCTATAACGCTGGATGACGGTTGGCACTGGAGGACTGAGAACTCGAGGTCAGTTTAGCTATGTGGCAAGCTGCAAGCTAGACTCTGCTACACAGAAAGACCCTTACTAAGGAAATGTTCCGTTACTCTCCTCTGTGATAACTCCTTGATCCGTCCAATCTTACAATGACAAATCCTGAGCCATGCACTATCTCCCCTTACCCACTCAGCCTCGTAAGCATCCCCTGGGTCTCCAAGTTTGGTGCCTCTTCTTTTGCAGCCTTTAGAGCACTAGCATTAACATCTGTGCCTCTGTGCCTTTGCCTCCCAGTCTGTCACACAATTTGTCTGGGATCTTTCTTGCTGCCTAGAACACCTTCATATGTGAGCCCTTAATGTGCAAATTGTGCTGCTCTTCAGAACAGGCTATTAGAGACCTGATGCTCTTTTTTTTTTTTAAAGACACAAATAAAAACTCTTATCCTTCTATTTCTATTTATCTGCTCATAAAATTAATATCAGAATCTTTTTGAACTATTTTATAAAGTGGGAATGACTGGAAGCTAAAAATTCAGCATCTCTGTAAAGAGCCCATAGTAGCAATTGTTTAAAAAATGAATATGAAAGACAGTCATAAGGCATTGGCTAATTGGTATTTTAGCTCTCAAGGGAATCTAAAACTGTTCATATTAAAAACACACACAGTGGTGATATGGGTTCAGGAGAAATGCCAGGCTGACCACTCAGCTACAACTCATGCTCAGGGTTTTGAGCGGCCTGTCCCAGCACTTACTCCATCTATGAACCTCAGAGCTCATAAAGGAATCAGTCCTGCAGGGTCTCCATGACACAGGACAACAACAGCATATCTGAGAGGAGTCCAGGCGAGGATCCAGTACTAATTGTATGACGGAAGCCTGAGGCCTGAACCAGACCAATGACTCATGGAGATGAACGTTTGCAAGTGCAGCAGTTTGGGCAAAAGTGTGTACTGTGTAACACACCGCAGCTTGAATGAAGATTTTTTTTTAGGGCTTTTTTTTTGAGGGGGGGGCAGGCAAATTGCAAGGGTGGAAAGTTGATACAAAGGGACAGGGAGATGAATGAGATTGGGGTACATGATATAAAATTCACAAAGAATCAATACAAAGTTTTTTTTTTAAACTCACAAAATATATTATTACCAGGAAATTAATTTTTATTTTAATTTAGGCCATGAACTTTTTTCTGACATAAACCATTTCAGAATTTTGATGAAAATTCAAGTTTTTAGTTTATAGATCCATATTCAAAAGTTCAGTTTCTCAGAAGCCTCAGAGATGGCCCAATGGGGAAAATGCTCACTGTACAAGTGTGCCAAGAGACCTGACTTCAGATCCTCAATATACAAGGAAAAAGCCAGACATTGAAGAATTGCCTGTAACCTCAGTGCTGAATGTCCAGTCTAGTAGAATGATAGAGAACCAGGTTCAGTGTCAGACAATGTCTCAAAAAAGTACAGTGGTGAGCTATAGAGAAAGACACTTAACACTAGCTTCTGCCTCCACATGTACACTCACAGTGTACATCAGCTAACTGTGCCCCATATTGGGCGCCAGTGTAGTATTCGTGGTGGGGAGGACAACTGTGGTTCTTCAGTTTCCTCCTCTCAGAGAATCTAGATTCCACTGCATACCAGGTTGGAATGATGGAACAGAGTCTGGAACAGGTAGGATTCTGGAGGATCTCACTCTGGCTGGGAGTGAGTGCTGGGGGCGGGTGGTTTTAGAAAGCCTTTTCCAAGGATCTTAATGTTACAGCTCTTTTAGGTGAAGGCCTTCTCTGATGATCTTCAATGAAACAGTTCTCTTAGATGGTCTTAGCTTGTGTGCATACCTTTATTTGGGGTGAACCAGGAAAATACACACACCACACACACACACACTTTGAAGAGTGGGAAGGAGTTTTCAGGGTAGATGAAAATCATTAGATAGAGTTTAAAATTCTGTGAATCCCTCATTTTTATGGAGAGGCATTCCAGAAATCTCAAGTACTTGCTGGGCAAGAAAAGAAGTCTGTAGGTCTGTCAAAGACTGCTAAACCTACCCCAGGTAGAGTGTGTGGGAGTAAGAATCCCTAAACAAAGTCAGAGAAGGGGAAGCCCTGCTGGTAAAGGGACTTCTCCATTTTGTGCTGAGCTCAGATGAGCTATCTGGTCCACCTCTTTAGATGCTTCTTCCCTTCACCCTCTCTGCTCTAACCATCTGTCTTTCCTTGCCAACTTGGTAAGTGCCCTCTCTTGTGCTCTTAGGTCTGCAATGCCTTCTAGGATGCTTTGCACCTAGGAATCTGTCTCTCTGACTCCAGGACTCTGTTATATGCCGACACTTACTTTGTTTTCCCCCTAGCAGCTTCCTGCTAACTCTGGAAGTTTTTCTACATCCTCATGGCCTCTGACACTGGAACCTTGTCCCTCAAGGCTACACTGTTCTCTGTCTCTCAGCTCCCTCTTGAAGATTACTGAAACCCTCTCTGTGGCTGAGTTCCTTTTGTGACTCTTCTTTCTTTTCTTCTCAAACTCAATTCTTCCATGAATTCAGAGATTTTATTAAAGCCTTGTTGTCTTACCATAAACAGCTTGGCCTCAGTACAGCTTAAAGGTGGCACACTAAATTTCCAAATTCTCACATATTATAACAACTTCTGTCACTATAATGATCCCAGAGAAAATGATCCCAGAGTCTCTTATCTCTAGGGTTTTACAAATATCCACCTTAAAAGTTCTTCTACATCTGTGGTTTCTCTGTGCTCTACTTTGAAGAAATCTTTAAGACTCTAAACAGTTTTTATCTCAGAATTTTTAAGGTCATTGAGTGTGGTAAAAAAATCTATAAAATCTGCAACAAAATTTGGCTTAAAACTTATAATGAAAACTATACATAGGATTTTTAATTTTATATATATAATATATATATTATATATATAGTATAATATATACTATATATACTATGTAGTATATATATAATCTCTCTCTGTGTATATATATTATGCTACAGCATACTATAGTGTGCTTTGCTTAAAGCATACTATATGTGTAACTTAGGTCAACTCTTGTTTAAAAAACAGATATACTAAGAAAATAGATGTTTTAAATAGCACTTTGTGACTTGCTTTCACATTGGCTGATGACCTCAAAATGGAAGCAAACATGAGACTGGTGGCCATCTTTACTGAGGTTAAGAGGTATATGCCATGCTACTTTACCACCATCTTGGTTAGAGTGATCACATTGTATAAAGCAACTGAAGCAACAACCATAAAACTTCTCATTGAGCTTTTGTTTATCATTGTATCTCTTTTTAGAGTAAGGGAGGTCCCCAAAATATTTTGGATTAGGATGAGTTTTTGTATGATAATAAATTCTTAACGTTATAAAGATCTACTCAAATTAACAAAAATTGACATAGAGATTGATATCTAACTCCTATGTCTTTGCTAACTGCTCAGCACCAGACTTCTAGAAAATTTTAAATTTTACTTTAAAAAAAATCTGCCTATCTATCTGTTTTGAAAAGGGGGTTATAAATTCCTAGTCTACTTAGGTTCACAAAGCATTTATCTTAGCTCACTTTGTTAAGCTCTAGCTCTTGGGTAACCTGAGTCATACAAGAAACTGTAATATTCTATAATGCTGCACTATAAAAACAGATCAGGAAAGTTCCCTGTTTCTCTAAGGACTGCATTTATGGTTTAAGGTTTACAGTGTTGTAAAATCGTACTTTTCTAAAAGCTACTAACTTGTAAACTGTTTTGTAATTCATTTAGTGACAAGCTTTGTTTAGTTAGTTTCCTGTATGTGTTTTCAAGGTTAAGCTTGACACAAGTAAGTGAAAACAGGTAAACTTTGTTTAAATCATAAATTCTTCAGAGATCTCCTGAATAATAGGACATTTAAAGTATTTAATAGAATCACTTCCTGTGACAGACAGAAAGGCCAATTCCTAGAGGCGATGCTAAGGTCTCCAGAGAAGATGATGGGGCACAGATTATTCTACCCAGAGTACCACAATGTTGACCACTGGGATAAACAGCCCCATGCCTTGCCACCAGGGTCCTGCCTAAATTGTAGACACTTTTGCGTTAGTTGCCCAACTTAGCCTGGCCAATGGAGGTCAATTTCCCCATGTTCCTACTCCACAAAATTTCTGAGGCCTTCTGGGCCTGTCAGTCAAAGGCCAAAGTCCCACATAGCAGCTGAAGGCAGACTATCTCTGCCCCACAAAAAGACCACGGAGATTACCATCCAGGACTTGGCTGGCTATGTCCGACATTTCACTTGATGCAGAGGCCACTTGGATTATACTTCCTGCTACAATTTACCCTTCTTGGTGATGGTTTATGTTGACAACAGCAAACAAGGCAGCTCCTCCCGCTAGGGCCACAGATCCCCGTTCAGCTCATTTTATAAAACTAGGCGCCAGGTCTCTTGTGAAGAAAGGCAGACACTGTTTACCTTGCTACCAGGCTTCACAAAGCATAAACTCATAAAACAGGTTTAAAAATGGTTCAGATGCCTCTCCCCCACTGTGCTTTTGTTACAGCGAAACTTCAAAAGTTCAGAGTTTTAACATTAATCTGTGGAGTTCAGATAAGCTCTCTAATGTAGCCCTGGTGAAGCACTGATGACTACCTTAGTCACAAGCTCAATTTTCTGAATTTCCTTTGGTTGTTTTCTAAACATAGAGAAGAAGTGCTTCTTATGGTGTAGACTTGGTCCAGTCTGTATGTCCGATCATTTTGGAAGCCTTAAGCTTCACTGTGACGCAAAGGTGTGATCTGCTGTTTTTCCTGCAGTGTGGACTTCAGTACAGATTACAAGCAGTGGTGATGCTAATGTGTAAAACTCTTATTTCTCTTTGTAAACTTAAACAAAACCATGAAAGCTTCAGGGAGTTGACTGGAACCCACCTCTTGCAGATCAAAAGGACTCTCTATAAGAATCCCTAAATATCTGCACCTTCCTATTCCCGAGGGCAAAATTGACCCCTTTCCTTGGTCTTGGGATTCCCTTCCTCCAACTACCAGGACTGTGAGCCTAGAAGTTTCAAAATCATATCCAAGATAAAAAATGTTCTCTAAACGTCCTAACTTTACCTTCTGTTCCTAGTCTAAGTTGGGGTCTGAGAGTTACGCCACAGACCACACAAACATTGATTTCAGTCAGAAAGGGATGGTTGGTTGAACAGACACCCTAATACTGACCAGATCAGGGACATGGCTCAGAACTGGGTCTGGGGTTATGGCAACAAACGTCTTTGTCAGCTTATAAAAGAAAAACATACAAAAACTACAAAGAGCTCATATGCAGAAGCAGGAAGTGCTGCCCAGTGGTCAGTTCTGATTCTAGTCATTTTAGGCATAACAGTTCATATTGACCTTTAATTTGATGTGCCCTACGTAAAGCTTTGTGAGATTCCTTAAGATTAACAAACCTCAGGACATACAGAACATAACAGGGGATGCGATCGGCGTGACCCTGCTCTGAGTCAGGTTACTTCTCTGTCAGTGACTGACAGGCGTACTACAGCAACAATATGAAGTAGCTGGCAGGCATGGAACAAAATGGCTACAGCTATGTTGAGGTGTGTGTGTGTGTGTGTGTGTGTGTGTGTGTGTGTGTGTGTGTGTGTATGTGTGTGAAGCCACAAAAGTCTATTATCTTTTCCAACAGATTTCCAATCTACTGAAGACAGAAAACTACTCAAATATACCAGCTCTAGATGCTTCTGGTGGAATTTCTGGTCAGCCCGAGCCCCTGCAGCCTAGACTGCTCCTAATTTGCCTGCACTTTACTAGTCCCAGTCCCAGGTAGTCTCATGGAGCCCGGCAGTGAGTGAAGCTGATGTTCTCCAGCCTCTCCTGATTATCATTCCAGCCTTCCTGCCCCCTCCCCCAACGATGATGTCCTGATCTCAACAGAAAGTAGCTATACAAGAGATTGTGCTGCCCCTTTACCATCAACAAAATGCTGGGATGTTAGGTCTCAAACCCAGGACAAGTCTCACTTAGTAGCTGTGGCCCCTCCCAACACTTCTCACCCCACTCCCTACACTAAACCTATCTGCCAGGGGCTGGGCCTCACCTTCCTCTCCCAGCCAGATCCCTATAACTCAGCCATTTTGCCTATGCCAGTTTCTTGCCCTTGGTCCAGGCTACCTCTTTGTAGGCAGTTCCTCTCTTGCTCTCCCCGTCTCTCCTTTCATGGTCCAGTTTAGTCTGCTGACCATGTTCAGCCTGCCCCCCCCCTCCCCCCACGGCTATGATAAAAGTCTTCCCACACTTTAGGAGAGCTCAAGTCTTCCTCCCTGTATTTCAGTTTTCCAAGCATTTCCAAGGACATAGAGCCAAGAAAAAGAAAACAAAAAATGCAAACATTATTTTCTAAATCTATTGACAGTATTGAAAACTACTATAGAGTTTCATTCAAGTAAAAAAAGCTCCTAGGGTTACACACCTTATTAGTGAGGTGTGGTTTGCCCTGAAGTTATCTGTATTTTGATGTTAATTTTACTGTCGCAAGGACAGCTGCCTAGTCAGGAATCAGGTGACTTCACCAGAACCTTTTCCCCCTTGAATTTGTAAAGTACAGGTGAGGGGCAGGTACAGGATAGAAGGAGGCCTGTCATTGGAGGAGAAGGAAGGATGGGCAGGAGAGAAGTGCGAAGGAAGAGGAGGAGGGAGACAGAAGCCATGGCAGGACAATGGAGCCTGAAGTAAAGATCTCGCTCTGTGTATTTACAGGTGGTTATCAATGTTCTTAAGGGATGGACGGTACCGGGCTTTGTATGTTTAAGTGGGCAATTATATCTTATCAATTAGATCTAAGATTATTGTGTTGTGTGTTCTTTTATGTGAGGGTTTGAGTGTAGGAAAGTGTGTGGTGGTTGGAGACACTGGGCCGCTGCAGAGTTGGGATATATTTCTGCCAAGATATCTAGCAGAGGTGTCGAACCTAGCAGGATAAAAGATAACCCAATACTTTTTTTATTTTTTATATTTTTACAACAACAGTGAGGAAACTAAAAGTCCTAGGATCTGATATGATCTATGTTTCTGTGCTACGGGTATTTCAGTAATTATTATAAATTTACCTGGTTTAATGTTTCAGGAAGGTTATAACTTTAAATACAAAGAGAAGACCAAAATTAACCATAAATCAGTTGCCTTTCCATTCTCTAAATTATTAAGACAGATTTCTTTTTTAAAAAGCCATTTTGCACATAAGGCTAACTATCCAGAAGTCATTGTGCTCATACACTGAACTTATGTCTGAGGTCACTGCTAAGTAATTTTGAACCATGCTATTTCCACGAAGTCCCAAAATGAACCCATGTTGTTATTGTTTTTTTTTAAATTTTTTATTATATATTTCTTTACTTACATTTCAAAGGTTATTCCCCTTCCCAGTTTTCTGTCCATAAGTCCTCATTCCCTCGTCTACCCCCCCATACGGGTATTCCCCCTATCCATCCCCCTTATTACCCTCCCCCATATTCCCCTGCACTGGGGGTCCAACCTTGGCAAGACCAAGGGCTTTCCCTTCCACTGGCTATTCTCTGCTACATATGCAGTTGGAGCCCTGGGTCAGTCCATGTATAGTCTTTCAGTAGTGGTTTAGTTCCTAGAAGCTCTGGTTGGCTGGCATTGTTGTTTTTATGGGGTTGCAAGCTCCTTCAACTCTTTCAATACTTCCTCTAATTCCCCCTAAGGGGGTCCTATTCTCAGTTCAGTGGTTTTCTGCTAGCATTGACCTCTGTGTTGGACATGATCTGGATGTGTCTCTCAGGAGAGATCTATATCCGGTTCCTTTCAGCACGCATTTTTTAGCTTCATCAATCTTATCTAGTTTTGGTGGCTGTGTGTGTGTGTGTGTGTGTGTGTGTGTGTGTGTGTGTATGGGCCACATGTGTGTCAGGCTTTGAATGGCCATTCCTTGAGTTGCTGCTCTAAACTTTGCTTCCATATCCCCTACTATGAATATTTTTCCCCCTTTTAAGAAGGAGTGGGAGCATCTGCATTTTGGTCATCCTTCTTCTTGAGCTTCCTGTGGTCTGTAGATTGCATCTTGGGTAATTTGAGCTTTTTGGCTAATATCCACTTATCAATGAGTGTGCTTTTCTGTGATTGAGTAATCTCACTCAGGATGATATTTTCTAGTTCATTCTATTTGCCTATGAATTTCACGAAGTCATTGTTTTTGATAGCTGAGTAGTACTCCATTGTGTAGATGTACCACATTTTCTGTATCCATTCCTCTGTTGAAGGGCATCTGGGTTCTTTCCAGCTTCTGGCTATTATAAATAAGGCTGCTATGAACATAGTGGAGCATGTGTCTTTGTTGTATGTTGGAACATCTTTTGGGTATATGTCCAAGAGAGGTATAGCTGGGTCCTCAGGTAGTGTAATGCCCAATTTTCTGAGGAACCTCCAGACTGATTTCCAGAGTAGTTGTACCAGTTTTCAATCCCACCAACAATGGAGGAGTGTTCCTCTTTCTCCACATCCTCACCAGCATCTGCTGTCACCGGAGTTTTTGATCTTAGCCATTCTGACTGTGAACCCATGTTTTAAATGGGGAAGTTTCACTACTTTCTTTTTTCACCACTTTCTACAAGTCCTTTCTTAGACTTGTCCGATACTGGGTGTTTTGGACATTTATTTAACACCACATATGGAAAAAAAGTGGTATTTGAATGATGACAGGTGTGTGTGTGTGTGTGTGTGTGTGTGTGTGTGTGTGTGTGTTTGCAGAACACTGCCAATCAGAATAGACTGAAGGGCAAGGGCTTGTGGAACTAGGGTCTGTGAGAGTTGCTTCCTGTAGAGTTCTCAAGGTTGCTGTTGGGGGTGGAGCAGTGGGAGGGCAATTCTTGATACAGTAACGAAAGCTTCTGTGTCAAGTAGGGGAAGAGCTGCTAGGTCCCGCACTCACACAGACACAGCACAGGCTGCAATGTGAGTCAGAGTTCTCATGTTTCCCAGACTTTAAGCAAGGATTCCTAGTCATAAGTAAAGATAGATACATTCTGTTTCATGGACAGTGAAAGATATTGCATTTAAAGGCATGGCTCAAATCCTTTTGTGGGAGGATGCCTTTTTTTTTCTCAAAGAAAAGTTATATGAATAGTTTTACACAAAAGGTTACCTTATTTTCATTATAAGAATGAATGCCAATCAAAAGGTAAATGCATGTGGTTTGTAAATTCATACTTGAGATTAGTAAATGATAGTTAAGAGAAAAAAAAGACAGAGTTGGTGCACTCGCTCAGTGTGTTAGAACACTTGACACCAAGGCTGATCCAATGAGTTCACCCCTGGGACCCACATGGCGGGAGGACAGAACTAACTCCTTCAAGTTCTTTGACCTCCACACTCCTGCAATGGCATGTATGTGTGCACATGCACACACGCACACATACGCACACGTGCACATGCACATGTGCACATGCACACAGTATTTTTTTTAAAAGGAATTTCCTTGGCAGATAATGTCACTTATTAAAGAATCTCAAAAGGAACTTTGTCCTATGTATGTTGGCCCAGAATCTATCAGTGTATGCATGCCAGCCAGACTGGCAACAGCTTACTACTCTAGGGAGTGCAGACAGCAACTAAACAGGAACAGTTAAGAGTTATTTCCTCCTCCCAAATTTTCTATCCGTGAAGTGCTACGGAAAGAACAAGTCATTCTTTGTGAGGAATGACTTTTATATATATCTTGCATCTGTTAGGTTTGAAGGATAAATAAAATTTCACTACAGTTACTTAATGAAATCCTAAGAATGCCTTATAAATATGATTAATACCCTCTATTGTTAATGGATATAGATCAAGCAAGTTGTAGGTTGCCGGAATATTAATGTCACTATTTTTTTTCGGACATATGGTATGTACTTGCATTCTTTTTATGTAATGCCACTGTGTGGTGATGGAATTACAGGTCAGCCATGCATGCAAGTTAATAGCTTTCTATGTCCTCATAAAGATGCTAACATGTTACATGTGGAGATGGCTACATCAGCAATGTGGGATAATTAAATCATAGTACATGTGATGATGAATCCTATCCATAAAAGCAAATGAAATGAATGACAATCTGATGAATTTTTCTTTCCTTTTACACATTTAAAAAATGACTACTATATTTATCCCCCCCTCTGTGTGTGTGTGTGTGTGTGTGTGTGTGCGTGTGTGTGTGCGCGCGCACGTGCGTGTAGTGTCTGCAAAAGCCAGAAGAAGATGTCCCAACCCCTGGAGCTGGTTACAGGTGGTGGTGAGCCACCCAGCGCAGGTGCTGGGAACAAAATTCAGGTCCCCTAGAGGATTGCATTCTTAACCACTGAGCTATCTCCTTGTATAAGCTTTCTATAAGACCCAGTACAAATTTGTAATAAATTACATTATTACTGAACAATGGAAACCAGGTTATTCACAGAATGAAGAACTGAATAAAGTTGGTTTCCAGTAACTGTTAAGGTGAATGAGGTTTTAGGAAGGAAGGAATTCACACAGCCAGACAAAAGGCCAAGGGGGTGGGGTACACTTCTTTTCTTTAGGGTTACAACATGAATGGTTCAATGTGCAGAAAGCCTTAATTGTGACTTTTAGTAAAACCCACTTATTTTTCAAAGAAATACTATCTAAAACTCAGAATTGCATTTTTAAAATCCTTGACAAGTCAGAAGATGTGGACCAAAGGGAATTTCAATTCCTTTTCTTAGTGCCTGACATGAAGGTCATATTCTCCCCTTGATGGTCAGGGTCTCCATGGCTTTTTACCAAATGTTAGTAAAGCAATCTCAGCTTCTCTTAGCCAAATACCCTTCCCTCATTAACATCTACTTCAGCCTTAATAAAAGTTCAGTTCAGCTCTGTTTGGCCATTCTGGAAGGAATGAGAAGTACCAGGGATGTAGTTTGTTCTCTGTTGCTATATCTAAACACTACAGAAGGTTTTTGATTGTTTGTTTATTTGTTTTTAAAGAGAATGGAGATTTGTCTGTCTTACAGCTCTGGAAGTGCATCCGGTCAGGACTTCTCTCTGGATTATAACACAGTGGAGGGCCTCACAGAGCAAGAGCAAACATGCTACCTGGGGTAGCTCCTCCTTTCTAGCACTTTTACCATCATGGAGACTCGTGACTTTATCTGAGTCTTCCTACCTCCTGAAGCTCTCACCAGCAAATACGATTAGCATATGGCTTTGGGGATTAAATCACTAACAAATGCATTTGCAGGGACACCCCTTCAGAATTGTTGAGTAGAAGTATTTTTTTGAAAAAGACAGGGTAGGATCATTAAATAGATGAGTAGAAGGGAGAAATGTGAAAGAGGTTGAGTACAGGGGAAAAGACTAAAAATTTGAAGATATTTCAGCTTAGAAGATAAATTGCAAGTGGCTGGATAAAATCCTCTGGTTTCAGTAATATCAACTATGTTCACAGCAGGCTGTCTCTTAGGGGTTCCAAGATGACACAGCTGATATGGGGGCACCTCACTCACTCCTGTCCCTAGTCAAAAGGATGAGACAGTGTCATTGCTTTAAAAGCATGAAGGTTATTGATGAGACTGTCAGAGTACAATTTACGAAGGACTTCGAAGAGACCACAGAGACAACCGCTGCACGTTGTCTATCTAGCTGTCAATCATCCATCACTTACCTGTCTACCTGCCTTCCATCATCATCAACCATCTACGTGTCTGTCTGTGAATGGCATGAAGGAATCAGGGGACAATTTCAGTGGGAGGGGACCAGTAGGAACGAGGAGAGCAGCGAAGAGGAGAGCAGTGAAGTTCAGTGACGCGCACCTACGGCCATACTGTCATTTAACCCATTATTCTGTATGCTGATTTTGATGGTCAGTTCTGTCTGTCAATTTGACTAAACCTAGACTCGACTGGGGAAGAGATTCCTAATGAGGAAGTGTCTAGATCAGACTGGCTTACGGTGACGTCTGTGGGGATGAGGGCTGATATGCTAACCTTGTAATCCTGAATCAAGAAATACTACCAGAGAGGGAAGAGGTAGGTCAGCATTTCCTCCCAATGCCATCGTTGGGGTCCTGATGCTGCCTGATTTCCAACTCCTGCCCTTCACGTGGTCCTTCTCTCTGTGCTGTCTTTTGTTCCTCTGTTTCACATCCTCTTCTGCCCTTTAGAACCCCACCCCAGTCAATCCAGGACAATCATCTTATCTCAAGGACCTTAAGCTAATTATGTTTGAATTCACTGGTTCCAGGGATTAGAAAATGGCTGGGGGCCAACACCATTTAACCTATTATGCTCAATAGAGTAAGCCTACTTATTACTCCCACAGGGTACATGAAGTAATTGAGATGTAGAGAGCTCAAGGGACTTGCCCAAGGTTATCTAGATAATAGGCTGTGAACATGAGATTCATATTTACTTCTAGAAAAAAAAAAGCCACTTTCCTGAAAATAGCTTCAAGAATTTTCCATTTGGATGTCAAATATAATTTTTTGATCCATTTTTTACTGGACTTTATCTTATACCACTGACAACATCGGATGCACCAGAATTCCCCACTTAAAGCAGTAATTCTATAGTTAAATTACTCACGCCTTATAAGGCTGCTTATTGTATACTGTATTAGTAATCTTTTTTCATGGCTGTGACAAAATGCCTGACAAAAGGGGGAAGAAAGGTTATGGCTTATGGTTTCAGAGATCCCCACTTATGGTGTTGGCCTCCATTGTTCCTGAGACTGTGTACAGAGAGGCAGAACATGACAGTAGAGGACAGTGGTGAGACTCACCTCACCTCATGATGGACAGGAGACAGAGAGAGACAAAGATGGAGCCCAGAACAAAACAGAGCAGGAAATGGACCCCAAGAACTCACTCCCACATCCTGAGACACCTACTTCCATATTTTTATTTTGTTTTACATATTTATTTATTATGTGTCTGTATGTGTGGACATATGTGCCACAACACACATGTGAAATTCAAAAGACAACCTGTTATTAGTTAATTATTTCCTACTCCATGGGTTCTATGATCCGATTTGGGTCTTTGGGCTTGGCAGCAAGTGCTTTTGCCAGCTGACCTGTCTCATTGGTTCTCCTCCTCCTCCTTTTCCTCCCCCCTCCTCCTCTTCTTCCTCCCCCCCCTCCCCCTCCTCCTCCTCTTCCTCCCCCCCCTCCCCCTCCTCCTCCTCTTCCTCCCCCTCCTCCCCCTCTTTTCCTCTTCCTCCTCTTCCCCCTCCTCCTTTTCCTCCTCCTCCTCCTCCTCCTCCTCATCATCATCATTTTATTATTTTTACTTTTGTTAAGGTTTCTTCTCTCTTTTTTTTCCCTGTGTTGTTATGAAACAAGGTCTTACTCTGTAGCCCAGGTTGGCCTGGAACTCCTGGTAATTTTCCAGCTCTCGAATTTCTCTGGTATTAGCATTACAAGGGTGAGTGTCTTACTGAGAATTACTATAGCTATGATGAAACACCATGACCAAAAAGCAAATTAGGGAGGAAAGGGTTTATTTGGCTTACACTTCCATGTCACAACCCATCACTGAAGGGAGTCTGGGCAGGAACTCAAGCAGGGCAGTGGCTGATGCAGACACCATGGAGGGTGCTACTTACCCCTTGTTCCTCATGGCATTCTCAGCCTGCTTTCTTATAGAACTCAGGACCACCAGCCTAGGGATAGCACCGCCCACAGTGGGCTGAGCCCTCCTGCACTGATCACTAGTTAAGGAAATACCCCACAGACGTGTTTATAGCCTGATTTTATGGAGACATTTTCTCAATTGAAGTTTCTTCCTCTCAGACGACTTTAGCTTGTGTCAAGTTGATATAAAACTGTGCAGCACAGCAAGCCACCATGACAAGTCCAATCTATTCTTTCTAAGTTCTTGCCTATAAAGTTTCAACTACCTCCCAAGTATGGCCCTGGGTCGCCAAATCTTAGCTAGATGTAGTCTAGTAGTGATGGAAATAAATCCGCTATCCCATCACACCGTAAAACCCCATCTCTGAACATTGTCCTGGGGACCAACACATAGGAGGCTTTAAAGGGGATAATTTTATACTCAAGCAATAACACATAATTTACAATAAAACTTTATTGAAAATAACCTTAATGGCCTCCTATAAGAGGCCAAATCCTCCATGGTCCATCCATATGAACCCGTCCGTGCAGACCTTTTAAAGTGAAACATCAGGAATTACACTTGATATTTTCTAAGAGAGTAGACCTTGAGTAGTCTCAGAAAAATAAGGTGTGTTATGGAATAGAGGACTAATGAGTTTGGTTGTGACAATCATTTTCCAGTCTATGTGCACCTCAAACTAGCATGTAGCTGTTAAATGTTTGTGCTAAGCATCCCTTGACAAACCTGTAAAAATGACAACTAAAAGGGAAGCATGCCTGAACTGGTGTGAACAAGTTCACACAAGGTCCAGAGCTGTGTGTGTAAACTGCAAGTGTTTCCTACAGAACAGAAGAGCACATATTTATGTGCAGTTACATGTGGTGCACAAATGGGGTGCTTAACAAAGCAAAGTCATAAATTTGTCTTTGAGAGAAAGAATCATGCAGCCAAGTGTGGGGATGAAAGGGAGATTTCCTGTTGTAAATGATACTGGGTTGTTTGAAGTTACCCTGCTTCCTCCTCCTCCTCCTCTTTCTCCTTCTCTTATCCCCTCTTCCTCCCTCCCCCACCCGTCCTCCTCCTCCCCACTCCTTCTTTTGAGAAAGTCTTGCAGTGTAACTCAGGCTGGCCTCTAACTCAAACGATCCTCCTACTTCAGTTCCCAAGGCTGGCATACATCACCCTACTTTACTTATTTTTTTATTGTCTTCTCTTAATACATTTTGTCTTTCCTCAGCTAATTGCTGAGGAAAAGTATACACATGTGTGCACACACATGTGTGTACATGTATGTGTGTGTATTCATGTGTACCATTCCATCATCATCTTTGTGTGTTCTCTACATATAGAAACCCACTGCTCCACTGTCCTCTTGTGTAACTTCCCATATTTTCAATGTTGGAGCCTACCCCCTCTTCCTTTCCCTCACAAGCTCCTTGTCTACACTACTCTGAATTATGATCATGTTTCTCAGTTGGTCACTTTCATTAAATTAGCTCCTGCAGGAAAGTATGCATCTTGGGGGTTGTGTGCTCTCCAAGCAGCAGAACAGAGCTTTGCTGAACACATATCACTGACCAAGAAATTTAAACGGAAAAGCCATCTAGGAAAATCTATGTTTTCTATGATGGCCAGTTTCTAGGGAGCTAGAAAATAACATGTGGCCCAAATATATGAATCCTACTTAGCATAAAAATCTAAAGAAACCAACAAGATCTCAAAGCCAAGCATTAGACCTGTACAATGTACCAAAGTGAGGTAAGTATGTGAGATGTAAATACCATTTTATAACCATTGCGGATAGCATAAGGGAAGAAAACTGATTTCAATCCTAATGAAAACACGGCTTTTGCTGCCTTGACTTGTGTCAACAAGCAGAGTGGATCCAGTTACACACTGCGTGAGCGCTAATTCTGTCGAGGAGCACTGTGTGTCAAAGATAGGAGCTATCAGCCACTCACTGTCCCTGGTGCACACCCTCTCCACATCAATGCAACTCGCACTAAGGTTTAACAGATGCCTCCTCTCCAAGTGAATGGTCCCAAATCACATTATAAATCCACCACACTCTCACTGCATATTCTTCTTTCATTTAAAACTATTTTCCCTTGTTTTGGGCGAATGGGAGTAGAGGGTCCTATCGCTCTATGTGTGTAAGGTCCATGTGTCTTGTGGCCTTTCATAGTCATTGACTGTGTCTCAGCTTCGAGAGTCAATGGGGCTACTTTTTCAGGTTTCTAGGATACCGTCAGTTCTGATCTCCAGAAATAGGTACACTGATGGCAGGCCCAAGCCATTTCTCCTGACCTTATGATAGCATCAAATATTTTAAAATGATGAAGAAGCAAAGATTAAAATTTTACTTCTACTTACTGATAGTGCGGTTTCATATTCTCCAGAAGCCAAGTGGGCCAAGCCCAGGTAGTAAGAAGCCTCTCCTTCCATGCTTCTGTCATTTCCTGAAGTGAGGATGTAGAGAGGTTACCATGGCATTTTGGGGATGGGCTCATCAATTAAGACAACAGTCAGTCACTCTTTAAAAACATACAGAAATAAAAATGATTCTTTAAGAATTGAAAGACAAGCGCTCTCTCTCTCTCTCTCTCTCTCTCTCTCTCTCTCTCTCCCTTTCTCTCTCTCTGTCTCTCTCTGTGTGTATGTGTGTGTGTGTGCGCATGCGTGTGCACATGTGTGCGCACGCGAGTTAACTAAAACTTATCCTGATCTCAAGTGATAGGTTAAGATACTTTAGCAATATAATTGTAGGAAGTCCCCTCTTTATACACCAAACAGTATATACGTTCCACAAGTCTTAGAATGTTTATATTAGTTTGGCACATGTAGACCTACAGTCATCCAGCATGTCTGTAAAAGCTTACACGAAACAGCAAGCAACAGGTAATAGCTTAGCTGGATGCATACCCCTGCCGTTATCCATGTTTCTGACAGACACATTATGACTGACTGCCTGGTCACGGAATCATATGCTATCAATGACCCAGGGTCATCGATCAGCATGATCAGTTGCACCTAATTACACAGGAGCAGGATACTCACTAAAGAGAAGGCAAGAAAGGTAAATCTACCCATGACGTCCCACTGTGAACGGGCAAGGAACATCAGTTCTAAGGATATACCAAGGAATAGCAGTTCTAAGGATATACCGAGGAATAGCAGTTCTAAGGATATACCGAGGAATAGCAGTTCTAAGGATATACCGAGGAATAGCAGTTCTAAGGATATACCAAGGAATAGCAGTTCTAAGGATATACCGAGGAATAGCAGTTCTAAGGATATACCAAGGAATAGCAGTTCTAAGGATATACCGAGGAATAGAAGTTCTAAGGATATACCGAGGAATAGCAGTTCTAAGGATATACCGAGGAACATCAGTTCTAAGGATATACCAAGGAATAGCAGTTCTAAGGATATACCGAGGAATAGCAGTTCTAAGGATATACCGAGGAATAGCAGTTCTAAGGATATACCGAGGAATAGCAGTTCTAAGGATATACCGAGGAATAGCAGTTCTAAGGATATACCGAGGAATAGCAGTTCTAAGGATATACCGAGGAATAGCAGTTCTAAGGATATACCAAGGAATAGCAGTTCTAAGGATATACCGAGGAATAGCAGTTCTAAGGATATACCGAGGAATAGCAGTTCTAAGGATATACCGAGGAATAGCAGTTCTAAGGATATACCGAGGAATAGCAGTTCTAAGGATATACCGAGGAATAGCAGTTCTAAGGATATACCGAGGAATAGCAGTTCTAAGGATATACCGAGGAGTACTACTTTTGAGAACTTGTAGGCTGATGGCTAACTTGGCAGTGGGGTGCTCATGTGGGAGCCATCCCTGGCTCACGGAATGAATACATGAATGAGTAAATGAGCATCAGTTGGCTTTCAGACATGGCAACTTCTCCTGCTTGTTCACTGGGACTGCACTGTGATAAAATGAAAACAGTGGAGCAACAGGAACACATCAGTAACAACAAGAATTGACATTATAGCGAAAGGTTGGCGTGGTTAGAACTGAGTGACAGATGGGCCAATGGGATGGAGTCAGAGAGTGGACCTGTTTGGTGAGATGCAATGAGAGGTGTTCTGGGGGACACAGCAAGGTAAAGGGAGCATGGGGCAGTGATGGGGAGAGCACAAAGCAGGTCTCGGTTCTGAATGGGTTTGTTAGAAAGATGTCACTGAGAAGACAGCATCCACAATCAAGTGGAATTAGGAGTGTGGAGCAGAAACAACCGGGGACCTCACTGCTATGTGGAAATTAAGCACAGTGCTGAGTAACCACAGGGCAAAAGGAAAGAAACCACAAGGTTAGCTACAGAGTGCAGAGCATGGTGAGAGGGGCAAACCTGAAAAATAAGGCAACCAACAGAAGGGGATAAAGTAGCAGATGGTGGAACAGATAAAGTCACAGTGTAACAGATAAAGTAATAAAGTAAAAAATAAAGTAACAGATACAGTGATAAGGTAACAGATAAAGGGACAAACACACACAGGTGACTTATGAATGCTATAGGTGTCAATTGCTATGATAAAACACTATGACCAAAAACAACCCAGGAGGGGGTTTGTTTCAGTTTGTACTTTATAGGTCATCATGAAGGGAAGTCAGGGCAGGAGTTCAAGGCAGGAACTGGAGGCAGGAACTGTTGCATAGACCATGGAGGAGTGCCACTTACTGGCTTGTTCCCACGGTTTTATCAGTTTTCTTTCTTACACAATCCATGACAACCTGCCCATTATACTGGGCCCTCCTGCATAAATCATCAATCAAGAAACGGCACAACCACAGAGTTGTTTCCAGGCAAATATGATGGAGAGATTTTCTCTGTTGATGTTCTCTCTTCCCAGACATCCCATGTTAACAACAGCATCAGGACCTAACCAGCATGACGGCCATATGCATCTATACCCAAACAGTAGGAAGATGCTTTCCTGACTTGCCAAAAAGATAGATAGAAATGACAAAAAGAGAGGACAGAGTGGAAATGAAACAGAGGGAAAAAGGCAACAGAGGAAATCAACCAATCAACTTTATGATTGGTGAATCATAAAGTTAACAAAATATCAGCCACACTGACATGAAAAGAAGAAACACTCAAATGCTCACAATGGAATCAGGAATGAAAATGGAAATGACTACAGACCTTGATTGTATGAGAATTATGTGAGTATGCTTATACTACCAAACTCTATAAACTAAAATTAAAATATTCCAGAAAGACACAAACACTGACATTAGCTGAAGGAGGGGGAGGGAGAGGAGGAAGAAGAGCAAGATGGAGGGGATGGAAGGGGAGGAAGAGGAAGAGGAGGAAGAGGAAGAGGAGGAAGAGGAGGAAGAGGAGGAAGATGAGGAAGAGGAGGAAGAGGAGGAAGAGGAGGAGGAGGAGGAAGAGGAAGAGGAGGAGGAAGAGGAAGAGGAGGAGGAAGAGGAAGAGGAGGAAGAGGAAGAGGAGGAAGAGGAGGAAGAGGAAGAGGAAGAGGAAGAGGAAGAGGAGGAAGAGAGGGAGGAAGAGGAGGAAGAGGAAGAGGAGGAAGAGAGGGAGGAAGAGGAGGAAGAGGAAGAGGAGGAAGAGGAAGAGGAGGAAGAGGAAGAGGAGGAAGAGGAGGAGGAAGAGGAGGAGGAGGAAGAGGAGGAGGAGGAAGAGGAAGAGGAGGAAGAGGAGGAAGAGGAGCAGGAAGAAGAGGAAGAGATGGAGGAAGATGGAGGAGAAGGAACAGGAGGATGGAGGAGGGGGACAGAGGAGGATAAGGAGGAAGAGGGGGATGGAGCAGGACAGGGATAGAGGAGGAGGAGGAAGAGGAGGAGGATGGAGGAGGAGAATGGAGCAGAAGAATCTTTGATACAATAAGCTAAGCAACTGAATGTGATTATGACTGAAAACATCTTACAAAGAAAAGTTCAGTCACAGTTACCTTTATTGAAAAATGTAAGAAGAGTTAGCACCCATCAGGTATAACTTCTTAAAAGCAGCCTATGGGAAACATTTCCCAAAGCGTTCTGTGAGGTCAGTCTTAACGCTGAGACAAAGACACCACTAGAGACCAAATCAAGAAGCCCTGACAACAGCAGTCCCTACTGATACAGGGAGAATAATTATGCACACAAAAATGTAGCAAAGCAAATCTAGTGACATAAAAAGGATTGTAAATCATTATCAAGAGGCATTTGCTCTAGAAGCCTAGGTTGACTACCACCAGGAGGTAGAAGTGACCTCACTGCATGGGAGGAAATGTTTTCAAATCAGATATCTGATGAAAGATTCACGTTACCAATCATAAGGGATTTTAATAACCCAATGATAGACAAATAACACAACGGCAATGTGCAAAGATGTCAGGGATGGCTGGCGAGATGTCCCCTTTGCAAGCTAGTGATCCTCAGAAAGTGAACATGGAGTGGTCACGTGACTCAACAATTCTCCTGGGTATGCACCAAAGAGAATTCAAAATGTACGAGTAGCTCCACTAGGACAACTCAGATGTTTATCAGATGATGAGTATATGAAGAAGGTGTGTGTGTGTGTGAAAACCTGAAAACCATTCAGTGAAGTGTTATTTGGTGCATGTATTCATGCTATAAGTTGTGTGCGTGCGTGCTTGTGTGTGTGCGTGTGTGCGTGCGTGCCTGTGTGTTCTATATTTATTGCAATCTGAGAAACCATTTATTGCTTATAAATTCCTTATAGTCAGATACTTGGGAAAGTGTGATAAATGTTTAGTTAGGAGTAACAAGGAAATAGCACAGCAACATATCTTAAATGTCTTAAAGCACCATACTCCACAACTTGCACCTTCCACCATGGTGCCCTGAAGAAGGATTTGGGCCTTAGTGAATGTGCATGTCTCTTACATGCTATCTAAAGCCCACATGGGAGGCACATGCTTCCTGATTTCCATTCCTTTCTCAACTCTCCTACCACCAAATGCAAAACTAAAGTACGCTATCTTCTAGTGTGTGTGCCTTTCTACTGAGATTCCTGTCCACACCTTCTGCGTGGTCACAATTTGCTTGTTGACACAGGTGCCCGTGCTGTGATCTGCACTCACATTTACTCCCCTAGAGAAGACACGGGCCACCGTTTATGCAGAAACAGTTCATTTGATGGAAATTATCTTTCAGTGATGGAAATTTCCTTTAAACATTTCGACTAAAGTTATTTTTTGAATGAAAGATAGAAAGAGTTCAAATGCTTACTTTCCCTCTAAACTAAATTAAAATCACACCCTAAGGCCAGTCCTATTCACCTCAAATAAGCCATGAACTACTTAACAAATGAATTCATTAACAATGTCCATGAGTCAACCCTGCACCTTCCTCTCCCCTATCATGGGAAAACTGCTCCACTAGAAAATGACTGCGTGGTGACGTGGTAATGCAAGGGGTATTTTCCTTTGTGTTATAAATTAAAAGTTTTTTTTTAAATTAACTTGAGTATTTCTTATTTACATTTTGAGTGTTATTCCCTTTTCCGGTTTCCGGGCCAACATCCCCCCTCCTCCTCCCCTTCTTTATGGATGTTCCCCTCCCAACCCTCCCCCCATTGCTGCCCTCCCCTCAACAATCACGTTCACTGGGGGTTCAGTCTTAGCAGGACCCAGGGCTTCCCCTTCCACTGGTGATTCTTACTAGGATATTCAATGCTACCTATGAGGTCAGAGTCCAGGGTCAGTCCATGTATAGTCTTTGGGTAGTGGCTTAGTCCCTGGAAGCTCTGGTTGCTTGGCATTGTTGTTATAAATTAAAAGTTTATAGTGTATGCTCCATTTCCATTATGTCTCATACAGAGAAAGATGCTGTAAGATATTAAGGATATGAGCTGCTTTCCCCAAAGCATTTTTTCCTGCTAAGAGTGTGAAGGAGAGTCACATGGGCATCCTGTCAGCTTGCAGTCTCTGATGCTGCCATCAGGGTGGGACAGACTGTGAAAAAATGCTGCGTTCTCTCCTCCTGAAGCTGATAATGCAGGACCAATGGCTGAGCTGTGAGAGGCAAAGGCCCAACGTGGACTGCAGAGCTATTTCCCAGTTACTCCTGACTAAACATTTATAACAATTTCCCAAGTATCCTATGAGAGGAAATTTATAAACAATAAAGGGTTTCTCAGATTGCAGAAAATACAACACACACAAACACACACACACACACACACACACACACACACGAGAAAGAGAGAGAGAGACAGAGACAGAGACAGAGACAGAGAAGGGGGAGGGAGGGAGAGAAGGAGAGAAAGAGGGAGAGAGAGAGAGAAGAGGCAGAGAGACAGAGAGACAGAGACAGAGAGGGGGAGGGAGAGAGAGAGAAAGAGAGAGAGAGAGAGAGAGAGAGAGAGAGAGAGAGAGAGAGAGAGAGAGAGAGATGACCCTATCTTCTCTTTGTGGGTTCCCTGCTTTACAACAGTACCCCCAGTGGATTGTAATTTTGGAAATAAAGCTTTCAAGAACTAATGGATTTCTTGTCAGCACTGAGGCCTCCCTCTGCCTTACAGCGGACTCTGAAAGCATGTTGATGGCTTTTGTCTTTGCATTTCATATGAAACAATTACCTACGACTTGACAATTTTTACTCCTCTCCTGGGAGAGCCAGTGGCTGTGCACTAAAGAAAGCACTGTGCGAGCAGTGTTCACCACTCACCTTCTCCGGCTGTCCACCAGGGAAAGCACCGTGTGAAGACTCACCACTCACCTTCTCTGGCTATCTCGGAAGCTTTGATGAGGATTTTGATGGCCTGTTTGTAGTCCCTGTTTTGCAGCATCCTGTCTGAGAGCAGTCTGTAGGTTCTCACGAGACTTTCACAGGCTATCAAGTTGAGGAACTGACCCGTCGCATCCTTCCATAACCGTCCCTGTGTCAATTCATGGAATGCTTCATAATGCTCTGCGGCTTTCAGAAGCTCACCTGAAGAATAAAAGCCATTCATAAACATGAAAGTGTCAGCCAGAACGGGTTTTTTAAAGGTCCGTGTACTGTCAGTTGCACTCACAAATGGCGAGAGCTCTACTCGGTGGGTTACATGTGTTGGAATTGCTTTCAGCATTGCTCTTAAAGGGTGGGGACAGAAGCAGAGCCACGCAGTGCAAAACCATCAGAAATGAACAGGATCTGCCTCGAATAGGACCTCAGAGTCTCCTTACACACCTTCAAGCATGGTGAACTCAGCAGTTGAAGGGACTGCCATTGTGCATGGTTAGAGACAGTGTGAGACAGTGGGAAGGCCCATGCATTCCCCCAGTGAACCACCAAACAGTCTGCTGGGGCAGAACTCATATGGTTCCATTTTACAGAAGAGAAGGTAGAGGCTCAGCTCAATGTTGCATGCTTAGGGGCAGCACAAGAAAGGCTTTCCAGAGGCCGTGCCAGCTACCTCATTGCTTTCCCGAGACAGCAACTGCCTCACTCTTAGGGAGCATTTAGATACCATGGGAATAGAATGCACTGGCACAGTGGGCTTGAAGATTACTGCTCAGAACCTGAAGGAACCACCTCCACATTCCCCAGTGACAAGAACCTCATTGAACTGCAGTTCTGGATCGATTGCGTCTTATCTGTCATTCCCAAACTCTGAATTAGCCTCAGACCATTTCATCCCTTCAAATATGAAACAATGTTCTTCTGGGAGAGCAGTCTGCAGTCCCATGCTGTGGACTATATCTGACATGTAAATTCCCTTTGGAGACCCTCCTGCTATCCTGTAATGCAAGCAGTCTTTGAGGCATTAGAGTGGCACTCCTCATCCCGGACATTTCACGCCTAAGGGTTTCAACTGTAGCCATTAAAAGTGGGTGAGGGTTTCAAGCAGAAGACCTGTTTCTTGTTTTGTTTGTTTGTTTAGGCTTACACTGATTGCTGCCCCCTCTATGCCTTACTTTATTATTCTGCGAACTAAGCATCTACCGTAAGATTTAGAAATTAATTACTGCATGTTCAGTGTATTATGGAGTTAGTGTGAAATAAACATAGGGGCGTTATCAGTTGGCATAGTAATAGCATTTCTACAATAACTAATGGCTAATTGCAACATAGTCTCTACATTTATACTCTATATCCAGTGTATCCTGCAAGAGATAAGAGTTAGTCCTTCTAACAATATTACCAAGACTGGTTGAATTAACCTTTGCAGTTCATATTAGGATCAATACATTTCCACAAATTGTTTCATTGCCCCTGACTGTACAATCTGTCCCCATTCATTATGCTGACCATGTTATTGAGATGACTATTAGTGACGACACAGACCAACTAAGAGGGTTGGCACACACTTATATAACACCAGCACTTGGGAGCTAGCATGAAAAGACCAGAATTATAAGTAGGAGACTGTCTTAGGTAAGACAGGGTTTCTAATAACACCATCAAAATAAGAAAGCGAAAGGACATGGGGAGTCCCTAGCAGCAGGTGGTAGAAAAATGCAGTAAAATCACGGCAGTGTGAGTCCTTACTGTCTGTGCGGGGTGGGAAGAAACAAAGATATAGAACCCAAGGAGAGGGGTTCTGCAGAGCTGCTTAGAAACGTATACAGCTTTGGAAGAGAGGAGAGAGCACACCCACAAACTGGTAATACCAAAGAATGTTTCATCTCATAGGCATTTACAGTAACCGAAAATATCAGGAAGCAACTATAAGTAAAGCACTCTGTCTGGGAGGAAGGGGTATGGGCGGCAGGTGGTTTGGGTTTTGCTTTTCTTTTTTCATGGTTTTTTCCTTTCCACTTATTGGAATTTTATAGAATTGTTATTATCAAAATGTTTATTTTGTAATATGAAATACACAACAGAATTCATTTTTAAATAACACCCAAACTCTTTTCGCTTTGCTACAAGTGCAGAGGGCGGACACCCCTGCTCCAGGCTGTCTTTCCTTGCAGCTGATCCTTTCCGTGGCTCCTGGGAAGGCCAGCAGAGTTTTCCATCTCTGACTTAGAGTGCCTCTCGTCAGAAACACCTTCCTGAAATACCCACCACCCTCTTTTTTTGGGGGGGGGTTGGATTTCCAATGGAGCACTGGCGTGTATGTGTGTTATGTTTCCTCTGCCAACTGTATTTCTGCCCACAAACGATAGCTTCCTAACTCTGGAGACACATGCACAAAACTCCTTTTTCTTCTCCAGTGCCCATCTATTCATGAAGTAGACACACAGTTTTCTGTTTTCTTCTGGGCCATGTGATTAGAGAATAGTGGATATAGGAAACTGAGAGAAACCAGGGAGTTCCAGCAGGTGTGCGAGCGTGCGTGCGTGTGTGTGTATAGAACTATAAAAGAGCTGGCTCTCTAGATTACACAGTTCATTTAAATTAGATGCAAATGAGGCATAATGGTTTAAAGAATAAGTGAGAGGAGAGGTCTTTATACAAATTTGGGAGTGGAAGTTGAAGGCAGAGAGAGGTAGAGGTGAACCTGAGGATGGGAAGCTGGGAAAGAGTAAAGATACAATCTCTGTCCTCCCTGTGACAGACTCAATGTGTGTGAAAGAATAAGATCTGGGAGGCTTTTGGGACACTGGTCACTATGAAGGACCATCTTGAGGTAATCAGAAATGGTCTTTTTGTATGAATTCGGAGTTTCTTGAGCTTTTGGGGTTAGTATCAGTGGACAAGCTAGTTCAAGACTGTCTGGGATTCAGGTCTCAAAGGTTAAAGGACAGATTTGCAAACCACATTTAAATTTCTTATGATTGGAGGTTGAACTCCTGATTCTTAAATTTCCATAATGGTTCTACCACATCAAATATGGCACCACCGACAGGCCAGGAACTTCAGTCGCCTCACTTAACCCTTGTAGGCATCCATCTCTCAGGTGAGAAGCAATGCTAGAATTAATGTGTACTAGTCTCTTCTAGGCCTAAAATATTGCCACTCAACTCAGGCCATTAACAAAAACCCACCACGAACTTCTGGATCTTCCTGAATACCCAGAAATAGAGTCAGCTCCCTCAAAGCCCCGTTTCCCCTCAGCTGCCTGGGAACACCTCAAGGACTCCTGGAGTTCCTTGCATGTCTGAGATGTAGTGTCTTCTGCCAATCAGTCCAGGCTTCAACCCTACCTTTTGCTGCTTTGGCACAGATGAGGTTGATCCCTAAGTTTCTGTTCAGAAGAATTTTTATAGAAGTAGACTCTCTTAGTCCTTCCCCAATCTAAGGTTTCGTTTCTTAATTTATGTCATACAAGTAAATAAGACAGGAAGGATTTGATTCTAATGATTGTCTAAAGACTGGTCAGGACTTGAGAGCACACATTATAATATAGCATAACATTTGACTGAAAATATTAGAAGCTATGCCTCCACTATGAAAAGGCTATAGTAGTTTAAATAGTTACTGCCTTGAAGCAGTATCGACAATGGTATAATTTCTGTCCAATCTCTGCCCAATAGGGCCCTTTGTAATCATTTTACGTTCTGAGTGTCTGTTGCTGGTTGAATAGGTATCTATTGAAATACAATGCATATTGCATTTATCTGAAAACTTTCATGACATTACTAAAGTACTGGGAGAGGTCATAAATAACAATCACTTTGACAAAGCGGTGTATTAGTTACTTTTTGTTGCTGTGATACAGCACCAGGACGAGCTCTAAGAAGGAGGAGTTTATTTGGGATTATGGTTCCCGGGGACAAGAGTCCATCGTGGTGGCATAAAGGAATACAGAAAGCCAGTAGTGGGCACGGTGGTTGGAGCAGAGGCTGAGAGTTCACAGCTTTAGACTCAAGCACGAAGCAGGGAGAACAAACTACAAATAGCTCATCCTCCAATGACCCTTTGTTGTTGTAAAAATATAAAAAATAAAAAAGCTGTCTTTTATCCCACTAGGAACCAGAACTGCGGTGCCCCATGATATCTGATAGATATCTTAATTCTCAGTCAGCAAAGCCTCTCACCTGCTCTGCTCAATCCCATATCACACTGCCGAAGGCCTCTCTCTGAGCCTGGCAGCAATCTCTCTACCTGTCTAGTTCCCAAGGCAGGTTTCCATGCCAGAAACACACATCCCAACTCTGTGGCGGCCCAGTGTCTCCAGCTGCCGCACACTTTCCTACACTCAAACTGTAATATAAAAGAACACACAACACAATAACCTTTGACCCAGTTGATTAGATATAATTGCACACCTGAACATACAAAGCCCAGTAGTATCCATCCCTTAAAAACATTGATAACAACTTGTAGACACACAGAGCGGGACCTTAACGTCTCCTTCCGTGTTGTCTACCGGCTACTCTCTCTCTCTCCTCCCCTTCCGTTCCCGTCTCCTCCTCTTCCTTCAAACTTTTCTCCCGCCCATTCTCCCTTCTCGTCCAATGACAGGCCTCATTCTATCTTGTATCTGCCTCACCTGTGACATCATCCCACAACCCTTCACCACCAGAACTTCCCAAACAGCACCGTTAACTGGAAATCAAGGGTTTAAATGCTTGAACTGTTCCTATATAATCTAGCCTTCATTTTCAAATAAAATTTAACACATCAGATCTAGAGAGTGCTTTCTAGATCCCACTGACTGTCTTTTAGGAGAACAAGAATGAGTCGTGTGTGTGTGTGTGTGTGTGTGTGTGTGTGTGTGTGTGTGTGTGTTTTCTTTTTGTTTGGTCTTGTTTTTGACCCTTGTTTGAATTCTCAAGTGTGGACATTATTTTCCACTGAGGAACAGTAAGAGAGGGAGGAGAAATGATCGAACCAGGTACCATAAAAATTAAACTTAGTGGGAGCCTCATATCCATTAACCGTCTCTGAGGGGAGGGATTTTGATCACGTGACAGCAGGATCATTAGCGAGCCCTCAGCACCATAATATCTGGGTAGCAGTCTGTGAGTGGTATACCAAGCACTGCTGAGCTCAAAGCATGGGTTGCACGGCTCCACGACCAAGTGGAAACGTACCGTGCTACTTCATGTGAGTCAGGAAGAGAACAGGACCCAAACGTCTCACTGGAGGGAAGAAAGGGGTCCCTCCATAGATAGACCAGTGTCCATTTTCCTATAAAACCATGAAATAGCATTGTAAAACACATCTTAGGTGAACCTTGTGGACAACTGGCTGGGGCAGGGATATGTAGGGATAGACAGAGGTGGTCCAGACTCGGTTTTATTTTGTTGGCTTTTAACAATTCTATGACATCTACATAAGCAATGAAGACTTCCATGTGCTTTTATAGTTTTCACCCCAAGAAAAGTGTGCTCCTACCATAAACATACTCTTAGGGTATTTCCTTATATCCAAGGCTCACATGAACAAGAAACCCATTCACTTACTTAAAAACACCAGCAAAACCCAGGCAATGCTGCTGTAAACCGCACAGTGCTTGGGAGGATGTTAAGACGAACACACTGTGGAGAAAACACAATTTTATACATTTGGATATTACCCAAATTGTGGCTTCTCCTTTTCTGTACGCCATTTCTGAAAGTTTATAGATATTTGTTGTCTCACAGCAGATGTCTAGAACAAATATTAAGCAAAGGGAAATGTATATGATCTCTCCCGTTTTAGCTTTTTTTTTTTAAAGTAGGAAGATTGACTAGATATTAACACAAATGGGTTTAAATGTGGAGCTGCCATAAAGGCAGGAACATAAATGTAATTCTCCCAGCCGCTATTTTGATGCACATTTTTGATTCCATGAATATTTTATGAAATGGCCCAAACTAAAGCCATATAACATTCCTGCATTACTGATGCCTGCGCCCGTAAGCTACGAACATTAGAGGCATGATTGAATGCATTAAAATGAACTCATTCAGCAGTGCATTGATTACTTGAAGGGGGAGGGAAACAGGAAAGAGAGAGAAGGAAAAAGAAAGAAAGGAAGAAAAAGAAGTTGCACTTCAGGAAACCAGCACATGCTGAAAGACAGTGGGGCGAGGGCACGTCCGAATTCAGCAACACTTCATAAAATGTGACTCATGCCAGCCTTGACATTAATTAGGCAAGGTGTTAATTATGCCCAAAGATGGCTGTGGTATTGTTCAAATAATTTAAAATGTCACAGTCCTTAAGATGCAGAGACCTGGACTGCTTTAGCTCCATATATCAGCAAGTCTGAGAGTAACTAATTATTTCTTTTTCTATCAACTTGTACATTTGCCAGTGAAAACAACTGCAGAAACAACTGCTTGAGAATAATTTGACAGGTCCATGAGGCCCATTTCCGTGGCAGCGCCAGCATACACGGAAAGCATATTTAATTCTAAACTGTGCACGTTTGTTGAAGACTTTAGGGAAATATTCCACTTTAGTTTAAAACAACAACCCAAGGAACAATAAAGCTTTATGTATATTATGTTGTGTTTTAATCTGGAATGACTGGCCATCTTTGGCATAAATTACTATCCTGTACAATGTAGACACAGAACGTGCTAGAAGCAATATTGAGCAGTAGCAAAAAGAGCGAAATGTTACTGCTCTGGTGTGAAAAACAAAAGACATTGGTTTCCATTTTGGCTTAACTGCAGGAGCAATTTACATCATCTTTCCATATTTGCATTCAATTATAATCATTACAACAGCGCTACAAGTGCTGACATAGCTGAACCTCACCATCCTGCCAACGGGAAGGATTGCTTTCCGTCGTTTGTCTCCTGTTGTGGGGAGAATTGCTGTGTACTTTAAGACACTGTACACTGTGGCAGAATGGAGTGCTGGAAGGCAAAGGTTTACATCCATAACTCAGTAACATCTCTAATAAACAGGGCAGAAAATGTGTCTGTAACTTTCAAGGAGTTACCATGGGATACGCGGGCGGCAGGGGCGGGGAGACGACTTTGACGGCTGTTTCTTTTCAACACAGATTTCAGGTGGGCTGTGGGAGCGCCACCATCCACTAGATAAAGACTGATGCTGACTAAAGCAGACAGTGAAGCGGGTTCTAGGGAGGCAGGTGTGTGTGTCTGTCTGTGTGTGTGTTTATGCCTATTTGTGCCTGAGTGTATATGTGTTATGTGTGTTTGTGTATGTGTGTGCTGTATGTATGTGTCTGTAGGTCTGTCTGGGTGTTGTACGTGTGTGAGTCTGTGGGTCTCTGTGTGTTGTAGGTGTCTGTTGTCTGTATGTGTCTGTGTGAGGGATGTTGGAGAGTGAGTCCAGGAGATGCACAAAGGTCTTTATTAGGAGGCCTGGAGCAGGGTAAAGCCTGCCTTGATCCTCCGAGCCCTTGGAGGAAGCCCTGTTAACAGTTGCTGTTCGGATATTTGTGTAGCCCAGCTATAGTTTGTGCCCAAGCTTAACTGCTAAATGCCAACAGTTGGTGCCTGAGTTAGGAGATCTGAGGTGATGGGCTCAGTGTGAAGAGCTTCTCTTCTCCCCTAACGCTTCCTTATTAGCTGTTGACTTTGGGTAAGAGATGATTTGGGATCTGCCCTAATCAAAATTGGGCCCCTTGGGGGAGTCAGGATCTGATAGTATTATTTGGAGTCAGGTCCCCGGGGTTCACGGGAAAGTTACATCTTGCCCTTGGTCCCTACTGTCTTTTCTCTGCTTCCTGTCTTTCTTGAAGTGAGCAGCTCTGCTCCTCTCCTCCCCCTCTAGCAGGAGGTCTAATCTCACCTCAGGCCCAAAATAGAGAAACTTCTGCAATCATGACTGGAGACAAATCCTCACCTCCTTGAACTGTTTGCCACAGCTGTAAGAAGTCTGAGTAATAAATTTTCTTGGTTCTTAAACATGTATAAGCTGAAGATAACAGATTGTCTCAAAAATTAAAATAAAAATATGTAAAACCTTGGGTTCAAAACACTGATATGGTGGTGCACAGCTGGAATCCTAGCCTGTGAGTGGCAGAAGTAGGATCGTGAGTTCAAGGTTATCCTTAGCTATATAGTGAGTTTGAGGCCAGCCTGGGTTACATGAGACTCCATCTCAAAAACAAAGGTAAAACCTTTATTGAATTTATACACATGAAAGGAATGCCTCTCATTAATAAAACTTGCAGATTTCAAATTTTCTTCATATAACATATTATTTTACTGTCATGTTTTTACCTTATTTAAAAGTCCCTACTGTAATATTTAAGTTTAATCTAGTGATTTGTGCATACTGGGCTAGCACTGGATCAATTGTTGCTCTACAAGTGCAAGTACTCAAACATCCCAAGTAAAAGATGCTGCTAGGTGCACAGGCCTGCAGATCAAGGCCTGATCCTGACTTTGGCACTAGTGAGAAACTAATGAGAAGCAATTCAGACCCCGTACCATCACTCTCCCGCAATCCATGTCACTCATAATTTTAAATAAACCACACTCTGCCTCATTTGAGTATGCTTGTATGAGCAAAGAGAAAGATGTGGATGGCTGTCTGTCGGACTCATTATCAACATGCCGGTGAGGAAAGAGGGGTGCCTTCTCCCCTCCACATCTTCATTTAGGCCGATAAGGAAGGTTTTGCAAAGGGAGAACCAGCTCACCAGCTAAGAATGTTCTATTTAGGTGAGCATGAGGGAGATAAACTACATTAGTTGAACACTTGGTAGTTGTCAACCAGAATAGTAAATGATTCTAGAGATTCGTTCTCTTCCCACCCCTTCCATCCTCCCTTCCCCTCCCTCTCTTTCCCTGAGTCCTCATTTGACCCTGAAGTTTTAGCATCTGTGTGTCAACACCTTAGAGCTACAGTGACAGTCTTTGGGACTGTCCTGCTGGCTGCTCCTGGGCAAGGCCCTTGTGGAATGCACCACATCCTTGATTTCTTGGTGTCAGGTTACAACCGCCCCTTTCACAGGAGCCTACTGAGCTCCATTCAACTTGGCCTGACTCAGTTGAGCTGCAGCTCTGGCTAAGGCGCTGGCACGAGCCCCAAGCTGACAGCTGCACTTCCTGGAAGCTCAGTAGCCTTGGTGCTTGGTTGTCCGAGTTTTAATTTGTGTTTTGTTAGTTTCCCCTTCTTTTTCTCCCATTCCCTCCTCCTTTCCCGTCCCTCTGCTCTACACCCCTCCCTTCCCTTCTCTCTTTCCCTTTCTTTGATATGGAACTGAGTCCCTTGTCCCATTGAAGGCTGTTGACACAGTAATTGGACAGCATTTGCACTCCTCTGCAGACAGTTTGGGGGCAGCGCTTCTTGGCAGCAGAGGAAATACTGGCCCAGAGCAGTTACCCACTACACAGACTGCAGCAGCCTTGGTGCAGCCAGCCAAGGCCTCCCTGCAAAGCTTTCAAACAGAAAACCCTGCTGCAGAGCCAGCACCTCTGAACCAGGCGGGGCTGCCTCTCTGTGCTACTCATTAAACAGTAAATAATTAAAACCCCCTGAAAAAGGCAGGTAAAATACAAGCCACAATGTCAGTAACACAGACATGAAAGAGAAAGGGGAAGAAAATGAATTAAAAAAAAACAGTGAAATAATTCATTTTGAAGCTATAATAAAGTTTCATTTGCAGTCTTGTTTAAAGATATATCAGACTTCAGGGATGTAACCCAATTACATTTTTATTCTAAGTTCCATTCAAAGATCTTGGACTTTGATTCTTTAACACAGATCAAACATGGTATAATTTTCTCCTGGTTATCAATACTTAAAAAGAAGCACTTCATTAGATACTGTAAGGTCTTACGTGTGTGTACACAGAGTAGGTGGATAACAAAATGAGATGACCCAGAAAGGGGACAGTTACAGTCTGCACAGAAGCAGCAGTAGGATCCACTTGGTTTCTTTAGGAAAGTTTGAGTGACTGAGTCCACGCTTACAGAACTGAGAATGCCTGAGTTTCCATCGAATCTGGTCAGGCGGCTCTTGGAAAATACATGATAGGTGTTACACCTCCAATTAGTTCCTGGGGTTTATGGTAGAAATGGAGTGTGGGACTAAAGAGCTTGAGTCGTGCAGTGTCACAGCCATCCCAGGGAGGGGCCTCAGACATAGTTTTGGAGCCCCCCAATAGCTCATTTCCAATGCAGAGCTCTGCTTCTTGTCAGGCCTCCTCCTCTGGAAACAGACTCTTCCTGACAACTTTCCTCCAGAAGATATTGAAGACACACCTTCAAAGGTGGTTTAGAAGCAGACATGTGCTTCTCAGTTATTTACTTCTTTGGAGGCTGGGATTGAACCCAGCTAGGCAGGCATTCTTGTGCCTTATTTTTTTTTTTTTTTTTTTTGGTTCTATTTTTTCGGAGCTGGGGACCGAACCCAGGGCCTTGCGCTTCCTAGGTAAGCGCTCTACCACTGAGCTAAATCCCCAGCCCCCACTCTTGTGCCTTATATCTCATATCCTTATCTTCTTATATCTCAAGTCCTTAAAAAAATTATATATATATATATATATATATGTGTGTGTGTGTGTGTGTGTGTGTGTATGTATAACGAAGGGAGAGAAATTCTGCAGGAACAGGTGTTGCTATGACTCAGCTATGAAGCTCTGCATGGGGTTCTGAGAGGGCTGGGTTTTGTTTGTTTGTTTTCCCATTTGCTTTTGCTCGTCATCCAGAAGTCTGCAGTGCCCATGGACACATTCATATTTTCAAGACTAACACTTTGGTAAAAAGGCCTTTGTTACTCTAAGTGCCATTTTCTCTTGCAGCATCTTGTATTTAGGGGAGGCTTCGCTGTAACAAATCTTAAAGCCGATGGCATTTTAGATGGAGAATAAAGTCTTTTGAAGCCTCCAATACTCCGATAATGCTTGTCAACAACCTATTAATGGCAAACAACAAAGAAGAGAAAGACTCTCGCCAGGGTTAACATACGAATAAAATACCAGGACTTAGGAAAATGTAACATAGGGTGACCAGTTCTAGAAAAACAGATGTTTTCAAAAACGTATCAGCAGAACTGAAACTCTTGGGGGAAAACCTTTAGAATTTTGCTGACGATGACATCCTCATCACCTGAAATCTACTTAGTTTGCTCACGTTTTGCTTTGTTCTTTTCTGTACACGTTGGTGTTTTTACACAGTTGTGAAGAATGGACGTAGCTTTCGCCTGATCCTCATCATTTTGCAAGGACTACTTCTATGCTGTACGTTTTCATAACAGCATTGTGAAAGCCTGTATATTGGTATATTACATTCCAAAACCATTTCAGTCCTGTTGAACTTAGGGACTGATTCTTCTGGGGCGCCATTTGTAAAAATAACTTATAAGCACATTTAGAAATTATTTTTATACACCACTGTCAATATGTGCAAATAGTGTTTCAAAGAATCACGATTGCTTTTGCTTTTTCTAAGTAAATAAGTATCAAATGGCTTTTCACGATTAATCAAATTACCTTTTTTTTTTTTTTTTTTTTTTTTGGTTCTTTTTTTCCGGAGCTGGGGACCGAACCCAGGGCCTTGCGCTTCCTAGGCAAGCGCTCTACCACTGAGCTAAATCCCCAACCCCTCAAATTACCTTTTAAGCTGCTGATTCTCCTGCGACCCCAATCTATTAGTTCTTGGGTTAATTGTTTGAGCTTTTCCTAAGGAGTCAAACCATCAGAACACTTTCTTGGGTGATAAACTTTTCATGTGGAATTCATGTACACTTTCTCTCTCATAGATATTGCACGCATGGTTTTCGTGTACTTTCCCCACAGGCATCTGAGACTAACTTTGCTCCTCCCATGTGGCATCCACATGATGTTGTCCCTTCACATTTCTTGTGTCTTATAAATCCCTACATCCACACTAGTTTCCCCTGCTCTGGATTACTCCATCCACAATGAGTAAACAGCCTAATTTTCACTCAAGTTTCAGGGCAGGACAGGAAACCTTGTCTTCCAGAGTAGGAAGCCATCCATGCCCCCGTGTTCCCACTGAGAAGCCTTCCAAGCTCTGTGTTTCTCAGTCTTTCTCTTCCTTTTTGCTCTCTGTCTCTGGAAGGGCTCTGTGTTCTACAGATTTTCAAAGAGCTACATTCATGAAGAACCACTTTTACATTTCTATGATTTATTGCCTCATTTCATGTGTTCAAGGGTTTTGCCTGCATGCATGTATCTTCACACCTAAGTACAGTAAGTGCACTAAGTGCAGGGGTCAAAAGAGGGCATCAGCATCTTGGAAATGGAATTATAAATGGCTGTGAACCACCATGTGGGTGCTGGGACCCAAACCTAAGTCCTCTGCAAGAGCAACAAGTGTTCCTGACATTGAGCTATCTCTCCATTTCTTGAAAAACAAAGAAACAAACAAGACTTTTGTGAAGTACCATCTGGATGGTCTGGAGGGCAGTGCGGCTTGAGGAATGAGAGGGATTCACCCTAGTGCCTGGTGGCATGGTTGACCAACCAGCAGATGAAAAAGGATTTGGAAAGTACAACAAACCATTTACATTCTTAGCTTTACCTGGGACTCACCTCTCTCAGACACTTTTATTATATTTTATTATAATTTTTATAAGCATAAATCAAGAACATTTGCACAGGGAGGTGGTGGAGGCCAAAGGAGGAACCGAGCCTGAAAGCTGAAGACTCAGGTTCCCATCCTGGTTCTGACAGCTTTAGTTGATATTTTTAAAGCTTAAAAGTGAAGGTGACCCAGAGTATGTATGTAGCACGGATGAACCCTGAGGACATCATACCACGAGAAGATGCCAGCCATGGAAGACCAGAAGCTGCAGTTCTGTGTGCAAAAGGAATCAAACCAGGCAAACCAGGAAGCAAAGAGCAGAACAGGGCTGGGGGAAGCAGGGACCCCGTGGATCAACAACCAATAGGGACAAAGCTTCACCCATGTAGGACTCAAAGTCCTAGCCACTCTATAGGACATTATGCCTATAGTTTACAAGGCCGTTTTATAAATTCATCTGCTAAGAAACTAGATCTTACATTTAGCATTAACTGCAATAAGTAAACCTACAAAAAATATTTGAAAAGAAAGTGTCAGGCTCTCATTTTCTTGGTATATGCATGTGGGAATGGTACTGCCTACCTTGTGAACAAGGGAAAGCATGGAATGTATACATACCAGCGTCTATGCCTCTGTCCTTCTGCATACTGCAGATACATCTGACTTACTCTGCTCAAATTCTAGTCTTAAATCACTTGGAGGAAGCAATGTGTGTATATTTATGTTGAGTATGACAGTAGAGAAATGAAAAGGAATAGAAAGAATTCTGAATTCGAGTCTGTAACCAGCTACTTCCACACCACGTAGGGGTGTATGATCTGCTCAGTTATTCCTTTTTGTCAGAGTGGCCTTAGAGCTAGATTGCTCTCAAGATTTGATATGTCACTAAAATTCATTCTTCTAAAGGAACTAAGGCCATTATTTCTCACCCTGGCTTTAAGCAATAGGGCATTGTTTACTACATTCATCTCATTGTTCTTTTCTAGAAAGCAGGTCTCCTGACCCTGCTAATAACCTCATGTGTGGGATGATGTCATTATGCAGGTGAAGGCAGGTACAAGATAGATCGAGGCCTGTCATTGGACAAGAAGGAAGGATGGGCAGGAGAAAAGTTTTAGAGGCAGGAGGAGACTGGAGCAAAGGGAAGAGGAAGCAGCAGAGAGAATATGGAGGCTGATGTTAAGATTCTTCTCTGTACATTTACAGGTTGTTATGAATATTCTTAAGGGATGCATGTGTACAGGGCTTTGTATGTCTAGGTGAGCAATTATATCTTATCAATTGGATCAGAGGTTATTGTGTTGTGAGTTCTTTCATGTGGCAATTTAAGTTTAAGAGAGTATGTGGTGGCTGGAGACACTAGGTTGCCATGGAATTGGGATGTGTATTTCTGGCATGGTGTCAACCTGCCTTGGGAATTAGATGGGTAGAGATTGTTGCCAGGCTCAGAGAGAGGCCATCGGCAGTGTGATATGGGATGGAGCAATGCGGGAGCAATGCTGACTGAGATGAAGATGTCTACCAGACATCTTGGGACATTGTGGTGCCAGACCTAGTGTGGGGGGTAAAAGACAGCATCGTTTTTTAAAAATTTACAACAACATTCATGTCTCCTCTTGAGCATCAGCTTTGAGAATTCCAGGTCATAAAAACTAACTGTCATAAACAATTTCTCCTTCTTTCACCCTGACTACCACCTGTTGGCTCATTTGCAAGCAACTGTCTAAGACAACATGAGACAAGAACAACATGCACAAAAGCCAGCAAGCTCCTGAGGCAGAGGCAACTGTTCCATGTGCCTCCTGCCACAAAAAGTCATGCACACAGCAAGATTGCCCTGTTCTACATGCATGTGATGTGACCAGGAAAAGATAAGATTTCTGGAATAGAAAGTGGAGCAGATTTCTGCCTCTTCATGGAAGACAGAAGCCCCAAAGCTCACATGGACATTTCAGCATCGCTCTACATCACTTCATGAGGATGGACACATCTAGGTAAGATGTAGACCCACTCTTCCTGTCTCCATCTGTGCCCAGAGTTGGGGCTTTACCATGGTCCTCGGACACAAAACCTGCCCACAGAGAGCTGGTCTGCCAGGAGCACTCTCCCTCCTAAGCACTCAGCCTACAGGTGAGACCCCACTTTCTCCTCATTGACTGTCCAAAGAAACACACATGCCAGAAACACACAGGGCACAGGAGCCACAGGGTGGCCTAGGACAGGACACTTCCGGTCCCCATCTCAACCTAGAGCAAGGGCTGTCTCACAGCTCTCAGAGCCAAAACCTTCCTACAGAGAGCTGGTCTGCCAGGAGCACTCTCACTCCAAAGATCACAGGCTCACAGGCTCACAGGCCCACAGGAGGGACAAGCTTCAGTCAGAGACAGCAAGACCAACTAACATCAGAGATAATCAAATGGCAGAGAGGCAAGCACAAGAACCTAAGCAACAGAAACCAAGACTACTTGGCATCCTCAGAACCCAGTTCTCCAGCCAAAGCAAATATTGTATATCCAAACACACCGGAAAAGCAAGATTTGGATTTAAAATAACATCTCATGATGATGATAGAGGACTTTAAGCAAAAACATAAATAACTCCCTTAAAGAAATATAGGAGAACATAGGTAAACAAGTACAAGCTCTTAAAAAGGAAACACAAAAATCCCATAAAGAGTCACAGGAAAACACAACCAAACAGGGAAAGGAATTGAACAAAACCATCAAGGACCTAGAAATGAAAATAGAAACAATAAAGAAATCACAAAGAAAGACAACCCTGGAGATAGAAAACCCAGGAAAGAGATCAGGAGTCATAGAGACAAGCATCACCAACAGACCACAAGAAATTAAAGACAGAATCTCAGGGGCAGAAGAATCCATATAAAACATTGACACAATAGTCAAAGAAAATGCAAAAAGCAAAAACCTCTTAACCCAAAACATCCAGGAAATCCAGGACACAATGAGAAGAACATACCTAAGAATAATAGGTTTAGAAGAGAACAAAGATTCCCAACTTAAAGGGCTAGTAAATATCTTCAACAAAATTATAGAAGAAAACTTTACTAACCTAAAGAAAGAAATGTCTACGAACATACAAGAAGCCTACAGAACTTTAAACAGATCGGACCAGAAAAGAAATTCCTCTTGTCACATAATAGTCAAAACCACAAATAGACAAAACAAAGAAAGAATATTAAAAGCAGTAAGGGCCAACCAGAGCTTCCAGGGACTAAGCCACTACCCAAAGACTATACATGGACTGACCCTGGGCTCCAACTGCCTAGTAGGAGCAACAGTGGAAGGGGAAGCCCTTGGTCCTGCCAAGGCTGAACCCCAGTGAATGTGATTGTTGGGGTAAGGGTGGTAATGGGGGGAGGATGGAGAGGGGAACACCCATATAGAAAGGGAGGGGGAGGGGTTAGGGGGATGTTGGCCCGGAAACCGGGAAAGGGAATAACAATTGAAATGTAAATAAGAAATACCCAAATTAATAAAGATGGAGGGAAAAAATCAAATATTTAAATAAAAACTAAAACATAATTAATGCATAACAAAAAGCAGTAAAGGGGTTTGGGATTTGGCTCAGTGGTAGAGCGCTTGCCTAGGAAGCGCAAGGTCCTGGGTTCGGTCCCCAGCCCTGGGGGGTGGGGGTGGGGAAGCAGTAAGGGAAAAAGGTCAAGCAACATATAAAGACAGACCTATCAGAATTACACCAGACTTCTCAAGAGATACTATGAAACCTAGAAGATCCTGAACAGATATCATACAGACCCTAAGAGAACACAAATGCCAGTCCAGACTGCTGTATCCAGGAAACTCTCTGTTACCATAGACGGAGAAACCAAGATATTCCATGACAAAACCAGATCTAATATCTTTCCACAAATCCAGCCCTACAAAGAATAATAGATGGAAAACTCCCACACAAGGAGGGAAACTACATCGTAGGAAAAGCAAGAAAGTTATCTTCTTGCAACAAACCCAAAACAAGATAGCCACGTAAACATAATTCCACCTCTAACAACAAAAATAACAGGAAACAATCACCATTCCTTGATATCTCTTAACATTAATGGACTCAACTCCCTACTGAAAAAGCATAGAGTAAGAGACTGGATATGTAAACAGGACCCAGCATTTTGCTGCATATAGGAAACACATCTTAGTAACAAAGGCAGACAGTACCTAAGAGTAAAAGGCTGGGAGAAATTTCCAAGCAAATGGTTCCAAGAAACAAGCTTGAGTACACATTCTAATATCAAATAAAATCAACTTTCTACCAAAAGTTATCAAAAAAGGATAAGGAAGAACACTTTATACTCATCAAAGGAAAAATGTACCAAGATGAATTCTCAATTCTGAGCACCTATTTTTCCAAATGCAAGGGCACCCATATTCATAAAAGAAACTCTACTAAAACTCAAAGCATACATTGCACTGCACACAATAATAGGAGACACACAATAATAGTAGGAGACTTCAACATTCAGCTCTCATCAACGGACAGATCATCAAAAAAGAAAATAAATGGAGATAGTGAAACTAACAGAAGTTATGAACTAAAAGGATTTAACAGACATCTATAGAATATTTCATCCTAAAACAAAAGAATATATCTTCTTCTCAGCACCTCAGTACTCTGAGGTACATTCTCAAAAATTGACCATATAATTGGTCACAAAACAGGCCTCAATAGATACAAGAAGATTAAAATATTCCTATACATCCTATCAGATCACTGCAACTAAAGCTGGTCTTCAATAACAATGAAAACATCAGAAAGCCCACATATATATGGAACCTGAACAACACTCTACTCAATGACAACTTGGTCAAGGAAGAAATAATAAAATTAAAGTCTTTTTAGAATTTAATGCAAATGAAGGCACAATATATTCACCAAACTAATGGGATACAATGAATGCAGTGCTAAGAGGAAAACTCATATCTCTGAGTGCCTCCAAAAAGAAAGTAGAGAGAGCATACACTAACAACTTGAAAACACACCTGAAAGCTCTAGAACAAGGAGAAGCAAATTCACCTAAGAGGAATAGACAGCAGGAAATAAACTCAGAGCTGAAATCAATCAAGTAGAAACAAACAGAACTGTACAGAGATCAACAAAATAAGGAGCTGGTTCTTTGGTTAAATCAATCAGATAGATAAACCCTTGGCCAGACTAACCAGAGGGCACAGAGACAATATCCAAATTAACAAAATCAGAAATGAAAAGGGAGACATAACAACAAAAACTGAGGAAATTAAAATTTATTAGATTCTACTACAAAAACCTATATAAACACAACTGGAAAATCTGAAGGAAATGGACAATTTTCTAGACAGATGCCAGGTACCAAAGTTAAATCAGGATCAGATGAACCATCCAAACAGTACCATAACCCCTAAAGAAATAGAAGCAGTCATTAAAAGTCCCCAACCAAAAAAAGCCCAGGAATAGATAGATGCATTTAGTTCAGAATTCTATCAAACCTTCAAAGAAGACCTAATACCAATATTCCACAAAAATAGAAACAGAAGGAACACTACCCAGTTCATTCTATGATGTCACAATTACACTTATACTTTTACACACAAAGACCCAACCAAAAAAGAGAACTTCAGATTAATTTCCTCATGAATATTGATACAAAAGTATTCAAAAAGATTCTCATAAACCAAATCTCAGAACACATCAAAACAATGATTTGCCATGATCAAGTAGGCTTCATTCCAGGGACACAGGGATGGTTCAATATACAGAAATCCATCAACATAATCCATTATATAAACAAACTGAAAGAAAAAAACCATGTGATCATTTCATTAGATACTAAGAAAGCATTTGACAAAATTCAACACCCCTTCAAGATAAAAGTCTTGAAAAGATCAGGAATTCAAGACCCATTCCTATACATAGTAAAAGCAATATACAGCAAAACAGTAGCCAACATCAAACTAAATGGAGAGAAACTTAAAGCTGTCCCATTAAAATCGGGGAATAGACAAGGCTGCCCACTCTCTCCCTACCTATTCAATATAGTTCTTGAAGTCCTAGATAGAGCAATTAGACAACAACAACAACAACAAAGGTCAAAGGAATATAAATTGGAAAGGAAGAAGTCATATGATATGATAGTATACGTAAGTGACCCCAAAAATTCCACCATATAATTCCTCAACCTGATAAACAACTTCAGCAAAGTGGCTGGATATAAAATTAACTCAAACAAATCAGTTGCCTTCCTCTACTCAAAGGATAAACAGGCTGAAAAGAAATTAGGGCAACGACTTCCTTCACAATAGTCACAAATAATTTAAAATATCTTTGTGTGACTCTAACCAAGCAAGTGAAAGATCTGTATGACAAGAACTTCAAGTCTCTGAAGAAAGAAATATAAGATCTCAGAGGATGGAAAGATCTCCCATGCTCATGTATTGGCAGAATTAATATTGTAAAAGTGGCCATCTTGCCAAAAGCAATCTATAGATTCAATGCAATCCCCATCAAAATTCCAACTCTGTTCTTCACGAAGTTAGAGACAGCAATTTTCGATTTCTTCTGGAAAAGCAAAAAACCCAGGATAGCAAAAACTATTCTCAACAATAAAAGAACTTCTCGGGGAATCACCATCCCTGACCTCCAGCTGTATTGTAGAGCAATAGTGATAAAAACTGTAAGGTATTGGTACAGAGACAGGCAGATAGATCAATTAAAGACCCAGAAATGAACCCACACACCTGTGGCCACTTGATCTTTGACAAAGGAGCTAAAACCATCTAATGGAAAAAGGACAACATTTTCAACAAATGATGCTGGTTCAACTGGAGGTCAGCATGTAAAAGAATGCAAATTGTCCTATTCTTATCTCCTTGTACAAAGCTCAAGTCCAAGTGGATCAAAGACCTCCACATACAAGCAGATACACCCAAACCAATAGAAGAGAAAGTGGGGGAAGAGCCACACATAGGCACAGGGGGAAAGTTCCTGAATAGAACACCAATAACTTATACTTTAAGGTCAAGAATCAATAATTGGTACCTCATAATATTGCAAAGCTTCTGTAAGGCAAAGGATACTGTGAATAGGACAAAATGGCAACCAACAGATTGGGAAAGGTCTTGACCAATCTTACATCCAATAGAGGGCTAATATCTAATATATACAAAGAACTCAAGAAGTTAGACTCCAGAGAATCAAATAACCCTATTTAAAAATGGGGTAGAGAGTTAAACAAAGAATTCTCAACTGAGGAATACCGAATGGCTGAGAAACACCTAAAGAAATGTTCAACATCCTTAATCATCAGAGAAGTACAAATCAAAACAACCCTGAGAAACCACCTCACACCAGTCAGAATGGCTAAGATCAAAAACTCAGGTGACAGCAGATGCTGGTGAGGATGGGGAGAAAGAGGAACACTCCTTCATTGCAAGCTGCTACCACCACTCTGGAAATCAGTCTGGAGGTTCCTCAGAAAATTGGGCATAGTACCACCTGAGAACACAACTATACCACTCCTGGGCATACACCTACAATATGCTCCAACACATAACAAAGACATGTGCTCCACTATGTTCATAGCAGCCTGATTTATAATAGCCAGAAGCTAGAAAGAACCCAGATGTCCTTCAACAGAGGAATGGATACAGAAAATGTGGTACATTTACCCAATGGGGTACTACTCAGCTATCAAAAACAATGACTTCATGAATTTCATAGGCAAATGGATGGAAGTAGAATGTATCATCCTGAGTGAGGTAACCCAGTCACAAAAGAACACATATGGTATGCACTCCCTGAATAGTGGATATTAATCCAGAAGCTCAGGATACCCAAGAAACAATTCATAGAATATATGAAGCTCAAGAATAAAGACCAAAATGTGGATCCTTCAATCCTTAGAAGGGAGAACAAAACAGTCACAGGAGGAAACACAGGGACAAAGAGTGGATCAGGGACTGAAATAAGGTCATCCAGAGACTGCTTCACTGGGGGATCCATCCCATGTGGTGCCACCAAACCCAGTCACTATTGCAGATGCCAAGAAGTGCTTGCTGACAGGAGCCAGATATGGGTGCCTCCTGAGTGGCTCTGCCAGAACCCCACTGATACAAATGGGGATAGTTGCAGCTAACTACTGAACTGAACACGGGGACCCCAATGGAAGAGTTAGAGAAAAGACTGAAGGAGAGGGGACAAGGGACATATATTGAAATGCAAATACATAAAATATCCTAGAAAAATAAAATTATATAAAAAATATGTAGATCCACAGTGTATCTTGGAGCACTTGAAAGCAGGGCAAAGGTTCTTAGACAGAAATGGAGTATCAGGAGACGCCATCGGAGATTGGGAGATGCTGAAGGCAAGAGCAGCAGATGCCCAAGCAGGAGAGCAAGGTCCTGCAGGCACCTTTGCCAGCTGTTGCCTTTGGCCTCTACTCTTTCTCTGAAGACTTTCTCAAACTTCAAATGCTTTCACTGAAGCTGGGGTTTTTAGGTCCGATGCTGATTTTCTCTGATACCCTACACCCTGCAGAGGCAGGGTTTCAGTGGCAGACTCACCAGAAGACAGGCACAGAAATGACCCGAGAAAGGGTGACATGATCAGCAGAGCACCAGGGCAGCTCTAATGCTGCTTCCTCTCAAGTGCTCTCTTGGCAATCAAGAGAGGCATAAAGAGGGTTGGAGAGATGGCCCTGTGATTAACAGTGCTTACTGCTCTTCTAGAAGACCCAAGTTGAGTTCCTAGAACCCATGTCAGATGATCAACAACAGCCTCCAACTCCAGCTCCACAGATCCAGAGCCCACTCTGCCCTCCATGGGTAAGCACACACATACACAACACACAATATACATCTTTTAAAGATCACTTGCAACAAATGCCAAACTGCTGTGCCTCTTCACCAATGATCCTGATCACTCTCACAGTTATATTGCTACAGAACAACGACTGTAGGCATTGATGATATTTTTATCACTTTACAAGACTTTTAAGTCTTATTTGTTATGGGTCTGGATTAGATTTTTGTCATTGTGACGAAATATCTGAGGGAATCAACTTAGGAGAAGGGAAGGGTCTTTGGCTTTTTGTTCCATTTGGTTCTTTGTTTTGGGTTCTGTGACTTGACAGAACATCAAAAAGGTATTATTGAGGTAAACTGTTTATCTTGTCGCATGGGAAGCAGAGACACAGAGGAAGAGGCCAGAATTCCCAAACAGCTTAACTTTCTCTACTAGGTTCACCTCCTAAAGGTTCCACCAGGACCCAATAGCACCCTAGGCTGGTAAACAAGCTTCCAACACTTGCTTTCCAAGAACATGTCTGTTGGGCTGAGTGCTTAACCTGTGACTGTGATTACAATGTCTTTGTCCAGTTCTGATGGGACATTGTGGTAGCCTGAATTCTATTTAGGAGGAGGTGGGGATTTGGACACAAAGACGGCCCCCTGTAGAGGGGAGATGATTGAAGACAGCTCTACAAGGGCACAGTCTACAAACCTAGGAATGCCCACAAGTATGGGAGGCTGGGAAGGGCCTGACGGAGGCCTCTCCTTAAGATATTCAAAGAACCAAACGCTGCGGTAATCTTCATTTTGGACTCTAAGCTTCTACAACCATGAGTTCACTTGATTCTGTCATTTGGGCCACCTCGTTAGCTGTACTTTGCTGTGGAAGCCCCAGAAAACCAATATAACACAGTAACAAGGACTTCTGTAAGTAACAGAAGATATTACTTCAGGGAAAAGCAATACGCCAGATATCTACTCAGGGCGTATGAAGGATGCGGGGCTCATTTTAGAAATGCCCAATGATACCACCATGTGGAGAGTGATCAATTGAATAGTATCTGAAACAACGCAAAATGACTTTAGTGTCTCATATAAATAATCCCTTCCTAGCATTTTGGCTTTTTATTTTAGTACATATTCTGTTATAAATGTAATTTTATTTTTATTCTTTAGCATTTGAAGTAAAGTTGATTATCATGGTATTCAGCTCTTAAAAAAAGGTAAAAATATAAGCATTTAATATAACCAAAGATGTCACATCAAAATTGATAGAAATTTCATTGTAATTCCTTATTTGTCATGGGATAACATTTGCCAGTTTATTAGAAAAACAGCCTTAATAACTGAAAGACATGCAAAGGATATATCAGTTTTTAGTGTGGTATTTTATTTTCTCTTTCATTTTATTAAAAATTAATAGAGATGTAAGCGTTGTTGAGAGGATTTAAAACCCTTCAGATAAACAAGATCTCAACTGGGGCGGCCTCTAGAGAAGGGTACTGAAGCAGTGATGGAAACTCACTTTGCAGGGTGTGCCCTTTCCTCTGTGTGTGTGTGTGTGTGTGTGTGTGTGTGTGTGTGTGTGTGTGTGTGATATTTATTTTTCAGTTAGAGTAAAACCAGCCAGTTGAAAACTCTGAGACACTATAAAAAAGGATAGAAGGTTTTGAGAGATAACCAGTGGAGACTGAAGAACCATCCCAGGTCCCACTCATGAGGTGGGAAAGTGCGAGGCTGAGGTACCAGAAACAGGAAGTCCACGTGTAAACTGAATGGTTTTCACATAGCAGAGAAAGACTGACTTTGAAAGGACTTGAAGAGCGGATGAGAATTTGAAACTAAAACAATTAGAGGGGCTGGTGCGATGGCTCAGCAGTGAAGGCAGTGCCTTGCCACTAAGTCTGAAGAGCAGAAATGAACCCGAGGACCCCATGTAGGGAGGGAGGACTAACTCTTCTAGGTGCCCTCTGACTGCCACACATGTGCATGGCATGTGCGTATTCACACAAGCACACAAACATGCTTTTTAATCACTGCAAACCTGAAAATTCATACCAGGAGGTTTAAATAGGTGACAGTTGAGAGATACTGAGTGAATGCCCTGGTTGTCTTCTTACACGGCCTCAAACTCAAAAGTGAGGCAGTTGACAGAAGGTTTGAGTGGAGCAGCACCTTGAGCGTCTCTCCTGACGCTCGGCTTACTTATTCGCTTTGGAAAGTAGGGAAGTTGTACATCATCACTGCATGCGCTGACATCCTTGTCTCCTGGAGTACAGTATCTGCTTAATTCATCTCCCCATTTCTATGGCTATGGAAAGGCCGCTATTACAAAAACTGTGTGCTACCTTATTTACTTATTTGGATAAAGAACACTTTTGTGAGAAGAGGAGATGGAGTTTTATATTAACTTCGTGATGCTTCTCTTATTTTTGACATTTTGGGATTGTTTTTTAAGTTTTCATTTGTGTCTATGTGTCTGTGTGTGTGTGCAGCTCTCAGGAGAGGGCACACCCTTAGCCACTCATTCATTTCTACAGTCCCACAAATTACTTTTAAAAAAAAAATAACATGCCCTTAAAGTTTTTGAGTGGTTTGCTTTTTAAAATATACGAAGTTGGGGCTGGAGACAGCTCAGTGGCTAAGAGTGTGGACTACTCTTGCAAAGGACCCGCCTGTGGTCGCCAGCAGCCATATCAACTCTAGTGCTGTGACTCCAGGCTCGGGGTGTTCATCACAGCATGCCTCTGTATTCACGGTGCAAACAAACGCAAACACAGACGTACACATTCGCACAGATTTAAACAAACTAAAAAATATAATTAGCATCATTTTCCATGTTAATTGTTTGGTAAAATTCAATGATTTTCTTTTAAGTATTTCCTTAGTTCTGGTTCCTAATTAGAGGCATTTATCACCAATTGGTAAATGTCCTTTAATTAAGCATGGTGATTCATGCCTATGCTTATTTAAAATAGGCTCTACCTTTGTTTAATGAATTTGAATTGGGCCTTTAAAAAGCAATTTTAAAAATTGCATATCAAATTTCTTAATTTTGTTTCTGTTAGAGAGACCTCGACTCCCTCTTCTAGCCCCACAGGGAAAGGGACATTTTCCTTCTCTCTTCACTTGTAGCCTGAACGACAGTGCAGATCTTGTTGGTGAAGTTTTTAACTCTTGTTTTATCCGCATTCGGTCTGTAGGTGTGACCTCTGAACTCCGTGCCAAAGTACAGGGAACGGCTTTGAACCGGACAGCCGGGGTGGGCTATCTGCAGGGGCTGGAGGTTAAGATTAATTCCTCAGATACCGGAGAGATGGGTCACCAGTTAAGAGCACTTGCTGGTCTTGTTTAGGGCCAAACACCCACATGGTGGCTCACAATCGTCTTTAACTGTGGTTCCTTCTGATGTACTTTTCCAGACCCATAGGCACCAGGCATGTACATGGTACATATACAATGGGTGTGTGTGTGGGGGGGGGTGTGAGTCTGTGGGTGTGTTTTGGAGGTTTTTCTCGTGAAAGATAAATAAATATATAGCTATATATCCTACCTGTTCTCTATCGTTCATTTTAAAATGTTTTTTGTACAGTTTCATTTTGAAATAAGATAGATTTGACATACTCTAAGGATATGTGTCAAGGATTGTATCTAATGACTTGTGTTCCTTTTGTCTGGGATATTTGGTGTATGTGTATGTGTGTATATATGTCTGTGTGTATGTATGTGGTATATGCACATGCTTGTATGGGCACAGGTGTGTATGTAGAGGTCAGAGGTTGACAGTGAGTGACTTGGCTGATCCTTCAACTAATGGACACTTTAGTTTCTGAGAGAGTCTCTCACTGAAGGTCATCAATTCAGCTGTGCTGGCTGGCCAATGCTCTCCAGGTATGCCCTGGTCTCTACCTCCCCTAGTGCTAGCATTACAAACTTGTGTGACCCAGATTTTGCATGGGTGCTGGTGCTCTGACCCCAGGTTCCCATGTTTGCCCTGCAGGCCCTTTACCCACGATCCACTCTCTCAGCCCCAGTTTAATCGATGATTTTAACACAACTGTGGCCATGGACCTTTGAAATATCCGAGTGATTCTGTTTGAGGGAGGGGGTTAGAAGGCTCCACCCATCTGAGGAACTCTTGGCAGTTGATGGTTTCTGGAGGAGGAGAGTCACTTTTCTTTGAGAGTACGGGTGCTGGTCAATTGTCCCACACCCATGCACACATGAGTAACATTAACTGAAGAGGAAGAGAAGGCTATGAAGTTGGGAGGAAGACACACTGGTGTTAATCTGGGTGAGTAAGAGAAGGGTGTGATCCAAACTGTACACATATGAAATTCTCACAGAATGAATGCAGCCATACTCAAACGATTCCGTTCGCAGGGAAAAAGCAAGCTAATGTTTACACTTCCCTTTGTATTTTATTTATTTTCTCTTTTCCATAGATACTTGTTTAAAAAGATTTAAAAATCATTTGGCACTTTGGTATGTCATCCAAGTGTAAAAGATTAAATAAGCTAGTGGGGCAATCAATGCTGCTTCCAAACGTTTGGTAAATGTGGAAAATCATAAAGAGAAAATTAAAATTATTTTATTTTACTATACTTAATTTTTATGTGTCGTCTACGAGAACCATTTAAGTTCCTTTTGGTAAATACAGTTTTACAGTTGCGTGGTTTGAAGGTTTGAGGCTAGTTCGTGTGCACGAGGCTTTCCCTAGTCGTGAATGTTTCATTTGACCTGTTTGGTTTTAGACCACAGTGCACATGGAGGGTGGGTTCCTGGAGTCTTTAACCTGCAGCTCTCTAGGCATGCCTTCCTCTGGGCGTGTGGGAAAGCCAGAACACGGTCTGTATGCTCTGCCCTTGAACACATTTCTCAGGCTTACAGCATCAGTCTCCTTTCCTTCCCACTAAACTGCCCAGTCTGCCTTTTTTGTCTTCTGGTATTTGTGATAAAACTGAGCTTGGTGTACTTTCTGCCTCAAGGCAGGCTGTGTCCTCTCTTTGCCTATAGGTAGATCTCTCTCTCTGTGAAGTATTCAGGAAAACTTCCAAGAAGTTACCAAAATGTGGATCTCTTTATTAATTTTGACTGCAGCAGGAAGGCTATTTTAATTTCAGTTTTAAGATACTTTTAGGGTCAATAAAGCTTTCTTGTGATAATTCTGGATATTGTTTTAGTTCCCGTTATAGAGTGTTCTTCCCTAGAGACTCTAAATTTATCACAGTCTCGTTGCCTTTGTCTGTCTTCTTCTTGCAGTTTAAGGCATTTATTCAAGTTTGTTGTAGACATCACAGATGCAGACTTGCATTGAACCATTACTCTCTTTAAGGAGAGCAGTCCTTATGCAGAATCCCCGGGTGTAGCATAGAAAGATTAACATGGCAACAGCCGACCCCTGCAGGCTAGCTTCTCAAAAAGGCGTGGTCTTTTGGAAGCTGCATGGAAACCCATTGGGTGCTGGGGCAATTGCTCTTTCTCTATACCCTGTCATTCTCTCCTGCCAAGGACAGGTTGGTGCTTTCCAACCTCTGACAGCCTCCATAGTTAAGTCTTGCTGTCTAGATGTCATCCCCCAGGACTGTAAGCACATACTGTGCCCCAGCACTTGCCCCCAATCCTCCTGCCCCCTTCAGTCATGCAGGAAGTGGGAGTGAGGTTGCATAAATCCTGAATGCTAGGGCGGCTGGCATCAATGCTCTGCTATGTCCAGTTGCTGTCATGGTGGTCATACTTCCTGACTCATACAGCAGCCAGTAAAACAGAGGGGCCTGAGCATGCGCTCTTCTTCCTGACTCAGTGAGGCCCTTCCCTCTCTGAGGGACTTAGCAGTAGTAAGGTGTTACCAGAATAGTTTACCGTGGTCTCCTGCTAGTGTGACAACTGTCGTAGCAAACTAATCATCTACCAGGAACACAGCATTCTTTTGCAAGCAAGTCCAAACTAGTATCAGCTAAATTGTCCAAACCGGAGTGACAAGTGGCCATGTATAATGTGACTAGCTTTCAGGAGCCACATGACTCTTTGCAGGCATCAGCAGGAGGTTAAGGTTCTCACAGTGGAATTCTTTGTGTGGGAGAGAGGGAGTGGAGGCAGGAGAGGGAAGAACAAAGAGTGGAAGAGAGGGAGAGAGAGGGAGGAGAGGAGAGGGAGAGAGGAAGAATGGGGAGGGAGAGGAGAGAGGAGATGAGAGGAGGAAAGGAAGGAGAGAGAAGGAAGAAGAGAAAGGAAGGAAGGAAGGAAGGAAGGAAGGAAGGAAGGAAGGAAGAAGAGAAAGGAAGGAAGAAAGGAAGGAAGAAGAGAAAGGAAGGAAGGAAGGCAGACAGACAAATGGAAGTTACTTAGGACTGACTGGCAGACTGCCTGACTAACGGAAGTTACCTAGGGTGTGATAGATACTTTAAAGACAGGAAGTAAAACCACACTGCCCTTGATAAAATTCATGATAGATGAGTCACAGTTGGGGATATTCTGCATGATTGTTAAGGAATGGGGGGCTGAGAGGTCATACCAGCTTGAGGACCTGACTTTGTGTAAAAAGGTTGGTCCTGGGATCTGGGGAGATAGTTCAGTAGGTAAACTGCCACCCAAGTCAGAAGATCAAACTTTAGATTCCCAGCATTGATGTAAATGTCTGGCAGCCATGGAGGCTGTCCTCTAAGCCCAGTGCATAGGAGGCAGAGGCAGGGTATCCTTGGAGTGAGACAGCTGACTAGACTCACTGAATTGGTGAGTTTTAGGTTCATCCAGCTCTGACACAGATGTATGCGCACACACACAAACCTCCCTCCCCAACACACACACAAACACACACACAGACAAAACTCTCTTACACCACACACACACACAATCTCACACACACATCCTCTTACACACACACATACACACACACCCAGACACATTCTTTTACACACACACACACACACACACTCTTATACACACACATGCACAATCTTACACACAAACACACACAGAGACACACATTCTCTTACACACACACAATCTTACACACACACACACACACACACACACACGCGCGCGCGCTGCGTAAAGTGGTTCGTGCTTGTAATCTCAGCACGGTGGAACCAGAGACAGGCAGATCCCAGTTTTCCTAAAGTTCCAGGTCAATGAGACACGGTCTCCAAAACTCTAGTGGAAGAAACCTGAGGAACAGCACTGAGGGTTGACCTCTGGCCTTCACATGCATGTGTATGTGCATACACATATGTACATCCCCCCAAACATACACAAAAAATAGAGGAGGGGGTAAGGAAATGTGACAGATCTCTCAGTATCAGAATATAAGGATAAGTCAGAATGGAAATCCTACCTCTTCTCCATGAAATAAAAATGGTAAAGAGAAAGTCCCTTAGCGGCATGACCTCCCCTACCACTACTGACAGAACTTCCTTTTGCTCCTGGATGAGACAGGAACAAGCTAGTGGTCATCCTAGTGTGTTTTCTCCTTTTATATTGGATATTTTATGTATTTATATTTCAAATGTTATCCCATGTTCCCTTCCCATTCCCCTCCCCCACACCCACTCCCATCTTAACACACTGGCATTCCCCTACACAGGGAAAGTAATCCTTCACAGGACCAAGGTCTCCTCCGATTGATACCAGACAATGTCATCCTCTGCTACATGTGGGACTGGAGTCATGGGTCCCTCTATGTGTACTCTTTGGTTCATGGTTTAGTTGTTGGGAGCTCTGGGGTGTCTGGTTGGGTGATATTGTTGTACTTCCTATGGGACTGCAAACCCCTTCAGCTCCTTCAGTCCTTTCTCTAATTCCTCCATTGGGGTCCCTGTGCCCAGTCCGATGGTTAGCTGCAAGCATCCTCATCTGTTTCAGTAAGGCTCTAGCAGAGCCTCTCAGGAGACATCTATATCAGGCTCCTGTCAGCAAGCACTTCTTGGCATCAGCAATCGTGACTGGGTTTGATGACTGCACAGGGATGGCTTCCCAGGTGGGGCCTTTCTTTCAGTCCCTGCTCCACTCTTTGTCCCTGTATTTCCTCCTGTGAGTATTTTGTCCTGTCTTCTAAAAAGAACTGAAGGATTCACATTTTGGTCTTCTTTATTCTCGAGTTTCATATATATTCTATGAATTGTTTCTTGGCTATTCTGAGCTTTTGGGCTAATATCCACTATTCAAGGAGTGCATGCCAAGTGTGTTCTTTTGTGACTGGGTTACCTCACTCAGGATGATATGTTCTACTTTCATCCATTTGCCTATGAAATTCATGAAGTCATTGTTTTTGATAGTCGAGTAGTACCCCATTGGGTAAATGTACCACATTTTCTGTATCCATTCCTCTGTTGAAGGACATCTGGGTGGGTTCTTTCCAGTTTCTGGCTATTATAAATAAGGCTGCTATGACCATAGTGGGGCATGTGGCCTTGGTGTATGTTGGAAAATCTTTTGTGTGAATGCCCAGAAGTGGTATGTCTGTGTTATCAGGTAGTAATATGTCCAATTTTCTAAGGAATTACCAGATTAATTTTCAGAGTGGTTGTACTAGCTTGCAATCCCATCAATAATGGAGGAGTGTTCCTCTTTCTCTACAACCTTGCCAGCATCTGTTGTCGCCTGAGTTTTTTATCTTAGTCATTCTGACAGGTGTGAGGTGGAATCTCAGGGTTGTTTTGATTTGCATTTCTCTGATGACTAAGGATGTTGAACATTTCTTTAGGTGCTTCTTGGTCATTCAGTATTCCTCAGTTGAGAACTCTTTGTTTAGCTCTGGACCCCATTTTTTTTCTATTAACTTGAGTATTTCTTATATACATTTCAAGTGTTATTCCCTTTCCCGGTTTCTGGGCAAACATCCCCCTCCCCCCTCCCCTTCCTTATGGGTGTTCCTCTCCCAACCCTCCCCCATTGCCGCCCTCCCCCCAACAGTCTAGTTCACTGGGGGTTCAGTCTTAGCAGGACCCAGGGCTTCCCCTTCCACTGGTGCTCTTACTAGGATATTCATTGCTACCTATGAGTTCAGAGTCCAGGGTCAGTCCATGTATAGTCTTTAGGTAGTGGCTTAGTCCCTGGAAGCTCTGGTTGCTTGGCATTGTTGTACATATGGGGTCTCGAGCCCCTTCAAGCTCTTCCAGTTCTTTCTCTGATTCCTTCAACGGGGGTCCTATTCTCAGTTCAGTGGTTTGCTGCTGGCATTCGCCTCTGTATTTGCTGTATTCTGGCTATGTCTCTCAGGAGAGATCTACATCCGGCTCCTGTTGGTCTGCACTTCTTTGCTTCATCCATCTTGTCTAATTGGGTGGCTGTATATGCATGGGCCACATGTGGGGCAGGCTCTGAATGGGTGTTCCTTCAGTCTCTGTTTTAATCTTTGCCTCTCTCTTCCCTGTCAAGGGTATTCTTGTTCCCCTTTTAAAGAAGGAGTGAAGCATTCACATTTTGATCATCCGTCTTGAGTTTCATTTGTTCTAGGCATCTAGGGTAATTCAAGCATTTGGGCTAATAGCCACTTATCAATGAGTGCATACCCTGTATGTCTTTCTGTGATTGGGTTAGCTCACTCAGGATGATATTTTCCAGTTCCAACCATTTGCCTACGAATTTCATAAAGCCGTTGTTTTTGATAGCTGAGTAATATTCCATTGTGTAGATGTACCACATTTTCTGTATCCATTCCTCTGTTGAAGGGCATCTGGGTTCTTTCCAGCTTCTGGCTATTATAAATAAGGCTGCGATGAACATACTGGAGCATGTATCTTTTTTATATGTTGGGGCATCTTTTGGGTATATGCCCAAGAGAGGTATAGCTGGATCCTCGGGCAGTTCAATGTCCAATTTTCTGAGGAACCTCCAGACTGATTTCCAGAATGGTTGTACCAGTTTGCAATCCCACCAACAATGGAGGAGTGTTCCTCTTTCTCCGCATCCTCGCCAGCATCTGCTGTCACCTGAGTTTTTGATCTTAGCCATTCTCACTGGTGTGAGGTGAAATCTCAGGGTTGTTTTGATTTGCATTTCCCTTATGACTAAAGATGTTGAACATTTCTTTAGGTGTTTCTCAGCCATTTGGCATTCCTCAGCTGTGAATTCTTTGTTTAGCTCTGAACCCCATTTTTTAATAGGGTTATTTGTCTCTCTGCGGTCTAACTTCTTGAGTTCTTTGTATATTTTGGATATAAGGCCTCTATCTGTTGTAGGATTGGTAAAGATCTTTTCCCAATCTGTTGGTTGCCATTTTGTCCTAACCACAGTGTCCTTTGCCTTACAGAAGCTTTGCAGTTTTATGAGATCCCATTTGTCGATTCTTGATCTTAGAGCATAAGCCATTGGTGTTTTGTTCAGGAAATTTTTTCCAGTGCCCATGTGTTCCAGATGCTTCCCTAGTTTTTCTTCTATTAGTTTGAGTGTGTCTGGTTTGATGTGGAGGTCCTTGATCCACTTGGACTTAGGCTTTGTACAGAGTGATAAGCATGGATCAATCTGCATTCTTCTACATGTTGACCTCCAGTTGAACCAGCACCATTTGCTGAAAATGCTATCTCTTTTCCATTGGATGGTTTTGGCTCCTTTGTCAAAAATCAAGTGACCATAGGTGTGTGGGTTCATTTCTGGGTCTTCAATTCTATTCCATTGGTCTATCTGTCTGTCTCTGTACCAATACCATGCAGTTTTTATCACTATTGCTCTGTAATACTGCTTGAGTTCACAGATAGTGATTCCCCCTGAAGTCCTTTTATTGTTGAGGATAGTTTTAGCTATCCTGGGTTTTTTGTTATCCCAGATGAATTTGCAAATTGTTCTGTCTAACTCTTTGAAGAATTGGATTGGTATTTTGATGGGGATTGCATTGAATCTCTAGATCGCTTTTGGTAAAATGGCCATTTTTACTATATTAATCCTGCCAATCCATGAGCATGGGAGATCTTTCCATCTTCTGAGGTCTTCTTCAATTTCTTTCTTCAGTGTCTTGAAGTTCTTATTGTACAGATCTTTTACTTGCTTGGTTAAAGTCACACCGAGGTACTTTATATTATTTGGGTCTATTATGAAGGGTGTCGTTTCCCTAATTTCTTTCTCGGCTTGTTTCTCTTTTGTGTAGAGGAAGGCTACTGATTTATTTGAGTTAATTTTATACCCAGCCACTTTGCTGAAGTTGTTTATCAGCTTTAGTAGTTCTCTGGTGGAACTTTGGGATCACTTAAATATACTATCATATCATCTGCAAATAGTGATATTTTGACTTCTTCTTTTCCAATCTGTATCCCCTTGACCTCCTTTTGTTGTCTGATTGCTCTAGCTAGAACTTCAAGAACTATACTGAATAAGTAGGGAGAGAGTGGGCAGCCTTGTCTAGTCCCTGATTTTAGTGGGATTGCTTCAAGTTTCTCTCCATTAGTTTAATGTTAGCAACTGGTTTGCTGTATATGGCTTTTACTATGTTTAGGTATGGGCCTTGAATTCCTATTCTTTCCAGGACTTTTATCATGAAGGGGTGTTGAATTTTATCAAATGCTTTCTCAGCATCTAATGAAATGATCATGTGGTTTTGTTCTTTCAGTTTGTTTATATAATGGATCACGTTGATGGGTTTCCATATATTAAACGATCCCTGCATGCCTGGGATGAAGCCTACTTGATCATGGTGGATGATTGTTTTGATGTGCTCTTGGATTCGGTTTGCCAGAATTTTATTGAGTATTTTTGCGTCGATATTCATAAGGGAAATTGGTCTGAAGTTCTCTTTCTTTGTTGGGTCTTTGTGTGGTTTAGGTATAAGAGTAATTGTGGCTTCATAGAAGGAATTCGGTAGTGATCCATCTGTTTCAATTTTGTGGAATAGTTTGGATAATATTGGTCTGAGGTCTTCTATGAAGGTCTGATAGAATTCTGCACTAAACCCGTCTGGACCTGGGCTCTTTTTGGTTGGGAGAACTTTAATGACTGCTTCTATTTCCTTAGGAGTTATGGGGTTGTTTAACTGGTTTATCTGTTCCTGATTTAACTTCGGTACCTGGTATCTGTCTAGGAAATTGTCCATTTCCTGTAGATTTTCAAGTTTTGTTGAATATAGGCTGTTATAGTAAGATCTGATGATTTTTTGAATTTCCTCTGAATCTGTAGTTATGTCTCCCTTTTCATTTCTGATTTTGTTAATTTGGACACACTCTCTGTGTCCTCTCATTAGTCTGGCTAAGGGTTTATCTATCTTGTTGATTTTCTCAAAGAACCAACTTTTGGTTCTGTTGATTCTTTCTATGGTCCTTTTTGTTTCTACTTGGTTGATTTCAGCTCTGAGTTTGATTATTTCCTGCCTTCTACTCCTCCTGGGTGTATTTGCTTCTTTTTGTTCTAGAGCTTTTAGGTGTGCTGTCAAGCTGCTGACATATGCTCTTTCCTGTTTCTTTCTGCACGCACTCAGCGCTATGAGTTTTCCTCTTAGCACAGCTTTCATTGTGTCCCATAAGTTTGGGTATGTTGTACCTTCATTTTCATTAAATTCTAAAAAGTCTTTAATTTCTTTCTTTATTTCTTCCTTGACCAGGTTATCATTGAGTAGAGCATTGTTCAATTTCCACGTATATGTGGGCATTCTTCCCTTATTGTTATTGAAGACCAGTTTTAGGCCGTGGTGGTCTGATAGCACACATGGGATTATTTCTATCTTTCTGTACCTGTTGAGGCCCGTTTTTTGACCAATTATATGGTCAATTTTGGAGAAAGTACCATGAAGAGCTGAGAAGAAGGTATATCCTTTTGCTTTAGGATAGAATGTTCTATAAATATCTGTTAAGTCCATTTGGCTCATGACTTCTCTTAGTCTGTCTACGTCTCTGTTTAATTTCTGTTTCCATGATCTGTCCATTGATGAGAGTGGGGTGTTGAAATCTCCTACTATTATTGTGTGAGGTGCAATGTGTGTTTTGAGCTTTGGTAAGGTTTCTTTTACATATGTAGGTGCCCTTGTATTTGGGGCATAGATATTTAGGATTGAGAGTTCATCTTGGTGGATTTTTCCTTTGATGAATATGAAGTGTCCTTCCTTATCTTTTTTGATGACTTTTAGTTGAAAATTGATTTTATTTGATATTAGAATGGCTACTCCAGCTTGCTTCTACCGACCATTTGCTTGGAAAGTTGTTTTCCAGCCTTTCACTCTGAGGTAGTGTCTGTCTTTGTCCCTGAGGTGTGTTTCCTTTAGGCAGCAGAATGCAGGGTCCTCGTTGCGTATCCAGTTTGTTAATCTATGTCTTTTTATTGGGGAGTTGAGGCCATTGATGTTGAGAGATATTAAGGAATAGTGATTATTGCTTCCTGTTATATTCATATTTGGATGTGAGGTTATGTTTGTGTGCTTTTCTTCTCTTTGTTTTGTTTTGTTGCAAGACGATTAGTTTCTTGCTTCTTCTAGGGTATAGCTTGCCTCCTTATGTTGGGCTTTACCATTTATTATCCTTTGTAGTGCTGGATTTGTAGAAAGATATTGTGTAAATTTGGTTTTGTCATGGAATATCTTGGTTTCTCCATCAATGTTAATTGAGAGTTTTGCAGGATACAATAACCTGGGCTGGCATTTGTGTTCTCTTAGGGTCTGTATGACATCAGTCCAGGATCTTCTGGCCTTCACAGTTTCTGGCGAAAAGTCTGGTGTGATTCTGATAGGTCTGCCTTTATATGTTACTTGACCTTTTTCCCTTACTGCTTTTAATATTCTTTCTTTACTTTGTGCAATTGGTGTTTTGACTATTATGTGACGGGAGGTGTTTCTTTTCTGGTCCAATCTATTTGGAGTTCTGTAGGCTTCTTGTATGCCTATGGGTATCTCTTTTTTTAGGTTAGGGAAGTTTTCTTCTATGATTTTGTTGAAGATATTTACTGGTCCTTTGAGCTGGGAGTCTTCACTCTCTTCTATACCTATTATCCTTAGGTTTGATCTTCTCATTGAGTCCTGGATTTCCTCTATGTTTTGGACCAGTAGCTTTTTCCGCTTTACATTATCTTTGACAGTTGAGTCAATGATTTCTATGGAATCTTCTGCTCCTGAGATTCTCTCTTCCATCTCTTGTATTCTGTTGGTGAAGCTTGTATCTACAGCTCCTTGTCTCTTCTTTTGGTTTTCTATATCCAGGGTTGTTTCCATGTGTTCTTTCTTGATTGCTTCTATTTCCATTTTTAATTCCTTCAACTGTTTGATTGTGTTTTCCTGGAATTCGTTCAGGGATTTTTGTGACTCCTCTCTATGGGCATCTACTTGTTTATTTATGATTTCCTGGAATTCTTTCAGGGATTTTTGTGACTCCTCTCTATGGGCTTCTACTTGTTTATTTATGATTTCCTGGAATTCTTTCAGGGATTTTTGCGATTCTTCTCTGTAGGCTTCTACTTGTTCTCTAAGGGAGTTCTTCACGTCTTTCTTGAAGTCCTCCAGCATCATGATCAAATATGATTTTGAAACTAGATCTTGCTTTTCTGGTGTGTTTGGATATTCCATGTTTGTTTTGATGGGAGAATTGGGCTCCGATGGTGCCATATAGTCTTGGTTTCTGTTGCTTGGGTTCCTGCGCTTGCCTCTCGCCGTCAGTTTATCTCTAGTGTTACTTTGTTCTGCTATTTCTGACAGTGGCTAGACTGTCCTATAAGCCTGTGTGTTAGGAGTGCTGTAGACCTGTTTTCCTGTTTTCTATCAGCCAGTTATGGGGACAGAGTGTTCTGCTTTCGGGCGTGTAGTTTTTCCTCTCTACAGGTCTTCAGCTGTTCCTGTGGGCCTGTGTCTTGAGTTCACCAGGCAGGTCACTTGCAGCAGAAAAGTTGGTCTTACCTGTGGTCCCGAGGCTCAAGTTCGCTCGAGGGGTGCTGCCCTCGAGCTCTCCACGGCGGCAGCAACCAGGAAGATCTGCGCCGCCGTTTCCCGGAGCTTCAGTGCACCAGGGTTCAGATGGCGTTTGGTGTTTTCCTCTGGTGTCTGGATGTGTGCAGAGTGCAGTCTCTTCTGGTTTCCCAGGCGTGTCTGCCTCTCTGTAGGTTTAGCTCTCCCTCCCACAGGATTTGGGTGCAGAGAACTGTTTATCCGGTCTGTTTCCTTCAGGTTCCGGTGGTGTCTCAGGTGCAGGGGTCCTGCCGCTCCTGGGCCCTCCCCTACGGGAACCCAGAGGCCTTATACAGTTTCCTCTTGGGCCAGGGATGTGGGCAGGGGTGGGCAGTGTTGGTGGTCTCTTCCGCTCTGCAGCCTCAGGAGTGCCCACCTGACCAGGCGGTGAGGTCTCTCTCCCATGGGGTCTGGGAGCAGAGAGCTGCTGCAGGCCGGGATCCGCGGGTGTGGGACTCCAGGTAAACACGTCTGGACCCCATTTTTAAATAGGATTATTTGGTTCTCTGGAATCTAGCTTCTTGAGTTCTTTGTATATATTAGATATTAGCCCTTTATCAAATGTAGATATTAGTCAAGATCTTTTCCCAATCTGTTTTGTCCTAATGACTATGTCCTTTGACTTACAGAAGTATTGCAAGTGTATGAGGTCTCATTTGTCGATTCTTGATCTTAGCACATAAGCCATTGGTGTTCTCTTCAGGAAATTGCCTATGTGTTTGAGGCTCTTACCAAGTTTCTCCTCTATTAGTTTCAGTGTATCTGGGTTTATGTGGAGGTCTTTGATCCACCAGACTTGAGCTTTGTACAAGGAGATAAGAATAGGACAATTTGCATTCCTTTACATGCCTGACCTTCAGCACCATGTGTTGAAAATATTGTCTTTTTTCCACTGGATGGTTTTAGCTCCTATGTCAAAGATCAAGTGACCATAGGTGTGTGGGCTCATTTCTGGGTCTTCAATTCTATTCTATTGATCTGCCTGCCTGTCTCTGTACCAATACTATTCAGTTTTTATCACAATTGCTCTGTAATACAGCTTGAGGTCATGATGGTGATTCCCCCAGAAGTTTTTTAATTGTTGAGAATAGTTTTCACTATCCTGGAGTTTTTGCTTTTCCAAACGAATTTGCACATTGCTCTTTCTAACTCTATGAAGAATTGAGTTAGAATTGTGATGGGGATTGCATTGAATCTATAGATTGCTTTTGGCAAGATGGCCATTTTTACTATATTAATCCTGCCAATCGCCAATCAAATAGCATGGGAGATTTTTCAATTGTCTGAGATCTTCTTCAATTTCTTCCTTCAGAGACTTGAAGTTCTTGTCATACAGATTTTTCACTTGCTTGGTTAGAGTCACGCCAAGGTATTTTACATTATTCATGATTATTGTGAAGGGTGTCATTGCTCTAATTTGTTTTCAGTCTGTTTATCCTTTGAGTAGAGGAAGGCTATTGATTTGCTTGAGTTAATTTATATCCAGTCACTTTGCTGAAGTTGTTTATCAGGTTTAGGAGTTCTATGGTGGAATTTTTGGGGTCACTTAAGTACACTATCATATCATCTGCAAATAGTGATATTTTGACTTCTTCCTTTCCAATTTGTATCCCTTTCATGTCTTTTTGTCGTCTTATTGCTCTAGCTAGGACTTCAAGTACTATAATGAATAGGTAGGGGGAGAGTGAGCAGTCTTGTCTAGTCCCTGATTTTAGTGGGATTGCTTCAAGTTTCTCTCCATTTAGTTTGATGTTGGCTACTGGCTTGCTGTATATTGCTTTTACTGTTTAGGTATGGGCCTTGAATTCCTGATCTTTCCAAGATTTTTAACATGAAGGGGTGTTGAATTTTGTCAAATGTTTTTTCAGCATCTAATGATATGATCACATGGTTTTTTCTTTGAGTTTGTTCATATAGTGGATTATGCCAATAGATTTCTGTATATTGAACCATCTCTGCATCCCTGGGATGAAGCCTACTTGCTCATGGTGAATGATCATTTTGATCTCTCCTTGGATTCAGTTTGTGAGAATCTTATTCAGTATTTTTGCATCAATATTCATGAGGGAAAATGGTCTAAAGTTCTCTTTGTTGGGTCTTTGTGTGGTTTAGGTATAAGCATAGTTGGAATTAGGTAGTATTCCTTCTGTTTCTATTTTTGTGGAATAGTTTAAAGAGCATTGGTATTAGGTCTTCTTTGAAGGTCTGATAGAATTGTGCACTAAATCCATCTGCTCCTGGGCTTTTGTTGGTTTGAGACTTAAAATGACTGCTTCTATTTCTTTAGGGGTTATAGAGTTGTTTAGATGGTTTATCTTATCCTGATTTAACTTTCATACCGTCTATCTGTCTAGAAAATTGTCCATTTCCTCCAGGTTTTCCAGTTTTGTCGAATATAGGCTTCTATAATAGTATCTGATTTTTTTAAAAAAATATTTTCTCAGTATCTGCTGTTATGTCTCCCTTTTCATTTCTTATTTTGTTAATTTGGATACTGTCTATGTGCCCTTTTGTTGGTCTGGCTAAGGGTTTATCTATCTTGTTGATCTTCTCAAAAGAACCAGCTCCTGGTTCTGTTGATTCTTTGTATAGTCCTTTTTGTTTCTACTTGGTTGATTTCAGCCCTGAGTTTGATTATTTCCTGCTGTATACTTCTCTTGGACGAATTTGCTTCTTTTTGTTCTAGAGCTTTCAGGTGTGCTATCAAGCTGCTAATGTATGCTCTCTCCAGTTTCTTTTTGGAGGCATTCAGAGCTATGAGTTTTCCTCTTAGTACTGCATTCATCGTGTCCCATAAGTTTAGGTATGTTGTGCCTTCATTTTCATTAAATTCTAAAAAGTCTTTAATTTCATTATTTCTTCCTTGGCCAAGTTATCATTGAGTAGAGCATTGTTCAGCTTCCATGTTTATCTTGGCTTTCTGTCATTTTTGTTGTTATTGAAGATCAGCCTTAGTCTGTGGTGTTTTGCTAGGATGTAAAGGATTATTTCAATCTTCTTTTATCTATTGAGGCCTGTTTTGTGACCTATTATATGTCAATTTTAGAGAAGGTACCATGAGGTGTTGAGAAGAAGGTATACTGTTTTGTTTTAGGATGAAATGTTCTATAGATATCTGTTAAGTCATTTAGATTCTGTTAAAATAACTTCTGTTACTTTCACTGTGTCTCTGTTTAGTTTCTGTTTCCATGATCTGTCCATTGATGAGAGTGGGGTGTTGAAGTCTCCCACTGTTATTGTGTGAGGTGCAATATGTGCTTTCAGTAAAGTTTCTTTTATGAATGTGGGTGCCCTTTCATTTGGAACATAGATGTTCAGAATTGAGGGTTTATCTTGGTAGATTTTTCCTTTGATGAGTGTAAAGTGTCCTTCCTTGTCTTTTTTTTTTTTTGATAATTTTTGGTTGAAAGTCAATTTTATTCTATATTAGAATGGCTACGCCAGCTCGTTTCCTGGGATCATTTGCTTGGAATTTTTTTCCAGCCTTTCATTCTGAAGTAGTGTCTGTCTTTGTCACTGAAGTATGTTTCCTGTATGCTGGGTCCTGATTATGTATCCAGTCTCTTAGTCTATGTCTTTTTATTGGGGAATTGCGTCCATTGATATTGAGAGATATTAGGGACCAATGATTATTTTTTCCAGTTATTTTTATTGTTAGAGGTAGAATTATATTTGTGTGGCTATCTTCTTTTGGGTTTGTTGAAAGGAGATTATTTTCTTGCTTTTTCTAGGGTGTAGTTTCCCTCCTTGTGTTGGATTTTTCCATCTATTATCTTTTGTAGGACTGGATTTGTGGAAAGATAGTGTAAATTTGGTTTTGTCATAGAATATCTTCATTTCTCCATCTATGGTAATTGAAAATTTTGCTTGGGCTGGCATTTGTGTTCTCTTAGGGTCTATATGACATCTGCCCAGAAACTTCTAGCTTTCATAGTCTCTGTTGAGAAATCTGGCGTAATTCTGATAGGTCTGTTTTTGTTACTTTACCCTTTTCCTTTACTACTTTTAATATTCTTTCTGTTTTGTGCATTTTGGTGTTTTGACTGTTATGTGATAGGAGGAATTTCTTTTCTGGTCCAATCTATTTGGAGTTCTGTAAGTTTCTTATATGTTCATGCACATCTCTTTCTTTAGATTAGGGAAGTTTTCTTTTATAATTTTGTTGAAGATATTTACTTGCCCTTTAAGTTGGGAATCTTCACTCTCTTCTATACCTATTATCCTTAGGTTTGGTCTTCTCATTGTGTCCCAGATTCCCTGGATGCTTTGGGTTAGGAGCTTTTTGCACTTTGCATTTTCATTGACTGTTGTGCTGTTTTCTATGGTATCTTCTGCCCCTGAGTTTCTTTCTTCAATCTCTTGTATTCTGTTGGTGATGCTTGCATCTATGTTCCTGATCTCTTTCCTACGTTTTCTATCTCCAGGGTTGTCTCCCTTTGTGATTTCTTTATTGTTTCTATTTCCATTTTTAGGTTTTGTTCAATTTTTTCACCTGTTTGGTTGTGTTTTCCTATAACTCTTTAAGGGATTTTTGTGTTTCCTCTTTAAGGATTTCTTGTTTGTTTACCTGTGTTCTCCCTGTGTTTATCTTTAAGATAAATATTTATGTCCTTCTTAAAATCCTCAATCATCATCCTAAGATGTGATTTTAAATTCAAATCTTACTTTTCCGGTGTATTGGGGAATCCAGGACTTGCTGTGGTGGGAGAACTGGGTTCTGATGTTGCCAAGGAGTCTTGGTTTCTGGTGCTTATGTTCTTGCTCTTGCCTCTCACCATCTTGTTATCTCTGATGTTAGTTGGTCTTGTTGTCTCTGGCTGAAGCTTGTCCCTCCTGTGGGCCTTATGATCTTAGGAGTGAGAGCACTCTTGGGAGACCAGGTCTTTCGTGGATCCAGAGGGCTGCGGGACAGCCTTTGCTCTGGGTGCAGGTCCCTAGTGTGTTTTCATCATGGTCCTATAGATGTCTAGTCTCCAGGCAATCTGAGACACTATCTATCCATCAGAATGACAGTTAGCAATCAATTCCAGGACTTGAACTGAAGTGATTATTGCATGGCGACTCTCTCTTTCTTCCAAAGTTTCCCAGTCACTGGAAGAATTTAAGGTTAATGTTGTAAAGTCCAATTATTCTTAACTCAGTGTCTTTGCTGCCATCATGGCTTGTGAGATTTCTGGACTGGAAAACACATCCTTCCTAAGTATTAACTCAGAAATATCAGAGGGGAGTTTGTTAATCATGTGTAGGTTTGGAAGTGACCCAGCCACTGAGCTGTTCAAGGCATATTAAAATATAGGACTGCATGTGTATCTTTCATTGGAGGACTCAGAACTTTGGGGTGGGTAACAAGGAGCTCTCCTGCCTCCACCACTGAGGTTAATTAGAGTAGCATTAATTGGGATCAGTAACATTACTTCTAGTTTCCCCAGCTTGTCTATGTGAACATTCTCAGTAATGAATACTCGCCACTCAGGAGAACCTTGTATTGCCCTTCCCATCTCCTATGGCGGTCAGTAGCTAGATTGAGAGTCTTGAGTGAAGTGGAATGAATTCCTGAATGTTGGCAAATGGTCCTTGGTAAAACATCTATGAGACCTGGGAGAAGAGGCAGGGCATGGAAAGTAAGATGGCTGAAGTGAGGGTTAACCTGCTCAAAGCTCACGTCTTAATTTAGTCCACCAAAAAAGAAACGAGTGTCCACAGGAGTCCATGGAGACAAGCTAGTCTTCTTGCTCATGTCTAGTGGGCAAAACACAAGACTGGGATCAGTTACTAAGTCACTGGGGGACAGTGGAAAGGGCTGCTGTTTCCTCCACCAAAGCTATTGGTTTGCATCGCCCCCAACCCCTCTCCCTACCAACAACACTGCTACAACTGCAAGCTGGGCCAGTCATGATGACAGAGAAAAGGCCAGTGTCACCACATTGGGGATGGAAGTTAAAGATCGCTGTGTCTTGGCTTTAGGTCATCTGTCACTTTCCGCTGGTCATGTTCTCCCAGGTCTGACTCATGGTTTTTCTAGCCCTCCAAGAACTACTCCAGAATCAATGAGCACGTCTCCTGTTGCTCCAGTGCCTGGGTGCTTTCTGCAATGCCCACCAAATGCAGTGTGGACACTCCTTGCTTCTGCATCCTGGCTACATGAAAAGATTCTTATAAATAAGTTCATGCTTCTAAAAGAAGATGTGGCTGGCGACTTGCTATAAGAATTAGTCAGTACCTGATTCCTCCATGTTGACCAGTAATGCCATACCTCTGCAAATACTTGCACTGAACAATGAGCTTGCCTGCCCTTGAGCCAATGGGAGCCAGGGCACACTTCAGCCATCCTCAGCAGAGTGGAGACTTGAGGCTCTTTGCTTGACTTGGCCAAGAGACTCTAGGTAAGAACTGGTCCCATTTGTGCCTTTGGGCTACATATTACTCCTCACTGCAAACGTGTTCCCAGTCTCTAACAATGGCATCTGCTTTTGTTCCTCATTTGCTCTATGGTTCCCCGAGGGAGCTGGAGCCTGCTTGGTTGGGCCCTAACAACCCTCCCATTGCCATCTGCCGGCTAGCTTCCTCTTTAAACCTGAATGGGGGCACCCATGGAATCAGGAGGCTACCACCTGCCCCGGAGCCCAGCTGCTGCCTAGATGTTGCTGTGGGGCCTCCATTTGCCTGTCGGGACCAATCAGATCAGAAGAGTGGAAGGAATCCTACACGGGTGAGCCCCTCCATTCTAGCTGTGTGTATCGACACTATGTGAGTTTGCTTTTCTCGTGAAAATTCTACCCCAGGCTGCAGGAGCTGCAGATAGTTCTCTCTGTCAATAAGCACGCAGTCTCTAGAATTAGCACCAAGGCTGGCTTACTGGTCTTGCTACAAATAAAATGGTTCTGGTGCTCAGGCAGTGTTCGAGGGCACAGATCCCGTAATTTTAGTTCTGAGAAAAGGCAGTTCTGAAACAAACCAACAGACTCCAACTTGAGCATGGCTTCAAAGGCAAAGACCTTAAAATATTTCAAAGACAAACATTAACTTTTCTATAGAACTGGTATGTTTTACGGTGACATAGGTTGGCATTTCTGTGTGTGAGCAATCCAGAGAGCTGAAAACGTTACCTTGCAGCAGCTCCACTGGGGTCACATGCCCTGCGCCCATCTTGGCACAGCCTCAACGTCTGTCACCAATGAGTGACCAAGCGCAGTGCTGTGGCTGCTTCATATAGGGCTGCGGACACTCCCGAGAGTTGTGATATGAGTGAATGAATAAACAAATAAAACAGTAATGTTCGTGATGCATACACCTGGTGAACAAAACTCACTCAGAGATTGTGAAATCCGGGAGGAGGGAGTATGGGCACAGAGCTATTCAGCAAGACAATAGGCTGGAGGTTGGTCAGTCAATGGTTGGATTTACTCTATACAGTGGGCTGTAGACGTAGAAACATTTGGGCTTCAAGATTACCTGGACTTGGTCTCTTCCCTGTCCTGCCCTGGGCACAAGACTCTAGACCAGTATTTGATAAATGTGCTGATACTTTGATTACTGAATGGATTTTGCTCAGTTGCAAGTTCATGACCCCATTGTAGTCTGTGGCAGAGAGTTGCTTATTTAACTAACCCTCTAGTTTTGAGATATTATGAACTGTAATGGTAATGGAATAGAGCAATTCATTCCCTTTAATACCGCTGTCTCCTCCTGAGCTACATCATCATGGTGGCAGCTTCTTAGCTACACCCCTTCTTCCCACAGTTGGCATCTCAGGAGGACTTGAAAGGCATAACTTTCCTTGTCCGACTGTACAGAGGCTAACACTTCTGCCTCTCCTCTTAGCTGAGATTCCCACTCAGAGCAGTTGTCCCTCCTGCTCCTCCGGCAGCCATGGCTCCTCTCTCAGAGCATGGGACTCTCATTCATACATGTCTAAATGCTAGCGATATCCAAGTCCTGTCAATACTTCTCCACTTCATCATGCGTCCCTTAAATACAGTCTGCAGGATCTCTTACCACAAGCTGACATTGTCCAGATTTGCTGGGCTGTTTGCACTACATGACCCTAATCACACTGTAGTGTCTGTCATGCCTTAGGATACATCCAACTTAGCTTTCCAGATCACAGAAACTAATATTTATTTACATTTGGAATGCTATCCCCCTTCTCAGTTAAATCGCCTATCGCCTCCCCCATCCTTCCTGCTTCTATGAGGGTGCTCTCCCACCCATCCACCCACTCCCACCTCAGTGCCCTAGCATTCCCTGAGAGGCTGTGCCAGAGCCTGACCAATACTGATGTGGATGCAACGCAGTTTATATGTATCAAATATATAATATATGTAATATATATAAATATACATGTATGTATCAACAATCAACAATCACAATCACACACTAATTATCACAATGTTCATTACACAATGACCATCACACAGTGGTCATCAGACAGTGGCCATTAGACAGTGGGTATATATATATATACATATATATATATATATATGGATATAGATATAGATATAGATATAGATCAATTTGACCACTGTCCCAAAGAACCAGAGTGTTGAAATAGCAGGTTCATAAATTATTTTCATCTTCCCTTACATACCTTTTGCATTTTCTCTGCACACACCCTTTCATAAATTCCCTCACTTGCCCTGTGAAACCTTAATCAGTCATCATAATAAATGTTCTTGACCATTCTGCTGTTTGTGTTTGATTTGGGGTTATCTTATTATAACATTAAATACAAAGTTTTGTTTAAAGAAGCATTTGCTTCAGCAATTATTGTAAAACCACAGCAGGGCGGAGTCTGATATGTGCTGTTTTTAATCTTCTCGCCTGAGGAGGAGGAGGAGGACTAGGAAACTCACAAAGGGAGCTTTTTTTCCAAACAGTTCTGTAAGTGAAAATTCTATCACAAAATAGATAAAGGGCTGGTATGAAAACATCAACATCAACAGCAGCAGCAGCAGCAGCAACAACAACAACGCACCACAAATAGAAACAGGATGTAGCGCGTGACCTGAGAAAGGCGGCAGAGGATGTGTGGGCATGATTAAGGAAGCTAGCTGGCTGTTCCGGACGCTACTCCTGCCGGGCCAGCAAAGACTTGTGTGGAGAGGATTCATCACTGAACACTGAAACAGACTCTGGCCACTCACTTTTGCTTTTTGACTGCAGTAATACCTCCTTATATTCAGGTCCTTTTCTTAACTTTCATCTTGGTTTGGCCTTGGGAGCCCCCAAAACATCCCCAGAGAAGGCCGACTCACCCTCTTCCTCGTAAAGAAGACCCATGTGGGCCTCTGCCTCCGCTTCTTTCTTCCCACCGTCAACTTTGATCAGCTGAGCAATTTTGAAACACCGTTCGTAGAAGTGATTCCTCACCCACTTGTCCTCAGAGTTATCAAAATAACAGGCCAGCGCATACAGGTTGTTATACACCTCTTCATAGTACCCTTTACAAAGAAGAGAAAACAGTGCATCAGAGACTCGGCTTAGGACACATGAACAGGATACTGTAGATTGCTTCTATATTTTTCTTAAATACACGGCCAACTGTCTTGAAAATGAAACCTAATGCAAAACGTCATTTATTTTAACTATTAAAATAATTAATCAAAGGATATGGGCATAAGACAGGCAACAAACATCTTTCCAAAAACTGCAGATGCACTAGAAACTGAGGCATAGTTGGTTGAAATATGACTTCTTTATACAACGGAGAGTATCTGTTAGCAAGGTTCCCTTTCTCCTGGAAGGGGAGGATAGTGGTGTCACTGAGAGAGGGGAGGGAGGGGAGAGGAGGGAAGGGAAGGAGAGGGAGGGGAGGGAAGAGGAGGGGAGGGGAGGAGGGGAGAAAGAGGAGAAGGGAAGAAAGTGGAGGGAGAGGAGGGAAGGAGGGGAGGGAGGGGTGGGAGGGGAGGGAAGAATGGGGGGGGGGAGTTGGGGAAAGCGGGAAGGGGAGGAGAGGGAGTAGGAAGGAAGGGGAGGGAACAGGGAGAGGAGAGGAGGGAGGAGAGGGACTATTCCACATCCCAGAGATGGGTTTAAAAAAACCTGGTGAGATCAATGTTTCTAAACCATGACAAAAACTAAAGCAAATGAAAGAGAAAACAGGAGATGGAAGCCCTAAGATATCTTTACCCCAAAAGGATATAATATGGCTGACATGTACAGGAGACCTAGGTCAGGATGACAGCATGCTTCATCCATTTCCTACCAATGTTTCTAGAAATAGAAGTGTGAAGTGATGCTAAAATGGGAGTCTGCAATGCTTCTGTTTGGGGATTTTTTTAAAGTTGAGAATGTGTACAAACTAGCCACTCTTTTCACCCAAACTTCTGGTAATTTGTTATGAGCATCTCTGGGCTTTGTGCATAGATATGTCACCCCAAGAGTGTGCTACTAAACTGTGATGCTCTTTTGTGAATGATGCTGCCATAGTGAACTTGAGCAAAGATGTCTTTGTGGTAACAAACTGCGCCGTGATCCTGTAAATCAAATGTCCTCACGAGCCTCAAACGTGGTCTTCTTCCTCCTCTGCCCACCACGACCTGACATCACAGGAATAAGTTACTGCATTTGGGACTAAATTTCACTTAAACAAATCGTTATGAACAGAGGTCACTGATACCAACTTCTCACTATCACTAGTGGGGTCAGCTCCTAAAATGAGCATGATTGTGGGTAATATTGTCTGTTAGTATGCTGTATGAAGTTAAATAAGAAATCCCAGAAGAACTATCCTGAACATACAAAAGGTTGCAGCCAAAAACTGTAGATAAGTCACTTCATTCTTTCAGAACCATTTCTTTGTGTGTACATGTGTGAGTAGAGTGGGGTGTGTGTGTGTGTGTGCATTCATGTGCATGTTTGCAGAGGCCAGAAGAGGCGTCTTCCTCAGTTGCTTGCTGCCTTATTTCCTTGAAGTTGGGTCTCTCTCTGAAGCTGGAGCAGGCTTGCCTGCTTTGCTATGCCTAGGATGGCTGGCCATTCACCGTGATCCTCTCATCTCTGCCCCTACCTAGCACTGGTGTTACAGCGACGTTCAGCCATACTCGGTATCTTAGTCAGGGTTTCTATTGCCGAAACAAAACATAATGACCAAAACTTAGCTGGCGAGGAAAGGATTATTTGGCTCACACTTCCACCTCATAGTTCATCACTGAAGGAAGTCAAGACAGGAAATCAAACAGGGCAGGAGGCTGGAGGCAGGAGCTGATGCACAAGTCATGGAGGAGTGCTGCTTACTGGTTTGCTCATCAAGGCTTGCTGAGCCTGCTTTCTTATAGAATCCAGGACCAGCAGCCTAGGGATGGAACCACCCACAATAGACTGAGCCCTCCCTCCCCCATCAATAATTAATTATGAAAATGCTTTATAGCTAGATCTTATGAAGGTATTTTCTCAATTAAGATTCCCTCTTTTCAGATAACTCTAGCTTCTGTCAAGTTGACATAAAACTAGCCAGTAAACTTTGGCTACCGTTCTCTATTAAGAAACAGAAATTTGAAGAGTTCAAATATACTGGTGATGCTGGGAATCTTAACCTAGACCTTTATTCTTGCTTTAGGCAAGAACTCTCCACAGAGCCATTTTCTCAGCTCTTCAATCAAGACGCTTCTAAAAACCACACCTTTCTTCTTAACAGAAACTTCCTACAGAAACTTCTCACCTCATGTGCATAGACTAGTAAAGTATAGTTTATCAAATGTTTCATTTTTACTGATTAGAGTTTCTATTTACAGACTCCAGTGGGTAAGATATGTCAACTTTCTATTTTTGCCAATGTGTGTGTAAATACTTTTGTTTTTTAGTAAATTGAACTGTAATTTAATATATTGTCATCATTATATATACAGAGTATTTTTTAACGGAATGAGTTGCAATTATGTAGGTTCCCAGTATTAATGTATTTAAAGAATGCCTATAAGCTGAGCTATTTTTCTTTAACCACATTAGTATCCTTCACAGTCTAAGTAGCCTGTTCTCCTCGAGTGAGTCACCAGGAGGCATCATGGGAAGATGAAAGATCACCGTGGGTTTGTTATTCAGACACTATGACTTCTAGCCTAAAGAGGGGATTCTCTGCTAAAGTAAGTTTGAGAAATACTCTTGCTAATTTTCTCCACTTAGTGAAGCAGCACGATAACAAAGGTGTATAAAATGCTCAGCTAAGTGCTGCGGAATCAGGATGCGTAAGCCCAGAGCCATCAACCGGAGTCCTCCAAACTTACTTTACTGGATGATGTCTCCCCATTTTTCTACTTTGCATAAAACTTACATTGTGTGAATGTCCACTTGGGTCCCACAGATTTTGTGTGTATAAATGACGGTTGCCAGAAGACAGCATAGCTACGCAGTGCTCAACCACAATTTACCAGTCAAGTGTAAGGGGTGTAGAGACTTTAGAATTAGCTTGACCTTCAGCTTGTTGTCACCAGTAGTGCTAGTTTTCCCTCAAGACGCTAAGAATAACATTCCAAGTGGCAAGGAAAGGACTCACAGTGGACTGTGAGATATGTCTGAGACAGTTAACCTAGGGAAGATGACCCCGAAAGGAAGAACTCGGCTGCTTTAAAACAAGTTTGGTATAAAGCAGTGAGTGGTGTTGGTGATTTAAATAACGCTAATGTTACTGCTGTGCACATCTGCTGAGGCTCAAGTAGTTCAGACGACTACTGCTCATACCACAGATGAGGCAGCACTGATGTGGATGACTGCTGATACTGCCACAGCTTGGATGAAATGAGCTTCACCATGACCCTCCATGGATGGATGGATGGATGGATGGATGGATGGATGGATGGATGGATGGGTGGATGGATGGATAGGTGGATGGATGGATGGATAGGTGGATGGATGGGTGGATGGATGGATGGATGGATGATGGATAAGTGGGTGGGTGGGTGAATGGGTAGATGATGAATAGATGGATGGATTGGTGGATGGATGGGTGGGTAGATGAATAAATGGAAAGATGGATGGATGGATGTGTGGATGGATAGATGGATGGATGGGTGGATGGATAGATAGATGGATGGGTGGGTGGGTGGATGGGTGGGTGGATAAATAGAAGGATGGATGGATGGATGGATGGATGGATGGATGGATGGATGGATGGTTGGGTGGGTGGATGGGTGGGTGGATGGGTAAATGAAGAAGTAGTGAGGACTCTTAGAGACATATTATTTCAGCATCACCTTTTCACAACCTGAGACCACACACTGTGGACCTTGAAACACTCCTAACAGAACTTTGCATTCTAGATGCACAGATACATTCCTTAAAACATACACAGGTGTTTTCAGAGTTAGGATTCATTCTAGCCATTTTCTGGAGTAATTTTTATTCAGATCTCAGTTTTCCTCTGATAAATTTCAGGTGTGAAGGGAGAAAAATAATGTACAATGTTCTAAAAACTGATTATACTTTGGGCAATAATTCTAATTTTCTATATTTCTTTAAGGCAAAAGCCATGGCACCTCATAGGAGATAACCCTCTGGGTGAGCTATTTTGAGCAAAGGTAATTTTGCCTATTTAATAAGTATGACTTTATTTCTCAGACATGCACAATAAAGCATACAATGCCACTTGAACAGGAACTCACTGGGACCTGGTCTTCTGTGTGTTCATTTCCTTTAACTTGAGCATCTGTGACTCATCATCCCACAGGTGCTTTATGACAGACCGAAGCAGCACTGACACATCACAGCACGTCAGGCACTTGGCTCGCATTTATGCTGCTCAAATGAATGCCCCCAATTTAAACTGATAATGAAATTGAACCTTATAAAATAAATAGGGGCAAAGCTTATCTTGGCTAATTCTATTCCCAGTGTAAGTATCAATTCAGGAGTTTGCTCTGGCAGTAGAGTTTGGAACTTGGCTTTTGTTTGTTTTGTAATAACATGGCATATATTTTTTTTATAATAGTCAATTTCTCATGTTTAAATTGTATTTTGAAAATTCATCCAAAGACTGCATTTTATGTGAATTCTGCAGTTAGAATGCTTCCCATGCTCTAGAAGACCCTCTCGTACCTTGGGTTTTGTGTTCACATTATGCCCTTATCTTACAGTCTTATGGCACTGAGCTCGCTATGAGGGCCAGGACTTTGGCTGGCCCCTCTGCCTGTGTACCTGTCTTCACAACCACAGAAGCAAGCACGGACAGGAAGCGTCGTCTACTGACCATGGAAAGGCTCCGAGTGAAAGATCATGCTGCCACATAGAGAACTGGCCTTTCTTGTCTTTCTTTATCTATCTTCTTGTGTGTTCAATCAGAAGGATGCAGGAAAATTTGGAATACCAAATTTTAGAATTGTTTTTCTCTTTTCTAATGAAAACAACAAATGCCTAATACAGACCTAAAAATGTTAAATGGCTAAGTCCATGCAATTTTATCTGAGATTTTCTTAATACTTGATTTTTTAATACTTTAAAGTATTAAGTACATAATACTTTAAACAAAAAAATACCAACTTTATTTTAAAAAGTGTTAAAATATGGCAAAAGAATGCCTTAAATTATTTTGTGAAATATAGGAAATTAACTTTTGAAACCACAGTTGTGGATTGCATATTATTTTACCCTTTCTTGTAAAATTGTATCTCACAATGTAGTTGAGGCTAGCCCCAAACTCATAGTAAGCTGTCTCTATGTCCCAAGTGCTGGGATTATGGCTTTAATAACAACCTAGAAATTACAAGCTTTTCATATCTTAAATACTATCATTTCCTGATCCAAGTCAACAGGATCTCATGACAAAACTTTCAAAGTTCATTACATACATGCTAAACCAAACTGAATCTGTGTGGTTCTCACATAACAGTGCTTTGAGAACACGCCAATATTCATACAACGCAGAGACATATCAGGATGTGTTCTTGATGATAGGAAAGGCTTATACCTGTTGGAAACTTCTGGAGATGTTTGGTAGAACACTGTCTTCCCAGGCTTGCAATGACATCTGCAGAATGTCTTTGGAGCTGGTCCTTTAGTCTTTAAAGCTACTCAGTGGACCAGGTTGAATCGTGCAATTTGTCTTAATGTATCAAATTCATAGGGCAACATTTTAGAATCTTCCCTGGGGTGCCTCCCCGCATCCCAGCGCCTACCTTTCCTTTCCGCAGCCTCGGCCTTGGTCAGGTAGTGGTAGAAATTGTCCAACTTGTCTGGCTGGTCCTCCAGAGGCCTCTGCAGCCAGAAGAGGGACCGCGCCTGCGCAGCTTCCCGAAGCTTGTCCCACTGTTCCATCAGACTGAAGAGCTCGGTGAAGGACTTGTGGAAGCCATCTCGCAGCATGTCCACGCAGATGCTCTTCTTGTATGAGTTCCTGTGGCTGGGAACACAAGCAAAACACCAGCCATTTTAGACCAGAGAGAGGTTCCCATTCTCTAAAATCCTGAAGTCTAAGCAGGCTTTCTTACTCATCTTCCTCAGCGAGAGCATGAAAACTATCAAGAGATCTTTGCAGCAAACCAAGCAACTTCCGTTTAAGAAGGATGCTGGGAGTTTACCTAACATTGTTATGTTAATGTAACCACACCTCTGGAAAGGACAAATATGTTACTTAACTATTCAAAGGTTTTTCATACTCACATACATATGCACACACTTCCTCCCTTCTTCCCCCACCTACACCTACTTACACCCACCGTTGCTCAAACCAACCACCCAAACTATCAGCAGACCAAACACACCTGCCAGCCCAGTCAGAAGACCAAGAGGAAAAAAAAAAGACTTGTTACTAAATATTTAAAAACCTTTAATTTCTCTGTTACATAGTTTTACAATTTATTATTAGAATTTGACCGTCTTCAGACAATCGTGTTTCTGCATTTAACGTTTTAAACAATTCCTGAAATACCATAGCAGATATATACATAACTATTTACAGGTAAGATCAAGTGAATGGTTTGATAATTCAATTATCAAGTAAGTAGATAAGCAGATAGAAATTCACTTCCTAGTGAATTTGGAAACTTGGAAAGCTGAGACAGGAGGATTGTTCATTTGAGTTCAGCCTGGGCTACATAGTCTGAGCCTGCCTCAAAAGACAAAATCAAATAAAAACCTCCTAAGCATACTTTATGGCAGGGATAAAGCAACAGATGACTTTCTGGTTTATTCCACAAATCCATCCTGGCTTTCTCATGATGAAATATCTACTTTTCCCATTCTCTTCTGTGTGTTGTGTGCATATCATATGTGTCTGGTGCGTATGTGTGCAGGTACAAATGCATGTGTGTACCTGCAGATGGAGGCCTCTGGGTGATGCGAGTCCATTATGATCACCTTTGAGCCTGGTTCTTGGGGGAAGGGTCTCTAAGTCTGACCCAGGTCTTATAGATACAGACAGTTTTACTAGCCAGTTTTCTCTGGAGACTCTGAGTTAAAGGCAGTTAAGGGCCGGTGGGTATACTCCTTGGCTTATAACCTCTGAGCCATCTCCTTAGCCCCTCCTGTCCCCGGGGATGTATTGTTCTAGGCCAAATAGATTCAGTGCCCTCATGAAATCTGCATGCCTGCCTAAGGAGACGACACCTATGCAGACACATAACAAACAATGATTGACAGTCTTCACTTAAGAATTAATGTGCTGGCAGGCGTGGTGGCACCCGTCTTTAATCCCAGCGCTCAGGAGGCAGAGGCAAGCAGACCTCTGTGAGTTTGAGGCCAGCCTGGTCTACAATGCTGCGTTCCAGGCCAGCCAGAGTTTTGTAGAAAGATCCTGTGCGAAAACAAACAAACAAACAATAAACAACAAACACACATACACACACAAATGGAAAGAAAGAAATCTACATGCTTGTGGAGAACAACTATGGGGTAGTCACTGTTTTACCAAAAGAACAATTTAGGTGCTGAAAGATATAGTTTCATGTTAATTACATATGTTCTTTCCTTAAAAGGAGACAGTTCAGTGTTTAGGACAATTGACCTGATGGGGCAATATAGACTTGAGGGTCAGTGGAATCTGTCTGATCACTCAGAATCAGGAGTCCTGAGGTGGAGTAGGACATACTCCAATATCCTTCCCCTGACATCCCTGAGTCCCACTCCTTTCCCTGGGTAAAAGCCTGTATTAGCACCAGTCCTAAGCACATTACAGGACTTCTCTAGGAACACATGAGATGAAGTGTGTGCAAACTCTGGGAAATACCAGCCCTGTGGTAGTTGATTTTCACCATCTAGCTATGCATCGGGATTTACTGGTGGAGGTTTGATTTTGTCTGTTTTTTTTTTCCCACCTCTAGAGCTGGGGACCTAACCAAGGGCCTTGCGCTTGCTAGGCAAGCGCTCTACCACTGAGCTAAATCAAATCCCAACACAATAGTGCAGGCCCCACCTACCAAGAACGTCTCCTGCTTAGGTAAGAGGGAAACATGGCGGCGTGATGAGACTGAGAGATTGCTAAGGCCAACAGCAACAGAGCTAGCTGCTGAGGAGGCGGATGCGGCTATGTTAACCAGACGCACTGTGGATAATTATTATTGTGATGTTGGGGGTGGAACTCGGGGTCTTTGAGCCTGCTAGGCACACATTCCATCCCCAGGTCCCCCTGCCTCCCATTCACATGACTGTACTTGAGAAGTGTCTGGAAGGATCATCCTACATGAACTTGAATTTCAGCCCTCTCCCACCTGACAACCAGATCGTTACAGAGATCGCTGATAGGGAGTAAAGAAACCATCTTCTTACACCAAAACAAAACAAAACAAAACAAACAAACAAACAAAACAAGGCAAGAGCCATTATGTGATTCTAGGAGCTTGAAAGAGAAGACTAATGCATGATTTCTGCTTCCTGCCGCGTCCTCTGATCCCGTGAGAAGGGCACAGAATGGAAGGGTCAGGAGCGAGACTGTGAATGAGCCACACACCCCCCACCCCCACCGCCAAATACTAGGCAAGCTGGAAATGGAGCCTGACTTCCTATAACGTCCAGAAGAATCAGGGGTTGGGGGGGACTGTAGCCTTCTCTTGTGGGATTCGTGAAGGTAGGAGGCCGACAACCTCCTTGCCCACCTCTCTGAGCAGAGGGCATGAGGAAACAGCCAACTGTCAGGAGGTTCTAAGCAGAAGATGGCTGGCCCTTTAATTTCTCAAGGACCTAGGACAGTATGAGGAGCACGGTAACATCCCCGCTCTCTGTGTGCCACACTGAAGGTTTTGGACAAAGAGGGCCACAATTCCTGCCATCATAATTTCAAGCAGCAGCAAGGTTTGTATGCAGAAAGGCTGCTCATGAGGACAGACAGGAGACACAGCTGCACTGGCGAGCTCAGGCTAGCTCAGGCCAGCTCATCTGCAGAGCTGATGGTGAAGCTCGGCCAAGTACATTAAAATGACCACCTCTGCAGGACCATGTAGCTCAGGTGTTCATTCAGTAAGAGGGTTTCCCTTCCAGTAACAGAGAATCAAAGCTTCTAGATTTTTGTTAATGGCGGAGAGCAGGTCTGGTTGGGTGTACGGTGGAGTCAAGGCTAATATCTCTGGGGTTGTCTGGTACTGTGTGCCCTGCTGTTGTCTATCAATCAGGCTGCCACAAACCACTCTTAAGACGAGAAGAAAGGAGACTGTCTGCGGCATGGCGGCCTTTCCTTTTCTGTGGGGACACAAAACCATTCCTATAAATAGCAGCTCCTCCCGCCCCCATTTATGCCTCACTGGTCAGAACTGTGTCAAAAGCTACCCTGCTATGCTGCAAGGAGGATGCAAGCCAAGGCTGCCTTTGGTTGTCATCTTGCTACATCAGATATACGACATCGAAAGACAAGCTTCCGACATTCTGGAACTAAAACTGAATTTCCATTCAAGGGATCCAGTAATTCCACTTCCCTATGGCTCCCACAGCGCATGCAATGTTTTCACTGTTGTTCATTTTTATTTTTCGTTATAGGAGCAGAGTGAGGGGAAGAGTGAGAGGAAGAGGCTTTTGAATTTTGAGTTATCAGACAAAGATCACAACGTTGGTCTGGCTTTATCTGAGCCACAAGGCTAGCCTTTAACACTGGGGAGGATTGAGGCTGAGGGTGGGAAGTAAAATGAGGTTATAAAGACGTAAAGACTTTGAGTTCGAGACTCTGAACTTCATTCACACCTGGTCCAAGAGAAGGGATGGAGGAGGTCAAGCCTAGAGTTCCAAGGGGAGATAGAGGGCTCTGCTGGCCACGCATGAGAAAGGCTGTGGGTCTGGAACCAGGGTAGAGGAGGTAGGGGAAGCTGTCGGCTCCAAAAGGTATTTACTTGTTGGCATGTAGGTGATTTGGTGAAGCAGGTTGACAATGGGTCATATTCTAAAGGAGGGAAACAAATGGTCAAACAGACTTTAAAAATTATTAACTGGAGTTTGGGAAATCTGAGGGTATGTATGATTGGCAGCCCAGAAGACAGGATTAGAGAGACCTCAGAGGACAGAGGCTGGAACTCCAACCTTTCTTGAAATAAGAGATGTCGCCTTTGTGTGTTGGTGGCTCTCAGCATGTGAGTGAGGAGGCCTGGGTCAAGCATAAAGTGAAATGCTGGCTTTAAATAGTGTTTAAATAGTGGCTGGCATCTGGGAGAGCCTAGGCGGAACATCTGGGAGGACCAATCCTGGGAGGTCAGGAGAGAGACAAAGGGCAAATGCAGACAAGCATCCTGGGCCTTCTTTGTTGGCCCTGAGAAGTGGAAGAGGCTCATTTGCTGGCGGTGACCTCCCCTCCACAGCTGTCAGCATTCTAGAGTATGTGAGATAACCATCCCAGTGGGGATGTCTGTGGAGCAGGAGTTTTAGCAATTTTAACAGGGCCCTTTAGTAAAAGGATGAGTACTGAGGTAAAGTGCTGACCCACAGACACTGTCTGGGAACCAGGATGTAAGCAGGACTAGGGCTCAGTCAGTGAGGCAGCAGCTTCTTAGGAACACTGTTGGCTATTCTTGCTGTCCACCGTCTGTCTGTTAAGGGCCCTATGACTTGGCCTTTCCTCCTGGACCAGGTTCTCTCCTAATTTCCACCTAATTAGTTACCAAATATCCTTCCAATAAGGCCACTTCCGCCTAATTTAATCAAGATCAGTTGCTGCTCCCTAAGGCCCCAAGTCCTGAAGGTGCATCAGAAGGCCGGACTGAGATTACGTTTGAGACAGCGTTCAGCTTCCAAACATTCACAAACTACAACTAACGTCCATTTCAAAAATATCTAGTGGATGCTTAAATGCCATTCTTCACAAAGATGCTCTGACAGGCAGTGTTTCAGTATGTATCTATGCTGCTATTTCGATTTTGCACATATGTTAATGTGTAAACATACATATCATAAAACTAGCCTTGTTATTAATACCCAGGATAAAGAAAAATCAGTGACGCCAGTTTACTCAATAGGTTCCTACTCAGACCTTCACAGATGATGTAAATTATTTACCTGCCCCAAATCCTTATTTATTGACATGCCTTGGTTTTCTGGAAGTAAAAAGGTACAGCATTTTTTTTTTGCCAGTATATTTGAACTCTTCAAATTTAGTTTCTTAATAGAGAACCATAGCCAACGTTCACTTGCTTTGCTAAAAATGTTTATTTTTTTTAAATATAAAGAGAATAGTATTTTATCATTGTTTTAATCCTTTTTCCTTGGGATGTGATTGCTTTACTCCTCAATTTTAGTGACACACCAAAAACATTTATGAATATTGGTCTAAACTAAAATATTGCTTTTAGGCATCAGAAGAAAAATTTACACAAAGGGGAAAGGAAAATTCTGGGAAATCTCATGAAGGATTTCACATTATGGAATTTGAGGGCAGTGCTCACAGAGCACAAGTGGTATATAAAAAATGTGAGGCCATTCATGACCGCACCAACCACCTATAAAATGTGCTCCAGGAAGTGATCACTGGAGGCACATGAGGCTTTTGTGACATACCAGTTACATCAACGCAACAAAAACTAGAGGGTCATCCAAGACGGGAAGCCTCAGCTGAGCAAAGCCCTCTGTGAAACTGGTCTGCAGGCAAGGCTGTAGGGCGTTTTCTTAATTAGTGATTGATGTAGGAGAGCCCAGCCCATTGTGGGTGATGCCACCCCTGGGCAGTCTTGAAAAGCAAGCTGTGGAGAGGAAGCCAGTAAGCAGCATCCCTCCGTGGCCTCTGCATCAGCTCCTGCCTTCAGGTTCCGCCAACTTCCTCCCGTTTGAGCGCCTGCCCTCACCGCCTTCAGTGATGGACTGTGATGTGGAAGGCAGGACCAAGTTGACCCTTTTTATTTAAGTTGCTTTTGGTCATGTGGTTTCCTCACAGCAATAGAAGTCCTAAGATTCCAGGATGGGATCTGCAGATGGGGAACAGGTTTTAAACCAGATGTAAGCTAGTTCTGCCTACGTGGGGTCTACTGCTATGTAAAGGCACCACTCAATGGTAATCTGGGTAACTATTTTAATTTGCATCAAAAATCCTCTAAAATATCTGTGTTGACCAAAGTCATAGAAGCTTGCAAGGGGCAGACCAGAGATTCACACACAGTTCTCTCTGCCTCCTGATTCATAATTCTTCCCACTCCCCCACATTGCCATCAGTTACATGGACAACTTTACCCTTCTTCATCCTTGCTACAGTGTTCTGTTTGCATTGTTTATTTAAAAATTTGCTATATTTTGACAACTATGATGCAATTTCCTGTTTGAATCACACTGCTTTTGTCTGAACTAATCTGTGTTCAACTGGGCCAGGAAAAGTGATCAGAGTCATTCTGAGACCCTCCCAGATGATCCTTCTTCTTAAAATGAGGGGCAGACAGGTGATAGCCTCCACGACAAATGGATTCGATAGCTGAGTCTCATTGGAGGGTAGAAAGGAAGTACACTGGCAACCATTTAGTAAGGCTGAAAACCACACCCTTCTACAAACAGAACCGGTAGAGGGAGGAGACGGGCAGGCACGGTCTGCTTATTCCTGTGTGTGCACATGAGTGTGTTAGCTAAAGATGGACTTTTAAAACCTGAGTATTAACACCTCTCCACATATGTGGGGAATACATTTACCGTATTCTTTATGGGCTGAGCTAGAGCCACACTATCAGAATGAACCTTCACATTCAGAGATCTGGAGCGCAGTTCGATAAGAAAAAAACATACTTTAAAACAAGATCATAAAAATTTTATTTAATTCGACAGAGATAAACTTGAAAGATCTGTAAGAGCTCATCAAAAGTCAGGCTAATACTTTTATTCCATTAAGTTAATATTTATAAGCCACTAGTGGGATATCTGTGCCGGTTTTAACAGTCTTACACTCATATTGGAGGGATAAATGTTATTGGAATCACCTGCGGGATAAGCACACTGGCTAATGAATACTGAAACAGCTTCAGTTAATATAATTTCCACGAAATAAAGTGAACCGCTATCCTTACCTCTGCTTTTCAGTGTAGGGAGATATCGCACAGGCTCAAAATGAAACACTGTGTTTCCATGCATACGAATACTGATAACAATCGCTTCAGTGCCCTGACTCTGTTTCAATACTTTTTACTCTTGCAATTTTTCTCCCAAAGCTAAACAACAACAGCAAACCCTGGGAAACATTTCTCTACATAAAGCTAGAGGAAAGAGAGGAAATCAAAATAAAATTCTCAGCACTTAGAATGAGTTAGAACTCAGTTACTTTAAATATAGATGGAATCTCAGTGAACAATGACAGCCTTTATTATCTAAATGCTTTAAACAATTCTTGGTCACAGTGATGATAGAAAATCATCCAATATGGTCAATACACACTGGGAAGTAATACATGAATGGGGGCTTTGCATTTTTAAGGGCTTTTATTTTATTTTCCACATACTTCATAATTTAGTCAGAAACAAAGTTGTAACATTAAACAACAAACAAACAAACAAACCAACCAAAAAGCAAACTGCCCAAACACCCTTTCTTTTATAAAGAAGGGCTTCCAGTGAGTTGACTGGTCTCTGGGGGCATCTACTGGAAAGTCAGCAAACTGCAGTCACATCATGCAAATCTGGTGGCTTGGTTCTTCATCTTAACACAGATTATTATTTTAATTGATATGCAAACAATGTGCACCCAAATAATATACGGACCCAGCTGACCCATCGGGCAAGAGCAAAGGAGAAAGCTGTCTGCGAGAGCAGCGAACAGCACCCATTGCTTCGGAGGCACGCTGATTGAGGAGCACATTAGGTCAACGTTTTCAGATCATTTAGTTGTCATGTGTGGGAGAATTGGGGCGCCGTAGTAAGCACCCATGCCTAATAGGAGAAGGCAAACACTTTCCAACTTGGACGGTTTCTCGGGAACCCACATTGCAGCGTATCTGTACAGCCACTAATTACACGTTCACCACGCAGTTTAGTTTCTGTATGGTTAAGTTTAGCTCTTCTGTGTTAATATCTTGAAAAGCAGAATTTTGGTATACTTATATTTAAAACTCTCTTTAATTATGACTAGGCATTATAATTTGAATTATTTATTAGGATTAACATGACTGATTCTTCTAGACATTTCAATAAGGGAAGAATAATGCGCATATTTTTAAACATACATTTCAATAAAGAACTTTTCATGTTATTTTATTTATGACTAATCATGCGGTAAGAATTTTAATGACAAAATTATAATCACAATCTCTATTCTTTATGAAGTTTAAGGATATGTATCTAAAATAAAGTTTTGTTTTTTTTTTTTAAAGCCGGTAGAGCATTTTCTTTTTTTTTTTTTTTTTGGTTCTTTTTTTCGGAGCTGGGGACCGAACCCAGGGCCTTGCGCTTCCTAGGTAAGCGCTCTACCACTGAGCTAAATCCCCAGCCCCTAAAATAAAGTTTTAAAAATAGTTTTAGATGTTTACGTATCATGCTGTATCTTCTATCATTATATATGTGACATGTCACTATAATTTTGGGTAAAATTCTCTTTACAATGATTAAAATAATTAGCATCTAGCATGTATTAATTTATGTGTTTTCTGAAAATCTCTTCAGAATCACCACCTAAATAAGTGTGGTATTATTTATTATGTAAGCTTTTAAAAAATGAAAATAAAATATTACAATTAGAATATAGACATTAATAGAATATTTCATTTCAGTTTAAATTTAGACTCAATTAGGTATCTAGCTAAACCTTCTAATTTAAAAATAAATAAATCTACCACATTGACAGTGAATAGAATTGCTATGTAATTCTTTAAGCAGTTAGAAGTTTACCAATTTGAATCTTTGGAAAAAGTGTTACACATGCAAGTATATTTTTTGGAAAATACAAATTCATATCTATTAATAAAGTAGAAAGCATAAAGTTTCAATATTTTCACAGCACAGGTACAAAATATTATTTGAAAAATTCTACTTAACCCAAGCACATCTTTTTTTCCTTTCTAATTTTTTTTAAGAAACCAGTAATAAAGTGGGGCTATTACTAATATAGTCCTTTTGATGGATAATACAACATTTAAAGACCTAGTTAACGAAAAATTCCTCCCAACAAGAATTTATTTCAAGACAGGTAGATTCATTTTAGAATACATAAAATATTTCTGTAGCATGAAGCGAGTTAAGCTACACATTCCATCAATAGAACTAGTGTTTGGCGTTCATTGTGGTGACTCTGGTGAGACCAGAGATTGTTTATAAACAACAATGTCTTGCTGACCATGATTACTGGGTATCACAGAAGGATGGATTTGATTCAGCAAGCAGCACAGGACAGCAGCCCTTCGAATGGCTTTAAATAGTTCTCTTAATAATCTAAAGGCATTTAAAAATTTGTTTATCACGCTAAAAATGATTTACTCAAATGATTTCATTCACTCAAATCTTTGAACTACAGTGGCCGCCATTGGTTGAGCATGAACAAACAATGCACCTAGCAGGATAACACTGCACGGAACTAGTTAGCCACAAAGCTGTCACACAGAGAACTAGTTAGCCACAAAGCTGTCATACAGAGAACTAGTTAGCCACAAAGCTGTCACACAGAGAACTAGTTAGCCACAAAGCTGTCATACAGAGAACTAGTTAGCCACAAAGCTGTCATACAGAGAACTAGTTAGCCACAAAGCTGTCATGCAGAATTTTAGAAGCATACACCTTCGCTGAAAAATAAAACCTCAAAACTTACAAAATCTCTGGAAGTTTCATATAAACTGGAAGAGAACCCTTATATAAGTTTCCAGATTTATTTGCAATCTACCTACTTCCAAACCTTCCTGAAAGGGTCAGGGTCCGACTCCCTCACAAAAGAGCAGCATCTGTGGAAGACCAGGTGAAGAGAGCTGTGCACCGAGTGCCATTTTAAAAGAAATTTTCCAGGGAATGAAAACCTTTGGGTAAAAGGAGCAGCCACAGAGACGCATGGCATTTTGTTTTTGTTTGGTTTGTTTGTTTTTGTTCAAATGATGCTGTAATTTTTAACTCTTGGAAAGCCAATAAAGAAGTACAGTTTTTAAAGTGACTTTTAGTGAGAAAAAAGAACTCTGAGTGGGTAATATAATTTTATTATTTGTGTCCTGATAAACATTGAATATGAAGTAAAATTAATTGCATATATCATGACTATAAACACACAAAAGTATTAACACTGCTACGACAACTGAATACTTTTGCGTAAATTAATATGATAATTTGTGTTAACATAAAACTCCACAGAATATTGTAGCTACTATATTTTAAATATAATTTGTTGTGTCCTGCACAATTTTTGAAATTGTAAGTTTTGAGATTGTTTTTCTCAAAAAAAGCTACCCCTAAACAAAAACCCACTTTCTTTCTTTAAGCTTTCATTTTTGTAAATAAGACAATTGGTCTTCCATGTACGGTGAGTGAAATATGACAGTGGGAAGCGAAAGCCTGAGAGTTAATCTTAGGGAACAGCCTGTGCCTCACAACAAAGACACGGCCTTGCGCTAACCTTGTTTTCGGGGTCCTGCCTGGCTGTTTTCAGGGAGCACCCCTCACACTTTGCCTGTGTCGGAGTTCCTGAGTTTTGCAAGTAAAATTCCGTTTCTTGCACTCTTGCTGGGAGTCGTGAGAGTCTGTGGTTTGCACCTTCCCATTAAAAATGTATTGTATTTTTTGAAATTATTCACCCCGCCTTTTATCCAGATCGTGCCTTTGAAAGGAGGAAGTAGATGATGAATGGAATAATTCATGACTTCCCATTAAATATGAAACTTTCTTTTGCAGAGTTTAGAAAATGAAGTTCTACATAATGTACAGAAGTTGATTAGAACTTTTTCTACATTTTTTTTGAAACCTTTCACATAAAACAACTACAGGAAGAGGCTTCTTCCTAAAAGGAAGAACAGTCGATTCTTCACACTGATGGTTTCCTGCTAACTGTTCTTGTGTTTCTGCCTCTAAACACACACTCACGCACACTCACACACACACACTCACACACACAGACACACACACACACTCACACTCAGTCATGCACACACTCAAACGCATACTTCTTTAGATTACTTAAAAGGCATTAAAATAATGACAGGAAATGTGTACATGTGGCTCTTCGGTTGACAAGTATTTAAGAGAAATGTGACACCCTTAAAACACAAAAGGAAAACTACATAATTTTAAAAAATGACAGCAAAACATTATTCATGCTCGTTAGTATGAAAATAAACAGAAAAACTTGCGTTTTGATATTCCATATTATGACATTTCTTCTAGTGAGGTGATGACATTTGTCATGAAAACTAAACAGGGCCTCCTCTCTTCAGACCTTCTTCTCTCCCTCAGCTGTCTCTCCCTCCGTCCCCCTCTCCCCCGGTACTCTGCTGGCCATACCATTGTTCCTTCTTTCTTTCTTCCTTTTCCTTTTGAAAAACTGAGTTCATTTATGAAGTTAGGCTCATTTAAGCACTGTTGTCTTATATTTTTGGATGAGAAAAAAAAAACCTATGTTAAGTTGAGTAAAGAGACATGCTACATCCGATCTTTCAAGGGCAGCTGCGGATCTCATTTTTGAGTTCTACCTCACCAATGCATGGCTTTCATTAGCGTCCTTTTACCTTCTTCTACACGAATGGTAAGTTCAGGGTGTATTTTCCCTGTCGAATTTAAGGACAGAGTTATAAGGCACGTGGAGAAAACCTTCCTATTTTGTGCTCGTTGATTTTCCTTACAAAGAGATGAGTGAGTATCAGAGATAGAGGTGAACGCTCCTCAGACGCCATGCATGAGGGACCAAACTTCCAGAAAGCAGTGGAAACAGCAATGATGAAAACCACAGACCCTGATCATTCTGAGCTCTGCCGAGACAGCTCTGCCTAGACATCATGTTGGCCTTATCGAGGCTAACATGAATACTTAGAAAATTGCTAGTTAGGGCTAACAATATTTAAAATTAAGTTCTGTATTAACAAGAGTGTTGTAAAACAAGGAGGAGGTATTTTTGAGAATATAAAACAATGCCGAACTCAAAACTAAAACAAAACCTCCGTAAAATAGATAGCAGGCAGGGAGCGAGCTCGTCGGTCGCCTCTTTCCAGTTTCCGTCCAGCACTGAGCACGCTAACAGAGCAGGCACCAAGCCTCCGCAGCATGATCAACAGGAACAGAACAGAGTTCAAGCAGAGAAACAACGAACCGAGCGGAAGAGCAGAGGTTTATGAATGGATTGATTGCTGAGAAATAGGGCAGGTAGGGAAAAATGCACCAGATGCCACAGCCTCAAAATGTAGAAAATCAACAGGGCAATGGGGTGAAATTGATATGAATTTACTCTCAGAAACTTACAGAAAAGGTAAAAGAAAAATTCCGTGGCTATCGCATACCCGGGTGGAGGGAGTAGCAGACTAAGCAAGCTGGCGAGTGGATCCCAATAGCTATGTCTGCCAACTGTCCAGCCAATTAATGTAGAATATGCATGAGTTTCTAAAACATATAAGATTGCCTTTATAAAAATTTCCAGCTACACTGGAAATTTCATGAGCTGATATCATGCACGGCGTATCATCTGAGCAAAGGTTCCCTCCTCAAACCCTCATCTCCACTGAACGAAAGCAACAGAAAGCAAACACACAGAAACCATGCACCTGCAAATGCATAAATAAATCTCTAATTTATTCACAGCTTCAAAGCGAAACCCTTTATGGACACTTGACATATTTGGGGTTTTAAAGATGCCCAAACATCACATCCCTGTGAAGCTAGCATCCTCAGGTCAGAAGGAAGCTTCCCACAGGAGCGAAAATAAAAAGAGTAGCCGTTCTGAGCGAGGAAGGGGCTCTCAACTCGGTGTGACAGAACAAAATCTAAGGAAACAGACACAATGAAATGAGCCCAAAGACAGAGCAAAAGAGAACACATCAAGAGTAAACTGAAAGATAATAGAATAGAGGGAGGGGGGGTCTCACAAAACAAACAGCTGCTTAGATAAAAGACAGAAGTCGCTGCGAACCTCATCAGGAATGAGGCAGGAGCACAAAAGCGGATGCAGCTGAGCACAGCAGCCACCCAGCGCTAATTACAGCAACAGCCATAGCCTTTCATGTACAGATGCTGCTCGCAACGCTTGGCATGTAATTATCCGATTTAAACCTCCCAATGTTTTCTATAAAATTGTAGGGCAGGAAAAGAAAGATTACAGGTTAACCCTATGATTTAGATGAAAATGCACACACACACACACACACACACACACAGAGAGACAGAGAGAGAGACAGAGAGAGAGACAGAGAGAGAGACAGAGACAGAGACAGACAGAGACAGAGACAGAGACACAGAGACACAGACAGAGACACAGACAGAGACACAGACAGAGACACAGAGACACAGAGAGACACAGAGAGAGTGAGGAAATTAGAGCCACATCATGTAAGTAGGTTTTACCCCAGAATTGAAGGATATAGTCCAGTATTAGAAAATCTAGTAACTTTATTATCCTCTCAGCAAAATTTATGATCACCTCAGGAAAAAAATAGAAAATTATTTTAAAATGTTAAGAGCCCATAATGTCTAAAAAAAAAGGAGAAATAAGGAAACTTTTGGTTGGCAATGTGTTTCTATTAAACACACATGGGGAGAAACCCTTCACATTTTGCAGTAGGCTGGAGAAGCCTCGAGTCAGGTATATGGAGGAATGTTGCTGTCATTACACCCACTTAACTCTGCTGAAAAGCACAGTTCCCGTTGGTGTGGGGCTCAAGACTTTAATGATATCATCTCTTGTAGAATAACATTTAAATTTGGTGCAGTCCTCACTGAAACCCAATGATATTTTCCTAACTCTTGACAAGATAATTTTAAAATCTGTACTAAATAGCGATATGCAAGGAAAGCATTCGGAACAAAGGGGGCACTTCTACAACTGTACCCACGAAGAGGGCCGTGGTACCAACCTCAGGGCAGGCCAACACACCGGTAGCACCGTGCTCAGAAGTGTGTGGGGCATCAGAAAGCACATGTGAGAACCTGACATTGAATGTAAGAGCTACTGCAGTTTGGGGAAAGACTTGGGGACAATTGATTTATTTGCAGATTTTGAAGACTGTTTCTTAACATTGGTGTCTTGCACACACAGGTAACGCTGCATATGCTATAGTACCCTTCTGCACTTAAAAGTGTACTCCAGACACTTAAATCAGTTTCTAATCACCTCCTTGTCCATTATGCATGATAGGTTTATAGTAATGTGATCACCAGTATCTTCCAATGCGTAAGCCTCTCCCTTGGTAGAGTGACTTTGTGGACACTTTGTGAAGTTTGGACTTCAGCGTTAGGAACTGTTTATTAGCTTGAACGGTACTCACTGTTTTCTTCAAGTCTGTATCTTCCCATTCCACTTGTGTGGCCATGTATGAGGGGAGGGTAGGGAGGGTCCAGAAAGGTTACATGTGTGCACATGTGCACCTGTGTGTGCATATGTGTGTATACATATGTACATGTACATATGTATATGTGAGTTTGTGTGTGCATGTGTGTAAGGACATGTGTAAGTACATAGGTATGTGCATGTGAGTGTATGTGTGTAAATGTGTATGTGAGTGTGTATGTGTGCATGAGTGTGAGACTGCCAATGACTGTGTGTGCGCGCATGTGTGTGTCTGTGTGTGTGTCAGTGTGTGTATGTGTGTGTGACTGTGTGTGTGCATGAGTGTGAGACTGCCCGTGACTGTGTGTGTGCATGAGTGTGAGACTGCCCGTGACTGTGTGTGTGCATGTGTGTGTGTCTGTGTGTGTGTGAGTGTGTGACTGTGTGTGTGCATGAGTGTGAGACTGCCTGTGACTGTGTGTGTGCATGTGTGTGTGAGTGTGTGACTGTGTGTGTGCATGAGTGTGAGACTGCAGGTGACTGTGTGTGTGACTGTGTGAGTGTGTCCGTGTGTGTGTATGTCAGAGTGTGTGAGTGTGTGTGTGTGTGACTGTGTGTGTATGAGAGTTCGACTGCATGTGACTGTGTGTGTGTGTGTGTGTGTGTGTGTGTGTGTGTGTGTGTGTGTGTGTGTGTTTGAAGGTTGTCAGCTTTGGCATCAGCGTTAAATGACTTTTGGTTGATGATCTACTTGGCTGTCCCATCCTGCCGATTCTTGTTCTTCTTGACTTATTGTAATATTTCTTTCTCTGTGCTAATTTGGAATCTCATCTTGGTATTTTTTAGTTTTATAGAAAGCAAGCTCAGCGTACTGGTTTGTCACTATTAACATAATCCTATAAGTACTCTGAGCCCAGCCTTCCCGTCACTAAACCCGTTTTCCAGATGAATAGGCTGAGTTACCGGAGGTTAGAAGTAAGTGATCCAAAACCAGCCAGTGCTTTGTGAGTCTAAAACTGGAAATCAAGTACAGAGATTCTTGCTCTGAAATCTGTGCTCCGCTCCGCTAAGCCTGGCAACCTCCACTGTTGAGCCTCACTGAGTACAGTGCTCTCTCTTCTATTTTATGGTTCCCTCTTTTTATTTTTAAAATGCTGGCTGTGATCCCCAAACTAATGGGTCATAACCACTACTCTCTAATGGGTCACAATCTATAGTTTATTAAATATTAATGCTTGGGGAAATAAAGCTCATGTTTATGATGGTCCACAGTTATTCAGAGAGCAGCAACAGGAGCTTGCAATTCTACTGTGTGGGTGAGAGTAGGGCAAAGGATGCCTCACACAGCGAGAAACAGGTAAACCAAGGCTGGAGGAAGGAGGAAAAGAGGCTTATCTGGTGCACGAGGCATGAGAGGGGATGGGGGGATGCCAGGTGCCGGGCTAGAGAGGTGGTGGGCAGTCACTGCTTCACCCCACCTGTGAGCTGTGCTCCTCATCACTACCAAAGCTGCACAGAGAAACAACACAGCCCTCTCCAGCCCCAAGAGGAAAAGGAAAGGGTGGAGGGGATTACAGCACAGTGGCAAGTTTACCTGAGAGAACTGAGCCACTTAAGAACAAAGAGGAACCAAGGCACAGTCTGGGGAAGAGCGGCAGTGCCCTTAAGATGGGGGATGAGAAGGATGCTGACTTGGTAAAGATTCCGGGAACTCCAGAGTCAGGATGGCATGGGGGAGCAAAGGTGTGTGGCACCGCTGGAATGACAAGATCCAAGGTCAGTCAGTTCCTGTGCCATGCCTGGGTAGCCTTGGTCAAGTAACTGAATACCTCTGTACTTTCATTCATGGTTGTAAACAGAACTGACAGGTATTTTTCTCAGGATTAAAAGAATACAGATAACATACGTGAAAACATCTGGATCATTTTAAGTGATCATTATAGTTCTTATTTAAAAAACATTCAGAATGGGAAGGGAGGGAATTTTACTGGAAAAGGTGGGCATGTGCATAGGTAAAACCACCTGAGTAATGGGGACATTTGTTGTGTACCTAATGTATACTGCATCTTGTTGGAGGAACTGGGGACTCGGCTGGGAATAAGACGGAGCTCCAGCTGCTCAGGTTGGTTCCAAAGAGTCGCCGCCTAATTTTTCCTTTATTCATCCTTACATCCATTCTGTCGCCATCTCCAATCATCCCATCTCCTTAAATTCAATCGTTTAAATTTAGAATTTAATGTTCTAAATCAGACCATGTGTTATAATTTCCTGTATAATTCTTTGTATGATTACCCACACTGGTCAGGCCACTCTCAACTCTTACCCGGGACTGCTCCAGAGTTGGGCGCACACAGTGCAGGCAGTCTGGAGCTCAAATTAAAACAAAGCCATCTCATGTCATTTCCTTGTACAAAAGTATTCCAAAAATGTTTCCAACATATTTAGAATAAGGGTTAGGCCCCTCAGAAATTATTCTAAGTCATATCTGCTCCCTCAAAAACAGCACAAATGGAATGAGAAAAAACAAATCCCACACAAAAGAAAAGGGGAAGGATTCTTTCTCGTTGATCACCTAAAAATTTTGGAAGATACTATAGTGATTAATTAGTTAATTAATTAATGACTAAATGCATATATAATTAATTCACTTTAATTAATTCAAGGACATTTTATTAAGTTTAATTAATTTAAGGGCCGAGGGCATCAACATTGGTGAATTTTCAAACAATAAAATTTTCAATACCAAAAGCTAAAGCGAAACAAATACTAATAAGTGGAAAGCATTATTGCCATTTCCTAAGCCATATGACTCTTCTCCTGTCTCAGGGACCAGGGAAGGTGAGCAGAGCAAACTCCTGTCACTAACTCCTTACTCCATGATGATGTAATGCAATCACATTGAAAATGGCGTCTCCAATGCCCAGTCAATTCTCACCTTGCCAGTGAATTGCTAGATACCTTGGCCTTGCAGTGATGGCTAATCCTTCTGGGACTGACTCTGTGAATTGATACTTCATTGCTTTTGATAATATAAATAGGAAAAACAGGCTTCTGTGGAAAACACTTTCAAGCTTATTCAATTAAAACCCTTCTGATTTCATCTAATTTCTAATTTGACTGTTTGGTCCAGCAATGGATTTGCCTTCTTCCTTTTTCCGGATAGTAACATAGCACAAGCCATTTCTTGAGCATTTTTTTAAAAGGCATGTTACCTCTGTGTAGATGTTGGTTAGCCTAACACTGATACCTTAATCAGTGGACTGTTAAATTTTGCCTGGGCATGAGGATCATGAAGAAAAAGATGTAATTTGCCTTTTCTGTGTTTTCTGAGTGTGTTTAATTTTAAGATACTTGTTAATCTGAAGAAGATGGTCAAAGTAGATGATTTTTGCCTAGTGGTATGTAGAAAATAAATGCTATTGATTAAAGCACAAGTCTGAGAATTCATATGCATGTACCAACACACAACGTATACACAATTACAAACATGTATTATACGTGTGTGTGTGTGTGTTTTGATAATTATCCTCCAGATCAGGAGAAATTGGGGCGTTTCTAAATAACCTAATTAAAAACTGGAGAAAATATTGCCTTAAAATTTCTTCTCCTTATCTCTTTAAGCATATCATAAAATATTCTTGCTTCAAAAAAACATTTATTGTTGTACTTTTTACTCTATAGGGTAGAGAATCCCACTATTGCACTGACTAGGGAAGACCTTGATCTAGATATTTCTGTGGAGACTCTGGAGTATGCCAGAGTATCCTCATGAGCTTACAGTCTGGGTTGCTTTAAGCACTGAGACATTCCGTGGTTAATATGATACCACATCCACTTTCCAATATAAAATACAGCAAACATGTAGGCCAGGAGAATGGTAGTGCTACAATATCAATATTTTAGGGATTGGTTTTAACCATAATGGAAATCTAAAAGGTTCTGAATAGTTTCAAGTCTCCCCTGTTCTAATACTGGCAGAATACAATATCAAAGACGAACATGATAACACCATCATATAACCATTCACCCAGCAACTGACTACGTTGGAAGTTTTAATTTGCCAACTCCCTTAGAGAGTTTATTATTTTACAGCAGCGAACAGCGTTTAAAAGGGGAAACAAGATGATTTCACACTGGCAGACAATGAACAGAGCAGAGGACGAACACATCTGGGGGAGTTTAAATTCCCACAGCATGCTCGGAACTGTTAGATCCGGAGTAAACATCTGCTCACTCCACCTGCCTAGAGCGCCTGGCCACTGTGCAAACTCAACTTCTGGATTTGTTGGTTACCTGATTGGTGGGCAACCGGCAAATGTGAAAGACACATCTAATAGAAGGTTCCAGAAGAAAACCTATTCCTCAGTGCAATGCTAATTTATTTTAATCCAGTAGGAGTTACACAACTCAGAAGAAAGAAGATCGAGGCTATAAAATATGTGGTGTTTGTTGTTTGTTTGTTTGTTTGTTTGTTTGTTTGTTTTACGCTGTTCCTTCATCAAACTGGGATTTACCAGTTATCCAACTGGTTGGCCTGTGAGCTCCGGGGACTCTTTTGTTTTCCTTGCTGGGAGTGCAGTTGCTTGGGGACACATCCAGCTTTTACCCGGGTGTTGGGGTTCTGAACTCAGCTCCATGTGCTTATGCACCAAAGCACTTTACCAGCTGAGCCATGTCCACAGCCCTGGTTCTTGGTTTTGTTACAGCCCAAACAAAGTTGCTGGATGTGACAGTCCTCCTCCTTGCTCAGGCTCAAAGACAGATAGATCCCTTCAAAGAAAGCAGGGTCTCGGGTTGGGGATTTAGCTCAGCGGTAGAGCACTTGCCTAGCAAGCACAAGGCCCTGGGTTCGGTCCCCAGCTCCGAAAAAAAAAAAAAAAAAAAAAAAAAAAAAAAGAAAGAAAGCAGGGTCTCAGAGACGTACACAGGTCTAAACCTTCTTTACTCACACACGGGGATTTGGGGTTTGAAACAGAAACTATTATGGAGCAGGTTAACATTATCTGTCCCCAAAGTGATTTTGCTCATCTGTATCTCCACATACATTGTTACAAAAACTGCCACCAGAAAATTTTATTTGATTCTGTAAGTGACACTTTTATTACTTAGTTTCTTAGAGTAATTAAGATATTATAATGAGTGATATTTTAAGTGCTTTTTAGAAAAAAACAATAATGCATTCTGATAATATACAGAATTAAAAACCCAAAGTGTGCCAAGAGTTGTGATTCAACAATTTTCAACATATCGTGTAGACCTATGAAGTAAAGTCGAATCACTGTCAAATGCGAATGTATCTTATTTTGATATTGTAATGTTTAAGATATAGCAAAAGGCACACTTAAAAATTAATGAGGTAGGGACTGGGACAACAGCTTAGCAAGAGGAGTACTTGTTGCTCTTGCAGGGAAGCCATGTTTAGCTCTCAGAACCCACAGTGGGTTCACAATCACCCTAAGTCCAGGTTCACGGGATTCAAAGTCACGGTGCTCTCTTTTGGTGCCCATAGGCACCTGCAAATGCATGCTCGTCCATAATTCATACACAGAGACATGTACATTAAAAACAGCTGGGTATGGTAGTGGGTGCCTTGAGAAACAGAGGCAGATCAGTCAAGAGTCACCCTCCCCTTCAGAGGCGCGTTCAAGACCAGCCTGGACTATAAGAGGCCCAGTCTCAAGAACTAGGTGTTAAGAACTAGGTGCCTTCATGATGCTGGGAGGTGCTGCACGGGCTGTTGGGGGAGAAGGCCATCAAGGGTCTTACCCAGCTGACAGCCCTGTGGTTTACAGCATCAATCTGTCAAGCAAAACAGTGCGATGGGAACAGCCAGCCTCTGACTGGTAGGTGGTGTGGTCTGTCCCACAAGCTGGAATGTATTCCTGGTACTGCACACCTAGTTAAAAACCTGTGGCTGAGGTTGTCTTAGTCCCTGGGAGTAAGCTTAATACTGTTGATTAGCTAATTGTCATGGTCTCGAGCTACTTAAATAGTTGTGATTATCCCTATTAGACAAGTGCTACTTTAGTCAGAGAAGCTCCTCTATGCAACGAGTATTAGTGGATGCAGGGACAAACAGCTGCTCAAGGTGCTGTGGATAAGCAATAGTTAAATGGTCAACCCTAAACGAGACATGTGTATGCTCCCTAGCTAGTCCATGAAGCTAACACGGCAGAGGTGGGGCGGAAAGAGCTTAAGAGCCAGAGAAGAAGGGGGAGGGGGAGGGGGAGGGGAAGGGGGAGGGGAGGGGGATGGAGGGAAGGGAGGGGGGAGGGGAGGGGGAGGGGGAGGAGGAGGGGGAAGGGGAGGTTGTGGGCATAGTCACCCATCACCTCACAGCAGCTATGGTTGCTTGCAATTGATCAATATAGGCCTAGCAACAGTCAATCATGGGAGAGTTTAAAGTACTCTACCCTTTCCCAATGGCTATTGGTGAATTCTGGGGGAGGGACAGTCATTGTCTTCAGCTGTATACCCACTGAGAAGCCACCAGGCTCCAGCGATAGTTCCAAAGCCACTGTCACACAGATGATCCTGGTTAAACTCGGCAACTCTCAAACAAAAGAGCAGCAGCAGCAGCAGCAGCAGCAGCAGCAGCAGCAGCAGCACAGACAACGCGGCCGTGAGTGTAAGGATGGAGAGGATGAGAGGAAGGGGGTGGGTACTGAGCGATAACCATCGTTAGAATGCACATGATACATGTACGGTATCGTCAGGGAACAAACTCAATAAAGGCTAAACAAATACTCAAATTCCTTCTGTACATAAAGATTAGATAAAGCCTGGGGTCTTTGCCTTTGAGCTCTTACCCATTCCCAAGCAAAGCAAAACAGGTGGCATGGAGCCCACTACTGGGTTTCTGCAGTAACGACTGCATTCACTTGTCCTGCTTGAGTATTATTTAAATTGTACTGGGGAATGGGAAAGAGTTCCCAAGGATGGGCACATTCAAAGTGACAAACTTCAGGACAAGAAGGAGCATTGGCCATGAGGCCAAGCTGCAGGAATATATGGTTGGAGAAGCCAGCAAAGCCACAGCCACACCCAGCTTCAGGCCTGCTGCATTTATATGCATCATAAAAGCAATGGGCTCCTCTTCAGAAAGCTGTAGAGAGAAGAGTGTCTCAATCCTTTATTATTATTATTATTATTATTATTATTATTATTATTATTACTGTTGTTGTTGTTATTGTTGTTAGAGTTTCACTCTGCAGCTAGATTTGGCAGAGTACCCAGGAGTACTCCGGAGTGGAAGAGTAACTAGATGGTGCTGGAGACTGGAGGGAGGCCACAGAGAGCAGTACTGGGGCTCAGGATCGATTTTCACCTTGCATCTGATAGAGTACATGGGGCAGGGCCAAGGGAAAGGCTGCCTTGGGGAAAGACCATAGGGAGACCCCTGGAGTGGGTCGCAGGAGAGGAATATCATGGAAACAAGAACCAGCTTCAAGTTGCTGCAGCCTTGTGATGTGTATCTTTTGTTTTAAGTAGGCCCATCAAGAGGCAGTTCAATGTAAAAGTCTTGGAGCCTGGTAAGCTTGATGCTGGTTTTGCCATTGTGATGACCATGAGATCACCCTAATCCTTATGGCTGAGGGTGGATCCTGTTGAGACAACAGCTGGAGAGGGTTGCCTAGGACAGCACCCTCAGTTTTCTTTCCAATGAGAATTTGAGAACAGATGTCATCATCAATGGAGGTGATGATAATACATCATCATCATCACCATCATCACCATCATCAACATCATCACCATCACCATCACCATCACTGTCACTGATGCAATGTAGCCTAGAGGACAACCATCCAAGACTTAGCAAAAGCCACAAGAATGAAACAAAAGTGCCCCACTGACAGATACAGCTCAAAGGAAGCATGGTGGAGGAAAAGGAGAAATGTCAGTAAGCCCAGCCACTGCAAATGCATTGGGAAAATGTGAGATAGCACTTGTAGGACTTCAGAAGACCAGAAACACTAAAGGAGGTTTAAATACAAGTGCCACGTGCTGATTCCATGCAGACTGGGAACTTGATGACGCATGCCTGAAGGAGAGAGCTGAGAGGGAGTTAGGTGGAAGGGGAGAGGGGTACTTAGACCAGAAGTAAGGCTGTCCTTCCCTACCCATCACGATCTGGAAAACCACAGTACACATTTACGTGCAAATTGGTTGCTATTCGAAGCAGGACCAAACATCACAGGCTATTTGGAGACCCATGATAAGAAGTCATTTGGAGACAAGACAAAGAACATGAGCAAATTATGAGATGCTAAACGTAGTGTGTATTAAGTGTCTTAGTGAGTACGGACAAATATTTTAGCATCTTGAGTAAATGCAAATATTTTAGCATCCTATTGAAGAATATGGCAGCAGAGAGGAGGATTTGAGGTGTATCTTAATCTACCCACTTGAAAATTAGATTTGTGAGCCACTGCACTTTAAACCCTGTATGCCATTATCAGTGACTTACTGGTCAGATCCCTTCAGTATGCTAACCATATGTGTGTTGGTGTATGTATGAATGTATGTATGTATGTATGTATGTATGTATGTATGTATGTATGTATGCATGCATGCATGTACATATTCCTTGAATTTTTCACCCAGCCATCTCTGTCTTTTCTGCTTTAGCCTTGGTCTCTTGCCTGCACCTCACAGTACTTCAGTACTTGTCCATTCCATATCTGTTGCATATAGGTCTTAATATCTCAAATACATGTTAAGACGTTGGGATAGGATCAAGTACCTTACAGTAAAATATCACTGTCTCTCCCGGTGTGGAAAAATCTCATATTAGATTTAAGGTAAGTAATTGGTACCTACTTGTTGACCAATTTATCTTTTTGGAGTTGAATGACTAATAAGATGCTTTATGTAGCAATTCCTCAGCTAATAGAATATGCACAATTCCTCTTGGCACCTGCTGGGCATTTCTGGGGGATGCTGAAATCGTTCATCAATTTTCTCCTTTATGTGTTATTCAATTAGTTTGTCTAGGGTGCAATCTAGAATAAGCATCAATCAAAAGCATAATAGCAAGTTGTGTGTGCGCTCTCTCTATGTGTGTGCTGTCTTTACACTAGTGGTTTGCATCTGGGTCTCACAGAAAGGGCTCTTGTCCAGATAAGCATTAGATTCTCCAGTCATGCTCGTGGTGTGCTTTAAGATTGCAATATGAAAGACTCAGAATTTCTCAGTGCAGTTACTGTTTTCTGTAACACAGTGATGAACTTGAAATCAATTTGATGGAAAAAATCATATTGCTGCTATAGTTAGCATAGTCTTGAACACTTCAATTGAATAGTCTGCACTGGGTGCTTTGGTGCCCAGAGTTTCTAGTTTATTGGTCTTTACAAAGTGTACATTTAATTCTGAACACTTAAGTGCAACTAAGCTATTTGCATATAATTATACTTAAGTCATAAAGCAAATACCACTTACATATATTTCTTATAATTAATAACCATGCTATCATACAATAATGATCATTCACTTTATACAACAGGTTACCACGGCAAGTTAATGAGTTATCAATCCAAATAACATTTGATCAAACATCCCAACTACTTCGTGGAAATAAGTAACATTAATTATTACAATTTTTAAGGGTTTCTTGATAGGGTCTCAAGGTAGCCCAGGCACTCCTCCAGTTCTTGATGTAGCAAAGAATGACCTCAAACTCTTGACCCTCCTGCCTTGGTCTTCTGGGTGCTGGGATTAACAGGCACCATACCCCCAGTCCACTTGCTATAAAATGCTATCATTCTATCCTGGAACTTGTGAAAAGATGAACTACTTTGTTTGCCTATACAATGCACGCATGAGGATAGATCAAATCAGACACAATGAGAGGTACTGAGACCTAAATATTACACGGTATGCAGCCTGGGATGCAAGCATCATTAGGCGTGTTTCCTAATTAGCATTAGGTGATTTGCTATTGGATTCATTCTCTTCTTTTGCTACTGCTTTCCTTTCTGTATTTGCAGAGTCCACTCGGTTTAGATGCCCCTCTTCCATGCTCAGGGTGATTCACAGTGGTTTTGTTTTCTCTCCACGCAGGGATATTGTTGTTTCTTAGCTGTGCTATTGGATTCTCTAAAAATATTTACACTAACGATGACAGTGGATATTTATGAATTCGGGGCGATGTATGTACCCATGGAGATTTCCTAAAGAGTAAGCCTGTACACAAGCAACCTTAAGCCTCTACAGCCTCTACTCTGGATGTAGAGAATAGGTATAAATAAGACATAATTTCTATCCTTGTAACAGACATGGAATTTTTTCATACTGCCATTCATCCTACAGATTAAATTCTACTTGGTGATGAAATAGCAGACAACTTAGAAGTATTTTTACATTTGACAATGAACTGGAATCCATTGATATCTTTAAGTGTTCTTGGACAGAGAGAACAAAATACACCACTGAGAACTATTTTTTCATTGTTTTAACTATCAAGAAAAAATACACATATCTTTCTTTAAAAACTCTGCTCTTCTCCACAGAGGCAACATTCTCTAAAATGGAGATTAATAAGCAATTAATGGCTCGGACTTAACTCAATAATTGCAAATGTGCTAGTATAATATCTTGATAAATATAAGAATTTTGAGAGTCCAAAAATTAAAGACTTTGATGTGTGTAAGATCAATAGACGTGACTTATCACTATTTAATATCAGTTTTAATTTTTAAATGCCATGTTCCAGTGGAAAAAAGTTTACTGCTCGGGAAAATTGAAATTCCAAGAAAGAATCCAGACAAAAGAAACAAACTTTATATTAAAGTGCCATTAAGAGGCCACACTTACGCAGCAACCTCTTCTTTCGACAGCCCTTTGATATTCTGCTCCAGGTAATAATCTATGTCATCTTTCTCTTTGATCAACTGGGCCCTAAATGGGATAGAAAGAAATAATATAGTACCGTCTGACCAAGTTGAAAAGCTCCCAAACACACAGAATGATACCAGGAGTGAAGACACATTCAGTAGACAGGGGTGTCCGGGGTGAGCACTCCGCTACAGCTGTACCCGTACAGTTTTTGGATCATTTCTAAATAACTTGAAAGGCAAAAGACAGGGAAGAGTAATGTGTTGACAATGTATGGCCACAGGTGGCAGGCTGTCCTACTGTCTTCCAGGTCACTCACAGAGCTGGAGAACTCTGCTTGCCTTGTTTTTTGGTAGAGGACCTGGAGTCAAGGACAGCTGTGCAATTCAAATGTATCAAACGTGCTTACTCCAAACATTATTAAAGTTTCCCCTGGAATGCTGTTGAAAAGGTTAGTTTTTTCTCAATTGTTCCATTGTTTTGTTTTTCAGATGACTCGCTCTGCAGCCCAGAGGCAGGCCCTGTCAATTACAGGTGTGCCTCACTGTGTCCTACTAAAATCCTGCTTGTGTTTTTTTATTTTTCCTCAAATCATGCATGGATCTCAAATTATTGAGATGCAAGATGCAAAAAAATTAAAACAGATTTTATTGAAAAATGGGTTCATACTAATATCCTCTCTGTTTGCAAAATTAAATACAGATTAAGTTCCCAGAATCCTGTGCACATGGCACTAAACATCTCTAAATATTCTTGTTTTTACTTACAGAATACTTAAGGAATGATTGTAAAAACTTTCACCCCAGATAGTAATAATAAAGATATTTTCTTTAACAACATTCTTTTCAAAAAACCCATCTGTTCTTAGGGAAGTGACGATCAGTTGTGTTTGCTGCTCATTTCGAAAAGAATATGTGATCTTAATCGGGGCAAAAAGACAAATCAAGTTTTTCGGGCCTTGTAAGTATTTCAAAAATTAAAGAACATACACATGTATGAGTGCATGTGCACGAATGGCGCACTTATCAAAAGCTAAGGGAATAAACCCTTACTCGCAGCTAAGAAGGTTTGCATTGGTGGTGTTATGCATTTACTTTGGTCCAGGGGCTTCAGTCTTTCCAGACTAAAAATGCAAGACAAGAACAAAGAAGTCTCGTAATAATCTGACCGCTATACTTTACAGGAATTGACATAAATGCACAAAAGAAACTAGCCCAAAGTACATATGCGAATTATTTCTAGTCATAAGCAATATGTGTATTCCTGAAAGTCAATTCACTGGCAACTTCAAAGTATCTCGGTACTGTTAATATTTGCAAATATAAATGCATCAATTTCTTGTTCTGGATTCTGTGACAACTCCAGTAGCTTGGTAGCCAGGTCAGGAGCAGCAGCTATGTGGAGGAATTTTCAGGTTCCATTGTCATTTTACAAGCTAAGACTTGCCTGCCAAGCTATCCCAGTAGGAAGCATGCATCCTACTAAGAGCATAGCCCCCCAAAACAGAAGTCAGTCAGGGTTTGAGACTTTGTGAGCTGAAAGCAATATATATATGCTCCGTCTTAAAGATTCTCCTTTAGTCTTTCTGTGCATATTTTTAAAAAATCTTGGAGTTCTATAAAAATTATAAAATAGATTCATAGGAAACAAAAAAATTAAATGACAACCAGTTTGGTAAATAAATAAATTGGTTATACTTAAGTGAGTCTCACAAAGCCTTTCAAAACAGTGAATTTGAATATTTGACTGTAACAATGCTATTTCTTTCCTTTCCACAACTGCAGTCTTTTAGAGTGCTGCTGACGCCAGTGGCTGCAGAACTGTACTCTGTAGGAAGCAGGGCTGCATACCTTGGGATTGATTTTGAAGAACATGGAAGCTTCTGCCTGGCTAAGACTGCAAGCTTTGTACGAGTCATGGAGAGTGGGGGAAAGGTGGCCATTGGGGGCTGCAAAATATAAGCAGAAATGATGGTTATGAAAGGATAAATCTTCAAAGACTCGTTGAAGATAATATATCATTAGCAATGTCCTGGGTATTGTCTGAGGTGAGGGTGTCTCTATATTCTTCAGGTTCTGTCGCTCATCTCTTCTACTGTGTGTCTTTTGGACAACTGTCTGAGTCTCTACACCAGAGTCATTTAGGAGAAAATACATTAAATGCACTGATGGTTCAACTTTGTTAATAGATTTACCTGAGAAGCTCAAGTAACCCCGCTAGGGAGAGAGCTAATCTCCATTTATTTATCAGGTGGCAGGGGCTGACAGAGCTATCTTCCAGAGCACATGTATGTAGTATGGTCATATATCTTGGGTTTTCTCATTGTATAGCAACCCCAGGTTTTCTCAGGATCAACAAAGGGCAAGTATTTGAATGAACTGTCAAGAAACTGAGCCTCTCTTAGGTCTTATCCTGTCGTGATAAGTCTGTCCCCACACAAGGCTTGTGAATACAGAACCATCTGCCTGAGGGAGATTTACACAGTGACACCTGAAGAAGAGAATTCTGGGTAGGAGAGATGATGGTAGCCTTTTTCTGAAATGCATTGTGTCATGAGTGTTAGCATTGAGAAAGGAGAGTTAACAAAGTTATTAAAACTATGTCTCCCCCAAAAGCAAGGTGGATCTTGGTACCTGAAGGACTTAGAGAAAGGGTGTCTATGATGACAAGGCTGTCAGCTGCAAGAGTCCACCTTTTACCTAAGTAAGGAGACATTGAAAAGGCCGAATGTTCCTGACACCATCACTGCTGTGCACACCAGCTTTAACTCCTCCCTTCCTCAGCGACCCGAAAGGCTGCCTCTAAGTTTCAAATCACTTGTCACCCACATTTTATATGTGTGTGATCTGAAGTAAAACCATCAACTCAGGTCCCAGTAGTCAACAGATTATTCACGGAGCCACTGCTTTGTGGCTGGCACTGTCCTAGGTGCTGAAGACACACTAGCAAAAAAGACGAAGATCTCTGACCTCATGAACTCTCCACTATGGGAGTGGATGCTCAGAAAAGTAGACCACAGTTACATAAGCAAAATAAACAGAACAGCGTATGGTGATTTAAAAAAAAAGACCTCATAAAAGAAATACAACATGAAGGTTAAGCAACAGTGGAGGGCACATGGCACAAGGAGACGATGAAATTAAAATTAGAGAGGCACAGTCTTGAAGCTACTGTAGAAACTCTAGCGTTTTCCTGATTGACATGATACTCTTTCTACTATAGGTCTTCCAGATACCATGATCCACCCTGGTTCCTTTGGGGTGACACAATTTCAGCTTCACTTTGAAAGGTTTGCCCTGATTCTTTTGAGATTATGCCACAGGGAAAGGAATGCCAGGCTGCAGAAGGGCTACTGTTGAGGCATCTGTGAAATCTGGCAGGAGAGGTAGGTGGGAGGAGACATAGTCAGACCTGAGACAGAGCCATTTACAGACAGTGGAGTACTAAGATACCCAAGGGCCTGGGGTATGTGGGGGAGACACCAAAACTTCAGAGGAAGTCTTGTGAAAGTCAGTATTGATAGGTTTGGTCTCATGTTTCTAAGAACAATTATCACATTAGACTAAAGCATTTTTGCATAATTAAAGAGATAATTTAAATACAGATTAGTATTTTATTTCTGATACATTAGAATCCTATTACCCTGTTTATGCAGACACGATTAACTGCATGAATCATAAAGAAACATATTCTCTGCTTTTATAGCATGTGTATATTGTCTGCACATAGCCACACAGTTAAAGCACACAGTCTGAATAGAAAGTAGTTTTTATTTCTGCAGAATAAGCAACAGAAGTGAATGGTAATTACAAGGGGTAACTTCATAATAAAATAACTTTGTAACTCAAAAAGACTTAATTTTTTTCTGATCAAATGTTATATCAAGTCAGTTTATCTGGATGTCCAAAATTTATTAACTCAAAGTCTTAAACATAACATGTGTTAAGAAACTTTGACTAACAGAGGACAATCGTCATGGATGTGCTTAAAGGAACACCAAACGGCTCCCCAAACCCACCTTCCAGAAGCTTACTCTAGAATTCGTGAAGCCATCATTACAGGGTGTACAGCATTACAGAGTACAGTGGAATGAATTCAGGTGTAACCCCTCACCTATCTTCCGCTAATGGCTTTCTAAGGGGAATGAAGACAATGAGAGATGCTACACCCTCCATTCAGCATGCCCTGTGTCCCACGAGTGAATACATCCTGAGGCCCCATTCTGCTTTCCAGGGCATAACAGGATGGGCCCTGGAGCCAAGAGCAGCTGTAGATACACTAGGGAGCTTCTCACATATCAGGCAGACTTAGTTACATGCAGGCTATGGGGCAGTGTCACGAGTTCTGATATGGCCTGCTTAATCCACGCTGCCACCCCTCAGAGTGGGCCTTCTGGTACGTTATACGAAAACAAGTGGGCTAGCTGAATTTTTCCAGAAAATGTAAGCACGTAATGAAATCAAACGCTAAGGGTATACTTAGAAAAGAACGTGTCTTCTTTGTCACACAGATCAACTGCGATTTTTTTTTTTCAAATTGTAAGTCAACGTTTCCCACCATTAAAGTTTCAGCTGCCAGCTTCTTCATTTTGCTCTCCTCTGATCTGAGAGCATGAGCAGCGGGAACACCTTTACTCTTAAATTTAGTTTAATGTAAGTACTGTAAGCCCTGCTGGCAAGCCTCAAGGCACAAACTCTGAATGAGGGGTGGTCAGAGCTGAATTATAAAGTGGGGAAAAAGTTATTAACTGCATGCTGGAAAAACGTCACTCAACCCATCTGCACCGGGAAGTTGAAGCTAAGCATTAGGGTGGATGTCTAGCGGGCTCTCTCCTTGTTCCCCACCCACATCCTACCTTGCCTATGATTGCTAAGCAAAGGTATTTTGTTTCCCATAATCAATGTGTGGCCACCACTTCGTCTATTTATACAATAAAAGTATGTAGTTTGAATTACATGCTTCATGTGGACTTTGAAATACACTCAATATTCAGTGTCATCTTGCACCAAATTATCTTCCCAAGTAAGCGTCCTCCCTCTGATGCCTTCTAAGTTTGGGCTTATGTATGTTTTTATTAAAGCAGGTGGCAGCTACATTCTCACAAGTAACAAGCATTCTCACAGGCAGCTGGGGAAGTAGTGGGAGAAAAAGCCAGTGTGTGAAGGAAGCTCTCATTTCAGAGTTTTGTTCTGTTTGTAAAGCCTCATGTTCACTGTTAACATGACTTGAGTCAATTTTCCCATGATTCCCAGTCCTTGGTGTTCTAACCTCAACTCAGCAATAAGGAATTTAGTCCATTCCTGCTGTGCACTATCTGACCTAGGCCAGCAGCAAAATGGAAGCCATCCTCAACCCTTGGCCATCAGGGTGTACCCCAACTCATCCCTACAGAAGAAAGCTGCAGGAAGGCAGTTAGTTGCTCAGTGAGGGAGAGGGAGGGTGCCTCTCAGGCTGGTACCAAAATGTGCTTAGCCCCTGGAACCCAGGCTGAAGCAGTGTGCTAGGGAGGACCCAGGGGACATTTCCCCCCTCCCTTCCAATGCCAGCAAATGGGCAGTGCTACATGTGGCTGAGGCAAAGATCAAAAGGCCGCCTGGAGCCATTCCACAGTTGGTATTCAGAAAAGATTTGGCACATCCTTTGATCTGCTGGTTGGCACTCACATCAGCTACAGTTACAGCCTCTGAGTTTGGGCCCCACGTACAAAGAGAAATGAGAATGGGGAAGCAGGGGATAAAGGTTTGAGAGTTCTGGGTCAGGCTGCATAGGTCCCATGGTGGGAGTTCACATTTCTGGCCCCCAAGTGAAACTCTTCAAAGAGTAACCCTTCTGTACACTCCCCCTTGACATGTCCCCAACAGGAACCACAAAAGGAGAGCAGGTGACTGTGTCCTTCACAGTGGCAGTTTAGAGAGGGGCTGTGTCCCTTATATTTCCAGGTCCAATCACTGTGACAGTGAAAGCCGAAACGAGAGAAAGCCAACAGACCCAGCAAACTGATTATTGTGCATCACTGAGAAATTTGAAATGAGTATGATTTCCCCACCGATGGCACAAAGTCATTTTTTTTAAAGTCATTTTTATGATTAGGAAGATGAAGGGAACCACAGGATACATTTAGTCAGCTTTTCTTACAAGATCGAAAAACAAGTTTACATAAATAAGTTTGAAATTTGGGGCACTCCCAGCATGTCGCGGTGGACAGCTGGATGGGTTTCAAGATAAATAGTAATCACACATTTCCCACCACCCAACATTTAGTAGTGAGTAAGTCAAAACATCAAGTAGGGAAAGCCTTAGAAGGTAAGACGCATTTCATCCAACTTACATTTGCAGATAATCGACTGCTTTGGGCTCTCAGACTCCTCTGAAAAATCAGTAAGAAAAAAGCAACAGCAAAGAAAAGAGAGAAAAAATTAAAAAGTGCTTAGTGTCAGAATTCCTCTGTGCTCCCCAAGTTAAGAAACAAGACTTACTCAGACCAGAGGATATATAACAGTATTGTGTACCGAGCATACAGCATTTATTTAAATGAACTACAAAGTAAAACGTCCCAGTCAGACACTGGGAAACTAATCGCTAATTCAACAGAATGCCCCCAAACACCTGAAACTCCAATACGGCTCAGGATAGTTCTTTCTCTGACATTTGTGAGCATCAGCTGTTAATGACAGCTGAAAACGGAGAATGCCTTCTTTCTCTCCTGTTTCCACCTACCTCTGAGCAGGTCTGCTGTACCTATATACATTTTTTTCTTGACGGACCAGGTAGTCTAAGGGGGCAAGAAGAGCACCTTCTGCTCCTCTGGGGAGGGGATTGATTTTGGGGGGTGAGTGGAGAGGGAGGGCCCTTTCTCTCAGGAAGCTGAGGCCCAGGTAATGGAGGAAGGGGTTCTTGGGAAGGAAAAGCAGCCCACTCTCCGGGGAGCCGACCAGGTCCTGTCTCCAGCCTTGCCCCACAAACCTCAGAAAACTGGCTCTGGGACTGTGGTTCTGTGTCCCCTGACTAAGCTCCTGCAGGCGGTGGGTGCTGGACAGGATACTCTCATCCAAGGTTGGTGCCCTGGCTGGGTGCAGACGCCGAGAGCGTCTCCAGGGAAACAGAGAGGGCACGGCGGGACAGATGGAGGCGGAGTTAGGCTAAAATGGGCTTTGGGATTGGTCAGCTTCAAGACTCTTCAAGCGTGGGGGCGGTGCTTGTAAGGGGGCGGGGGTTGTTGATGAATGGGCGTAGTCTGCTAGAAGATCTGGTTCCTCCAGTAGGCCCGCCAGAGAAATTCCCACAATCCAGAAGTTTCTGAATGCCCCTGAGTTGTTACCTTTAGGGTGCCGCTTTTCCTCAAGTATTTTTTAGTATTTCCGTGCATTCAGTTATTTCTCATGAACATGCAATTGATCATTGTGACTACCTGTAGCCAGCGCCACCTCTGGTTTACACCAAGAGAGCCTCATCTGTTCTCATGAATTCATTTTGTAGCTTTCAAAACCATCTTTAAAGTAACTCCATTTGACCCGTGTGGATTCTCTCCCAGAGTCTGCTCTCTGCCGATTTTCTGCACGGGTGATTTGTGAGTTCTATTTGCTGTCGTCTCACAGGTAAAGACCTCTGAGTCAGAGGTTCAGAAAACTCTATCCTGCCTGTGTGATTTGTTCTTCCAGCTTACCGTCCCTAGCTCACTGGAAAGTCTATGACTGGTCCTCCTGCTGAACACGACGTTCTTTAGAGATAGATTTTTGCAAATGATAGAAAACCCAAACTTAAAAATAAAGGGGGAAACAGTTTCCTCCACGTAAAGCTTTCGGGCTTCAGACACCCTTTCTCAAGGGACTTGGGAATCTACCAAAAGCATTGATGACTTAAGGACATGCCTATCTTTATCCACATAAAATTAATCTCGCCTTATTCTTTTCACTTATAGATGTCTTTACTATGAGCCCATCTTCCCTGAAAGTGTCAGCTATGTGTGTGTTTTTGTCTTTCCTTTTCCTTGTCTAATTTCCTGCAATAGCATGAGGACAGGGGTGTGGTGTGTATTCACACAGGTTTTGAACTAACTGAATGAATGACAGGACAGACAGAAAGTCCTCCAGTTGATTCTCTCTCCCCCATCTAGAACTCAAAGGGGGAAGGGGAGCAGATACAGACAAGCACTTCAAGCTGCTACTGTCTGGCTACATCCAGAGCGTCTTCTGATCTGGGTCCTGAAGATGGGTATTTAGGACAAAACTCCCTTCAAATGCAAACTTGAATCCTCCAGTGGATGCCACTTCATTCTAGCCACTCCCCATATTAGGTCTTAGTGTGGTTTTAACACCCTACTCATCAGTTCCAATAGGAAGTTTTTCCGGAATCTTATTGTTTTGTCTCAGGTATTTTATTGAATGTGTCCCCCTGCAACACTGAAGGAAGAATAGTCTATACACTTTAAGTTCTTTCGGGGATGACATTGTCTGACTTTCCCCTACAACCATTGGTAAAGTGTATACCCTTGATACTTAGAAAGTTTCCCTTTTCATTTGCTGGTCCCGGCTTTCATGATGAGACCCCACACACCCAGTTCCTTTTCCCTCCTGTGTAGGTGATCTCCTAAGAAGATCCACATTGTCTATGTCAATCACAAGTCTTAGTTGCTAAAACATCAAAGCCATTTCTGAATTATGCTATGTGCTGTCCCAAGTCAGCCTTGAGTTCTGCTCTGTACTACTGTCACAGAGGCCTGGACTGAAAGGACCGCCACTGGGACGTGCCTTGCCACCAGGGAGTGCCTTGCCTGTGGAGAGAGATGATAATGGAAGGAAATTGCCCATTGGCCTCAAAGGCTTCATCTGGAATAAAAGCAACAGCTCTCTCTCTCATCTTCTATTGGCTACAACTCACATGTTCCTGCTCAACTATAAGAAAGAAGGAAGTTGTCACCTTACCATTTGTTTTAGAGAGAAAACAAGCACCTGCAAATGACAGGTGAGATAGTCACAGTGGCTCTCTTCAGTGAGACCTTTTGTAGCTGAAGCTTCCCGGGAATTCCTGATCCTCCATAGTACAGGGTGTATAGGTATGCTTCCTCAGAGCAGGTAATTCTGTTTTATGCTTTTTGTCTAGACAGTTCATTAGGTTCTTGAGGAAGAGCCCTTCAGTTGACATCTTGCATATCCTTCCTTTCATTTACATAACGGCAAGCTATTACTTTACTAGTAGTTTTCTTTGAAATATTTTCTTCTACGATTCTGATTATTAATATTGAGCCCCTGATTTGAATTTTTAACCCCTAACAAATACATTTTTTCATTTTCATTCTTTTTATCATTTGTTTTATTTTATTTTTTTATTATCTTGAGTATTTCTTATATACATTTCAAGTGTTATTCCCTTTCCCGGTTTCCGGACAGACATCACCCTCCCCCCTCCCCTTCCTTGTGGGTGTTCCCCTCCCAAACCTCCCCCCATTGCCACCCTCCCCGCATAGTCTAGTTCACTGGGGGTTCAGTCTTAGCAGGACCCAGGGCTTCCCCTTCCACTGGTGCTCTTACTAGGATATTCATTGCTACCTATGGGGACAGAGTCCAGGGTCAGTCCATGTATAGTCTTTAGGTAGTGGCTTAGTCCCTGGAAGCTCTGGTTGCTTGACATTGTTGTACTTTTGGGGTCTCGAGCACCTTCAAGCTCTTCCAGTTCTTTCTCTGATTCCTTCAACGGGGGACCTATTCTCAGTTCAGTGGTTTGCTGCTGGCATTCGCCTTTTTATCATTTGTTATATATTATCTGTAAAGTTTTTGAAAATATTACTTGTCAGCTCCTTATTAATGTTCTTGTATATGGAAAGAAGCCTCTCTTCTATTACTAGATTTATTTTCACAATGTTGTGTGCGTGTGTGTGTATGTGTGTGTGTGAGTGTGTGTGTGTGTGAGTGTGTGCATGTGTGTGTGTGTATGTGTGTGTGCATGTGTGTGCATGTGTGCACATGTGTGTGTGCATGTGTGTGCATGTGTGTGCATGTGTGTGTATGTGTGTGTGCATGTGTGTGTGCATGTGTGTGCATGTGTGTGTGAGTGTGTGCATGTGTGTGTATGTGTGTGTGCATATGTGTGTGCATATGTGTGTGCATGTGTGTGTGCATATGTGTGTGCATGTATGCATGTGTGTGTGTGTGCACGTAGCGGTAAGAGAACAGCTTGGGTGAGTTTGCTTTCTCTTCTTCCATTTTGTGAGGCCCAAAGTTCCTTGGGCTTTGAGATAAGTGGCCATCTTGCTGGGTCAGGATAGGCTTCTAGTTGGAGGTGCTGGCCCCATGGAGCGTTGTACATGCTAAATACACACTTCACCACTGAGCACTGTCGCCACTGTTTTTTAGTACATTCTTTTTCATGAACAGAATTTCTCCTCAATTATCACTGAATATATCATATTTTAAGACTATAATTGTTTTCTATAAATTGTGTTTGCCTACAGGAAAGTTTTCTTTGTTCAATGTTGACATTTTCACATAGCCTGCTATGCTTGGCTGCCACTGTACTTATTAGTAGGTTTGGCTTTGGGTAACAGAAATCAACAATAAGAAACCTGGACCATCAGTCTGAGGTTCCCAGCATCCAGCATCTGTTTTACAACTTAACTGGTTGTGGAGCCCATTGTCGAGGAAGTCTTCCACAACCCAGCCACAGCATCTGCGGAATCTGAGGAATACACACACAGGAGAACAGCATCGTCAAGCCAAGAGGAACCACACATCACTGCTTTATCCCACCATCCAGGGCTTCAGCACTTGCCACTTCAAGCCTCAAGGACAGGTAGGGAATGTCAGCCATATTTGAATATCCACATGCAGAGACAAAGAGTTAGGGTTGGTAGCTACGGCAAAGAGGAAAGAGTGGATGATGGGAGTCTGGGCATCAAAGCTCCTGGTACTCGCCATCCTAGGAATTAGCTGCAACTATGGTACAACTCACCTATTTTCTGGATGGGATTAGTTTCCCCAAAGTTTTCTCTGGTTACAGTAGGCACTTCTTTTAGAGGACTACCTCTCAAGCTGTGCCCACTGAAGGGACATTGGCCAGCTCAAGCATGACAAAATGGCTCCAGTAGGCCTCATCCTTCTCTCCCACCCCTTCTGCCTTGCTGAAAACTATTAGATTACATGCATTCCTGAGGTGAACCTCCAGGGTCCATTTCCTTATTTGGCTACTTCCTCCTCCTGAGACTGTCAAGGTCCAGCTATCAAAGTATTGATGTCAACCAACCAAAAGCTCCCTTTGGTTTACCTAATTAACATGACAAATTAAAGTAAGCACTTCACCATAGCACAGGGTTTCCCCTTTAACCTATATAAACTACCATTTGTGTATGGGTCCCCACTGTCTCCTTTCTAGCCAGAGGCAGCCTCTGTTGTGCTGAGAACTTGGTCTTTGCATGTCCTGAGCCGATGCTGATCCTTTTTACCCACTACACTAGAGTTAACAAGAGATCTATCCAGATGTGTCGACAGGGAGATCTGGAGTACACACACTTTCCTGACAGTTCATTTGGTGTTGTCCAAAACAGATATGTAATTTAAAGTCTACTTCCTGCTCTGTATCGAAAGGAGAGGCAGGCCAATAGAATGCAGACTAGCTGGACACTGTACTGTGCTCAGGTCTATGTTTTCCCCGTGTTCAGGCCTCCTCCACCTGCTTCATCTTCTTCACCTGCAGACGCACAGCAGTGACATCAGGGGTTGGGTTGGGAGGCGTGGCTTGGTTTGCCAGGCCCATCCTCCTGCCTGCTTTCTTCTGCTTCTGCCCCAGGGCCTCTAAGCTCTCACAGCCATTGGCATTTTCTGCTCTGTTTGCATTGTATGTGTTGTTACATTGATTTATTTATTATATTTGTAAATTTGCCACTGAATATGGAGATGGGAGGGAGATAGGCATCTTCGTTTGTCATAGGTTTTTCTGGATCTTTCTTAAGAAGGTAAAACAGGAGAATTATGGAGCAAATAAAAGGAAGTTAAAATATGGAACAAAAAATGGGAAATGTAGTGAAAATGACAGAAAGGAATTGGTCACTGATTCGCAATCACTACGTCATAAACTGTCATAATGTGTGCTGTGGCAAGACTTTTCCTGGAGACATGCAAGCACAGTCTACTCAGTCCAGATAAGGAGCCCATGGCAGACTACAGTACGGATACCACAGAGTCCAATGCAGGGAATCAGTGAACTTTATTAAGGATATTTACAGGAATGTGTGTGAGGGGTTACCTATAAGGGCAGAAATGATTTACAGACAAATGCGTCACCAAAGCCCACTCCAGCATGGGTGACAGCTCACATTAGCTGGGAACCTGGCCCAGTGCACAGCCTGCAGGCAGCTCAACAGGCCAGAGGGTGTCCCTTCTGAGTGACTCAGTTGATATAAACCTCCTCCAGGAGGCTCAGCTGGTTTTTGCTTCTTTTAGGCAAAAAGTTGGTCTGGCCTCTGAGTCTTCGCAGCTTGGGTCATCTGAGAGATTCCTCAGTAGCTTGGCTTGTTTACTCGGAGAAGAAGGGGCTTGGTGAATCTGGTCAGTCTAAAGGACTTCCTGACGATAATCTGAGTTATTTACCTTCTGGCAGGAGGAAGTTTTCTGCAGGATGGAATGTTTCGTTCTGAGAGGAAACTTTTGTACAACAAACAGCTAAGTTGACTAATTTACATTTCTAAAATATAAGTCAGACAAAGCTGTTCGCATATAATTTATCTGCCACATACCTCCCTCCTTCATATCTTATAGTCCTGTGGAGGAACAAGATCATGACAGAGGCCTAGTGAGTTTTAGGTGTTGACCTTGGAATCTGAAGTCTGAATAGCAAAGCAAAGCAAAAGCAAAAACAGCAGCAACAACAACAAGCTTAAAATATTAAATATTAAAATAATATTTGTCATGTATTCTGCAGTCTCTTCAGGAGGTAATTCCTGGCCAAAAGTTGCTATGATGACTCTGCTTGTCCTGTTCTCAAGAGTCTACCTTAGTCCCTGCAGTTCCTAGACCCAACTTTTCAAGACCTTATCTCTTTCCCTTAGGCAAACTCAACTGTTAGGAATTGCTCGCGAAGAACCATATGTTGGGTCCACAGACTGCATTGTGGATCCAATATATATTAAGGTTAAGTCTATTTACTGGTTCTCTCTTTCTTTCTCTCTCTCTCTCTCTCTCTCTCTCTCTCTCTCTCTCTCTCTCTCTCCCCTCTCCTCCTCCCTCTCCCTCTTCTTTCCTCTTTCTCTGTGTGTCTGTGAGTGTCAGAGAGATACAATAACAATTAAAGAAGAGGTCATAGATGCGAGAGAGAGTAGGCTCATGGGATGTGTTGGAGGGGAGAAAATAATTGGAAGTGATACGTGTATAGTAATGGCATTCGCAGTTCTCAAAAAATTAAATGCAAAACAAATACCATTTTGCTGGGGAAATTCAGACATAACAGTGATGAACAATTCCTTGAATGGTCACATATATAATCTCCAGGTCTGCTGGACAAAAGAGATGGAGAGAGACCGGTTAAACTGATGGTGACTGACAGTCTGACCAATGGTGAGTTGGACAGTGAGCCTGAAGGTGACAACCTACAGGTGATAGCTTCATGGTGACTCTAGTTGTCACGGTTTCTGATAAATCTTTCTGATGGAGCAAGGTCATATGTAGCATATACTGTTTCCACCCATATGTTAATAGATTAGATGAGAACAATTTGCTTTCACCTAGGCAGGGCTAACTATTTTTATTCTTCTAGGAACCTGTGAACTCTGGCCTTTTGGTTCTACAAATTAGGTTATAAGAGATTTAAATCTCTGTTTCTGTCTCTGTCTCTGGTCTCTGTTGCTCCTCCACACTGACAGGTATTTTAAAAGGCTGAAGAGTAAGAAATAGCAGGTGTCTTTCGTGTGTATTGTGATACAGTCTTCTTTTGTCTCAATGATGTTTGTTAACGGGTGATGCTCAGAAGACTGGACATTACAGCCTAGAGGTCAATTTGCCACAGTATTGTTGTCTAACCAAAATGCTTTAATTACCTGGTTTTGTTGTTGTTGGACTTGGTTTTGTTGATTCTTTAAAAAAGAAATACATTTTGTATTGTGTATATGAGGTCAGCTCTCTCTTACGACCTTGTAGACCTATGACTTGAACTCAGGTCATCAGGCTTGGCAGCAAACTCCTTAACATGCAGAGTCATCTCACTGGCCCCTATTTGCCTGTGTTTTACCTTTGGTGGCCCCATATGAACAATGGCCTCTTGCCGTTTTTGCAGCTGTAACCTATCATGAGAAAACTATGTTCTTGCTTAAGATCTGCCTTGTTAGCTGCCTCTGACTTCACAGTGATTTAGCAAGCAATACCACAATATCATTGATTCAGATAAATGACTTGGGAAGAGAGTCCCAATGAGGAATTGTCTAGATAAGGTGGCCTGGGGTGTGCCTATGAGGGATTTTCTTAATTGGGTTGATTGATGTAGGATGACCCACCCAGATGTGGCTGGCTCCATTTCAGAAGCTGGCCTCAGACAAAGTATACAGGAGAGAGCCCCCTGAGCACTGACAAGCATGCACACATCTATACTCGCTGTGACTAGATGCTCAAATTCCTGCTGCGTCATCCTTCTGGAGCGATACTAGGACTGTGAGCCCTTTCTCCCCTAAAACACCTTTGTCAGTGTATTTTATCATAACAAAAGAAAGGAAACTAGGTACTAACTTAATAATATTAATTATTAAATAATACAAATGTAATCGTAAATTTAATTTAAAAGCACAAACTTATATCGATTAATTACAGGTAATATTTTTGCTCACAGTAAACATCTAAGAGTATTGCATTTCTCCTAAAGTAAAAGTTGAAACCATACAATTTTATTGAGAAATGGCACAGTGATTTAGTAACACCTAGTCTTAAAAACTTGAGGCTGAAGTCTTTCATTTACACTGTACCAAATCTTGGGGTGTTATTGATCTGACTGAAAATATCGTGGTATATTTTTGAGGTTTAAACATTTTGCATTTATATGCTAAATCAGATGGAGAAGTCTAGTCGATACTTATTGATCTGCCATGAAGTACAATGAAGTAGTTATTTGATGGTAAAACAAGTCATTTGCTTATTGATGTTTGAAAGTAATTTTTGCACTAAACTCAGAGCGTAAAGACCTTGATAGGTTTTACCGATGTGTGCAGTACTTTTGTAATTGTTGTAAGTGCCGTGCAGTTAAAAGGACTTACAAAGTAGAATTTAAGAGCTAATCAAACGCAATCAGTAGAGACACTCTCAAACTTCCCATTGCTTGATGGGACCTTGAACAATGAAATGGACGAAGAAAGAACAACAGCCTGGTACACAGTGCTGACACCAGTGTTAGGAGAGGGCACATTCAAATGTTGCGGGTTTCCGACATGACTTTCTCAAAGCTCTCACAACTTACGGTGCCCTGGAAAGTCTTCAGGACTTTCGCTAGTGTGCTATCTAATCTGTACTCCTTGGTTTAAAGTGGAAACCAGCCACTTCTTAAAAATAATACCATTTGAGCTAAAACACTCAAATATGCATTCTTGAAATTTTATATATAGTTTTGTGCCTTTCTACAGTGGGTACAATTATGATAGAAACTTTCTTCCAAATGGAGATTAAGCTCCACAAAATTCAAATGTTTGAATACGTATACAATCTCTTTAAACCTTAATTATGTATGAACATGCAAAGTCGTCAACTTTTGTTACAATCAATACATGAGAGAAATCAACTTATAAAGGGGAAGACTCGCTTTGGTTTGTGTGTTCAGGGGTTTTAGTTCATGGACACTTACCCTCACCACTTTGACCTTGTAGTTACAAGTGCATCACGGTAGAAGAGGACTGTGTAGAGGAAGGCTTTTCATTTCATGGTATTCGAGAGGCAAAGAGAGAGGTAGGAAGGGGCCAGTATGCTCTGCAAAGGCATGTCCCCAGTGACCAAACTCCCTTCCATTAGGCCCCTTAAACTAAGGTTCTACAACCTCCCAATAGTGTCACAGGCGGGAAAACAAGTTTTCAGGGAGGACGCTCAAGAGCCACCTTTCGTGGCACAATAATAAACTATGACATGTGTAAAATTCTATCCAGTGACTTACATATCAGGAATGCCATTCAGAGATATTAGGAAACATGTTAGCATTTTCCTTACATAACAGAACTGCAGCTTCTTATTTCTCCAAATAAATGTTTCTCCAAGAAAAATTTCTCCAAGAAAATGTTACTGTGTGTGAGCAAGGGGAACTCTAAATTCAGAAAAAGGATGTAGAATATAATGGTGTTTCTCAAGGACTGTTATAAGAAGTGACAAACATCACATTTGGTAAATTTCTGCAGTATCTCCCAGTATGCCACACAAGAAAACAATTTGTTAGGGATTAAGGTACCAGCGTAAGCTAAAATAGACATATAAAGGCAAAAATGGGATGATGGTGCACAGCATTGAATTTGACCATATCACTGTGGCTTCAGCAAATAAGGTTTGGGTAGGATAGTATATCAGTTTCTTTTTCTGTTGCTGTGGAAAAAAATGATCAAGAGCAACTTCTAGATGAAAGTGTTTATGTTGGGTTATAGTTCCAGAGAGCTAAGAGTTCATCAAGGCAGGGGGCATGGTAACAAGTGGCAGGCATGGTAGCAGGAAGCTGAGTCGGAGAGGCTGTAATCCCTCAGAGTCTGCAGCCAGTGATGTGCGTTCTCCAGCAAGGCTGCACACCCCAAAGATTCCATAAAACAGCACCACTAGGCCTCTGGGGACCATTTCTTGTTCAAACTGCAGGCGGGACTATCAGGTTGGGTTATTCAAGTCTAGGAATGAAGACGGATGAGCACAACAGACGCTCTCTGTTTGTTTGTTTGTTTGTTTGTTTGTTTAGCTCTGTCACACATCTGTGTCAGCATCAGGGAGGAAGAGGCCTGGCTTTCCTAATGCTATAAATAATGGGCTTTAGCTTTTCCCAGCCAGCTCTGCACCAATTCAGCACCCTGATCAACTCTTAATCTCTAGGGACTAATCTCTGGCCTCTCGGTCATTCAAATCCCACTAGTTATCTGCTTCCCATCCCTTTATAGCCAGTTATCCCAAAACCTGGCACAGGACAGATCACTGCAGCAGACGCTCCCTGTCCCTGGACCACAGTGCAGCACAGTGCTTCAGGGGTGGCCTCATGTCACTGCCCTGAAGAAGGATCACACAGCTATAGCCTTGGGCTATACGGAAGTGTGGAAGTCATGGAAAAGTACATAGAAGGAATGGTGCTTGTAATGTGCACTTTTAAACCCTGAACAATGAGACAAACTCCGCCTGAAATATTGAGGGGAACATAATAGCAGACTCACATAGCTCTCTTATCATCAGCTAAGCTAGGGAAGATGTAACCAGCCTCCAAACAATGGAGCAGTACACCACTGATGATCCAGTAAAGATCATGAAGACTTGTATAGATTATTTATTTATATGTATACTAGAGAATATTAATTTTTCTTATGTTTTTGAGATATTACATATTATTATTATTATATCATGTCTCCTTTCCCTTTCTTCTTCCAGACATTCGTATATTCCTTCTTGCTCTCTTTCAAGTTCATGGCCTCTTTTTCCATGACTATAGTTACATGCATATATATATTTATAATACATATATAATATATATTATATATACATATATTTGTGTATAAACATTAAGTTATTTAGTATTATAATTAAAATAAGTAGTTATCTTACAGTATTTTATGGTCCAGACATGGTAGAACTATGAATGCTCTTATAAAAATTAAAATGAAGTCATTATTTTGAAATAAAATGTTTTAAAGCCATGGGGTTCTTGATAGGTAGTCTCAGTTACCTTCAAGAGCATTGAGTAAAGATACTTGGTCTGCTTTCTCCAAAGCATTTCTGTTCCATCACCATCGTTACTTAGTTTTCTATTCCATCACTGTCTCTATTTAGTTTTGTTTTCTCTCATTTTGCCAACACCAAGCAGCCACATCTTTAATTTTCTCCTCTGTGTAGAGACTCCAGTTGATAGAGGTAATTTTAGTTAACTGAAAGTATGGGCAGATTAAATATTTAAATTCTCCTAAAAGTTATTATTTTGACAATAAATTAATTGATGTTGTTGAACACTTGGTCCCCAGCTTCTGGTGCTTCTGGGGAAGGTTCTGAGACCTTTGCAAGGAAATGGAACCTGGCTGGAAGAAGCACGTCACTGGGGGTGGACTTTGAGGTTTTGCAGTCTCGAACCACTTCCTATTCTCTATGCTTCCCATGTACACATGAAATGTGATCCTAACATCTTCCTGTTCCTGCCACCATGCCTGTCTGTTGCCATGTCTTGTCTGCCGTGATGAACCATATCCCCTCTAAAACCATCCACTAGGATGAGCTTCTTCTTCCCTAAGTGTATTTGGTCATACTATTTTGTGCACACAAAAGTAACTAATACAGTCAGCATGTGTGAATTTGGTTAAAGCCTTTAGTAAGATGGATTCCTGAACACACTACAGAGTTTCTAGATCTGGTGAGCTCCTGTCTGACTGGAGTAGCCAAAACAGAAAGGACATTCTAGCAGAGATAATTCAGGACTATTGCCTTCACTTGGTGTTATCTATCTTAGACTTCTGGTTACTGTTGTGTAGTTTCTACTGCCCCAATATAAGGTCCAGACATCCTGTGCTACTAGCCCTGTCCAGGTTCCCTTGGATTCTTGGATGAAAGATACACACACATTAGCTTATTTTTAATATGTTTTTTAGATCAATGGCTGGGCATTTGTAAGCCTCCCACAGCTAATGGGTCCTTCTCTTCACTCCCAGCTCAACACCTCTAATTCTTCCTTCGACTTTGTTGCTCAGGTACCTTTAGTCCTAGCTCAGCACCACAAATCTGCCCTCAGCTTAGACGTTGTGTTTCTAATATCCTGTCTGCTACATCAGGCCCAGTCAGGGAAGTGGGCAATGACCACTCCACCTGAGATCTCACATGGCTGGTGACTCTCCACACCCCCTTCCCTCTCTCTCTGCCCCAACCCCATCCCCTAACCCCAGCATAGCGAATTCTCTTTTCTCCTCCTGCATCTGCTAGCCTGCCTTCGGGAACCTGGAAGTCCTGCCTATTCTGCTCAACCATTAGCCACAAGCATCTTTATTGATCAATCAAGAACCAATTGGGGAACAGGACCTTCAGTGTTCACATACAGATTTCAGATCAAAGTATCAGAACCACCCCTTACATACTATGATAATGAGGAATATATGAGATGCATTAAAACTTTTTTGAGAGTCATATGGAACTGTAAAAAAAGAAAAGGATATCAAATGAACTTAGCAACTCTTTTTGGTCTGTCTGTGGTGCCTTTAAAAATATTGCAGAGCTAGAACATTTATAAATAACATTTATTTCTACAGTTCTGGAAGTGAGAAGTCCAAGCCCATGGTATAAGTGTGTTTAATCTATGGAGAGGGCTTTAGAGATGCCTCTAAGGTTGTGCCTATATCTGAAACCTGAATGAGTGGAAGACATGAACCCACTTCTTAAACTCCATTATAAGAGCCATTCTCACATTCAGAAAAGCTCTGCCTTTGTGATTTAATCATCTCCTCAAAACCCCATTTCCTAGTACCATCATATTGATGATGTTTCAAAGCATGAATTGAGGGGCGCATGTACATATGAATTAAGTGGGGGATGTTCAGACCTCAGTAACTTATCTAGAAAGGAAGACTTTTGGATTTTGAAAGCCAGGATCAAAAAGTAACTTTAGTTGGTTTATGAACAATTTTATCAATAATGCAATTTTTCTGCTAAAGTTAGACAACTGAGTACCTGTTGCTTATCTCATTGGGTGTGAGAATGTTCTCCACAGGTAAGTAAACACTGGGAGTGTATTTAATGAGAGCCCCAGGAACTATGTTTTGAAATGTCTGCCTTCTTAGCCTCCTTTAGATTGTTTCTATTCAGTGACTATAAAAAGCAGGGGACATTGAGACACCCTGGCATCTCAGGGTACATTTAGGCCATATTTAAGTTAAGGGTTCCTCTGTGATTTTCTTTAACCTAGGAGTATAGCAAGCACTCACTTCTGCTTCTTTTAATTTCGTTTTCACTGGGAGTCAAAACTTATCAATTTCTTGGCCTTCTTCATGTTTTAATTTTCTTCCAAATAGACATTTCTTTAAATAAAACTCTTGCATTTTAATCCATGTATATATCAGCATCTTGAAAGACCCTAGTTATTTCATTTAAAAACTTTCCCAAATTCTCTTCCACATTTTGTATCATGGTGTGCAAAGTCAGAGTTCCCACCAACAGGGCCCATCTCTCTGAGGAAGAGAACATTGAATAACATATAATTTTCTTGAATTGGTCTATTAGCAGTTTGTAACAGTGAGAGGTTCCCTTTTTCTTTGCAATACCCTTTACAATAGTCATACATAATATTAAATATATTGGTGTGATTCTAACCAAGCAAGTGAAAGACTTGTATGACAAGAGCTTCAAATCTTTGAAGAAAGAAATTGAAGATCTCAGAAGATGGATGACCTCCCCTGCTCATAGATCGTTAAGATTAGCATAGCAAAATGGCCATCTTACCAAAAGCAACCTATAGATTCAACACAATTCCAGTACAATTCTTCACAGACCCTGAAAGAACAATTCTCAACCAGATTGGAAAAACAGAAAAACCCAGGATAGCTAAACAATCCTGAACAATAAAAGAACTGCTGAAGAAGATGCATATAATCTTACTGCAACTTGACATGCCAAGGTTGATTGATATTTATGAGAAGTCTCCTCTTTTCTGAGGAGAAAGGGAGTATGGGTGGATGGGGGGTAGGTGAGAGGGAGAGACTGGGAGGAGAAGAGGGAGGGGCAGCTGCCATCAAGATATAGAGTAAATAAATAACTTAATCAACAACAAAAGAAAAAAAAAAGAAAAAGAAAAAGAAAAAAAGGACCGAGGATCTTCTAAAGGGAAGTGAAACATACTAAGGAAACAAACAACTTAATATTTTCATGAAGTTCCTGAAACTGATCAGATTTACACTGACTTTTCCTCTTTAGGTTTATAAGCAAGAAGAACTCTTAAGAAACATACTCTGCCCGGAAAAGGCAGAGACCAACTGAGCTACATATTATGTATTTAATTCCAACTTTCTAGCTTTTGTGAGCCATCAACAATGCTGGGGTAGCCCTCAATGATACAACTATATATGCATGGTTTCTATTCCCTTACCTTTCTTCTGTAAATAACTCCCCACCCCCCACTTTGGTGGTATCATTACTTGGTCTATCACTGATTGACTGTTTGGGGTAGGTCGACTTTTCTTCATGTTTCCCTAGGGACAATGTTTCACAGCAGCTGTGTGAAGCTACCTTTGCATGTGTGATGTGTACACAACTCTGATGTTGCTTCAGTTCTCCCAGTAGGAAACCCATAGAGCTAGGATTTGTTCAGGCATTTTTATATTAGGCGTTTATTCCCCAAATTCTATGACCCTAATCACTAACCTGGGCCAACAGGAGTTCATAATAGAGACTGAACTGTCAACCAGAGAGCATGCATAGGATGGTAGGGCTTATGGTACAGACTCAGCTAATCATGTCTCCTGACTAGGATGGTAGGACCTATGGCACTGACTCAGCTAACCATGACTCATGACTAGGATGGTAGGACCTATGCCACTGACTCAATTAATCATGTCACATGGGAAGAAATGGTCCCAAGAAGGTAAGCAGCTTCCTCTGACATTTTCAAACCACATTATTAAGTAGGACAACACCTAGTGATAATATCAATCAATATGATTGGCAAACTATGTTTATGGTTGAAAATTTTAACCTCCACCCAAACTAGCCTGTACTTCTCACACCATCAATGTGATACTCATATCACCTCCCCTGGAGGGACATCAGTGTATCTTTACTAATACCTTTTCTCTCTCCAGAAAACAAAACAAAAATAATGAAGCGCTCAGCTACCTGTTCAAGATGGCTTCTGCCACTTGGATTCTTCTTTTTTCTCCTTCCAAAGTTCCTGCGGTGCCTCTTCTTGCTCAGGGTCACTCTTGCCAATCCTGGCAACTGAACTAACACATCTTATAGTTTATTTAAAAACTTTTTTGAGACAATGAAAAAGTATGTTTGTGGGAAAAAAGAGATCCTTGAAATGTATAAGATATCTTACTGGGAGAGTTTAGCCTAAATAAGATCTTATAAATAAATGGTCCCCCTTCCACACTTAATTTTGCACGGAATTTATAGAGAAGAAGCATATTTTAATATTAGCAGAGTCTTGCTCTGTTGATGTTGCATTCTGATTTCCTAATAGAGAAAAATAATGGTTCCAATTGAAAAACATAAATTTTAAAGATCATCAAATCATATCAGCCTTTGGGGAAACAGTTCAGAATGAGAGATGGGACTGGGAGAGCGTGCGGCTGAAGAGGAAATCAGCTACCGTTGTAGGCATTAACGACAGATGCAGTTCATTCTGCGAGTCATTAGAGGAGCCATTCCAGAAACGCTCGTCTGTGTCACGCCTCGCTTCTCCAACAACACACTGCAAGGGAATAAGATGTTTCCAGGAAACTTGACAGACATCCAATGTATTTATTTCTGACTTTCTATCCTCCCTTCCATCACTTTCTGCTCCAAAGAAAGAAGTTGAAATTATGAGTGAGGATGGTGTTTTCCAATAGCCTATTCTTCTGAATATTGATGAACCTTTATAATGAAAGCATTTTCCGTTGTCTTTACCTTATTAGTGCTACCTAAACTAGGAAGTAGATGATTATTTAATAGAGCAAAAATCAACCTACACAGTGAGTTCATAGAAAATGTATGTGTCTAAGAGGTTATGGAGAGAAAAGTGAAAAGAAAAAGTTTTTTGAGTAAAACTGAAAAACATAAAAATTGAAAAAATAAAGGTGGGAGGGAGAGAGCAAATATTGTAAGCAAGACTGTGAAAATAACAAAGTGTGAGTTGTCTTGTAAATTGCCTCCAGGGGCTTAGAGTTATAAAGACCTGGTTGTTTGCTGGAGGAAGTAAGTTTATAATCAAATTGAATAAGTATAAGTTATCTAGAAGACATAATATCATAACTGGGGAAGGAGAAGCAGAGGGTAGAGGATGAGTCTGTCTCTGGCAATACCCACCAGCAGCGTGCAGAGAAGCCAGGGCCAACTCCAAAGGCAAGTCTAGCCACAGAAGCCACTCACCACAGAGGCCCAGTGCTCTGTCTTTCCAAGGCCTCTGACTCTTATAATTCCTTGCTCACCATGTAGACTTTGTGATATGGGACTGATTTTCTTTATTGAAAAGAGAGTGAGGGCTTTGATAGGATGGTTTTTGTTGTATCTTACTATATTTGGGATTATCGAGTCTCAACCCACTTTAACTAAGAAGTTCAAGATAAAAGCAGCAGCAGATCTGGTGTCTCCGGAGGGCCCACTTTCCTGGTTCACAGATGACGTTTTTCCGTGGATGTCACATGGTGGAAGGGGATGTAACATGCCCTCCAGCCCCTTGTAGAGAGACACTAATTCCATTCATGTCAGCTCTACCACAAAGGCCTACCACATAGTCCCTCAGGGGTAGGCTTCAACACGAATTCCAGAGGTACCCAAACATTTAACCACAGCACTGTCTTACTCATCAGCTCCAGTGACACCCACTCATGCCTGTCAGTTTAACATGGATTATGGTTAAAGAGGCAAATGAATTAGTAATAGTAAATTAAGATTTTACAGAAGTGTGATTGATTGTGGTAATAGATACAAAGAGAGAACTCCACACTGATATATTTTTTTCCTTACTGGAAGATTTCTTCTCAAGAACAATTCTTATCTTTCTTTCATGACTGTGAAAAAGCCGGAGCTTAGGATTGCCTCGGGCAAGTAAGCTTGAAGGTCTTCTTGGGATTGAGTGAAAGGTAATAACTGAAATCTAGGTCAAGACTATTTATTCTGTAGAGAATTGTTTAAGATAATGCTTAAAATTTAAGTTGGAACACATTTTAATCTATGATTCATACCGTGCCTATCAGATATTCTTAATGACTGCACACATTGTAATCTTTTCCTGACTACTTTGAGGAATTTCCTAACATCAAGTAGAACCGCCATTAAATTATCATTATAAAGATATCAAGCTCTCTTCATAGCATCTAACTATCTCTCAAGGCACATGGATGAAGTATGTGTCTGGAGAGCTTTGGAAACTTCAATCCATCTCTTCAGAGGGAGAAGGAAAACAAAGAGTCTACGGGAGAAACAGTAAAAGAGAATAGGAAAAGAGAGAGAGATGGCGCTCAGTGCATAACGAGGAACAAGATGAAGCCACCGATGGTTCCAGCAAGAGATACAGACATGTCTAATTTCATAATAATTCTCTTAAAAATCAGTGAAAACATACTTGAGAGTAAGATGGTAAAGATTGGTACTGAATAAAAATAGTTATACATTGCAAATAGTTTTTTATGGAAGAAATTAAACTACTGTGCATGTGACTTAATTTCAGACAAAATCACTCTCATTCACACAAAATACCAAAGGATCATGTGATATTGGAGAGTATGAACTTACATACATAGTGATTTACTCTGAAAGCATTTTTTTTTTGTCCAATTCCTTCCGGCAGTTGATGATGAACACTGCTTACATATGAAGAAACATACCTCATAGCATAAATCTTAGGACAAAGTAAAAAAAAAAAACACCTCAAATTCAGAGGCAACTGCTCAGCTAATATCCATAAAATGACAACAGAACAACGTTTCCTTTCTGGATAAAGATTTTCCATAGCAACAAAAACTTTTAAAAAACAATAAGGTGTTAAGAAAGGTAGAAATGCATGCTTACATTATTACAGGATAAGAACGAAGGTTTTGTGAGAATACATGTTTGAATTATATAAGAACAACAGTTAATGTTGGCATACTTTGAAGTTTAGAGATGGTTGCCAATGTCTGAACTCTGTGGTTATATACTCCCAATAAAGGCCATGTATGCCTCGGCATCAAGGACAGGAGAGAAGGCCATGTGAGATCACACAGTCTGAGGTGTGGGAATTGTGACTGGCTGGAGGTTTGTATGGAAAGAGAGGATGGGAGGAAGAAGGAACTAATGAGATATGGGGCAGATTTCTGGCTCTATTTTATACCTCAGAACTTGCTCTACCATCCAGCTATTATCCTTACAAAATATAGGGACATGGTCACAAGGAGGCTAGACAGGACTTTTAGCTGCAAGTCGATTTTTTAAACTGCCAGTGACTGAATCACAAGGTCTTTTTCTCCAAGGCAGGTGCAGAACAGACAAATTTTAGCTGAAGAGATAGAGGTCTGAAGAGAGAAATGGTCATGCAGGCGAGGAGAGGAAGATGAAAACCTGACAGCCAACACTCACAACACACTGGAAAGGCAGCAGGCTCTCTCCTTGACAGACAAGCTGGATCATTGGCATTCACAAATACGCTCCAATCTGCCTTTATAGTCAAAATGTCCAACTTTCCCCCTAGCAAAAATCAGAGAGAAGTAATCTGGCCTAATTGATGTGAGTTTTATCTTCCTGTATTTCCTCTTTTATTTCTTGTGATGTTGCTAGTAAGGAATGAAATAGCCAAAAGAATCAGAAAGATAGAAAGCAAAGGATGCTGGGAAGACAGAATGACTAATCAGCCTCGTGTAACGGAGCTGCGGCGCTGGGGTGTTCATCTGAAGATCAATGGCTTCCCCTACGATCCAAACTCTCAAAGACCACAAGTGGAGTAGGACCTAGTCAACATTTTATGTATAATATTCTAGAATATTCTTCCAGAGTGGGCTGAAATTTCATTATCTGAAACAGACTCACTGTTGTCCACATCGCAAAATAAAAGTGGTACTTCTCCCCTGGCCCCACCCCACCCCACCCCAACCGGACATCTTAGTGAGACTGCAGTAGTTGACACTACTCTCTGAGTCTAACTAGTCCCCTCCCCTCCAAGGACGACAAGAAGAAGGAAGATGCCTGAAAGTCGGCCAAAAAAGACAAAGACCCAGTAAATAAATATGGTGGCAAAGCCAAAAAGAAGTGGTCCGAAGGCTAGATTTGGGACAAGCTGAACAGTCTTGTCCTGTTTGACAACAAACTCTGTAAGGAAGTTCCCAAGTGTAAGCTTATTAATCCAGCTGTGCTGTCTGAGAGACTGAAGATTTGAGGTTCCTTGGCCAGGGCAGCCCTTCAGAAGCTACTTAGTGTGGAGTTGGTTTCAAATCACAAAGCCCAAGTAATTTACACCACAAACACAAAGGGTAGTGAAGCCCCAGCTGCTGATGAAGAAGCATGAACACATTCAATCAGCTGTAGATTTGGGAAAATAAAATTACATTGAATCAAAAATAAAATAAAGTGGTATGACAGTGGAGGGTTCTCTTCTCATGATTCTGTGTCTTTTTCTCTTGTCCTTTAGACATATGTGGAGGAGAAGGGAACAGAGGGCGAGATGTTCCCTCTGACTTCTTAATGCCCTCTGCATATCTGCAAACCCTTTCCTTTCTGTCTCCAGAAGTGGAGTGCTGTTACTCAGTGCACACCGATATAGCCACAATCTGAGGACAGGAACAGTTAAAGGTGATTTTCTGTCAAGCATGGTTGACACATGCATGTAGTTACAGTAGTTGGGAGGGAAGGGCAGGAGCTTAAGGACTTTAAGGCCAGGGTCAACTACATAGCAAGCTTGATTCCAACCTTGGCTACATTAAACCTTACCTCAAAGAAATAAACAACAGCAAAAGAAAAGATTTGTACTTTGTTAACCCATGCTACTGCCCTTTACAGGCCTTCAGTCCCACTGTCAAGCCTGACATGCTAAGACTCATCAATGACTACCACTGGGCCCCTTCTTCCCTGGATGCTTTCTTTGCTTCTATCCCTCCCTTCTATTTTGTCCTAGTTCTGAGATCTGAAAAATCATTCCCTCCTGTCTAAGACTCTTTAGATTACTCATCATCTCCATAAGTATGGTGGCCATCCTTGGTTGTCTTCTTGACTATGTATAGAATTGAATAGACCCACAGAATAGAGGGACACACCTATGAGAGATTTTTGCTTAATCTGTAGTGGGAGGAATCACTTTGAATCAAGATCTTTGAGATGTGAAGACACATCTTTAATCCAGATATTTTGTGATGGGATGACACACTTCTAACATGGGCCATGCCTTCTACAGAAGCTTATACAAGGGCATGAAAGAAGGAGGAGGGGAATCTTGTTCTTTGCCTGCTCACTCCCACCTGGACAGCAAGTCCATTCCTTCACTGACATTAGAACTTACTTTTTTGGGATTCCAGTGTATACTGAAAACTAGCTGAGGCACAGACTGAACAACTACTAGATTATTGGACCTTTTCATAGGCAGCCATTGTTAGAATAGCTGGACCACAACCTGTATGTCATTCTAATAATTCCTCTTTCTATATATAGATTTTCAATCTGTACATTCTGTTACTCTAGAGAACCCTTACTTTTTTTTTTTTTATTCGCAGCTGGGGACCGAACCCAGGGCCTTGTGCTTGCTAGGCAAGCGCTCTACCACTGAGCTAAATCCCCAACCCCTAGAGAACCCTTACTAATACAGATTTTGGTACTAGAAGTAGTTCTACAGCAACCGAAGTATAAGGGATTAATCTTGTAAGTATCTGGAATCGGCTTTTCAATTTATCAACACCCACAGTTACTGAAGCCTCTCTAGTTATTGAAGCCTCTCCTGGAACTCAGAGAATACTGAAAACCCATGGTGTAAACTATTTTACACACTTAAGGAGATAAATGAATTTGCTTATTTTGATTCACCAATTGTGAGTGGCATTGGATTTTTTGACAGTTTGTGGGAACATAAGGAAAATGATAACGTTGGTCGGTTGCTCCTAGCATCGCTACAGAAGTTGACAGGGAAAGAATGAGCTTTACGGTAAAATAAACCAACTTCTATCATCTTAAAAATGGTGAAGGAAAACCATTAACTAAGGTGATAAAAATGATTGGCTGTAGATGCATGTAAACAGTTTAATGGTTTCCAAGTGAGCCCAGCCTCAGTGGGTGTGGTGGTTAAAGTAAGGCCATTAATTGGTGAAGAATAGAATCCTGTAACTTGGAATAGGAATAGGTGAGAGGACCCCTGCATGCTCAGATTCTCAAGGATTTACCTCACCTGAGGAAACAGTCTCTCCCCCGTCAGCAGATGTTCTCACATCCAGACCATAAAATACCCTTTTTGACTTAGAAAATCCATCCTTCATTGTCTGCCAAATCAGCCTTGACTTTCACCAGGCAGACAATACTGATGTGTTTCAGGGTCCACCAATAGTTATCTCTAGATTTATATCCAGACTTAAGGCTCAGTAGGCCTTAAGGGGAGGAAGAAAGTGTGGTCCATGAGGAGGTGCACTGCACTGCTACAGAGCTTAATGAGTTTGCTAATCCACCCAAGTAGAAGCCTTGGGAATAATTTTAAGGAAGCATTAGGTGGTTTAAAATACAGCAATATAACTCTGAGAGGGTTACTCCAAGTTTCTTCTTGCCTTGCCAAATGGTTTCCATTCTCCAAAAGCATAGCTCACGCTTCTGTTCATCCCTGGAGAGGAGAGCCCTCAAAATCTGTCCCCTGATAGGAAATGTTGGCGCCAGGCTGAAGATTCAAAGTCTTCATCTATTCTTTTTAAAGGTTATGGGACAGATGACACTCGTGGCTCTGTGTGTCTTTATGAAGTACCCTTTCTCATAGCTTGCAATGTTAGGTTTCCTCGGTGACAACTGTGGCTGTTTTAACTGTCAGAAATACATGTCCACATCTAAACCCAACACTGACAGTGTAGATGTCTTCATTCAGGGTTCATTACTACATTTGCCTTTCTATCCAGTCAAATTTGTCCCCTAATTCTAAGCAGAAAGCACCACACTTATGGGAGAGACTTTATCTACTAAATGTTCATTATTTTAACTTCTAGAATATTCATCTAGTCACCCCCTCTTGTTTTGCTTTGGTTTTGTTTGTTTTAACATATTCATTTATTTTCTTCTCCAGGTTACAAATAATTTGTATTTCACTTCTGTATTAAATTGGGTAAGTCATGGTACCCAGATAATTGACCAAATACCAGTCTAAGAGTTGCCATGAAGACATGCTAAATGTAGTTGAGATAAACATTTAAATCAATACACTTTGAGGGAAGAGTATCTGATATGTGTTACAGGCGACAGCCCAAGATGTTTTCTATCAGTATACTTTCAACACATTTATGATCAACAAAACTTCCGTGGGTGGGTGGTTTTGCTAACAAGCAATTATTGGCAGAAATTACTCAAGCACCTATAATTAAATTTGATTTTCATACTATCTATCTAGAGTTACAGTTAGACCTCTGGGCTAAGGACTCAGTTCTCTCCCCAAGTCTAAGTCTAGAACATCTAACCAATCAGGTATCAGCTGGAGGCTACTACCACATTCGTCCAGGTTCAGTCCTTTGCTACCATGGCAAAAATGCTCAGAGAAATAGTTCTTTAAATTCACTAGATTATGACAGAGGAATGATAGGCAGGCATAATAGTGCACAAATGGAATCTCTGTTTGTTAGGCTGAGGCAAGAGAATTGCAAGTTCAGGACTGGCCTATGCTCTAGAGTAGGTTCAAAGCCAACCCGAAAGACTTAGCAAGACCCTGCCTCAAAATAAATATGTAAAATGAACTGCAGATGTAACTCAATGGTAGAGTACTTGCTTAGTGCATGAATATTTAATACTGCTAACAAGAAACAAGCAATAATAAAAGCAACAATGTCTCTGTCTCTGTCTTTCTCTGTCTCTGTCTCTCTGTCTCTCTGTCTTTCTCTTTCTCTCTCTTTCTCTCTCTCTCTCTCTCTCTCTCTCTCACACACACACACACACACACACACACACACACACACACACACACACTACTCATACAAATGAGGAGAGGGAGAGAGAATTACAAAAGGATTACAAAAGGAATTGGAGTATAGCCCAGTGGGAATGGCAGCGGTTAAGCTAATCAGGAAGGGCTGTGTGCCATCTTGCTCTTAGTGACCTGAAAGGAAGCTCTCCAAAGCCAATGGCTGTGGCGGTTTTAACGGAGGCATCATCACAGCAGCCTAGTATTAGTCAGGCTTCAGCTTTCCTCCCCTTGAGGCATGGGACCTCAAAATCCCAAGCTTCCGATGATGGCTCTGTCTGGTGGCCTAAGAGTGGCTTCCTTGCAACAAAGATGCTTCTGTCTCTGGGAATCTCGAGGAGTTGGAAGCTCTGCATCATGAATGATGATGAGAGAAAGCCAATGTCTGAAACATACTTTCCTTTTCATCCTCAAATTACAGGAACCTAAGGAGCCCTGCACCAGGATCCAGGATGAGTAGCAACCAAATCAGGGATGAGAACAGAAATACAGATTCATTTCACGGAGCACAATATCACGTTCCTGTACACACTCCAACAGCCCATGGATTCTGTCCCTCTTGAGAACCCTCTCAATTCTACCTGGGCCTACCCTCCTTCATGACACCGCTTACCTTTTCTTTCTTACAGACAACAAATGGAGGCCCTGCCAACATTCCTTATACGTTGTATGAATATCAGACTCTCTTATTAATTACCGCTGATTAGCCAAAAGGCAAATATTTAATTAAACCTTGAGAGATAATGAAATTGCACATGAATTATCTATCTAAGAGCACACAGGTCTGTACGTTTCATTAAAATGCTTTAGCTAATAATCGCATCTTCCATACCCAGTCTCTGTTAGCGTAAGTTGATTTTTTTTCCAAGCATGTTTCCCTAGAGTGATGTCCCCTCGACCCCTCTCATCCCTACCTCCAGGAAAGCGGTGTATTTGTTGACTTGCTACTTTGTAACTCATCCGTGTCCCGTTAGAGCCACTGCTAATCACACCATCACAGGCAGACACGTTGTTCATTGTCTTTGAATGAATATCGTCAGGAGTAGTGACGACCAGTTTGGATAACAATGAAGCTTCTAAAAAGATTTGTCTGAATGATGAACAGTGCTCAGGTTTGGGTCAGTTTTCATATGTTTCTGTTTTCTAATATTATGTTTGATGCTTCTGGCTGTGGATTTATACAGGGCGAGACAGGCACTGTGATGCTCACTGAAAGGGCTTTTACTGCTTAACCCAGGTATGCACATGGACTTTTATTTGGTTTATTAAGGATTGTGTCAGGACTTTTCACTGCTATAACTAGTGGGAAAAATGTATTTTAGAGATGATTTATTTTAGTTCACATTTTCTGAGGTTTTAGTCCATACTTAGTTGGCACCATTGATTTTAGGCTTCCAGTGAGACAGAATATCATAGCAGCAGGAATATATGGCAAGAGCCAGCACTTCATTATGGACAGGAAGCAGAAGGTGGCGACTTGGGTAAGGTTCAATCTCAAAGGACCTTTCCTACAGTGAGGCCCAACTCCTAAAGCTTATTCCCTCAAATAATAACACAAGCTATAAAGGAAACCCTTAACTAGGAGCCTGAAGTAGGGAAGTGCAATGTTAATTCATAACACATATGCATTAAAAAATACAAACACCTCCATTGTGCTTAAGTGCAAACAGAACTGAAGGAGTTCTGAGAACTCCAATGAAGGCCTCAAGAGATTGTTTCTGAGGAGAATGAGCCAGAAAGCTTCCAGGGGAACTCCCAAGACAGAGCAACCAGCCTCAGGGCTTAAAAAAGAGAAGCAATGGCTGTTCACTTTTGGAATTGGTGAAGCACCACTCTTTCTACCACTTCCTCTTGGTTTTACCCTAACCCATTCTTCTTTTTAAGATGCCAGAAGTTAATAATAAAGGGGATAGGGCATGTTAATAGTCCTACCCTTTATATATCAGAGTCCCATAGTTTTATATATGGACTCTTCTTGTCCTTTGGGTATTTTGTCTTAGGAAATTCTAATGCCTGGGCATGCTGGCCTACACAGGTTTCCTTCCTACATTTGATGATGCTCTTCCCAAATTCTGGCCACTCTTCCTCTGCTGCTGCTCAAATGTGTATTTATGCAATGAAGATTTGGGGATTATCAGCTTCCTAAGTGGCTGTCTATCCCTGTGTCCAGCTGGCATTGCTGGAGTACTTGACACAAAGTTGATCTTTGATGCCACAGAGCTAGGTAGAGTGGATGCTGCACGTGGTCCTCTGCTGTAGGGCTTATTCCTCCACTAAACAAACTGGTGAAGTGACCTATAGGTCGGCTCTCAGGATTGTGCAGCATGGGTCAGAACTGTCACTTTACAGAATAAGAAGTATTAAACTGTTAATTGAGCTAGAAACAAAACCTCAATGAGGCTCGGAGTTTGCCATATTCCAACTCATTTAATCAAGCAAGAAGATACAATCACATGCTACATACTCACGTACTGGGCAATCATAAACTACATATGCCACATCGATCCCTTAATAAAGCTAGTAATGTCTTAGTTCACACAAGCACTTTAAACTGAGATGGCCATAGCTGTCTTAGTTCACACAAGCATGCTCTTATGTTTGCACAATAATAACATTGCCAAGCTGAACCCTCAGACCATGAGCCTATCTTTGAGCAAAGCGCAACTATATTTAATATTGTGTGTTTTTAATTATGCATGTCACTTTAATTGTATAAATAGCTCTGACACCTTCTAATATAAAGGTGGCATCAACATGTTAAAAACATTTGAGAACACAACTGAAAAGGATTTTTGTAAGAATAATGCTCAAGATGAATGCTAAATTTGTGCTTCTTCAAGGCTCCGGTTTTTGTGTCAGTTACTCTGTTGTGTGCCTTAGATTGACATCACCAGTCTACACTGGACAGTTAAAAGACATAGAATAATAAGTCCTTTTTCTGTTGACCTGAGACAGAGTTTTGCCATGTCGCTCAGGCTGACCTCAAACTTGCCATCCTGTTCCTCAACCTCTGGCATGAGTCACACCTACTCCCTATCATAATTGGTTTTATTGCCACTGTCCTTACACATCTCTGGTCAGAGTTGAGTCTTTACATACAGTCTTGGCCAGAGCAAACAGATATATCACAGAAGGAAACCAACCCTACCACCTACTAGCAAAGCTGTAACGCTAACAGAGATAATGCTTCTACCTTTCCTTTCCTGTCCTCTCAAAAATGTGATAAGTTAGAAATTCTGAGAGGTGTCCACTGGTTCTAACTGTGGGCTTGACAGAGGGGTGACACTTCAACAGCTTTGCTGTGACTGTTCTCATTGATCTGTGACTTCCGAGAATGAGCTATTTCATTAAACGGTTCTTGTTTGAACAGAAGCTCACAACCACCACAGTGGGAGCAAATACACAAATGTGGAAATCATGGTTCATCTGCAATATTTGGAGATGAAGACTGAAAAGGCCCCAAAGCAAAAATGTGACCATTTCCAGAACAAGGTAAGTGCAGAGCGGAGCTGCTTTCTGGGTGACCCCATCCTGCTACCAGGACAGAGTGCCAGGGGAGCCCAAATGAGCCTCCGACCAGCAGGAGTCCCTCAAGTTAAATGCAGAGACTTGCATTCTGAGTGCAGTTATTTAGACTGAAAATGGAAACGTGTGACTGCAAGGCAGATCTCATTCATGCATAATTGAAGCACCCAGGGGTAAAATACCGAGGCACAATAGCTGACATCTGATAAAAAGAGAGTAGGGGAAAAGGAGAAGTTAAAAACAAGGTACAAGACCCTGGGGACTGTGGAGAGGAATGCCTGACACAGGCCAAGTAGTCTCAAATAAAAATATCCAAATTATCAGACAATGCAAACATAAAGACAAATGCATGGAGGAGACATGAGGGCTGGGGAGACAGAAAGTGCTTAGACTATCAAACGCTCCAGGAACATGTCACCAGTTAATGACACTCTTACTCTAACAGAACGCCCCTGTAATCATATTCAGGAAGCTGGGTCATGCAGAGTCACACCCTGTTTAATAACAGGGATGCATTCTGTGGAGTGTGTTGTCTGCTGATTTCTTATTGTGCAAATACTGTACAGTGTCCTCATATAGACTAAGACAGCTACAGCATCATTGGGCCATATCATCTCATGGGACCACCAGAATTTTCATGGACTGTTGTTTACCCAAATATAATGCTGTAGCGTATGACTCTGTGGAGGAACTAAACAGAATCAAGCAAAATTAAATTAAACCCTCAAATCATTGTGTTTGATTAAGCGATAGCCAAAATGGCAGTACACTATATATTATAAAGTCCATGGTTAGTCCATGGGGCATACATATGCATAAATATAATCATTTTCTTAATTTACTTTGAGAATAAATATGCTACAGTCTCTAGGCTCTACTATACTGGAGAAGGTCTAATTCTCTGTATTGTAACTATTTAAAACAGTCCTTTTCATCTGGGAACCAAATGGAGGAGACTAAGTTGAGAAAAATAGGTCGCCTTGGTTGTAATATGATTAATAAATTTTATATTCAATTGAACCTCATTGGTGGCCAGCTTTCCCGTCTGTATGGGAAGAGACATTGGCTTCCAATCTTGACAGCCATTTCTAGCAAGGGAATTCTAAGACTTAGAGATACTATGCTCACACTCAACAATTTCTTCCTACCAGTTTCATAAAGCCTTTCCCCCCCCCCTGGTTTATTTTGCTGGTGTCCATGAACACCAAATGCCCACACCCATCTGGTGCCAATGCCCACCCAGTACCCATGCCTGCCCACCATCCATGTTCATCAATGCCATGCTTTTGTAGTACTCATGCCTGTGAGTTTACATCAGAAACAAGAACAGAAGAATCAAGGCAGTGACTTGTAGCCTTTCTTCCTTGTGTAGGATCCTAGAGCAAACAGTTAACAGTGCCTAGGTTAGATGATTAAATATCCCTCTGCATGCCTCTTTCCCTGGCAAGTTTTCTAGAAGAGTTCCTTCTAGTTTTACCTGACTTGTATTCAAAGTTACTCTGAGGACTTATACATTTTCTTGCTCCCTTCCCAGCCTACATGACCTAAAAAACAGTCTTGACTTCCTAAGAATAAAGTCCTCATGTTGACATCTGCATTTGCAAAAGATTTTAATGGCAACAAATCCAGGTGAGGGGAGGAGGGAGTTCCTGCAGGTATTGATCTTAAATCTTAATTTTCTAGTTTCCAAAATGAAGGTAAGAATGTGCTGTTCAGCCAGGCGATGGTGGCACGTCTGTAATGCCAGAACTCGGGAGGCAGACACAGGTGGATCTCAGAGTTCAAGGCCAGCCTGGTCTGGCTGAATTCCGGGACAGCCAGAGCTACACAGAGAAACTCTGTCTCAAAAACAAAACGAAACAAAACAAACAACCTCCCCCCCAAGCAAAACACCAAAATCAACAACAAAGAATGAGCTCTTCTACAATATGCGTGCAACTTGTGATAAAGTAAATCAAGGCAAGTTTTAATTCTGCTGACCTCCCAGGGGACACTTGGTGAAAACATCCCCAGTTGAAAGAAGATAAAAACTCTTTCCTCCCACTCTTCCGGTGACAAGCCTACACCCGGGGACCTGGAAGAAAAGGTTATTCAGAGCTCTGGTAACTAGAAGAACTCAAAAAAATGGGTAAGTTTACCTCACTCCAAACATAGCACCTACCTCATAAGTTAGACCTAGTGACTGCCATGTGCCCTGGGTCTCCTGACAAGTGATGACCATGTGTCCTCTCTTGTATGAAGCTGGCATCACTGCTCACATGATGAGTGGCCAAACCTTCAGCAGTAATCTTAGTGCATGAGTAATTGTGGGTCAATCCCTAGCTCCAGGTTCCTGGCAATATAGGAGAGGAAAGGGAAAAGAAGATGGTGTAGTGACTCTTGAAGAACCTAAGACATACATAAGTAATCTCTTTCACCCAGTGAGGACGTTTACTTAACTGTCTTCAGTGAAGGCCACTTTTATTTAAAAAAATTTTAAAGGCAAAAGGTATCTCTTAGGAATTGATCCCTAGGATTTCAGGACTTCTAGACCCAGAATACATACATACATACATACATACATACATACATACATACATACATACAGCCAGCCACACACACACACATACATACACACACACACACACACACACACACACACACACACACACACACACAGACAAACAGAATTTGTAAGCTTGAGCCAGAATTTGTAAGCTTGGGTTACTACTTTGACTCTCTGATCAAAAAGAAAGTATCATTAAATGCCTACTGTATTCATTTGTAACTATAACTTTTAATATGCTAAATATAAAATGATTATTTGCACACATATTTATCTTAATATTGTTGGAATATATTATTTTATGTAAAAAGAATTATTTTTAATGTGTGTTTACATTCTTTCTCCTTTCAATTTTCTAAAATCCTATGGGCAAGTTTTTTTAAATTTAAATCAATGAGCTATTAAATTAAAATGCAATAAATGTCCATTGATTGTCCACTGAAACCATTAGAGCATAGTTCTGTAAGAAATCCTGTGTAATATTAAGAATGTAACAGTTGTCTGGGTCCAGGAAGCACACAACAGCTTGTGAAGTCCCACATAGTGATGGTTCTTAGACCGAATCCAACTGAGATCTCCCAAAATAAATATACTGGGTTCTAAAAATTGTACCCAAGGCCAAGAAAGCACCGGGGAACTTCTTCGTTAATAAATGCATTTGTCTAAAATCATGTTCTATAACACAATGGAACATCCATATTGAAAACTCAACCTGTAGTGGGAGGAGGGAGATGGCACAAAATGCAGTGGGTGATCAGGCATGAAAATGTTCACAAGGAACTGGCAAAGAGAGAATGCTTGGGGTCAGAAGACCACGCTCGTGGCCATGTATGAACTGGACTGGAGAAACAAACAGTACTCTATTAGTTACCAGGACTCCCCTGAGAACCAAAGCACAAAGTACATGAAGACATTTATTAGGCTACGTTCAATCGTACAAGACTAAACCCGCCACACGCCTCCTAAAGGCTGCAGAGCCAGGTGAGCCAGTAGATTCTCAAAAGAAGCTCGACATCTTAGAAGAAGAGAAAGTCCAACGATACAACATCTATCTGAGACTGAACACTCTGTGGAGACTTTTGGATTCAAATCCATATTCAAAGGTTAAAGAATCTGGAGTCTGATGTACTTGGGCACTAGGAAAAAAATCCATACCCACTCAACAAGTGTAGACACAAGAGCTCCCACGAAGTCCGTAGCCCCTTGGAAAGCATGAGTTACATTTGGAATATGTCTTCTTATCCTGTTTGCTTTAGCATACATCTATTTTCTCTAGAAATACCATTGCAGCTAGCCACAGTGTCCATTTACATGGTTCTGGACAGTCTACAACCCAGTCAAGTGGGCAGCCAAAACTGACCATCAAAACCATAATCTACAATTCATCACTTATAACTATTATACTGCAATGCCAGGTGATGGTAATCTTCAAAATTCCATTGATAAAATGGAGAGATATTTTAAGAAGGGGAAGAGAAAGATGGCCACAGGTCTCTAGGTAAAGCTTTTCCAACTCCACTAAGCATTCCACCCTTCCTCTTCGAATTCATCTGCTCTTGGGCAAGACAATTAAAATTTCTAAATCTCAGTCTATTTACTTACACTCTGAGGTTACTAGGAGTTGGTATGTAACGATGGAAAGAGCAGTCAATAAAAGAATTTGTATTAAGTACTGCCTGCATAGTAATTGTTAAATCAAGGGAGAGATCATGTCTAAGAATAGTATGGATTAATAAAAGGAAAATTTTTATTTGAGTTAATGAAATCTTATTTCTAAAAAAGTAAGATGCTGATGCTAGAGAATGACCCCATTTCCGTTAAATGGATAGTATTGGGTCTTTTGAAGAAATCTTAGAATGAAAGGGAAGAAACTCAGGACAGGAGAAGAGTTTAAAATCTAACATTTATAGACTTGAATGTTAATAGCCCATGGATTTACCGTTAAGTAGGATCAAAGCTGTATCGTCCATAGAGTAAAAGATGCATTTACAATGGGGACAGAAGAAGCTAAGCCTCTTTTCTAGAAGCCATCTGACTGTAACTCTGGCTGCTGAGAGAGTTCCTTCCCAAAGTCTGAGTGCTGTCTGAACCATTAGCCCAGACAGCCCAGCTCTGCCCCCCGTGAGTTTGGGGAACAAGAATAAGGCAGATCTGGTCATGAGATGGTGTGTGGGATCCATAAACACTGCCTTTGATCTCTTTCATACAAATATTTCCATTACCATGGAAGACTGAACCTGGAGCGTCTGAATCTTTATGTCCAGATAAAGTCAGGACTCGTCTACCACACTCTGGAAACCAGCAAGAACTAGATAAAAATGTCAACCTTAGTCACTTGCTAATTCGTGGTCTCAGTTTTCTCTTTGGCAAAACAGTTACTAGCACAAAAGCAACCTCTGATCCCTTTCTCATTCCTCCTCATGTATCCGTGTCTCAGCCACCTCCTCCTGTTCTAGAACAGCGCCAACTACTTGACTTTATATAAACTCACAGGGAACGTACGCTTTGACCTCCTTTGGGGCACTCTCCTTTGAGCATCAAACTGCATCTCAGTCTTGCTGACAGCTGGGAGTCAAGCTCGTCTACATTTGCGAGGCATCCTAATTTGCTTTCTGTTTTGCAATAAAACACTTGGCTAAATGCATCTTGAGGAGCAAAAGGCTTGCTTGGCTCACAGCTCTAGATCACAGTCCTTTAAGTAGGAAATCCAAGGCAGGAACCGAAGCAGAGACTCTGGAAGGAGCACAGCTTGCTGTCATCTTTCCTCAGGATCAGTTCTAGATTTCCACAGACAAGAGCCCACCTTCAGTAGATGTGTGACTCTGGCCAAATTACAGAGATTCAGCCAACCACTATCAAATGCTCAGACCCTGAAAAGGTCGCTTCAGAGCTGGGCAGTGTGCTTGCAACACCAGAACTTAAGAGGCTGACGCAGAGAACTTAAGAGGATGACGCAGAGAATTGAGGGTTCGAGGCTAACCTGTGCTACACAGAGAGAATGCATCTTAATGATAGGTCTGGTTCGCTTTCTGATGCCTTTTATCAGCCTGCTGTTTCTTCCTCTTTGCCTTGGGACTCCAGACTTTCAGTTTTTGACACACTGATGTTTTTATAGCCTAGTTATCATATAGGTCAGTAACCACCCTCCCCCTTCACCTGACTCTGCATGGACACTGGACACTGCATGGCTTTTACCCGGAGAGCTCTTCTGAAAAGAGAAGTGCTTTTCCTTCTTTGTAGGACTCTGTGTGTGTGTGTGTGTGTGTGTGTGTGTGTGTGTGTGTGTGTCTGTGTATGTGTATGTGTGTGTGTGTGTGTGTGTGTGTGTGTGTGTTTGTGTGTTCATGTATACAGAAGCCTGTGACTACATGTGCAGAGGCAGAGGGGATTTTAGGAACCCTTCCCATATGGTTCAGCAAACTTGACTTATAGCTAGAACTGCAGCTACAAAGAGGTACTAAATTGTACCTCTTCCTGGAAGCCAAATTCTACCCATGTTTTCACTGATTCATTATCAGTTCTAGAAAGACTCATTGGGTGTTCATGCCATCCTGAGTTTGAAAGTGAGTTGACTTAGTGGGGCACAGGTATGCAGACTGTTGTTCTTATGAGCTAGTCAGATTGCTTAGTGGACACAGGTATGGAGACGTCTGTCCCTATGAGCTAGGCTGTATAGAATTGAAAGCCCAGATAAAGGTGTGGGGTCAAGAGTCTCACAGTTTAAGGGTCTATTGCTTCCTATGACCAACCTCTCTCCTGAGATTTGGATTTGAGCCCCATATGAAGCATGTTTAAAGAGCTAAGAAAAAATGTTTCCTTCCCCCTCCTCTTCTCCTTCTTCATCCTGGGGATCAAATCCAGGGTCTCATACTAGGCACAGACTATTAGGGAGCCATATTTTTAACCCGAGAAGAATTATGTTAACAAGACTCTGTAAGATATAGGTATGTGGGATTTATATTAACATCAGTGTGTAACCCAGAGTGGAAAATGGAAATGTTCTCACAATAAGGTGAAACATATGTGGGTTTAAGTCCCTTTAAAGCACCCAGTGGTCATACCCCTGGAGTGTTCCTAAGAAAGTCTGGGAATATTAACACACAGTATTTATTTGTTTGTTTGTTTGTTTATTGCATGCCAGCATTGTCACAACAATGTCAATGACAGCCAATCAGAATGGGAGAGAGAATGTAGACAGCACAGAATGAGAAGCTGAAGACTTAGTGCTGGAGTTCATGCTTGGAAGGCACTTGAACCCTAGTAATACACAGCTCCACACACGCATATACCTGTGTGTAAGGCCTGCTAGTGTGAGCAATTCCTTACCTCATGGAAATGTCCCTGAGACTGGTTACATGTAATAACAGGTTAATTTGGGTTAAGAAGACTTTACCACTTGGAGAATTATCAGTCTGCAGCCATAACGTTATGTGGTTTCAGCAGTCTGCTTTTTTGAAGCCAAACAAGAGGTGGGCTTGTAGATTCTGAGTGAAAGACGGGAAATGAAAAGATTTTGGCTGCCGTCATCTCTTTTTCTTCCTTTCAAAGGGAGGGGTGGCCTACACATACCAAGAAATTGTAACTACTTGCACAATCTTTGTGCCATACAATGGCAGCAAGCGAGATGGAAGTTGAAGTTCTAAAATGCTGAGAGCCGCCTGCAGGAGTGTAAGCAGGCTGAGGTGTGAGCGTTGAGAGACCACGCCCCCCGCCTCCCCACCCCCCACCCCCGCTGAGTGTGATTTCTGCCTCAGGGTCTTCTATGGCTGGCTCTGCCTTCTGAGCAACTACCCCTCAGTGCTCAGGACACTGAGAAAATGGCAGGTGGTAGAGTGGAAGGGAGAGCTGAGTCTGGAACCGGAGTCATTGCCCCCTCGATTGCCATCAACTGACCAATTTAACTGGGCACTGCCATTTGGCCTTATCCCTCCCCCCACCCCATTTCTTCTGACTTCATGACATTTCATTTATAACACGCGTGCGCATTCTGCAAGCAGTACCAAAGAACAACATCAGACCCAGCCTGAGAGAGGTGCGTGTCCACACTCTCCCCATCCCGGTATTGGTTAGTATTGGCTGTGCATGTGTACAGTGCATGCGTACAGTACATGACAACACCCACCCACCACAGGTTCGAGAGGCAATTTGGCTTCTGTTATGTTCATTCAAATGTTCCAATTAGTTTACTTTTGTAATTATGTATAATTCAGTTTGCATTTATGCATGAAATGTTTGTTTCCATAATTGTAACAAGCACTTAAATTAATTACACTATAACCTCTCGATTCTGTGGGCCAACTGTTGAGTGTTTTTCTTACTATTTTAGATTCGTGCCGTCTCAGTTTTGGGTTTCCCCTCTCCCTCGGAGGTGTTGTTTCTGCTCCTTGTTTGTCATCCTCAGTGGAACAGCCTTGGAATCATCGTGTAGTTTTCTTTTATGATGGAAACTTTGCATTTTAAGTGTTGTCTGAGGATAGGTTCTTCCTTGTAAAATATCAGTTTTAATAACAGGAAAAGAAAACTGCTGTAAATCTGTACTAACTGAGCAAAGCCGGGGTCTCTGAGAGACTGATTAACATGGAGGCTCTACACGGGCTTTTCAGTAATTAGAGATGCGCTTGCCTGGAACTGCGACTGCACTGGCCTTGAAGCTATGTCCCAGGGCAGCCAGCAGTTATTAGAGCCTGAAGAACGTTCTTACACTCTATGCCTCTAGCTATTGAAGCCCTTCTACACTAAAGCTCTCTTAATTTCACAACAAGTTAACATCACCCCAGATAAGCCACACTTTCCTGCTAATACCTTTGGTACTGGGTTGGGAGAGGACCCTTGGAGAGAAGGCAATTAGAAATTCCTAATTTGTTGCCCATCCACCCATAAAAGGTTAAGAACATTCTGGTCTCTGATTATGTGAACTGAGCAAAAGGCAGATCCAGCCTCCCACAGAGCCCTAGCTAACCACCCTCCCTGTCAACAAAGGTTTCTGACAGATCTCTTCTGAGTAGAGGAAAAAGTTGGCACTTTAATTGTGGGTTTGGTACTTACTTATATTTATATTTTCGTAAGTTACAGTAGCAAATATGGCTCGGAAAAGATTGTCATTTTTCTCCTTTGAGGTACAGTCCTTAGCAACATATGAGTGCACAATGAATGCTGAACACTGATTTATCAGAAAACCATGGGAAGGCTCATCACCGACAGCAACAGCACTCCTCTTCTGGATGTCTGATTGACAACTGGCCTTGGTATAATACGGCAGTTTATGCAAATAAGATGCCCATACACTGTGGGATACTTTGTAATGTTTAGTTACTTTATATCAATTGGGTGCTAATGAAATCTGACTTCATGGTTAAACTTACAAACCCATAAGGCTGCTATAAGCAGGCAGCCCCATTCTATAAATGAAAAGAGTTCATGAAGCAAGCCCATGAGGTAGTTGACCCACTGTTTGGTTTTTCTACTTTGTTCTCCATGCTCCTCTGTCTACCACTTAGCCTGGCCTACAAGTACATGATGCCCAGAAGGACTGGCCTTAGTGAAGACACAGGAAGACTAAAGAAAGAGCTTGAGATCAAAGAAGATTGCTGGCGTGGGGCAAACTTGAGCACCTTCAACTGTTTAGATGGGAAAGAATCCTGTCTTGGGTTAGAGCAGAGAGAGCTGCACTGATCAGTTAAGCCTGCCCCACCCACTGTCCCATGTAGAAGGGAGTGAGAAACATTAATTTTTGTCACTTTGAGGAATTAAAATCATCCACTACAAATTGCATTTCAATACATTGGCTGTAAATAAAATCCAAATTATTACATTTAAACATTAGCATGCCAAGTCGTGGGATTTATCATTCCTTTATTCAGCTCTTACCCCTTCCCCCCCACACTGGTTTTCTTCCTTCCCACAGATAGCCCCCATGTCTGCCTTCACGTCTCATGTATCTGTTAACCTCTCTAGATCCCACCACTTGGCTTTAGGTCGCACATTGGCACTTCACATCATGGGCCCAACAATCAGGTCAGTTTAGGAAAGGCTACTTTCGGTTTTTGTCCATCCAAAAACTTGGATTCAGTTCACCACGTCTGAAAGATAGTTATGATAATTTGTGTTTAAATTCATGTGCTGCACAGCTCTATGTCCACTGAGATTAATTACTAATTATGATAGATATTTCTATGAATATAGAAGATATGAAATTCCCCTCTGTGTGAGCTGAGCTGATGATAAGAGGGCCTCTTTTAAGAAACGGGGGCCGAGTATCCCAACCCCACGTGATCCGGGAAAGTTACGTAAGCTCTATAGCTCAGCTTCTATGTTTGCAAAGCAAGAAGAGTTCTCTTTGTTTCTTTATCTTCCAGAACTGCTAAGAGTGACTGGAAAACAAGTGGCCTGAAAACAAAACAGAATTCTGAAAATATAACCAGCTGTTATCCTCACCATACAGAAATGCTCAGTGCCCAGTATGGGACCAGTTAAATGGATATTGGAAGAAAGGAGGGGCTGGCTACGGGTGCACTGGTCACGGAGCGCTGGCTATGGGGCATACTACTGATCACGGAGCGCTAGCAATGAATCTGTTGCTTGTAGTTTCCATGTGTTTTCTCATATCCTTCTGGAGAATAAAGCAACTCTTGAGCTTTTGAACTGAATATGGGCAGTTGCAAAATCTGTGCTCTTATTTATAAGCGAGGCTAGGTAGCGGCGGTTGCCAGTTAAATGTACTTTATAAGTTAATAACGTCTTCAGGGTAGGGGCCACAGCTGGTCTGTAGTCCCCACTTAAACTTCAAACCTGACGTGTTCAGCAAAGTGGCCCATGTAAACGCCACTTACCATGGCTGAAGATAAATATCATTTGAACAGTTCAGTTCATTTCCTGAGGACAAGCAGAACTCTGCCCTCCCAGGACCTCATAGTCAAGTGAGACCTTGAACTCCTCAAATGAATCTCACTCTGCTTTCTTTGTTTTTTCTTTTTTTTTTAAAGACAACTATTAACCGATTATGGACTTGTATTTGTTGCTCATTAATAGTAAAAACAATCCTGAAGGGTAAAGTTCACTGATTTATTGCATTTCAAACGCTCTCCCAGGCTCTTGCTTACAATCAGAGGAGACTGGCAATTAGTATAAAATAATGTAATTTAGGTGGACCATATAGTTTGCTTTGCTTTTCCGTAGTCATATTCAGGGATATTAATAATTGAAAGAAGATGAGGCTAACTCCTCACACTCTCTTCTGTTCCTGATTTTCGTGTCTGATTAAATGATCTTTCATAATACTGACACAATCAGACTAACCGGCCAGCGTCACGTTGGTCCTGTTTTACTGTAGACCCAGAATGTCGCCCAAAGGCTGATGTTTTGAAGGCTTGATCTCCATGTTGGCACTAGTTGGGAGTATGGTACCTTTAAGAGGAAAAACATCTTCAAAAATGAAGGCAAAGTTATAACAACTTCAAATAATCAAAATTGGAGCGCTTTGGTCCACATGAGACTTGAATGATAGTAAAGTCATTCCATACATGTGAAATCACATGGAGACATGGATCTCCATGAAAGAGGTTCTGGAAAGTACTGGAAATTGAGAGCACAAAGGTAAATTAGAATTTTTTTGTTTGCATCCTAATTTCTTTAAAAATCAATCAACTGCCAAATAGTCATTATAGGCAATAAGGTTTATTACAATACAACTAATGGTCGACCTTGGCAAGTGGAAGTGTGTGTAAGAAGTTGAAGTTGAAGTGATATGAAATAACTCAAGGCCGGATAGACTGAACTGAGCTGACTTAAGACTACCTTAAGCACCACAAGCACGAGGACCTGAATTTGACTCCCCAGACGCGATTCTAACACTGGTGAACCAGCAACAGGCAGATCCTTGGGGCTCACTGCCTAGCCAATCAAGTAAGTGAGCTTCAGTCTGCAGAGAGAGCCTGTCTCAAAATTCAGGGTAGATAGCTCTTGAGAAATGACACGGTGCCTGTGTTCTGATGTCCACATACACCCACAGATACATGTGAAACACTCACTCCTAAACAAAAGAGACACATCCAGAAATCCAAACACAAGCCAGGAGAACTAAGAACATGCTTGTGCATCATAGTTTTAAAATGGACTTCCGGCTGTCTGTGGTGGCACATGCCTTTAATGCAAGCACCCAGGAGGCTGAGGCAAACACATCTGTGAGAATTCAAGGTCAGCCTGGTTGAGATTGTGAGTTTCAGGCCAACCAGAGCTGCACAGTAAGACTCTATCTCAAACAAGTAGAAAGAAAATAGACGTATTCAGAAATAAGGAAGAATTCCTATAGATCAATTGTTAAAAATAAGTACCTCAATCTAAAAATTGGACAAAAATCTTCAACATACTTCCCAAATAAAATATAGAAATGCCAATAAACCCATGAAACGCTGTTTAATGTTGCTAGTGGTCATAGAAATGCAAATTACAATTGTAATGAAATATGGCCTCCAACTCATTAAAACCAGTCAGAAGTTTTACAAATCAAATAACACAAATATTCATGAAGATGTCAAGCCGCTGGGATGCTTATCCATTGCTAGCTGGAAAGGAAAATCATTCAGCCACTCTGGGAAAAACCTTTTTGCTATCTCAGATAAAACTAACGACCTGTCTTACAACTCAGCGACTCTAATTGACAGCGTTTACTCCAGACAAACAAAGATGTGTCCGTGAAAGTGTGTGCAGAATCTTTGTGGTAATGTTTGTATGCATTTCAAACTGGAAACAATTCAAATATCCATCAATTTAAGAATAGATGAGTAACGGGCTATTCATATGATATATAAATTGGCAATAAAAATAAATGAAGTACCGAGCACATTCAGTAGCATGTATGAATTTCAAAACCACATCCGACGAGAGGTGGCAGAGTTAAAGGGGGCTTAGCTGTGTGACGCTGAGTCTATGCAGATTTAAAACGTGTAAGACCAATCTGTGGTATGGGGATCCATAATGAAATGGCTCCCTTTGGATGGACATAAACAAGTGCTGATGAACACAAGTGACAAAATGGAAAATGTGTGACTTCACAGGCGTATGCACTTGTCACGCGTCACCAAAGAATGTCTATCATGTTTATTTTACTATATGCAGATTTACCTCCACAAAGCCAAGTGGACATTTCAGTTAACAAATACCAATGTTTTAACATCATGTGTTTTTACATTTATATTTAGTTTGTAGGTATATTAAAATGTTTCTTGAGACAAATCATGCATTAACTTTTAATTGTGATTATCATAAACGTATAAGTACACATAACATGATTATAAGGTTTTGAATCTCTGTCCTGACCTGTTCCTTTTCCAACTCTGTGGGTCCTCGGCTAGCCAGTTTCCACCAATCAGATGCCTAAGGCAGGGATTACGCAGCCTCAGTGCCGGTCTTCCGGCTGGGTTAAGGCTTTGGCCGAGGTGGTAGTCAGCAGATGCCTGCGATGAGCAGCACAGGAAAGAGAGCTCTGCTCCGGCTCACAGCCTAGGGTGTTCCAGTCCAGTCCGTGATCTGTTGACCCCATCACTCTGTGCCGGGGACAAAGCAACAAGTCATGGTGGGGGCACACGGCAGGGCCAGGAAACAAAGGGAAGGGAAATAGGAAGACCCAGATCTCATCGTCTAATCTGGAGGCACACTCCATCCATCTCTCTTTCTCACAGCCCTATTTAAAGCTTCTACCATTTTCCAGTAGATCCAACTTGAGTGCCAACTCTTTAGCTCATGAACCTTTGGGGGACATGAAATATCTATGTAGTTATCAACTATTGCTTCAATGGAGCAATGGCAGGTTGTGCAATCAAAACAACTTCATATTTAGATAAACTAGCAGTTTATTCTCATGGGAACATTTTCCTTGTGTATCAATGTGGATACCTCTGTTAAGAAAACCCCTCCCCCTCCCCTTCGATATTGGTGTTCCCCTCCACATCCTCCCCGCATTACTGCTTTCCCCCCAACAATCACGTTCTCTGGGGGTTCAGTCTTAGCAGGACCCAGGGCTTACCCTTCCACTGGTGCTCTTACTAGGATATTCATTGCTACCTATGAGGTCAGAGTCCAGGGTCAGTCCATGTATAGTCTTTAGGTAGTGGCTTAGTCCCTGGAAGCTCTGGTTGCTTGGCCTTGTTGTTCATATGGGGTCTCGAGCCCCTTCAAGCTCTTCCAGTCCTTTCTCTGATTCCTTCAATGGGGGTCTCGTTCTCAGTTCAGTGGTTTTCTGCTAGCATTCACCTCTGTATTTGCTGTATTCTGGCTGTATCTCTCAGGAGAGATCTACATCCGGCTCCTATCGGTCTGCACTTCTTTGCTTCATCCATCTTATCTAGTTTGGTGGCTGTATATGTATGGGCCACATGTGGGGCAGGCTCTGAATGGGGGTTCCTTCTGCCCGTGTTCTAAACTTTGCCTCCCTATTCCCTGCCAAGGGTATTCTTGTTCCCCTTTTAAAGAAGGAGTGAAGCATTCGCATTTTGGTCATCTCTCTTGAGTTTCATTTGTTCTGTGCATCTAGGGTAATTCAAGCATTTGGGCTAATATCCACTTATCAATGAGTGCATACCATGTGTGTTTTTCTGTGATTGGGTTACCTCACTCAGGATGATATTTTCTAGTTCAATCCATTTGCCTATGAATTTCATAAAGTCATTGTTTTTGATAGCTGAGTAATATTCCATTGTGTAGATGTACCACATTTTCTGTATCCATTCCTCTGTTGAAGGGCATCTGGGTTCTTTCCAGCTTCTGGCTATTATAAATAAGGCTGCTATGAACATAGTGGAGCACGTGTCTTTGTTATATGTTGGGGCATCTTTTGGGTATATGCCCAAGAGAGGTATAGCTGGGTCCTCAGGTAGTTCAATGTCCAATTTTCTGAGGAACCTCCAGACTGATTTCCAGAATGGTTGTACCAGTTTGTAATCCCACCAACAATGGAGGAATGTTCCTCTTTCTCCACATCCTCGCCAGCATCTGCTGTCACCTGAGTTTTTGATCTTAGCCATTCTCACTGGTGTGAGGTGAAACCCCTGAGACATTTCTAAGATGACAATCTCTGGGCATCCCCACCCCTCAAGAGATAGTGATAAAGTTAGTAGGAGGTACAACATGGCCATTAGATTTTTGAAAGTCTTGCTGGGTGATACTCAGGTGCAGCAAACTTTGAAAATAAACCAGTCTTTAAAAAGGAAGAGACACATGTTCATAGGAGGTGGGGATTCCCTCTATGTTGGAACCTTGAAATTGCCTGAAGAATTTCTATGAGAACTTAAACTGTGACTCCATAAGGTTCAGCTGGAGGAAACAAAACAGGACTGTTATTCTGAATTTAAACGTAAATGATTCTGGAATATTAAGTGTCTTACAAATCACACGGAAGGCTCAAATATCAGACTGTTAATTGAGTTTTAGAAACAACTTTGGGAATCATTTATCAGAATTGAGCTTTCAAAGAACTCTCTTGGCTCCCAAAGCACAGAACCACAGCAAGGAGGGGAAAGGGAGCCCTCAGCATTTGCTGTGGTTGGAAACCATTGCAGAACACATCGGCACTGAAAAGTCAGGCTCACAAGATCTTTTCTTCTGAGCTGAAGTTGCTGGAGGGAACCTGCAGTGGCTGTTCTGGTTGTCAACTTGACTGTATCTGGAGTGAACTACAACCCAGAATTGGAAGGCTCACCTTCGATCTTGAGGCTGGGAGATACAAGTTTCTGACCTGGATCTTAGTATGGAGATCTTGAGGCAAAGTGGCTATGAATCCCAGGAGTTTAAAGCAAGGAGATCTCTGAGTTCAAGGTCACCTGGGACAAAGCAAGTTCCAGACCCAGGTGTGGTGGCACACACGTTTAATCTGGGACACCCCTTCTGCTGGAGACCTACATGAGGACATTGGAAGAAGGAAGGGTTCTAAGATCCAACATGGTGATGTGTTCAAGGTCATAGTCAGGCTGTCTGCTTCTAGACACTATGCTACAAGTCAGGAATGTTCTTTAGCCTGTTCGTACTACACGTGTTCCATCGGTGCAGTGGAGAGAAATAAGAGCACCATTCTCATAGAGTTTCTGTAATGATTAAATGAGTTAGGACTGTAAATTCATTCCCTGGGAATCCACTTGCCATGTCTGACAAGAAGAATGTAAGCCAACAAAGCAGCAGGTAGGCAAATGTCAGATCCTTACTCCCTGTGGTGGTTTAGACACACATGGCCACCATAGACTCATGTGTTTGAATGCTTTGTCGATAGGGAGTGGCGCTGTTAGGAGGTGTGGCCTTACTAGAGTAGGTGTGGCCTTGGAGGAAACATGTCACTGTGGGGGTGGGCTCTGAGATCTTCTATGCTCAAGCTATGCCCAGTGCGGCACACAGTCTCCTTCTGCTGCATGTGAATCAAGATGTAAAACTCTCAGCTCCTTTCCCAGCACCATGTCTGCCTACATATTGCCATGCTTCATGGTAATAAAATACTGAACCTCTGAAACTGTAAGCTAGCCACAATTAAATGTTTTTCTTTATAAGAGTTTCCGTGGTCATGGTGTGTCTTTGCAGCAATGGGAACAACAACTTAGTCTTCGTCTAACCTTCAAAACTTCTATTCTCCTCCCTGTTCTGTAGCACACTAATTGCTGTGGCTTCTTCTTGTTCTCTGTCCCCGTTCCCAGAGTACTAAGCAGGTCCTGGTGAAACACTCTACTTTCCTGCCTCCTGTGAACCCCCTTAGCCTCCTTTCTAGTCCACCCCCAATTCCTGTATTGTGAGTTTCCAATACCTAGAAATAAATGGTACCAGGATACCTCAATAGCTATACGTGGCAGAATCCCAGAAGCTCTACCTATCAGACTGTACAGAACAATCACACTCTCTTAGGAATCACAGAGGGCAACAGAAACCAAGGGGAAAAAAACCACCTACCCCACAAAGTCAAGACCAGATGTCAACATATAGAACAACAATCATCCCAAAGCCAGACGCATAGATGGCAGACACAAACAAAATCAGCAAGAGCCGGGACATGTCTCCGCTGAGCCCTGCGACCCTACCATAGCAGGTCCTGAAATTGCAACTCAGCTGAAGCACAAGGCAATGACCTTAAATAGCTTTTATAAATATGAGAGAGGTCCTTAAAGAGGAAAGTACTAAATCTACTAATGAAATCTACGAAAACACAAACACCACAAATGCACAGTGGAAGGAGAAGAGTGGAACAGTTCAAGAGCACAGTGGAAAAATCAATGAAGAAATCCCGTCACTTTTCTGAAGGAAATCTGGAATTGAAATATTTGGAAACTTGAACAAGAACCTCAGAGGAGACCCACACCAACAGACTACAGGAGAGAATCTCAGGCATTAAAGGCAAGATAGAAGAAATGTATACCTGGGTCAAAGAGAATGGTAAGCCTAAGTGACCCAAGGTACAAATTATTCAGGGAATCTGGGACAATATGAAAAGACCAATATCATCCTGAGTGAGCTAACCCAATCACAGAAAGACATACATGGTATGCACTCATTGATAAGTGGCTATTAGCCCAAATGCTTGAATTACCCTAGATCCCTAGAACAAAGGAAACTCAAGACGGATGATCAAAATGTGAATGCTTCACTCCTTCTTTAAATGAGGAAAAAGAATACCCTTGGCAGGGAAGGGAGAGGCAAAGATTAAAACAGAGACTGAAGGAACACCCATTCAGAGCCTGCCCCACATGTGGCCCATACATATACAGCCACCCAATTAGACAAGATGCATGAAGCAAAGAAGTGCAGACCGACAGGGGCCGGATGTAGATCGCTCCTGAGAGACACAGCCAGAATACAGCAAATACATAGGCGAATGCCAGCAGCAAACCACTGAACTGAGAATAGGTCCCCCGTTGAAGGAATCAGAGAAAGAACTGGAAGAGCTTGAAGGGGCTCGAGACCCCAAAAGTACAACAATGTCAAGCAACCAGAGCTTCCAGGGACTAAGCCACTACCTAAAGACTATACATGGACTGACCCTGGACTCTGACCTCATAGGTAGCAATGAATATCCTAGTAAGAGCACCAGTGGAAGGGGAAGCCCTGGGTCCTGCTAAGACTGAACCCCCAGTGAACTAGACTATGGGGGGAGGGCAGCAATGGGGGGAGGGTTGGGAGGGGAACACCCATAAGGAAGGGGAGGGGGGAGGGGGATGTTTGCCCGGAAACCGGGAAAGGGAATAACACTTGAAATGTATATAAGAAATACTCAAGTTAATAAAAAAAAAAAAGAAAAGACCAAGAGTATGGATAGTATAAATAGATAAGTAGAAGAAGGAAAAGAAACCCAGGTAAAAAGTAAAGAATACATTTTCAAAAGAAATCTTAAAAAGAAAATGTCCCTAAGTTAAATTAGGAGGTACCTATCAAGGAGCAAGAAGCTTACATAACACAAAATGGACTGGACCAGAAAAGAAATTCCCTTCAGCATATCATAAAGGTACACTAAAGGTACAGAACAAAAAAAAATTAAAGCTGCAAAAGGGAAAAAGACATATAAAGGCTGTTAGAACAGCACCGACTTCTCAACAGAGACTCTGAAAGCAAGGAGAACCTGAACAGAAGTTCAAAAAACTCTGAGAGACCACAGATACTAGTCAAGACTGTTATACCCAGCAAAACATTCAATCACAACAGATGAAGAAAGACATTTTACTTCTACAATAAAACCAAGTTCAAGAAGTATCCATATATAACTCCATACAGTAGAAGAAACTAGAAGGAAAACTTCAACCTTAAGAGCTTGGCCACACCCAAGAAAACACAAAAAACAAGTCATCCCAAACCAACACCTCAAAAAGGGGTTGGGGCATCCCCTTTATGGAATAATTGGAAAAATAACTGGAATTAACAAACACTGTTAATTTATAACTCTTTATATCAATGGTCTCAATTTCCCAATAAAAGACAGACTAAGAGGGAGTCAAGGGAGGGAATTTTGGGGAGAGACAGCTAAAATTAAGGGACATTTGAGTGTAGTATGGAAACTTAACACACTAGAAGCTTACACACACACACACACACACACACACACACACACACAGAGAGAGAGAGAGAGAGAGAGAGAGAGAGAGAGAGAGAGAGAGAGAGAGAGAGAGTGGTCTAAGTGAAATTGCCCACTGGATATCTCTTCTCACCAAAGGAAGCTTCCTATATTAGCACTGGCTTGCTTTTAATTGAGTTGTTGGCCAAAGGGGTCCCATGGGAATCCCCAAACACCCAGGCTGTAAACTAGCAGCAAGGCCCTATTGCTCTCTGTAAACTAGCAGCAAGGCCCTATTGCTCTCTGTAAACTAGCAGCAAGGCCCTATTGCTCTCTGTAAACTAGCAGCAAGGCCCTATTGCTCTCTGTAAACTAGCAGCAAGGCCCTATTGCTCTCTGTAAACTAGCAGCAAGGCCCTATTGCCGAGAACAATCTTGCACAACTCATTGAATACGGACAAGTCAAGCTGGTGCCTACGTAGAGCCTTTACCCCTATGACTAGTGCTCTTGGTGATGGAAGGCACTCTGAAGCTACCAAAGAAAGGCTGCTGTTTACCAACTCAGCTACAGTCCCTTTGATCTACAATAGGGTCCTGCCTGTACGATAGGCTAGTGTAGAAGTGGCAGAAAGCTTGTGGTAGTGAGCCACCAATATCTGATTTGATTTTAGGTTTGATCCATGAGATGGAATTCACACCTGGTACTACTTGATGATCAAGAACTTCATAGTCCATAGCCCAGGGACCTGGGGAGAACTGAATACTACTGTCTACTAAAGAAATACAACAATAAAATATCTCCTAATGAAATTCTTCCACACTCATAGGTCAGTGCCTTGCTCAGCCATCATCACAGAAGCTTCCTCCTGCAGCAATGGGAACAAATACAGAGACCCACAGCCAGACACTACGCAGAGTCAGAGACCTGAGAACACTCAGCCTCCATCAAATCTCTCTCCTCAGAACTAAGGAACCCTGTGGAAGTGGAGGCAGAAAGAGTATAAAAGTCACAGGGATTGGAGGACACCAAGGAAAGACGACCATAGAGACAGTCTCTGAGCCAGGGAGGTCTTGGGTATAGGTGATTTGCTCAGTGAGATGATTCAAGAGATGGGTTTTAAGAGCAGGGCAGGAACAGAGCAGGAGCAACAAGATTGGGAGAGCATTGTAGCGTTCTGACACTCAGCGCGTGCTGGAAGGTAAGGCAGACTACCTGACTTGTGCTGTCAAACCTTGTCACTTCCACGGACTTGTCACGCAGCCATACTGACTCAGTCTCCCTTTGCAAAGTGTAGTAGACAGAACTTGCACCTCTGCCTTAAGTGTTTCTGGAAGGCTCAGCGGAGGTGAATTATTTGGAAGTCTTCCTTTAAAATTAAGATCGCCTTAGCAGGGAAACCATTAAGCCAATCTCATATTTAAGCCTAGAGAGTCTTTTGTTTCAGGATGGAGAGGCAGGAATGGTCTGGGAGATAGAGGCAGACAACAAAGGGAAGAGGAAAAGGCCATTTGGGTCAGCGGGAGGCAGGCAAGGTGGGAAGGAAAGTGGTCCCTAATTCTTCAGCAGGAATAGCATCAACAGGCAGCTTTCTTCCTCCTGGCAGGCACAACGCCCACCATCCAGCCACTGTGGTCTCACAGTCAGTTCTGCAGAGAGGCCCACTGCAGCTTCTTCCCTGTGAAAGTATTTCCAAAGCCACTAATAAAAAGGTAACTCGCTCTGTGCGATGAGAGATGACAGGCGCGCCTTGGGATGAATGATGGGTAAAGAATTGTCATTTCTCTTCTCAAAACCAGGCTATTATCTACTCATGGCGCTTGGCACTTGTGGCTTGTTAGCAATTACACAGTGGAAGGCAACCCACTCCAAGTTGCCCCCCAGAGCCGCTTCTCCTGCAGCCTGGCTTCAGCCTCCCTCTACATGGTTTCTGGGCAATCCAAGGCAGATGCGAGAAGACGGTTTAAGATCGGCTTTATTGGGCTGGGGATTTAGCTCAGTGGTAGAGCGCTTACCTAGGAAGCGTAAGGCCCTGGGTTCGGTCCCCAGCTCCGAAAAAAAAAAAAAAAAAAAAAGAACCAAAAAAAAAAAAAAAGATCGGCTTTATTTCCCTTTCATACACTTTCTCCTATTTCAGTTTTAAGTGTGACCTCAATTAGCGTTTACCCCAAGTTTCAAGAAGCCACGAGAGTTGCAATTTTGATGGTAGAGTTTGGACCAAATGATTCAATACTGATTCAAATTGAAAAAGTTGCTCAGACCAAAATAGTGCCTTTTTTTTTTTCAATAAGCAAGGCTAACAATAAAAGCAAAGATTGTGGTTTTAAGTTAAAACATCCCACACGTTTTTCCAAGTGTCTCGTGTGAATTACTTCCTTTATTCTTCTATGTAATGCTGATTGCTCCCATTCTACATTTGAAAAGAAAAAACCAAAAACAAAACAACGACAAGGACGAGTTACAGAATGTTAAATAAGGTCTGGAGAGATGGCTCAGCAGTTGGGAGCACTTAGAACTCTAGCAGAAGGCCTGGGATTGGCTCTTAGAACCTTCCAGGCAGTTCACAACTTCCTGTAACTCTAATTCCAGGAACTCTGACGCCCTCTTCTGGCCTCTGTGGGCTACTGCACACATGTGGTTCACATAAACCTGTGCAGGCTCACACACACAGAAACAAAGAAAAGTTTTAAATACAATGAAACAAGTAAAGAGTTAAATAATTTAGGCCTTTGATATGTGGCTATAAGTGCTCCTATCTTATGAAATTTAAATAATTCTACAAACTTTTGACTAATTTCTCCATAAATCATAATACTTCGTTTCTAATTCCTTCACCCAGAATACTCCACAACTATCCATATCCTAGGTTCAAGTCTCCCAAACACTGGCACTCAGGTCCTTCTTCAGGAGTCTTTTCCTGTAATTTCTCAACAGATCTGTCCCAAACTAGGGCTGGTTCTAGCAGTGGATGGAGACATCTTGGGCTGTCTTGACTTAGAATGCTTCTGGTATCTAATAGGAGGACATCAACAAAGCCACCAAACCTTTTAAAACACATCCAATATACCTCTCGCACAGAGAAAATGAACTGATCCTAACTTAATAGAGCGGAGAAAGATGGAGAAAACCTAAGACTACTCAGCCCAACTGAGTGATGGGGTCTCATGCTGTAGCTCTGGTTAGCCTGGAGTTCGTTATACAGAGCAGTGTGGCCTTGAGCTTACCCTCCCACTAAAGCTGGGATTATAGGCATATGGTGTGTGTGTTACAGTGTCTATCTGATGTACCCATGTGTGTGCATGTGTACATACGGTCTGTACAATGTATCTTTTTTCTACTGCTCGCCACTTCTTTTTCTTTTTTTTTTCTTTTCTTTTCTTTCTTTTTCTTTTTTTTCTTTTCTTTTTTTTTTTTTTTTTGAGACAGCCTCTTACTAAACCCAAGGTGCATAGCTTTGTCTAGACTGGCTGACCAATGAACTTTGGGTATCCTCTGTCTCCGTCTTCAACCCTTCCAGCTCTGGAATCCCATGCACAGTTCACTACACATGCTTTCTGTGTGGGTATTTGACATCTAAATTCTATTACTGAGCCATCCCTTTAGTGCCTCTGTTTCTGTCTCTCCCTGTCTCTGTGTCTCTGTCTCTGTCTCTCTGTTTCTCTGTCTCTCTCACACACACACACTATTATATGTATATATATATACACACATACACACACACACACACACACACACACACACATAGTTTTGGAGGTGATGGCAGTAAGTCACCAAATTTCCACTCAGTACATTGTAGCATCTGAAGAGGAGAGTAGCCCTTATGAAGTGCTGCCAAGAGCCAGCCAGTACATCAGAGGCTCAGATCTCAGCAGAAGCCCTTCATGCTTCCTCCAGTGAACTCAAGTCAACACTTTTAATACTTTAAAATGCTTTATTGTAAAAGTAGACAAGTCTTTGTCAAGGATAAATATACTCCTATCAGGTAAACAGAGTTCTTCTTAGTCATATAGAAGAAACTTACAGAAAGAAAAAACAGAAATCTGTGGATTATGGTGGGCCTTAACAATGACAATGAATGAGAGTGAGTAGCCACAAATAAAGGGAAATGGCCAGCATAGTTAAGTATTCTGTATTTAAAGGAGTAATTCCATATTTGAACTGCACACTCCACCACCCCTAAAATATTTCTTACTATGCCTACACTTGCATGTCTTGGCATGGTACCAAGATTAGAACCAGGATGTACATCATACAAAGCTGCCAAGATCTGACCCTCCTCTCTTGATTCAGGCTCCTAGATATCAAAATGGTTACATTTTTATAGGTAGAGTATGTACATGATACATGGCTGTGCTGGCTGTGTCTATGTCAAGTTGATACAAGGTTGAGTCATTTGAAAAGAGGGGACCTCAATTAAGAAAAGGCCCCAGTAGCTTGGCCTGTGAGAAAACCTGTGGTGCTCTCTTGACTGATGGTTGGTGTGGGAAGACTCAGCTCACTGTGGGCAGTGACCTCCCTGTGCTCCTTGGTACTACAAGAAAATAGACTGAAGGAACCATAAGGAGCAAGCCAGTAAGCAGTGTTTCTTCATGCTGCCCACTTCAATTCCTGCCTCCGGCTTCATGCCTTGAGTTCCTGCCCTGACTTCACCTTCATGATAGTCTGTGACTGGGATATGGAAGCTGAAATTAACCCTCCCCTCTCCAAGGTGCTCCGAGGTCACAAGTTTTATCACAGCAATAGAAACCCTAAGACCATGAGTCAAATTGCTCAACAAGAATCCTAAGACATATTAGTGCCCTATAAACTGAGTCTCCTGGGAATTGCCTACTCATCTCAGTGCCCTGCAGCATATGATGCTGCCTCAAACAGCTCGTTCGAGGTTGCTTCATTAGTGACTTGAATGCATCTATGGAGAGAGAAGGCATCGTGAAGGCGAAAGAACACTTGGAAATCAACTGCTAGAACATTAAACATGGATTGTATGAATTAGTACACACGAAGTAGCATAGTGCTGGTAATCATGACACTTGTAGGGTCCTTGAGGTCAGAGTGTCTCACATCCGAGTGTCCCTAAGAAGCACAAGGGTGCTTATTATATATGTACCCATAAATATCCCTCAAAGTGCATTAGGTGTGTGTGTGTGTGTGTGTCCTCATGTATATATGGGTACATGTGCCTCTGTATGTGTGTGTACACGCATGTACATGTGCATGGATGCACATGCATGGGTACATGCATGGAGGCCAGAGGTCAGCCATGGATGTCATTCCTTGGGTGTCATTTACTCGTGTTTTCTGAACCAGGGTCTCTGGATGGGATCTGGCTTGGATTCCACTGCTCTGGCTAGCCAGTATCCAACACTGGTTACAAATGAACATCTCTGTATCTTTGTTTTTAAATGGGTACCTGGCATTAACCTCTGACCTGATGCTTACATAGCAACCATTTTACTGACAAAGCTGTCTCTCTAGCCCTAGATCTTAAAATCCTGGTGTTTATGTAAATCATCTGAGATTCATGTTAGAATGAATCTGGTAGCTGAGAAATTCTGCATGGGTTCTTCAGCCAAAAGCTACTGTGTTCTCAATGATAAGAGTATGATAGTCTTTACCTTGCTGAATTGCCTAAGGAATTGAAAGATTCTTGTCCAAACTTCTAATTCCCTAAGATTCTTATTCAACTAAAATGAGGATGTTAAAAAGCTCCATATGTAAGCGATTTGAAGAGAAAAATGGAAAAAATGGAGGCGGGCTTTAATTAACGAAATCAGATGGAGATTCATATAGAAGGAGGGTAAAAGGTTGTCTAAAAATGCCATAAGGAAGCATATTATTATCAACCTAAAGTTATATCTAGTATATATGCTGCAAATGCATATCTATGCAAATATACATAATAAGCTAATATATATATATATAGATAAATGATATTAAATTAAACCACTATCTGGACTGACAATAATCCCTAAGAACCATAGACTATCTAATAAAAAGCTAACAGCAGGCATGAGAAGACTAGTTTTGAGTCATTGGTAATGAGTATCCAAGAAATTTCTCAAACCTTACAGGCTGTCACTATTGGCCTTGGTTGTCTCCAAGTGACTGAAGGGAAAGGAAGTCCCAGGTGCTAAAGACACCATGTACTTCAGACACAGAAACCAGAGGATCCAAGCTGGATCTTTCCTGAAAGCCTCCCTGCAGAGGACCAGGTTTCATGGTATCTGAAAGCACCACACAGGCTTCCAAGAGAGAGATGCAGACAATAGTTCTTCCCAGACATGATGTCCATGAACCATAACAATGACCAACAGTACAATAACCATAAGTACTGGTTTAGTAACAGCACTGTGACTGTAGCCAATAGCTCTCTAATTGGACGTAAAGCCTGCACAGTAAGGGGGATTCATGCTTGGTACTGTAAACTTAGTCAACTTCCTCAACCTAGGCAAGTCATGGACCTTAGAAGAGAGCCTAAAACTTCTACTTTACAAAATCAACATAATCCCTAACTACATTCTGAATACTTGTCTTTATACCCACCCATAGGACTCATTCTCACTTCTCATCAAAGGAACTTTTTCTTTTGTAACAGAGAACACTGCAGAAAACCACAACCAATCAAAATGCAGAAATCAAGAGACCTTGTGATGCCAGCATCAACTGAGACACCTACAACACAGTTTCTGCACCCAGAGCTCACAGCTTACTAAGGAAGAAGGAGCAGAAACTTTGTGGGAGACAAAGGAAGAAGCTTGTAGTGAGATTATATCTCCTAAAAATGTCAAAGAAAGTACAACCATGAAGTCTCATCAACATGGCTGCCTAAACCAGACTGGACAATGTCAAAACCAACAGAAATGGTAAGATGGAAATGGGGAATGCTCTTGAGGCCTCATCCCTAGACAAATAACTATAGGTAAATAAGGAATGCTGAGAATAGGAAAAATAGTCTTTCTTAGGGAAGAACCAGCACCCCAGTTCTTTATCCAACACCAAGTGGTCAGCCCTGGAATTATACACATCCAAGTAGCATTATACGGAGTGAGCAGGTTGTATTTATATATTAAGAATGAACATATATGGGGTTGGGGATTTGGCTCAGTGGTAGAGCGCTTGCCTAGCAACCGCAAGGACCTGGGTTCGGTCCCCAGCTCCGAAAAAAAAAAAACAAAACAAAAAAAAACAAAAACAAAAGAATGAACATATATGCATTATATAGCAATAATGAAGAAAAAGGAGACTTCATTGAGAGAGATCAAGGGGATATATGGGAGAGTTAGGGAGGAAAGAGAAGAAAGGGACCATCTCTTGTTCTCAGAGTCACATTTCTACAAACATGCAGGACCAATGTAATTTCGTATTACAGTGTTTAAAGCACATGGACAAGAGCAGAGAAAACTGAGGTGAACTGAGAGAACATACCTGAAAAGCAGGTGTTTCCACATTTACTACTGACAGTGGGGCATGTGAGCGTCCGGATGCTGGCGTAGAGTGGCAGAGTCTTCACCATGGTAACCCAACACTCTTCTGGGCAAACATTGTTATAGCTTACTGCAAGATCACGGGAAAGTGCTGACACAAAATTACCCTTCGAATGGGAGGTAGAGCATTACAGTCATGGTTAGTCACGATTAGATCTTGAGGCAGGAAAGTGTTAGGAGAGAAAGAGCATACCACCAGAGGCAGGGTCTTGAAGGGGAACCTTCCTTTCTTGAAAAGGAGATTCTCTGGGAAACGCTGCAGCTGCGGGTAGCATAGTAGGAGTTCTGAAGAGAAAGAAACTTCAGTTCCAGGTTTTGATTCATGAATCATTGGAGAAATCACTGCTACATACTGCAGGTTACAGGCCTGACTGCATGCGGGAGTACCAAGACAGGACAGCCCTAGATAGAAATCAAATTACAGTTCAAAGTTGTGGTTGGCCTAAGGATTAGAGGTGTGGGTTGCTCAGAACTGAGGGAGAGGATTGAGCTCTTCCTAAGGAAGACTATGAGGTCACATCAATTGTCCCTACCAACTCTTCAGAGAGAAAGACTTTGTTGAACTATGGAGTGATTCCTGAGACAGCACGAAGGACAGCTAAGGGTCTGAAATCAGAGTGACCCACTTCCTGTCAGTAAACTGGCCCTTTAGTGTCCGTGTCTATTTTACAATGTTTCTCATTTTACTATGCATCGGTTGTTATCATCTGAATGTCTCCCAAAGACCACGTGCCAAGTGCTTAATCTCCAGCCCGTGGAGCCACCAGACAATGGTGGAAGCTTTAGTAAGTGAGCAAAGGGGAAGGAAGTTAGGTCATGGGCCACAGCCATGCAGGAGTTAACAGAACCGTGTCCCTTCCTGTCTCTGTCTCATTTCCAGCTTCCTTGAAGTGACCCCACTTTGTGCTCCCTGCAGTGATACACTATGCTACCCCAGCTCCCAGACAAAACAGCCACCGACCGACCGTTGGCTGAAGCCTTTGAGATGCTGGTCCCCAAAGAGCCTTTCCTAAGTGAAGTTTGATTACCTTAAGTATTTTGTTATGGTAACAGAAATTTGACTAACATACTTGTTCGCTGGCTTTAGAAGTATTACAAGACAATGTTGAAAGTACACGCTAATTGCACCAAATCCAGCTAGGACCGCCAGTGGCTTCACGGCACTCTTAATCAGGAGACCCATCTTTGCAGACAATGCCACCTGTAGTAGCATCTTTTCTAACTTCCCTGGGTTCCCTGGAAAAGCAATCATGAAAGTGACTCCTGAAATCTAAGGCCTCAGGCGTCATGTATGGAACGGGGACATTTTCTGTTGAATTTTTAAACACAGTTCATGGGGCTCCCTATAGTCAGAATGAGATTCATGCTGAGATCTTATTTTTTTTTCTTCTCGAGTAAGTTTAGAGCCAGCTTGGCAGATAATGAGGACACTTTAACATGCACAACAAGGAGGAAGTTAATGTCTCCGGCTGACATTATCTCCTACAGAGAGGAATAGAGTAGAAATGAAAGATTCCATTCTGTATTCCTGTATAAGTTTTATCCTGGAAGGAAAATATTACAAGAGGCAAAACCCAAACTTTCCTGATGATTCTTTAAAAAAAGATTGCTTCCTAAATATTATTCTAATTTTGAATATATGGGAAGAAATTAAGACTTTCCCGTTGTCGGAAGGTGACGTCCAACAAAGCTACCTTCTGATCATATTGTCCTACTAGCTTGTTAAGCCTCAGCAAAGGTCACCTGACACCTTGTCGTCTATTCTCTTTGAGCATGAAGGCTTGAAAGAAGAACTTGTCACAAAACACAAAGTTCCTTTCTGTACTGTCTGGTCTCAGTGAGATGCTGTAAATAAAACATGGATGAACTAAAACACAAGCAGATAGATCTTTGGGGATGATCTGGAAGAAATCTGGATAACAAAGAATTGCTTCTGGGGAACCTGGCAGGACACATCACTCCATCCTGTCCTAAGGATCAGCCACATAAGAAACTGTCAGGCATAGAAACAGGGAGCGATACCCCACAGCTCCTCCTGCCCCCTGAGATCGGATGCTTACACAAATCAAAGCAAACACACATGTGAACAAAAAATACACACAAGGTAGGTAGGTCCTCAAGGTGTTATTGCCAGAACCTTATTTTGTTTTAGTCTGTGAGGCTGCTGGGCCTTGGAAACTGAATGCCATGCATAGGGTTCGCACTCCTAAGAACCTCCTTTAAGTCTGGATGGCTTCTCTCTTCCTCCTTGTTCTTCTCAATGCGCTTTATTAAACATCATCGAGTGTGAAATGGCTGTCTCCCCGCACAGCACGTCATTCTGAGTTTTCTTTTTCTGAAAACAGTAAACAAAGGGCATTCTACTATTCACCAGAGTACTCTGCATTTTAAAGTCACGTGACTTAATATACTTTTTTTTTTGGTGAGTGCGTGAACATGGGCATGTGTGCAATGTTTGCACGTGTGCAATGTATGCATGTGTGTGGGTGTGGATAGCCGTGTGCACGCTTGCAGAGGACACTAAAAGAGTTGTGTGTCCTTCTCTATCACTCTCTGTCTGGCTCCTTTGACATGGGTCTCTCATTGAAACTGCAGCTGGGCTGGCGAGTAGCCAGCGAGACGCATTGGCTTCCCTGTCTACTCTCTTCAGTGTCGAGGGTACAGGTGCCCGCAAGAACACACCCAGCTTTTTACCTGGGGGCTGGGGATCCAAATTCAGGTCTCTGTGCTTACAAAGCAAGCACGTTTGCCTGCTGAGCCATCTCTCGGGCTCCCCATCCCCGTGTCTTAAGTGGATCTGCTTGTGTCTCTGAGCCCTACTAGCAAATGACCAGAAAACCAGATCATTGTGCAGAACTCAAACTCCCCGGTAGGAACAGATGCCCACTAGAGTCTGAGTTTATTTAGCTGCTTTCCGAATAAGAGCGGTGGTACACGGGAGCGTCCCCTTCCGTGCTTCTTGCTTCATGTCCATGGACCTGTCTTGTAGGTCCTAGAAGATAGTTTGTTGGTGAAGCATCTTGCGTGTGTGTGTGTGTGTGTGTGTGTGTGTGTGTGTGTGCGCGCTCGCGCGCGCGCGCACCACAGTGCATTACCAAAAATGAAGGGTGGAAATCATCCTTTGTTATCTCTGTGTTATTTCTTTCCTCCTTGTGTATTTGCCAGGGAACAAGGTGAAGTCAAGTTCAAAGCCTGGAGCCACTTTATAACCCAGGGAAGGCCTGGCCCTCATGCCTTCACCCTACAAAGCCAAGTGTGGGAAATTGAGATGACCAGCAGAGTGACCGTAATGGCTTACAGTGAGCCCAGCATTGGGCCTGTCGACATGGACAAACTTCCCTCTCACTCTCTCTTTTCCCTACATCAGGAAACCAGACAATTTCCCGAAGCTTACTTGCTTTACATCAGCTAATTGTGTCAGAAATAGCTTTAAGAGACACTCAGCTGAGGCTGGAGATTGTGGTTGATGGCCAAGGATCCCTGGGCTCAGTCTAGGTCGACTTACTTTGAATTGGAGTCACCTGCCGATGCCATGAGCCACGGTTGGAGCTGCCCTTCTGTGGAAAGGCATCGGCAGCAGCCACCAAGTGTCTCATTTCCATGGAGGAGTTTGTTTGTTTAGTGAGCTCTGTAACTCATTTCCAAAAGTACCCAGACAGTTTAAATTTTTATAAGTTTTGCATTCACGAGCCACTTCCCTTGAATAGCTAAGGAGGTGGCAGTAAGGGCTAAAGAGAACTCTTCCTGTGAATGTGGTGTCTGTGGTAGACTAGCATCTGCCTGCTACACTCACATTTCCCTAAGTTTTCAGAAGGTCCCAATTAGGTCTGGCATATCGCCATCAGTGCAGACTCCCGGTAACAACCCTATTCAGCTCTGTTGATGTCTGGTGAAGTTTTTGAGTAAGTTTCTCAATCAGCAGGGTAGACAAATCCCCACTTCAGCATCCCAACTCCTCCCGGCAGCCCATTGCAAACTCCCATCCGACTGCCCTTAACGGTCTGCTAACTTCAGGCCCAACCTGTGGGTATCTGTCAAGAGGTTTTTGAACTTGATACCCAGAACAGTACCCCAATCAGACAGAAACAATCATTCTGAAAGCCCACAGACTCCAAGCAACAAGTCAGAAGTTGGGAGAAAATAGCCTCTTATATGTTTTATGTATTTGGAAATATTTCAAATACACCAGAAGGGAGCTCCAGAGAGGAGAAATAACATTAATGAAGTCATCAGTGTGCCTTTTGATGAACAAAATTCCTGCTCAACTGGTTTTTTTTTCCTCTGAGTCAGTATTTTATTTTTTGCATTAAGACACGCCCAGACAAACAGGAGCCCCCAGAACATTTTTGCCTTCTTTGCCGGAATTCCCTGCCGTGGTCCCGTCACGATCTGAGATAGTCTTATTTGCTCATTCAGGCTTTGAGTCGTCCTCTGCTGAACTATTTCGAAATGCTAGACTGCACTGTCCCTGGAGGCATTTAAATAAGTTGCCTTGATACTTGCCTTATACATTAGAGGGCATGGGGGATTCTCATGTTTAGTCTAACAAAGTCCAGGTCCAATCCTTAGCCCACAGAGAAAGGTAATGAGGCAGAAGCAGAAGTCAATGAGAGCTGAGTGAGGACGTGCCCGAGAGACGTCCCGAGAGCAGTGAGACGAGTCTTCTTGCTAGAGACTTCTGCTAAGAATTTCATAAGAAGGAATGTGTTCTGTAAGCATCTGGGCTTAACAACCCAAGAGGACGACTGGTGCAAAGGTCCTGAGGTGAGAGCAGGTTTTGGCAAATAGAAGGATTAGGAGGAAACCGAGTCTGTCAAGAGCACGGACAAGGAGCAGTAAGAGCTGAAGCAAAGGAGGGTTGGGCAGGTACCAAGGACATGGGGTCAGTATGAGCCAGGGGAGGAACTGTGAGTGCCGCAGGAAGCCAGTTGTGTTGCGGGGGTGGGGGAGATTGAAATAGCTTGAAATGTTTGTTTTGGGCCGTCTGTGGAGGACAGGCATCGGGGGTCAGGGGAGGATAATGGAAGCCCGTCTGTGGAGGACAGGCATTATGGGAGATAGTGGAAGCAGGAAGGGCAAGTGTGAAGCTGCAGCTTGCATCAGAGCTAGGAACTGGACCACAGGAGTCTCAGTGAGCACAGAAGGAAATGGAAAGAATCTAAGACACATTTTTGTTATTGCACATTCATTGTAGAAAGTTCTGGGTTTTATAGTGACAATGTTTTTCCACTGTGTCACCAAATTTGGCTTCTTCACTACCCATTGCCCTCTTCTCCCCCTCTGCTATTCTCCTTTCTCTTCCCAGTCATTTTTGTTTGCATGTCCTGTGTGTGCATGCGTGCGTGCATGCGTGTGTGTGTGTGTGTGTGTGTGTGTGTAAATAGTGCTAGAATTCTATGTTACTATCCTTTATCCTATATATTCCCACACGGACTGTGTACAATCCTTTGTCCTATCTCCTAGTAAGCATTTTTAGACTCTGTGCTCCAGATTCCAGGCAAGCGAAAAGTGTCACACTGAAAAATGAATGTCAGCCTCGTCTCCAACAAAGCACTCTACTGCGTCTTCAGCACAAAACCTTCCCATCCCAAGAAACCACTTCTCCAGGAGCTGCTAAAATGTTGCATAGTGGGGACACCAAAACAAAGGTTTAAAAGTTAAAGCTAAGAAAGCTCTAATTGTGAGTTTCAACATTCTGCATGTAACACACACCCCCATTTCACCATCCTCCCTCCTTTTATTTCTTCTTTTTTTCTCTCTTATTACTTCTTATCAATGGCTTTCCATCCATCTTTAGCCTATTGGGGACCAAGTAGAAGCCTCTCTCCGTGTGTATGCTGTGACAAGCTCTGCTCCAGTTTACCATTCGTCCAATGATCTCTGCTCACGAGACAGAATGAGGTATCAGGCATCTTCTGTTGGGCTCTGCTCTTAGCATCTGGTGGCACCACCTCCTATCTCTTTCCCTAAAGAAACTCATTTAATCATCCAACTTCTGCTTTCACAAACTGAGCTCCTATTCTTATAGTCCCAAGTTGTACTTAGGATTTCAAAATAAAAATAGTAGTATTCCTCAAAGTAAAGCAGACAAAACTTAGGGAGTGGTTGTAAATCCCAGGGCTATGTGGCTCAGTTGGAGAGTGCTTGGCTGGCGTGCTTAAGGTCATGGGTTCAACTCCTGGGACTGCAAAGATACACAAAGAAACACAAACAAACCAACCAGTCAACTAGCCAAGCAGCCAACCCTGGCACACAGGGTCCTGGAGAAGATACTCAGCAGTTTAGAAGACTTGTTCTTCTTGCTTTGGTTTCAGGACCCACATAATGTCTCACAACCCTCTGAAACCCCAATTCTTAGAGATCCAAGACTTCCACACTTCTGGGGTAACAGGCACACACATGGTATACATGCATGTATGCAGGCAAAGCACTTAATTCAGACACATAAAATAAATACATAAATTTTAAAACCAACCAAACACACACACACACACACACACACATACACACACACACACACACACACACACACACACACACACACACACGCATGAGAGAGAGAGAGAGAGAAATGTGACAATCCAAAGTCAGATATAATATAAAGAGCTTTCTAGAGCTTCCTAGATATGAAGAAAATTGATTTCAAATTCCTGTATAAATTCTTTGCGGAGTAGGCAATGATCATTTTCTTCCCATTTTACAGGGAAGTAAATCTTTTCTGTAGACATTTCTGCCTTCCTATGGATTTTACAATAAAACCCTCCCTATTATTCCCTGCTTTCATAATTCATAATATGGCTCATTCTTTACTCACAAGACCACGGTTCGTTTGGACAAAAACATTCTGAAACTTATGTCCATGTTATTTACAGCCGTCAGTGAAGAAAGGGGGCAGACTACCATGTGGCCAGGGTACCATTTTCTTACCTGATGCCTGACTCCAGACCAGACCAGGGCAGGATTTTGCATAAGAGTTCAAAAGTGTTTCTTGAAGTTTCTCTGGAAGTGGTGTCTCTGGAAATCACTGGCTCCTCTTTTGTTCATCCATCTGACTGAAAACATGTTGGCATTGTTAAGGGTTTACCACTATGAGACATGTGACTAGACACGCACTTCCGCATGATGAAACCATGTGTTAGTGACAGTTGATTAAATACCACAGCTAGCTGGTTCTATCCCAGTATCGGCTTCTTTGGAAAAGCAACCTTGTATTACTGTGACTCTCAAACCTTTTCAACTCAAAGAACTGTTAAATGTCATAAAATAAATGATTAAAATACAAAGTTAAAAATAACCCAGTTCTTAATTAGATGGTTTTTATTAAAGTCTTATGCAAAGGAAACTTATGAAATATAAAATATAGGGGTGGGAAAGTTTTAGCAGAGAGCATTTCATTGACAGCTTTAAATTTTGTCAACACATTTTGGACAGATCGGTATAATTGAGACAGTCATGGCCCTTATTTATAATAGCCAGAAGCTGGAAAGAACCCAGATGCCCTTCAACAGAGGAATGGATACAGAAAATGTGGTACATCTACACAATGGAATATTACAGAGCTATCAAAAACAACGGCTTTATGAAATTCGTAGGCAAATGGTTGGAACTGGAAAATATCATCCTGAGTGAGCTAACCCAATCACAGAAAGACATACATGGTATGCACTCACTGATAAGTGGCTATTAGCCCAAATGCTTGAATTACCCTAGATGCCTAGAACAAATGAAACTCAAGACGGATGATCAAAATGTGAATGCTTCACTCCTTCTTTAAAAGGGGAACAAGAATACCCTTGGCAGGGAAGAGAGAGGCAAAGATTAAAACAGAGACTGAAGGAACACCCATTCAGAGCCTGACACACATGTGGCCCATACATATACAGCCACCAAACTAGATAAGATGGATGAAGCAAAGAAGTGCAGACCGACAGGAGCCGGATATAGATCGCTCCTGAGAGACACAGCCAGAATACAGCAAATACAGAGGCGAATGCCAGCAGCAAACCACTGAACTGAGAATAGGACCCCCGTTGAAGGAATCAGAGAAAGAACTGGAAGAGCTTGAAGGGGTTCGAGACCCCATATGTACAACAATGCCAAGCAACCAGAGCTTCCAGGGACTAAGCCACTACCTAAAGACTATACATGGACTGACCCTGGACTCTGACCTCATAGGTAGCAATGAATATTCTAGTAAGAGCACCAGTGGAAGGGGAAGCCCTGGGTCCTGCTAAGACTGAACCCCCAGTGAACTAGACTGTTGGGGGGAGGGCGGCAATGGGGGGAGGGTTGGGAGGGGAACACCCATAAGGAAGGGGAGGGGGGAGGGGGATGTTTGCCCGGAAACCAAAGAATTATTATTAAGTATTAAATAAATTTAAAAAAAGAAAACCATACAACAACAACAAACAAACAAACAAACAAACAAAAAAAAGACAGTCATGGCCTGTTACGCAGACCCAGTTCTGACAACAGGTGTAATAAAAGGACCTCAGCTAGGGGAGCCCCTTTTGAGCAATGGCTATGCCAAGACCAGCAGTTTGCCGCAGAAGTCCCTCTGTGAGATCACATGATGTGGTTTTGCTCGCTAGAGCACCTCCTGCATTAAAAGCTGTTTCCGTTTTTTGAGGCCGTGGTGCAAGTGCCTTGTGCCTGTCTTCACCTTTTATTTATTTTTTCTTCTTGGGGTTTATTTATTTTATTACTTCACATATATGGTCATTTTGCCTGTACATATCCATATACATGTGGTGCCTGTGAAGCCCGGAGAGGGCATCAGATCTCCCTGGGACTAGACTCACAGACGGGTGTGAGTGCCATGCGGGTGTGGAATGGAACCCCAGTCCTCTGCAGGCGCCACACAATTCTCAGTTACTGATCCATCCTTCCAGCCCACAACTCTTTTTTTAAATAAGCAGTCAGAGTGCATTGGTGTCAGACTCTGGATAAATGTGTCTCCAGGAATTCTGGTGCTGATGAAAGGAAAGCAAAACTAAAGGAAAAGAATGGGGGAATTTTATATGCTTGGTCCTAAGAAAGCATTTCAGAAACAGCCTTTAAATTGTTTCCACTGTTGCAAAGCAAGCAGTAAATGGAGTAGAAACACCCTTTTCAAAGAGTCTTTGAGCTGAGACAACAGGACAATAGGTCAGAGAACCAATGTATTTGCATACTATTCAACTTTGAGGGCATATGCACTTTAACCTTGACCTAAAGTACAGCTGTAGGAGCAGTATCAAGTAAAGTATCCATGTGTTTCTAAACATCATGCCTGATGTCATGGAATTAAGACCCTCAGTCTTCCTGTGGGAATAACTCTAGCATTTTGTCTGAGAAAGTGGCCTTGGTCACTTGCTTGCCCACTAGTAATTTCCATATTGTATGATGAAATACTTGAGGCTGGCTAAACTTCTAAAGATCACATCTAACACAGGGAGCCAGAGAAAAGACTGGAGTCTGAAAGTTCCCTGAAGTGAATTCCCTCATGGCAGAAGGACCTCTCTCTAAAGGGTGTATCTCTCAACATGGCTACACGGGGAACCAGCACATGAGGCCTTGGGGGGACAGCCATAGTCCTAGCTGGATAGCTTACTGTCTTAGACATGTTGTGTAAGTCTTCTAGGGCATGCAAACTGTGGCATGGAGACAAGAGTAGCTAGAGATACTAGTCACATCAAAGACTGAAGAGAATCATAGACATGCCTAGTGTTCCAATCAGAGCTGGCCCATCCCCCTGCTCAACATCATCCCTCAAGAACAGTAGCACAGACCTTAGAGTTGCTGCCACCTCACCCACCCAGAACGTGTGCTCTATGATTAAACTTCCTCTATAAAGAAGGAAGTTAGTGCCACATCAGATTCAGACCATTGAGTTCATCAGTTCTCATTGCTGCTATGTTAGACGGGCAGTGAGCTCGATGGTGTCTTCCTTCACTTTTGTGTTCTTTCGAAATGTTACCGCATGAACACTTTCTTATCTGCCTTCCAAGAAATTCAGCTTTTGAGACAGATCTCCAGTCTGCATCACTTTCCCAAAATATGAATTGACAGGCCAAAAACTGGTGAAGAGCTACAAAGTTGTTTTCCTGTATCCCAAGCTTTCCTTCTCTACATCCATGTCCACACCCACAGACAGCTTCCTTGTTCCTGCCAGGATCCCGTTATGTTCTGCCTTTCAGCCAACCCTCCTGCTCCTTCTCCTGAGCTGCCTCACAGGAGAAAAGGCTATATGGTTGCTACACTTATCTCATAGAACTAGCAGAGTTGGGGGAGGTTAGACCAATGCCTCTGCTAAAGCTTGATCCTGTTCCTGCAGTGAGAACTTCACCCTAAGGCCTGATTCATCCTGCCCTCTCACACTGTAAAATGCTTCCACAGCATCAGGTGGTGGCTGCATTTCTATCATTGCTCTCTTAAGATGGACCACACTGCCCTGGCTAAAATGCTTGCCACAGGCATCTTGCCCTGTGAAGCTTTCCCGGCACACTTGTGAGAAGTTGGATGCTAGCCCCAGCCTGAACCTTGGCTATTGAACCTTGATATTTTGGGGGCTATTCCAATTTTAGACATGTCTTTGAGTTACCTCTAAGTGTAATTTCAGTTTGATACTCTTACTAAATAGGGTTTCAATTACACTCTTCGATTTTTTTTCACACAGCAAAGCATAATATATAATATGTAATCTATTATGATACAGTATAAGTATACACAGATATAAAATCACACATATATGTAGGATGGGGAGAAGTATGCTTTTACCCCCCCCCTCACCCCACTTAGTACACATATAAACGTCTACCTGGGCTGGCACCGGATTTAACAGGGGAGCAGACCATACTGACACAAGCCATGCCCTTTGCAATGCCAATCACTTTTACCTTTATTTATAGTTAGGTTACAACTAGCAACCATTTGGAATATTTCACTAGAAACCAATAGGCTATGGAAATAGATGGATTAAATCCCTCTATATAACTTGTTCAGGTTTTTGAATGATTTCTGATTGAAATACAAATAGCATCAGAGTATTTCAGTTGCACTTTAGACGTGCTACCTACAATTAATGTCTTGAAATAAGGAAAGTATTTCAGTAGTCATGTCTCATTTTAGTATGTTAACTTATATAAATATGAATCGGGAGAAGAAATTAGTTTAGGCATAATCAAGAAAGACGACGTATCAAAAAATGGCATAGAAATATTGTTTTGAAGTTCCTCAGAGGCGACTGTCAAATCTCTCATTGTTATGGCATAGTTGTGACTGCTCCAATGAGGATAGACCCCTCTTATCAGCTGAACTATCTTTGTCAGCAATTCTTACATTTATTAATAACTTCTGTAAGTTGTGTACATGACTCCAGAGGACAGGATGGAGTAGTTTATCCAGCATAAATTCTTACTAATCACAGGTGGAATTTTCAAACCTCTTGTAATCTTTTCAAAACCCTTAATCTTTGGGGACTGTGTTCATTAGCATGTTAGGAGTAATATGTTTCTAAGTATAATTGATTTCTTTTTTTTAACAGTGGTAAAATATACTTTTATTTACTTTGTTGAGTCAGAAGGTTGTAAAAAAAATTATTGCAAAAGTAGATACCAAGCAAAACAGAAAGGTACTTTAGAAGTCCAGTTACCTTGGAGTTTATTTAAACGAAAGAAAAAGTCATGTTTTCATGCAATGCATACTTGGTTCTTTAAATAACAACTGTGACAAACAGCAGAAAGAATTAGAGAATGCTGCACTTGTGATCCATACAAAACATCAACATCTTGAGTTGTACATAATTAAAGAAACATCTCACTTTTCGAAATACTGTAATAGCCAATATATAGAGGCATGCCTTTATGTGGGCATAGGAATGCATTTAGAAAAGAAAAAAAATCACATGGGAACTAGTCAATTTCTTTAAAATCACTGAGCAAGAAAAGCAACATTGAACTTCCACACTGATTTTATGCAGCTTCTATACAGTATCTTGACTTAAATCCAAGAGCAAAGTTAAGACTCTCCTCCTCTATTTTTGGTAAACAATTGCATGATAAACTTAGATGACTTTCCCTCTGTGTTTTACCTGGGAGTGGCCTTTTTAATATTTATTTAAAAGAGGGCAGGTTTGGCACTTTTATACTGATGTCACCAATGTTAATATTTCTTGGGATCTCAGGAAGATTCATATTCTTTTATTTTTTTTCTTTTTTTCGGAGCTGGGGACCGAACCCAGGGCCTTGCGCTTGCTAAGCAAGCGCTCTACCACTGAGCTAAATCCCCAACCCCGATTCATATTCTTTACAGCTGATACAGCACGGGTTGGAGCTCCTGCTAAGCCAGCCTCAGATTTCTTCAGTTTATTTTGTGCATCAATTTGTGTGACAATCTCATTCATGTTGGTCTCCAATGCCATTCCACCCATTACCATTTCTGCAAGAATATTATGAACCTTGTGTACATGGAATATTAAATCCAGTTCACAGACATTTTCAAAACATTTGTCTAATGTTTCCACAAATACTTGAATTAGATCTAGAATGCCAAGTTCACTTTCTGAGGAATCCACACAGAAGACAAAATATAGTGTTACATAATGTCTGTAAATCAGTTTGTTGTCAGATCCTCCAATTAATAATCCTCCTTCTAGGAAATTATAAACATTCTCGTCTCGCTTAGACACCAGATGGAAAGTCTCCCTGATGTTGCTGTTGCGTATCTTCACTACAGGGCTGGTAGAACTTGGAGAGCTGCGGCTTCCTGTGGTTGTTGAAGATGAGGATGGCCTTGATCATGGCTGGGCGGGGCCAACTGGGTGGGCGCTGGGGCCAGGGCGGGGGGCGGGCGCGCGAGCCTCGCCTCCCGGAGCTTGTTGCCGCTGCTTCCCCACCCGCCCCCTCCCGCACCTATAATTGATTTCTAATAGAAGCCATCCTCTAATAATCAAATGTCTCAGGACATCTATAATTTTTTTCATTTTCAAAAGAAACAAGATTTGTGTTTTATAAGCTTCAAAAGTTAAATGCCTTAAAGCTTCAATTTCTCAACATAATTTTGAATGGTTTCTAACTTGTGCAAAAGATCCATTTACTGTCACCTCCTCATTCCTACCCTCAAGCCCTTTCTCGAGGGTTAAAATTTAAGCCTCTGGGCGGAATGAGAGGATTAACCGGTTAGCTCTGTCAAAGCACACTTGGTTACTGCTGTTGGAGGAGGCAGCTGGCAAGACCTGCTTCCTGGGGCCCCGCCTAACACTGTGCAGTTCCCACTCAGACACCAACAACCACCTTTGGTCCTCACACTAACCCGGGAGGCTGGCAGCGAGCAGTCACCATCCCTCTGTAGACATGAATGGGTGGAGAGAAGCGCCGGATGGTTGTACAGGCGAACGTGCTTCCGAGCATTTCCGATTGCTGCTGAGACTGTTAATTAAGAAGCTTTCATCGATCTCTCTCCCATGAAAAAGGTTCTGCTTATTTGGACTGTGTGTGGAACCGGAGATTTAATCAAAAGGCCTTAAGACGAGTGCCTTGTCAAAGCACAAACATTTTGAAATCCCAAGGAAAATACAGTTTAATGCATCCAGTTAAATTGCCTGAGAGGAAATCGTGAACACAGCTTTCTTCCAGTCTCTCCCCCTCAGGCCATTCACTAAGAAACTGGTCACTAACTGCTGGTAACAACCCATTTTGGAAGAATTGGTGCTATTATTGGCAGGCTGCGGTTTATGGCAACATGTTGTTAAAGACATGGGGGGCGATAATGTAGCTGGACTTGAGATTTCAGTGAAATTATCCTTTCCCTGTGGTTAATGGCCTCCCTTTTTCATTCCCTCCTGAATGTACTCAGGCTGAGCCTTGTTATCTAATGCATTTCTCGTTGCGTTAAGAAATATGTTCTACACCAGAGTCGGCATTCAAATCAATGGAGCAAAAATATAGCGTTTATTGTTAGTAAAATGGAATCATGCTGAAAAGGTTGAATGAAAGCTTGACTTGAACCGGATGATAGAAATACGATCGCTTGCCACAAGCACTCTCTGGCTGACACAGGCTCATGCTATTCCCTTCCGGTGATTAATTGTTAGCAGGGACAGGCAAATATGCATTGCCAAATGGAGAGTGATAACCAAAGTTGTAGTATTGATTTTCCATAACCGTGGATTTTCATACCTAGAGGAGAGCATGTGCTGCTGGCTATAACTAGTTGTGCTCTAGTCCTTCCTGTCTGACAAGTTCCATTTACTGAGAGCAAAGGAAAGAAACAGCTTTGCGGAGGGATGGGCAAACGGCACACGCCGTGCAGGAAAGTTCTGGAGACTTTCAGAAATACTTCTGTCTGTTTCCAATAGCAAAATCAAGTCAGGAGCCTAAATTATAAGGCGAAAAAAAATTGGAGTTGAATGCAGATTACACCCATTTTATTCGCATAAGAGATATGATTTTTGCTTTTTGGAGGGGAGGTATGTTTCCTCCCATATTTTAATTATCAAAAAAAGTAAAAAAGAAAAAAGATCAGAACATATCATTAGCTCTGCTTCCTAGTGAAGCTGACTTTTCTCAAAAAATTTACATCTTTCTCTCATTTTCCGTTAAGGTTTCTTACCCTGTTTTCTCACCTAAAGAATGCTAATGAGCTGGAGCGATGAGATCTATTGGGAGAACAGTGGACCCAGAGACTAAAGGTAAAAGGATGATTGATGGTGAGGAATTACCATAAAAGTACAATCAGGATCAGATTTTAAAATGAATTTTTAAGCAGCCTAAGAGACACTCTTTGATTTGCAGTCTGGTGGAATGGGTAATGTCTCTTTTGGTGGATAGTTTCTCACTGTGTGACTTGAGCTTTTTCTGATCTTTCTGACTGGAAGTAAAACGGAACCAAAGTCTGAAGAGGCTGTTAATGCAGAAAATATCAAACACAATATTCTTAATGTCAGAACCCAGGCATAGCAGGTGAGGAAAGAAAAATAAATAGAATATTACTGTTGGTATTACTGTACCGGGTTCGTCTCTCAACAGAAAGTGGGGCAAAGCGTGCTTCCTTTTTGTTTTTAAAGGACAAACTTGTTTACATTCTGGGGAAAAACACAAAACTTAGGTAGCATCAGATTGTAATCTTTGCTAGGTACATAAAATGTTCCAGCTGAAATATTGAAGCAAAAATGCGTTTCTTCGGCTACATGGTTCCTACATAATTTTAAAGTTTAAATGCACATTAGACTAATTTTAGATTTACAGGAAAGTGGCCCAGCTCTCTGACTGCATTCCTGAACACCACCAGTGCAGTTCCCTCCATTGCTAATAGCACGAATTACTGTCAGAATGACCAAAGTTAGCTGACAAAATGCAAGTGGCCCAATTAAACTTGCATTTCAGTTGGGAACAAAGCATCTCTCAGGATACAAATGACCCGCACTAACCCTAGGTGGTGAGGGTGTTTGCCACAGTGAAGGCACAGCAGGCTGACTGAAGGCTGGACTTCATGAGGATCTCACTGTTTCTCTCCTGACGCCTTTCTTCCCGTCCCTAGATCTCACGCTGGATAGTGACTGTATTGAGCAGCCATCCTGTCTCCTTTGCCTCCTTTGGCGCATGGAAGTCCGTAACCTTCCCATTTGCTCACCGGCAATCTAATTGGGCTGATGAACACTTGCTAGAGGTCCTCAGAATCCAAACGTTTGCATTTCATGGGTTGTAGAAGCTGCTCCTACGTTAATCATTTCAGTGGAATGTTTGCCCAACTGTAGATTACACAGTAGCAGAAAACCCTCGTTTGCGAGTCAACAATTTTCATCTTACCTTCAGAAAACACACATCTTGCGGGAACGTACCCAGCTACCCAGGTTTATTGTTGGATTGGAAATACCAGATTCATTTGAACATGATAGCAACGACTTTAATATAAAAATCGTTGCTGAAACCTTGAAAATCATACACTTTTCTTTTACCTCATTTAATTTTTCATCTCATCTGTCTTTCTACTTGACGCTTTTGGTTTTTAAAAAGGATGCTCAAAATAAATACTTTGTTTTCTAAGAATAAACTTGGTTTATGGCCATAAATACAAATGAACAATCAAGCCAAAACAGAAGCAAATAAAACTTCAAAGGAACATGGGGCTAAGTTTACACACACACACACACACACACACACACACACACACACACACACACACACATATTACTTGAAGCTTCCGATTCACAAATGAGGTTGATTGGTTAAGATCCCCGTTTTCAAGTGTTAAACGCTATGGAAATCTTTAGCACTGCAGACAGCTGCTTCCTGTGGCAGGGTGCATTTCTCCCTGTCTGCTGACAGCATCTATAATGACTTTAATCATAGATTCTGGAAACGGAACCGGCTATTGAATTGCAACACGCTCAGTGGTCAGTGTCTGTGTCACTTTTCTGGGAGCAGGACTTTCTGAGCATCAAGGAGCTCATTCCCAGCCTTCTGGAAGAGTGCTTAGCGCATTACCTCTCTGTCAATCACATCTGTGGTGTCTGAGCCAAATTATTATTATTTGGCTCAAGACGTTCTGTTGAAACGAGTTTGTGTGGTATTCTTATCTGTGTACCGTATATAACTAATGATGATTGTTTATGGAAAGGTGCCTGTCCAATTATTTTTGAAGAAACACAGGAATGCAGAATGACTGGAAGCATCAGGTTTTTGCCGGAGAATGCCTCAGGTAAGGGGAGAATGGCTGGAGGCTATGAGGAATCACAAGAGACAAGTCAGAGTGGTAAATTGGGAAACTGACATATCTCATCTAATATACTTGCTAACTAGGCCTTTAAAAACCTTGACATTTAACTAAGTTTGTGGAAAAGTTATGGGTTTTGTCCTTTTCTGTGGGCTCTAACTCATTAATCTAGTGAATTAAGGTGTTTATCACGAATACAACATTAGCAGGTTGGAAAGGGAGGTGTCGAGAGGCAGGTAAGCGTCTTGGGGTGAGCAGCTGTTTACACAGGCTGTGCCTGGTTCAAAGCCAAGTCAGTCAAAAATGATACTTCAAGTTATTTTCCCTTTTGGTACTTCAGGGCTTGCAATGGTGTGAAAGCAGCCTTTCATTTGGCAGAGGCATTTAAATACAGCTCCCAGACAGGCTGGTGGGTTTTGGGGGTGGGGGCCCTTTGCTGAAATAAACAAGTTTCTAGGGGATTTTAAGAAACTGGGAAAGAAAAGCAACTTTTCAGCCCAGTTCCCCACCCACTTCCAGATCTCATGTTGATCAAACTTGTGTCATTGAAGGACACAGGGATGGCTTGTGGCAAGAAGATCTTTGCCTTCTAATGTTAGTGTCTCTGAAATAGGTTTAACTTTGCCTGGCATTCTATATTTTTTAATTTAAAAAGGCATGAAGGAACAAGGCAGAACGCATGTTATTTATAATCAGAAAGTAGCATGGGTTCTCCGGAAGTTCCCTCACAAGTGTGTGGGAAACGCCTGGGTTTGTGCTCAGAGTTTTATTTAGCGCATGTCAAAAGAACATCGTTAGGCTAAAAGCCTTCAAAACGAGGCACTAACTTGATTTTTTTACTATTAAATGTTTTACTCCAAAATCAAGCCAAAAGCCGTGTTCTTTTTAAATCGTGAGGCTTATGCTATCCATTTATTGATATCAAAAACCTAAAATGATGCGTAGAGGCAGTGCCAGCATCAGGACCACCTAATAATATATACAAAATTAATACCCAGAAGCCCCAGCGGCTATATTTTAACTCCCCCCCTTTTCACATTACTGAAAATCTTATGGATCTGTTTCTTTTTCTGATACTCATCTGTGGGTTTGAGGTTTGCCTCTCTTTTTTTAAAGGAGAAGTAGGTTTCATTATAGAATGATTATCTCTGACTATGTGCTGCTTGGGTGTTACCCGGCCATATGAAAAGGCACTTCAGATGTACATTTTAAAAGACATCTTTGAATTATTTGTGCCAGTTTCTCGGTTCTTTTTCTATCGGTTACGAGGCAAAGTCAATATCCGATTCATCTTCGGTGTGCACTTGGCACATTTTGAGAAAACAACTTTAGGACACCGTACTTTTGAGGCTCTAGTTGAGTGTGGAAGCGGATTATAGCATCTGAAGTAGTATGATGGATGAGAGCAGTGTGCACGATGAGTAATAGCATGAATAAATACTGGAGTGTTACTCAGGCATGGGTTTTGTCAATTTTCTTTTTGTTGTTGTTCTGAAACATTTTGTGGTCGCACATACAAACAGACCTCTTTACAGCCCAAAGGCCGTCTGAAGACAGTGGTAGTTAGTGAACTGGCCAAGGATCGCCCTTAACAAGGGGAGTACCATACGTTGCAGTATGAATTTCCATGAGATGATAATTCCTACTTGGACAGGAAGATGCTCTTTTCATTAATCACTTTATTAATTATTCCTTTTATTTGCTATCTACCATTTATGCTTGTCTTAAAAGTTCTATTTGGTACATTTCATTGTTGAGACAATGTCTCTTGCAGCCCAGGCTTGCTGTGTAGTTGTGATTAGCCCTGAGCTCTAGAACCTCCGGCTCCTGCCTTCCAAGTGTGATCCTCCACTCTGTTTTCACTGTATTTTCTATGCCTACACTGTCAAGTACTGACTTTCTACATTTATACCACAAACTGAAGATTTTCAAAACAAATGGACAGGAAATTAATTATCATGGTTTTATTGTTGTTGATGGCCAACTTTTTAAAACAGCCACAAAACAAACAATAACAAATAGAACCACCACCACTACCACAAACAACAACAACAAAAACAAGAAAAAGTAAAAAACAAGAGAGAGTGCCACTGACCAGAAAGGTGTGGCCTCGACTGTGTTCTTCCTAAGACAGGCAGCCTTAGGCTGAGCTGGAATAACTTGGGCAAGCTTCGAAATCCTGGAGATGTCCTTATTCTTGGCCTAATGCTGGCTCCAATCGCATCAATTATGCAACAAAAAACACTGTGGTGGTGCCCATTCAGTGAGACCTCATTGGGATAAGATTGGCACACAATGTCAGAGCTGGGGAGCAGAGGCAGGCTCGTCAGGAAGGTCCCCGCATCTAGTCTTTGTGTCCTGTCTGACAGAAACTGGGCTGAAACAGATGGCTCCTGCGTGTCTCACGTGTGCTGTAAGTGAACAGGAAACTGTCCCATGTTGGTTCGCTGTGTTACTATGTGTCACCTGGTGGGAACCCTAGGGAAAGGTGTTTGTGCACACATAAACTTATTCCTCGGGCAGAGATAGAGCCCGGAATTACATTACCAATGATAAGGGATAGCTGCTACTCCTCTTACCGGACTATCAAAAAGGTAGAGATTTGGACTCGGAATCTAAGAGGTATTTGCAAGGACTTCCCATTGCTGATGCTTTAAGCCGACTCATCTTGCAACTTGCTAGAAGAAAGGACCTAAGAGATCATGGTGCTGTTAGAGCTTGTGTTGCACTCAAGGCCCTCACCAGGGGCTTGAATCGAGGACTCTAATCTTGTAACTGCCTCTGCTTTTTCCATTCTCATCCCAGGTCAGCATCTGAGGTTCAAAGAAGCATCAAGATCAACTCCCCCTGTCACCGCGAGATGAGGGGTGCATCTGACCTTATATTTGGGGACCTGTTGGGCCTGGGTGAACAGTGGTCACTGCCTGAGATTAGTACTTTAAGGGTAGGAAAAAGAGGATCACAGAAACAACTAAACCTGCGCTAACACGAGCTGGGGGAGTTTCACAGAAGGGAACTGGAAATGACGCTGGCTCTCTAGAGGGAGGAGAAGAGTGTAGTTGGGGTCTCAAAAGCAGGTATGACCTTGCACCCTGCTGGTGTGTGGAGCAGCCAGGCTGCATGGAACTGTTGCAGTGTTGAGATGACAGAGAAGCGAAGGGCAGTTGTGCCACATAGCTTTTTTGAAGTAGGCTTGCCAGTAAATGTCCGTTGAAGTTTTTGTTATTGACCACAGGATGCCATGTGCTGTGATTTGGGTGTGAGCAGCCTTTGAAGGTTCATGTCTTAAAGGACTGACCCATCCCCTCAATATGGTGCTTTGGGGGAGTAGAGTCTTTAGGAGATCGAGTCTAGGGGGAGACATGTAGTTCACTGGAGGTGTGCCTTCTAAGCACACCAACTGTAGGACTTGAGCTTCTCTGTCTTCCTCTGGTTTGAGGTGTGACTATTTGGTCCTAGTGTTTCCCTGCCTGATGTGCCACCCTCTGCTATACTCATCAGAAGTCAAACCAATGGTTTGCACTTTTAGCCTCTAAAAGTAGGGGCTAAGCAAATGTTTTCTCTTAATAAAGCCAGTTGCCTTGGGCATTTTGCTTTAGTAATACAATTTGGTTGATAGATTATTTTAGGGAATTATGTGAAGATGTTAGGCCACAAAGTCATGTGATAAATGCTCACTAAATAAGGCTCCTGCATATACCCAATAATATCACTGGGTGCCCAGCTAGACCAAGTATAACCATGAGATCTTTTTCTGCTTGTTACTGTTGGAGACATGGCTAAAACTATTGACATATGCAAATACAATTATTTTAGGTGGAAAATAGCAAAGGCATTCAACTGAGTGAGTCCTGTGGTTCATCAGTAGGTAGGAGGAGGTACCAGTCTCGAATGCTGAGTGTCCTCAGTCAGCAACTGCTTCTGTTGTTTGTGTTGGGTTTCACAAAACGAGCAGATTGCTGGGCTGGCAGGTGGTCTGATGACCTCTCCTGTTATTTATCTCTGAGATTCTGTAGGCTAAGAGAGGAGTTATCAATTAGACAAAAGCCTAGTCCCTAGTGAAACACACCCTTGGAACTACCTTTCGTTTGAGGACATCTGCCTTTAAGACATACGATTGCCCCAGATCTATAGCACTGTGGTGGACAGTGAGCTGGGATTGGGAGGCCACATGGGTAATGCTGGCACAGAAGATGGGGTGGACCTAAGGAGGTACAGGGAGACACTAAGGTGTGAAAGAGACTCTAGCCTGTTACCTACGCCCCTAGCTGCATTCAGCAGATGGCAGTGTTCCAGCTCTTTAAGAAGATTCTGTTTAGGCTAGTGTTGGGGCCAGCATTGATGAAGCAATTTTATCACACTAATAACCGACATTACCTCATCATTTCCTGATCAGTTTATACTTACAGAGTTTAAATGCATGGATTAACTGGCACCATGAGAGAATTTTGTTTATTAGGTAGGTGCTCTCATCTTTCCAGGCATTCTCCAGCCTCGGGGCCTTTGCACTTTGTTAGCACGTGCAGTCTCCTCATCACCTCTCTCAGTGTCTGACCTAGCGTCATCTGTGAGGGAAGATTGCTCTGCTCTACCGAGCTGCTCTGTGGAGCTCTTTATTCTCTTGCTGTAGTACTTCATTCTCCGTCATGGGTTGTGACATGAATCTATTGTGAGTTGTCTATTCCCCGTCTAGAACTTACTAGATGGTAATGGGGGCTCTGCTAGACTACGTAAGGCCATGTTCCTAGACATGCCTTAACTCCCTTTCCAGAGAAGTGGCGCAGTGAATTGTTATTGAGTGATGTCATCTGCATTTACAAGGAAGAAACTGAAGATTTCTCCAACTCTTGGAACTCCAGGAAGAATGGCACTGGAGCCCCAGGCTTCTAGGCCTCAAATCACATGCAAAAGTTGTGTGAACCCTAGTCTTAAGTCCCAGACTACTTCCTGACACTCAGGTCATGCCTCAGAATGGCCAAGATGCCCAGCATTCCTTAAATGCAGGTATAATGGACTGAGGTGTTCTTTCTGGAAGCTTCTCCATGTCTCCTGAGACAAACAATCAGAACTTGAGATTTCAGACTTCTGATTCCCGAGTTAGTGAGATAGAAATAAAAGGCAAAGCTAGGTTTCAGCAATTGACAGCAACAAGAACAGAAACTCAAACAGTGGATAGGGTGCTGATTGAAGCATGGTCATGGAAGTGAAATGGGAATTCTATTAGTGGATCAAAGAGCCATCATTCAGAACAAGGATGTATGAGTAAGATATTGTTGCCATGATGAAGATGCCTTAAAGGAAGGAAGATTACCTTGGATAATGATCTCACAGGCTTCAGTCACTCTGGCTGGCTCCTTTGATTTGAAGTCTGTGGTAAGGAAGAAGCATCACAGTGGGGGAGGCAGGAAAGCTGCTTCTCTCACAGGAGGCAGGAAACAGGAAGACCAACAGAGTCAAGGACAAAATACACCCTTCGAAAGCAGACACCCATTGACCTCCTTCCTGCAGCTGGATGGCACCTTCTAATAGCCATTCAGCTAAAGGTAATTAGCCAGGACCTAAGCCGTGGCTAAAGTTAGCAGCATCTGTATCCAGTCATCTCACAAAAGAACCATGAGATGGGAACTAAAACTTCAGTATGTGAACTTTCAGGACACAATTCATATCACACTAGGAAGAAGAGCCTAGGGAGGCATTCTAAGCTGTGTACAGATAATCACCACTATGCCTGATATGACCTTGTCGGACACGGAGGTTGAGAGAACATGATTTGCAGCACACAGTATCAGCTAAAGTGATATTGAAGTCACAGAGGCTGGGCTCTAATACGTAAAAGAAATAAAAGAGATTGTGTGTGTTTTTATTCTCCCCCAAATCCAAAGGAATGAAGACTCTCCTCCTCTTTATATCTCACTAAATTCCTTCATTTATTTAATAACAACAACATTGTTCTGGGTTAACTGTACCAGGTACTGAGTAACAATAGACTGAGGTGACTGAACCAAGCTTTTTCAATTTACGATAGAACTCTTTCAAAGACAAGAGACTCCTTGTTAAGTACCCAGACTCACATTATCCTGTTCTAGAAAGATGTGGTTCTTCACATATTTTAACATTTTCAAAATAGAGAAAGATGCTTTTGATTTACTTCAGCCATATCAAAAACATATAAAAAATTACTGTGAAACTGTTTAATATTCAAGAGGTGATAATCTTTGCTCCAATGCTGCATATATGCCCTTCTGCCTACTCTGCTGCCTGATTTTCTGTGTCAATTTGACACAAGCTAGAGTCATCAGAGAGGAAGAAGCCTCAGTTGAGGAAATGCCTCCATGAGATCCAGCTGTAGGGCATTTTCTCAATTAGTGATCAATGGGGGAGGGCCAAGCCCATAGTGGGTGGTGCCGTCCCTGGGTTGGTTTGTGGTCCTGAGTTCTATAAGGAAGCAAGCTGAGCAAGCCAGGGGAAGCAAGCCAGTGTTCAGCACTCCTCCATGGCCTCTGTGTCAGGTCTTGTCTCAGGATCCTGCCCTGCTTCAGTTCCTGTCCTGACTTCCTCCAGTGATGGACTATGATCTGGAAGTGTAAGCTAAATAAATCCTTTCCTCCCCAACTTTCTTTTTGGCCATGGTATTTTGTTACGGTAGTAGAAACCCTGACTAAGACACCTACTGAGAGATTCTGAAGTGTGTCTGGGAAGCAATCTCTACTATATCCTAATCAAAGTGCACTGATTGGTGGCTCTGAAGCCCCTCCTACCCTCTGCCCCACCCCTGCTTTTTTTCTTGGAACATGGCCATTTTCTCTGTGTGCTGTTTTCCATTCAGAACTGTGCTGACAGGCCCAAGCTTCAAAACATTATCAGAGGTTGATTCTCCATCAATTATAGGTCAGTGTGGCTTCATTCAAAGCACAGGGACTTCTAATAAAACAGGAGAGTGTTGACTACACTTAGGTAGTCTACTGACAAATAGGCTTATTTATTGAGCATCTACATACTGTAAATACTTGTTAAATTATTAGGCCACATAATGTAACTTGAAGGCATCGGCATGATGGGCACCATGCTGTTACCTCAGAAAGTTTGATTAACTAAAATGGATGAAGCCTTTTAATTGAGTCTAATGAAAACACAAAACCCAAGATGCCCACTGGAATCCTAGTTTCATGTCATTTAGAAAGATCCAAAGTGGTCACTGGGTGTCTTATAGAATAAGGACAGAGTCAAGTTGTCCCATTGATGGTTCCTACTATCAATCACTTTTTAGATATTCCATGGAAGATTTAGCATGAAACATGTTAATACTTACCATGATAAGTGGTCCTTAATTATGATACATGGACCCTGTATTTCCCCAGGACTTTCCTGTATGTTTCTCACATGTACTAAATTATAACAAGAAGAGTCTGAAAGAGTATTTCTCTCTAAACATGTTTTTTCATTAGGAGTATCATATGTGTTAAATTTGCATATACATTATAACATACATTTTACATTGAGGTCTGTCTCCCACCTCCATAAAGTTCTCCCATTAAATTATCTTCTCTTGATTAAATGACCTGCATAAGTTAGAGGTCAGCTCTGATAAAGGTATCACAATCTAATCTGCTGATATTATGACCCCAATTATCCCCAGTTACCATTTTAGGGAGGATACCTAACAGGCTAAGTGAACTTCTAAAGCTAGCACAAACCGCATTCGTCTTTACTTTCAAACCGTAACTATTGCCTGTCCTTTCTACATACACCCTAGCTCTGTATTAACACATTTTTATTTTCTCTTTGACAAAAGGTCAAGGCTCTGAAGGTCTCTTTTTTGACAACAACGATGGCGACGATGATGATATAATTCTTATTATTCTGGCATCATGTTTTTCCACCTACACCAAATATATCAACCAAAAACACGTCCTTAGCGACAGCCTTTAAATCAACTTGGCCCTGGTTGGATTGTTCATCGTGAAGGTGAACTGTTGATAAGCCTAGAACACGATTGTGGGGAAAAGGAAATAAAACCCACACTGAACAATTATTGTTCTTCATTTTACAGCAATAGGAAATCTCACCTTGATTCCTGTTGGACAAAGGGAGTCTTCAGAGAGCACAAGAGAGGATTATGAGGTTTTACTACACAAAGTTCTCCTCTTTAGATCTGTACAAAGAGCCTGCTGTCCACTGCAAGGTGAAATGACCTTCAATCACAAGGTTCTGATCTGGATCTCCTTCTACCTTCCAGGCCTGTGCTCCAGGACTTGCAGGGACCACGTGGTCCTATCCAACCTCCTGTGTTCCCCTGGGGCCGTGTTCCAATCTGCTGACCCCCAGGACCCAGCTTCTCCCTATTCCACTACTCTGGCAGTCACTGAGTCTGAGCTCCTGGGGAAGCTCTGCTTTTTCTGTAGGATATGCTGATCTCTTAGCAGTAGCTTCCCTTAGAAGCACTGTGTCCCCTATACTCCTCCTTGGTCTGGATCACTAAATCCTTGAAGAAACAGTTATTTCTTCTAGAAACATCCGGCCACTAACAAATTTTCTTTTCTGCTACTACTGAGCTTCACATCTTAGTGCTTAACTTTGACATTTACTATATGCCAGGACTGTGTGAGACCTCGCACATTACATAATGTAGTCTGACTTTATGCTTATATAAACCTATCTTCCTAACTTTATTATCCCTATTTGAAATGCAGAACATCCGAATTCCAATATAAACAGCATAAGTTACATACACTCAGATTTTAGTGGCTTGTTGGTCCGAGAGTTCAGGTTCTGAAGGCTGTATTGCAACTCTAAATAATACAACATCGTCATTGGCAAAATATCTACACAGCATCCACCAGCCTTTATTTCTTGTCAGAAAACCTGGTACCTAGGACTAAGGAACCTTGAATAGAGTATATTACCTATTGTGTTGGACTGTAAAATGGTAGTTATGTAGAATCAACAGATTAATATGTGTAAAGAGTAAGAATAATGTGCAGTCAGTTAAGACTGTCATATGGGTATTAGTCATTGGTAGTAATAGTTAAAATAATAGTAGGAGGTGCATGTGTCTGAGGGTTTATTATCTACCTTATACACTAAAATGAAAGATTCTCAAGGACAGAGACCGCTTTATTATTCTTTTATTCTCTTGTGAGAATAATGTCCCACACATAGTAAGAGCTTAACAATTCAGTGATGAATGAATGAAAAATGTAAATCACAAGAATGAGCATTCCATTATATTCATCCCTCCTCACACCAGGAACTTACAATGTTTGCCAAGCCATGCCTTCCTTTACAATTCTCTTTTTCCCGGACTTGGGGACTTGAAGTTATGAGTCTTTGGACATAATTCCTGATGTCCAAGCTGGTCATCACCTGGTCCAACACTCCCACATACATCCCCCCCCTCATGCTGGTGGCTTTCTTCCTTGACCTTGTCCCATGGGCATCATAAAGTAACCCAGTCATTCTCCATTGCTTTTGGTTGTTCTTTAATCCCTGTCTTCACCCTTGAGCCTGTCCTTTATCTCATAGGCCCAGGCTACCTCTGGGTAGGCAATACGTAATTACACATTCATACTAACATGTTCTTTAAATTGTTCAAAAATCCACCTCTAAAATTCTATGACCCCCTCATCTAAGTGACTACAGTTATTACACAACTTTCTATGCATATGGTTGTGTTCATAGATTAAAAAGTATAAATAGGCACGCCTCTGTTGACAAATGCCTAAATCTTTGTACCTACTGTGGTAGAACTTAAGAATCAAATCTCATCTCCCTAGGAGAAGAGTTGGCATTGGGAAAGCCTGGAGAAATCCTTGTACTTTCCCGGCCCTCTGGCACTCTCTGCCCATTCCAACCGGCTTGGTGCTGGAGAAACATGGGCTTCATCTACGGTGTGGTAAGTGGAGATTTGACCCTTCCTATCGCCTGTGAAAAGTTAACAACCTTCCTTACAGAAAACATCAATGAATATAGCAAGCAAAAGCAAGCAAAGAGATGGAAAACACTAGAAATCTGAATGGGAGGAGAGAAATATCAATGAGATGGAGAAGAAAAGTCAGAGAGCTACCAAAGCAGATAGGAAAATGGAAAACCAGAGAGGCTGATCAGACTGTAGTGAAGGGCCAAAGATTCTGCCAGCCAACCTGAGATAACCAAGCAGGAAAGAGAACCTGAGCTAATGAGAAAACACACTTGGGACGACTCAGAGTAGGCACCATAAGTTACTCATGTGAGAAAGAACTGGTCCAAATAAAATGTAACTGGTATTCTACTAGTTAAAATGACTTATGATCTTTTAAGTTAACCATATTATAGAAACAGTATTATTACATGAAGCCAGTTATTTGGTGTGTGTCTAGCAGAGGCGTACCTCAGTAAGGATATGGGTGCAGTATGCCTGTTAATCACTGTCTTCTAGAACACAGCAACTAATGAGACATTGCTGGGATCTCCTCAGTGCTGCCTTGTTATGCCGCGCACTGCCCTTGGCAATATGAGGATTCAGTCATGGAACCGCAAGCTAATTTCCACCATAAAATAAGGAGTGATTTAAGTTCCCATAAGGACATGTACGATCTTGCTCCTAGGCATATAAGCCTTATGTTCAAATAAACCGATCTTCATTCTCCCCTCTGAGAGGCTGAGATCCTTACCACTTCAAGCAGGTGATTTTGTCCTGCCGTCAGACTGGAGTGTTCTGCCATCAGACCAGAGCCCCCTTCTCTAGTCTCTAGGTTGCTTCTCCATACCCATGCTTCCTGTCTCGACACAAATTCTGCTTTCTATTCCCACGTACACCATTCCATGTCCTCGTTGTATTGCTCGTCCCCATTCATTAAAATTCATGTTATTATACTTTAATACTTGATAATGACTCACGTGCTTCTGGTTGGGTACACAGAAGCAGAAGCTATGTGTACCTGTGTCACATGCTTGGGTTCTAGCACACGAAAAGCATGAAGTACTCTGATTTTTTCCTTGGCCTACTGAAAGCTGAGGATATACAATCATTTTCTATTAGGAAGGAATCTAGGTAAAGTGAGGCATGAAATTGGGAGCAAAGAGAAGTAATCCAACACTTTGCATGGAGTGAGGCAGATAGGACTCTCCTCGTTGATACTGCCCCCTTCACAGCTGCCATTTTCATGCCAGTCACCGTCTCTTGTTCGGAACAAAAGAGTCCAGTGTATGTACTCATGAGCCCAGGCTGGCCTTTATGCCTCTGTAGATAACACTGAGCTTCTGATTCTCCTTTCTTCAACTCCTGGGATTACAGTCATGTTTTACTACAACTAGCTTATGCAGCGTGGGGATTGAACCCATGTACTTATTAAAATGGTGACTCTCTTCGGCCTTTCGGTGTTTCTGTTCTAAGGACTCTTGATGAGTCCTTCCTTGTCAATATTGACAGGAAGGTGTGGTCCCTGGCAGGCCAGTTTTATTGTCATGCTCCCGTATTTCTATATATTGTTTTAGAAATGAAGCTATTGACATACCCCCGTCCAGTGGAATGGGACAAGGGAAGACTGTCAGGTCTTCCTGTGAGCTGTCAGGTCCAGACTAAGGGATGAGATAGAACTCTAGTGATTTTGTGATTCTCTTTTGGCAGCCATAGCTGCTTAGAGCTTTCAGAATCTGTGTCCACTGATGATTTTCTACTCTTGGGGCCTCTTATCACAAAGGGACATCATAGACACAATTATGTCTGCACTGGATAGATCAGCCCATGTCGATGTCACGTTTAATATTTAAACACATTTTACCGTGATTTTATGTTTCCTCGGTGGCCATCTGCAAAACCAATAGGAATAAAAGTGCAGCTTGTGGGGCAGGACAAATACACAGAGAATCAGGGGCTCAAACAGACCTAGGAGGAAGCTGCATCTATTCAAACACCTGTCTTCCCCCTCCCACCATCTGTGCGGCCCCTGAATCTTTCAGCCCCACTTCTCACCCTTACAATTATCCTGTCAAGATGAGGGCAGTTCAGGCGGCTTTGACATGCCTTTCATATGGCCACTTGAGTCCAATGACTTCCTTAAATAACAATGTTCTTGCTACACATTCACATCCGTGTACCCAAGTCGAAATGTGAGGACTCCATCTGAGGCAAGCGCCAGTTTGTGGGTTCTGCAAAGAGGCTATCAAATATGTGAGACAGTAGACCTTCTAAAGCTATGACACCCAGAGGATGAGTAATTCACAGGTTACAGAGACGTTCAAAGAACAGGTTAGTACTTTAATGCATTACTAAGGATTCTTTCCTGCAAATTCTCAATCTGCATCTAGAAGTTGTCTACATAAAGCCCTCAAGGGAAAGAAAGAAGTGTAACCCACATCCGAGACCTCTTCGTAACTGGCTATGGCATGGTGCATTCCTTGCACTCTCCTAAGCACAGTTATTTAGGGTGAGTTTCATTCCACTTTTCGGAGCTGGGACACCAAACTCAGATTCTCACAACCCTGTGCAAAGGCTCTGCTGCTGAGCTACCCCATCAATCCCAAGGCAAGCATTTCTATAGATCAATGCCCTGGGGCCCCAGAACGTGTATCTCGGATTACAGCAGACCAAATCGTACAAATCAAATGTATGTGTTCTTTCCTAAGTGGTCAGAACACTTACCTGGTGACATCACTCCAGTGGGCATGAGTCAACTTCTAAGGCTTCAACTCACCATGGGGGACGGACTGTTTCATCTCCTACACAAGGCAAAACATAGAAACCAGGGCCGGAGAGATGAGCTGGAAGACGAGAACTTCCTATCTAGGAGCATGGCAACCTGCGTTCAAAATCCCTGCTACTCACATAAAATAAAACAAAACAAAACAAAAACAAAAACAAACCAGGCATGACTATATGTACCAGAAGTCCCAGTATTGGGTGGCAGCAGTATGTCAACACTGTGAGCTTCTGGTTCAGTAAGAAACACTACCTTAAGGCAAAAAGGCTAAGCATGATGGGAGAAGGTATTTACACACACACACACACACACACACACACACACACACACACCTCAGAGCACACTTGGACAAGACACCGCAGACATCCTACATGGAGTCATAAACGGGGAAGTTCATTCTTGTATGGCGGAGTCTACAACAGGGAGCACAGCACACGTGCATACATACGGCACTCTTGCCACCTTAGACTTAGAGAACCCAGTACAAACAGGCGCTGCTTCTTGAAAATAATTTCTGAAATTTAAGGAAGGTTTTTAGCATAAGTATTAAAAAACAGTCAGGCTTAAAAGACATTTTATCACTTTTATTTCAAGCATGACTTTCATAAGTGGGAGACAGGCTGTTAAAGGGGAAAGCCCTAGTTACAGTTATGGTTTATACCTGTCTGCCCCTGTCCCCCACCTCAGGTTTGTTAAGTAAAGCCACAACTAGCCTTCTATGATGATACTCGATTGCTTCCAGGGTCCAGGAATTCCTGGTTTAAAATAGCAAGAACACAGAAGAATCCCTCAGAAGACCTAGCAGGTTGTGAGTCCCTGCCCACAGAAAACACTGTCTCTGAGCTGAGAGTAGAGATCGGACCGATGCTTTCTCACAGTAATGTTTACACTCGTGAGGTCAATCAACAAATTCAAAGGAGATACACTGTGTGTGTCACATCAATTTCTTTGCTGATTAGATGAAATGTGCTTTTGTGTTGTTCTCAAATTAGGCACTCATTATGCATAATTAGCCCCTTCCACAGAACAGCTGCTGGCTTTTACAATGCTTTCAACCCAGGCATGAGTGCACCCATTGCTGTGTGCAAACTTAATCAAATCTGTGATGAATGCGTCAGTTAATGTGATGATCAAATATTGAAAGGCATTGCTTAGAGAAAGCATGATATGTTCAGCTTCGCCCATGGAAGTTCAATACGAAGTCATTGCATTATCCTGAGAAATTATTGTCATTTTCAAATAAAAATATACTTATTTTATCTTAAAATATGATTATATGGCGGGTTCTAAAAAAATGAGAGAGACTGTGTTGCTCACTGAGGAGGCTAAAGGTTTGAAGATGCATTTGAATCTAGGTTGAGCCTCAAAGACCAACCAGGAATAAGGAAACCTTGGGCTTAGTTGTACCACTGAAACTATGTTGACACACTCTCTGTTTCTGTGGTCTGGAAAATGAGAAGACGATGACCAAACAGGCAGTGTAAGCCACTTTAAGACAGAAATCATTCCCCAAGACATGCAAGAGCACATTTCTAAATTTTAAACAGCGTACGGCCTGCATTTGCCTCAAGGTTGAAGATCATGTAGTGGGTTGAATTAGTGATGCTTTGGGGTTTTGAGGAGTTGGGTAAATGTGAGAGGATTTAACATGATGGTCACAGACACTGTCATGCCACATTCTCTTCTGTAAAAGCATATGTTTTTCCTTTATTCTTCTGGAGAGACACTGGAGTTGGAAATCACCATGTTACCAGGGGTATAAGTCAGGAAAGAGTGACAAACCCAGGCATAGCAAAGTGGATGAAAAGCCACCGCTGAGGATTCTTTACTCCTAACTCAATCTAGACATTAGATATGCAGAACCTTTATATGTCATATTTTAGATTACTAAAATGATAGCATGTGAGGAGCACCACACCCCCTTTTAAACTATAAAAGTACATTTTGGCCAAGACTATATTTAAATTTTAGCCGCCAGTAGCTGATATCCTTATTAAATACCTTTGTGCTATCCCGTGTGGTTTGGGGTGATGTACTTTGAAGAAGCTAGAGATTGTCTACATCCCCATGTGCATGCACACATACAGATGTGCAGGTATGTAGAGTGTTGTGATTCGAATGTTCAGTGTCCCCCATAGGCTCAAGTGCTTGAACACCTGGGCCCCAGCTGGTGGCGCTGTTGTGAAGGTTATGAAACCTTAAGGAGGTGGAATCCTGTTGCAGTCCATCACAGGGGTGTGTGTGGGGAGAGGTGGGTGAGCACTGAGCCTGGTTCCTCTCTCTACTCCCTTCTCTCCTCCCCTGCCTTGTTTGGGGGTACACTAGGATAGCTGGCTTGCTATTCCTTCTACCATGTCTTTCCTGCCTGTTGCCACTGACAGAGTGGACTCTGGACCTATAAGGCAAAATGAACCCTTTCTTCTCTAAATTGCTTTTTCTGTTGGACTATCTTATCACAGCAACAGAAAGAAACAAAGATATACCTTAATAAACACACAAACAGTTTAACAGAAGTTTTTTGTTGATACACATTATATTTTCCACAGTGAGTCCACTTTGGAAAATTTTAAGTATAGAGTTAATACTCATTCAGCTGGTATCTAGACAGAGTAGTTAAACCAAATATTTAGTTGATACCTTTATTAATATATGGATACAGCAGGCACGTTCCCTGATTGGTTGATGTTTATATCAGATTAGCTGCTAAAATGTTTGATTATCACACTGAGTGTATATCTATAAAATATGTTGAACATAAACAAATGTATAAATAAAGCACCACCAGCAAAAGTTATCACCTATCCTGTGATCATTTCAATGTCCTTGGGGAGGAAATGCATCAGAAGCTCTATGCTTCTCCTCTGGTGCTCTAAAACACTGCTAATCACTATTAGTCAACAAATAACTAACAGTACTGAGAAAACTATGCCAATATTTTGCATGAAAAACTTAATGACATATTACTGAAAGACAGAACTGACAAAAAGGAAAAAATTGTTATATTTAGGTCAAAGATACATAGTGAGGCAGGTTAACACTGATTATGTTGGTATAACTTAGCAGTGGATGAGGTCACAGGTTATGTCATATAGTTTAACAGTAGCTGGCGACTTGCAAATCTTGGCTTAAGAAGATGAACCAGAAGTTATTCATCCCATAGTATATAGGATGAAAAAAATATATATATATACATATATATATAATAGAATTATATACCAAAATTGTTTAGAAAAAGCCTTCATTTGATAAGTGTCTTAGGGTTTTTATTGCTGTGAAGAGACACCATGATCACAGCAACTTTTACAAAGGAAAACATTTAACTGTGGTTGACTTACAGTTCAGAAGTTTAGTCCATTATTACCATGATAGGAAGCATGGTAGCATGCAGCCAGTCATGGTGCTAGAGAAGTAGCTTAGAGTTCTACATCAAGATCAGCAGAAAGGAAGGAAGGAAGGAAGGAAGGAAGGAAGGAAGGAAGGAAGGAAGGAAGGAAGAGTAGGCCAGGCTTGAACATTTGAAACCTCAAAGCCCACCCCCAATGGCACACTTTCTCCAATGAGGCTACACTTCCTAATAGTGCCACTCTCTGGTGACCAGGTTCAAACATATAAGACTATGGAGACCATTCCTTTTCAAACCTCCACAGCAGGAAAAGTTTTAATCATTTTCAGGTTAAATGGATGATGTCTGTCTGTCTGTCTGTCTGTCTGTCTGTCTACTTACCTATCTATCTATAACACACACACACACACACACACACACACACACACACACGATAATGTAAATCCAAAAGTGACATTTAATGTATTTAGTCAAAATTTATTCCAAAGCAATATTTTCCACTAGCATTTTAGAGATGAGTTTTTAAGTCAAATATTCTAAATTTTAATCTCTTGTTACCTTGTTGGGCAAGCATTTCTGTTATTTTTATATACATGGCCTTTACTAGTTCTTTGATGTTGCTATGACTGGACTGGAATAAAAATAATCATTTGACCACTATTCTACAAGGAGAACGGCACTGTTAACTATTCTCTTCATAAACAGCATGTGGTTGCTTGACTTCAGCAAGCTTCAGAAACTATTCGATTTCACTCCACCTGGTTCTTCAAGTTAATTTGAACAGGTTTATGTTCAAGACCTTTGTTTCCTTTTTCTCTTTGTTTTCTTTAGTCCTGAAAAAGTAAGGAAATGATGATAGGGAATCATAACCCCCTGTTTTCTATGTGCAGAGGAACAAATACCACTTACCACTAGGGCAAGCAAATCCCCCTCTGAGGTGCAGCTGGCTCAGGCTGTGCCTGAGTACTGCACTCACTGTGTTAGACGGACGCATTGTCTTCACAGGTTGCCTTTTCTGACTTATCCCATAGGTAAAGATGCGGGAGCCCTGAATCTAAAAGTTTGTGGAGAAAATCTCTTACCATTTCTTGCACTGACTTCCTGGATTTGTACTTTGTGATGTCCTGTGGTTCTGTAAACTCATTTTGAGGACCAGGCAAACAGAACCCAAGTAAAGTCCTGACGTAGTGCATCAAGCAGCTGTAACCACAGTGCCCCCCGACTGGGAATAGAAGGAGACAAGAGGATCTACTGAAGCTAGTGCGCTGGATAGCCTGATAGGCTGAGAGACTGTCTTAAAGGAGAAGGGAACGGGAGGGCTGCTGCCCTACGATTGAACTCTGACCTCCACACTGTAGCAATAGAATCTATGCCTACGTTCTTATGTCTGTCTACTCCTATGTACACACACACACACACACACACACACACACACAGACACGATGTGTGTGTGTGTGCGTGTGAGTGTTTATGGTATAGATAGATAGATAGGTAAGTAGACAGACAGACAGACAGACATCATCCATTTAACCTGAAAATGATTAAAACTTTTCCTGCTGTGGTGGTTTGAATAGGAATGGCCTCATTATTTAAATCTGATGCCTTCTTTTGGTGTCGCGCCCACCTCGGCCGGCAAGGAAGACGCAACACAGTTGGATTCTTCTCAACAGCCTTTACTGAAGGACACCTTCATTGCTGATACGGGGACCACGAGCGGCAAAGTCGCTCGCCTTATATACACAACAGTATGCTAATAATCTCTCAGGGATTGGTGGGGCACGAGTCACCCCACTATCACCCCACTGTCATCCCAGCTACTTGTCCTCCAGAGATTGGCGTGGCACGAACCACCCCATTAGCATAGTACCGCCCCAGCCAGACTGAGACCAGGTGCAAAACCCCGCACATGCGCAGTACTGTTGTTCACCACAGGAGGGCGCCGGATCACCTCATTATCATACGGCCGCCCTAGCAAGGGGACAAGCCTGCACATGCGCGGTAAGTTGTTTACATTCAGACTGGACTGGATGTCAGCACCAACTTTGTTTTGCCGCGCCGCTCCCTACATTCTGGCAAGCATGTGTATGTGCATATAGAGCCCTCATATGCAGAAAATAAATAAATAAATCTTAAATCAAACAGTTAAAAATATTGTTTATCATCATCATTATTATCATTATTATTTATTACTACATGTGTGTGTTTGTGTACATCAGAGTAGACAGACATAAGAATATAGACATAGGTTCTATTGCTAAAGAAGGCATCAGATCACATTATAGATGGTTATGAGCTACCATGTGATTCCTGGGACTTGAACTCGCGACCTCTGGAAGAACAGCCAGTGCTCTTCACTGCTGAACCATCTCTCCAGACAATGGATAATATTTTTTTCATTGCTAAGAGTTATTATTAAGAGTCCTAGTGTCCCCACTGTCTGCAGTTATATAGCTGAAGCTTCAGTGATCTGTAACCACATTCTCCACTTCAATTTTCCTCCATTTTGTTAGCAAAATACTTCAGGTTTATTCCTGGAAACCACAAAAGAAAAATTACTTCACTATGCAAACACATGCACATACTTAGAGAGGGACAGTTTAAAACCATTTGCTTTTGTCAATCAAAATCTACAAAGGTTTTCATTGACACATTATAAATGGCAGATCAAACAGGTATAACAATGAACAAAAAAAATCAGGATACAAAAAGCTATTGGGTCTTCTTCATGAACTCTAACATTCACGTTGAACCCTTTTATTTCAAGAACAAAGAGTATTCTGTTGGTGCTAGAGGTGAACCGTTAATCAATTTGGTTTACTTTTGCAAACTGATGTGTTTCGTGAAGTCAGTTGAAGACAAGGACTACAGAAGATGCAGAAGAGAATTCTCGGTGAGGAGAGGTCCATGCCCGGGATGCGGTTTGTTATATTTATATATTTATGCTCGGACAGCTAGTCTTCCTTCTCTCTTTAATTTTATTTTCACAGGGATACCTAGATATAAATTTATAATTACAGTCTATTGGGTCCATTTAATGTTGCTCAAATGCATGCAGTTATAAGACTGATCACTTGCTATAGGATAACCAGCTAGGGGCTTAATCCCAGGAAGGCTGATTATCTGTGTCTGAGCAAGTATGAGCTGCCCATAGATCCTCATCTGGAGATGAGCCCATGTGAGATTTCCTCCGTCCGTGCTGGCATGTCAACCAGTATTGTCACTGTCCAGGCCTTAATTATGCTCTTATTCTCTCTCTCTCTCTCTCTCTCTCTCTCTCACTGCTTATGCCACTTGGGGAGATAATGAAGAGCTATGAAGTCAAGACAATGATGGAGCCAGGGATACAGCTTCAGTGGAAAGCACTCATTTAGCACACGGGCAGCCTTACGCTTAAACCCCTACACTGTAAAGCAGTGCAGAAGCGTGGCAGTGGATTCCCCTGAACGCAGACAGACAGTCTATGCAGCAATACACCAGCCACATGTATTCTCTATGAGCAGGCAGCTCAGCCACTGGGCCGCCCATGCCCTCTGTCTCTGTGATCTGGGGATTAGAGACTCACTCTCCAGGTGTCTCTGCTATGACTGTGGACAAGACCACATTCATGAATGTATCACAGAGAACACACGCCCAGGTGAGCCTGGAAAGAGCTTTCAAAGAAATCTTTTTTTCCCATTTCTAAATAAAATAAATGCACAATTTGCTCTCCTGTGGGCAGATTAGCAGCACCATTTCCAAATGAGGAACAGAAACTCTTACTTTTTCCTGTTGATGTAGATTAAGGAGGATTCAAAATCAAATATCTGCAAGGCTGTGCTTTGTAATAGCGTTTAAGCAGCGTGCTTTAGAAATAGTTTTAAACAAGGTTCTACTCTAAATATAAACACACATATTCCTGAACACTGTCTCCTGGTATACTTCATTTTTCCAAAAGTAGATTTTGAATCTCAAGCATAAATCAACAGAGAAGGTTATTCCTCCTCCTGCCCCAGCTTTGGTGGGGGACAGATTTTCCAAGCTTTTGAACTTGCCCATGTTCTTTTGGGAGTGAAGTCACTGTACAGGGAGGATTTGAAGACACTGTTTTGGTGAACATGGTTCACCTATGCTTCCCTTTCTGCCTCCTCTGTTTATAGGCACTGGTGTCTGAGAGAGAAAATGGAAATCAATTTCCTTGAATGTAAGCATAGCTACGCTCTCTTATTTAAACAAACAAACAACAAACCCCTCGGGTCTGCAGCTCTGAGGCTTTCACCTGGCCTGGTGGCTCATGTCCCTCTGCCGTGGTGTCCCTGGAGGGCACAGCCATATCTGCATGCAGTAATGCGTCAGTAAGAATTCAGATTCCAGCCTTTCATGGAGGGATAAATATGGAGCCAGGAGAACATGGCTGGAGCTAAGACCTTCCTTGTGGGTAACCATCTAATGTATGTTGCACGGGCTGGAGTTTCTGAGCAGATGTTTTTGTAAGAGCTGGCTTTCGCCTTTGTCCCTCACTCTGATTGTAGCATGCTGTTTAGGCTTGGCCATTTTCTAGAGTAATGTGTCCTAGGTCAGAATCATATGGTGGAATGTCATGAAGACAAGGAAGTTTTAATATCAGCCAGTGAACAGAAGTTCTTTTCTAAACACTGTGTCCTTGGGGTTTTAGAGTGAGACTGATTTGTGTCTAACGCTAATATAAACCTGCTTTGGTTTCTCCTCTTTTCTTAGTGAATTAAAGAGGTTTTCTCCTAACTCTACTGCTTTTGTGTTCCCTGTCCTACCTGGTGGCTCTAGAATGAAGCTTTTTGTTCACATAGATAATCAGCATCTTGAAAAGTAAGTGTGTGTGTGTGTGTGTGTGTGTGTGTGTGTGTGTGTGTGTGTGTGTCCAGGTTCCCATGGAGGCCAAAAGACAGTGTCAGGTCCCCTGGAACTGAGTAACCAACAGTTGTGGACCACCCAACACAGGTGCTAGGAGCTGAAACTGAACTTGGGTCTCTGTAAGTGCAGTGCCACTCTTCACTGATCAGCTACCTCTCAGGGCCCACAGCCAACTCCTCTCAAGTGTTTGCCCTTGCTGTGCCACTCTGCCTCTTGTCTCAGCTCCCTCTTTAGTTTGCATGCCCATGTTTCTTTCCAGGCCATTCCTTTTCCTCCCAACTACATTTTGCTGACTGCTGGGCTGGTACATCCTGGTAGTCAAGCACTCTCTCCAAACAGCCATCTTTCACAGCCCATCTTACCTAAGTCCCCAGAAGCAGCCAGGCTCTTTTTGGCTATGGCTCCTCTTCCCACTATCCCAGAAAGACATCTTCCACACAGCCTAGAACTTTCCGAGTTACTTAAAGCTCCTGGGCCGCCTCTTCTTGCCTCTTCCATGGGTATTGCTCGTGTCTTTAGAGCAATAGGCAACCATAGCCTTTGGGTTTTGTCTGCTGGAAGATTACCAGTTCCTTGGGGTAGAGCTCTGTGCTCTTCAGAAAAACTAAAATATAGTTGTCCCTCTCTGCTGGGTCCACAAGGGCTTTCTTTCCTTCCTGCGTTCTTTCTTTCCCTTTTTGCTCCTTCCTTTCCTTCCTCCCTTCTATATTGTCCCTGTCAGTTAGCAGACCAAGGTTCCTGCCAGCTCTCTGTCAGGGCTTTGATTTTGTCAGCTATGGCCAGGTCCTTTTACTCACCGACTCTCTTTTCAGCTTTGTTCAGCTGAGCTCCACTTGTCTACTAATTAGCTCTTTGGAGATTTCCCTTTTAAAACTCACTATCACAGAGGACAGGAACCGTTCAAAAGTTTTGTGCCTCATAGAAATTCCATATTCATCTATACCCCATACAACCATATTTCTTAAAATTAGAAGTGGCAGGTCAGGCCAATTTAAGGTATAGAAGTAACATTGTGTGTAAAGGGACAGCTCCAGGTTCTTGATCAGGTATGTAGATGAGTGACGGGGAAGGGAAGGTTCACATCAAAAAACATGGACAGGCACAAATTAAAGACAAGCCTCTACTCCGTCTATCGCATTCACATTTTCTTTATCTTCTAGTGTGCAAATATTGTGCTAGCTGAATATAAAAGTAGCACAACTTTAGGGTACAAAAAAAAACCAGACTGTAATAACATCAAGAGTGGTCTTACATCAAGGAGGGCCCTGAGGATGTCTTTGTTGTCAACTTCAGAAGAAAAGAGAGGAACAGAGGAGGAAACTGGCAGAAGGAATGGATGCCAAAAGGAACTCAAAGCATCAGGTCCGGGTGAGGTGATCGGTATTCGAAAAGAGTCTGCCTTCTGGCTCTGATCTGAGGGAATAGGCTGGCAGCCAAGCCAGAGGGCAAAGCAGCACAAACACACCTTCCGCACACTGCTAGGGGCTGCCTCAGTGCCTTAGAAACTGTGCTAGCAATTAGAAACAAGCTACAGCGGAGCGATAGGAAAACACTCTACTGAGGGAGAATCTCTGTGTTTTGCCTAAGTCCCGCCCGGCTGCCCCTTCCACCTAACCATACCTTCCCTCCGTCCTCTCTTCTTTTCTTTCGATTGTTTTAGCAAGCTCTTCTTTATGTTTCCGAGTACATTTTCCTCCCCTAACTTACTTCTGTTGGAAGTTGGGCTTACACCACATTTACACACCGCTAATGCCTGCAAGATGAAAGTAGAAACCTTTGAATATATTAATGCTATAACACAGATGTCTTACTTTTTACTTTTTTTTTTTTAGGCAAGCTGATGCGTCTAATAACGATGCAGATTGTGCTGGATGGGTGTGCAGATGAAACAGGGGAATACAGATTAAATAAGGATTTCTTCAAAGCTTCACGTTTGCTTCATAATTTAACTTCTGGGCTTCTCTCCGTGGTCCTAAGTGCGACCCAGCATCACAACATTGTTGTCAAACATCTCTGTGTCATAGGAAACAATCCTCCAGTGGGTCTGTCCTTCTGAGCTCAGGGAAACAAGATAGGAGCAATCGAGGTTCCTGGGGCTTTGTGCAGAGGTCCGAGGCACCGCTAATAATCGGGGCTCCAAGGCAGTGGGTCAAAGACTCCAGGCTCAAGAAGTGACCTGCTTATATGCTACACTTCGTTCTTCAGAGTCGAGTCACTCACAACCTCTAAATAGAGCATGAGGTATGGGCCAGAGGAGTCAGCATCCTCTGGAGTCATCCATGGGATGATTTCATTCCGAAGCTCATTTAATCAATGAATAAAGTGGGAACTGCTGATACTTGGCCTTTCATGTGTCTGTTTATCCGAGAATCCCTATTATGCCAGGGATTTTGCTCAGTCCCTGATAGGAGGAGAGAGAAGTCCATCCCGGCTCTCTAGGAACTCTAGTTCAGTGGGGCGGGGCATCTGTGTGCAGAAAGCCAGCAATATCATGGCTAGAGGAGCAATGGAAGTTTCTGTGCATCTCTGAGAAAGGAAGGGCACTGCTTAACAGGTCCCGTGAGGTAAAGTCACTTCTGGGGTTAGTGTCTTGAACAGCTGGATGAATGTGATGGTCTTATGTCCTTGGTAAGCTGCAGTGTTGAGAACAATGAAAACATCAAAATGGCCCAAATTTAGCATGACGAGGGGGTAGGAGGTTAAGGCACAATAAAGCCTCAGATGCCGAGGTGAGGTTTTGGAATGTTCCTACAGGCAACAAAGCCAACTGGAAGCCTATAGGAAAGGCCAAGAGCCGCCATTATATGTTCTCTGTGGTAGCTATGTCAGCTGTTTGGAAAGAATGATGAATATAGAGACTGGGAGACTGCTCAGGATATCTGTGATTCTCTGGACTCAGATGACAGTCAGCTAAAGACAAGGGACACCAGAGAGACTTCTATTAAAGGAAGAACCTTGGCTGAATCCTTATCCACCTCGTCCCTTGACTCTAGCTCTTGAGGGCAGATCTGAGGAAACCTGCCAAGAGCCTGAGGCTTCTTTCTGAGGGCAAGTAGCCCAGTTCCTAAGGGCCCAGCATTCTTCCTTCCTTGCCCTGTGGCCTTCATGGGGACAGTGCCCCACGAAGTCCTCTGCACTGCTTCCCTGTCATCCCCTAATGGAGCACTAGTGAGAATAGTCTTCATAATGTATGACTGAATGGCAGTGAGTAACAAAACAGACGTGAGGGGGAAAAACACCCCCATTGTTGTCGTTAATATAGTGGCTAGCAGGTTAAGACTTCCTTGGCATAAAAGAGTGACTACTGTGAATGATCACAAATTTACCCTCTTGTATTTGAAATCAGTGGCCATCACTGTGTAGAGATAAGACTAAGTCTACTACTGAGGTAGTGATCTGTAATGGTGACATCTGAGTCTCCAAAACCACACAGAGCATGACTGTGGTATCGGACAGGCTGGCTTCAAGGAGTGACTGCACAGGCCTGTCGTGGTTTGGAAGTGGTGAGCTCTTGATGCAGGAAGAGCCAAGAAGCCATTTCTGGCTGCTGACGACTCTACAGGAAGGCTAAGTAAATATAGCTGCCAGGAACGGGGCAGTGGAGAGGCTGTGCCCTGCAGAAGGAGGCCCTGCAGAGTCATTTCTTTATACGGTGAGTGCTGGTAAGGAGAATGAAAGACTTTAAGGCAAAGGGGCCAAACTGAAAAGACTACGGCAGAGACCAGATTTCTGGAGACTGACACAAACCCTAGTCTGCTCGGCAGACTTATCACTACCTTCCCAGTATACTCTGATCTGAATACCACTAACCATTTCTGATTCTTAGACCTACTCTTTCTTGTACACTCCACTCGACTAGATCCATTTAAGAGGGGGCTCAAAGGATGCCACATAGTGTATCTTTAAGCTCAGTTGACATGACCATCTGTCAAGTACTGAGGGTGTTTGGGAGAGAGTGCTTGCTACACTCATCTGGCCAACTGGCCCTCTGCTGGACCCTAATAATTACATTACCAGAGCAGGGACATCATCCAGGCTTGAAACTCCAGACACCCTTAATGGATGAAATGAGGCAGAGGAGGTCAGAGGGCACGGACAGGGGATGAGTTGGCTGTGACAGCTGTCTGATCTGCCCTGGAGACAGGACCTCACAGCTTTGAAGGCAGTTTTTGAAATCCCACATAGAAGAGTTCTGGCCACTAGACTACAGCATCCTCTCAGCCCCAGAGTAAGTCCCCTGGGCAAGGCCACTTCCTTGAAAGAGAATGAGCAAACTTCACACAAAAGTGCTTTGGAAAGGATGACAGCATTAACCTCGTGTTTGTGCTTTGCTTTTGAGCTTTGCTGCGAGGCCGGGAGTCCACAGAAGCTGATATTGTTTGTTAAATGTCTACCTGAGTGGAAGTGTCCCAGCAAGAACAGACCCCGGATGGGCAGCCAGTGAGAGCATCAATGAGCTTTCTAAGCGCAGCCCCCATGTAAAGAAAAGAACATGAAGGGTTTTCTGTCATTACAAAGTTAATAAAAATGTCTCCTGTGGATCACAGTTGACCATTGTCTGTGTAATTCCTAGAGGAGAAAAACGAAAAGATAGAAGATCACATGGGATAGATTTAAATAGCATCATCATCAACAACAAAAAGAAGCCCCAAACCACAAACACAATCTTCCAGCAAAAAGCACCCAGGCTCTCCTAAATTCCTTTGATGCTATGTAGGACTGGAAGTCTTAGTAAAGGAAACAGGTTTAGATGCTTAAATGTCTCATTCATAAAAATATCTATTCTCTGGAGCAGGAAAACGGTGCACTGCACTGAGATCGGTCGCCTGTTCAGTACGTGCGCCTTTTAATTTCACCCTCATGTTACTCCGATAATAGTCACACCAGGAATGAGATACGAATAGGCTGCACCGGTGGTGAGATTGAGAATAATGTTACCTTTAACCTCTAGGAGCAAAGGCTAAAAGGAGTAGAGCGCCCTGTAATGACCGCCATATAGCAATGCAGCGGAGGTGCAAACAGGCAGTCGGCGTCACAAATGTGTCCAATTCCAGCCTCCTCTCCCACTTTGTCTTTGAAGCTGTTCTTTTGACAGGTTGGCCTCACTTATAAACAGAAAGAAAAAAAAAGACCAAAAAGACAGGACTAAAGAACACGGGAGTTAAGAGGAAGAAAGGGCTCTGACCTCATAGGTAGCAATGAATATCCTAGTAAGAGCACCAGTGGAAGGGGAAGCCCTGGGTCCTGCTAAGACTGAACCCCCAGTGAACTAGACTGTTGGGGGGAGGGGGACAATGGGGGGAGGTTGGGGAGGGGAACACCGATAGAAAGGGGAGGGGGGAGGGGGATGTTTGCCCGGAAACTGGGAAAGGGAATAACACTCGAAATGTATATAAGAAATACTCAAGTTAATAATAAAAAATAAAAGAAAAAAATAAAAGAAGAGGAAGAAAGGGACTCCTCCTTCCAGAGCCTCTCCATTCTCATGCACAGTGAAAAGGGTGACCTGCTTTTTTCTCCTGGGAGAAGATGACTCTTATGCAAATCAAGAAGGTTCTTGATAGCTCCCGGGATTAACCGAACCCTGCATGATCCCAAGAGGGCTGGAGGCTGGACAGAACCTGCAGGCAGCCAAGAGCCAAGCCCAGGCTTCCCGCCAGCAATCTGAAGTTCTTAGAGGGAAGTTCTCAGTTGACTTCACACACACACACACACACACACACACACACACACACACACACACACACACGGGGGGGGGTGGGGGGAGGGAGAGAGAGAGAGAGAGAGCTCTACCACCGGACATAAACAGCCAGCAACTCATCTCGTAGTAGTGACCAACCGCTAGAAACAGCCCGAACGGAATGGTAGCTGACACGCTAGATAGGCAGAGGCCCTCACCTAGCAGCTCTGCGTGAAATGAGTACGCTTACTTCTCTCGAAGAGCCTGCAGCAAAAGGAAACACTTAGCAAAAATGTATTTGAGTGTAAAAAGATCATGTGAATTCGGAAAAATCAGAACACGTAGAACCAGTTAGACCAGATACAGGAGCCCATGCTGAGCCCACAGACAAGACGGTTCCATTTAAAATCACCTCAGGATTTTACTTGCCAGGCACAGGCGTGCAGCTGACCCAGCGCCATCCACAACAGAGATCAGCTCGCTTCTGTCCCCCATTCTTTAGTAAAAGACAAGATAGTAATTGCAGACTTTGACCATGTCAGAAAGATTTAATTAAAACATCAAATCACCCTCTGCTGAATGTCTGAACACTTTTCACTCTATCTTTAAGTAATGTACTTGAAGACAACTCACCCACCTTTGGGTTAACTGGAAGTAAAAAGTATCGGGTCGTTATGCTAACTTCAGGATTTTGAAAACAGGAAGCAAGAAATTAGAAAACATTTTAATGGACTTTTCTCTTCTTTGAGAAAAATCAAAATTCAATGTTATCTTTTAACTGTACTGTTATTCTAATAGAGCATTTTAACATGATAGAGAGAAGAAACTGTGTCCAATTGTAAGAAATTATTTCCTTGTGGAAAACTCTGCCGCTCGTAACTGAATCTCACGAATATTTAAAATGAAGACAGATCCACAAGGCTAGTGTTTTTACTATGATGAAGACTTTTCTCCACATCGCCACGTCATCACAAACAGCTTCAGTTTGCAGCAGGAGCATTAGGGTAGTAAACAGGTAGCAATCACTAGGTTTGGTTGACGGGTATAGGGAGAGAAGCTAATTTCCAGCAGAGCTAAAGACCCCAGTGTCCAGACCAGCAGACCAATTCCCAGTCTCTATTTCTCTCGATTTAAAGGCAGGGGTCTTCCACAGCCCCAGGTGCCACGTGTGGAGGAGTAACCCCACTATTTTGGTCATAAAGAAACCTTTCTTGGATACACGTTGGCATATGCTGCAGGTGAAGCTAAGATTGAGCCTTTGAAAGCTGTGTTGTGCAACCTGACAAGGTCAAAGGGCATTGATGAGGGAAGGGCCTTCCATGAACTGAAAAGAATTCTGCTCACTGTATTAAGAGGGGACAGTGAGGACCACCTTTTCTTCCTAGCTCCCCTGACCTGGGAGCAGCACTCACTGTACCACAGCACAGCATGAAAGATAACACATTGTTCTCATTCTCTCTGAACACATTCATATGCGGATCCCTGCGAGCCAAAGCCTCTTTGCACACACACGTGTGTTTACAAATCCCTGTGCCTGACTAACACCTCATGTCCCTCGGAGACATTTTGTTCTCTAGCCTCAATTAAGACATGTAGCTTCATTTTTAGAAGCTGCTCTCTCTTTTGAAAAAGTAACAAGGCGCTAGGGTTCTGGGGAATTGAGTGCCCCTAATCACAATGGGGTGAGAGAAGGGAATCTTTAGCTGTGTTTGCAAATTCCCTGATGTCAGTCAGGTATGGTGAGGACCGGTGACTCCAAGCCAGGCAATGGACAGACGTGAGGTGTGGGGAAAGTTATGTTGCTCTTGGAAATGCTACCTGCGTGTTAGTTCCTCATGGATGACTAGAAGTGGTGAAGATTATAATTAGGAATTATGCAGGGTCCAAAAGAAAATGCCATTTCTGTGTCATAAAAGGAACGTGGGCTCTACCTGTTCCCTCCTGAGCTCAGTTGTTTGATCAGCTTTTCTCGGTCTCTGTGGATGTCCTTAGAGAAGTCTAATTGAAGGACTCCTGTTCTCTTTTTATTTTTGCTCTATGAAAAATGTATTGGAGATGTCTTATAATGAACTTTGATATGGTGAAATGATAATAATGTCCTAATTATATATAAAAATGTAATTACACTTGCTTCTATTATAGAAAAACTCCCTTATAATGAAGTGTTATGTTGGAAAAAGATTTTCATTACAGACGGACTCCTTGACTTGTTAATTTGAACTCTGATTCATCACTTTAATATTAAAAAAGTTCTTTGTAAGTTACTTTTGATGTGTCTCATTTATGGTTCATTTCACTTCCTGGGCACCACAAGGAGCCCACATCCAAACTTCTTTGAAAGACACTTAAAAATACATCTTTCAAAAAAGAAGTTCTATAGAGTGAGCCAGCAACCCCCGAGTAAAATATTACTGACTTGTGCTTGCACTGAGCTGTGAAAACTTTTGTTTTAAAGTTTGAAAAAGAGTCCTATATACACATGGCTTCTTGGAGCTTTGCAACACCTGTGCGTGAGATGGCTCTGGGGGTCCATTTAAGGTTAGTGCTTAGCCACTGACTATTCTTACAGGTGACTTTGTGACCGTCCAGTGGTGTGGACCTTTTTCTTTCCTTAGCATCACTCAGCTCATCACTTTGGCAAAATATTGACCTGAGCTGAACCTCTCAATCATTCTTTACTATTTATTACGAATATAGTCAAAGTCTTGGTAGGAAAAATGACTAGAGCCACCGTTTTAAGTCAGTTTCAGTTTCATGGTATTTAGCTACGAAGCTGAATCTTTCCCCCACCATCAAAAGGAATATTCCTGACCGAAAAAGACAGATCTAGCTATGAACCCTCCAAACCAACAAGAATGCGTAATTGAAATAAAGAAAACATTTAACATTATTAAATAATAAAAAAAGAATGGTCTAAAATCACCATAGAATGTTTACATTTTTAGGGCATCAACTTCTGGATTCTAAGTACAAATCGTTCATTAAAAAGATAATGTAGGTGAGGCTGGAGGGATGGCTCAGCATTTAAAAGACTGGCTGCTCTTCCAGAGGACCGAGTTCAATTCCCAGCAACCACATGGTGGCTCATGACCATCTATAAAGGGATCTGACGCCCTCTTGTCGCATTCAGGTGTACTTACAGAGCACTCACATTAAAAAATTAATTTTAAAACAGATAATGTATGTCTTAAAGTGACAGGCTTTTAGAATTAAGACGGGTTTAAAAGTGGGTTTTATGGTTGATTACATCAGAATCCTTACCTATGCTTGTTGATTATTTTCAAAATAAGGAGTAGAAATCTTGAAAGTCTTCGAGAACTCTACTCTTAACTTCTTGTTGAGTATTCCGTCTCTAGGAACTTCACTGTCCCTCGAATGATGGGATGGAAGGGAGTTCTGCGGTGCCGGGTTCCTCCCTCCTCATTGCCCTGGCCGCACACCCAAACCCTCAGTGAATGTTGAATATTGTGCTTCCAAACTCTTGATCCAACCTACGCACACTCACAGAATAAGGCTCCCATTTCTCTCTGGAGTCCTGGCAATGGACTCCTGACCTTTTTGCTTTGCATCCAATCTATTGTCCAAATATCAGCTGGAGGTCGAGCAATCCACGGAACACCGTGCCGCCTCTGCGCCCTCCTCTTTACTGTCCCTGGGCTTACCTGGAGCTAACACCTGGAAACACCCTCATTCCCCAGTCACCCCGTCTATCAGACCTTCCCGGTATACGCTTACAAACACCACATTGCTGTCTTCACTTGACCTTTTCCCAAATGGAGCTGGGTCTTCTCAGAGCTCAGTCTCATGGTTACCTTTCACGGCCTGGTCCCCAACCATACCTCTTCCTCAATCCCCTGCCTGTAAGAGTCTGGCTTCCGGCTTCACCCAGCATTGTAACGCTAGGTCCCGTCTTAGCATGCACTTGCCTTAGCATTTCTTGCCTGTCTTTCAGGACCTAGTTCAGTCGGCACCTCCTCCCAGAGAATTGTTCTTCCTGTATTTAGAAGGAATGTCTCCTTGAGTTTTGGCACCGTGACCTTTATGGTATTGCTTCCGCCTTAGTTTGCAGTGAGGTTGGTTCTATCTAACCTTCACCTTCACAACGTACTTCTGATTAGAGATTTTTCTCATCACACATTTATATTATTTTTAAGTTTTTTTTTTTAAATTTTAAGTGTTTAGCAAGTATTCTAGACAGCTCAGTCATCTTTCCAGATCCTCACTCTTAAAATTTTAAGCGTATAAATTAGAATCTTCTCCTTCCCTACCTGCCAGCAAAGTTTATAACTTAATTGGCAGATAGAATGTCCTATGACAAAGAGAAGAGAAGAGCCAAGAAAATGCACTTTTCTATTATAAAGGTAGGGCTTCTAATTATTGTAATAATATCTCTGATTAGAGAGCCTGCTTTATGTCCCACTGGGAAGAGTCAAAGTAGTGATGTTTTAAACTGGACGGTGAAGATTTATTCCTGACGATATATCACTACCTTTTAGATATTTTCAGTTTTTATTCCTCTCCATCTAGAGTCTTCCAAGGTGCCTCACTGAATTCTAATGGGATGGAGAGATGGGTATGGCTATGGGTCAACTTCCAGTAGCATCAGTGCTGAGAAGTCCTATCACTTAACCTTTAACCTTAGCTACTTGCCCCAATGTTCTGGGTTCCTTAATGAAAGACTCACATGCAAACTTTATATTTTCTATGCCTTAAACAGCTCAATGTTTGGGCCACTTCCTATCCTTCATATGAATAATCCACCTCTTTCCGATAATCCCTAGTTATTACCAAATCCTATATTCTACCTTGCCTGCCCTGGACCCAGTAAGGCTACCCTCCCCTGGCTTCTACATGGTGGCTATGCTCTCTGTCTCTTACCTTCTTAGGTGTGGTGTCTCCTCTCCTCCACCTCTTCCAGCATGATGGATCTCCTCCCCTTTCCTCTCTCTCCCTGGACAGGGAATCCTCTGTCTGCCCCGCCCAGCCATTGACTGTTGGCATCTTTATTTATCAATCAGAACCAACTGGGGCAGGGTCCTAGAAGCTACTTACATACAGACATTCATGTACAAACAGTTTTGGGGACACAAATCAACATAAAAATGCATATGGCCACATCTCCCCTCCTAGCAAACATAACTTTCATTTCCATTCAAAATCTAGTATTTTATCATAACAATAGAGCATAAAGAAAAACTAATTGTGAAACTTCTGAAAGAGTTATGTCCAGTTGCCATGGAAGCAGGACCCAAGCTGAACTGTCCAGAAGAAAATGTAATTTTTCTGTTAAGACATTAGACAGTGGAGGCTTACAGGCTACTATTGGGGCAAAGCCACCACTAGATTCCCTACTTCTGTCTTCTATGCCTCGTAGCTCACTCTGGCTGCTGGAGTTCAACCAGCCAAGAGCCACATATAAGACAGGTAAGGAGAATATGGGAAACATCTCAGCTGAGTCAGATTGTGAAACAAGTTTTCCAGGAATCCTACCAAATACCTTGATATCTTCTGCTTATATTTTATATTATGTTGTTCAATAAAATCCTTGTCAAATGAATGTGCAGTAACATCAAGAAAATTAGTATTTGACTAGCAAACACAACCATGATTTTACCTGTGTTGTTATTTTGAGTGATGAGCTAAGCCTTACAGTTGGGAACTTTATGTGTCTCAGGGATTGGCCTTCACAAGGAGCCACCAACAGACTGTCTAGGTGGTCGGTCTCAGTCTGTAGAATGAAGAGTTTCTCTTCTTCAAGTAATAGAAAAGTGGCATCATCTGAAACTCTACCATGGACAGTTATAGTAGAAAAACTTCACTGAGCTGCAGACTTTCCCAGATGCTTCTGGAAGAGCAACAGTCAGACACGCATGTATATTTCACTACATCAAATGTTTATGGAGGATAGTGATTCTAAAACTCTTCCTTTAGTTCTCTTTCTTTTTTCTTTCTCCCTTCTTTTTTTCTTTTCTTTTTTTGTGTTTTTGAAAGACTATACATTTTATTACTAGACAAACCATACGCCTAACTTAAACACAAACAAGTTTCCAGGTTAAAAATGTTCAACTCCATCTGTGAGGATTGATTAATGACCATGATTCAGTATAAACCCTCAGCATGGCCATTGTGTGAATTCTTACAGGATGCACCTTACTTCTTCTCTGGTGTCTTCTCTGAGAGCTACACCTGATTTCGTTCCCAGTTTTCTTCGGAATCCACTGAGGAATAGGGTGATTTTGCTTTTGTTCCGTGGTCAAGAATCACTTGATTCTGAACGTCTTGTGAGAAGACACAGCAAGAAGCCAAATCATGTATAAGGGTGCAGACGGCGAGGGTAGAAGACAAGTTTTTCCTTTCTAATATTTTCTCCGATATTCTCATGATATTGGTAGAAGAAAAAGAGGAAAGAAAATGAGAAGACGGGGGAAGGAAGAAGAGAGAGCTGAAATAAGAAAAAAAAATAAACCCTTTGTGAACAGCCACAGTTTGAGTTTTGAAATTTGGCGAATTGCTAGAAGTCTTTAGTCTCTGAGTTTTCACGAGTCTCATCAGGATGATGAAAGGCCTGAGATGAAGAAACAGTGCCACAAGGAGACAGGGCTCCTGTTCTCCTGAATTATTAAGCAGGCTGCATTCAGCGAGCTGCTGCCTGCCGGCCTGTCTTCAGCAGGTGGTGGCCTTCTGCCTGTCTCTACAGTTCAGCTGCTTGCTCACGGCCTCCCCAGAGCTCACAACCACCATTTGCTTGAGTTAAGACAGACACCATCATTACTCTGTCCAGAACTTCACAGAGGCCCTTCCTGGTAAATGCCTAGACCATCTGAGAAGCACCAACCGGCTGCTGGAGTCATTAATAATGCACCCATGCTTATCAATAGCTTCAGACAACTAATATTTAGAAGCTTTCTGAGAAGGACTGGGATGGATGTCTTGTTCACACCAGTTAGCTTCCTTCTGTCAGCTACTGATATTGACATTGTGCCCAGCTGTGCTTTGAGAACCACAGGTACCAACACCATGTTGAGCAGTTTGTTTCCTTTCTTTGGAGAGTGTCTTGACACAGCCAAACCATGATGCTTGGCCCACCATCTTTCTCCCAACTCTACCTTAAGGAAAACATTTCCTGGCTCTTTACCTTGCTATAGATTTTTAGTATCATGGGTACCTCCACTCATGAAGCAAACTGACACCTTCTCATCCTTTGAGTTGAATCAACATCCATAAGAAAGGCTCCTGCAAAGTTCAGCCGACTGCTTTTTTGGTAAACTCTTTGTGCCTTCCAAAAAGCTAAGTCAAAAGCAAGAGGGCACTTTGAAGCCTTTGTGACACCATTGGCAGAAAACAAAGCTATGAGGTTGTCACCTTGATTTTCTGTACTAGAGAGAGGAATGTATTCATATAGCAATTTTTTTCAATGTGCCAAATTATTTTCCCCAAGATTTCCTTGCCAAAGTTCATGCATCAATGTTGCTTGTCAAAATGTATAGCTATACAAATGATATCAATGGACCAGATATTAGAAGTCTCATTTTTTTAATAGAAAAATTGTGCAGAGTATTTTTCTAGAAACGCAACACACACGGCAGGACACATGTGCAAAGCATCTACCTGAGAATTGGGCAACCATGGATGTGCAACTCAGGCTGTATAAGTCATGAAGCATCCTTTGCTGTGCTGCATTTTTCCTTACGGTGATAAAGCATGTGGTAGACTGTGCAATGCTCACATCCTAACCCATAGAACCTGTGGTATGTCACAGTACAAACGAAGGTCCATTGTTCTTCCCTTTCTTCCCCTTCCCCATCAGTCAATACCATCCACAAAGACAGTGGGAGCAGAGATATGGAACAGAGGGTTCATAAGGCCTGTGAGTACTTACAATGAATAAACCACACCAGGACACACAATCTGTAGGCAGATCAACTTACTCAGGGTGATTGAAAGCTTATAAAGTTTTGGAGGACTGAGGACAGGGGCATGCAGGATGGGCAAAGGTCATTGGTTGGACTGGAACCTTAGGGCATCTGGAATACCTCATTAGCTCAGGGAAGCATTTGAGGAATCTCAGGTGTGGCTGAGCAGGTATTGCCAGAAGAAAGGAAATTGTTCCTATAATCTAATTGCGGCTATGTGACATTCCTCAGGTAGAGGCCTCTGTGTAGGCTTAGACTCATCCTGACAAGGTCAGAGAAGGAGAAACCATGCTAAAGAAGAAAGTCTCCCGTATTGTGCTGAGCCCAGAGGCTATCTGGTCATGGTGGACTTCTGCCTTAATGGGCAGAGTCTTCCCACAGAGATCACTTAATCGGATTAAACTTGTGTGGCAAATCATATGACCTTTGGTTTGTGATGATCCTGAATTATCCAGGTGGGTCTAATATGATCTCAGGGGACAGAAAGGGAGAAGAGTTGCCTTCAGGGGTGCATTGCTGTGAGAATGAGTCCTCTACTTGCTGAAGGCTTTACACATGGAAGAGCCACAAGCCAAGGGATACAGGCATCCCCAGAAACCAGGACGAGAAACGGATTTGCCAATAGAATTCTCCTGGCCACTTGATTTTTAATAAAGCGAGACCCATTTCTGACTAAGTCAGCCAGTTTGTGTTTCTTAAATCCATATGGTTTGTGAACACATGTAGGGTAGCCACAGAAAACTAATACAGGTAGCACCACATTCTTAAGAGCAATATAGCTCTCTATATTCTCAAAAACAGTAACATATTTCCCGTGTTTCTTCATGAAGAAATTTATCTTCTTTGGACTTTCTTCAGAGACCATAGATACAACATCTTATACACACATGAGAAAGGATCTGTTCTAAAGGCAGAAAGCAAAAGTCTGCAACATTGTTGCACACGTTGAAATAAATTATGGAATATTGTCATTACAATGTGAAGAGAAAGTAATGTTCTGGGGGCTTCTCGGGCAAGGAAAGAGCTTTTGGTTCTTGACAGATGGACAGACACAGACAGGTAAGATCAGAGATAAACTTTCACAATAGTATGACTCCACAATGCAGAGAATAAGCATTTATATGTTATAAAAAAAACCCCACCAGTAAATGAGCCAATTCAAGCCAGATTAGACTATGCTAAAGTCAGGTTTATAGGAAAGCTTTTCTCTGGCAAGTTCACTGGCCCCAAGGAAGGAGACCAAAGAAGTCCTTAGGGGGAAGGGAGAGAGAGGAGAGGGGGAAGAGAGAGAAAGAGCAAGTCTGAGCCTGAGGGAGGAGAGGGAGAGAGAGAGAGAGAGAGAGAGAGAGAGAGAACATGAACTGTGGAACCAAAGGAAAATTCCACAAGCTACACCTCTCCCCTAAGAAAAATTTCCCTGCCAGGAAATTCTACCAGTTATACCTCCCCCACCCATTTGTGGTTTTATGACCTAGTTACACCCTGTCCTCGTGGTCTTATGACTGGCAGGTGGTAGTCTCATGACCAGCAGGACTGGCAGGGACTTTCCACCTCCTAAAACCACAGCATTGCTCCAGGCACCAAGGACAATGTGACCACGACATGGACCAATGAAGTTAAAGGGCAAATGGTTCCAATCAATCCTTGTGTGCCTCAATGTACCCATCTCCATTCCTGTGGCTTTTGTGGTTTTTGTGCTTAAAAGTAACCTGTATCTGTAGGACGTGGTTCTTTTCCTTCTCCTCCCACTTGAAGGCTGAGGAACCCCGGCGCGCTGAAATAAACCTCTTGCTGATTGCATCAAATCTCGGGTCTGGTAGTCTTTGGGGACTAGTGGTAGTCCTTCAGGTCCAACAGAACAAACTGGATTATGTAGGGAAGAGCCTCTGGGGAAAGAGCACCCCAGCACCTGGGCTAAAAAAAATGGTAGGCCTGGTAGGGACTGAGGGATACTGGGAGAACCTGAAAGCCAGGTCTGCTTTGATATGTAAAATATACACCTCAGCCCCTTGCCCAGGGTCTGAAACTAAATGTGGTATTTATATGTGTTTGCCAAAGTAAATGATGGAAAATATTAAAACCACACATATCATTTCCAAGATGAAATGTATTATTTTACTGTTCAAACAAGGCTGTCAATAATTCTACAGTGAGAACAAGTTGGGAAAAGTGATTTTTTTCCTGGTTCAAGATGAGGAGTTGGAGACCCTTCTTCCTGGGTCCAGCCTTTGCTTTAAAAAATGAGCCATGGAAAGTACTGACGGTTTCTGAGCAGTAAGGAAGATGTCTTTGCAGGAAGGAAGGTGGTCTGGGTCACAGATGGTAGATCCTGAAACCTTTCAACCCTGGATGGGGAAGGTGCTGAGGACTTTGTGCACTGCAGTACGGGAGGCCAGGGTATAAGCGGTGATGCCTGTCCTTCAGGTGCTGTCTGCCTTGCCTTTCCAGGCTTCAGTGGGAATTAATGTGGGCAAGCCACAGAAAACTCCTCAGACAGAACAAAGTGCTGTTGAGTTTCGTTGCTTGAATTGAACAATCTCCATTCCTTTGGATACCACCGCCTTTTATTTAAGATAATCAATAAATTCCTGGCTCACAAATGAGCCAAGAACTAGTTTTATTTTATGCTATTTAATAAATTAAGTTGGGCTTTGAAGAATTTTAGGCATATACATATCTGTTATATATTATATATACATACATATATATTACAAGTACATATGCAAAACATACAAAGCTCTTGTTGATTTATGGTAAAATATATAGAATTTAAGCTTTCAAAAGCTTGAGCACATGAACGTCTTTAAAAGTGATATTTCAGCATTGCTGTGACAAAAGAGACCTTGAGAGTTACACTGGTTTCTTATTGTTTGAAATGAGGAAATTTTTAAAAGGACTTTTAAAATTCATTTCTTCTTTTTCTCCACAAGAGAAAAGAAATTCATAATTTGATGCAATTTAAAAGTTTAAGTTTTAACCTCGTCGGCATAATTTTCCATGAACTAACATCTGTTTGTTTTGCTGTTTTTACTGTTTCTGCTGCAGGATTGTGGCTCCTCCCTCAATGGTGGACTCTCCTCCTTCAATGGAGGACTCTCCAGGAATGAGCTCTCTGTACTGCACTTGTAGAACAGAAGAGACACAAGTTAGCAGACAACAGAGGAAACATCCAGAATGGTTGATGGCCCGAGATAAAGCAAGTGAGAACCCAAATGAAGGCCCTGAAGAGAGCAATAAACCACACACCTGAGTTGTTTCATTCACAACACTGATGAGGATTGGAGAAAAGTGGCAAGAAGGGGAAAGGAGTGGGGAAGAGGAAGGAGAAAGAGGAAGTGGGGAGGGGAAGGGAAGAAGAAGACAGAGAAATGATATTTGAGAATAAGCTGATATGTTCAGAAACTAGATCTGACAGGAAAGGCCAGGAAGAGAATAAGAGAGTTAGATGGTCAAGAGAGAAGTTAGGGAGAACTTGCTAGGATCACCCAAAAGGCTTTTGTGTGCTTCAATATACACCCTTATAATCTATTCTGGCAAAATTTGATTTTCATGAAAGCTGTCATTAGTTATTTTGCCAGTAAAATACTCAGGGAATGGTTCACCTTGTACAGAAGACAACCCCTAAGACAGATAGATAATTCAAAACACTTGGAAACCAAAGATACTTAATAATTCTAACCTTTTCTCCTAGTCTCCAACCTACACCTAAAGGAGTTGCACTGATAGTGAGACCAAATCTCCTATTTTAGTAGACACAGGGATGAATAAACTTTTATGGGATCATCAGGACCTGTGTTAACACCTACCTGCCTTGAATATGGTTTGATAGAGTTTTAAAGTTCTCAATGAATGTCTGCATATATTATACAGAGTTGGAGATTTCTAGACCTACCAATCAAGAAGCATTTCCTAAATATTTAGGACATATCTAAAACCCCACAGAAAGTGATAGACCACGTACACATAAGTTCATAAGCAATGACCATCATGTGTGCCTAAACACACTCATTTACATTTTTAGCAATATAATGAAGCTAAAGATTGTGCTGTGCAATTAGAATAGGTAAGCAAAGAAGTCAACTGTACATATAATAAATGCCTTTTCTCTTGCCAGTCATCGTTACCTCCCATTAGACCAGGTAACAGTCCGTTGGCTTCCTGCCTTCAGCGCTCCCATCACTAAATAATGAGGCAGAGAGTTCTGTCTGGCACAATGCCTGGCACAGATACAGTCTTAAGAAACACTTCTTAAATGAACAGATCTATCAGTGATCCTTTCCCATTATACACAAATAGTTTAGCGTCTCATTATTTCCTATTTATCTTCCTAGCCTTCTACCTCATTATATCTCATTATTGCTTATTACATTCCCAAGTTCCTTCTCCCATTGTTATCTCTTACTCTGTGTTTCCCTTTCTCTCAATGCATTTTGATTCCACCCCAGAAGTTTAACTCCCACATAAATTTTATCTTCAGCTCCTCATAGCTTACCTATAGTTTATCTAATATTACCACACTTGTACCACATTCTCTGCCAAGTGGTGTGTAAAGTTTGGGGTTCTTTGATGCAGATAACAGAATCCACTGTGCCTATTTTAAGCAGAATGACATCCATTGCAAGTTATTTTATAGCGCCTGGGATTTCTGTGCTGGCCAGCAAACCAAACTTTCGAAGAACTGTGGCTCTGAAAAGAACTGCTTGGCTATACTATGCGAATGAGATGCACAGAAATTCAATTGCTATTGCTATTGCCTCCCTTGGTTCCTGGTTCTTATGACACCAGGGACCCAATAGAATCTCACAGTTCTAATGCCTTGAGAAAATAAAATGTTCCTACTAGATATTGTCTGTCCACACGTGATCTCAGTTCTGCCCACCACTTTCATTTGTGGGTGTTTTGCAGGCATACAACCTGGAGAAGCCCAGTGCTTATGTGGAATCCTAGATACACAAGAAGAGGTGGTAGAAGTGGATCGGTTAGGAGGGTATGGATTCTCCCCACCCTGTCACATTTACTAGTCCCACCAAGGATATAAGCCATGTCTAACCATCCTTGCTTCTCCTATTTGCCCATGGGAGGGAACCTCCCCAGTGAGTATGTGGTCAATGACAAGACAATGAGTGAATCTGCAGCAAACATATGAGGAAAAGCCTATAGCAGAGCAGACCTTAGAAAGTAGCAGCAGAGGTGGTGAAACCCTTGGTGTTTCTTTTATGAAACTGTTTGATTTAAATCCCCCAACTACCACCCTTTAAACTCAGTGACAGTTGAGTGCAAGAGGCTGGACCTTGTTGTGCTTCAGGAAAATGCAATGTGTTGAATTGTCCCTTCCTGAGATGAACCCTTGCTTAGAACTTCTGGAGTCTAAAAGTTTAGACTTTGCAGCTGATGATATTTATAGTTTCTAGATTTATAAGTCACTGGAATAGATTTCTTTACATTTTTGTCTTTAGTTTCTACTTAAGGGGACAACGTAATAAAATTGAATAGAATCCTACTCACTAGCTAAGAACATAGATTTCAGTAGTGTTCTAAGAAGAAAAAAAAAAACTCCATGAGGGTAAAATGGTGAGTGTTTGGTATGAATGATTACTTAGGCAGAAACTACTGATAATTGAAATTAACATTATTGAATTGTTGAAATAATTATCATCAGTGATAAAATCATAATGGCCATCATTGAAAAGGACTCCACTCTATATGTAACACACCAACCAGGGGTTATTGTCATCTCCAACTCCTCAGCTCCCCATTGAGTAGAGGCTGTTTGCTTAGTCTTTTCTGCCTTCCCTAATACGTTGGAGGCAGACTATCACTCCAACTCCAGAGTTATCAAAGAATCCAAAGGCATCTTCTGGCTGAGACCCAATGAAAGTGATAGCTACCAATGAATTGTTATTTTAATGGACACTATTGAAATACTTCAAAGAACTGTATAGGTGTATTTTTGCTTGGTGAAATAATAATTTGCTAAAAATTTAGTAGAGCAAAGGCAGTCCCTTTTGCATGGTCCTTGGCAACTCACCACAGTGACAACAATTATGAGAGAGGGTGGTGCAAACCCCAAGTCTTAAATTCTATGGCTCGTAAGTTTCCTGCTAAGGTTCCCGTGAGTCAGGTCAAATAGACGGTTGATGAAAGCCCAGGCACAAGAGACACAACAGTGATTCTGCTCAACATACACAAAGATGTAAGTGACATTCCAGGGCCTGTGCCATGTTCAAGAGCTCAGTGTCACTTGAGATTAAGACTAAATGCCATCTAAGATCATCTGCCTCATCCTCAACACAGGTTCTTGTATGTTCTGTTTCTGTTCCTTCTTTCATTTGGATCAGATTCATGAGAATACTGGTGTCCGGGGCTGTGAATCACAACTGAACATATATCGCCAACATTTAAAAATGATTTGAAAGTGGATTTAGAATTGTGAAGTTATACATCTGTAACTTCTGATAACTAGCAGAAGCTTGGAGTCACTAGTGTGTTGTTTCTATCTTAATAAGACTCCTTATGTGTTCAAAACAGTTCATGAGAACTCAGAGAGGAGGGGAGTGAAGGCAGGAGATGGTTTACCTGGAGTCCATCAAAGTGTGGAATGATCAAACAAAACCATGCAGTGCTCAGGTGCCTCTGCGGTGCCCAATCCAGGAGAAAGCTTGCCCGCTTCACAAAATCCCCCATTAAATTCTGTGCCTTACGTTGGAGAGTCTGACGGTTCACTAAACCAAAGGCCCTCTTCACATTTTCCCTTAGAGTACATCATTCTCAGAGCTGATTGCCTACTGTTAAGGCAAGAGAATCCAATAACACAAAATTATTTTAATAATTTCTAAAGGAAGTTTAAACAATACGCACTCGATCAGGGTCGATGAAAATGGCCCCAGTGTCGAAGGGCAACAGGTTGCTAATAAATACAATAGTTTAGGAAAGTGCTGTTGCCGTCACAGAAAAACTATATTCTGGGGGAAATAATACCACTGTAATTCATTTTTGAAAGCTATTGAGACTTCTTGGATGAAGAATGTAGTTATTAAAGGCAAAAGTACACAATATGTTGTAATGAAATGTTTGTGCTTCACACTTCATTAAATGCTTTGTGGGCCTCTGGGGAAATTCCACCTCACACGCCCAGAAGCAGTGTTTGTACATGGTGTGTCAGTAGAGGCAGTGTGGGGAGCAGTGTTCAAAATATGAAGTTACTACAACTTCAACATAGTTCATATTTAAAACACTGAAATAAGACATGTAGACAATGTGCCTAACACAGGCAGATGAACACAAGAAACTCCACATTTCATCATGGTTTTGATTGGTCTCCTATTTTCCTGAAACTCATTTTTCCCCTTTGCTTAATTTTAAAAATTATAAATCATGGATTCTGCTTGAAGTACAAAGTGATTGAGAAAAGCGGATAATTTAAGCCAGTGAGATCATCTGAAAAGGTTCTGATTCTAAATCCTCAAACTACGGCCAGCTGGCAGCAAAACTAGGACTGAGAATTCAGAAGGTTAATGGCTTAGAATGTGCCCACCATCCAATTTACAGTAATTTGAAACTAACTATATTAAACTGAGAAGGCTAGGCTGATTCCATGACAGGCTTCAAATTGGCAGTTAAGACCAGGCCTAAATCTCTGTCTCCAAGAACTGGGCAATTCCAGGCAAGTCCAGGCCTCAGAAGCTGCCCTGCCACCTGGCCTGAGGCAAGGACAATGGGTCAGCAGCAGTTTCCAGACTTCCTCAGCAACAGTTTCCAGACCTCCCAGCAAAGTTCCAGCCCTTCACTTGGATAGTAGAATGTCCGTATAGATGGACCCAACAGATTAACATAGAGGTCACCTACCCCAGAGTTCCCTAATGTGCTTTAAATCAGACCTGCAAAATCACTGGTTGTCTCTCTGACTTGGTATTGGGAAACCCCAGGAAGCTGGACGTCTGCAGAATAAAACACTCTGCGTTTACACACTATCTGAGTCCAGAGTATCATTCTTTGGTGAATTAAGTACCAAAGAGATAGACAGAGATATCTGATTCTTAGGAAATGGAAATGTTCACTCAGGAGAGCTATTCAAAACTAGCAGGCATGACTTATCAAGTCATTAGTGACACTTTGCCTAAGAAATGGGAAGGAAGGTGTAAGGAACTGATGCTGCTGAAACCCTCCCCTGGCAGCACCTTGTTTTGTTTCCTGTATCTTTCCTCCCCTGGGCAGGAGAGTAGCTTCCCCATTTGTCTGATCTAAACATGCATATCAGTGCAGGGCTTCTAAGGAAAACAGAGCAACAAGATATAAAAGGGAATCATAATCAAAAACAACATCAACAGAAAAATACTAACAACGATGGACCCTGGTTTATAGCCCTCCAGGTAATGTATTAATGTCAGGATCCTTTGTAAAACACTATGGAAGATTTCTAATAAAGCATCCCTTTGCCTTGAGAGTAATTTTTTTTCTCCTTAGGAAGTGTCTTAAGCGTAATGGTTTTCTCTAGGGCTAGAATTTCATTTGGCAGCTTTACTGGGAATTTACTCAACAAGAGAAGTGTGACTGACTCTGGGATTCTCATTGAAAGCCACACCCCTTCAAGAATTCATCTGGCTAAAGCTTAAAAAAAAACCCACAAACAAACAAGCAAACAATCTTTCAGGCTCTTATGTACAACATGTGCTGGTTATATGAAATCCACAAGTTGAGCTCGGGTGAACGTAGTACTTGAACATCCCTTTTATTAATTAACTGCATCCTTTATTGGACACTCAAAGATGTACAAAATGGCAGTGAAGGACCCTAGTTCTTACTAAAGTGTAAGAGCTATTAAGAGGCTTAGCCTGGTAGAAAGTAGGTAGGTTATGGGGACCCTAGGGCCTTTTGCCAGTTTTACAACCACTGCCACAGGTCAAGATTAGGCCAAGTACCAGCTTCCTGCCTCCGTCAAGGCTAGGCCAAGTTCCATTCTCCAACCATAATTCTTCAGAGGAGTAGGGACAGGGACATTCTTGAAAAACCGCAGAATGTACTGACTGGTGGTCACCTGATCTTCTGGTCCCAGATAAGAGTTTAGATGCATGTCATATGCTTGCTAGCCAATAGATTCAAAGGTAAATATGCTTAGCCAATAAGTTTAAACTATAACCTTGTTGATGCAACCTGCACCCCTAAAAAGTATAAAAACTGCTTGTTATAGCCATTCGCGATTGCCTTCTAGTCACTTGCCATGAGGGGACTGATTGAAGGTTGACCCCAATGCACCAGAAAATAAACCTCTTGCATTTGCATCGAACTCCCTTCTCCTGTCTCACTTGGTGGGGGGGAGGTGGATGTCTCCCAGTAGTTAAGACTCACTTTGAGTCTTATAGCAGTTCTATACAAGACAGAGGATGCTCCAGGTTGCAGTGAGTCTTTCTGCTGCTTTGGTGATCCTCCTCCCTCCCATCCTCCTCCCTCCCACCCTCCTCGCTCCCTATTTCCCTTCAGACTTCCTGCATAAATTGATCAAATCAAGGTGATATCTCCACACTCCCATTACCTGCTGCAAGTAATAATCGAATACATTATAGTATAATAGTTACTATGACAAGTCTTCCAGAAACAAACATTCAATTTTCTCATACCTTCCTTTATTTGGCTCCCAAGGAAGCCCACCGAGCCTTGTCGGGCAGCGATCCTGGCTTTGTACTTGAGAACCACTTTATTCTGGATTGTACTCCTGCTCTAGCTTTGCTGACTTGGTTGAGTTCTGAGTTTTGTAAAATGAGGAAAGGAATAAAACAACTTCTCAGGGTTGCTTTAAAAATCAGGTAAAGCATGTATAACATGTGATGGGAGCTGTCCTATTCATATATGCTCTTGGATTTATCATGCTGCGTTCTTTATGGCTTAACTCTGTCCCTCTGGCTTCTCTGAATACCTCCACTAAGGCTCCATCTGGAGTTTTTCATATACTAACCGCACCCTAGTCTATGTGTGCACCACTCATCACCAACAGCCAGTAGATCAAGGGCAGAGATGTTCTGCTGCTTTCCTGGATTCCTCAGTCCACCACAGGGTCTGTCCCAGGCAGATGCTCCTAAACAAGATAAGAATAAACTTAAATTAGATGGAAATGTGTTATGTACTCTTTACATAATAAGAACACAAGATCTTTGTCCTTATGATTATTCAGGGGGGAAAAGTAAGAGTTTTTTTTTTTTTTTTTGCCCTGTTAGAAAATCTGGTTTTGCTGTGGAAACCACTGCTGGATATGAACTCTGATCTGCCATCTTCTATGTTCTCCCAAATACCATCTTGTATTTGGAAGTCCTCTGCAAGTATATCCAGAAGACGACCACTTTGTCACCACTAGCAGCTCTACAACCCTTTGTTAGTCCTCCCTGCCCATGACCCAATTCTCTGACTTCTCACTGAAAGCCACTTCTAGAATATGAAATTGAAATTCCTCACCCTGACCACATGGGCAGGCTGCCTTCTCATGGTGACACTGAGATCCTTTTAAACCTTTTCTATTCTCTCTCTGCAGCTGTCCCCTGGCCGCAGTCCCTGCCTACTATTGTCTTTTCTCTACTGTCACATGGCAGAGTCCCCAAGATGGGGGTGAGAACCAAACTGTAAGCAGCTTCCCTACCTTTGAGCAGCTACCCTGTGTAAGTTACTAACATGATATACTATTTAGAACAAATAAGGTCCTTTTTTCCATCACTATTACCTAGCCTCATTTTATAGAGGACACTTTGTCCCTTAGAAATCTTGGCAATCAGTCACTATGGGCACAATGGTGTTTTGGAATGTGTCAAGCTCTTCAGTGTGCATGGGGATATTGGTGGTGGCAGTATTCAGCGGCCACATAGAGTGGAACAAAACCTATGACTGCCTTTGATGGGTCTTTTCACTCCTCAATACCCCAGTGGGTCCACCACTTCCTACCTTTCTCCCTCTGTGATGCTGCCTCATTTCATGGAATTCTCATCTATGGAATCCACAAGATGATGCCCAAAGTGAAAGATTTTAATATCAACTTTCTTAGTTATAACTAGAAATAGGTTACAAACAACACGAGCTGTAATAAATCAAAATATGCTCTTCGACCTTAACAGTACCCTTTAGGTCACTTGTAAAGCCTTTCTGTGCTTTCTGCAACTTCTATACCTTATAACGATAACTTCTACTCCTGCTTATAAAAGGCCACATACTCTCTAGTACACAAATTCAGAGTGAACTTTCTAACAGGTTAATTGACCTGGTGGCTAAGACTAGCACCAGTCATCCTTATGTGCTTCTATTGCAGACAAGTGCTTCTCAGGAGGACTGGATTTCCAAGCCTCACTGTAGTCAGTACTGCCCCAGAGTGTGCAGGACCAAGACTGTAGAAAGCTGATGATCACTGGACACACGAGGTGTGCATCTGTAACTTTAGTCTGCTCAGTGTGCATTCCTCACTCCTGTGTTAAGGCTTCTGTGTCCTCCCTTTAAAAGTCATGAGTCAAACATAATGGCCGGTGGGACCACGTTTGGAAGCGGGGCCTTCCAGTGTACAGTGGGGGCACCTCAGGGACTATGATAGGGAGGACTAGCTGTAACTGTTAAAGACACTACCCTTTCTCCCACATGAGGATGCAGTGTTCCTCCCTTCTGGAAGAGAGAACATTTGAGAAATCTGAGAACCTCTCAGCAAACACTGAGCTTGACACGGCCTTTACCTTGGACCTCTCAGCTCCCAGAACTGGGAGAAATGTGTCTGTTCTTTCTGAATTCTGTTCTAGAGCACAGCAGACTAAGGAATCTTCTCTGACAGAGCACATCACAGTTGCCCGAGGATTTGCCTATCTCTACCAGTCCCTGGGCTGCTCACAGTGACTGGCTTGAGGGTGGATAAATTATTGTGTCAGTAATAGTGTGCTTCACATCGAAGGTATCTTACTTAGAAGGTTGGGAAATAGAATATCTATCTTGTTGTTGTTTTGTTGTTGACGGAAGATGGGCTCCAAACTGCAGAAGGCATCTCTCCTACTGAAGGAAATCCAGTAGCACAAACTCTCCTTATATAGGAAAGTAGAGTCACATGACCACATGCCAGCCTGACATCTGGTGCTGTTTCTCAGTGTCTGGATAATCATTCCTGACCATTTTCTCCACACAACACTTCATAGGAAACTTGATTAAGAAGAATGAGAGTCCCAGATGATGTTGATACATTCCCCTAAGTGAGGGCAAGAGAGAGAAAGCAAAAGGTGTGTGTCATCTGAGGGACACTAAACACGGAGGGGTATGCAGTGGGAACTGTGCCTCTGAAGTTAGTTCTGCTATTACAAAATCGGAGTGCTGAGTTCTTGTGAGTCTAGCCAGTTTTTTTCCTCACTAGCCTAAGTGTTCATGGTAGCGTGTTGTATCGTCTTGTGATTGCCAGCCAAGAACAGAGTACTCAGATGACCAGTCCCAGTTTGAATTTCTTCTCCCATACACTGTGCACGCTCATTTTAGTATTTCTGATATTCCACTGTGTCCATTTTCAGGCCTGTGTGTGTCCTTGTGGGTTCTTTTTTCTTTTCATCTGTTTCCTTTTAAAGCTTTTTTATGGTTCATTGGTTCTTGGCCTATCCAGCTTGCCTGGTCTTCTAGCCCAGACGAATTCCCCAGCTGGGCCTTCAGGCTTCTGTTACTGCCACGATGTCAACAACTTTTTTCATTTTCCTTTCACCCACTTCCGGCTACTCCATGATTATATCCAGGGTGAAAAAAAAAAAAAGATTGGCGTAAACAATCAACCAACCTTCAACCCCCACCAGCAACACCCGTGACTAAAGCTGTTTGGAATCCTTTTAAAGGACAGAGCAGTCCATTCCTGATTCAACTCGGATGTACCTCTTTGCCCTCTGGAAAACACCTAAACAGTAATACTAGAGAAGGGTCAAGGATTAACCTCATAGAAATCCCACCACTGATAGACCAGCATTCCCTAAATGATGAGGGGTTGCAGAACATTAAGAAGGGATGCCTCACTGGGAGGGAACACTCCCTTTGGTCTATAATGTTGTGTCAGGGCTCACATGTGTCTACTACATGGACTGACTGTGGTAAGAACTGCCTCCCACAAGTAGAGCTGGCAACGACAGCAGGAACCGCACTGACGATGCTCACCCTTCTCCTCACCAGCAAACACAGAGCAGTGGTTCCCAGACGTTCACCTTTTCCTGCAGTGTATTAGGCTGACCCTTTCTGTAAGCATTTTAATGCACCGTAAACCTACTTGGTGGTGAGCCTTAAAGGCATTTTATAAAATGAATGTGAAGGAAACGTCATCAGTGAGTGAGGTTGGTCTTAATGACTCCTTACTCTGTTACCTTCTCCTCGCTGAAGGTGATGGTTCAGCAGTTCTGCACATCAAGCTGAACACAGCCCTGAGACTTTTTGGAGCCAAAGATCCTTTATCCTGGCAAAGGAACAGAGCCTTCTCCCCTCCCATAATGGACAAGTTGCGGTTCATTCTGTTTCCTCCACGGGATGGCCTGGAAGGGATTTTATGGCCGTAGGGTTTGTGTGAGCAATAATGACTCTGTGGCACATGTGTGGAAAGGAAATGCACTTGGTCCACAAGCTATAACTTCCATTTCCCTTCCTACCTGTCAGCCAGGACTTGGTCATCTCCATTAGACTCGAAGCCTCTGCTGAGAAAGCATTTAGACAGTTATCTTTAGACCACACTCATTTGTAGAGCAGACAGCACAGGCACTCCAGGGGGGAAGCCTGAACTCTTCTGTTTACAGAGTCACAGAGGTGAAGAAATCTAAGTGAGCGGAGGAGTCTGGAAAACACTCATCTCTCCCTGTGCAAGGGGGAACTTGCTTTGAGGCCGTCTGAGGCGGGTGCCGTTGACCTTCTTTTGCTTGGCCTCAGGGTGAGCCATGTTTCTGAGACAGAGCATCCTGTGGAATTCTCCCTAAAAGATTGAGAGGCAGCAGTGAAGTGGAACTGTGTGGAGTGAATGAGTGCAGAGTCGGGGGATAAGCTGCCACTTTGTGGAAATAAATATGACCAACTTAAACCCACAGGAAACCTTTTATGGCAAGGACTTGGTCCTTTCAAAGAAGGGCCTGCACGTTTTATTTTTCAAAAATGAAACCTTAGATTAGTGAAACTACTGCCCACTGCCTCATAGAAATGATATTGCCTGTCGGGACTTCCTGGTGTTCTCCCGTGAAAAGAAAAATCAACCCCCAATACATAAAAAACTTTAAATTCCACATAGGTAAAATTATTCTTACACTCTAGTTCTCATCAAGGACTAATATATATAACACTTGAAGTTTTTCCATTTAACTGTTTTTGAATTATGAGTGACCAAAAAAATGTGAACAATTTGAAGAAGAAGAAGAAGAAGAAGAAGAAGAAAGAAAGAAAGAAAGAAAGATGGAGATTTCCCAACCCTTGGCTGGAGAGTTATTTACATCACGGGCAATTCTGTCCACACTCTCCTGCCCGTGTAGCTATGGGCAGGGCCATTATTTACAAGTTGTGAGAGGGAAAACTTTACAGCAATGCTTACTTTAATCCATCAAACATATGTACCTACCAAGGACAAAGTTGAATGTCCCAAGAGCACAAAGCAGGAACTCTTGATAGACACCTGGGATTCTTTTCTTTAAAGGGAAGTGGGCAGGGGGTTGGAACGATGGCTCCAGAGTTACGGGCATTTGCTGTTCTTGAAGAGACCCCAGGATCAGCACCCAGTACCCACATGGAGACTCCACCAGCATTCCAGTTCCAGGCAATAAGACACCTTCTCCTAGTCCTAGTGGGCACGTGATACACTCACATCCATTCAAGCAAAGAGTATGCATACACATAAATTAGTTATTAGAACTTCTATAGAAGAGTCAGGTAATAAAATAAACAATGATAACAATTTAAACTTTGAAAATGTCCAGGTATTATCTTAATGGATATATTGATTGGTGATATTGATATCTCCAAGGTGAACGAGCTTTAGCAGTAAAAGTCAACGGTAGACAGGTAAGACCGGGAATTGTGAGTGGAGGCTTCTGTGCATGTGATATGCACAAATAGGTTTACAGGCATGCGTGAGAGCATGCCTACACACACACAACACACACAACACACGGACACAACACACACACAACACACACACAACACACACACACACACAGAGACATGCATGCACACCACACACACCTACACAAAAGGAGTTGCTCTTCATTAGTCTTCACAGGAGAGGAAATAACTCTTGTGGATGTCATGCAGAAGCGGTAAGCCAGGTCTGCTGGATTCCACATGATCCAGCAGCTATGTCCCCGAGATTTTCTCTGAAATATGTGCTTGTTTTCAGTGGAAATTTGCAATCAACTGAGCTGGAAGCCCACACGAGTGAAGAAAAGGCAAATGTAGTTTAGAGTAAATCTGATTTTGGACTCTTAAATTTTTAAAGTAATATTTGTTAAGTTATAGGATTTTTTTTAGAAACAAAAATAGCGCTTAAAGGTATAACGATTTGACTTGAGTTATTTTAAAATAAGAAGCCAGAAGAAACATAGACTCACTCTCATTCATTTTTTAGGGAGAAAATGATTATTGTCTTATGAATTGTAGCCCTCTTGTCTCCCCCTAAATAATGCAACCTTAGTGAGGAAATCCGGGCTCTAAGACACATTGCAAACAGCTACAGACGTAGCAGCTGCAACATCCTAGTCCTCACTGGCAAGAAGTTCATTATAGATCTGGGTATTAAGGGGTCACCATTCACAAATGTGTGTGTTCTAACCCGACTGCAGCTGGATGGGAGAACGAACTCTTCCAGATGGAGATGGAGACAGTTCCTTTTCCATTTTTCTAAAGATAACATAAAAGCATGTTTGGGGGGGGGGGTTGTTTGTTTTGTTTTGTTTCTTTCTCGAGGATGTAAGAGTATTCCCTAATCTTTCTGAGTAGAGAGGACCGGTAAGTATAAGCGTCCCGGCTCTACAGCTTCGACCTGGTTTTAACTGTGCGAATGTTCTGTGGGTGCATTGCCAGTCCAAGGAAGCCGAACACGAGATACGAATCCTCATCTCCTTATCACTGGATCTCCAGGAACAGAAACCAGCTGACTCGCTGGAGGAAGGAATGTTCCGGGCAGACGTTGAGCATTCTGTATGCTTGATGAGCAGGTTGGACAACCATCCTCTGTCCAGAGGCTTGGGGAGACTCCTTGTTTCCTCTGGTGGTGTCCTTGTCCTCCATAATGGAAGTCCGCTGCCTATCTGAGACCCCCCAAACCTGTGACTTTGTAAATGTTCCCCCAAACCAACTGCACCTGAACATTCTCAGGCCCCACCCCAGCTTGCTGAATCAGAAACCACACACATGACATTCAACAAGCTGCATTTTAGCAAACATACTTAGGAACTCCACCCGCAGGCTAGATCCTAAGGACCATAAACTCGGGCAAGGTAACCCTGTTGTAGTACACACCCCGTCCCTGTACGCTCTGCTATAGACACACACAGCCCCAGTGCACTCTGGTCTTCAGCTTCCTCGCCTCACTGTGTCAATTACTACCTTTTTGTCTGTTCTCCGTTCTTTTACTGGACCCACCACCAGTATTGTCCCCATTTTCTTTGTACTTTCATGACTTTTTTTTTTTTTCATTTCACTGGGCAATCAGGGAGGGAGAACCAATGGATGTCCCATATTATGTTACTTGCCTGTTTCTCTGATGTTCCTAATCTGCACAAATGTTTGTATGTGGCATTTTCTTCCTTTTACTAAAATTTTATCACGACAAAGTAGGCTGTGTGTGTGTGTGTGTGTGTGTGTGTGTGTGTGTGTGTGTGAGTGTTGTGTAGAGGGGAGAATGCTTTTAAAAATAGCAAAAGTTTGTTTCGCTGGTGGACCCTATTACCTCCTCTTTTAGCTTCAATAATTATTTCTTGAGGAGTTTTTCTTTTTTTCTAATTTCTACAATCAAGTATGTATGTATGTATGTATGTATGTATGTATGTATGTATGTATGTATGTATGTATGTATTTGTGTTTCCTGAAGGTGCATTTGCCACTGGGCACAATTTTAGCTATTATAAGTTTTTTATATGTGCTATAATTTTCATTTCTAATGAAATTTAAAATTATGTTTAAATTGATTTTGATTTCTTTATGATTTGTTATTTTAAAGAAAGTTATGTGTCATCTATCTAACATCTATCTACCTATCATTTATCTATCATCTATATATCTAATATCCATGTATCTCTGTATTTATCTATCATATATCTATCTCTGAAGGGTGTAGGTAGTAAAGTGGGTAGGAGAGAAAGTGAACTCCTAAAACTATCAAAATATCTTTTGTAGCCTAAGATTTAAGATTTATGACCTTTTCTGTGCATGTGGTAACATCCCAATTGTGGTTTGGAGAACAAATTTTTACATGTGTCTCTTGGTCCAACCCTGTTCGCTGTGTAGGACCAGTTCAATTTGTTGAATCTGAGATAGTCATAGCTCCATTATTTTTATATCCTTTTATACTCCCATGCCTATTTTTATATATTTTAAACAATAAATATAAAACGATGAAGAATATAAATGTGCTGTCGAAAGAGTTAAGATTATTAAATTAGTTCCTATTATTCATTTTTATTTTAGTGATTTTAAACCTTGGATTCAACTCGTGTGACAATAACATCTCTATGTTTCTTTTTATTTTCTTACTACTTGCTCCATGTGTTTTTAATTCTCCTTTGGCCACATGCTACCTCACACAGAGAGCATGGGATTCCATGAGAGGTTTTTGCTTTTTCCCCCCTCTTAATTATTCTTCTTTCTTTTTGCCTTTCTTCTTTTTTTCTTCCCTTCTTTCTCTCTTTTCCTTTTTATTTTTCTTTTTGACTAGATCTTGCTGTTGAGACTACAGACAAGTGCAACTGTTTTGTTACGGTGTTGAAAGCCAAGAGCTAACACAGAGATGTTGCAAGGTAAAAATTTTATTAACAGTCAGGACAAACTTACAGTCTTCCTTGGTGGGAGCATGAAGTGGTCTAGACCGGAAGCAAGAGGACCCTTATATAACAAGCAAGCAAGTGATTACAAAAGTGTGATTCTGTGGTTATTTTTATGATCATGAGAAAGATACATGTTATGGGTTTATGATCAGACATTTAAAATCTCATTTTATGGTCAATCAGTTCTTGGAGCAATGGAAACAATTCACAATGTGTAATTCACAAAGTTGTTGAGGAAGAACACATAAAAAAAAAAAAAAACCAAGTTGAAAAAAAGCATTAAAGTCCAGCATTATTTAACCGAAAAGAAAAATGGAGTCAGCTGTCCCTTAACAATAATATCTTACACTCCTTACATTAACTTTCTGACATGTTCCTTGTGTGTGTGCGTGTGTGTGTGTGTGTGTGTGTATGTGTGTGTGTGTGTGTATGTGTGCATCAGTGTTTATATGTATATATGTGTGTGTACCTCTCTCTGTGTCTGTGTGTGGGTACATGTGTATCTCTCTCCCTCCCCCCTTCCCCTCCCCTTTCCCTCTCCCTTCCCCCTCCCCCTCCCCCTCTGTATGTGTGTGTGTGTGTGTGTGTGTGTGTGTGTGTGTGTGTGTGTGTATCAGTGTGTATGATTGCCCAGGTTAGGTTACTTTTTTCTTCTCTTGGTTTGAAAGTTACCTGCTTTGTTTTCTTTGGTCTATTTATTACTATGAGTGTAGAAGCGCATCTGCTATTCTGTTTCCCCCGTCTTCCCTGCCCAGCCCAGCCCACACACTTCCTACAACATGCATACTGAGACACTTTTGTTCTATTATATTTTCATAAATAATAATCCAACAGCCACACACTTTATTTCTTTTTTTTAATTAATTAATTTATTTTTTTATGTATGTAAGTACACTGTCGCTGTCTTCAGACACACCAGAAGAGGGCATTAGATCTTATTACAGATGGTTGTGAGCCACCATGTGGTTGCTGGGATTTGAACTCAGGACCTCTGGAAGAGCAGTCAGTGCTCTTAACCACTGAGCCATCTCTCCAGCCTCGCACACTTTATTTCTTTGCCTATTCCTGCTTATCGAATCGTATATGCTGTTACTTTTTCTTATCTTTAAATTCCTTGCTGAAGCATAGCCTTTTCTCTTCTGAGAGCTCTCATACACCTATTACTGAGAGTTCCCTGTGCTAACATTTGAGAGTCCACATTAACTTTGTGTTAACTCTGATGTACCTAGACTGTGTGCTTTGTTCTTTCTGTTTGTCTGCAAGAGAAGTAACAGAATAAATGTCCATGCTTTATTAATTTCTCACTTGCTACTAATTCTTATGGTGGTCTTTGTATTTCTCCTATTCCTTACTGCAGTGCATACTGAGTAGGAGTGCTGCTGAGAGTACTATCTTCTGTGGAAAGAATCTTACTCCTACTGACACGGTGGGTTCCATGGCCCTCTGTCTGCGTCATTTCCATTTACAATAGACTGCTACTGCACTGTGCTGAACAGTGGTACCGGAGAGGGAAGAAAAAGGTCAGACAAGAGTACAAGCTCTTTCTCCTGGATGCTAAGGACACTAGGCTATGCCTCCTGGTCACTCTCAGCCCTGCCATGGGGGAGGTTGCTGCTCTGCATGGTATTTTATGAACACTCTGAGCTAGATCAAGTGTTCTTTCAAACCCAATCACAGGACATACAGTAAGCAAACCATTTCTTTTAACAAACTGCTTATGGCCAGCGATGGAGTCACATTGCAGCTTATGTCCACACACTCTCCTACAGCTACTGCTTGCTTTGGTTTGAGGAATTTGATTGATTGCTATTTCATGGTGACCAATTGGAGAAAATATATTTAAAGAACAAATGCATATTATTTGGAAACAAGAAATTGACTACCCCTGAAAATAATATTTTAGCAAAGTATAAGACATGGATACAGGGGACATTGTACACTTTTTTTCAAACAATGATTATGCAAAAGAATCATCAGAGAGGACAAGGGTTCTCAAAGTGAAGGTCTGTAACTTTAATTTTTTTCAATGTCTACTTTCAATAATGTTTTTCCCCATTGTATAAGAGTGTTCACCTTTATTACCTTTTGCTTTATGTTAACAGAATCACATTAGGAGTGATTTAAATTCAGAAACTTCTGTAGCTTTGTTCAAAATTAGAGGGGTATCATGTGTCTATTCAATAAACATGATTCTAGAAAATTTTAAATTACATCTTGATGAAATAGATTCTGTATTAATCCTCTGGTAAGACAAGGAATAATTTTGGTTTTTGTTTTTTTTGAAAATGAAAAATGACCTCCAGAAATTATTAATTGCCAGAGTCATCAGTATTAATAAAAGGGTGAATTTTCTTAAATGTGAATCAGCATTCTGCGTTTTAAAATCTCAACTATATGTGTGGTGAGGAAAGGAATTCCAATTTCTAGAATACATAATGCAAATTATAGTTTAGAGGGAATCAATAATGGTTCTTAAATGCTTTATCCTCCCCTTTTGCCTACCACCCAACAGAGGTGGAAAAGAAAGGGTTTGGGGGAAGTGGAGCTGTTTAGAAAGGTTCTTTGGAGCAACTCCCATCTGTGTTGTCAGGAAATCAGCAGTTCAGTTCACAGGTCAGCAGCGGCAGCTTGATTCACTCCCAGAGACTTCACAGATACATCCTCAGTCCAGTTCAGTCTGGTCAGGATAACAAGCGTGCATCAGCAGTGGTGGCATTACCCAGCAAAGATAGCCAAGCCTCAGCACAAATCAGCAGGAGGGACCAGGGCCAACAGGAATGCTGGGAAAAGTTCTCAGCTGCGCCTCTCTCAGTGAAGCAAAAATCAGCGAAGAAGGGACACCAACAAGCATTGCACAGCTGGCTCTATAGCCAAGCCAGGCTCTCTCTGACGTCACTGCCAATCACTCTGAGGCGAAGGAAGCAGCAGAAACCTACAGCACACCACCAGAAGGGCTTTGGTGTGTTTCCTCTTTGGTGTCCGACAAAATGGAGCTCAACTACACAATGTAGGGCAGACCAATACCTGTAAAGAATACTTAGCATGTGTCCTTCCACGGGCTTGCTTTAGCAGAACACTCTTTCACTTCTGCTTGCTTCAGTGAAATGTTCCTTCATGAGTCTGTCTTAGCCTTTCACCAGTGTTCACTTGGTGTTTCCCCAGCAAAACACCACCCAACACAACTGACTTTCCACAGAACCCTTACATTTCAATTTCAAACGGAACTTTCCCACTCCCAGGTTGACCCAGGTGCTCCTGTCTGCTGTTCCTGGTGCCAGAACAGCCACCCTTAGAGAAAACTGGCCTGCTGACTGGACAAGGACAAGGCTAGGCTGTGAAAATTCGACCCAATCATCATGCAACTGAAGCAGGGGAGTGGAAGGCGGCCCAACCCCAGCCACTGCTTCCACTTGCCAGTGTTCTGAAAGAGAATAAAAAAAAGAGCATAAGAGAGAGGAGAGTGTGGGGTGGGAACCAACTCCAGTGTGAAGGGGCAGGTGGGTGGTGAGATTAAATCCTGCATGAGAAAAGAGAGATGCATAAGGTGGGAACCAACTCCAGCAAGAGGAGGGGGAAATTTTTTTATTGGATTTTTCATATCAGAAAATTTTAGATTAATAAATTTTAATGACATAGTAGGTCCAGGGTAAGAGACAGATTCTAAAATGCTTCACTGTCTTGGGGTGATGGGGTTGAAGGTATTATTTAATTTCTATGCTCTTTATAATGTATAAGTAGCACACCATGTATTATAGCTATGGCTGCAGAACAAATGGCTCCTTTCGATATCAACAAAAATAACACATTCTGTACATGACGCAGTTTTCTTTGGCAACTCTGGTCAGTTGTGACATTATTGCCTGAGCTCTGTCTTGGGCCTTGGGCTTGTGTTGGGTTAGCAAAGGTATTGACCTGAGCTGGGGCATCCCGATCCTGCTGTCCTCCTAACGGAATGACTTCACACTGCTGCTGAAGTGACTTTAGAATCCTCCTTTTCTGAAAAAAAAATGGTCAGCGTATCTTCCCCTTGTCCTACTAAAGATAAGCCTTCAGTTACTCAAAACATTTACTAGAAAAAAATAATGACATGGGTTATTTGAGAAGTCTCAAATAGTGAGTTACAGATGTGCAAATGTTCGTTTTCCTAAGCTCTCTCCTGGCCTCTTCTCTGGTCTTCCGCACATAAAGGGTGAGTCCTCAGAAGGACAAAGGAAGCTGGAAAGTTCCCCTCATTTGATTTCGTTCACATGAAACCAATCCCTGAGTCCCTTACGGTGGTAATCAGAACCTCAGCATGAAGCTCTTCCTGATTTTGGACTGCAGAACATGCTGGGTTTGTTTTCTGCTGTCAGAGTTAGAGGCCGATATAAGAATGTTGTAAACGGAGGCACAAGGCACTGTGCGCTTTCTGCACAGAAAAGGCCTTAGTATGAGGAAGCGTTGAACACTGTGTTTATAAATACGGTGTCTCCACAAATAGCTTTTAGTTCAACATTACTGACCTATTTTCCTTTACCTTTTTTTTTTTTTTTGGTAGCATGATTTTTTTTTTTTTTTGCAAATCCATACAATTTATTGTAAGAGTTTAAGAGTAGCTTTATAGGTATCGATTAGCTTAAATATCAGGTTCTTTCTCTTCCTCAGCACCAAGAAACTAATGTGATGGGCTGTCTTAAGTTGGCTTCCTCTATCGGTGTCTTATCTGACAAGACACCTTTGGCAATGACAAAAGCTCATCAGTATGCTACTTTTCATCTGCCTGACACTGAAATCAATGGTCTCCAGAAGACATCCCCTACCAGCGTTGTCAGAAATGATCACCATGCCGGACCGAGCATGCCACTGACTTCACTAAGCACGCGTTCATTCCTGAAAGCTTTCTGTCCGCTGTTACAGCAATGACCCTGCTTGGAGGTCAGAGATAGAGATGCTGTACACTCGGGATGCTCAGCCAGTCTACAAAGGGGGCTCTCTCAGAGTGTGAGATGATATAACAGTCTGTATATCTGGCCCTTGGGAGAAATCACGTTTCCCATTTCTGAGACACGTGACCTACGGGATCTGCATTTCTGGGCCTGGAAGCCCTAATCTGTCACCAGTGACAGCTGGGATCAGAAGGTCGCCGCCAGCACGGAGGAAACAACTTGTTCAAGAAATTGGGCTGGCATGGTGATTTTTATAAAGAAACCTTTAAAACTTTAGAATACTATAAGCATAATTAGCTGAGTCTTCCGATGTTTACCCAGGCCCAGTAATGCAATTCAAGAAAGCAATTTACGAGATGCTTTTTAACATAGTCACATAATTTGTAATAATCACCAATGCTGAGAACTATCACCTAGAAAACTGATTTCCACTAGAAACCATGATTCCCATAGAATTGAGTTTCTTTGATTCCTGAGCCACAAGGATTGCGTTTATTCCAGAAGAAAATAATATTCTAAGTCCCTACAGCTATTACCCAGAACTCTAACTCAAAACAAGATATCAATGGGAAGTTCTTGTTTCAGACAGTGGCGTCCAAAACCGGTCTGACAGGTAAACAGCTCGACCAACCAGGCTTTTGATTGCTTTCTACTGGAGGGAAAAAAACTACAATAAACCAAAGATCATGTCATGGCTGGGATAAAATACATGGACAAAGACAACTGAAAGGAAATAAGTTTGTTCTGGCTCTGAGTCTAGCATGGCAGGGAAAGGAAGACAATGGGAACTTGAATGGGCTGTTTACCCTGTTCAACACACTGTCCACCACACTGTCCACCACATTGTCCATCACACCATCCACCACACTGTCCATCACACTGTCTACCACACTGTCCATCACACCATCCAACACACTGTCCAACACACTGTCCATCACACCGTCCATCACACTGTCCATCACACCGTCCACCACACTGTCCACCACACTGTCCATCACACTGTCCATCACACCATCCAATACACTGTCCATCACACTGTCCATCACACCACCCATCACACTGTCCATCACACCTTCCATCACACCACCCACCACACTGTCCAACACACCGTCCAACACACTGTCCATCACACTGTCCATCACACCGTCCAACACACTGTCCATCACACCGTCCATCGCACCGTCCATCGCACCGTCCATCACACTGTCCATCACACTGTCCGGAGTTGCCAAGCAGAGAGAGAGATGAATGCTCCGATCTGTCTCCCTTCTCCTTTTTATTCAGACTACAAGCCTCGCTCAGGGAAGAGTCCTATCAACATTTAAGGAGAGGCTTTCATTTCATTTAACCTGTAGGTTGGGACCCCTTTTTAGGGGTTGCCTAAGACCATCGGAAAACACAGACATTTACATTATGGTTCATAACAGTAGCAAAATTACAGTTATGAAGTAACAATGAAAATAATTTTATGGTTGGGGTCACTACAACATGAGGAACTGTATTAAAGGGTCACAGCATCAAGAAGGTCGAGACCCACTGATCTAGATAACCCCTCACAGTTGCATCTAGAAGCCTGCCTCTCTGGTGATTCTATATCTAATCTTTTCTAGCTGGCAATAAATACTAACTATCATGGTGTCTTAGAAGATAAAAAAAAAAAAAACCTTTTCTTTTTTTTTTCTCCATCTTTATTAAATTGGGTATTTCTTATTTACTTTTCAATTGTTACTCCCTTTCCCCGTTTCCAGGCCAACATCCCCCTAGCCCCTCCCCCTCCCCTTCTATATGGGTGTTCCCCTCCCCATCCTCCCCTCATTACCACCCTCCCCCCAACAATCCCATTCACTGGGGGTTCAGTCTTGGCAGGACCAAGGGCTTCCCCTTCCACTGGTGCTCTTACTAGAATATTCATTGCTACCTATGAGGTCAGAGTCCAGGGTCAGTCCATGTATAGTCTTTGGGTAGTGGCTTAGTCCCTGGAAGCTCTGGTTGGTTGGCATTGTTCATATGGGGTCTCGAGCTCCTTCAAACTCTTTCAATCCTTTCTCTGATTCCTTCAACAGGGGTCCTGTTCTTAGTTCAGTGGTTTGCTGCTGGCATTTGCCTATGTATTTGTCATATTATGGCTGTGTCTCTCAGGAGAGATCTACATCTGGTTCCTGTCAGCCTGCACTTCTTTGCTTCATCCATTTTATCTAATTGGGTGGCTGTATATGTATGGGCCACATGTGGGGCAGGCTCTGAATGGGTGTTCCTTCAGCCTCTGTTCTAAACTTTGCCTCCCTATTTCCTCCCAAGGGTATTCTTGTTCCCCTTTTAAAGAAGGAGTGAAACATTCACATTTTGGTCATCCTTCTTGAGTTTCATGTGTTCTGTGCATCTAGGGTAATTCAAGCATTTGGGCTAATAGCCACTTATCAATGAGTGCATACCATGTGTGTTTTTCTGTGATAGGTTTACCTCACTCAGGATGATATTTTCCAGTTCCATCCATTTGCCTATGAATTTCATGAAGTCATTGTTTTTGATAGCTGAGTAGTATTCCATTGTGTAGATGTACCACATTTTCTGTATCCATTCCTCTGTTGAATGGCATCTGGGTTCTTTCCAGCTTCTGGCTATTATAAATAAGGCTGTTATGAACATAGTGGAGGATGTGTCTTTGTTATTTATTTGAGCATCTTTTGGGTATCTGTCCAAGAGAGGTATAGCTGGGTCCTCAGGTAGTTCAATGTCCAATTTTCTGAGGAACCTCCAGACTGATTTCCAGAATGGTTGTACCAGTCTGTAATCCCACCAACAATGGAGGAGTGTTCCTCTTTCTCCACATTCTCGCCAGCATCTGCTGTCGCCGGAGTTTTTGATCTTAGCCATTCTGACTGGTATGATGTAGAATCTCAGGGTTGTTTTGATTTGCATTTCCCTTATGACTAAAGATGTTGAACATTTCTTAGGTGCTTCTCAGCCATTCGGCATTCCTCAGCTGTGAATTCTTTGTTTAGCTCTCATCCCCATTTTTAATATGGTTATTTATCTCCCTGCAGTCTAACTTCGTGAGTTCTTTGTATATTTTGGATATAAGCCCTCTATCAGTTGTAGGATTGGTAAAGATCTTTTCCCAATCAGTTGGTTGCTCTTTTGTCCTAACAACAGTGTCCTTTGCCTTACAGAAGCTTTGCAGTTTTATGAGATCCCATTTGTCGATTCTTGATCTTAGAGCATAAGTCATTGGTGTTTTGTTCAGGAAATTTTCTTCAGTGCCCATGTGTTCGAGATTCTTCCCCATGATAAAAAAAACCTTTTCATTCATTCATTCACTCACTCACTCATTCATTCATCATTTTTATTTAATTTTACATCTATCAGAGTGAATGTTGACATGTGGCTAAATATTCTTTCCATTACATGTTAACCACACCACACACACAAACACACACACACACTGGATCTTGAAGATATATATTGTGTGGTCATCAAATTTTAAGGACTCAATGATATCTTTCCATTGCTGTTTGCAACAAAAGTGTGTGAAAATAAGGAGCCAACTTGTCATTCACAAGTAGCACTACCAACCACTTTAAGACACCTGGCCAATCTACATTAATGGTGAGGTATTATAACCTTTAGCAACATGGCAAAACTCCAAGCAAACGGGAAAATACATCCATAAGTAATAAATCTGGAGACAACTATCAAATTTTCCCAAGAGGAGATTAGTAATGTGAACTTGAGTGTCACTTTATGAATGAACTTGAGTATCACATTTTGAATGATTGTCCCCTGCAAAGGAAAACCCTCTCAAATCAAGAGAGCTGCATAGGGTCACAGGATACAGAAGCACAGTACAGCAAACCCAGAGGGACAGTAGTCACACTGGAGACTGGACATAGTGTGGCTCCATCCAGGTTCCCTACCTGGCCAGATTAGTCAGAGTCAAATCGTTAAATACAGAGCCCAGAGGAAGAAGGGTGAAGACCCCATAGCGTGAGCAGGTGAAAGGAGAGAGGCAGGCACTCCAATGATCTGATGGTTATGATCTCAAGGACCTACAGCTAAACTTAGAGCAATAGAGGGTGACATCATCCTTTGTAAGATTGTAAAAAAGGGATTCACCCCAATGAGGCTGCTAGAACTAGAACAAAAGGAGTCACTCAGTAGTCTGAGGTGGGCTTATTTCTCTTTGTAGCTAATGATGAGCAAAAGCTCAATGGCCTGAAACTTGTTGCCTCCAACACTGTGGGAATTGCTCCCATCAGCCCTTTTTGCTGTCGCTCAGTAGCCGTGTAGCTGACAGAGAAGGCTGACTGTATCAGTGAGCCTGTTCTGTACCTTGCAAGGAAGGGCCCCAACTCAAGTTAACGCCCCATTAGCGACATCTTACAAATCTTTCATTTTGGACAACGTTTTTACTGTCCTGGTCATTTAAGCACCTCCCTGTTCCCTGCTTGTCATACAGGACAATAGTGTAAAGTCAATCACATGCGGGTTTACATATAATTAAGTGTCCCTAACTGACATATGATGTGGAGCCTCTAGGACACTGGACATTTTAAATTCTAGAACATATCAACATATCATATCATATCATCCAAGAAGATGCCGTTCCTTCCTCTTTTCTCACCTGAATACGTTGTGACTTATAATATCCATCACTTTATTCAACTACTGTGACCTGTTATTATAAGCACTTCAGTTCTGCTATTCATAGAACAAGGCAAAATCTTTTTTTTTTTTGCACAACTAGACAAGCTTTTACAAAATTGACAAACATGAGAAGGAATAAAAAAATGATCCCCCACCCAAATCCAAAACCTCCTAAGTTCTTCTGAGTACTCAAGTCTACAGGTATGGTGCACACACTACTAGTCACAGTGCTCAGGTAGAAGGTGGCGGGCTTCTGTGAAGTTGAGGCTAGCTTGGTCTACATAGCTAGTTCCAGCCAGAGATGTATAATGAAAGCTGGTGTGCATGTGTGTTTCTGGTGTCTGGTGTCTGGTGTGTGTGTGTGTGTGTGTGTGTGTGTGTGTGTGTGTGTGTGTGTGTGTGCCTATGTGTGTGTTTACACTAAATAGAGAATGCTTCTGGTATTGACCCAGGAAAGAAAAGTAATGTATTATAGACATACTGCCTCCCTCAGAACTCCTTCCATATCCTCAACATCCTGTGCTCTTCTTCAAGCACTTGGTCATCCCAATTCCTTCATATCCCCATGGATTCACTGTTAACCAAGTCACCATGTTATTGCCCCTAGGATATGGTTGTTTGCTCACTCACTGAGTGCTTTGCGTCAGATGTTAAAGTACTAGGAGACATGTATAAATGAGAAGAGCTGGCTGCTATTCTCAGGGGTGCAGCCTCACAAAGCCTTTCATAAAGGCACGCTCCATTATAGATACTAAGATTTCCCAATTTAGAAGTGCCGAGTGCATTGCAAACTTCCTATTCCATATTCTGAGAGCCATCCAATGCGTTATCATCCAGCCAAGAAAGGCACTGGGCACACTCTTTCCACAAAGCACGCCCTCAGAGCTGGGCAGTGACAAGCCTCATGCCCAAACATAGTGTCCCATCATCCCACTCATACTCTACCTGTCCTGACCAGGGGCCATATTGGTTAATACATCCCACTGAGTCTCATACCTTATTGGAAAAATATGGCTTCTTGGATCCACTTTTCTCTTCCTCCTCCTTCTTTTTTCCCCCTTGGTCTGTTATAACATGGATACACTTCTACTCCATGCTATGGATTGGATGGATATGCTATGAACTCCCCATTAGAAAAGGTGTTGGCTGGATATGCTATAGATTCCCTATAGAAAGGTACTGTGGTCCTAACTCACAGTTGTTCAATACCTCATCTTATGTGTAAATAGCACTGATGACAATTAAATTGTTTACACTGAATGGGGTGCTTTTGGTTTAATAGGAGCAGCATCTTCATAGAATTTATGTGGAGGGTGAAATCAGAGGCCAGAATGTTCCTTCTACAAGTCAACGATTTCCAGAGATATTCGGCATAATCATCACATATCAGAAATGACCATGACCAACAACATGGGCTTCTCCAAAAATACTATGGCAGTGTTTAAGCTGTATGGTTGATGACATTGTGTTACTTATGCAATCATTGTAAAAGAGTAGATTCTATCTACTGCTCCTGTTCCAACTTAAAAACAAAATTAATATTTTAACAATGGCTCCTGAAGTCCCCATTTTGTATTTAAGAAAGCCTCCCACATCCTTATTTTCTTCAGGAAACAGTCTCTCTCTACTCCTGGCACCGTCTTAGCAATGTGGTTTCTATTTCCACATATTCAGTTGGTAATCTTTCAGCTGCCATCTCTAAGGAGTTATTCTCTTGGTGTGCTGCAATGTGTTCTTACTCAGGAAGTCAAGCAATCGGATATCTTTTGGAGTCATCGACCCTGCTGCTGCCCTCTAGGGAGCCAAGGGCCCCTGTGTCAGCTGGATCTGCTCTACACCCGAACACTTCCACCTCACACTGTGCAGCCATCCTCATAGCCCCCATTTCTTCATCGTCTAGTTGCTATCAAAGCAGTCTCTCTTGTTTTGGATGTGTAGAGCTCTCTAAGCACCCCAAGTTCATATTCTCCTGAATGATTAGACCGTTTCTTGGCTTTACTTCCCTAAGTTGAAGGCCCCTTATAATTGCTTACTAATCCATTTCTCTTCAGTAAAGATGGACTATGAGATTTTTGGAAGATGCTGGGATCTGTCACCAAAGACATTTTTGTGGGCTTGGGGTGACATAGGTCATTAGTAGAGTACTTGCTCATGATGTCTTCTCCCACCCATCTTTTGGCATGTTTACTTCTGGTCATCCTAACATATTCATGGATAAATTTGACACTAAGCGGTATACCTGTTTGTGTATTTGTGTACTGTGCATGAGGACCGGAAGGAGAGGAGAGCCAACAGAAGGCTGTGGGGTCTACAGTCCATTTGCATTTATTTCAGAATGTAGCAGCTACTGATCTCTGTTCCCATTTGCTGACACACAGCTCCTAAAGTCAAACTCTATGCCTCTTTGTACGCCGGGTTCATTAGTAGCAAGATTTCTTTATTTTTCTTCTTTTTTTAAGTAGCAAGGTTTCTAAACAAACTTAGGATAAGGGTTGATAGTAATAACATTGGAATTGTGACATCATCACCACCCTTCACTCTAGCATTTGGGTAGAGGCTGCAGATCCAGCGGGTCACCGATGGCCGATGACATAAGCAATCCTACTATGGACTGAAGCCTCCACAGAAAAAACAAAGGAGCAGAGTTCAGAGGGCTCCAGTTAGGAACAGAATATCGACATGTTGGAGTATGGACTGACCTCAAAACTCCACAAAGCACGCTCCCTACACACACACACACACACACACACACACACACACACACACACACACACACCTTGTCTGATGTACTTTCACATCTGGCTACTCCATCACTTCCTGTGAGACATCCTTTGTGAAAGACAGTTGTCTGGAAAGTAGCTATTTCCCTGGGCCCTGTTAAGAGCTACAGCAAATTGTCAAACTCAAAAGGGTCATGAGATCACCAATCTGTAGCCAAATTGGACAGGAGTTGTGGATAATTTGGCAGCTTGCCTATGGCATCTGGCTTCCCAAGGAGCTGACCCTTGAACTGACATCTAACACTGTTGTGTCAGAATTCAATTACATGGTGGGTTGCCTAATTGATACACAGTGAAGGGGAGAATTTCGTGAAGAAGAGGTGTGTTTCCATTTGTCACAGGCATGTGTGTTAAGCCTTTGCTTAGCAACAACCAGTACTACAACCATTTGTTCTGCCCGTCTGGATAATTTTGTGTAATATTTTGATCATATCACTTTCAAGTGTTCTTCATCAAGTGTAGAAATGAGTTCAAACTCCTTGGGAGGCTTCCTGGTCACTGATAACATAACCTGGCATTTCCCTCCAGCATCCTGTCACAATCCTTCCTCCCTCTTACACAAACTATTCCTGAACTTTCGTATAGGCTCTCCCTGCAGGGTCCTCTTCTTTTGCTTACATGGAACCCACGCCGATCTTCAGCCTAGCTCATAATCAGTCGTCAAACCCCACTGAACACCCGAGACCTAATGCTATTTCCCCTTCTCGGGATCCTTTAGGAAAATGAATGATTCCTGTGGTTAGGTCTTTACCTTCTACATACTTCTACAGCTCTGTTGCCTTCCCTCCTCCTCCTCCTCTTCCTCCTCTTCCTCCTCTTCCTCTTCCTCTTCCTCTTCCTCCTCTTCCTCTTCCTTCATTCCCTCTCTGCCTCCCCTCCTCCTGTGTGTGTGTGTGTGTCCAGGTATACATGTGTGTGAATGCATCTATTCGACCGTGTGTGGGGGCAAGAGGTCAGCTTCAGGAGTCTTTCCTTTGGTGCTGTCTACTTGGCTGTTTTTCTACAGAATTTCTCATTTGCCTGGGGCTCACTGATTTTGCCAGAAAGCCCGTGTTGGAATTATAATTATAACCATGTATCACTGGGCCTGGCTTTTTTTTTTATGTGGGTACTGAGGATTAAACTCATATTGTCATGTTTGTGCACTTAATCAATTACACTTTCTACCCAACCTGTTTTCCCACAATGTATCTTAACCGTAGCACAAGCTCTCTAGTGCCAAAGCTCCTCAGATTGTGGCTCAATTACTTATCTTACTGTTTTTTTAGGGTATTGTACCCTGAAGCACCTCTGGTCTCTGACCACCAGATTTAAGTGACCCCTTTGAAACTCTGACAACCAAAACCTCACCAGACATTTCCAATGTCCCCCTGAGGGGTAAAATGTCTCTAGTTGTAGTAAAAGCCACTCCAGAGTTGAGTCTCACTTTTTTTCCCATCTTATTAAACCCAGAAACCAGCACAAGGCCTGCCCCACAACATTCTCAGCCAACCCGTAATGAACCGATGTGAGCCTCAGAAACATGACACCTTTCCAGCAAATGCAGCCAGGGTCCGCAAACATCGCAGACGGTGTCACACGCAGGTACTTCTAAATAAGACATTCGCTTGCTAAAACCCATGTTTCCATTCTAAGAAGGACAGAAGTATTCTAGACTTTTCTTTCTAAAAGCAAAGATTGTGTTTGAAAAACTTCTCCGAAGTGCTGCAGCCCGAGGCTATTCTTGACTGGGCAGTTCCTGAAAACCTGAGGCTCCTTCCGGCAGGCTCTTTGTCGCGGCCTTGCAGCTCTTCCGGCCCGGCAGTCTTCCTTCCGTCTGTCCATCTGTCCGTGAGACCTTGTCAGTGGTTCTTCAGGACTCCCAGCATGAGAGTAGAGACCCTCAGTGGGCATCCCTCTGCTCAGGGACAGGCCCTCAGCAGACTGTGGTGCTGTGTGGCTGACGGCCAGGTCCACTGTCTGAGCTTCCTGTGCCAAGGCATTTGGCTCCTGTTCACGGGCTTTTATCTGCATTTATCTTTTCAACCAAATGAGTTTAAATCATGCCTTTATCTTTTTACTACCGAGTCTGCCTCAATTCTGTCTTAATATGACTTCCTAGTACATCCCATTTTCTTCTCTAAGAGAAGGTTGTAAATGCTGAGATGGGAAATGGACCGCTTCTTGTAAAGCAGAGAGAGCCCAGCCCAGTGCTGGAGGGAAGGCTCAGACTTCCCAGCATCAGGCACGCTTAGTGTTTTTTTTTCCCCTAAACTACCAAAGGCAACTCTTGAATGCTTTGTTTTGCAGAGCAAACCAAGACTGTATAAACAAATAAACAAATAGAAACAAAAACAATGATGATGATGATGGTGGTGGTGGTGATGGTGATGATGATGGTGGTGGTGGTGGTGATAGTGATGATGATGGTGATGGTGGTGGTGGTGATAGTGATGATGATGGTGATGATGGTGGTGGTGGTGAAGATGGTGGTGGTGATGATGATGATCGTGGTAATGATGGTGATGATGCTGAGTTAAGCTCTGACAAAATAGAAGGGAGAATTTCTTTTTCTTTCAATTAGGAGAGTGTGAAGTTCCTCCTTGCAGCTGACCACTACAAAAGAGAGCACCATCATCTGACCATGTTGGCCTTTTCTTTCCGCACTAGTTTATGTGAAATTCTGAAGTACAGTTTTGGGGCTCTTGTGCTTAAAAGTGTGAGTCAGACATTGTAGGCTGGTTAGTCAATTCTATTTCCCACAACTCCCTTTTCCCCAGAATCTGGTATGGTTGAATAGCCACTTGACTAGCATCTCCTTGTCTGGAAATGTTGTCTGTTTCTGCAGAAGAATTTTTCTGAGGAATTCTGGGAAAGTGGTTGCTTGCCTGATGTAAAAAATAAAAATAAAAAAACTAACATTGAAATAGATTCCCTTTCCTTTTCTCTGCTCTGTGGACATGTTGCCTGGAGCTGCAGTAGCCACATGTCGCTGGGAAGGTTCCTTCCAGGGTGACTGTTTGGTGAGAAAACTAAGCAACTTTCTCAAGAATTCAAGTGGACAATAATTCTATCATTTGCTACCGAGAGTATTAAAATGAAAACAGATGTCCTTAGACCCAAGCCAAGTCACTCTTAAAAATGGATGATGTGCTTTTCATAGCCATTCCTTCTTCCAGAGTAAGAACAGAATATCCTCAGGATACAGTAAGCTTCATGCCAAACCCACAGTCACTGGCAGGAATGAGAGCACTGCTGTCATCGTGATGGGTTAGAAGTCATGACCCAGATCTAGGACAAAAGATGCTCACTTTCTCCGAGCAGGCAGCATTGAGTACTCACAATGCGCAGAGCATTCTTTATGAGGGGGCTTAAGCACTCTCTGCACATAAGGACACAGTCTGCTATTTCTGAAATGCAGGAGATCATTCCTAGCTAAAGCAGTCTGCAGTCGTTACATTTTTACTTTAATTCTAGAGATACAAAAAAGCAGGCCTCATTTTCTTAACTAAGGCTCCCTGTTCAACATTGATAAACATTGATAACATTGTCTACTTGATAAAAATACTAACCAGGATTATGACCAAGCTGACTGCTAAAGGAGAAGGAATCCGGAGGAGGCCTTCTCAATCAACCTCCTACCTAGGACCTGCCTGAGACAAACCCATCATGGGAATGACACATAATTGCTTCTAGAAAGAGGATATTATCTATTTTCCTCATTTGCTGACATCTTTTGCTGAACAAAAGAAAGCAGCCCATGTGACCCACCCAAAGGCTTCCAGCAACACTGGAAGGATGTGAACCATGATGGAGTGGAGGGAAGTCTGCTGGACTTCAGGAAGATAGCGCTGACTATGTTCAAGTCAGCAGCCACAGAAATGAGACCTCACAACTTGATTATGAGATCTAGGTTGTAGTTCAACCTCCAGTCTCATGAATATAGAACCTTCAGTTCAGGATCACAGAACCCTTGACGGCCACACCTGTGTTTCTGTTGTTCTAGGATGTTTTATACTTGCCTTGGTTATGATCATATATATATATATATATATATATATATATATATATATATATATATGTATACATATATAATATAGTATATTATATTATATGTGTTAATGTATGATATAATATAGTATAGTATAATATATTATATTTTATACAGACACAATATATAATTGCAATATATAATTACTCTCCAGGTGTAGTAGATTGAAAACAAAATTTACCTCCAGCTTTCATAGGGCCAAACTGGAGCTTCATGAAACCCAAAAATGTGAGTTAAGAAGACTAAAACAAGATTATTCTGAGGGAATCTCGGGGCCCGTTTGCAGTCACCAGGAAGAGCGCTGAGAAAACTGAAGAGTTGGATCCTCAGATACAGCATCGGCCTCCTCACAACACGAATGTGATGTGCAATTTCATTTATTGTTTCTCGAGCCAAAACAAACTGGAGAATCTGGAGCTTGTGCATAGTGGGAGCAATCACTGGCGTCCTCAGTCCCTTCCTGGAAGAGTGAGGCCCTCCACACCCGAGTGCAGGGGGTTAAGGACAAATAAGTGAAGTCTGACTTTACACGGAAAATAATAAACGCGTGGAGCTCATTACCACAAAGAGGTACAGGCGAGGAATATAAATGGATTCATAAAGGTTTTGACCAAATTTATGAATGTCAGAGCCATAAATGGCTACTCAGAGTACACCTAACCTTTAAGGTTAATGTCAGAGAGGAAAACTCTGTCTTTCCCTGGTGAATCCCTCCAGGCCTTAGTTGTCAACACGATGCTGGGCAGGAGGGACCATGGAGTTTGCCCAGCAGAACGGCGCCTGTGCTCTTTAGCTAATTGGTACGTGGCCAGATGAACATTTATGTCTTTGGTAGAAGTGCACAGGCAACAGTCCCCATGTCAGGAGCAAGTCAGAGAAACCATGTTGCAGGACTTAGTTTATTCATCCTGGGACATCCAAAGTCAGCCGAGGTTTAGAGCCAGGCTGTCACTCACACAGCCAACGAGGGACTTGCTCATCTTTCTGACGTGTGAAGTGGAGATAATGAAGTTCACAGAAGCAGCAGTGGGTAAGGTCTCCATAGAAAAAAGCATTCTGCAAATCAATTCTGCAAGTCAAAAGAATGCACACGCATCCGTGTGTGTGTGTGTGTGTGTGTGTGTGTGTGTGTATCCTGGCAGAGGGTGTGTAAGGCACAAGAGATTGAAACACCTCTTGCTTTGTTTTCCTGGGGAGAACTGGGAAGTCCATTCAAACAGTTCTTCACTGGCTGAGAAGATGGCTCTATGGTTCAAACATGTCCTGGGTAAGTGAGAGAATGTGAATGCCATTCCTTACCTCCCAGGGGTGCCAGGTGGGAATAGCAGCTCACCTATAATTGCAGCCTTAGAAGGTGGAGGCAGGGGAGCACTGAAATGAGCTGGTTAGAAGAGATCCTTCTTCAATGATTAAGTCAAAAGAGCGATTCGGGAAAGTTCCCTGTGTCAACCGAGGCCTTCCCCATGCACCAGAGCACACACACCAAAGGCACTCATCTCTCCAAAACAATTTCCTTAATTTCTGCAAAATCCAGCAAACAGGTTTGTGTTTTTAAGTTCATCTTCTAACTCTACCCATGAACTTCTGGAAGCCGAGGCTCTGCCTTCCTCGGGCATTCTTTACACTTAGCGCAGTTCCTAGCATACAGCTGGCCATCGGGATGTGTGAATAAATCACCTGGGTGTAACTAACCTTGTTTTTATATAGAAGAGAAGAATGATCCAACTGTCCGCTGTAACAAACTGATATTAGCAGAGGGCTCGGCCTCAGCGGACCAAATCTCCAGGCTCTGACGCTGTGCTCTATGGTTGAAGAAGTACTAACTACTTGGTTTCCTTTGTGAGAAAGATAAAAGGGAAACCTGAGTTGGCAGAGTGACACTTTACCAGGTGCTGGTGGCTGGTGTCCTAAAATCACTTGTTCCTAAGCATCCCACTTACTCTTTAATGTAAGATTATAATTTGGGGACAGAATGTCAGAGTTCAGAGGCTACACAGGCCGGCATTATCGTCTTCAGCACAAAAACGGTCACCGGCAAGAGCCAGGAAAGAGACAAGTGACTGTAATGACATCTCATTTGAATCTAGAGACAAATGGGTTAAGAATTTCGATCTCACCCCCAGGTTGGAAGTGCTCTATTTTATCCCTAGTGATAAATTCTCAAGTATCCTTCAGGTACAAAAACCTTGACACATGACCTCCTGGACCAAGACTTGTTTCCTTTTCTAAAAGTTAATTCAGCTCTGCTTTACACACTGTGTTAAGGCCTCAGAATTCTCTCTCTGGTAGACACAGAAGGATAAACAGAAGACGCATTGCGGCCCTTAGGTAAATTTAAATGTATGCAGATGCATATGTATGTGTTCTGTGTGCATGAATGCATGTCTCTGTGTGTGTGTGTGTGTGTGTGTGTGTGTATACGTATGCATGCAGGTACACATGCACAGGCATATTCATGTGTACGTAAGGGTATGTTTGTGTGTGAATGTATGCGTGTGTGTGTGTGTGTGTATGCATGCAGGTACACATGCACAGGCATATTCATGGGTACGTAAGGGTATGTTTGTGTGTGAATGTATGCGTGTGTGTGTGAGTCCATGTGTGTGAATGTGGATGTGTGCAGGTGCAGATCCATATGTGTGAGTGTGAGTGTGTGTGTGTGGGTGTGTGTATGCATGCAGGTACACATGCACAGGCGTGTTCATGTGTATGTGAGGGTATGTTTGTGTGTGAATGTGTATGTGGGTGTGACTCCATGTGTGTGAATGTGGATATGTGCAGGTGCAGATCCGTGTGTGTGTGTGTTCTCATCACAAGTTCGTTCACAACTGAAACCATGAACATAAACAGGTCAGTGAGCCACCTGGCACCAACTTTGCCACCATTGTTCTCAGAAGTCCGACTAGCACTACTTTGCCATCATAAAGTCCATCTCAAACCAGTGTGCTCAGTTTATTTCTTTCTCCAGTTTATGATGGTGTTTCCAAAGCTGATCCTCTGTTCCTTTGCATTCTGAAAGGCCACCCGCTAACATAACAGTCTTTCCTGTCAAAGGGCCTGTAACCAATTTCTCCTCTTCCTTAGCTCACCAATAGCCAGAATCACTTTGCAGCCTTAGCGTTCACAGCCCACAAGGCTGTTAGCACTCCCCTGGCCTATTCTGACCAAGTGCACACGCATGTCTCTTCCATTCCTCTGCATCACAATGCATCCTGCACTAACCTGATTGTCATTATTTCCTGCTGTCATCCACACTGGGACAGGCGACATCACTCTACTTTGTCTCGGTAAAAAGTTTATCCTGCAACTTTCCAGCTTCTTAGGTCTTCTGTGAAGGGCTGTGCTTAGCCCGTGTGTGCTTCTGGGCATCTCCAGGGCTCTGCATTTAGCTCCGTACTTCTAAAAGCATCTGTACGGAGATAATATTAATGTTATTGCAACAGACAGGCAGAGCCTCATTTCTCTCTGCGTTGACTGAAACTGTCTGTTCGTAGTAAAATTGTGCAGACATTGGCATTTTTGAGGGAGGTCTGAATGTGTGTAGGTCCAGTCACTGGTGGGAGAAAGAAGTAAGATACAAGATCCTGCCAGATGACTGTTTCTTTCTTTTCTTTTTTGGTACTCAAAATGTGCTGGTGAGCCATAATCATCAAAATTATTTTTCTTGATTCCCAAGATGGCTCAGCCAATGAAGGCCCCTGTCACTAATCCCAGTGTCCCTGTCACTAATCCCAGTGACCAGAGACTGATCTTCAAGACCCACATGGTAGAAGGAAAAACACGTTTTCAAGTTGTCTTCTAACCTCCACTGTGGTCACACACACACACACACACACACACACACACACACACACACACACACCCGTGTGCACTCACGAATGCACACTGATCATTGTGAAGTCAGAGCAAACTCCCCAGCTTAACTACGGCTTCTGACCAAGAGTTACTTCGAATATTGGAGGATTTACTAAGATCTACTTGGCTTCCCGGATATCTATTTAGCCTGGGTAAGTGGGGTGTTTAAAATTCTGAACTTGGCTGCCAATTGTATTTAAATGTTTGGGAGATCTAAATTGATAGCATAAAGGTAGAAAATACTGGAAAGTAATGTAGAATAAAATTTGAGGGGCTACCCCTAGTCTCAGTTTACAGATTCACAAAATAGAAGCACTAAAGTCTGTGCTGAGGGGTCACAAGATGATCTAAGATGACGTCGGAAAGCCATTCAGCATTGTGGAATCTAGGGCTTGGAGTCGGTGGGGAAAAACAGTTTAAAAGACATCCGTTGGGTAGGAGGTGGGGGTGCCCTGCAAAGGATCCCGATCCCCAGTTCAACATCTTTTCCAGCCTTCTTAGGCACCACCACTCATGAGCCACACCCACACGCAGACAGACACACCCTCACACAAATCCTTTTTTTAAAAATAACTAAAGTCCCTTTTAAAAATGATGTCTCAAAATGGGGCTGCAGGCATTGGCAACTTGAGTTTCTTCAGATCATCTGAGCTATGACTGTCCTGGTCTTGGTGTTTTTTTTTGTCAAGATAATTATTTCCTCATGCTTATTGCCCAGATAACTCCACCACGCCTCAGTCAGAGCAGTGATAATAAGTAATAATGATTATGGGAAAACAATTATAAAGGTTGCTTGGATTAAATAGGAAATCGTCTTGTTAGTCCTTTGTTTTCGCCCTGATACTGGGCATTGATTCTGGAACTAGCCCTCACTGGGGAAGCTCTATCATTGAGCTACCTTCTCAGTGTGTATTGACTTTGAATTTTTAGGCAAGGTCTCTCTAAGTTCCCCAGGCTGACCTAGAGCTTACTTTGTAGCCCAGGCAGGCCTTAGCTTTTTGAGCTTCCTTAGTGCTGGGATCACAGCAGAGCCATCATTTTGTTAAAATCGAGGCTCTTCATAAGCACTTACTCTGTCAGGGCCAGCTAGCACTGGAATGAGTAGCCACGACCCTGTTCCTATCCATCTCCACAGGCGATAACCTGTCGCTAACCTTCAGAAGAATATGTTCAGAGCCACTTGAGTTTTGACAAAAGGCTATGAAACAAACAGCCAGAAAAAGAAATAAATTAAAACTGTGGACAAGCCGTGTTCCGCCGAGATTATGTGTTCAGACACGGACGGCCCAGAGAACTTGAGCAACAGTAAGAAGCTTTTGGAGGCAATTGCTACTCACAGTATCGGGAGCATCCAGCTATCTTATGTGAAATTCTTTTCATCTTCCCTCCACTCTCCTGTGAAAAGCAGGAGGCTTTCTGAGAGGCACAGACACTCTCAGTGTTTGCAACAAGACAGCTTTCTTGCTGGTTGAGCTCAGGAGAGGCAGGGCAATTTTGTGTTAAACAGACTCAGAAGATGACAGGAAGGAGGTGAGTTTATAGCCGGAAATCCATATGCAAACTGTCCCTTGGAAGGTTGCTTTTTACTGTCTTGTACAAAGTTAATGGAAACCAAGGAGCTACCATTCCAGAATCTTCGCCTCCTTTAATCCTTAATAACGAAATAAAAATGGGCAGCCTGTATCTGGAGGAGCTCTAGCCAGCAGACCTCTAGGAAACAAGGCTCCCTACAGACTTTCCCTTGATCTTAAAGCTCAACTTGAAACATTTATATGCACAGAGCACCTGGCCAGGAGATGTGAGAAGGGCCTTTTTTCCCCTCCACCTTGGCTCCATTTCTTTCTTTAATAATAAATTCTCAGTTTTCTTTCTTCCCTTCCTAGAAATTGATTCTATTCTAAGTAGTGTTTTTTGTTCTTTCTTAATAGTTTAAGGAAAGCAAGACAAACTTGAAAACCCCCCATTAACACCCGTCAGAGGCCCCGCCCGCCCACCGCTGGTATCATCTTTGTTTTGCCAAAGATGAAGCACTAAAGTCAAGTCAGGGTTGGTTAATTCTAATCAGGTTGAGGACTTCCTTTGTTTGAATTCAAAGGGCTTCCCATAACCTATTATGCAGTTTAGTGGTCAGGGCTGCTGAAATCTTCTTTTGCACCCCCTGCCTCATGAAGAAGCAATGAGTTCACAAACTTGTTCCGACTCCCCCACCCCCACCCCACTCAAGCGTGCAGGTGTGCACACACTGTCACACAAAGGAAGAGAGCTGGAGCTGGTCCTAAAATGTCCTCGTCCTCTGGGGTAGGTCCTTGCACTTTCTGGTACAATCACATTCAGTCCAACAAGGAAGTGTGTGTCAAATGCAAGACAGATACCTCACTTTTATTTTACAACAAAGTATTTAAAGGAAGAAGAACGATTTGCAGATGTCACTGGGCTGTGTTCCTTCTGTCTTTCTGTTCTCTCCTACTCCCGTGGCTTGGCTTCATTTCATGAAGGAGTTTAAGGAGTCAAGTGTAAAGGCCACAGTACAAAAGGATAAATAAATAAACCACTGCTATTGGGGCAGAGGGGATTAAAGGTGAGACGATGAACAAGGAAGACGTTTTCTTTGTTTATTTTAATTTTTAAAATTTCTTTATTTATTCTATATGAGTACACTGTAGTTGTCTTCAGACACACCAGAAAGAGGGCGTGGATCACATTATGGATGGCTGTGAGCCACCATATGGATGCTGGGATTTGAACTCTGAACCTCTGGAAGAACAGTCAGTGCTTTTCACCACTGAGGCATCCCTCCAGCCCCCAGGACTTTTCTAAAATACACAAATACAAACTGCTGCTCTGTGGGTGTAGCTTTCCACATCCTGCCATTCTAGGCCACGCCCCAGCATGGCTCTCAGGTGTCCAATTTACCTCTCTCTCTCATTCTCTCTCTCTCTCTCTCTCTCTCTCTCTCTCTCTCTCTCTCTCTCTCTCTCTCCCTCTCTCTCTCTCCCTTCCTCCCTCCTTCCTCTCTCTCTCTCTCTCTCTCTCTCTCTCTCTCTCTCTCTCCCTCCCTCCCTCCCTCCCTCCCTCCCTCACTTTCTAGGCTCATTCTCCATGACCAAGTGCAACTTGCGTTCAGCCAACGGATGCAAGGAAGCTCTCTCCTGCCCACAGTACTTAAGACTTCCCACTGAAGCCAGGATAAAGGTCCAGTTGCTCACAGCAGCATAAGGACTTTCCTAGCTAGACACTCTGCAGCTTCCGGGCTCTCTGATTGTCCCAGCCTCCCTTGCATACATCCTTCTGCCACCCTGCTCCTCCTTCAGCATGGAGAGTCCATCCCTCCCTGCACCACTGTGTCAGGAGGCTTCTCAGCCTCTCCCTCTGGGTTGCATTCCCCAGGCTACAGTAGGTGTTCCTGTGCAGGTTCAAACCTGTGCTTCTTAATCTTGGTACCTCCAAAGCTTCAGTGCGTGATAGCAGCACACTCTGGCTGGTTTATCATGCACCTCTGAGGGCTGGAGTCAGGTCTTAGATGTGTTTTGGTCTTTTTTTTCCCCTGAGGACTGACTGGTACTATTGTTAATATATTATTGTTTGTGTCATAAATAGGTAACTGTGACAATCCAAGCCACAGCTCAGGAAGAGTGCTTGCCTAGCACCTGTGATTTCCAGCACCATAAATGACAATGATGCTTTTAAAGCAATGACAAATGTGCCAGCATGTATTCAGTGTCCGTGAGCAGGGTAAGGTTCTCTGCTCTATCTTCACAGTCTTGCCCACACTCCCCATGGTAGAGCAGGCCACGAGGAGGCTCTCATTACAGATGAGGTATGCATCTCTGCCTATCTGTCTATGCTGCCTTCCCTGTGGCAAATGAGTCCTTGGAAACTTCTAAACATCTCACCATATTCATTTTTCTCCCACCTCGTTTGCTACCATGCAGAGAGAAACCCTAGAACCTAGCAGTACAGGACTCGGTCTAGAGAAAACAGATTTTTCTCTTCAATGGCTACAATGTTACATCTCCGCAGAATCAATTCTGCCCATCTGTCCTCTCCTTGGGTGGGCATCTGTAAAGGGGACAGGCCCTTGTGTGTGCAACTGTGGAGGGGACAGGCCCTTGTCTATGCATCTGTGGGGGACACAGCTTGCCTTGCTCCTATTCTGGCATTGACAGTATGGCCCAACCTTTAACTAACTCTTGCAAGTGGCTGATGTAGGGAAACAATATAAAGTCTGTAGGTGACAAAAACTTCTTTTTTTCCTTGAATATGCTAAGAAAATATTGCATAGAAAATCCCAAAAAGTGTAGGATAAATGAATAAAGGATAGAATTAGACTACTTTCAAGCCATATGCTTGCTTCCAGAAAATTCTGTAGGTCAATGCTTCCAATTCTATCAAGCGGGTGATGATAAAACCCTATTTGTAAGGGAGGCAGTTTCACTGTTTCTTCGAGATAGCCACAAAATTCATCAATCTTGGTTTATACTATATTTTATGAATGAATTTTAAAAGTATATTCGGAGTTTGTTTTAATGAACTACTAATGATTTCAAGTCATCTCATTTTCAGCTAATCACTCCATAATTAGCGGATGATGGCATACTTAAAAATCACTGGGAACAGAAAATCGAACAAAGTGAGAAGCAAGTCCATACTTTAACTTAAAAAATTAAAAAGACAAACATATAAAGAATCTATATTTGGGTCCTAGCAAAATGTAAAGCCCCCCTCTCCCATTTATATAGAAAGAACAGTAATTATCTCATACGTATGGAGGGAGATTTAGGTAAGAACGTCTAGAGAAAGCAGTCCTCCAGATTCAGACAATTCTGTGCAGAAACAATGGGGCCACCTGGAGCAGGAAGAAGGAACAGAAAAGTGACAAGCCCTTAAAGGCTGCAGACCAGAGCCTCCAGGCCCAAGAACGGAGATTTACCTACTGTGTGCAAATGTCCTTACATCATGGCGGCTGGCCCCGCACTTTAAAAGCATATGCATTTATTTATCACGGCCCTGCTCATCAGTAACACACAGACTTCTCCAGTCTCCTGTGCTCTTCTCCTGCCAAGTTTTCTCCCTTAATGGCACAGCCCCTGCTCCAAGCGAGGCGGGGAGGCAGAAGCACATTTGCTTTTTTAGCAACCCGGTTTTTGAAAAAAAAAAAAAAAAAAGAAAGAAAGAAAGAAAGAAAAAAATTGCCCATCCTCATTCCAAACTTTTGGATAGCTTGTCAAAATAAGGGACACTGGAAGCACACGGCATAACAAACTGTAAACACCACGTTGAGTCCCCGGGAGAGAGACTCCCCAGCGTTCCTTGCGTGCTTCAGTCACACTGCTCATTAAACAAGCCATTTTAATGCACACTGTCAGGCCAATCTTCCAGGTGCCAGGATTTTCTTTTGAAGCGAGGAGGTACTCTGTGGGCCAGTTTTGCAGAAAGGTAAACATTTGAAAACCAGGACAGGGTTTGCTGGCATTTAAAACTCAAGAGTCTTCCAAATTCGGAGGCTCTCTCGGCACCCTTCCTCAACACCCCCATCCCTTTTAAAGTAGTTTTAAATTTTATCTTATTTTAATTTTTCAGTTTGCACAGGCGTAAGGTGCTGCAAAAACATATCTCAGGTGTCTTTTAAAAATTAAAGCGGGACTGATTGGCCGTGTCAGTGATCGCGGCTAATCAAAATCGCTGACACCTTTTCGGGAGGGAAGAGGTAGGGTTTAGCTCTCACCAGAGAGTGCTGCCTGGTTGGTCGGCTTTTTGATCTAAATCTGAATATGTGCCTGCAGATAATTCTCTTGCATTTTTTAAAGCGGAGAAACAAAGAATATAATGCTGAGAAAATAAACGCTTATTTGGGGACATTGATTCGGCACGCCTGACCCCAGACCTCTAAACGGAGCCTCAGGTCCCTCTGCTGGCCAGGCTGGGAGGGAGCGCCCTTCTTTGGAGTGGAATGGGCTCCCTCCAAACTAAACCTTCTCAAAAGATTCGTGCTGGTTCTTGCCCAGTAGCCAAGGAGCATGGCTAGAATACAAAGGAGGGAGAAACATAGGCTCCAATTACAAAAACAAAAGCAAACAGACGCCGCGACTCACCCTCCCCACTGTGGGTCTAACTCCAAAGCCAGCACACAACGCAAAGCTTGCCGCGTTTTCTTCTCTGTTTTTGCCACTGTCTTAAAGATAAGGGGTGGTTTTAGTAAACTAAGGCCCTAAGATTGTATTCTGGTGTTCTTTCTCCGGTGGAAAGAACGTGTTCCACAGTGTTAATGTAGCTTCCTTGTGACCTATTCAAGAAAGCGCCCTTCTTTGATTTGCTGTGGTGAGGCCCTGTACATAAACCATGGGGAAGGATGGTGTTATTTGGAAATACTCGTTTCTCAATAGCTTTGTGATCTATTGTAAGAAAAGTAAAGCACGATTGGATAAAGAAACGTGTGAAGTCTACTGAATTCCAAGGCAAATCATATTGAACAGATTGATTGGTCTAAGGCATTAACCAAAACCAATGTGTAAAGGATGATACAGAGTAAATAACAGGAAGGAATAGGACCCAGAGATGGGGGAGGGGCAGGGAGAGGTTACAGCAAGGAAAAGTTGTATGCAGCTAATGGGCCTTTCAAAAATTCCAAAAAGAACCGTAACTTTTTAAGTGACACATAAATCTACCAGCCCTCATTGTCATAGTCCTGTGCTGTGTCCCGCTATAAGGTGTGCAGTATCTTGGGTTGGTGGCTCTCTCACCACCTCAATGCCACCCTGAAGGTGCTTGTTTTGGACATACGGAAGAATGACCATCTCAGTTTCTGAAGCGCAGTTATTTTTACAGTGACCTGAGCTATTTGGCTACTTCTAGCTATGATGCATTTTCTCCCTCTCCCACAAATGTATGCATGTCCGCAGTGGCACCCACAAGCATACACATATGCACATGCATGCACGTACACAAAGAGTATATGGCAATTTTAAACTGTGTTTAAGTCCCTATGGTTTCGGTGATTCCATTGCCGGGGAAATTAACGGCACTTGAACCATGTCCAGCTTAGTTGATGTCCGGAAGTGCATGGAGGAAATGCCATCTAAGTCCACATTCCTGGTCCACAGCTACGGAGACTAAATTTCTGAAAAGCCCCGGAAACCTTTGTTTCCTTAACAGGACCCTTCAACTTTGAAAATCACTGCTCCAGATGTTGCAGAGGAGAAGGTAAAAAGAGCTGAGGCAAAGATTCCCCCAACATCTGCAAAGTCTTCTACACAGCCCAGAGGAGCTTGGGTAGCACCGTCTCAGTGAGCACCAAGAAAGACACAGACACCAGCCGGAAGAATACAAAGAATGCCGTGCTGTTTAGGACATCGTATAAAAAACAAATTGCAGAGCAATAAACAAATATGCTCTCCCTCGTTTCCATTTTAGAGTTACGTCTTTAAGTGACTAATTTTTCTGTTTTTAAAAATCGACTTTCAAAAAGAAATGCATCCTAATTCTAATAAAAGCTGTCACATAAAAGAACAATACTGCCATCTAGTGTTCATTCTGAAATATGACCGAATCAGACATTTCAAGTTGAAGGAGAAATCTCAGGAAAGAGTACAAACAAATTTCAGTAAAGACGTCTATTACAGACGGAAAGTCGAAAGACTAAACAGCACAGTTACAAGTCTCCCAACTCCTCAGCAGCTTTCCATCCGATTCTGCTGCCTTCCACAAGGATGCATCCCAGCTGACTCCAGCACAGCACTATGAGTTCCCTTCAGGGTCTCTGGGGCTCTGAAGCCATCAGACATACTAGCCAACCCCCAAAGTTCACCATGCCCTCTGGCTTGCTGCGACCACTCAGGCTGCTTGAGGCCTCTGTAATTGAGACTCAAAGCCCAGCTTTGTCTCCGATCTGCCAAAGGGCCATGCAGTTTCTCCATGTAGCTTGTCTAGAGACCGTTTTGGACTGAGCAGCTAGTCTCTGACATACAGCATCATCTATCACTCAGGTAACCTCATGAATAGACTTATCCAAGGTGATCAAAAAGGAAGTGTGTCAAGATGTGTTACCTGCTAACATTAGCTATCTTCAATATTTGGCATGGGGTAAGTAATCTCAAGCAGGTCAGGATATTTCATAAGCCCAAGTGTCATTTTAACTTTATCTTTGGACCTTGAAGCTAATAGACTGGTTTGGGGGGCACTGTATTTTTAAAAAATGTATAATGTTACTTTTCAAAAACTGAAACAATAAAATAATGCATTGTACATACTTGACAAAAATTCTTCTAGGACAAGGCAGATGGGATAAACACAGTAAAGGTCCCAGGAGCTTGTCAGAGGGGTTAGAGTTGCTGCTGACGATAGCTTGTTCCTTGTTCTTTTCACTTACAGGGACAAGAAAATGTCCCCCACCAAAAGGCATTTTATGCCATATTCGAGAATTCTCAAAACAGCCCAGGGAAGTAAAGCCGCTTCCCCATGTGTAGATGAAGACACAATCTTGTGCTAGAATTCTATCTCGTATCAGGGTAAGCTTTACTCCTCCCCATTCAAAATTCCGGTATTTTTAATACTGGAAGGAAAGCATAAGTTCTTTGGGCTTTCGTTAGATGATAAAGTTGTACACGTTTGCACGAACGCTTTCTGAGGATCTACCACCCGCAAGGCGTGTTCTGGATGCTGTAGAGACGGGGAAGATAAATGACAGCCAATGAATGATCCACTCTGCAGATTAATATACGCGCATGCGCGCAGACAGGCGCATGCACGCAGACAGCCAGGTGTGTGGCTCATGGCTGTAAGGCAGTATTGAGGATGGGGAGCGCACTTGAAGTTTTGAATAAGGGCCACAAATATATGGCTCTAGGAGAAGGTGACTACACAAAGCCCTAGGGGACAGGGAAACCGTGGTGCAATGCCAAGATTCTCTTCATTTGCATGTAGAGGCACCTGCCCTCCAGATTCTACAAGTAAGGCTTGCGATGGAAACTCTAGGCAGGAGCTCCCAGTAGTCGTTTATGTCCTCCAATCATGGTAACCAGTTAGAGTTATGAAAACTAGCAACAAAGAACTGTCCTGTATTTCCTCGAGGGAGTTCAGGCTGCTACCCACAAGGGCACCTTAGTCGTCAGTTAGCTCACATGACTTTGGGGTAGATCTCCTCTGTCAATCAGATCCTTCCCAGGGTTGTTTGACATAAACCCACTTCACCTGAATTGGACTTAGTCACGGCACAGCATTCAGACATCTACAGAAGTAAGTTCAGAGTTACTCCAGTCTACCAGCAAATTACCCACAAGCCCTTTCACTGCAGCGGCAAAATCATTTCTGGTTAACTTAAGCAGAGGGGAGTTACACGGTTGTGGGAACAGACATCTAATGAGGCTCTTCCAGGGCAGGCAGAAAAGACAAGGTGCTCCCTAGTCTAAAAGAATTTCAACTTTTCAGTTCCTCTATTAAAAGTAAATGAAAATTAAGGCAGATGTGGTGAGTTGTGGGACTGTGAAAGGCAGCCTAGTTCTCTATTGAGCTAAGGCTTGAAACCTTGGTGACCCCGAAGGGACGGTAGGCGGTTCCACTGACTCCTGGGAAACCAGGCCCTGGTCACTAGCAACAGCCCTCCATAGATTTGTGGCCATTAGTCATACAAAGGCAATGTCCCAAGCCCCTTCACAGGTAGAGGATGTGACCACAGGTCACATAGGCTCAAGATAGATCTTCACTATAATGAGGTACCCAAAGGCCTGGAGGCTTAACCAATGAACTTTCCTTCCCAGACACTCCTTCCTGCAAAAGGTATTTAATCTCAGGCTCACCCTGAGAAGTAGGTATGGTTTTACTTACCCACCTTCCTCCATGACAATAAATGTCTTAAAACCACAGACTGTCTCTTTTCATCAAGATCTGCAGTGGGGAGTGGTAAAGAAGTCCTTCACCTACAGTGCCACTGTCTAAGCTCTGGTAGAATGCCTTTCTGCACTCTCAGCAAAGACAGCTGCTAAGCCTAAGCATCAAGCTGTTAAACCAAGGACTTCCCCTGAGGGACGAGTGGGAACTCTCGCCTTTTTCTCCCTCGGCCCCGGGCTAGATCCAGCCTGTGGGCCCCCACTCCACTCTCAGCTCTTCCGTGGCTTCCAGTGGTGCTTGGATGCCCAAAAGCCTGAGAACCAGAGAGCGGCAGATTCCTTTCAGGGAGCTCCAAGCCAGCTCTGGCTGTGTCCCGGTACCTCAGACTGCATTTCCCTACCTGAGGAGTGGGGAAAGTGTCTCAAGGCTTCCCTGCATTTCTGACATCTGTCCAGCCATGGGGTAAGCATGGTCAACGTCCACATCCTGCCTCCCTGAGCGGCCGAGCCCTGTGGATGCCAGACTCTAAAAACCCTACAAGTGCCTTCTGTTCCTGCACTCAGGAGGCATAGACAGCTACACATTTATGAGTTCAAGACCAGTCTGGTCTACATAGTAAGTTCTAGGCTGGCCAAAGACACATACAAAGACAGGAAATAAATAAGTAAGAGAGATTTCTATAACAAGCTTGGGTCAAGTAAGGGCTGACTTGACAGCAGTTGCATCTAGGCTGGATAAGAGGTAATTTCTGGGAAGAAAACTGTGTGCGAGATGCCAGACTGGGCCAGCACTCACAGATGCTTGTGGGGATCTTTCTAAATGAAGGTAGCAGGAAATTCATACACCCACAGTGTGAAAGCACGGTGCACACTGTCCCTGGAGATGCCCTTCCACTCCCTCTCTCTCTCCCTGTGGAAACCCTCCATCCCTCTGCCTCTCTCCCTCCCTCTCTCCCTTTCCCTCCCTCTCTTTTTCTCTCCCTCCCTCCCTCCTCTCTCCCTCCCTGTGGACACTCTTCCATCCCTCTCCTTCCCTCCCTTCCTCCCCTCCCAGTTCCTCTCCCCTCCCTCCTTCCCTGCCTCCCCCCTCCCTCCCTCCCTCTCTCTCTGTTGGTTCTCTTCCATTGCCCTCCCTCCTCATACATCAGTGATTCTTGCCCACTACCACCAGCAAGCAGCACATGTACACCATTACTTCAAAAAGTCTACATATTGACCCATGTGAAAAACAAAACAAACACTATCTGGTCATTTTTAAATGGTTTTTCTTATTATAAAACTTACATATAGGGGTAGTGGAGTGGCTCAGAGGCTAAAGGTGCTTGCCACCAAGTCTGATGGCCTGTGTTCAATCTCCATGATCCCAGCTATCTACAGACACACACACACACACACACACACACACACACACACACACACACACAGATACACACATACACAGATACACACACACCACTCAGAGATACACACACATACACAGATACACACACAAATACACACACATACACACACACTCACACACACATACACATATACCACACAGATACACACACACAGATACACATACACACACAGATACACACACACAGATACACACACACATATACACACACCACACATATATACACACACTCACATACACACACACACACACTCACACATACAGACACACGCACAGAGATGAGGGCACTCTGGCACCCATCCAATTTGTACATGCACAAATTAAGTAATTAATTAATGTGATAATAAATAAATAAAATTCGCATATAGAAAAATTGGAAGTGGCAGAAAATTACAAAGAAAACTAATAAAATCTAATATAGCGAAGAGGCAGGGACACAGTGGCTAAGAGTGCTTAGTGCTCTTCCAGAGGACCTGAGTTCAATTCCCAGTAACCCTGTCTGAAGGCTCACAACTACCTTTAACAGCAGTTCCAGAAGGGTCATATGCCTCTATCCTCAGTGACATTGGCATTCGCATGCATATTCCCACCCACCAACTCGCTTGCATACACATAACTTAAAATAACGAATCTTTTAAAAATCAGCTGATAAGTATATCAGAGGTAGATCTCCTTTGAAGATTCTGCTATACTTCCTACCAGGTTTTATGTAGAGATTATAGCTTTGTCTGCTTATCTGTATAACAGTGTAAGCATTAATTTATAGGAAAAATATATAATTTGGGCCAAGAGGCCTATTCCTTTTTTTGAATGCTTTTCTTCATTTTACATTGTTTTTTTTTTTTTTTTTACAATGAACACTTCCTAGTCATTTGTGCAAGGTCTTCATTTTTCATTGTTTTGTCTGCATGAGTTATACACATGTGCATTCTATATGAAGTAGGCATGTAGAAAGCACACACAAAAACAACTATGACCCCACAGACACCCTGGAGAAAGATGCCACCAAGCGCTGTGGCTAGAATCAGCCTGAGCTTGTCAGTAAGCAGGAGAAACACAGGAAGTAGCAGGAGTTAAATGATAATATGAGGGGAAAGATCACCAGGAGCCCCAAGCTATTCCCCTCTGAGGAAAAACAAACAAACAAACAACAAAAAGAAAAAACAAACGAACAAACATCAGGCCTTAATCTTCCTTGTACCTGAGGCCATTGCCACTTTCTGTTCTCGTTTCCATCCCGACCTAAACCAGTATGTTTCTGGTGCCTCTAGATCCTTCCAACACCCAAAGAGGATCTCTTTATAACTGTGGGAGCTCAGCTGAGTCCAGCCTGAGCGACATTCGAACCCTGATGGTGGGAAAGTCTGTCAGACGGGCAGGTGCTGCTGGAGGGCAAAGGGGAAGCTGATGAGTCGGGAGAGCCAGCGTCCTGGAGTGGCCATGGTTAGGAGACAGCTACGGCTTCCCTCACACTCACTGCTCAGGCCTGTGACCCAACCAGAGCACAGCACATGTGTGGATGCCGTATGGATTGCAGCTAGGGGCCGTGGGAGTGGGCTTCAGTGACCCCATGACCATAGGGATATTTTTATTTGCTGTACATTTTCTACCTCTTAATTATTTATACTGTTCCCTCATAACCAATGGGAATGTATGTATCACAGGGCACTTTCACCAAAAGTTATTTTCATAAGATGGGCTCCAGATTGACTTTTAAAAATTGCCCCATATAAATATTAAATAAACAAATACTAATTTGGCTGTGCCGGCAAGAGAAAGCTGAAGTCTAATACAAGTTTCAGCTTGCTGGATGCTAGGCTAAAGAACTGACGTCATGTTTTCCTGAGAGGAACTCGAGCTGTCTTCCCATTGGAAGCCACTGAGTTGCCTTTCTGGAGATTTTATTTGTTTAAAACAGGGTTTCGCTTCCTATCCCAGGCGGTCCTGGAACTCGGTTTGCAGCCATGGAGCACCTGCCTCGGCTTCTGGGTGCTAGGACCACGGCATGGACTGCCACACCCACCTATGAGCTGCTTTGGTGAATTAACAAAACAGATGTTAACGCCGTGTTCAGCCGGCTGGACGAGGCTAAGCCACCATGGCACATGTGTCAAAGTCATCTCTCCTCAACCTTGCACTGTCCTCGCCTGCGAGATCCTGAGCTCAGCTCCTGGTTATGATAGCACAGGGGGGATTCGAATGTATTCACACTACAATCATAAGAAAATGTACATTATCTCCCCCTTTCACAGAGTTTTTCCTTCCAAACCTCCCCCTGCTGGGTAGTAAGAAAGATCCCTTCAGTCGGGGAGTGTCCACCTTGGTGACAGTGACTCACTCAGGCCGAATGGGAGCACTGGTGTGACAAGGGAACCTGTACGGGCTTCAGAGTCCTCCTGTTGCAGGGCTCATCTCTGCCAGGCCGCTCTGTGGGGTTCCCTGGACTCCCTGGGGCTGCTGCGTGGTGCAGGGTGTCAGAAGCTGAGCCTCTTCGTTCATACGCCCTTGCTACGAACAGTGCATCCACACTCGAGAGGCCCTCTCCTTTCCCACTCGCTTCTCTGACTCACTCATTCACTACCTTGGATGTCCCGGGCCTCTTTTTTGAGCCCCATTCACATCCAAACCAAACCAAAGGTGCTTCAAGTTTGTTCCTCCTTCTACTTGATCCTACCAGTGACTAAAATAGCCCGTGATTCCCACCTCGGATCTGCCGTCCCCTACAGACATTCTTTGATGTGTTGCAAAGTAGCCAAATGATGCTTATCCTCAGACTCTGTCGGCTGCTGACATCACCTGCCACAGCCGTCCTCACAGGAGAACAAAAGATGGCACCTGTGTGCCTCTCTCAGCCTCTCTCATGACCCAATCCTCCTACCAGTCTCCCTGGTGAGAGGCTCCATCATACATGGCTCAGGTGAACACTGCAAGCTGCCAGTTCCACTTCCTGAAATCCCTCACAGCTTGGTGACTTCCTCAGTCTTGCTTTCCACAGCCTGACTTTCCAAAGCTAGGCTTTCTGTAGGAATTTTAGAAAACCGGCTTGAAGTTTTAATGCCTCTAGGCCATCGGTTCCTACAGAGCGTGGCACCACATTGGAGAGAGAATTCTGGAAAGTTACAAGGTTATTTTTGGTTGACAGTAAGACTGGGTGGGATTACTGGCACTTGGGAGATGGATATCAGGAAGGTCAGAGTACTATAATGAGGGAGGGGCAGAAATAATTTCTTCTGAAGTTTGCATAGGTAAAAAAAATGGTAATTCTGAGTTTAGAATCCGATTGTAGCAAAGTATTTTTGTATGATTTAAACACAAATTCCACATTTGGTTTGCATAAACCAATATAAAATTCCCAGTGAAAGAGATTCTAATAAACTCAGAAGGTCACCCTGTTGTTTAAAGACTGCTTTTCTAAAGGTTACCGAGACCAGAACTTTCTGTTTGTTGCATCTGAGTCACAGTTAAACCAGCCTCCTTGGTGAGTGGTCACACTCAAAACAATCCTGTAGAAACAGAGATCCACCAAATCCGAGCCCACAGGCAGGGCACAGGTCTTGCCTTTGAATATTGCTGGAGCCAGCCTTACATGCATACAATTGTACCCAAAGTTAGTTTATGTTCTTTTCATTAACAATTAGAATGTAGCATTGCTTTTAAAATCATGTTGAATCTTGCTGATTTTCAACTCTGAAAATAATTTTGAAGCAGGTAAGAGGATGGAGAAGAGATTGGTCAAAGCTATAGAGTAAGTCTGAGAGAAGTGACGTCGCATTTGAGACAACTGGGATTTTAAGGGTTAAGTATGCATTTCTTAAATAGCTTGATTTAGCCATTTCCCTAGTGTCTGCATATATCAAGCATGGTGCTGTAGAACATATACACGTACAGTTTTTACTTATGGATGAAGCATACCTGTCCTCTGATGGGGGTTAGTATAAAACAAAACCAGGTGACACTGCACAGGGCAGTCTCCGGTCTCCTCTTCAGTCAGAGCACTGCCTACTCATGTGCCTGCTGCTCAATCTGTGTAAAGACAGCTCCATTGGCCTGCTCTCAGGGACCTAGCAACCACCCCACCTCTCTGAGTTCCCTCTCCCTCCCCCTCTCTCCCTCTCTATCTCTCTCCTCCTCAGCTGTCTACCTGCCTACAGGGTCACTGTCTGCCTCTCTCCCTTCCCCAGGTCCTCACTCACTTCCCCTAATAAACCTCTTTACACCAGTTCTGTCACATGGCACAATTTCTCAAGGGTATGCCTTGGCATGGGGCCACCAAAGGTAACCCCTACACACACAGGTTTTATCATAGCAATATGGACCTTCTGCTTCCTAACTGGGCTGGGTAATCACATGTGTCAACTTGGCTGGATTGAGGGATGCCAGGAAAAGAGGTAGAGCACATCGTTGGATGTCTGGGATGGGATGGTGCCTTAGTCTGCATCCAGTGGGCACATGCAGGGATACCCAGAGCTAGACTCCCACTATGGCTATCCATCGAGGAGGGCCTGTGGGAGCTTCAGATAAGCCTCCTAGAAATAGTTGGCTTTACATAGGAAGTCAGGTTCTAGATACTGTCCCCAGTTCTAGATACCATCCCCAACAGGTTAGAATTTGGAGTGTGGTAGTCTTCATGTTACTCCACTGGTGGGGAAGCCAGCTAATAGGGAAAGACCATGCTGAATGAAATGGGCCAGTTAAAAAACTGCCCCCTCCTTCTCCCTTCCCTCCTTCCCTGCCGGCCTCTTCCCCTCTATCCTCTCTCTTTCTGTTCTTCTCTGTCCCCCTCTTTTCTCTGCCTCTACCCCCTTCCCAGGTTCCCTTCCCATCCCACCAATAGCTTTCTTCATATTAGATCAGTCCACGGCTGACTCCTCAGAGGGAACACCTTGGCAAGGCCCACTGGGGTGCTCCCCCCTCCCACACGATACCTCCACATTTCATACAACACAGCAACAATGTGGATTATTGGTAATCATGTTTTTACATTTTTAAAAATAATTATGTATGAGTGCTTCATCTACACGTATGTGTCTGTACCACATGCACATATGGTACCTGTAAAGGCCAAAGGATAGTGTCAGATTCATGGGAAGTGCAGATACAGATGGTTGTGAGCTATCGTGTGGGTGCTGGGAACTGAACCCAGGTCCTCTGAGGAGCAATGATGTTCTTATCAGCTGAGCCACCTCTTCAGCCCCATAATTACTTTGTAGTAAACTCTTTATCTAAAGACATTCATACATTAGTCTCTATATGGAAAACGGTTGTACTTTCCATACACGTGTTCACTTCCATTTAAACTCTCACAGGAAAGTGGGGTCTCATGGCAGGGCACCTAAAAAGAGCAAGAGGCACACCCCATTTCAGGAAAGGGTCTTTCTCAGAAGTTGTGATGCAACAGGGAACTTTAGCTCACAAAAATCAGGGCTGTCCTCCGCGTGCCTGCTACATGCCTGTGACCTTACACTTTAGGTGTGTTATTTTACCAGCCTGGGATTATGCTGGCTACACTCAGCATGTTCACGAAAGGTTGCTCTTCCTGGTTTCTTAGTGGCAATAAGTGCAGGTGCATGAGCCCAGCACATGCTGTCATGCTAAGCCTCTTCACCGCTCACATGCGGGGGGGCTTCCAGGCTCTTGTAGGAACGTGTGGATCCTGACGTGGTTATGACGAGAGAGTGTGTTGTGAGTGGAGAAGGTATCGTTGTTGGAGCTTCTAGCTGCGTTTGGCCCACACCTAGGATGTCTAGGTTCTAGGAACTGTTTGCAACAGATTGGAATTTGGAGTGTGACAGTGGTCACGTCAGGCCACTGTTAGGAGCAGTTCTTGGGAAAACTGCTAGAGACAGGAAATCTTGAGAAGACTCTAATGACATGCAAATGATATGGTGGGGACTTCCCGGAATGGTTTCCCACTTCCCCATCCTGTTCTCAAACGGTTTCCATTTTGCGGTTAGATTGTTCCCACGTCCTCGGAGAGTCAAGCCATGGGATCATTCTCAGAGGGTGTGCCGGCTTTCCGGTCCTCAGCCCCTCCTCCTTTAACTTCTTCTGAGACAGACTCTGAGAAAGCTAACTTGAAAACAGTAGAAAGATAAATAAAAAAGCAGCAGCCACTGGGTGTCACTGACTTCCCACTCGAGCCCGTGTTGTTCTACATTCCCAGAGCAGGGGGAAAACTGACTGTTTAGTGTAGCCCTCTGTGCTACAGTGCTTCCAGTGCGGAGATGCATTTAAGGTGTTTTAAACGTTACCTTAAGGCACTGAGAAGTGGAGTCATCAGTCTTCTTCCTTGCTCTGTAATAAATTATTCAGAACGCTAAGTAGTGACACTCCCATTTTAGCGATGGATACATCGATAACAAACGGTGGGAGGGGACAGTGCATATCCGGAACTCTTTTTAAATTAAGATCCCTAATGGCTGTATGATTTCTCTTTCAAGATCGTTCTCAAAATCCAGGAGCATGACGTCCATTACTTTGTTCTTTGAGCCACCCTCTAATTTTACATCTAAGGAGAGGAAAAGAAAACACTGTATTTCAAAACATCTTCTGGGAATTTAGAATTCAGGTTGCCTTTCAAGCTCCTAAAGATACTATGAACCTGGTCTTATGGCTAATTATTTGTCTTTTATTGGCAGTCTTGGTTAGGTTTCTTGATTGCCATGATGAAAAATTGGCCAAAAACAACTTAGGGAAGAAAGGGTTTTCTCTTCCATCACTGAGGTGAGTCAGGGTGGGGACCTGAAGTCAGGAACTAAAGCTGGGTGCTGCTGACTGTCCTTCTGTCTGTCTTCTGGTGGAACGGCTTGCTCAACATGTTCTTGTCCACTCCAGGACCACCTGCTCAGGGGTGGCACCGCCCAAAGTAGGTTGGACCGGTCCACATCAATCATAAATCACAGAAGGCCCCCAGACTTGACGTGGGCCGGTCCGGTGGAACCAGCTCCTCAGGTGAGGCCACCTCTTCCCAGATGACTCAAGTTTGGATCAAGTTGAGCAATCAGCCCATTTGCCTAAAATAGTCATCACAGTATCTCATTTAATCCCCACAACAAATCAAAGAGCAGGTTGTGATCATCCCAGGGTAAAAACACTAGATAGGAAAGGGTAGCCACTTGTGTGAAGTTATAAGCCAGCACAAATGAGCACTTTAGATTTAAATCTGTATTTTCAGTTGTCAGAGCCAGATTCCTTCTGTCTCCATGAAAATACTATCTGCATTTAAAAAATTTTAATTCAGCGTTTCCTGCATGGGCATACCATATTTGCAACATTTTCTCCCCTTTCTCTCCCCACCCAACTTCAATGTCCTCCCAACCATTCCATCCCCTCTAGAACTCATGACCTCTTCTTCTATAATTAGTCTTGCTATATATATAACTTGCTGTATATATAATCACTCACACACACACACACACACACACACACACACACACACACCACACAACTTAGTGTTGTACCAAACCCTTGGTTAACTAAAATGAGAGGTAAGAGAAATATTACAATCTATGATCTATGTCCACTAGGGAAGTAAGTCTCACTGATTTATGAAGCGTCAGAGTCAGTCTAACTATGATAACTGTAAATAGTTATGGCTTGCCCATCAGTCCCGGTGCTAACATCTCTTGTTCAGAGTCTCACACTGATGGGAGAGTGTAGTTCATGGTTTTTAAACCTATAAATCATAAAATAGGGAAAGAAGAAAAGAGGGAGTAGAGCACGAAAGAGAACTATTCCACGAGATGTAAGTTGCTGATGACCTTGGTCTGTATTTCTCAAGAGCTGAGAAAACATGATTCTAATCCCAATCCCTCTTCCACAGGTCTTGTAGGTGGCAGAGACTTGCTACTCTAGGGAATTGAAAGGAGTGACTCTGGTGTGCTCTTCTGAACAAGAGCTCAGAAGTCTGCTTCCTGACAGAAGTCCCTGGATGGCACCCCCTATCTGCCAATTACAGTCGTGTCTGTAATGCCTGGAGACTGATTTTCCACACATAGGGCTTTCCTTGAATGATGGCCTGAGGCAGTGTGGAAGGCCCCCAGCCTGTGCTTACTGCAGTTGCTGGGAAGCCTATTACTGGCTTCACTCACCTGGAGACTCCACCAAACTCCTCATCACACTTCAGGAAACCTCTGTAGCTTGATTGGGCAGTGGCGCATACGATTCCTTCCTCAACAATCACCTCCTAGATGCTCAGGAACGACCTCAGCTTCCCATCCTTACTTCTGGCTCCGTCTGCACAGCCTGCTCTGTCCCTGCTCTTTGCATCCAAGCTGTTTCTGCTCCTAGTTGCACTTCTGCAACCCAGACTGTGTCTCCAGCCTTCACGGTGCCTGTGTTCTAGGGTGAGAGCTTTCTTGGCAGCCACCCCCGCACCTTGGCCCAGAACAACCAGTGGTGTATGGGCATGGGTGGGTGCTTTGCTTGCAAGAGAGAAAAAATCCCACCAAGGCACATCTCTTTTTCTTTAGTTCTCCGGGATGGAATTGACATCTCCTTGTCCCCATTTCCTCTGACTGGACTACACAAGGGTGCACCTGTGCATTTGCTGACCCAAGTAATATGCTCAATTTTTATTTTCGATCATATCCCAATAAATCTAGAAGAAATGGGTTAAATACGAAAGAGTTGTATCTTTGTTACTTAAAATATTTCCTCAGGCAGTCTCACTAGCCAGGGAGATAAATCAGCAAATTGAAACTCTTAGGCCCATGGTCTTGGGAATTGGAGGGGAGGGGAGGGTGGGAGCTCCCAGGACCAGAGAAAGGGAAACCGTCTCTGGACCCACAAAGCAGTGTTTAGGGAATTTCCCCCACGGAATGCTTAGAGTAGCATTCTGTCCTTAAATTTGGTACCTCCAAACCATGTGCTTTCTAAGCATGGTGACTTACCTCTGGCTGTGGAGGACATAGTTCAGCTCTCCTGTTTTTATTTGTTTGTCTGTCTGAAAATTACCATCTACCTGGGAAATAATATCCTTGTTTATGCTCAGGAATGGTAGAGAGCCTTGGGGCTATGTTTTCCCTGTAAGTACAGGAAGAGTTCGGTAGACTATACTACCGTTGGCTCTCTTACTTTTTCTGGTCAAGAGGATTGAACTGGGAGCCAAAGGCTTACCTCAGGCAGATAAAATAGCTATAACCCAAAAACTCCTCATCCCTAGACTTACATCAACAAAACAACTCAAGGTTTTGTTTTCTGCTCTCTTCCTCGATCCTTGAGGATATTGCTAATCTGGTCTTGGTGGGGACTTTTCCACTGACCTCCTGTCCTCTGACAATGACCTCACTATTTCAGATTTTGAGAACAAAGCAAGTTCAAAAAACATGATCTTTCCTTTTCTCCTCATTTTATAAAAATGCAATATTTATTTCTCTCATACTTAGCAAATCCAAAATGTATGGGCTCTTCTGTTACTTTCAATATAATTGCCTGGACATTTTCATCGAAACACACCTTAAAATCTCACATAAAACTCAAGCTTTCTCCCTAATGACAGTTTTGAAAACCAAGTTGGCAGATCAGTGTATGCTGTTACATGCACCTGCTTTGGGGTTGATCTCACTGGAGTGATGAGGAATGGAGAAGCCACAAAAACATGTGCAGAAAAACTGGGCTATGTGGGCCATGTTCAGTGATAGAGTCGACCAGCAGTAGTACAGAAACTCAGTGCCATGATTAAATATATAAAGCATGAACAAGAAGGAGGCCATCTTGGGAAGAGGACTGCAGGGAGGAGCAGTCTCAGGCTGCAGCCTCCTGAGAGGAGGAAACTGGGGTTCATTGTTTCTGCACACACTCTCAACATCCAGGACAAGGAAGTTGTAAGTGACACTTTTTGTACACACTGTTTAGAGCGGAATAAATGGTTGCTTAGCATGTGTACTCAGACCAGGGAAAGGCTTAGCTGTTCCATGAACCTGACCTGGGGAAGGCCTTGTCATTCCCATGGTTCCTAGACATTGAGGTCCTTCGCATGGCGATACTCATGTCAATGATACACACATCCACTCAGAACCTTATTTGTTGTTCACAGTAGAGGATATGCAAGGTTTCTCTTCAACATGGATGTTTAGGGGTGTGAAGATGAGTTGGTATTCTGCGACACATTACTCATGTGAATAAATGCAAAAGTAGCATTGAGTTTCTCTCTCTCTGGCCTGGATTTTTAATAGGCTTATAGTTGACCTTGCATTGGTTTCCAGTCTCTTGGACCCATTCAGACTCCTACTGCCTCCACCTATGTTCCTGCCAGTGATGTGTAGGGATGCTGTCCCAGCCCCATGAAGATGCTCTATGTATTCTTCCAGTGCATCTGTACCAAGTAGCCAGTGTATGCCAGGTACTGATCCCACAGAGCCTTCGACTGGCATGCCACCTCCATCTCAGCTGCAAAGAGCATGACGAGCTAAGTGTCTGTCCAAAGCACATAATTAAGAAAGAACGAAAGAACTCCTTGGAAGATGGAAACCTGAAGCTTAGAACTGAGTAGCACATCACCTACTAAATGAAAAAATAAAGTTAAGTGAAAACATGACTGCTCCTGAGACATGGATCGAGGAGGAAGTTTCTTGTAGATATGACAGCAAGAGGCATCTGGAAGGGTCTGGATTGAACCAGGCTACAAAAGGAGAGAGATGGGGAAAGAAAAGGGAGAGGAAGAGGAGAAAGAGAGGGGGAAAGAGGAATTGGAGATTGGGAGAGAGTCAGGAGACCAAGAGGTAATAGCTGGGTTATATAGGAACAAGAAGAAAGGGGCCAGGTCACCTGGGTGGGAGCCCCCTGGAAGCCAGGTCCTCGCTCGATTCGAGGTACTGCAGTTAGCCTCATCTGGGCTTTCTTTAAGCCCTAACCTATGAAATAGCACACTGCCATCACAGCAGTTCCCTTCTTTCACCTCACTGCTAAGTTTCTGAGAGAAAAGAAACCCACAGTAAACTAGAACACACTTCCTCAGGTAGTGACTGTCTGTGCAGAGAGGACTGATGGGAGGACATGAGAGCCTTTGTATTTTAATATTAATAAACACTGCTCCATTTTTAAAATATACTGTCTTATTAATTCTTTGAGAATTTTACACAAAGACAATGTATTTTTTAATCATTCTCCCAGGTCTTCCTTCACATTCCCACATCCCCTTCCAAACCCATGTCCTCTATTTTTTTATCTAGCCCACTGAGACTAGTTTGTAATACTCACATTACATACATATGGGTGTGGGATCATCTACTGGATGGCCATCTATTAGACCTAATGGATCATCTACTGCTCAGTTGACCTACAAGGGGACGTCCTTGTAAAGAAAGCTGGTTCTTCTTCACTCAACAGCCATTAACTGCCAGTTGTTCCTCAGCCAGGGGTGGGCATCATGAGACACGCCCACTCGTAGAAGCCATCACACCTGGCATGGGCTCATGAGTGCAATGATCCTGTCATGTCAAAAGGACGCCATCCTTCAAGCCCACCCGATCCTCCCCCACCTCCAATTCTTGCTGTATTTCAACCTCTTCCATGATTGCGACGATCCCTGAACACTTCTTCAAATCTGATACGCATGTACTTCCTCTGCAAATGAACTCTAGCCTTTGGCCATTACAGAGATCAGAGCAAGGTCTTATCCCAGAGAATCCGTCTTAGAACCATGTATTCATTTGGAGCACACATTTCCTGAGAGCCGGCAGCAGACTTTGTGCCTCAGCCAGTCAGGGCTGGGATAATGGAAGAATAATTGAAAGACTCTTTAGCCCTGGGTTACCATCAACATTCTTTCACTTTCATAATCCACATTAGCAATTTAAAAAGGTGAGATTTTCCAAAAGTGAAACACAATAAGACGTTTTTTGTCTTCCAAGGACTAACCCAGAACCCTGCCTACATAAAAGGAATGGGACTCAAAATAAGCATTCGAAGATCATGCCCAGAGCTTGGCAGAGAAGAGAGGCTGTCTCTGGCTTCTCAATACAGTTTTCCTACTATAGTCCCAGTCAGAGATTTTGGAAGGGAACAACTCCCTCTGATGAGTACATGCTGCTCTCAAAGAGCAACTTGTGTCCTAATGAGGCTATAAATGTAATGGTAAAATTAAGACATGCAGTCCATGGAACATTCTTATCTGACATGATGCTGCTCAGTTTTTCCAGCATAGATCTGTCCCTGCCTCATCCAAGGGTCAGTCATATGGGCCAAAGTAAGCACGGATGGTGGCGGTCAACTACTCTTCGTGGAATTCCCACCAACCAGGTCCTCACTGCCCTGAGCTTTCCCCATGGCTTAGAAGTCTACCACAGTTCATATGTATGACACCCCACCACCACCATACTCTATTCTGTTCATGGAGCAGGAAAGTTGTGGCTGGTTTTTGCTGAAGGCTGTTGGTCCTGAACACTGTTTTTTGCTTAAGGCCACTGTTCCTTAAAATATCGTAAACTAAAAAGATCACAGCCACCTGTAGACCCTCTTAATTTTGTCTATTTTTCCAGATGCTAGCTTGCCCTCTGTCACAGGGCCTTGGCTGAATATGGTACCACCAAGGTACCAACAAGTTCATTCCATGAAATGGCCAGAGAATTGTTCATGTGGGAAACAAGATCCACTCAGAGAGAAAAGAGAAAGGATGGCTGGGAGAGCAAGGAGCCACAGAAGGACTGTGACACCTAGTGATCTGAGCCAGGGATGGGACAGGGGCAGCTAAGAGTCCCTGGTAGAAAGTAACAGTTACAGACCTGATGTGGAAACAGGAAGAAGCAGCATCTATGAGAGAGCTGCAGGAGAGAACCTGAGGGTCTCAGACACCAGGTAACCGTCACAGATTCTGGTAGCAAGTGACATACAAGTTGTAGATTAACATGGGATCAGGGAAGCACCAGCCACAAAGAGGAAAAAGAACAAACACATACTTCAATAGAACAAACAAATAGCTCCCACCAAGAGGATGGGTGGGCTCCAGGGGTAGCAATAGGGGACTGGGTTGGAGGAGTGTGGTGGTTTGAATAAGAATGGTCCCAAGGTGTGCTTAATCAGCAGACAGCAGCACTAATTAGAGATTAGCACTAATTCTAATCACAGAGATTAGAAGGTGTGGCCTTGCTGGAGGAAGTGTTTTGAGATTTTTCAGAAGCCCTAGCCAGGCCCAGTATCTCTCTTTCTTCCTGCTGTCTTCAGATCTAGACATTGAACTCTCAGTCCTTCTCCAGTACCATGTTTGCCTGGGGGCTACCATGGTTCTCACTATGCTGATAATGGACTAAACCTCTAAAACTGTAAGCAAGCCCCAAATGAATGCTTTCTGTTATAAGAGTTGCTGGGGTCCTGGTGTCTTGTCATAACAGTGAACATTAACTACGACAAGAGTGTAATGCTCTGGGACTCAGGACTTCTCCTCTTCTGTAATTGTTCCGGCCAGCTGCCATTTTGCTGCAATTGCAGTCTCCTGGGGATGGGGGGATGGGACGGGTGGGGATGACAGCCATGTAAGCAAGGAGCACCCTCTATTACAGGGCCAGCCTCTGCTTTCTGGTCAAAGGTTCCTTGACCTTCCTGCGCCTCTTCTCCAGAAAACTCTTAGCCACTGTTGCCTGTACAAAGTCATGTCTTTCCTACCCCTGAAACAGTAGTCCTAGCATTCAAAAAAGGAGGGAACTTAAGGAAATTGCTTATAATGCAACTGGCCACAAAAATACCACAGAAATATTGTCAACTAATAAATGTCAGAAGCCAAGAACAATTGTAAGTCCATGCCACCAGGTAAGTCCCTGCTAAGTACGCTTGGGTAATCCTCTTCAGAAAACAAAGAAAATGTATACAGTAATTGATTTTGTTTAAACTGCTCCCCATCACAAAACTAACAATAACTATTTTTTAATGTTTTGTAAGTGTTGAACTTCCTGCTTAATCTGTCCATAACATTCTGTACTGTGATACAAGGTAGACACAAAGAGTAAGAGTAGAGAGTTAAGGTCTAAAAGCCCCCATAGGATGAGGCTTCCAGTGTCATGTTCTTTAAGGAGACTGGTGGTATAGGAATAGCCAGGGTCAAAAGGACAAAAGGCAACACAAGCTGGAGAAGATGGAGAAAAAAGGAGCCATTGAACACTGCTGACAGGGATGTAGGCTAGTACAGCGGTGGCAAAACACACCAACAACAGTACAGAGGTTCTTCAAAACAGAGAGCTACTATATGACCTGGCTTTCCCACTACTGTGTGTACATTCAGTAGAAATGGCACGGGCCCTCTAGCGTTTGCTGTAGCACAATTCACAAGAGCCCAAAGACGGACCAGGTCTTCATAGCCATCAACAGAAAACTACTTGAAACAATCAGAAATATATCTCCACAGTAGAGTACTGATAAACCTGGACAGGAAATCCTGTCCTTTGTTACCATACAGATGAGCCTGGAGGGCATTCTGTTAAGAAATATTGTGTGTGGGATGGTGGGAAGAGTGTGTGTGGGGGGAGAGAGAGAGAGAGTCAGACAGACAGAGATGGGAGGAGGACTAGCTTTAGACTTCTATTCTCTCTTGTTCTAGTATGTTAATATAGGTGCCTCTCCTGCTTTACCTGAAGCAAAACAAAAAAAAATTAAGTTAAAAATAAAGAAATAAAATAAAGGAGAGAAGTTAAAGTTTCTCCTCCTCTGTGGTAGTTTTCCTTCGTTGCAGTTTAAAGATGAGTGACCCAGAGAGCTGGTGCTCTTCTATGGAATTGCTAATGAACAATCAGCAGCTGTAGGCTTCAGAGTCCCCTCCCTCTGTGGCCCTTGCTCTGAGGAAGTCTGGAGCCAACTTGGCTTGAAGCAACACAAGAAGACGCCTAAGGAAGTCAGCCTCCCCAGCATCCAGGATACATTTTAAGAGAGCCTCTCATTACATTCCAGGAGTAGAGCCAGGCTTAATGATGCCATAAGAAATGGGGAAAGTCTTTCATTAGATCTGTTTTCCTTCTAAACACACACTTTCTTATCCCCAATGCAAGGTCTTCATAATGCTGTTGGGTTCATCTGCACTCTGCCAAGATGCTGACCTTATTTGAGACCACGTTTGTTTGTGTTCAACAATATCATGTTCCTAGTTGGGCAGCCAGCTACTTATTTACAAACTCATATATTATAGGAATTAAAACTTCTGAAGGTTGAATCTTCAAGCACAAACATTTAGAATGATGCTGAAGTTCAACTCAAAGTCACTTTCCCAAATTAGTTGCCATTAGTTGTCATTGTACTAAAATTGTTTTACTTGTGATATCTACAAAGGTTTCCTTCTCTTTTTGACCGTCTTCTTTATGATAACACGTGATTCAGAATGCAATAATCCCGAAGGAATTCTCATTGCCAACATCAAATAGTAGATTTCAAGTCTTTTCAATAAAAGACTGACAGGTAAGTAGGCAGAATGCCTAGGAATTAAAAGCAACGTGAGGCATCAGACCAAATTAAAAAAAAAAGAAAACTATCAAAGAGAATCTTAACAGTCTTCCTCCACTGTGGGAAAAACCTGAGAAGGCCAACAGAAGGGAAGGATGGATCACTGTGGCCATGGTTTCAGAGGTTTGGGTATGTGACTCATCGCAGTCTGCATGGAGTTGCAACAAGAGAGAGTGACATACCCAGAGGGTATAGCAGGGCAACACTGTTCGTCTCAGGGACCGAGAAGCAGAGAGCCAGAGAAGAGTTCAGAACAAGATGCATGCCACCACGTGCTCCTGTGAACCTTTCTCCAGGTAGGTCCCACACCCGAGCAGCCAGCGCATTTAGCTATGAGTTCATCAATGGGGTAGTCCAGTTTACGGACCTCACGATCTCAGTAATGCCAGCAGGCACACAGAAAGCCTTCAGCACTGGAGTCCTTCGGGGACAACATCATATCCAAGACGTAACAACACTTAGGATGAAACAAAAGCAGATCAGAGCAGAGGAAAAAGAAGGAAGTCTTCATGCAAACTTCCTGGGCTTGCCATGCTGTATGTGCAAACGTCTGTTTCCTTCTAGAAAGAAATGGATCACCTTGTGAGAAATGCATAGATATGCAGTCACTTCCGTATATGGATATGATTGAACCTGCTGATGCCTGCCTATGCCTCAGAACCTACTGTCACATAGGAAGTGGCCAATAAACTTGATTTCTTCAGATAGCCAGCTAAACTCCTACAGCCCACATGAATGCTTGTCTTCCTCTGTTTCTGTTGTGAATTATTCAAAACATCCTCCACAGTTTGGATACAGCCCACATGCTAAACTAAGTTCACAAAATTATGTGTTTGAGGTGCCAATTTCTCCTTAATAGAAATATTTCCAGAAGCCTATAATGTCACCATCAAGCAATATTGGAACTCAGTAAGAAAGCATTTCTCAAACCCCATTTTATCCTAGAGAATTTCCTCTTTGCGCAGGATATCATGCAAATATTTATTTGAGAAGAATTCTAAGCATTTATCTCAAAGACCACCTACAAAAACAAACTAGTGGGAAGGTCTTAAAAGGCTTCCCACCCAACTGGTGGTTTGCTCATATTGCCCTAATTACTTTTGCAGATACTTTGTGTGCCAAGAGCTACATGAACCTGGGTTGGTTAAGGGGAAGTGAAGATGCGCATTATTAAAATACACCCTTATCAGTTTCTTTTAAATAGCTAAGCAACCTCTTACAGGGGCAAGATTTTAAGAGAAAACAAATAAGATAATAAAGGAAGAAGGAAGTTCAACTATCAGACCAGACCAGCAACCTAGACCTTCACCTTCAACCCTCTCTGAATGGCTGGAGACGCGTGTGGGTCCGATATTGGTTTATGAGCCAAATAAAGATGTCCAATGTCTTCCTCTATCAGTCCCTAATTTATCTCCTCGAGACCAGGCCCCTCCCTGAACCTGAAGCTCTCTGTTTCTGCTACTCTGGCTGAACAGCTAGTTCCCACTCCGAAACCCCCAAGTTATAGGTACATACACTCTTACTCCATTTTTAACTGGGTGCTAAGGTTTCAAACTGCTCAAAAATACACAAATTCTCCCTTGCTGCCTCCAAACACGCCTAATATGTCCTTTTGTTTTTCCCCATATTGTTTATTTCGATCTAATCAAACTTCTTTATTGCAATTGTCTGGATTTTGCTAAATCAAAGTGTTTTGGTTTTGTCTCTTTGGTTTCTCAGACATCTGGCATAGAGTGAGTACCTGAAGAAACATTGTTCAGTGAAGGAATGCGTGAAAAACAGATGTGGTTTCTACTCCTAAGTTACAGTCTACAGTGAAAGCCACAACTTTGAGCTTGGTATCTCTCCAAGACTAGAGGAGTGTGAAGGTGTTAGGGGATGCCCTGTGGTGGAGTAGGAAGATTACCCCTGCCACATATAATGGACCAGTGTCTTCAGAAAGAAGCTATTCCTTAAAGTCTGGATACTTTGTGGGCCTTTCTTTGTATGTTCCTTCAGAAACATATGCATTACTAATAACGTCTCATTCCAACATTTCTGCTTGCATTTATTTGTGCCTGAAGATTCATTAGAAATTGTGTATTTGGGATCTGTCCCCAGTGAGAATACAGCACCCTCTGAGGTCAGCCTGCAAACGAGTTGAAAAGGACTCTCCTTGGGAGGGCTGTGGGTGAGAAGGTAGATGCTTTACCCTACTCTAATACCCACTTTCAGAAGAACATTAGGTTGCTTTGAGTTTTTCTGGGGTCTCCATATGGCCCTTAGATTGTCCCATGAGCACAGACACCCATCTCAATCTTCCCTGCCCACCAGTAAACCTGCTTCTGATTCAACTTATGCTTTGCAGAAAGGTGAGGTCTTCTAATACACCTAAACTCGAACTTCCTGGAAGAGTAGTTCAGTGGTGGCTTACTCCAGAACTGCATTTGGTAGAGTCCAAAACCGGAGACAGAGATGCCCAGAGATGCCCACTGGCACCACACCAACGCTTGTCTCCTTACTTCCATTTCTTTACCTGGCCATTTCCAGTGCTATGAGGAAAGGAAGAGGCCCTGCAAACGGCATCAAATAAGCTGCCACAGGTCAAGTCTTTAAAAGTTATGTCATTTCCAAAGTTATTTCAGTAAAATAGTATTCACATTTTAAAAACAGAAAAACACCTGGTACGGTTTGGAGTTGCAATGTCTGCTAAAGTTTAAGTGTTGAAATTTTGTCCCTGGTAGACAGTGCTTCTGTGGGAGGATAGGGCCTAGATGGAGAGAGTGGAGCATATGGGGCATACCCTTGAAGAGCAGACTGTGTCTGAGCCCTTCTGCTCTCTCCTCTGAAATGGGCAGCCGGTGACCTCAGGCATCGTGTCACCATGCTGGAAATCTAACCCAATCTCAATAGCTTTCATGTTGGTTACATAGTGAAATACCAACGTGTTGGTTCTACATGGCTACATAAATACCTGGTTATTAATCTAAAAATATTATTTCAGTACATTAAATCCTATGTGTTAATGTTTTTAAGTCACTGTTTTGTGCTTCACTAATTTGGTAGAAGCAGTGGGCAAATGAGCACAGTATATCATTTATATAAAGAGGGAATTTAAAAGAAGTAAACTATTAGTGTCTATAAGCCATTAGCTAGTACAGATCTTTCAGTTCTTTAAAAAAGCTATTTTATTCCTCTCTCTCTCTCTCTCTCTCTCTCTCTCTCTCTCTCTCTCTGTGTGTGTGTGTGTGTGTGTGTGTGTGTGTGTGTGTGCGCGCGCGCGCACGCATGGTCTGGGGTGGATGCATGCATGTCACCGCATGTTTGTAGAGATCAGAGAGAAACTTTGTGGAGTTGGTTCTTGTTTTCTACCTCTCCATAGATTCTAGGGACTAAACTCAGGCCATTGGGTTTATTTGCCAAGTGTCTTTACCTCAGAAGAATCATCTCACCATGGTGGATAACAGAACAAGCTCAATTCTAAATCCAACAAGGACAAGTGAGGGTTTATGTCCAAGCCACCCTAAGGAGATTTCTGCATGACGAATTACTGAGAGAAACATCAAGGCTGGGGATTCTTCCCAGCTGAAAGTCACCATCATTCTTGTTAAAGAACAGCCAGAGTCACATGATATGGAGGGTAAAGGAAGAAGTCACTGATCACATACAGAGGGTAATCAGGTCCCAATGGTGGTCATGCAGCAAAGCTAGCATTGCTAAGACTGGATGGTGGGGCCCAGCAACTGACCTCAAGGCCAGAGCCAGAAAGAAAAACAGCAGCTGTCCTGTTGGCTTCCTGTCCTAGCAACCTTGGACTACATCTTGTTGGTCAATATACTGTATCTCCATCAACAATATGAATTAAGCCTAGCTCTTCCAAACTCCCCTCAAGTCAAGGGAATTTTAATTCACTGGAAGGCTTTTGAGAATTTTTAGATATAGTTGTAATAAGTACACTTGTTTATGTGTAAGTGACTTTCTTCTCATCTGTCATTTTAATAATTTACTCCTAAATAAATTCTGAAGATCCGAGAAGAAATAAAGGCCTCGTAAGCCTGGCTACTCTAGAGGCTGAGGCAGGGGAGTTCCAGGACATCTCAGGCCACCTGGTGACTGAAAGTTTAGCATTTCACCAAGACCCTGCCTCAAAATGCAAAATGAAAAAAGGAGTGGCCTAGGGACGTAGCTCCGCAGAAGTCTGACCTAACATACATAATGCCTCAGGTTCAGTCCCTGATAATTTTAAAAGGGAATGTTGACTTAGTGCTTTCTCCTTCCCACCATAACGCCTGGGTAAAGATTCTTCTTGGTCTTCATTTTCTTGAAAGAGGAAGGCTCAGTTGTCCGTGGCCTGACTTGTTTGTATCTGGGCATTGCTCCAGGGGACTTGTTATTTTCCCATCAAACACTGCCTACAATTTTCTGGTGGCAGAACTATTTGAGATGCGGATGACAAGAGAATTGCAAAGGTGGATGAAGAAGGAGTAAAAAAAGAATAGTCTTATTTATAAAGTAATTATAATGACTGATGTGTTTATAAAAAATAAAGAGAGGGGAGGATATGTTCTGTGGTGGTGTGTGGTGACGTATGGGGAAGGGGGTGCCTCAGCGGGCTCATGTTGAGGCATCCCTTCCCCATGAGGGACCAGCCAGGGCATGGGAGTTAAAAAGGTAGTAGGACAGAGAAAGGCAGAGAGAGAGAGAGAGAGAGAGAGAGAGAGAGAGAGAGAGAGAGAGAGAGAGAGAGGCCATGAGCACGTGGGAGGGAATGGGGAGAGAAGGGACAAAAGGGGAAGAGGGGAAGAGCAAGAGAGAGTCAGAGAACAAGGAGGGGGCAAGCAGCCCCTTTTATAGTGCCAAGCATACCTGGCTGTTGCCAGGTAACTGTAGGGTGGAGCTTAGACAGAATGCTAACAATGACTGCCATTGCTTTATGCCTATCAAGTATATCTGTTCAGCAACCTTAAATGTTTAAATTAAAGTACAAACACATGTGTGTGTCCTTGAGTTGTGACTTGTAGTGAATTCCACCCGGCTCCTCCTAAGCTCATGCATTCACACTTGATTCCCCTGCCCGTGTGGCCACACTATGGGATTGTGAAAACTTGAGAAAGCACCGCCTAGGTAGAGGACATAGATCACTATGGAAGAGCTTTAAAGGTTGTTTCGGAACCCTAGTCACTTCCTCACTCTACAGTCCATCAGTCAGGAAGGGAACAGCATGTGAATGTTGCTTTATATTACCGTGGGCCCAGAATCCACAGAGCTAAGGACCACACACTGAAATCCCTTAAGCCTCAGGAAAGACCTAACCCTTCTCCCTCTAAGTTATTTCTCTCAGATGTTTTGTCAGAGTGACACAAGTGTTTACTCAATAAATATTTATGAGACTGCCCTCCTCAGTCTCAGTCTTCTTCACCACTAGATTTGTTTTGTCGTACAGTAAGCCCTGGAAACACCCTAATTTGAAATATTAAATCTACATCCATGAGGCTTTACACAACTAAGCTTTGGATAACTTCCAGCTCTAACTCTATTCAAGTAAAAAATTTCAAATCCAGGGCATTGACACTTTCAGAACTCCATCGCTCAAACCTCACTGTTAGCAAGCTGTGAAAGGCATGAGCCACAGGCCAGAGACAAAGCCAGCTTGGCAGTTTCAAAGTGAAAGCAGACCTTGGCTAGACCAAGTCATCTATCTTCTACCTTGAGATACAGTTTCCTTCTGTTGAACATTCTGTGGGTGGTTTTGAAGGAAGGTCATTTCTATTTTGTTTTAGCAATAGAAAAAAAATGTGCTAATTAGGCCTGGAAGCGAAAGGCTTTAACCAAACGGAATATGATGAGACCGTTCCCACACTAGCTAGATCAAAGTTTAAAACTGTGAGGCATAGACAGTAACCAAATGAATTCAAACCTTCCAAGGCCATTTTCTAATGTCTTTGGGCAGAGAGAAAACTGGGCAACCCCTCCAATGTCTATCAAGAACGAGGTCCTTGATGAGAGAGAGGACTTGTTTCTAGCCCCACTGGAGCCAGAATCACTCTTTCCAAAAGGACAACTGGGCTAAACTGCTATTTGCTAACCGAGGTCACTCTAAATTGTCTTCAAAACATCAAAAATAAATCATGTTCTCCTTCTTGCCTGTCTTTTCGCCAGTTCCTTCTTAAAACAAAAATGTTCATTTGGGGGTCGTGACAGCTAAAATAGAAATGTCGCTGGCATAAAGTTAGCTTTCTAGCCTGCAGGCAAAATAAAAAGTTGTTAAATTGGAGTGGACCAGAAAAAAATGGATGATAACATTGGTCCATGAAATTTCAGCTAATAGCAAACATTTATCCACGACACATACATATTAGTAATTAGTCTATGACAAAGCATGGGCATGACTGTCCCAAATGGTGGGTTTGGGTGCCTATAGCAGGAGAACTGAAGTTGTGACTACAAATGAGACTTGTGGCTCTCACTGAATGCTCTTTGTAACTAGGAAACATCTGGGGACACAGCTCTACAATGCCTTGGTTTCAGTTTTTCCTCCTCTGGAATTTTAAAGGCAGCATAGGCTGTTGTGCTATTCATTAAGTCGGAGGACAATTATGGGTTCTAGTTCTTGCTTAGATTAAATAAATTCTTCCCTAATGGCTGTACCAGTGATGTCCTCTGCCTCTATTTCTCCTTCACCCAGTAATTAGAGGAACTAAGAAACCCACTCGAAGGAGCAGGTAATGACGGCACAATAGGCTATGGATTTTGCTAACATAGAAGCTATTTCCTTTTCTGTGTTTGTTTTATCATATTTTATTGACTCTAAGACATTGCTGATAGAGACATGCAACATTATTTCATAAAATATACAGTAAACACTCTCCATGACTCAAATCCTACCAACCTCTTTGTGATTAGGTCCGAATTGGACTCTTGTCCTTCATGAACGTGAACGGCCCCTTTGTAGCAAGAACTCTGTGGTGATTATTTTTTACGTAAACTTGAGCAGAACTGGATCTGATTGCATGTCTCTTTCCCCTCTTGCAACAGTTCCTGGATGGATCTGTTTCTTCTCCTCAATCGCAACCACATAAAAAACGATACAGGCTCTCAATCATGTACAGGAATACCTGCTTAAGCCAAGCCTGTGTGGGCTGCAAAGCCTTCTGTGTCTGGAAATTTCTCTTTATTTACACCAAATAATTTGGCGTTTTCTCTTGCCCGTAGTTGTACTTCTTGGCCTTTAATAAAAATTCTTTCCACTTATCTCAGTAACAAGATGTATGAAACCTCGTAGAACTTCAAGGTTTTCTCCTTCTTAGGTTCCGGAAGCATATAATGGCTCTTTCCAAGGAAGGAAGGAATAACAGATGTTTCTGACAAGGGGCATTTGCTTCACTAACTGGTGCTGCTTGCTTAGTTTCCTGTATTTCTGCATATTGCAGTGATTGTGTGTGTGTGTGTGTGTGTGTGTGTGTGTGTGTGTGTGTGTGTGTGTGTGTGTAAGCTGAGTAATAAGGGGAATCATCTTGCTGAAGAAATTTTAAATAGCAACTACACTCAACTTCCTACACCAAACAGAGAAACGTGCTTAACAGCAATGTGCACAGTGATGACCAAGTAAGCAGACAGAGTCCACTTCTCCAGGACCAAGAGCTTTCAATTTCACAGATGCCAAAGTCTGAGGGAAAAGGAACGACATCACATTTATGGAATACTGTGTTGTCTGTTCCCTCACTACCCAGGACACTCAAATACCCATAATAGCAACCCAGTTGTGGAGAGGATCTCAGTTCTGCATTAGAAACACGGGCTTCCAATGCTGTATCCTGTCTTTTAGCAGATACACAAGCACAAAGGAGTGTTGAAGGGCCTGTGCAAGGCACCGAGATCCTGCATTTGCTGTACAGTGGGCAGGAGCAGAAAACCAAGGAAGGCCTCTCTAGCTCAGGGCAGGTGTTTCCTTAGGAATTAGCTGTAGAACTTTCAATAAACTTCTGACTTTTCTAGATCATGAAATTTCTTAACAATTTATCCAAACATCAATGTATTATTCACACCACACAGAGGTGTGCAAGTCACTGGATGCTTCACTCATCAATCTGCCATCCGTGCAAGATACACCTAGCAGCGTCTACAGTCCAGGCATGATGGCGATTGTGTTAGAAGCATCAGTGCATGCCCCATAGTTACCTTTAATCCGGAACTATCATGACCAGGAAAAGTGGTCGTATGAAACTAACTTACTGACCCATAATGCAAAGGGATGCAACTACAGCCACTGGAAATACTAAACTGGAAAAAAAGTTTTTGGTTTATTTCAGGAAATTTTTTTGTAGCTGTCTACAGTCAAACCAAATTACTAGGGGGATTTGGAGACTGAACTTGGAACCTTGGAATGAGCAGCTCTTTAGAATACAGACTCCTTGTTAGAGAGGCACATAGAATTTCCTTAAGAAGAACTGCTGCTCTGGGTTCTGGTGTGGCCCAATACTCCTTTCCATCTCTTGATCACCCCATAGACAGAAGGACAAGACGTGCTGCTGTACAACACCCTTAGCTCTCTTGGGACTGCTGGGGAAAGCCCAGCCTGGGGCCAGGAGACCTGGGAGTGCAGGAGGTGACAGGCTGCTCAGAAAGGTCCTTGGAATTATCTGTTGCTTCCCAGGCCAGGAAATAATCATGTTTTTCTCCCTTTTCCCAGAAGAAGGGGTTTGAAAAAAGACATCAAGAGTGTGGCTCATCCCAGTACACACAGGCCCAGTTTAAAGGTGTGATTGGATAGCACAAGGCATCCTAAACGTGCCAGATGGATCTCATAACAGAAAAGGAGACAGGAGCACTCCCAAGCCAGCACTCAGTCCTTGTCCTGTAAGTGGGCGGATAAGAGGACACAAGCTTCCCAGTGCCTAGAGACTGAACAGCATTGGAATGAGGTGGACGTGGTGGTTTGTATTCAGTCTTTAGGCCAGGCCTTCCATTGCATGGGAAAATATGATTTTACAATAAAAGGTACCGGGCTACTGGCTGGTAATGGCATGACGTGTGTGGCAGCCACTAAAGCTCTGACAGTTTGTGAGGGAAGTGCCCTCAGCATTTCTGCACATTCAAAACCATTCTCAGCAAAATGTAGAGCTGTTGCCATGTAAAATAGCTTCTGCCCACACAGCAAGCATCCTAGCAAGGCTGAGCAGGCAAAAGTACAGGTCAACTTTGGATTTTCTCTTCCACATAAGGTTTCGGGTTTTTTGTTTGTTTGTTTGTTTGTTTTGTTTGTTTTGTTTTGTTTTTTTTTTTTTTGTAAGCTGGTGTGTGCCAAGAGGCGAAAGGTGAAGAGTTGAAGCATGAGTTTTAAAAAAGCTCATACTAGGGAAGGGGGCTTCATAGTCACTCAGTGTCAGACAGGTCCTGCCTAATGGAGTGTGGGCATGAGGGCTGGGGACACGGATGGAGGTTATCAGCCCATAAGGCTCTGGAAATCCAGAAGACTGAGGTTAGAATAAACACCACCATGTAAACCAGACACAATCTAACTACTCCTCAACCTCCAGTGATTTCCCAGCCTTTCTGCCTGAGCCTGTATGCCTTCTAGCCAACTTGTCCCCATCTCTAGACATTCTTGTCACACACAGGTGGGACGGGATAGTGATTACTATTCCAAAATTTTCCAACTCAACATCTTCAGTACAGTGTGTGTGTGTGTGTGTGTGTGTGTGTGTGTGTACACACATGAGCACGCACATGTGTGTGTACTTTTTTTCCCCCTTAAACAGCATTGTTTTCTTACTGTTTTGGACACCACAAATCTAAGTTCAAAGAGTCAATAGGTTGAGTTTTCCTGAGACCCACCCCTTACCATGCAAATGGCTGTGTTCTTTCTTTATTCCCATGACCTTGCCTCTATAAACATATCCATAATCTAATGTAATATGCAGTATTTTATTTTATGTTTCAGTTAATACACAAAGTAACAGGTCTTTTCCTTGTAGTGTTTCATACATATTCTTTTTGCTGACCCTCCACTGTACCCATTTCTCTTCCCTGCCCCACTGAGTCACACCCTTCAAACTCCAGGATCCCCTTCTGCTCTCACATTACATATATTCGCTCATTTATCTTCCCCCTCTCTTGTGGGTCTCCTGACCACACTCAGCCCCCCACAAATATACCTATATAAACGTGAGAAGTTTAGATCTGCTGATAGATACCTTCTGCAAACAGCTGCTCTTGTGAATTCCATGTGGATGAACCAATGTACTTACACCCAAACACTTCTGAAGTTAGGGGATCTCCATAGTTCTGTGCTCATTCATAAACACTTAATCAATAAACTACTTAAGGGTAAGACATATAACAGAGTCATTTTGCACCTTGGGGAAAATCACTGTTACCCTATGAGGAACTGTGATATGGATTCAATAATTGGGGGAAATGGAAACAATCTGATCGTGCATGGTAAGAGCATGTGACAGTAAGGCTGGCTCACTGTAGGGTAAAGATAGTGAGGGTTTGTGTAATGCGATAAATCAGATCGTGTGTTGACAGATGCTCAGATTTCCAGAACTTGAAGGCATTTCACAGGAAAGTTTAGAACTAATGGAGTCTGAGCAGTGCTTCTGTTTTCTCCATTTTGATTTCTATTTCTCTATTTTCAAACTATTTTTATAATAAAAATGTAAAAAAAGGCATCGTTGTTGAACCTCGTTGCTACGGCTAGCTCACCTGCACTGGGACTTGTTCCACATGAACCAGAGACGCACAACACTGCTGCTTTTGGGAGGGATGATTTTCTAGAAAAATCTGGTTTCTGTTTTGTTTTCTTGGTTGTTTTCAGACTCAAAAGAAGTAGCCCCTGATGTGGCTTTCATCAAAACTTTCCTCTTGCTACATTCCAACGAGCAAGGAATATGTACAGTAGCATGCCCAAGCCTCTCTACCAACTGTTTATGCCCACAGAACCCGGACAGTGGAAAACCGGCAGTTATCACTGTGGCCTCCCACTTTAACCAGCCTACGACTTAGAATGCTGCTTTGATATCCTAAGTCACGAGTTGGATTGAAAGAACCAATCTAATAAATGCAACAAACCCTACTAGTAACAAAGGAGGTGCTTGGAACATCTTGACCTCTGGCAAGGGCCAGGCTAGGCCTAAGTGACAAGCAAAGTCAGTGCTGCCAGCATGTCTGTTCCAGGTCAGCTGTGAAAGTGCATACACTTGCACTATCACATGTACAAATACACGCACAGATACCCTAATACACACTCCCATGCACACAGACATTCAAGCACACATAGACACATGTGCATATAATCGTATATACATGCACTGGGACACACACGGATGAACAACACACATCCAGACACCCAAGTACACACAGACACATGCTCATACCTGTATGCACATGCAGATACATACATGTACATGTTGATATATACATACACAGACATATGTGCATATACATGTTTTAACACAGGCATGCATACACACACATGCTTGTGTGCACAGGCACTACCTGTTTTCAGCCTTTTTATTATTCAGAGCCAAAGTGCTTTTCTGTAAGTGAATAGATTCTTAACTTTTCTAGCACATTTAACTGTTGACTTCTGTTTCTTGGTGTTTCCATTTTTCTATCTGTCTAATTTCTTCCATATTGTTTTTGAATTGACCTTAGGACATGTGTCCATTTTGTAGACAAGCCATGATAAACATTGCATTAGCCCAGTGTTCCCCAGTAACTGTCCCCTAGGACAGAATCCAGCAAAAGAGAGGACAGATAAGTATAGAATTTCATGACTGAATACAGTTCCCGCTTCAGAGCTCCCACAATGCACATCAAATCATCAAAGATTTTGAAAAGCACAAGAGTGATAGAAGAAGCTGTGAGCAGAGCTTGGGAGCCTCCAAACAATCACACTGTCGTTGATGTCCTTCCCTCAAGATGTAGGTCCTTTCCGAGGACCACACGTGGAAATCGGGGTTCCCATTTATCTGTAATTATTTTCAAAATGACCATCTTGCGTTTTCTTATTTACAAATGATTCCAATATATGACAGACATCAGAGAAGCTTGTGGAATTCAAATGAACACACCTCTGGCACACCAAACCACAGCAGGCAGTCCTGAAGGATGAGACTAGCCTCGCTCAGCTGCTTACAAATTCCCTATTTCCTCTAGCTCAGATGCTGCCCCTCGTGCTGGCAGCCAATGAAACCTTAATGCACATTTCTGGGAGACCTGACTCTCCTCATACTGCATGCTTGAGACATGTGCACCTAGATCAGTGTCTCCTGCTGTTGATCATGAGGGAAGTCACCATGTTTCTGTGAAGTGACATTTTTTCTAATTCATGACAGATTGTGTTTGCCATGTATACTTCAGACCACCCCTCCCCCTTCCTGTCATGGCAAGCCTGCTTGTTTTCCCTTTGGGTGTGGTGTGTTCTCTTAACAGAGGCAGCTGATACATCTTCAAGACCCTGCAGGTTCTTGTTAACACTTCTTTCAAAGGCCTTACCCTGTGCTGTGAGCCCTACTGAAGCCATTGGGCTGTGTTTGTTTTTCTTTCTTTCCCTCCTTCATATCGCTATGACTTTTACGACAGAATAATTTAAGTGCCAGGGTCTGGTCAGGCCAGGAGCAGCTTTACAAAGTCTAGGCGTTTTGCCAGAAATCTAAACTTTGTTGAACTATGTTAAAAGGTTAAGCATTTCACAGAGTTTGGTCTCCTCCACCCTCACTGATCTCCCAGCCTCTGCCTTCTCCTTAAATTTTTTTTTTTTAAAAATCCAGAAGTGCTGGAGGGAACACATTTGACCCTTACCCTGTAACTATGGTAGGGCTAAAAGCCTAAACAAATGTTAATCACACTTCTCTCCCTCACTGAGAGAGAGAGAGAGAGAGAGAGAGAGAGAGAGAGAGAGAGAGAGAGAGAAAGAGAGAGAGAGAGAAGCTGAGGACGCAGACTAAGTTTAGTCTGTTTTTAGATGAAATGTTGGATGCTTTCCATAAAATATTAGTTAGAAAAATCTCACTAATTACTTATCGTAACAATTTCTATATTAATGGAAAAGTCTTCATAAAACTGAACATTAATGAATGTGACACTCTCTCTAGTCCAGCATGATTATAAAATACTGACTCCCTGCCCCTTCATTCTGAAACCTTCCCCATGGTGATTTCCTGCCGCACTGGGGATGTTCAGTCTTGGGTAGAATGCTTCTCAGCTTTCAAAGCCCAGAATCAACAAGTATATTAAAAAGGAGGAAAGTTTTCAAAACCATTCTGTGCGTGGTGCTCAGACCATTGCTTTTGAGAGATGGCCATTGATGACAGTAGGATTGTTTGGAAGCTCCAGAGTGCGCCTCAGAGTCCCCTCCCCCTACTACTTCTCAAAGTCTGTGATGGTTTGATGTGCATCGTGGGAGCTCTGAGGAGGGAACAGGCTGTCCACTGGTTCCCAACTATATTTAATCATGAAATTCTATGCTTATCTGTCTTCTCTGTAGTGTCCACATTCCAAGGGGACATTCGTGGGGGAACACAGGCATTATACAGTGTTCATCACAATCTGTCCACAAAAGGGACACTTGTGAGTGTAGGGGCAGTGACCTCTTGACTGTGTCTTCCATCTTCTGTCTCCATTCTCTTCAAAACATTCAAACTAAGCACAAGCTTCTTATCCTGCTCTATATGGCCACTATTAAGCCATCTCCTCCTTCCTTACCCAGTTCCTATCCTTTTCTTACTTTCCTGGAAAAAATAAAAAGTGGGAAGTCTAACTATATTCAAGAACCACTGGGAGCATGATTTCCCAACATGCATACCTAGCAGGCCTCTAGCTCTGAAGCCGGCTCCGTAAGGCAGCCTTCTCCAAGATTAGATCTTAACTTTCCCCTCACCCCCAACTCCCCAGCTTTTTTTAAAAAAACTGAGTCTCCTTTTGAGATCATCTCCATGACTCTATCTCTAGCTGATATCTTTTCTGTGAATGCCCTGTTCGGTGGTCATGAGCAAGGTTGTATCTAGTTTGCTGGTGTATGCAGGCACCTCTCGTGTCCCTTACCCACGATGAATGAAGCATAGATACACAATGGAACAGGTAGGTAAGATCATAACTGAACGCCAGGTATTTATTGCAGCTTCTAATGGGTTAGGCTCAGAACATGATAGTAGGCGCAACTGGGTAAGGTCTAGCAGGGGTTGGACATCCCGAGAGATGTCTGGGGTACCACGAGCCTTGAGAAACTGAACCAAGGAAAGCACAGTTACTTTCATGTGCAGAGATTGGCTGTTTTTTTTTTTTGTTTTGTTTTTTTGTTTTTTTGTTTTGTTTTTTTTTTTTTTTTGTTTTTCTTTGGTGGGAAAATCAATGTCACCAGGCATTTCTTTGTATTTTTGTCATATTTGGGATTATTTCTTCAAAATGCTCTCAGAGAAGAAATCTTCTCATGCAGAAAATGCATGATTTTTATAAAGTGACTTAAAGTAAACCCTTGGGAGGTCTCTGCTAGATGGTCGTTAGTTTATAAGGTTTCAAATGCCATTAAATAACATGGTGCCCTCACTTCTTAACAAACAGACAATTCAGAAAACTCAGGCACACAAATTGACAATTATACGTGCTATCAAAAATCAGGGTCTCTCTGGAGAAGTGCCTAATGAATCTTTGGCTTCTAAACTGGGTTTCATCTGGAGCCAGGATTAACAAGGGAAACCATGACCACAATGGAATGTGAGGTTGGAGCACTGGGGAGCAGACGTCCCCAGGGCCTTGAACTGCCTTCCCTCAGCAGCCTGGGAGCCGGGCTTGTTCCACTCTTAGACAGTTTTCCTCTATATCTAGTCAGTGGAGTGGAAAGAAAACTAGGAAAAGAACCTGGGTGAGAAAGCAGTTCAAAATGTGCTTTACAAGATAAGGAAGAGAACATGCAAGATCACTTCCAAGAGAAAGCAGATAATGGAAAACTTATCAATCAATAGAAGAACCAAGAAGGTCAACTGGTCCCAGTGTTATAAATGAGAGGCTTAGAGAGGCAATGTTTTTCTGAGATCAGATTTCCACAAAAGCAGCCAAAGGAGTCTGATGAGTTACTGCTTAGCAGAAAGCTTCTCAATAAAATGCTGGCCTACTCCCGATCTTGCCCGATGATATAAAAATACTGTCATAGTAATGATACACAAGTATGTACTCATGACAAGAAAAAGTAGGTATAGGTGACAAGTACAGGAATTGCTATTCCTGATCAAGAATATCATGAAAAGAAAAATTAGAAGCTTAAAGAAGCTTTGATGGTTAGTGTTAGCTATTGACTCTACAAGATCTGGAATTACCTAGGAAACAAGCCTCCGGGCACACCCATGGGAGATTATACTTATTAGGCTCAATGAAGTAGGAAGACCCACACTAAAAGTGGGCAGTACCATTCCCTAGGCTTGGGTCCTGGACTGTATTAAGGGAAAGCTAATTGATGACAAGCCTCTCTTTATCCTCCTCCTCCCACCCCAATTTCCCTCTCCCTCCTTTCTATTCCTTTCTGATTATACATCCACCAGCTGCTTCAGGCTTCCCCACATCATAAGTGGTAGTTTGAACTGAGCCATAATAAGCCTTTTGTCCCTTAAATACCCTGCTTTAGTCAGGGTATCTTACCACAGAAAGAGGAAAAGAAAGAGGAAATGTATGTCTTGATTTGCTTATTCAGTAAGAGTTAATGGATGATATTTTTGCTTAGGTAATTGTATCTCATGCTTATAGGCAGAAAGCTTGATGACTGATCTCACAAATATGTGAACAAGTTGAAGTTCACTACAAAGCAAAATTTTAATGTTGTTCTGCTGACATGGTATAGCCCCACCTTGAAAGTGACCCAGTGACTCACTCGTTCAACAAACATGTGCACATTGCATGAGTGACAGCTAACTAAGCAATAGGAGAAGCTAAAGATAAGCCAGGTACAGCTGCCCTGTCCAGGGAAAATGGCAACTTAGTGAACAAAAGTAATAGGAACATCCCAAAAATATGCCGGTTTCCACAGCAGGCAGAGAGTTATGAGGACACAGTATCAGGAAGATGTAGGATGTCAGGAACATATTTCAAAGGTAACTTCAAGCCTAAAGATCTTCTACTAAACCTCATCCCAAATGTTCTATCTACAACCTGACACAGCCATCCTGGGGAGCTGGTCTGTAAATGGTGTCCTCTAAGGAATGTTCTGGATTCAAACTAGCAATGGGCCATTTATGTAAACACCGAGTGGGAGAACTTGGATATGGAGGAGAAAGCCAGTAGCTGCTAAAGTCTTCAGTAAACAGACTCACAATTGCATGAACAGGTAATATTAACACAAGGGTGAGAGACGTGGTCAGATGGCCTGAGAACCAAAGGCAGGTTCTGTGATTTCTGTGTCAAGATGGATGACCGGGGGTTTGGAAGAATCCAGGGAGGAGAATACTGAGCTTATTTTTCCATCCTGAGGAAGCCTAAGAAAGGTCTGTCAGTCCCACAGAAAATGTTCTGTTCATGGGAATGGCTGTATTCCCTGCCCAGAGGTGGACAACACTTAGGAGCAGCAGCAGCATCTGTCCCTGCTGCAGAGGTACACAATGCTCAGAAGTGGCTACAAGTTCCCTTGATGGCCAGTCCTCCACACAGATTCACTCCTCATGACACTTGGTTGTGACTCTACCCCCACTCCCTTTCTCTCTTCATGAATGTCCTTCCAACTTTGGTCAAGCTTTAACCTAAGTCACTTACTCTCTTCACAATATTCTTTTCCCAGCATGCTAGGATTCTGAGACCTGACACCCTGACATGGGTCATCTTCAATCTTCTTGGCTCTAGGTCACCGAAGTCCTTCTCCAACCCATAAACTCTAGATGCCTGCCTTATTCTGTCACACCTAAGGGAGCTAGGGCTACAGTTTTCAGGAGAGGATGAGAAAGACTCTGAAATGCAGTTAGCGTAGACAAAGAATGACCTCAGAGATGGCCACATCTTATGATTGGTGAGTCTTGGATGTTAATGGTTCTCATTCTTGTTGTTATGGTTTATTAATTCATATGACTTAAGTGGAGTTCATGGGTTCATGGGCACCTTAGAACATATGAAACCAGCTCTTCGCATATTCGAGGGACAAATCACTGTACCCATAGCTTTCTCCTATGAGAAGATAGAGTGCATCACACACAACGTCTTTGACCCCTTACAAAAAGGCCAGCATCTAGAAAACATGACAGCTGCAAACCCAGAGCAAAATATTCATAATTAACAGTAAACATGAGAGGCTGCAGTTTCTCACTTTATCATATTCCTGGCTTCAATTCCAAATGTAGTCAGTTGTTTAGATTATAGCTAATACTTGACAATATTTTTTCCTCTGTTCTTTCATTTTTAAATGTATCTTACGTGGAAGTTAGGGTGGAGTAAGAATTTGGATAACCTTTTCATTCACTTTTATAAAATTAGGAAATAAACTTAGAAAACTTTGATTTCAAACAAGGACCTATCCTCTTTCATTGTTGAGTGACCTTGGAGCAGGGATGTGTGACACAGGAGACTGAACACTTTTATCCTCCTGTGTATCATGTCAAGGCCTCCACTGATGTTTTCACACTTGAAGAAATATTTGTTCTGATTATCCTAAAATATTTTTAAAAATAAAAAATTCAACATCTATGCCTTAGATAGATGCACCGAATTTCCTTGTTTTAGGGTATGGAGGATGGATTCAAACACGACCAGAACAAGAAACTATTGACTTTCTGGCAAACATGAGCATTGCCAAACTTAATTTTTCCAGTGAAAGTTTTATCTTTTATCAAACCTGTAAGTGCCAATTAAAAGATATCTCTCGTCCCATTTCTGTGTGGCATGCCATTTAGAACAAGCAATGTAAAAATCTAAGCTAAACGCCACTCTCCTTCCGCAGACTGGTAATATCTCTTTCTAAGTAGGAGTGAAAGGAGCCGCATCCTCAGGTAGGAGACTTACTGCATTAAAGGGCTTTTCTGTTTTTCCAAAAGTACAGAGACAGTGTTACTTTTAGGATAATAGTTTCTTTGGGTCGATTTTTCAGAAATCATCTCTGTAAAACACTCTAAGTGAGAATACATGAAACAGAAAGATTCTTTAACATAACCATAACCTTTGGCGCTTTGTAACTTACTGGTTTTGTTCTGTTTTTAACAAGTGGTGCTGTGAACAGTGGTGACAATGGCTTCCACCCTCCTACTGTCTCAGAATCCCTGTGATCCTTCTCTTCACCTTTTCGACCCCTCTGATCTTAAAACAACACACAGTTTCTGTGAATACATAGATGGAATTCAGGATGAATTTACTTTTTGGCTGACATTAGAAAAGGAGGGCGGATGCGCACTGCCTGCTGAGTGGTGTGGGGATTTGCGTTCCCGGATGAGTGGCGTTTATAATTAAACTAAGACTCCAGCTCCCATCAGGGCTTCTACCCCTGCAAGCATATTCTGAGGCCACGCCAACCTTGTGCATACCTCCTATCACTCTGGAGTCAGAAATGTGTGACAAATTTTCTAAATGCTCTGTTCTGAAACACATCTGGTACAAGAAATGAAGTATAACAGTTTTCATTTTCATTTCTCAAGTTATTCATTCCTTGGCTAAAACCGATCCTCTCACTTATAATACTTGAAGTATTACTCTCCTTGAAGGGACCAATGGAATCTAAAATATCATTTTAGGAGATACCCTGAAACTCCGAATTTTGTTTGCAATGCAAATGCACAAGCAACATCTTTATGCTTAAATGATATCACTGTGCTCATAGGTGATGGACATTATTATAGTGCAGATTTCTGCAGCCTGGCGTAGCCAATGGAAAAGAACAATTAAGAATAAAAGGTAATCTCATTTTTAAGTTTGGAATAGCAAAAGTTGATTAAATAAGACTTCAGGAAAATCAGGTTATATGTGTTCTACTTCTTACGAAATTTCCCAATTCAAATGGACGCACTTCCCCAAAGGAGCAGTGATCTCTTCTTCAGGTAAATCCTTGAATGCGTCTGCACTGAGCCCTCAGCGATGGACTAACCCCACCTTCAGTTCAGCTGCTGAGGGTTTTCAGAAGGAGCAGAATTTTAGGAGCTGGATGTCATTTTTAAAATGTGCATACTGCAGCTTGCGCTGCTGGCTTCAGTCCCTCTTTCAAAGCTACAATAAGGCTCTACACAAAGCAGAAAGATCAAGTTATGCTAATGAGAGTATGCTAATAAGAGTTATGCTAATGAGAACTGTTTAGTCAGCAGCTTGACGCTCATTGGACACTGTAACCAAATAGCAAGCTTTATGTGGCTTTTAAAACCATAAGATATGCAGGAATTTACCTCAAACCACTGTACTACTGAGCTGCATTCAGTCCAGAAAAGTGCTAAGTAACTTCTGCGACTCCAGATGGCCTAAGGACAAAGGGCAAGGGTTGCCTCTGTCCAGTGGTACTCTGCATATGATTGGGGGCTGGGTCAAGGAAACAGACAGGTAACTAACTTCAAAGGATTTCATAGTGGATTTGATGGGCAGGTAGGACGACGCTTTTGAAAACAGAACAGAACAAAATTTCAGCCCAGAACAGATGATGATATAAGACAATCAAGATTTTTGCCAGTTGTCGAAAGGTTGCTCAAAGCTTTCTAGACTATTCACAGGACCTCTTCCGAGTCATTCCAATGGTTAAACAATTGATTTTCTCAGGTCCTGCTTTTGAACACCACTCATGTATATACGTAAGTTAATACCATTTCTTGGGAGGAGCATGGTGGCTCACGACTGTAATTCCAGCATTCGGGAAGCTGAGTCAGGAGGATTGTGAATTTGGAGTTAGTCAAGATAACAGCCTTAAAAACCAACCAAAGTGTGGGTGGGTGGGAAGGATACTGTATTCAAAGTTGGTATATAATTTCTAATGTGTAGATGGTAAGTGCTAAGCTGGGCATGGTGGCTCATATCTGCAATTCTAGTACTCGGGTGGCAGAGGCTGACCCACTCCGTGAGTTCAAGGCCAGTCTGGTCTATACTGTAGACTGTATCTCAGTGGAAAAATATCAACAACATAGACATAGGTCGATGTGTTAGGCAATGCACGGTGATTCTAGTGTGGCCTGTCAGGGACTCCAGGGAATCGTAAATGAGAACAGATTTTTATCTTAGATAGAGGGAAACAGTTTTAAAACAGTCACGGTACTGAGGACCCTGTGAAGTTGAAGAACTCTCTTTGTTCTTTTTCTGTCTTGGGATTAGTTTTGCTAGCCTCTGGCGAAGGATGTTTTTGCAGAATGATGATTCCAGCAACTGTCTGGTAACAAGAATAGAAAAGAGTGGACTCTGAGACGAGGGCACAGTAAATCCTCTGTCGGCAGAGTCACAATTCATGTGACCAAAGTAAAATTTATGTAATATTTACACAGCTTTGAAAACTGTTTAAAATAGTTTCATTTATTTGACCTTAAAGACTTCCTGTATTTAACCTTACTAATTTCCTATGACAATACCATTCTACAATGCAGTTTCACACATGCACCCACAACACACACTCACAGGCATGCATGTACATACACATACAGACACACACACACACACAGGCATGCATGTACACACACATGCAGACACACATGCACACATACTCATAGACATGCATGTACACACAAACATGCAGACACTCATACATGTGCATACATACATACACACACACACACACACACACACACACACACACACACACACATTTTCCCATTCGTCTGCTTTTTCTTTCCTGCAGCTATGCCATTTTAAGTGTCAGGGATTTATATCAAGCTTTAGTAACTGATCACGTCTTCTCCCAGCCATTACTTTTCCTCCTTAAAAATGCTGCCGCTTTTCCTAACATTAAGTTTTCTTGTTCAATCGAAGACTTGTTTCCCAGTATAAAAAGAAACTCTGGGCTTTACACTAGAATTATTCCAACTCATGAAGATCGGTTGACATATTTACCTGAGTAAATATCTCTAGAATAGACCAGGTCTTCATTTGTTCTACATCATTTTATACAGAAGGCAAACTCTCTCTGCAAGTATTCAAAGTTTTCTTTGCCTAAGGTCCATATGTTCTTTTTCCCACTAGTATTATTGAAATAGAGAGCTGAAAGAAAGAGTATTTAGTAGAAAAAAAATCTTGTGACTTTTCCCATCGTTTGTTTCTGTATCAGCACGTGATCTATCTGCTGTGTTTATAAAAAGATAAAGACATGGGTGGGAGGATATGTTCTATGGAGGTCTGGTGAGGTACGAGTCAAGAGGATGCCTCAGCGAGCCCATGCAGAGACATCCCTTTCCCCTGAGGGAGCAGCCACAGGGTATAGAATAGAATAGAATAGAGTTTATTCAGAGCATTGGGGAGGGGAGTTGGGAGGGAGGGAGGGAGGGGGGAGTAGAGGAGTAGAGGCCGGCCATGAGCACATGGAGAGAGGAGGGGAGGGAATGGGGAGAGAAGGGACAGAAGGGGAAAAGGGGAAGAAGGCAAGAGCCAGAGAGCAAAAGAGCAAAAGAGCAAGAGAGTGAGGAGGGAATAAGGAGCCCCTTTTATAATGTTAGGCACACCTGGCTGTTGCCAGGTAACTGGGGCGGAGCATTCCTGACTGTTGCCAGGTAACTGTGGAGGTGGAGCTTAGACAGAATGCTAACACTACCCACGTAGGCAGATCTCCTAGATGACTTCCTCGGATTTTCTGGATTAATTTACATGATAATGATAACACAATCATGATAATCTTCCTTCTCTTTTATCTTTTATCATTGTTCAGTTCTGGCCTTGTGCTTTGTCCATTATATTGCTTTAAGATAAGAATATCGTTGGAAAAAAATCGTTGGACACTACTGTTTCTTTTTTTTCTTTTCTTCCCTTTTTTGTTTCTTCAGAGAATGATGGCAGTCTTTTGCCATCAAATATAATCTTGGTAAATAACTTGAGATGGTGCCAATTGCCTAAAGGAATACCCTTGATTTCTAGCTCTCACCTATGCATTATATAGAAATAGAGTCAATTTTATCACAGACTTTGTAATCTGTGTCCATCACATTAATCCTCTGACAATAATGATGCAATTTATAGTCTAAGAACTAAAATGTCTTTTTATTCTCCATTGGTCCAAGTCAACTACTCTTGAATGTACCAAAAATATGGTTTACTATAATTGCATTTGAGAACTTATTTCCCTATGCCTTCCTTAGAATTTTTCTGTGGCGATCAGTCAGCAAGTGAGAGTATAGGGCTCAAGAAAGTAGCAACCAGGAAAAAGATCTTTTTCAAGTAAACTTTTGTTAAAACATTGCACATCCTTTTAATGTCCCCAGACTATTGCCTTTAATATATAATGTAAGAAATGGGAGCTCCTTAAAGAGCATAACAAACTAATCACAAAACATTCTGTATTCTAGAAACTCTTGTTTAAATTTGTTATCATTTGTAAAAGATGTTTATGAGTATTATTCTGTGTAAGGTTTCTATAAAACTGTTATGTTTACCATTTATTTTTCACACGTGTGTGTGTGTGTGTGTGTGTGTGTGTGTGTATCAACATTTAACACTAGCTCTCTGCTAAATCGAATCTATTTTCACGCAATGGTCAAAATAAGTATTGTTCAAAAGGAGACTGGGGCCAAGTGACTCTGGAGAACGGAGTTGAGTAAGTTGGTTTTCTCTGGGGCTTCTCAGAGTTGAGTGGAATCGAGTGCTAGCGAGTGGGGTAGAGGGTCATTCATGTCTTCAGGACCATGTGCTCGACACAGTATATGTGTGGAGGTCAAAGACAACCTCAGGCACTGGCCTTGCAGCCCACCTCGTAAGCTGTTGTGTAAGCTAGCTCTGGGCTTCCAGGGCTTTCTTTGTCTCCTCCTCCCCTTGTGCTCCAGGAGTGCTGGGATTACATGTCATTAAGTGCAGTGCAGGGCTCTGAATATGCAAACTAAGCTCCTCCTCAAGCAAGCACCCCACACCAGGGAGCCTTCCTTCTCCCCAGCCTTGGTGTGTTTGAGGAATGCCCCGTGGCCGATGGTCAATCCATGTTCATAATTCACGTCGGGTATAAGACACAATCTTTGAATCAGGTGATGTGGATACTCATGCAGCCACTGGCTGTTATGTTGACTCAATTCCTATACATTTTATTTTTCATTCTGTAAAATGAGATATTGTAAAAATGCACCCAATGATGCATGCAAAGATGCCAGGCTCTGCTTAGCACAGCTATCATGAAGTATACTTTGGCTGTTGATTTTTCTGGTCTACTCAATGCTAAGAAACCCATGCTTATAAAAACCAAGTATAACTGTCAAACTATTTTAAAATGGAGTATTAGTTTTCTTCAGCTATTTTGGGATTTCTGAACTGTGCAATAAATATACACATACACAAAATGATCTCTACGACATAGAATTGAACTCACATATTAAAATCACAGAGTCCATTTAGCAAGCTTTCAAAGAAATTAATCGGGTTTTAGGCCCGATTTTGAAGCTAATCCTTGTAAAATGGAGAGGTTCTTTCTCCAGAAGGTAGCAATTCTGCCTGTTTGAAGTTAGGACCAACTATACACATGCTGAATAGGATTAATGAACTGAGTCTCAAAGGACAGACACATCACTAATTGTCCCTTTCCCAACTGGAGGCAATAACAAACACTGGTACCCACTGAATGAGGCGGTATCTGTGTAGAAGCAGAAAAAACTGTCACCATCCCTGTTACTGCCTCGGTCTACATCACAGCAAAAAGGTACACAGTTGGATGGACTCCGTCCGCCCTCTCTTCAACAGCTTCTGTGCGGCACACTCCTAGATACGGCTTTTGTTTTGCCTTATCCATCTACTCACTCATTTTGAAAATTACTTTTTATTAAAGCAAAGTAACAAAGAAAAATTAACAGAAATAAGCCAATGAACACATCACACATCATTCTACACACTAAACCATTAAAAACATACAAATATCTCGTGTGTGTTCCCATGATCATCATGTGAACTTGTATCCCTCACATCATAATGATAAATAAATATTTTTAGATCGTAACTAAATTGTATATGGTATCATTTATATGGTATCATTTTTGAAAAGAGAGGATATTTCATTTAAAGATGCTTTACCCACTATGATCTAAGATTTAGTGGTCTATTGTTTTCTGAAGTCTCTGGATATACATCAGTAGGCAGTGGTAGTTCTGCCGGCAGGGTGGTTTGCAGGAAAGCAATTTTTGAGAGTGTTGTCTCCAGAACATTTATTGAAATTGGTGTTTTTGGAAGCGGAGATATAAACTAATTCCTTGGTAGAGAAGAGGAAGGCTGTCTTGACGGACATAGAGGTAGTCATCTGATGCATCAGGAGAGTTTTCAAACCATTGGGTGCCCATCCCTTCACATGTGAAGCTGGGTGCTGTTTGCTGGCTTGCAAGTTTAGGGCACGGCCACTAGAGGGAAGAGTTTCACGTCATCTTGAATAGACAATGCTACTTCCTTTCGCACATACTCTAGTTTTCTTGATTAACAGAAGAGAAGAAAACCGAGAAAAGTAAGATCGCTGTCATAAGAGGAGAGCTGTTGGCACTCAGAAGGAATAAAAACCAAGAACTGAAAACATTTTGCAAATATGGAGAGAAAATAAAAAGCACACAGAGCAGTCTAGTGATCGAGATTGTATTACGATAGCCATCTCCTCCAAGAAGACAAAGGTGCAATAAGACAATACCAGCTACAGCAGGGACCAACTTGTATTGAATACACATTTCGTATTATTAAAAACTTGTTTTAGAGATGAAAAGACCAAGCACACAGTTCCGTAACAGCTTTTAGGAGCTTGGAAAATGTTTACACCTTCTGTAACCACAGCATCACATTTGAGGCTTTTGCCTGCCCTGCGTCCAAGAAAAAAAATCAAGTCCAGGGTCGGGGAAAGAGCTGTTGACATGAAGATGTTATACGGCTTCCCGGCATTAGTCACACCAGCAGGATTTAGAAGCAAACCAACTGCTTAATATGAGGATTACAAAACAAAATAGCATAGTCACTATTTGTCAGAATTATAAAGATTTTCTTATGAAAGGAAAAGAGAATTAAAGAAATATATTTATAGCATTAGAACTATATGGATCATACAGAAAAATAAAGTCCTAGAAAAGCACTTTTAAAACATTATCCAAGAGATCGTGTGAAGTTCGTGTGCTCCTGGGAGCCCAGAGCCTACACAAGCTCAACTGGATCCTTTAGTGAGCAGACAACTGCCATTGTCTGCCAACTTTCTGACTGGCCATATTTACGCTGGTGAACTTTGTCTCTCAGTGTGCCACAGATCCATCAATAATAGTCACCGTTCTCAGTGGCAGCAACAACACATCCGATACATGCAGCTTTAAAAAACATTGCTCAGCTACGCCGAGTCCGGTTTCTGGAGATACAGCGTCATTAGGAGTCATGTGATACCTCCAACGGAATGGTAACCCAAAAGCGAACAGAAAGGAAGATTCGGATGGATCTGGACTTCCAACAGAGCACAGGTCACTGAAATGGACACAAAGTCACAGAACACAGGAGGGCCAGTCATCTCAGGAGCTATGCGTAAAGAAAGACATCAGGGTTTTACAAGCCATCGAGAGTCACTTCTCTGCATCTGAGTTCCTTTTTCTACCCAGCTGCTCTCTGTGATTACTAAACCTCTCATGGTGATCTCTCGGGGAGAGATACCCAGAATCTTAGCCTAGTCCACAGAAGAACGGAATGGATGCAACCCCCCACCCCCACCCCAAAAATCCCCTACATTTTCCTAAAACTCTGCAAGTATTAAAACTGGGCGGTGTGTCTTTTTGAGAGCAAAGCTGGTGGTGTAGAAAACTGTGCCCAATCTTTAAAGCGCGTCCCTATAACTACACATAGGTGTGCCTTTCCCCAGTCAGGTCTGTTCCTTTAAGTGGTTATCCACCACTAGAAAAGAGGGAGCCAGCTAATCCAGGGAGCATCCAGCTGCTAGGCAAACCTCACAGCTGTCTTGCTTCAAACCTCCTCGTTCCCTGGTCCACACTGAAAACATGCAAGTTTAAGAGAGTTTTTAATTAGCGCTTCTTTAAAGCACCCTCTCTGATGGCAGGGGATCATGACAGAAAAGCATTCCTAGCACCACAATGGAGTGGAGCAGAAAAACAATGTAACAATAGCATTCCGGTGTGGCTGAGTAAGGCAGGCAGAGGGTTTTGTTAGAGCAGTTGTCAGAGACCAGTAAACCCTAGGCAAACAGTGATAAAGACCGATCTTAGGGAGAACGCAACCCATTTACTCCAACAGGCTCTGACACATAAGAACAACATGCCGGCACAGCCGGCATAGGACGGTCGCAGTCTGGCACAGAGTGAACATCAGGGATCTCCTCAGAGAGTGCAGACCATTGTCTATATGCTGAGTACTGCTCTAGGGACACATTTGTAAGTGAAACAGACAGAAGGGTCTGTTTGTCTGGAGCTTACATTCTGTCAGGAACTCTTGACAGTGCAGGAAGAACTCAAAGCAGATCAGGATACAACCTATTTTCTTATTTACACGTCAAGGCAATTCTATGCAACAAAACGCTGGAAATCACAGCAAAACTCCAAATCTCAATCACACATTCCCTGCCATTTGTTTTATTTGTCGGTGTGGTTATGTATGTATAAACATATGTAAAATTATCAATCTACAGGTTTGACTACTTATCAAAGACTTTGTTTACTTTTTTTGTTTGGGTGGAAATAGGATTTACGTCACTCGCCCAGACTTGACGAGGACCTGAGCTTTGTCACTTTACAAAATGTTATAAAACGTTCCTCCAAGTCTGGTGACATGTATATGCCTCCACCTGGGAGAACCTTCCTGACCCTTAAAAGTCAAGGTTCTGGCTCCTCGAAAGCCAAGCTCAGAAATGACACTTGTGAAGCTGGTCTCCAGTCTGTAGTAATGGGCTGAAGACAATTTCCACCACTTAATGGCATACAAGGTCAAGATCTTTTGATTCACAGGCTGACGGCTCTATTGGAGACAGTTTTTCACACAGAATTCCTTTGCAAACAAAGTCACCATCATGAGGAGAGAGGAAAGGAACAGCTGAGTGCACTGCTCACTCCAGAGACATCAGATGGTGCTTAATGCATCCTGTTATTTCTGGTGAGCATGCAATAGATCCTTCTGGGTATTTGTGGCAATTGTGTTCCAAAGTTAGTGACTGTTCTACCATCCTTTGCAGGAGAAGTGCAGGGTTAGGTGCCTGGAAGCCTCTGCTGTCCACCGCCCCCATCCTATGTACTGTCCATCCGCACCACATGGCTTTTTAATAAAGCTAGTCACATCCACATTGGAAAGACTCGCACAGGTACCATTTGGCCCATGAAGCATTTAGCAAGGTTTTAAATTTTTCTTTTGTAGTCTCTGATTGTGCAGAACCTGTCTTGCCTATACACCTAAAGGTTTCCACAACAGGTCACCCTTAGAAATGTGCAAATCGCAGCTGGGGAGAAGGCTCAGTGGGCAAAGGCTTGTCACACAAGTATGAAGATGTGAGTTCAGATCCCTATCACTACATAAAAGCCTGCACTGGACACAAGTGCCTGTAACCCAGGGGAAGCAGACAGGAGGCCCTGGGGCCCAAGTACTCAGTAAGCATAGGCAAACAGGTGAGTTCCAGGTTCAGTGAGAGAGCCTGTCTCAAAAAGATAAGGATAAGGGAAGGCACGAGGGAGCAAGACACGAGACTGACCTCACGCCTCTGCACTTGCACACACAGGTGTGCATACCCGCACACATACACTCACATACACAGTCACTCTGATACACATGCAGACACACACAGTCACACAGTCATACATAGAGACAGACAGACACCCCCCCCACACACACACACTCACACAGAGAGGAGAGAGAGAGAGAGAGAGAGAGAGAGAGAGAGAGAGAGAGAGAGAGAGAGCCACCACTGGCAGAGTGGGACTTAACTACTTTTCTTACTCAGATGATAGAACTAAATTCCTTTGACTTTAACTTCACAGCAATGCTGTTCGTGCACTTTTTTTTTTTTTTTGGTTCTTTTTTTCGGAGCTGGGGACCGAACCCAGGGCCTTGCGCTTCCTAGGTAAGCGCTCTACCACTGAGCTAAATCCCCAGCCCCGTTCGTGCACTTTCTAAAGTCAGTCCTAATCTCAGAAACCAGTAACTCAGGCTCTTTCCATCTTCTTTCCATCCTGTCATGCACCACAGATGTTACCTTACCACTTTCCAGAGTACACTTTTACCTGTAGATGGGTAAACGATCTTTTTTTCTATGTGTACCATATTGTAACTTCACCAATACTCATCACACAGCCAATAGTACCATATCTCATGTCTCAGTGAGCTTATCCGACAGGGTGGCCCCTGCCACATAGCACAGCCTTCCTGTGTTTAGGAATAAAGTCAGCGCTGCAGTGCCATGTCTGGGACCACGTGACTATCGAAGTAAAACAAGGCAGTGGGCAAGGAGGCAGAGCATAGCAAGCACTAAGTTGTCACCTCCAAGACGCCGGCTCCACCCCTGCCGGGGATGCTCCTGTCTACTGACTCTACTGTCTACTGATCTGGACTTCGCAGGAAGGAGTGGCAGATGGTGACGATAAAATGCACTTGGCAGTGCAGACATTCTTTTTCGTGTTTCCAAAGAAGTGTCCTGTGGTCACACTGTGTGGAGCATCCTTCCGGGTATTGATTCACAGGAAAATGCTCAGACAATGGAAATTCAGGGGCTACATCAACATATGAAATGTGTAGGAAAACACAATGAACACGAAGCCGTCCTCAGAACAGGCCCTCGGCCCTTGTGCATCAGAGCTTGCTCATGTCATGTTTGAAAAGCAATGGTTTGACCTCGGTCCCTGAGAAATAACGGATAATGGTTCTCATCATTCACTTTCGATAGCATCCTGCGTGTGCTTAGCCACCCACCTTAGATGATCAGCAGGTCCAGGGCCAGTCAGATCTGGTCCTCAGTAAGGCACTAGCTAGTTGTCATCGTGGTTATTGTCCTGATCTCAAAACTTGTAGACAGAGTCACTATCTCTACATGCTACCCTCCAAACTGTCCCCATGCTCTCCCCAAAAGACTGAGAAAACGTCTGAGCATGCGTATCTCTAGAGCACATCTCCATGTTCTCTCCATGTGGAGCTTCTGTAAAGACTTGAGGTGTGCACCTCAGTTACTTTGGCCCATAGTTCTCAACATCCTGGGAGGAAGTCCTATGAAGTTTCCATTTCTTACCTCCTCAAACTCAGTGACAACTGGTTTTCCTCTGAACTAACAGATCTTGCCACCTTTAGGGAATGGGAACCTCTTAAGGACATGGCCCTTTTCTCATCTTCAAATCCACTTCTCTGTAATTCCTCCTGAGACAGGCAAGCAGAGGAAATAGCTTAGTAACATGGGACTCCGCTGGGTTTAGTCCCGGTGTTATGCGCACTTCTGTTCAAATATTGCAAGTGACATTCTAGCTCCATCAAATCACATACCATGCATACACACCCATTTCTGAACAACGCACCTAGCAACCAAATAGCAACCTTGAACCCCAACTCACATCAAGTGACATGTACAGCCCTCTCTAAACGATGGGATAAGTTACTTCTCATTTTAATAACCCTTAAGCTTGGGAAATAGCTATACAAAGGTATTCTCAAAATATCCTGAGGGTTGGAGAAAGGGTGGGTCAAGAGTTACCCAGCCTGATTGCAGACTGGTAAAACCATTCTGGAAATCAGTCTGGAGGTTCCTCAGAAAATTGGACATTGAACTGCCTGAGGATCCAGCTATACCTCTCTTGGGCATATACCCAAAAGATGCCTCAACATATAAAAGAGACACGTGCTCCACTATGTTCATCGCAGCCTTATTTATAATAGCCAGAAAATGGAAAGAACCCAGATGCCCTTCAACAGAGGAATGGATACAGAAAATGTGGTACATCTACACAATGGAATATTACTCAGCTATCAAAAACAACGACTTTATGAAATTCGTAGGCAAATGGTTGGAACTGGAAAATATCATTCTGAGTGAGCTAACCCAATCACAGAAAGACATACATGGTATGCACTCATTGATAAGCGGCTATTAGCCCAAATGCTTGAATTACCCTAGATCCCTAGAACAAACGAAACTCAAGACGGATGATCAAAATGTGAATGCTTCACTCCTTCTTTAAATGAGGAAAAAGAATACCCTTGGCAGGGAAGGGAGAGGCAAAGATTAAAACAGAGACTGAAGGAACACCCATTCAGAGCCTGCCCCACATGTGGCCCATACATATACAGCCACCCAATTAGACAAGATGGATGAAGCAAAGAAGTGCAGACCGACAGGAGCCGGATGTAGATCGCTCCTGAGAGACACAGCCAGAATTCAGCAAATACAGAGGCGAATGCCAGCAGCAAACCATTGAACTGAGAATAGGTCCCCTATTGAAGGAATCAGAGAAAGAACTGGAAGAGCTTGAAGGGGCTCGAGACCCCAAAAGTACAACAATGCCAAGCAACCAGAGCTTCCAGGGACTAAGCCACTACCTAAAGACTATACATGGACTGACCCTGGACTCTGACCCCATAGGTAGCAATGAATATCCTAGTAAGAGCACCAGTGGAAGGGGAAGCCCTGGGTCCTGCTAAGACTGAACCCCCAGTGAACTAGACTGGTGGGGGGAGGGCGGCAATGGGGGGAGGGTTGGGAGGGGAACACCCATAAGGAAGGGGAGGGGGGAGGGGGATGTTTGCCCGGAAACCGGGAAAGGGAATAACACTCGAAATGTATATAAGAAATACTCAAGTTAATAAAAAAATAAATAAATAAATAAATAAAAGAAAGAAACTCAAAAAAAAAAAAAAGAGTTACCCAGCCTGAGCTGGCAATAATCTCCTATTTCCCACCTTATGCCTATTCATAATTGGGTATGTATTAATTAAAGCCAGATGTATGATGTCACAAGACGTACACAATAGGAAAATGGTTATCTGATTCACTCTATCAACCAAAACAGAGAACCACCCTCACTGTGACCCTCAGTAAGGAAATTCCTCCTTCTCTCAAACTCCATAAAAGGAAGCACCAAACAGTAATCCGGGCCCTTTAGTATCCCCACTGACGTGTGGTCCATTCTCATAGTCTTCATAGTATATCCCATGACACATTCTGAGAACCACATGGTGGAGTCTGCATTTAATCTTCTGCTTCTGTGTCCTGTGTGCTTAAAATATGAGTCAAAGGTATTTTTTAGTACTTTGAATTTAATATACATTGTCAGAATATTAATAATATTATATTATTGTATAGAATATTCCATGAGAAGGACTCCTAAGCAGTGCAGCCTAGTAGTACAGCAGTACAGTCTGTTCCTCGGTATTGCAGGCATGAAAAGCTGGAGAAATAAATGCTCACCAAATAAATACTTACATTAACCAAGTTCATGGTGGCTGATAAAAATGCCCATCCACTCCTGTGGAGTAAACCACAGACTTCTCAATCCAGTAGGAAAGCTTAAATAATCAATTAGCACTTTTCCTCACTGGGGGTTGACATGGGGTGTCAGATAAAAGACCGGAAGGTGCCCAACAAATGACACATCTAAGGTAGAACCAGCCACAGAGGCCTGAGTGCTATGACAGCGGGACACTTCCCTAACCACCATGCACTGGATAGGAGCTACTGTAAGCTTCTGGCTTGTGTCAGCCTACCATGACATAGCCAACATCTCCCTTGTACACCAAGGCCACCCCAGAATAATGCAAATATTTCTGCTTGCAAGATGCATAACTCCATTATCGTTAATCCTGTTAATAGAATTAATATCGTTAATCCTCAAATAGAATTAACATACTCTAACCAAACTGATAAGATTTTTTTTTTTTTTTTTTTTTTTTTTTACTAACTGAGGGCCTATTTGTCTATCTATCCATTCACTCTAGTACAAGGGTTCACAACCACAACAACCCCACAGGTATCAATTAGTCTGCATTTTGATTCTTAACAGTAGCAAAATGACAATTATAAAGAGACAAAGAAGTATCTTATATTTGGGGGTCACCACATGAAGAACTGTATTAAGGGGTCGCAGCATTAGGAAGGCTGAGAACTGCTGAGCAAGTAATGTTCAGCAAATAATATTTAATGAGAATTGTCTTGTTACCCAGCATGATACTAGCATTGACTTAGACATTATTCTGTGGGTGAGAGTACCAGTTAACAAGACATATTGACTACCTCAAATCAAGGCAAATCTTATTCCAATCAGAGTCATCAGTGTGAAAGAATACTATGGAAATATTCGTAGCAGAAGATTATTTTGAAAGGAGAGGTATTTGAGGTTGATTGAAGATTTGGAATGAAACACAGGCTTTCAAAAGAGAAAGAAGAAACAAAAACTAACCTGAGAAAATGTATTTAGAAGAAAATAAACACTCAAAAAACTCAGCTAAAAAAAAACCCCACAAAAAACACAAGACCCGATCATACCGGAAACAGAAAATTCTACTCTCAGAAAACAAGTCTCAATCAGTTTTAAGATTTTGTATATAGGTGACCCTTCACATGTATATAGTTATATACTGGTGTTTTTATTAGCCAATATAACTTATGAAAACAGACGCTTTTATGGCCCACACAGTTAAGTGCAATTAATACTCCCGAGAACAGAAGGGCACAGAACCTGGCACCCAGCTAATGGATAGCACCGGACAGCATGGCACCTGCTATTGGATAACACCGGATAGCCTGTGAGTGTGGAGGAACCCTGCTCGGACATTTATTTTTGTAGTCTGGGACTTTGCTATCACAATCCTGGATCTCAGAGCCTTCTCTAAAAATAAATGTAACCATCTTATGATAGAAATAAGAACTCCACGGTGGCCGGAAGGGAGCGTGCGTCTTCCTGTGAGTTACAAACCCAGCTCGTCATTAAAAAGCTACAGTATGCCATTGGCCTTTGTCTTTGCGTGTGATGAAATTTCTTGAAACCTAGGGGAACACAAACGTTTCAGCAAGGATGCAGTGGCAACTAGTTTTCCACAGGCACAAGGAAGCGTTGGGCGACCAGTGAGGCAGGACGTCACAATCAATGAGTCCACGAACTTCCCGATCGATCTTCCCGTGTGGCCCCAGGCTGGACCTGCGCCCCACTGCTTTCCTTTGCTCCAAGAATGCAAGCGTTTCGAGCAAACCTTCCCTACTTCTTCCCCTCTCCCTCCCTCAGGCTCATGAAGGAAACCACCCTTTGAGAAAAATTAAGGTACTCGTGGTTTATTTATAAGAAAGAAAAAGTCGCATTGAAATCTTTTAGGCTCACGCTAGAAGGCCAGGTGAAGCAATTCCTTTAAGCACAGGCAAACTGGTACTCCGGGAACACCCAGGATACTTTTTACACCTATGACTCCCAGTTTAGGCTCAGTGCTAATTGATCCTGACATTTACGTGCTACATCAACATGTCCTTTCTCTTTTGCTCACTGGAAAACAGAAAGCATAAACTTACATTGTCCCCTCTTTCTCTGCTCCATGAACGACCAGAGAAAAACATGCACTTTCTGATTATATATCAGAGGTTATTTTTTTTTTTCTATCAGCCCATCTTTAAAAACTAATCTGTGGAATAGAGAGATGGCCCCGTGGTTAAGGGCATGCACGACTCTTCCAGAGGTCTTGCCTTTAATTCCCAACACCCATGCCAAGTGACTCACAAGTGCCTGCAACTCCTGCTTCAGAAAAGCCTCAGGTCTCCTCAGACGCCTGCACTCGTGGATATAGACACTCCCACACCCCATATATACACATAATGGAAAAGGAAAAAAATTTATACTTAAAAACATTTCTTATGCCTATTTTTTACTTTGCCCTGCCAGGGCTCGAACCCAGGGCCTCACACATGCTTTGCAAAGCGCTCTTTGTCTGAGTTGCGTCGTCCCCAGTCGGCTTTCCTGTTTCTATAACCAGACTCTTACTCCCAACTGATGGCTGTGATTTCATCCCAAGCTGAAATCACCAAGGGACATAATGACACGCTGTCAGAGCCACACCCCCAGAACAAAGCATGTGGACAGAGTGGACTGCAGGCCTGTAGACTAAGCAAGCCTTTAAAACGCCTGTTCTTGCATCATCAGGTGTGTTAAAATAGAGTGTGCTGAGTCCCACCCCTTTGAACTAGTGGTTCCATGTCCCTCCAACCTGAAAGATCCTGCATCAGGGATGACCGTATCTGTTTTGTTTGGAAGCCATTTAAAAAAAAAAACTATCTACTGCAGTGAGGATTTTGGTTTCTTAAAAAACCCAGTTGTGTTATGTGAATGTTTTTGTTTTTATCTCCGGCTCAGGGAATGGGGCTGCTTCAAACTGTCCAAAGCAGCTGCCTATGAGTGTTTCAGGCTCTGGGAGGGGAGGGGCATGAATTTTGCCAGCTGCGGACAGTTTATGTTTAGAATTCTGGGGACTCTTGAGAGATACAAACGGGGTGCTGCTGCGGCCCTGCTGCTGTCTCCCTGCTGTTGGTCTCTGCTGCTAGAGGCTTAAGGATTGCTAGAACGCTTAAGAGGTCTATGCCCTCTTTCCCTTCTAACCTTCTCTTTCCTACCTAGGGTTGGGGGAGTTGGTAGGGATTGGGCAGGGAATAAGGGCTGGAAGGGAGGTAGAGAAATAACCTAATAAATTAGCCTCCAAAAAGAATGTCTACAGTCTACACTGCAAGAGCAGATAGCGGGGTGTTAATCTGACAAATGGAGATGGGGCTCCCCTGTGTCTCCTCCCTCACTCCTTATCTTTGGCAGTCACTGCCAGATTCTGTGCTTCTTCTGAGCCTCTGCCACCTGACAACCACTAGTTTCAGGCTAATTTTGGGTTTGCACATAAAAAAGTCAAGGTCTACAGGGAAACCACATGACACAAATTAGCTATAAAATAGAGGTAAATGTAAGTCATCTCTTTCCCACTCTGTCTTTTTTTCAACCCCTTCTTGCTTATACAACCTTAAGAGATTCCTCTTATTCAATTGGAATATCCAACCCCCCTTCTCTATCACTACCCACTGATGCAGGAAGAAAAGAGGGGGTGAATATATTCAAAAAGCTTCCCTTCTGAATTTTTGTGTCTCCTGGGAAGCAGCAGAAGATATCTTTTGTGGTAAATGTGGAGAATGGACTAACCCTCTGTGACTGCAGACAGCTGAGTTCAGCCTTTACCTATTGTTACTTCTAAACAACAGCAGAGGAAGCAAGAAGTTCATGCACAGGCGGTATCGGCTGTGAGGTCAATAAAAGCTGCACTCAGTCATGCAACATGGAAAACCAACCTGTTAAACCAGGAGATGTGTGTGAAACCTACCACACTTCCACAATCCTGTGTTTCAAATCATACATAAATGTGACTAACACCTCTACATAAGAGTTAGCTCTGCGTACATACAGCTTAAATTTCACATATGCTTAATTAGAGTGAGCTTAAATTGCTCACTCTATAAGAGGTTTTCATTTATCATTCATTAATTAAATGAATTAATCTATTTTCCATAAAAGATTAAGAATTACACATATGAATGGGGTTCCATATGATGGTTTAAAACTACAAAATTTAAAACTTCTTTTAGGTATTTTCCATACTGAAAATAGTTATCCTCTCTCATGTTTATGATGGCCATAGGAAAAAAAATAAATGAAAACTGGTAACCACAAAAATATATGTTCAGCCAGCCACACTCCTGTCCAGTTCAGTCTATGTCTCTGGGTTAAGCATAACTAAATACAGTTCAATTGAGGTTTGAACTGGAGAACCCAGAATATCTTGGAATGTATGTTTTGAAATGAGAAATGGCTCTGGTGTATAACAAGAGTATATCGAGACTGTAGACTCTCCTGGGATGGGACAGTGAAATGAACTATTTAAAAGTAGCATAGAATTAAATACTAAATTCACTATGATATATTTTACAAACTTTTACTTCATCTCCAGGACAGTCCTCAGATAGTGGGATGAATATATGTCAACTTGAATAAGTTAAAGTTTTCTGAAAGGAGTGAACCTTAGTTGAGAAAATGCAGCCAATAAGGTCTGGCTTTGGAGCATTTTCTTAATTTATGATTGGTAGAGGAGAGCGGAGCCCATTGTGGGTGGTTCCATCTCTGGGTTGGTGGTACCAGGTTCTGTGAAAAAGCAGCCTGAGAAAGCCATGGGGAGCAAGCCAGCAAGCAGCACCTCTTCATAGCCTCTGCATCAGCTCCTGCCTCCAGGTTCCTGCCCTGCTTGAGTTATGGTCCTGACTTTTTTTTAATGATGAACTATGATCTGGAAATATAAGCCATAGAAGCCCTTTCCTCCCCAACTTGCTTTTTGGTCATGGCGTTTCATCACAGCCATAGAAACCCTAACCAAGTCAGAGAGATGGTCTCCTGGTTTTCAGGAAGTCCATGTCCTGTTCCTACGATATTTGATAGCAAATGATTGTTTTGTCATGCTGTTAAATATTTTAAGTAATGTGGTCTTTCACACTGCTTTCTTAAGCTATGAGTAGTTTCTCTGGTATGAATGACCCAGGAAGCCACAAGGAGAAACTGGGCTCCTGTAACCCACAGCAGCACCAAGTCATTTTGGTCAAAATGGACCCACATGGAGCCCTGCAACCTTCCCAACCCCACATGCGTAAGAACTTGGAGCTGGATTACATCAAGTCAAGTTTTAACTTCTAGGCTGCTGACCTTATATCATTGTGTGTAATACCAAAATTGACAGATTTTCAGAGAGACTGTGGTTAAACCCTTTTTTTTTTCTTTTTTCTTTTTTTTCGGAGCTGGGGACTGAACCCAGGGCCTTGTGCTTGCTAGGCAAGTGCTCTGCCACTGAGCTAAATCCCCAACCCCTTGGTTAAACCCTTTAGCATAGGCTCTCCAACAGCTGGTTCCTCTGAAACCCAGACCCCAAGAGAGGCAACTTTTGTCCTCACATTTGCCTATTGTTCATAAGTACAGAATACAAAGTAATATAGCACAATGAAACCAATCAGCACACAAGCAATTCAATACCTGCTAGACACATGCAGCGCTCTCCTGTGGGCAGCAGGCTGTGCCCCCCTGTGGGCATCTGGCAGCTTCTCTTATTTCTTGTTCCCAAGACCATATATGTACCGATGGGAAGCAGGAAAGCGAAGGGAGGTGGTGAATGGTATGTCTGAACAGCCTGGTCCCTGGCTTAGTGTCACTGAAATGCCACACTCATCACTGAAGTCTGTTGATAAGACCAACCATGCTTAGCAGCTTTTCCCAGCAGACTTCTATCAGGGGCCCAAGCTGCGAGTTAGCACATGGGGTGTCCTGTCAGCACAGAGGCTTTACTCCATGAGGAGATCTGAACAAGGTTCAGCTGGTGGAAGCAAACAAATGTCTAGGTCAGAAGGTATCATGGCTTGATTCCAAATCTTCGGTTACCGTGATGCCCAGTCTCCCAACAACATGAGGTGTTGTGTGATAGATGCAATGCTATTTTGAGGGGATTTTGCTGTGTCTTGGTGAGGAAGAAGGATTGTTTCTCATGTATTTTCTTAGAGCCACTTGGGAGAGCATCAGGGAGTTTAAACTTACATGTAGGATAGAGCATTATGGGATACAAATATTACCATAAGACAGCTAGGGACATTAAAATATAAAAACAAAAATCAAGCAAACAAAACCTCCCATTTTTCTGGAAACCTCATCCCCAGAGAATAAGCAAATGTCTCAGGGTGACATAACTTTGAAAATGAAAAACTGTGACTGAAAATAATGTGCCCATGGGATTCTTAAGTCATGGGACCAAATCCAAAGAAGTTGTTCATGGAAAAATTTTAAAACACAATGTAAAGTTGGGTAAAATCATTTTCACGTCATAAAATGCATACAAAATGGGCTAGAAAAAAGCCAGTATTTTTCTTTAGGGACCACCAAAAGGCATGATATTGTCCAAATATTTATCACAGTTCGTGGTTAATGGAGAACATGAGTGGAAAGTGTTTGATGAATAGAGTGTAGCACTCAGTACAGGGTGATGTGACATGCTTGTCCTGAGAACACTTCACTTTGAGAAGACTTGCTTTTGATCTCCTCCCCAGTCCATTTTTACGTGAAAAAAATGATGACTTAGATCCATCTAGCACTGGAAGTGACCAAGTGATAGGGAATTCCAGAGAGCAAAACTTCTGGAAAAAAAACTAGAACCCAGGGGAAAGAGAGATAAAGGAACTTAATGCTGGCAATTTTAATAACTGACATATAATCACACCCATGGCATCATCTTCCTGAGGTCATGTGACTTCTTTCAGCATAAATATGATCTGCTTTCTACAAAAACACCTTAGTACTCTCAAGTGGTGTTCTCAATCAACACAGAGGGAAAGCAGCGTCAGTGACAGAAACTATGGAAGAAGACTAGGGAAAAAGGTCAGGCATTAAAGTGCTTGCCTACAGAAAACAAGGACTGAGTACAGTACTCAGAACATGCATACACACACACGTGCACATACATGCCATGTTCATAAACACATATGCATAAATATGAACACACAAGGATGCACACACACATGCACACACATTTATAAATATGCACACACTTGCACAAATATACATTGTACACACAACAGAAAAAAGGCAACACATTAAGCCTGTGTTGGGAACATGAGGAAAAACACAGGGGACTGTCTTACAGTTAGGACACACTGCAAAAGATGCTGTGACTTTGATGGGTCAAGGAAGAATGATCTCCTCAAAGCTATCCACATTCTCGCCTCCAGAAGTTATGAGTATACTTCATTATAGAGCAGAGGGAGATTAAACAGAAAAAATGAGAGCTATTAATCCTCAAATCTTAAAATCAAGAGGTTGAATCATAGGGGTGCTTATAAAAGAGAAGAGACAAAAGAGATGAGGTCAGAGTGATGCAGCCTTGGGAGGACTTGACTTAACATCACTGCCTTCAAGAGAGTGGAGATGACCGTGAGGCAAGGAAAAGCGCCCTGTAGAAGCTGGGAAAAGGAAGGAAATGGCAGTGTGTCTCACCAGAGCCCACAGAAATCAGCTGTGCCCGTCTATGCCTGACTTTGCTCTGTGAACCTGGGTAGGGTTTTTTCCCACCTCACCAACTTTAAGAGAATACATTTGTTTTTTTAAAGTCTACAAAGTTTGCAGTAATTTATGTTGGTAACCAAGAGGAGACTGGTATGGATCTTCTGGAGAAGGGAACATAGAAAGGCAATGGATCTTCTGGAGAAGGGAACATAGAAAGGCACAATGAAGACTCTACAAATAGTAGAAGGGTCTTTTCAGAGCCTCTCAGCTAGAGGCTGTGGAACAGGAAAGGTTCTGAAGAAACGGATCAAGTGTTCAGAAATAATTGCTCTGCAGGTCTCAGGGGCTATGAATGGAGCATACGAAAGGGTCAGGCTGAAATTATCTAAGATCTTAGACACAGAGCTTGCATCTCCTTGTTGGCTACCATAGAGTCCAGGCACAAAACCACTGCTCACACACAATGAACATCTTCACATATCTGCTTACCAAACTTACCTAGTACTTGGAATCCAGAGCCCAGCATATAATAGGCACAATATTAATATTTGTCTAACAGAATTCAATACAAAATTGAAAACAATAATAAAGCTTATAATTTGTGTTCACAATGGGAAAACATTGCAATGTTATAAATTTTTCAGTCTTAATCTGTAAATTCTTTTACTTCCTCATTCTACACACTGGAACTATGGATGTGTACTGACATGCTCAGTTGCTAATTCTTTTAAAATATTTTAAAATAAATCTTATTTATTTATGAGGGAGGGGTAAGTGTGTGGGCCACAGCATGTGTGTGGAGGTCAGAGGACATCTTAAGAGTGCTTGCTGACACTCTCCTCCCACCATGGAGGTTTCAGGGATTGAACTCAGGTCGCAGGCTTGGCAGCCAAGTGTTTTTACTTGCTGAACCATCTCATCAACCCCTACCAATTCTCATTAGAGGAGGTTGTCAAAAATAAACCGTGAAACTATAGGTTGGGGATAGTTAGTATTTACTGCTTTTGTTTTTCCTTGGAGGATTTGGAACCGTGAGGTAATCAGCTAGGCTTTCACCCACAGCATCTTCCCCTCTGTTCTCCAGACTGGTTCCTCTGCATAATAGCTCCCCTACTGTCTTCATTTCACAGGTATGCCATAACTCTCTTCCAACCATAAAACAGCTTCCTCCTCATGATTGCTCAGCTTCTGGTGGATCCTTGGAATTTCTCCCCATTCCTTTGTGAAGTGTGCTCTAGTAAACATGGGAGGGGAGGTGTTTCTTTGACCTGCCAATTTCATTTTTACCAAGATGTATATCCAAAAGAAGTCAGTGGGAGAGAATAGTGGGGAAATAGAACAAAGTAAAGCATAATTTATGTTCTATATGCTTAAAATCAATAAAAACTAATTAATTAAAATGAAAAGCAAATAGATGTGTAATGGATGTGTAAAGCAAAATGAAACACTTACACACAATGTTTCTGCTGTATAGAAAAGAATGAAACCCAGTAACTCAGGTTAATATAGAGAGTGCTACAGAGCATATCTCTAGGAAGTAATCCAGGCACAGAAAGATGTTACCACATGACCTCACAAGTGCTTTCAATCTAAGGAAATTGAGTTTGTAGAGGCCAAGAGCAGAACCAGAGGCCAGGAGAGTAGACAGTAGAGGACAAGCAAAAGATTAGTTGAAGTCAGTTTAGAAGTAAGAAGTTCTCACTTGCATGTGTAGTAATTGTACAGGACAAAAAATGAACTATATGTTTCAAGTCAGCCAGAAGAAAGAATTATGAAAACTCCTTTTTAAAATAGTGTATATGGACTAGAGAGATGACTCAGATGTCATCTGGGATCCCAACCAAAATTATGAAACAGTATATATTTAAGAAAATGGTTATATTTACTTCTGTTTAAACATTACACAAAATTTTCAAATATTGAAGCATCACATACTACTCCATTTATACGTATGATTTTCGTGCTTCATGTAAGTTAAAATAAACTTCATTAGCAAAATACACCAATAAATAGAGATAATGCTTAGTTGAACAGCATAGAGCATGTTAGTAGGGTGAAGCTGAAATAAAAGAATTCTCTGTTTTCTGAAACAAACTAAATCTTCTTAAAAAGTGAGGAGCATCATTGGCAATCATTGACATTATTAGTACTTATTAATTTTTACCTATGTGAATGATTCGATCTTTCCAGAAAAGAACTAAGGATCATGTTTTTTAAACAAAAATAGACTTGGACTGAGAAGTAGAGAAAGGAATATCTTGAGTTCAGGGTTGCTGGGACTACAAAGTAAATTCAGGGCCAGGCTACATGGGAGAGATTGTATACATCCCCAAAAAGTGACATTGGATTTCCTACATTTCCGTGTGTGTGTGTGTGTGTGTGTGTGTGTGTGTGTGTGTGTGTGTGTGTGTGCGCGCGCGCATGTGACCTGCACACATCTAAGAGGTGTTGTTGTCTGTAGCAACTTTATCATTAAATGTAGTCAACACCTGACATTGGCATCCCAAGACTCCATGCTTACCTTGTAGAACATCACCTAACCACATGAGATTGGCAAAAACAAAAGTAGAGAAAAGCATCCTCTTCTCATAAAGAATGGACACACTCTGCGTGGCAAGGCTGTGGATATGCACATGATATTACTAAGGAAGTACATTTTCACACAATTCTGTCTCAAGTTATTCACCCTGTGTGAGAGTTATGCAACATCTACACTTTCTAGAGTCTACTAAGCTGCAGTTTTGATGGACTGTCACCTTCACTGGAAACATTTTACTTAGGATGGCCCCAGCTACCTTACATTCTAGAAAGGCAAAGTGGTCTCTTTTCCCTGCTCCCATTGCAAGATGCCTGTTACTTGCCTCTCATGGCAGTCAAGATGCCTTTACTGCTCAAGATAGGAGTCTGACACCCTTGCCTTCATCGATGCTCTCACCAAGGCTTTCAAACATAGTGGTTATCAGCTCTTTTTATAACCATGTTGAAAACGCACATCTGAGTTAGCTATCAGAAGCTGGAGTTGTCCTTAAGTTAAAATGAAGTGATGCCTGGTTTTCTTACAAGCCACTCATTAAGGTACTGGCTATCTCTTTGCTTAAAGCTCTCATTTCTGACAGGCGACTGGAATGGTAATTAAGGTTACACAAACAAAAAGTGGGCACTCAATGTCTTTGGCAAGTTGTCCTGACTGTGGTGCAGCTGGAATAGTAGCCCTCCATTAACAAACCAAGCTTAGGAAGAGCCCAGGCCAGACTTCCAAGGGAATCTGCTTTCAGTTCAGATTGTCAGACTGACTGGGGGACTTCCAGCCGGCTAGAAGGAACAGTTTGATGAAAGATATTGTTTTGTCTCATTTATGGGGCCGCAACATTGGAATTATGAGGAAATGTCCTTATTAGGAACAAATCAAAAGTCCAAAGTGCAGGAACAAAGACAAAGAAAGTGTTCCCTAGATAGTTAAATGCAGAAGACACTGATTAATCATGCCATGTGAAATGTTTATCTATTTGGCTCGCCTTCCATTCATGCTAAAGTGTGACCTCCAAAGCATACTGTTCATGGTACTGGAAGATATTAATCCCTAATCATACAATACCTAGAGGTGGAACTTAATATTAGGTATTTGTATTAGGGTAAATTCTTCATGATTAAGTCCTGTTGGCTTTAGAAGGAGAGAGAGAGAGAGAGAGAGAGAGAGAGAGAGAGAGAGAGAGAGAGAGAGAGAGAGAGAGAGACCCTGTAGGCACAGAAAATACATTACCACCAAGATGAGACGTAGTCCAGGGACTACATCAGAATTTGTGACATGCTGTGTTTTGGACCTTGTTCCTCCAGAACCATGAGCCTAAACAAATTTCCTTCTTTACGAAGCACCTTCTCTTGGCTATTTCGCTGCTGGATCTTAAAGGGTACCATTAAATTTACTGCTTACTTAGGTATCCTAAATTTACCATTTTATTGACTAGAAACCCAATTCTCCAGCAATGACAAGAAATTTGAGGAGATAAGTAGGGTGAAAATGAGAAGGAACAAGATATTGGTGACAACCACTAACTCACAGTGTCTGTTACATAACCTCCTAGAAATAGACACCCAATTCACAACATGAAACTAGTAATATATAGTTCTCAGGAAGATTTCAGAACTGAACAGGACAATACAGTTTAGTTGAGTTCCTAGCAAGAGACTGACACGTAGGATTGGGCTTGATTTATAAACAATGCAACATTGCTTACAATGACCTGGCACTTGTTATGCTCTGTGACACCGAGTTATAATCTACATATGACTCCGAGCCATCTTCACCACCCTGGTGAGCAGTCAGTTGCAGAAGTCATTCCTGGATCTGTTTACCCGAGTTCCGTGAAGTCATATTTTCTTCCCTAATATGGAAACACCACTGAAACGTCAACCTAAGAAACTGCGAAGCACTCTTGGCACTCCAGTTGTGCGAAATACCAACTTACAGATAAGAATGCACAAAAAACATGTACAAAAATTCACGCAACCCAAAGGAGCAAATCCAGTACCATCAAGTCTTGGGCATCAACGATGTTTCTTTAGAATACTTTCCAATTAAGATTTGGACCAAAGATGTATTTTAGTTCTTGGCTTTCTTCTCTGTTCTTGGCTTCTGTGCACAAGCTGAATGAATACAGGGAAGATGGTTAACTACAGTGCCTCACTCTAGCAGGAATCCAGAAAGAACTGGGGCTGGAGAGCTGGCTCAGCAGTTCGAGTCCTTGCTGCTCTCTCAGAGGACCTAAGGTCAGATCCCGGCACTCACTCAGAGTAGCTTTCACTGCATGAATCTCACTCCGATGGATCCAATGCCTCTGACCTCCACAGGTATGTGCACCCACATGTACTTACCCATTCACATGTACACATATTTTTTTCAAAAGCTCTTTTAGGGAGAGCACAGAAGGGCCACCACCTAAATAAAGAGAAGCAAATTTACAGTGCTCTGTTTTGATAAGTCAGCAAGAATGACAAAGCTAAAGCAGTGTCTGATTCCTAGTGATGCTGGTTTGCGAGAATCAATTTTTCCTCTCTTGTCCTCACTGGACACAGGAAACAGCACCGCTATATGCTCGGGTGTACAAACTTTCCTGATGAGAGAAGAACATATAGAAGACTCTGCCGAGTCTTCCATAATCATTTTTATTATGTAAGCAAAACACAGTTAGTGAGAAAGACCAGGAAAGCCAAATGATCTGAAAGATTAAAGCCATCCACAATCTTACAATCTGAAATAGCTATTGTTCACACTCTGTTTCCGTTTTCTGAGTTTCCCAAACACACACAAATTCATGCAAGGGGAACACACACAGTTTTAAAAAACAAATTATACTATAATTCTTTACTCCAAAGGAAAAAGAATTGATTTTCCACACATATATTTATAATAATTATATTCCAGGTTGTATTTGTAAAGGATGGATGGTTCCAGACTTAGAAGTTTTTATTTAATGGTGGTATAAAAGCAAATTCAGTAGAAAGTGTACTTTGAATTTTGAACTTTTTCCATACTAACAATAAATGATCTATTACTGTGCATAGACATGTGTGTGTGTGCCAGTGCACATGTATGTACATATGTGCATGTGTATGTAGAAGCAAAAGTACCGCCTTGAATGCCATTCCTCAGTTTTTCTGGCAACACCGCCCCCTTTTGTTCAAATGGGTTCTATAATTGATTAGGGAACTAAGCTAGGCTGCTGGCCACTGAGCCCCAGTAACCTGTTTCCCCAGTCTCCCAAGATTTACAAATGTGTGCTATCATGCTGTCTTAGGGTTTTACTACAGTGAACAGACACCATGATCAAGGCAAGACGACATTTAGTTGGGGCTGGCTTACAGGTTCAGAGTTCAGCCCATTATCATCAAGGCAGAAGCAAGGCAGCATCCAGGCAGGCCTGGTGCAGGCAGAGCTGAGAGTTCTACATTCTCATCTGAAGGCTGCTAGTGGAAGACTGACTTCCAGGCAGCTAGTATGAGGGTGTTAAAGCCCACGCCCACAGTGACACACCAACTCCAACAAGGCCACACCTCCAAATAATGCCGCTCTCTGGGCCAAGTCTATTCAAACCATGACACATGCCCATCTCTTTGAGGATCAAACATACATTCTTGTGCTCAAAGCAAGCACTGTATCAATGTGGCTATTTCCCTGTCCTCCTATCTTGCACTTTCCCATGATGCCATAAAGTTCATCTTTCAGTAGAGAACCAATGCTCTGCTGTGCTCTGGGATTCTAATCTATGGTGTATGGGAGGATAAGTTGATCAAGTGGATCCTTTACTTAAAATATGTTCAACTTGTCATGGACCTGAGATATTACTCCATCATAACTGGGGAGCATATGCTGTTCCCCGGTACTCTGTTATGCAAATACCATAAGTGATTAGCCCATCTGCTATCAATGGACAGTGTAGCTGCTTCCAATTTCCTTGTTATAAACAATTCCAGTTCTATAAACATCCTTGTTTATATACCTTGACACACTTGATTAAATATTTCCTTAGACATTAAAAACTTCCTAGAAATGGAAGCACTAAATGAGAGACTGCATATTTTAAGGCTTGATGCTCACTTTGTATGAAGGACGTATTGTAATGTGTTTACATAGATATGCCCATCTACAGAATCAGTGTACTGATTCTCTCAGCAGCAGCTGTGAGGGAGTCTCTGTTGTCCTTTGATAATGACTTCCAAAAAGAAAAGACCAATGAGACAAGGAGACTCTCTTACTTCTGCCACATCACAAAGGACAAGGGGACAAGAGGAGATGACTCCTGGTTATCCGATGGGTAGACTAAGAACCTGCATGCACCATGACATCATAGGCCAGCAGAGGAAAAATCACCCAGAAATAGTAAAGCAGATGACCCTTTATTATTGCTAGGCCCGTTGTTTAGTAGATTTTCTTGTTACTACAACAAATACCTAAATGAAGTGACTTAAGGCAGGCCAGGCCTATTTCAGTGCACAATTCAGGGGCAACACTTAATTATTACGAGACAGGGAGGCCTCCATGATAGAAGATCATGGGGCAGTTCTGTCCATGGCTTATTCACATCTTATCAGAAGACAGAGAGAACTAAACCAGAATGGGAGGTGGGACATAGCACCTTGAAAGGTCCCTCCAGTCTCCTGAAACCCTTCCCCCAGTTGGTTCTGATTAGTAAATAAAGTTGCTGGTGGCCAATGGCTAGCAGGAAGACAGGGGTGGGACTTTTAGGATGCCTAGGCAAGGGACTGAGAGGGAGAGGGAAGAGGGAACCACCATGCCAGGATTGGAGTAAAGACCAGGCCTAAGAAACGCAGGACAGAGAGACAGTCAACAAGTCAGAGCCAGGAAAGAGCCGCCCACCCAGCCTAAGGGCAATGATGATGGAATATAGATTTTAGTCAATAACTCAGGAATATCAGAGGGGAGGAGTTAGCCACATGGAGGTTTGGGAGTGGCTCAGCCTTTGAACTGTTTAAGGCATATTAAAATATAAGGCTGTATATGTGTGGATGTGTGTGCATGTGAGTGTGTGCGTGTGTGTTTCTTTAGAGAAGCCAGAACATTGTGGCGGGCATCGAGGAATGCGCACCTCAGCTACCAGGACGATTTGAGTGGAGATTAATTGGCGACTGCAACAAATGCAAACAGCAACTGTCACAAGTTGGCCTCTAACCTTTCTTAAATTCTTAGCAAAGGTATTTTTTTTTGTTTTTTGTTTTTTGTTTTTTTTTGTGGGGAGGTGGATGATGTAATTTTTTATTAGAGTGCCTTAAATTGCATTTGCAAGCATTTAATACAAGGAGGAAACAAAACAGGTCTACTCCATTCTTCCCAATTCCTAAGGTAAAAACACCCAGAAAGAAAGATGAAGGGAGTCTTAGATGAAGATGAAGGCAGGCTGAGGTTTAAGGCCACTGCCTTACTCAGCCCAGTCTAGCCCCCTGCCTCTAGGTTCTGGATTTGCAAGTATGTGCCATTTATCCTGGCTCACACCAGAGGTACATTTATAACTTGATAAATGATTCCCAGACAGACCTTGGAGGGTGAATTATGACATAGCTGCCATCCAAAGAATTCTTGGTCTCCCACCACTCAAGAAGCTCAGGACACTTCTGGGATACGGCCTCAGAGACAGCTACAGAATGCTGCTGGTTGTCAGCCTCGCAGACTTCAATGGCAGACTGTCCATTGACATACTGGTGGACCTTCCCTGAAGTGTTGTGGGAGAAGGCTTTACCAGCCTTCAACTGAACCAACTGGGCGACTTCAGTGACCCCCACAGGAGTCTGCTGTGTGGCAGCCTCACAGACCTGCTCGGGAGCTGGCTGGGTGGCCCCCTTATGGACCACCATAAGACAACATTCAACTCTAGCCTCCAGAGCCTCCTTTTCCATTCAGTAGTGAACCACATTCAAGAGCATCTGAGCAACGTCCTTTGGAAATAAGACGGCCTGAATATCAAAATCTCAGCTCGCTTTTCAGGGCCCCACATGTTCACATGAATCAGGGATGTGCTCTCCATCCTTACCAAACATGATTTCCACTAGCAAAGGTTCCATATACATTCTTTTTGAATCTTCCAGGTACTCGGCATGGAACCATTTGGGCAGCTTGTGCTCTCAGATAATTTCAAATAAGGTACCTCAGTTGTGCTTCAGCTGATCCAACATCTGAAACTTCTTCAGAATGGCCATACTGTATTAGACTCACCACAGAAAGCCTGTACAACTTCAAAATCAGTGTTAACCAAAGGTTGAAGTGTGTTTTCAACACACAAGGTTTCTGCCTTCTTCCTCAATACTGTGTCCTTCCCTGGGTCTCTCTCTCTCTCTCCCTATCTCTCTCTCTCTCTCTCTCTCTCTCTCTCTCTCTCTCTCTCTCTCTCCCCCCCTCTCTCTCTCCCGTACTCTGTTTCAAGGACAGTAGATTCAAAAGACATAGAGTCAATAAGTACTCAATAATTTGGTAAGAGTGCAGAATAGGACAAGATTGACTAAACATTGGGAATTTGAGAGAAGTACTATCTTAACATTGCATATTAATACCAGGGATGGTTGCACACCTGTAATTCTAGCACTCAGAAACCCAAGGCAGGAAGATGACTGGGTCCAAGCCAGCCTGATTTAGTGAGACCCTGTCTCAACAAATAAAAGGGTATGGCTGAGAAGATGGCTCAATAGTCTAAAACACTTGATGCTGTTTTAGAAGACCTGGGTTCTGTTCCCAATATCTCTACAATGCAGCTCACAATCACCTCCAACTCCAGTTTCAGAGGATTTTACGCCTTCTTATGACCTCCGTGGGGACCAGACATATACACTGTGCATACAAATACATGCAGACAAAGCACTGATACACATAAAATATAATAAATAAGTCTACAGGAAAAAAACAAACCCATATGAACCTCTCCCCAGTAGGGAAGACTCCCTTCTCAGAATAATTAGAAAGTTCAAGCATTTGTCACTCTTGAGCAATGTGAACTTCTGCTTTGGCTTAAGAGAAGCCAAACACTGGACACTGTCCTGGAACACCTGTGTAAGCTCAGAGCTCCAGCTTCCTTACCCGTTAATGATCACATCAAGTTTGTTATGGTTAGAGCAGGTTTACAAGGCATCCAGTAATGATGGCCAAAGGCTACCTGTTACTACTATTAAGTGAGCTAACACACTGGGGTTTTCCCAATATTTATGATATGCAGGAGCTACACACCCTATTATGCTTACAGTACTGATAGTCAGCTGAAGGGAAGCCACTGTCTATTAGCCAAAACCAAACTGGAAGAAGCCATGTTGCTCCAAACAGCCAGAACCTTCCAAGGGATTCCAGACATAGTCCCTCATTTTCTATTACATTATTTTAAGCACAGACTAATTGAAACAAGCAGTGGAGGGGCTCCACATCAGAAATGTATGTAAAAGGGACAAAGATAGACAAATGCTACTAAAAAAATACCTTTCCTGTGAGAAGACACATAACTACTTTGTGTGATAGAAAACACAACTCCAAACTTATTTGTACAGAAACCAATATTCTATGACCTTTAGGTTCTGTAGGAGTGCCTCAGGGATGGGTCAGCTGAGACTACTTAGAGAAAGTACTTTCCAGAAGACTGTACAGGAAACAGGTTTGCCTTCTACCTTCCCAGCTTTCTCATTTAGTGGCAGGCTGTTTACTTTTTTTTAAAACACAGCAACATCTGAGATTTAATTAGAAACAATTAAAGTATATTAATATTTTATTTCAATGTTCATTGAGCCTATTATTTTGAATTGATAGGCAGCTATTCACTCCTGAAGATACTGGGAGGAAGCTACGTGGTGGTGGTACACACCTTTAATCCCCACCCTCAGGTGGCAGAGGCAGGAAGATCCCTGAGTTCAAGGCTAACTTGGTCTACAGGACAGCCAGGACAGCCAAGGCTTCACAGAAAAACCCTGTCTGGAAAAACCAAAAACCAAAATCAAACAAAACAGAAAGATACTGGGAGGAGGCTGAAAATTTATCTTTCCACTCACAAAAACCAGTCTCTTAATAAAAATTTGGAACTTGTTCACATTTACAATTTGCTCCACTAACAGCACCATAACAGGAACGACCTGCAAACATTAGGTGCTTTTTCTCAGTATGCAGTGAGAGAGTACTATATTCAGTTCAGGACCTAGAACCTGACATGCAAAGCAATTTTTTCAGTGTACAATAAATTCTTCTAAGCACAGGAGACATTATGCTTGCTAAAGGTGTCACTGTGTATACAGTTCACCACTGGTGATTGTCACATAAGCTGCTTGAGAGACCTCTGAACTCTCCATGAGGTCATCATCACCCTGATGAATAATGTCTGAAATAAAAGGAAAAAGGACCAATCATTGACCAGATGAGGATTTGTGGAATCTACTTGTTACCTGGAAGGAGGCACTAGTACAGATCTTGTTACATGGGACTTTTGAAATATCCGGCAGCCTGCGGAAGCAAGGCTCGCCACTGTCACTCCATCTACATGTTTACTTACAACTTCTGAGAATAATACACACTGGCAGACTTGATCACTCCTTATTACTAACTACTGAAAGTGGCTGTCTGTAAACACATGATCAGAGAGCATCCATAGAGAAACAAGTAGTCATTTCTATAGCCATCAAAGGATAACTTTAGACTATTATTTAAAGTAACATGAGTTTTAAAGAAAATTATATTCAAGAGTCTTGCACTTGGATGCTGAGAAGATGGTTCAGTGGGCAAGAGTGCTTGCTGTACAGACATGAGGACCTGGATCCCCAAGACCATCATAAAAAGCTGGCTTTGACTACATATGTGCCCATATGATAACATGCTTGTACTCTAGCAGTATTGAGGGCAGAAACAGAAGGATCCATGGGGTTTGTGGCCAACTAAAAAATAGTAGTGAGAGGCCCTGACTCCAGGTGATAAGGCAGAAAGCAACAGAGCAAGACATCTGATATCCTCTCATTCGAGAAAGTCAGCTGTGATTACACTAATACTTAGTGTCCTCAAGTGTTGGAGAAAATGACCATTTATACATGGTAGTAAACAAGTGAGGCATTTTATATTATATATAAAGTACCTCAGTGTGACTCTAAGCAAGTGAAAGATCTATATGACTCTGAAGAAAGAAATTGAAGAAGATCTCAGAAGATGGAAGGACTTTTCATGCTCATGGATTGGCAGGACTAATATAGTAAAAATAGCCATTTTGCCAAATGCAATCTACAGATTCAATGCAATCCCCATCAAACTTCCAACTCAATTCTTCACAGAGATAGAAAGAACAATTTGCAAATTCATTAGGAATAACAAAAAATCCAGGATAGCTAAAACTATTCTCAACAATACAAGAACTTCTGGGGGGAATCACCATCCCTGACCTCAAGCAGTATTACAGAGCAATAGTGATAAAATCTGAATGGTATTGGTACAGAAACAGGCAGATAGATCAGTGGAATGGAATTGAAGACCCAGAAATGAACCCACACACCTATGGTCACTTGATCTTTCACAAAGGAGCTAAACCATTCAGTGGAAAAAAGATAGCATTTTCAGCAAATGGTGCTGGTTCAACTGGAGGTCAGCATGTAGAAGAATGCAAATCGATTCATTCTTATTGTCCTGTAAGTCCAAGTGGATCAAGGACCTCCACATCAATCCAGATACACTCAAACTAATAGAAGAAAAAGTGGGGAAGAGTCTCGAACACATGGGCACTGGGGAAAATTTCCTGAACAGAACACCAATGGCTTATGCTCTAAGATCAAGAATTGACAAATGGACCTCATAAAACTGCAAAGCTTCTGTAAGGCAAAGGACACTGTGGTTAGGACAAAAGGGCAACCAACTGATTGGGAAAAGATTTTTACCAATCCTACATCCAATAGAGGGTTAATATCCAAAATATACAAAGAACTCAAGAAGTTAGACTGCAGGGAGACAAATAACTCTATTAAAAAATGGGGTTCAGAGCTAAACAAAGAATTCACGGCTGAGGAATATCGAATGGTTGAGAAGCACCTAAAGAAATGTTCAACATCCTTAGTCATCAGGGAAATGCAAATCAAAACAACCCTGAGATTCCACCTCACACCAGTGAGAACGGCTGAGATAAAAAACTCAGGTGACAACAGATGACGGCGAGTGTGTGGAGAAAAAGAACATTCCTCCATTGTTGGTGGGATTGCAGACTGGTACAACCTTTCTGGAAATCAATCTGGAGGTTCCTCAGAAAATTGGACATTGAACTACCTGAGGACCCAGCTATACCTCTCTTGGGCATATACCCAAAAGATGCTCCAACATACAACAAAGACATATGTTCCACTATGTTCATAGCAGCCTTATTTATAATAGCCAGAAGCTGGAAAGAACCCATATGCCCTTCAACAGAGGAATGGATACAGAAAATGTGGTACATCTATACAATGGAGTACTACTCAGCAATCAAAAACAATGACTTTATGAAATTCATAGGCAAATGGAATGAACTAGAAAATATCATCCTAAGTGAGGTAACCCAATCACAGAAAAATACACACAGAAAAACAGCACTTGCTGATATGTGGATCTTAGCCCCAAAGCTCTAATTACCCAAGATGCAATCCACAGACCACATGAAACTCAAGAAGAAGGATGACCAAAGTGCAGATGCTTCACTCCCTCTTAAAAAGGGGAACAAAAAGCAGCTCTCTGCTCCCAGACCCGGTGAGAGAGAGACCCAACCGCCTGGTCAGGTGGGCACTCCTGAGGCTGCAGAGCGGAAGAGACCACCAACACTGCTCACCCCTGCCCACTTCCCTGGCCCAAGAGGAAACTGTATAAGGCCTCTGGGCTCCCGTGGGGGAGGGCCCAGGAGCGGCAGGACACCTGCCTGAGACACCGCCGGAACCTGAAAGAAACAGACCGGATAAACAGTTCTCTGCACCCAAATCCCGTGGGAGGGAGAGCTAAACCTTCAGAGAGGCAGACAAGCCTGGGAAACCAGAAGAGACTGCTCCCTGCACACACATCTCGGACGCCAGAGGAAAAAGCCAAAGACCATCTGGAACCCTGGTGCACTGAAGCTCCCGGAAGGGGCGGCACAGGTCTTCCTGGTTGCTGCCGCTGCAGAGAGCCCCTGGGCAGCACCCCACGAGCGAACCTGAGCCTCGGGACCACAGGTAAGACCAAATTTTCTGCTGCAAGAAAGCTGCCTGGTGAACTCAAGACACAGGCCCACAGGAACAGCTGAAGACCTGTAGAGAGAACACTCTGTCCCCATAACTGACTGAAAGAGAGGAAAACAGGTCTACAGCACTCCTGACACACAGGCTTATAGGACAGTCTAGCCACTGTCAGAAATAGCAGAACAAAGTAACACTAGAGATAATCTGATGGCGAGAGGCAAGCACAGGAACCCAAGCAACAGAAACCAAGACTACAAGCCATCATCGGAGCCCAATGCTCCCACCAAAACAAACATGGAATATCCAAACACACCAGAAAAGCAAGATCTAGTTTCAAAATCATATTTGATCATGATGCTGGAGGACTTCAAGAAAGACATGAACACACTTAGGGAAACACAGGAAAACATTAATAAACAAGTAGAAGCCTACAGAGAGGAATCGCAAAAATCCCTGAAAGAATTCCAGGAAAACACAATCAAACAGTTGAAGGAATTAAAAATGGAAATAGAAGCAATCAAGAAAGAACACATGGAAACAACCCTGGATATAGAAAACCAAAAGAAGAGACAAGGAGCTGTAGATACAAGCTTCACCAACAGAATACAAGAGATGGAAGAGAGAATCTCAGGAGCAGAAGATTCCATAGAAATCATTGACTCAACTGTCAAAGATAATGTAAAGCGGAAAAAGCTACTGGTCCAAAACATACAGGAAATCCAGGACTCAATGAGAAGATCAAACCTAAGGATAATAGGTATAGAAGAGAGTGAAGACTCCCAGCTCAAAGGACCAGTAAATATCTTCAACAAAATCATAGAAGAAAACTTCCCTAACCTAAAAAAAGAGATACCCATAGACATACAAGAAGCCTACAGAACTCCAAATAGATTGGACCAGAAAAGAAACACCTCCCGTCACATAATTGTCAAAACACCAAACGCACAAAATAAAGAAAGAATATTAAAAGCAGTAAGGGAAAAAGGTCAAGCAACATATAAAGGGAGACCTATCAGAATCACACCAGACTTCTCGCCAGAAACTTCTGAAGGCCAGAAGATCCTGGACTGATGTCATACAGACCCTAAGAGAACACAAATGCCAGCCCAGGTTACTGTATCCAGCAAAACTCTCAGTTAACATTGATGGAGAAACCAAGATATTCCATGACAAAACCAAATTTACACAATATCTTTCTACAAATCCAGCACTACAAAGGATCATAAATGGTAAAGCTCAACATAAGGAGGCAAGCTATACCCTAGAAGAAGCAAGAAACTAATCGTCTTGGCAACAAAACAAAGAGAATGAAAGCACACAAACATAACCTCACATCCAAATATGAATATAAAGGGAAACAATAATCACTATTCCTTAATATATCTCAATATCAATGGCCTCAACTCCCCAATAAAAAGACATAGATTAACAAACTGGATACGCAACGAGGACCCTGCATTCTGCTGCCTACAGGAAACACACCTCAGAGACAAAGACAGACACTACCTCAGAGTGAAAGGCTGGAAAACAACTTTCCAAGCAAATGGTCAGAAGAAGCAAGCTGGAGTAGCCATTCTAATATCAAATAAAATCAATTTCCAACTAAAAGTCATCAAAAAAGATAAGGAAGGACACTTCATATTCATCAAAGGAAAAATCCACCAAGATGAACTCTCAATCCTAAATATCTATGCCCCAAATACAAGGGCACCTACATACGTAAAAGAAACCTTACTAAAGCTCAAAACACACATTGCACCTCACACAATGATAGTGGGAGATTTCAACACCCCACTCTCATCAATGGACAGATCATGGAAACAGAAATTAAACAGTGATGTAGACAGACTAAGAGAAGTCATGAGCCAAATGGACTTAACGGATATTTATAGAACATTCTATCCTAAAGCAAAAGGATATACCTTCTTCTCAGCTCCTCATGGTACTTTCTCCAAAATTGACCATATAATTGGTCAAAAAACGGGCCTCAACAGGTACAGAAAGATAGAAATAATCCCATGCGTGCTATCGGACCACCACGGCCTAAAACTGGTCTTCAATAACAATAAGGGAAGAATGCCCACATATACGTGGAAATTGAACAATGCTCTACTCAATGATAACCTGGTCAAAGAAGAAATAAAGAAAGAAATTAAAAACTTTTTAGAATTTAATGAAAATGAAGATACAACATACTCAAACTTATGGGACACAATGAAAGCTGTGCTAAGAGGAAAACTCATAGCGCTGAGTGCCTGCAGAAAGAAACAGGAAAGAGCATATGTCAGCAGCTTGACAGCACACCTAAAAGCTCTAGAACAAAAAGAAGCAAATACACCCAGGAGGAGTAGAAGGCAGGAAATAATCAAACTCAGAGCTGAAATCAACCAAGTAGAAACAAAAAGGACCATAGAAAGAATCAACAGAACCAAAAGTTGGTTCTTTGAGAAAATCAAAAAGATAGATAAACCCTTAGCCAGACTAACGAGAGGACACAGAGAGTGCGTCCAAATTAACAAAATCAGAAATGAAAAGGGAGACATAACTACAGATTCAGAGGAAATTCAAAAAATCATCAGATCTTACTATAAAAACCTATATTCAACAAAATTTGAAAATCTTCAGGAAATGGACAATTTCCTAGACAGATACCAGGTATCGAAGTTAAATCAGGAACAGATAAACCAGTTAAACAACCCCATAACTCCTAAGGAAATAGAAGCATTCATTAAAGGTCTCCCAACCAAAAAGAGCCCAGGTCCAGACGGGTTTAGTGCAGAATTCTATCAGACCTTCATAGAAGACCTCATACCAATATTATCCAAACTATTCCACAAAACTGAAACAGATGGAGCCCTACCGAATTCCTTCTACGAAGCCACAATTACTCTTATACCTAAACCACACAAAGACACAACAAAGAAAGAGAACTTCAGACCAATTTCCCTTATGAATATCGACGCAAAAATACTCAATAAAATTCTGGCAAACCGAATTCAAGAGCACATCAAAACAATCATCCACCATGATCAAGTAGGCTTCATCAGGCATGCAGGGATGGTTTAATATACGGAAAACCATCAACGTGATCCATTATATAAACAAACTGAAAGAACAGAACCACATGATCATTTCATTAGATGCTGAGAAAGCATTTGACAAAATTCAACACCCCTTCATGATAAAAGTCCTGGAAAGAATAGGAATTCAAGGCCCATACCTAAACATAGTAAAAGCCATATACAGCAAACCAGTTGCTAACATTAAACTAAATGGAGAGAAACTTGAAGCAATCCCACTAAAATCAGGGACTAGACAAGGCTGCCCACTCTCTCCCTACTTATTCAATATAGTTCTTGAAGTTCTAGCCAGAGCAATCAGACAACAAAAGGAGATCAAAGGGATACAGATCGGAAAAGAAGAGGTCAAAATATCACTATTTGCAGATGACATGATAGTATATTTAAGTGATCCCAAAAGTTCCACCAGAGAACTACTAAAGCTGATAAACAACTTCAGCAAAGTGTCTGGGTATAAAATTAACTCAAATAAATCAGTTGCCTTCCTCTATACAAAAGAGAAACAAGCCGAGAAAGAAATTAGGGAAACAACACCCTTCATAATAGACCCAAATAATATAAAGTACCTCGTTGTGACTTTAACCAAGCAAGTAAAAGATCTGTACAATAAGAACTTCAAGACACTGAGGAAAGAAATTGAAGAAGACCTCAGAAGATGGAAAGATCTCCCATGCTCATGGATTGGCAGGATTAATATAGTAAAAATGGCCATTTTACCAAAAGCAATCTACAGATTCAATGCAATCCCCATCAAAATACCAATCCAATTCTTCAAAGAGTTAGACAGAACAATTTGCAAATTCATCTGGAATAACAAAAAACCCAGGATAGCTAAAGCTATCCTCAACAATAAAAGGACTTCAGGGGGAATCACTATCCCTGAACTCAAGCAGTATTACAGAGCAATAGTGATAAAAACTGCATGGTATTGGTACAGAGACAGACAGATAGACCAATGGAATAGAATTGAAGACCCAGAAATGAACCCCCACACCTATGGTCACTTGATTTTTGACAAAGGAGCCAAAACCATCCAATGGAAAAAAGATAGCATTTTCAGCAAATGGTGCTGGTTCAACTGGAGGGCAACATGTAGAAGAATGCAGATCGATCCATGCTTATCACCCTGTACAAAGCTTAAGTCCAAGTGGATCAAGGACCTCCACATCAAACCAGACACACTCAAACTAATAGAAGAAAAACTAGGGAAACATCTGGAACACATGGGCACTGGAAAAAATTTCCTGAACAAAACACCAATGGCTTATGCTCTAAGATCAAGAATCGACAAATGGGATCTCATAAAACTGCAAAGCTTCTGTAAGGCAAAGGACACTGTGGTTAGGACAAAACGGCAACCAACAGATTGGGAAAAGATTTTTACCAATCCTACAACAGATAGAGGCCTTATATCCAAAATATACAAAGGACTCAAGAAGTTAGACCGCAGGGAAACAAATAACCCTATTAAAAAATGGGGTTCAGAGCTAAACAAAGAATTCACAGCTGAGGAATGCCGAATGGCTGAGAAACACCTAAAGAAATGTTCAACATCTTTAGTCATAAGGGAAATGCAAATCAAAACAACCCTGAGATTTCACCTCACACCAGTGCGATTGGCTAAGATCAAAAACTGAGGTGACAGCAGATGCTGGCGAGGATGTGGAGAAAGAGGAACACTCCTCCATTGTTGGTGGGATTGCAGACTGGTACAACCTTTCTGGAAATCAGTCTGGAGGTTCCTCAGAAAATTGGACATTGAACTGCCTGAGGATCCAGCTATACCTCTCTTGGGCATATACCCAAAAGATGCCTCAACATATAAAAGAGACACGTGCTCCACTATGTTCATCGCAGCCTTATTTATAATAGCCAGAAAATGGAAAGAACTCAGATGCCCTTCAACAGAGGAATGGATACAGAAAATGTGGTACATCTACACAATGGAATATTACTCAGCTATCAAAAACAACGAGTTTATGAAATTCGTAGGCAAATGGTTGGAACTGGAAAATATCATCCTGAGTGAGCTAACCCAATCACAGAAAGACATACATGGTATGCACTCATTGATAAGTGGCTATTAGCCCAAATGCTTGAATTACCCTAGATCCCTAGAACAAACGAAACTCAAGACGGATGATCAAAATGTGAATGCTTCACTCCTTCTTTAAATGAGGAAAAAGAATACCCTTGGCAGGGAAGGGAGAGGCAAAGATTAAAACAGAGACTTAAGGAACACCCATTCAGAGCCTGCCCCACATGTGGCCCATACATATACAGCCACCCAATTAGACAAGATGGATGAAGCAAAGAAGTGCAGACCGACAGGAGCCGGATGTAGATCGCTCCTGAGAGACACAGCCAGAATTCAGCAAATACAGAGGCGAATGCCAGCAGCAAACCACTGAACTGAGAATAGGTCCCCTATTGAAGGAATCAGAGAAAGAAGTGGAAGAGCTTGAAGGGGCTCGAGACCCCAAAAGTACAACAATGCCAAGCAACCAGAGCTTCCAGGGACTAAGCCCCTACCCAAAGACTATACATGGACTGACCCTGGACTCTGACCTCATAGGTAGCAATGAATACCCTAGTAAGAGCACCAGTGGAAGGGGAAGCCCTAGGTCCTGCTAAGACTGAACCCACAGTGAACTAGTCTATGGGGGGAGGGCGGCAATGGGGGGAGGGTTGGGAGGGGAACACCCATAAGGAAGGGGAGGGGGGAGGGGGATGTTTGCCCGGAAACCGGGAAAGGGAATAACACTCGAAATGTATATAAGAAATACTCAAGTTAATAAAAAAAAAAGGGGAACAAAAATATCCATAGGAGGGGAAAGAGGGGCAAAGTTTAGAGCAGAGACTGAAGGAACAGCCATTCAGAGCCTGCCCCACATGTGACCCATATATGTACAACCACCAAAACTAGATATGATGGATGAAGCTAAGAAGTGCATGCTAACAGGAACTGGATATAGAACATGTCAAATACAGAGACAAATGCTAGCAGCAAACCACTGAACTGAGAATGGGACCCCAATTGGAGGAATTAGAGACAGAATTGAAAGAGCTGAAGGGGCTTGCAACCCCATAAGAATAACAATGCCAACCAACCAGAGTTTCCAGGGACTAAACCACTACCCAAAGACTGTACATGGACTGAACCAGGGCTCCAACTGCATATGTAGCAAAGGATGGCCTTTCTGGGCACCAGTGGAAGGAGAAGCCTTCGGTCCTGTCAAGGTTGGACCCCCAGTGGGGTTGGATTGGGGGGCAGTAAGTGATGTGGATGGGGAGGGAAATACCCTATAGAAGTGGAGGGGGAGGTTTTAGGGGGCTTGTGGACAGGAAACTGGGAAGGGAATAACATTTGAAATGTAAATGAACACTCAATTAAAAGATAATATACCGCATGTGGACTTTGTCCAGCATAGGCTGTGCCTTTCTTGCATGTGTATGTTGGTGCTCCCTTGTGTGTGGACTAGAGGGAGGAGACTAGAGCTTGATACTGGGTGTGTTCCTTCCTTTTCACTTCAGTGAGGCAGTATGTCTGGATAAAACGCTAGATATTTGAATCAGCTAGTCTAGCTAGTTAGCTTGCTCTGGGGTTCCTCTGGGTCTGCCTGGCCAATGCTGGGGTGACAGCAGGGTTGTCATGCTCATATGGGTATGTGTGTCTTGCCTGCACCCACGTGTATGCCTGGTGTCCAAGAAGTGAGACAGATTTCCCAGAATTGCAGCTAGAGATCTGTGTGCTTTGTCATCCGGGTACTGAGAATCAGACCTCCCCCTCTCCCAACTCTGACATCACTTGCAAGAACAAGTGTTCTTAACCAATGAATCTTTCCAGTTCTGCTCACTCATTTTTTTTGTTTAAAAAACAAAAACAAAACAGGTGAGGCAGTGTGGGTCTGGGATAACTGCTGGGGAAGCAGGGTGGAGGAAGTACAAGTACCACAGGTCCAGGACAGTCAACCTGAACACCAAGGATCAGCATCTCCACACAAGAGCCCAACCTGTATCTGCCAGGGAGGTCTCCCTTTAAGGAGTGTGGAACTTTTTAGAATTCCTTCGGGAATATGAATAAGATTCTTGTGATGTCGTTAGCCTTCATGTGATGGGATAGGAGATTATGGATCAATATTCTTAGTGTCCTGAAGGAAAAGAGCTGCATTAGATAAACGACCAGGAGATATTGGCTATTGCATTAATGTCTTAAATAGCAAATGGAAAGTGGATATATGCCATGAATATACTAATAGGTACAAAACAATGTGCCTTGGGTCTGTAAGACCTTAGAGAGAGCCTAGAGTGTGAATAGTAGATTTTACAATTTCTTTTCCCTTCCATTTCAATCTCCAATTCACATGAGACAGAGGAACTGTAGAAATATTGCGAGATTCTTCTGGATCCCTCTGAATGAATTAAAAGGTGTTGACTAAGATGGGCAGAGACAGTAGAACTTGCTTAAGTTTGAGTGATTCTTCCCAGAACTCGCAGGCTGGGACCTGTCTACACGCACTTTCTCAAATGATTACTCTAGCAGTGCAGATCCTGTGACCTTAGCTGGAAAGAACAGGCTGCATACCGTCTTAGGAAGCTTGTAAACAAAAATAATCTAAGTTGGCTTGGAAGGAAGCAAGAACAGCCCCCTGGAACTGATACTGATGTAAACCAAGTGTGGATGCTAAGGACCACGCGAACTGTTTTTCTCATTTCTCAATAACAGCTCTGTCCAGAGGCTCACGTACACATAACTCCTGGGATGTGTCATAAACATTGCCATTCTCTGTGAGGTAATCACCAACTGTGCTATGGACATGGTGGGCCACATGAGGAATGCGATGGTTTCTGAAAGGAACACCCAGCCATACTGATGGACTTTCTGTAAGTGTGCCTATAGCATGGGAGATGGTCTGTAGGGATATAATTAGTGGTGCAAACCCACAAGTCAAGGAGAACAATACTATCATAGACTCCAGATTCTTTTCTTGCCCATGGAAATGGGATCTTTGTGTTGGTAACTTCCAAGCTATTATTATTATTATTATTATTATTATTATTATTATTATTATTACTATTATTATTATTATCCCGTGGAGTGATTTTACCTGGTTCTGTGGCGTGGTTTGATAGGAATACCAGTTTGGAACTGTGACTGGCTGAATGATACACGAGCACAGAGGGCACTGTTTACACTAATTCAATGTGAATATCAGCCCTTACATTATCTAGTTATTACAGCTTATTGCATGATCATCCATATGAGTGACTGCGGAGACCTGGTGACAAAGATGGCAGTGCCCCGGGATGAAGATGAGCCACTCCATGCATACAATGAGACAATGAGAGAAAGAAGCAGTTCATTGCTGGCTATACATACCATGGGCATCTAAACTCCATTTATTTCGACAGCATTAGTCACAGAGCTTGATGAATTAACTATTGTTACCAACTGACCATGGTGACCACTCTTGATTGTCAGCTTGATGAGAGTCAAAATCACCATGAAAATACTCCTGGGCATGTCTGTGAGAAATTCTCATGGTCAAGTGAGATCAAGTCAGTTGAGGTGGGAAGGCTCACCCCTGACTGACATCATTCCATGAGCTGTGGTTCTGGACTATGTTAAAGAAAGGTGATTGTGTTGCATTCATCTTTCTGTTTCCTGACTAGGGATGCCACATGACCAGCTGCCTCAAGCTCCTACCCACCATGCCTTACCCACCATGGTGACTGTGCCCTCGAACTGGGAACCAAAAAAGTCCTTCTTTAGTCACAGCATGGGACAAGTAGCTAATACGTCATCAATAGAGACTATTGCTGTAACAATCTATAAAATGTGACCTGGTGAACAGAAAAAACTGACATGGCGGCTTGCACTCATGCTCTCTCATGTGATGGGGAAACTGGCTCTGAAGGTACCAGTTGTCCTTTCATAGATAAAGCACAGCCTGTTAAGACAAAGGTTCCTGGGGAAGAAAGTAGAGGACGGGGAAATCACTGTTAGTGTGTATGGGCCGCTCTAGGCTGCTCTTGGAGGGGAGTATAAGGAGAGGTAAGTCCTGGAAGATTGGCTGTTTGTGATACTGACATAGAATGTAATGTATGAGTCTGGTTTGGTGGAAACAGCAGGTTTTCCATACATCCACAGGGGTAGTCTGTCACAGTAAGCAGAATGACACTGTCTATTAAATCCAATAGCCAAATTCCACCCAGGCCTTTATTTTTATAACAATATAATCCATATTGTGTGGTGGGGGTGGCAAGGGCTTGGGCTAAGGACAAAAAAAAGGCCTTGGTGCAGGACTTCCCCAGGCTCTGGGAAGATAGTGGGGGCTATCTGCCATCCAATTGGAGTTGCTATGCCCCCTTGAATTTCAGAGAACCTTTGAATCATGTAGAGGAGAAAAAGACAGACCGTTATCTGACAGATTTCTTCTCGAGGCAGAGAATATGTAAATGCCAATGGGGTATTCAAGCTCCCTTGACAGATTGACTATAGGTTTTGGATAAAGGGACATGAGGAGTGTGATCTGGTACTAATTTCAGTGAGCTGAACTTAATTTTCTACTTAGGGAGGCAACACATAATAGTCATTGTTTAACATCATTCCACTTGGGCCTCAAAAAAAAATCTCCACAAAAGAAACCTTATGTGGAATTTATGTTCTCCCAGTTTCTGCCAAAGTTCTAAAAAGGCTGACTGAGCCTGGCTTTGGTGAGCAGCGGAGTTGGTGTGCTTGTCTGATGGCTTTGCTCATCACCTGAACCCATGAGAAGCTCCGAGAAGCTGGTCAGAGAGAGACCCAGACAAATCACAGCAACGATATCTACCAATCCTAGAATCCAAGGAGTAGACCCTGCCTTGGGCCAGTCCATAAGGGACAACTGAGATGTAAAACACTTGGCGAATTAAGGCTTGGAGAACCACACAGGAAACGGACACCCATGGAATAAAAGTTAGGACATGACAGTTCTAAAATGGAATCCTCCACTGGTCAGATAGGTGATTTCTAGGGCCGCTCTCTCCATTTTGAGCTTCTACAAAATGGTCTTGGTGGGTTTAATAAGGGAGTGTGGATTTGAACACTTGGAGAATGCAGCAGCTGGCCTGTAGAGACTTGGGCCATTAATCAGTGTGGCTAAGACACAGGTGTTAAGAGATGACGGCTTCTGTAAGATGGGAAAGGTTGCCAAATTTCCAACTTCTTAAAGAGGAACTAGAAACAAGAAAAAAAATTTTTTTGTAAAGCCTAAATGTTCAAAACTAATTCGGTTCCTAAAGCCCAAATAAACAAACAAGAGTCTGTGGCTGTAACAGGATCTTGGGTTTGCATTTGCTTCTTCAGGCAGTCAGCAAAGTCTTTAAGTCATTTCTAAAACCCGTCTCCATCTTTGAAGAGAAAGATAAAGGAATTGTTCGACGAATGACCTTTCCTCCCTATGTATGATCTGTTTCTTCCTTTGCAGAGTGTTTGGGAATGAACTCCCATGCATTTGCCTTCAGCCCTGCAGATGCAGCTTCCTCCCCTCCTCTGCTGAAGCGATGCACCAAGGCCATCTGGCGTCTCCAGACCACAAGCTCAGAAGGCTTTTGGGTCTTGACTGCATTCCTCACCGAGGTGGAGTAACTAGAACCGTTAAAACATCACATTTTGTAAGCCAGTCTTTCTGGTTCCCACCTGTTTCTAATCCCCCACCTCCCCGCTAGATTCCGTTTCCTCTTTTACTTCTTTTCCCAAATGCGGGTGTTCCCTGAGGCCTAGTTCCCAGCCCTCAGTGATCTCTGAAACTTCATGCCCAGAGAGTTCATCCATAACTACAGTTGCAGACACCCCTTGATTCATTTACGTACACCAACAGCATCTAATCCATTTCTTCGCTCTCACCCTTTGTGTCTAATGGCCTCTTGGATATCTCTACTGCAACTAGCCTAGAATATCTACAAATCTGACACACCCCTAATTTTGAAATTACCCAGCATTTCTCCATGTATCCTGAGTTGGAATCATATTTATCTCTGCCTCACTCACCTCCTTCTCCTAGACACGATACTTGGAACGTCCATGGAAGCTCTTTTGATGAGGACTTCTGCTCCAACGGTTGTGCCACCTCCAGGCTAGCACAGACACCTCAAGGAGCAGTGCTGAATCTTCCCTGCAGTGTGAGCTAAGTCCCCTCACCTGGCCTTCAAAGCCTCAAACGTCTCTGCCTCAGAGCACATTGTCTAACTTCCCTCTTGGTGAGGAAACTCTCCTCCCGGCTGAACCAGTCTAATCAGCACTCCCCAAACTCCATGTTTCATCTGTGCTTAGACTATCCTTCCCATAATTCCATGTGCTCAAATCCTACCATAATCCAATCCAAGGATATTGTCTGAATTACTAAGCATGGTCTTATCAGCATGGTATTATACAAAGTGTTGCAAAGCAATCTCAGGGGCCAGCATGTGAGAGCTTTGCTGTATGGCCTTGAATACACAGGTCTTATATTCGTGTGGTGCAAAGGAGGAAAGCAGTTTCTTGGCAGGATTTCCCTAGGTGTTTGAAGTCTGCCTTCTTCTATTATTCTCCAGTACCAACTTTGTTTGGAATCAAGCATCTCTGATGTGAGAGTTGTGCCTTAGTACTTCCCAGCCACTAGAAAATATCTTGCAGCTCTTTTTTTCTTATTGACAATGAAGGGCAGCCTGCTCTTCCACACATAATTTTGAAGTCAGCTTGTCAAGTTCCCATCTCTCAAAAAGTTTCACTTCAGTTTTTGATTAATTTTAAACTATGCCTTTCCCCCTGTGATGCTGCTTTTCCTGTTTGGTAAAGCTTCCTTTCGTCCATTTGGGACTTAAATTGCTTTTTACTTTAATTTCTGAAGGTAAAATTTTGAATATTGATCTAAAATTTCCTTTAATACCAGAATTGAGTGGCTACAGATGTCTTTATTCATTGGTGAGGTGCAGTCTTAGTTTTTCAACATTTACATTTTGCATTCTTTTTCTTCCAAATATCTTCCCGTTTCCATTAGGAATTTTTTTCTCATCAGTTATTTAAAACTATGCACTTTCTGTTGTTTTTTCATATTTTTTATTATTTGGAAATTTCACATCATGAACCCCAATCACACTCACCTTCCCAGCCCTCCCAGGCCCACTCCCTTTGTGACACCCTCCGTCAAAAGAAGAAAATGTCCAATTTGTGTTACCCAGGTACTCACTAGAACATGGTTATACTCCCAGTGGCCAGGCCCCCACCAGAAACCATCAGTTGTGGGGAGCTACACTTGACAATTTTAAAAAGTTCTCTTTGATGGCTTTTGCTCTAGGCTATTACTTTTGAATGGTACAAAACTATATAATTTAATCAAATACTTTTAATGAGTATTGTTCTGTTACTGATTTTTTAGCTTCAGTGGTAGAAATTATTTATTTGAGTACACACTGTAGCTGTTTTCAGACACAGCAGAAAAGGGCATCAGATCCCATTACAGATGGTTGTGAGCCATCAGGTGGTTGCTGGGATTTGAACTGAGGATCCCTGGAAGAGCGGCCAGTTAAGAGTGCTCTTAACTGCTGAGCCATCTCGCCAGCCCTCAGTGGTAGAAATTAAACTGGAAGCCTGCTCAGTAAAACTTTAGCTTCTTAGAAATACTTTGTCAACTTACAGTTCTTTGAGACTCACTGAGTTGGCTTACTGAATCAGAATATGGCCGACTTGAATGAATATGTGTGATCAGTTAGGTGGAACCGACTGAAGTGTTACTACATCTTCTGTGTTTTTAATCACTTCCTCTGTAGTTGCTACATGAATTACTGAGGATATCAACATCGTCAAGTACAACTGGATTTTCTAGGTTCTATCCTGTTGCCAGTTCGTACTAACTCGGACTGCGGATTTAAAAGCCATTGACAACTACAAAGCTATTATAATACTCCCCAGTATACAAGAATTATAATACAATCGGTACCGGGTAAAATACAGCTTATTCTTGAGCCTAAACAAAGATTATATATTTAAAAACAATACAAAAATAGCTAAGCTAGACTCATCAATTAAATAATAGCACATTTGTGATTTTGTATGGACCCCAAATAACATGATTTAAATGAGAGCTGTTGAGTTTCTCTCCTTTGAAAGCTGAGTAAAACCAGTTTGTTTTGTAAAGGAGTTCTCTGAGCTGTCAGTTTTGTGCTTGAAGCTTCTCACACTTAAAAATCTGATGTCCAAGGACTGGGAAGGATTAGTAGCTAAGAATGTCTGCCGCGCATGCGTGAAGGCAGATGTGGTCCCACCTTGCCTGGGAGTGATGTAGGAGTATGGGAGCTTGGCGGCTGCAAGACTAGCAGACAAACACAAGCTATGATTTAGCAAGAGATCCTGCCTCAGAGGCACAATGTGGGCAGTGAAAGAGGAAGCATCTGACACTCCAGACACAGTTCTGACACCCCTATACTTACACAAACAAGTGCATATACCACACACATATGCACCTTGAATACACACATACACACCATATATGTATATAATATAAACATGTGTAGAGACTATTCCTTTTTCAACAGATTTCTGTATGACTTTAGTAACAAACACTGTCTTGACACTCTGTACTTTTATTTATTCATCAGAAGCATAACTGAGCGCCTACTAGAACCACATGACAGAGAGCTAACTTTGAAAGGCACTCACTGTCTGTGTCTTTAATGAATTGACAGTCTCTGTGAGGCATACATCGTGGGACACTGTGTGATCTTTTCTAGTCACGACCAGCAGCAAAGGAACCAAACAAACGTGGATGAGTCTGAGTCAGCACAACAACAAAAAGTGAAAGAATGTTTAACTGTTGGCAACTTTGAGAGGCAAGAGCAACCTGTCTGAGACAGACGCCCTGGAGACGGAGAGAGGTGGCAGATTACACTTTCCCCTCCCCACAGGATTACGGAAAGATGTAAGGGTTAAGAAGTAATAAAATGGGAACTTTAACGACCGAAATTGTCAGGTCTGAAGGAAACTCCACTCCTCCCAAATTCTGGGCCTCATTTCCCCCTCATTGCCAGAAGGGACAAATGGTTGTCTGTGGTGACCACTAGCATGCCCAGGTGGTGCTGGCTTCCAGGATCCTCGTCTTGTGGCTCCTCTCAGCACTTCTTTCCCTTGGCTTTACCCTGAACCTCCAGCTTCTGGACCCTCCCCCCAGCTTCTCATTCCTATATAACCTGCCATTTCAGTCTCGCACTCTCTTCATCCTCTGGTCTTCCTCCTTGGGTCCCCTCTCCCTTTGTTCTCTGCTCTGGACCATTGCAGTTGCCCTTGGCTGTGCTCTCCCTCACATCTACAATAGAAACCTTCTCCTCAACTGTACTTGGAACCGCCTCGCCCTCAGATTATGCATCTGATGCCCGAGCCTTCAGTTTGTGCAGAAATGACTGGAATAAGTGAGGGTTAACTTTAGAACATCACATGATTAAAATCTACTTGAGTCCGGAAGGAGTGGATTTGACTCCTACTTACTGTATCTCGAGTCACAACTGAAACAATCACCTAGGGGCACACACAGTAAAGTAGTAATGGTGGGAACAGTCAAGATGACCAGGAGGTGGGAAATATATTCAGGATTTACTTAGAACACTGAACAAATCCAGAAGCCCATTGTCCCAAAAGGCTAAGTAATTTTAGGATTAGAATTCAGAAGCCTTTGAGGAAACTGGATTTAAAAGACAATCTGACTAAAGTGAGATATGCTGAGAGATCCCACAAGAGAAAGGGGGAGTTTGCCATTTTAGGAGACTGGCTAGATTAACTCTGCTATCTTCCCAGTACCCAGCAAGTTGTTTCCTGTAAGAAGACATTGCACTTTAAGGGGCTGCTGTTCTGTTTTTAGTTTTCTTGCATGTGCACATGTATAGTGAATTTGTGTGTGTGTGTGTGTGTGTGTGTGTGTGTGTGTGTGTGTGTGTGTGTGTGTGTAGGCCAGAGGTTGATTCTGAATGTCTTCCTCCTTCTCTCTATCCCCTCTATGTGGAAGGAGGGTCTCTCACCTGAACCTGCAGCTTATCAATTCAGCTAGTCTACCAGCCAGACCAGGGCTCCCCTATCTCTGGCTCTCCAACACTGAGATAGGGGTTGTAGGTGGGTCTCCACTCACTCAGCATTTGCAGATGAACCAGGGATCGGAATCTAGGTCCAAACACTTGCACAAAAGGCTTTTATCCATGAGCCATCATTTTTAAAAAAATGGTTCTCGGGGTTGGGGATTTAGCTCAGTGGTAGAGTGCTTGCCTAACAAGCGCAAGGCCCTGGGTTCGGTCCCCAGCTCCGAAAAAAAGAAAAAAGAAAAAAAAATGGTTCTCTTGTTTATTATTTCATCTCTCAGACAATGCTTCTCTGAAGCAAAGAGCACTTATCGTTGGGTGTTCATGGAAGCCAACACGGATATCTAAACCCTAAATCCTGAGAAATATGCAGTTTTCATGTTCTCGGAGCACAAAAACCATGGACCGGGCCATTCTCCTGCCGTGACTCTCAGACAAATGTGCACCCCTCAGCACCAGGGCTCTACGGATATGGAAGAGAATCAAGAGCATTTCTGAGAATGTGTTTGACAGCCTATCACATCAACAAATCTCCAGCATCAACTTCAAGTTAAACTGGGGTATCAAGCTGACAGCCAGTCTGAGAACAGCCTAACATTCAGTCCAAAATGCTGAGTTCTGCCAGTCACTCTTCAGGTTTTTGGGATACAATAATAAACAAAATTCCATGATTAAAGAAAAAAAAACATGTCCACGAAGGCCATAGTCGACTGCACAGGGACAGGAGGGATTTACGAACAGTATAGCGTTCTCCATAGAGCTCTATGTATCAATGTTAGTGTACATTTAGCTACATCCCCTGGTGCATGGTGTAGAATACATAACCATAAACCCTGGCTCTGCAGGAGTATCTGGCTGGACATTTGCTCTGTTACTGTGATTAGCAAACAGGCAACGGAGAACTAGAAAGTCTAAAACCTAAGTTTTAAAACGACCCCAGCTTTGCCTTTGGCTTGGTGCATAAGTTAATTTGCTTCCAATCCATCGTAACAGAGGAAGAAAGAACTCAATTACTGCTCCTAGAAATGCAAACTGAAACATTTGTAGGTCGTCGGAGTGGGTCATTGGAGACATCTTGTACCCATAAGGAACATTGTTTGTACAGAAGACTTAGTCTGATGAGTGAAGAAATGTTCTACAATGATTGCATGTTACTATAGTAGAAATATAAGAAAACAGATTACATAAAATTCTTCATGGCTTCCAATTCAAAAAAGGAAAGATTACTAAGGTTACTATATAGGCCTTCAAGTTTTTGGCCAGGTGTACCTGCCTTTGACCCACAGACCACAGGAAGCTACCAGAGCATCCAGGAGGATGAACAGAGGGTGAGAGAATCTTCAACAACCAAAACTTCTACTGTCTGAGAGCAGTTTAGGTTACTCAAGTTCATAATTTATGAGTTTTGGAGCTTGTGCACAAGAAGGTAGCATTGACTAGGGGAGGAATTAAACTGTATTTTGTATCGTCTATTTACTCTAGAACTAGGGAGATGGCTCAGTGGGTAAAAGTGCATGTGCCCAAGTATAAGGACTTGTGCTTGAATCTCCAGGATCCACATAAAAGCCAAATGTGTGTCACAACTGGGGCATTCTGTAATTCCAACATTCCTATCAAGCAACAGGAGTCAGAGACAAGTACATGGTGCTTACAGGCCACCCAAACGGTACACAGCAGGAAAAACATGTCCCAGACAAGAGGAGACATTAAGACTGACACATGAGACTGTTCTCTGTCCCAAACATGAATATGTCTGCATCATTTACATACACCATGCATGCGTGTGTGTGTGTGTGTGTGTGTGCGCACACACAGAGGCAGAGAGAGACAGAGGCAGAGAAACAGAGAGACCGTGAGTCAGAGTTTACTAAGCCAAAAGAAAAAAAAAAAGAAAAGAAAAGCAAAGAAAAAAGAAGGAAAAAAATCCTTACTAGATGCTGTGTAACTTTACATAAACTGCAAATGTGTTTGGGTTATCAAAATCTGTCTGGAAACTCAAAACAAGACTTTCTTTCTCAGAAACAGGGCCAAATCAAAAGGACTTGCTAAACGCAAAGGATTTGGGGTAGAGGAACATAAGAAAGAGCAGGCGATCCTTTAGGACCCGTGGCCACGTGACCACACTCTGAGCGTGCTGACAGCCTCTGAAAGGGCTGGTGGAAGCAGCCCCTCCACTTCTTCAGCCTCAGTCAGGTCTCAGACAAGTCATCGCTGTTCTCCTCATGCAACGAAGCTTCATGGGATTTAAAGAAAGTCCAGGGTATAATCCTCGGGCACATGTGACAAGTGGGTCACTAACACTGAGAGCCAATTCTATCAAAGCTATTCATTCTTTCTTACTTAGTAGCATATAAGCAGTTTTCAGACAGTATTAAACCTAGATAAATTCTATTAATCTGATGACTAAATCAGGTAGGAATAACGTGATTTTACCTTGCTGCTAACGCTTTCTCCACATAGGAGCACAGAACAAAAAGTTCAGGAGGCAGCCAGCAGTAAAGCTAGTCTAAATGATTTCCCTTGGAATGCAGATCTCTCCCCCCCAAATAAAATAAATATTAAGATGTTACAAAGTGTCACCTTTTTCTTAAGACCTTTTGTATATTTTTTTGAATAGTGTTTAATTCTGCAGTTAAAAATACCACTGAAATCTACTAGCATATTTTCAACTTTAAAATAAGAAATTCTGACCTGTATTGTTAGGTGACTGCCTTGAAGTAGCTGAATTATTTAAAATAGACTTAGCATAGTCTTTCGTGAAGTATGCATACTTTTGCAAATTTAATATGTTTATTTATAAGTTAACATTTTAAAAGTGTGTGTGTGTGCACGCGCATACACACATACACACACAATGCATCTTTCTCTAAATATTTATGAGTATACTTCACTATTAAGCATGACCATGAATAGCATCCTAAAGACGGTGAATAGTTTTAAATGAGAATAGAAGACAGTCGATATCATAATTCTTGACTGCAGTTTAAAAATCTGTTGGTTTCGGGTCCACATTTCCAGTTAAAGAAATCTTTATGTCATTAATCAGCATAAAACATAGAGAAAGATGTTAGAGACTAGGTGATGCACAGAGGTGGGTGGACAAGCTACAAAGGACAGGAATCTTAGGACTCTTATCAAGGCTGAACTTGGTCAAGGTCTTGATTCAAATGCCCAGTTATTCCGGATTCTTGAGCATCTGGGTTGGAGAGAAAAGTCTCTCTCCAGTCTACCCCTTACTGAAGAGAAGAGCTGCTTTCGTAGCTATGTGCTTGGAAAAGATATCAGAAAAACTGTAGAAAAGATGCAGTCAGAAAGTATAGGGCAGATTCTCCATGCTTTTGCTTCCTGAAGGGGAAATGAGAACAGTCCATCCGCCTGAGTGGTTAAATGCTACTCTATATGGCTGCTGTGGGTGGAGGCACGATGCCAGCCTCTAGACTTACCATTTAGCTGTGATCTGTGGACTGAAAATGAACTCTGTTTAAGAGCTGATTTATATTCCTTAAGGAATATGATCTTCTGACATTTTCTTGCCATTTTCTACTTGAATAAATTATGGGGAAAGATCAACACAGTAAAAAAAAAAATTCCAAAGCAGACTTCACATTCTTGGGAATGCAGAAGAAAGAAAATATGAACAATTCCCAAAGAAAGGGTAGATGAGGGGAGTGGGTGTTTTTCTGCTACATTGCTGCACAATTTAAAACTTTAGTCGGTTAGGATTGTTAGCTTTTATGTGTTTCATTTTTTCTGCATTTAATATGAAGGTCATGGGTATATATTTTTTTATGTAATTACAGCTCACTTTCAAGTAACTCCCACTGCTAGAGACCTGAGCTGGAAAGTTGATATCGTTCATAGTAAAATATTGAAATGTCTTTTATTCTTTCCAATGTTGAGAAGATGCAGGAAGAGTAAAGACTGCCTTCCTTTGAATTTTATTTTTGTTATCATTATTAGTCCTTATCCTTTGAATTTTAAAATAAAATTTATTTTTAAATGATAGACAAAATGCAAAATTATTATGTATCCACCACATGATGTTTGGACATATATTTAACGTTGTAAAATGTTTAAAATCAAATTAAACATGTGTCTCCTCTAGCATTTACCATTTCTTTGTGATGAAAATAATGTTAGGTCCTTTCTTTTAGCCTTTGTAAATATATAATACATCACTGCTCTCTCTCCTAAATGACTCAAAAAAAAACTTAAAGCCTAGAGACTTAATTTTTTAATCTTATGTGTACTTGTGTGTGTGAATAAATGTATTGTATCAGGTATGTGCAGGTGAGTTGGTTTGAAACACAGTGATAGACTGAGAGTCAGCAATAGTGAGTCAGTGTTACATTAAGGAAAAGATTTAAAAGCATCTTTCCCTAGAGTGATCGAACCAAGAACGAGCCCAAATTTGATTCTCTACTTCTTTCTCCCTGCATAATCATTCTTATGTGATTCTGAAACTGTGCCTGTCTGAAGGCTGTCTTGAAAACCAGTCTGCTGCTGCTGCTGCTGCTGCTGGTGTGTGTGTGTGTGTGTGTGTGTGTGTGTGTGTGTGTGTGTGTGTGTGTTTGTGTGTGCTTGATTATATGTGTTTGTGTGTGTGTATATACACACCTGAGTGTATGTTTGTGTGTATTCCTAACAAAGGGCCTTGCTCTCATTTTTATTGAGCAAAACAACACCACATGGAGAAAGACTAGAATACAGAAACCTATAACAGCGATTTTCCAGGGACTACCCTAACTGACCCAGAAACAAATGCTGTCTACCAATCTCTCTGTGTTACTCTCAACATTTATTGCAGGTACTCACTTTATAAGATTGCTTTCATTCTCATTTGGTGTCTCCAGCATTTATTATTATAACATACATATGCATACATATCACTCAGGGTCGGGGGAGGGTATGGAAGAGCACACCATTTAAGATTACAGCTATGCAGTAGCTTAGGTTGTAACTTGGGAAATCCAAGGAAGTAATGTTGGTTGTTCCATTGTTCTTTTAATGGCAGGTTAAGCAAACAGGCTGGGTTTCACTCTAGGATAGCAGGATTAAGTCCTAAGTGACCTCAAAGTTTATTATTAACTTTGGCTATGAGGTCCAGCAAAAGTTCCAGTCTCTTGGGATGTGAAGGGTGCTTTTCAGATTACTGTATTGCCACACACGGGTACTCATGGAAACCAGAAGAGGATGCTGGATCCCTTGGAACTGGAGTAACAGGCAATTATGAGCCACCATGTGGGTGCTGGGTATTGAACCCAGGTTCTCTGAAAGAGCAGCATGTGTCTTAAATCACTAAGCCATCCCTCCATCTTCCTCTAGTTTTACTGATAAATTACCCCCTAAAATGTCCCAGAAGCATATGAAAACATTATTTTAATGTTCTGTTTTTATGAGTATACCTTTTCCATATTATTAATTTCAATGATACTGTTACCTTTTATATTCATTAGTTTATTAAAAATGAAATTTAACTAGTGAATTTCTAGTTGGGGGCTATATACTAGCATAAAATGTTGAGGGGCTGGAGAGATGGCTCAGCAGGTTAAGAGCACTAGCTGCTCTTCCAGAGGTCCTGAGTTCAATTCCCAGCAACCACATGGTGGCTTACAAAATGTTGAACATTTTAAAAAAAATAGGTATTTTCTGAGGCTCTCCAGACCTAGCAGGGAGACCTTGAGGCCATTGATCTATCACTCAAACCATGTGGGTATAGCTGCATTCTCTCATGTAATTAACCCATAAAAGGCTCCAAGATTTTTTGTGCTTTGCCTAATTTTCCCCAATATTTTGGGAATGTTTCCCAGAAATAGTGAACCATCACAGCCAGCAAAGAGCAATCAAGAGAAACATAACAGAAAAACTAAAAGGCACATGGCTTATACCAGCCTGTGGATATGCCCTGGCCTGGAGAAGCTGGTTTGACAATCCAGGAGACACAGTGACACTCCTTCCCATGTCCCCAAGGTCACTGCTGTTTATGGGTCTTGGTCTCATTGTGGAATTCCCTGAATGCACAGAGTCTAGACAAGTTCACTGGGCTGTCTTTTCACGCCTTCTCTTGGCACTGGACACCGAATCCCAGAATTGGGTGAAAACCATTCACCACAGAATTCTCCCCTGATGGTTTCCTCCTATCAACACCAGGTGCCTGCACCACCCACAGCCGCTGGCCAAGGCTGTTGCCTTTTGTGAATAGTTAGGTCACCCTGTCATCACAGTCTAAAAGTGGGAGCAAGGTTTGGAAGCCCATAAAGCTGGCTCGCTTTTCCCCAGCTTTTCCCAGTGTTTACAAAGAGACAGACACAGTTGTTGAGTCCACTGGGCTCCCTCTTTGCATAGAATTCGTTTCTGCATACTCAGCTCTCTGTATGAGTATACATTCTAAGTGGTGTATTCCTTTACAGAGTACAATAGACACTAAATAATGAAATAATTCTTGAAAAGATATGCCCCAGTTTGCAAAGACACCAAAAATGAGGACAATTGTCTCATGGGAATCAGAGATACTAAAGTTTATGAATATTCCTTGGTTTTAATTTAGAATCAGCAAATATCTTAATGATCCAATGCAGAATTTATCACTGTCCTCATGGTGTAGAAACAAAATGAGAACAAGCAAGATGGTAAGAAGGTAAGAAAGATGGTAAGATGGTAAGGTGGTAAGATGATGGTAAGAAAAATGGTAAGATGGTAAGATGATAAGGTTACAGTAAGGTGGTAAGATGTAAGTGGTAAGGTGGTAAGGTGGTAAGGTGGTAAGGTGGTAAGGCTTAGCAGGTAAAGGTGCTTGCCACAAAGTCGGATGATCTGGTTTCAATCACTGGGACTCACATGGTGAAAAGACAGAACAGGCTCTCTCAAGTTGTTCTCTGAGCTCCACACATGTGGTGTGTATATATATATGCTTGTCTAGCACGCGCGTGCGCGCGCACACACACACACACACACACACACACACACTAAGTAAATAAAGTAATTTTTAAAAATGAAATTGAGAATTCAGAAATATGACTTGTCCATATCTACAGCATTTGTGGAGATTGTGGGCCTGATCCCAGGCCCTTTCTGAACTTCACGACTTTGAAACGATCCTTGCTCAGGTAGCTCAGAGATACAAAGCTATTAACCCGTAGAATCAACTCATCATCTCTTGTCACACCTGCCACCGCCTGACCATTATCGCGTGGTTTAGATTAAACTTCAACATTGTAAGCAGTGAACTAAACCTTAATTAATTAAACTCAACTGTATCATTTTATCCCAAACTACAAATTGGAAATTTGCTCTCATCTTTCAAAAGAAGCCAACCAGTTAGTCACTGAACTACTTCGGTTCTCTGATGTACTCTTTGTTTATCTAGTTTTGTTCCAATTAATGTGATTGTGATATATGTTTAGCTCATTTGAGAATTTTAGAAAATCCATAACATAAAAGTTTAAATAGAATTCCAACTTCTTGTGGGTCATGAAATATGACTTACTCAAACTGACTTTTAGGAGGGACATCACGACAAAAGAACAGTACCCCATGTATTGTCTTCAGGATGCTGACTACAGGCTTCAAGAAATTGCTTACAAACATTATTCCAATAATAGCAGTGCATGTGGACATCTTCCAAACACACCTAATTGTGCTAACATTGGCTTGTGTAACCTCAAATGCTAGAAGAATATTGTGACTGTCAACTTTTGAGCTAATTAGCAAAAGGTTGGAACAGGAAAGCTTTTTAAATGGTCAGAAAAACTACAAACTGAAATAGACACACTCAGATCTGGAAACTGAAACCAACCATGGCATACAATGTCTCTTCTTCTGTGCTGGACTCAGGTATCCTGGAGCTAATCACCAAAACCATTTGCACTAGAAAGCTACATGACAGATATGGTACAAAGTAGCTCAGGCTAGCCATCTGGGGTGTGATTTGGGTAGTGATTGGGTAGCATACACAAGGCCTTGGGTTCAGTGTCCCATGCTGTTAAATAAATAAATGAATAATAACATGGATCACCAATTTGGGAAATTCAAGACATTTTTAAACATAGTTTTAACTGAATAGCAGAGGCTGGAGCTTAGTGCATAAATTTAAGTTTTACGGCTAAATTAAGTTGTTTCCTTTATCTTGCAGCTTCAAACCTGCATTGAAATGTGCAATGAGGAATAGGCCAGGAGACATCGATCTCATTCCCATATAGTTTCTGGTTAGATATATTTATATTCAAGATGTATTGTGCAAAAGAGAGATTAGGGAAACAAGTGAGAAAGACGACAGAGACTGTTCCCATGGCCTAGACATTTCTGCCAAGGAGCAGGGAATGAAAGATTTGTCAGGTCAGGCCTTAGAGGAACAGCAAGGCATGACCTAGGGGAAAATGTCGACTAAAACCCACCATCCAGTTCCTGCCATTTCCCACAGCATGTGATGGGATCCTAGGCTTTCTTTAGGCTGAAAGGGAGTCTGATTTTGAGAGCACTGCCCACAGAAATATGGTTATTATTCTTCAGAGACAGCCCTTTGCATTCTCCTCTGTTCTGCATAACTAAGATTTAGGAATTGTCTATAATTTTAAAAAGATTATAGTGGCACCATTTGATATCCTACAATCTAAAATGTTTTAAAAATACTATTGCTTTTACTTGTTTTAATATCAGGAAGTTCCACCCCAAATCACTACCTTCTATAATTATACAAAATTTACAAAGTAGATATTTTTTTCAAAAAGTCAAAACTGCGAAGTGCTAGCAGTACACACTCATGGCATCTGCTGTACGCCAGCCTTAACTCTGCCATCCCCTAGCTGTGTGAGAGTTATGTCTACTGCCTATGCCAATATTCACTCTGTCCTCCTACCCACAAACGGCACAGAGAAAATTCAAAGAAACAAAGCTGGGATTCATCTTTAAAGTCTTCTAGTATTTGCTAGATTCTTTTTTTACCCTCAGGGATTACTAGCACCTGAACATAGAACACTGATCTTGTGTTCATAAATATTTAACAATTAAGTAATTTTATTTGGCTTTGCTTTTCAAGAGAAATAGGCAAAAGTTACTTACGAGTGTACATTTAAGCTAGGGCACCTATGTCAAATTCTACTCTTTGTTGTATGAAATGAGGACAGGGAAGAAGTACTAGAGATAGCTCATGCTAGCAACTAGAAAAATGGAGGCATCCCAGTGTGGGAACATTGGAGTTTTAACATTATAAATGATTTCAAAAATAAACAGTGAATAAGACAAAGTTTTCAAATTTTTAGGCAAGTTAACTTTAAATTAGTTCAGAAGACTCTTGTCATTTACTTCAATAATCCAAAGAAGAAAGAAAGAAATACAGGAAGGAAGGAAGGAAGGAAGGAAGGAAGGAAGGAAGGAAGGAAGAAAGGAAAGAAAGAAAGAAGGAAGGAAGAAAAGGAAGCAAACAAAGTCTTTCAACCTCAGGCTTATTTGTTTCCCCTCCTTTTTGTATTGACAAATGATACCTTTGGCTAACATACTTATGGCTTTATGTTAGAGTGCCATTTTGTTGAACCCTTCAGTCTGCCTATGCCTGTCTTTTATAAATCTGCTATTTTATTACTGTTGCTGTGATAAGAGAAAAATAGCCTGACAAGGACAAGCTGAAGGGGGAATGGGTTTATTTCAGATCAATACTCAGGCTATAGCTCATTGATGTGGGAAAGTGAGGCAGGAATTCAGCCAGGCACATCGTGCCATAGTCAAGAGCAGGGAGAAGCCAATGCCCAGATGCTCACTGCTCACTTCATTGCTTGCCAGTGCTCCACTCAGTTTCTCCATTCTTACACACGCAGGGCCCTTTGCCTAGAAAGTGTTACTGTGTACAATGGCCCGAGTCTTCCCCCACGTTAATTAACTTAAGAAAGACAGGAATGCCCACAACCCAACCCAATGTAGACAGTCCTTCCTGAAACCTGCTTCCCAGCTGATTTAAATGGCATCACCTTGACAACTACAGCAATATAGGGGGTGGTTCTGATGGTTAAGGTCCTGTTCCCAATTGGTCCTTGACTTGTCAGTAAGGCACATAATGAAGGATAATGGAGTTCGCCATGCTTTGGAGAGAGGAGAACCAGGCCAAAATGGAGTGGTCACACAGGCTGCTTCCTGCAGTCGGGTGGTCAGGGGAGTTTGCCAACTGAAGTTTAGGACGGGTGGGAGAGACAGAGGTAAGAAACTGATAAGGGTACACTTTGCCAGGTGGGAGATAGCAGCACCCAGCAATTGTGCCAAGAAGACAAGCTGAAATTGAACAATGTGTCTATGTCTTTTATTGGTGAATTCAAGGGAAGCTGGGAGGGGGCTGGTAGTATAGCCACTTCCTGGAACAAAACGGGTAGAGCATAAAACTACAC